>NC_133514.1:90312500-91675000 GCF_049354715.1 Callithrix jacchus
TCCGCAAGCAGCCAGCTGAAATATAAGAGTGAAAGGGGGCCCCAAAGCCTTTTAAAGGCGTTTTCAAGAAAGGGACAAGAAACCACATTTTTATGGAGGACCAGTGGCAGGAAAGAAGCCCTCCTAAACACACTGAATATTTCATTTCTGTGGGGAAATCTGGTGATTCATCTTTCCTGCGCATATGTAACCGATTCACCCTAAAGGTACATTTAAATAATAATAATTAGCTTGAAGGAGCCTAAAGGGGATATTTACTTCTTTGTAGGAGGGCTGCTCCTCCAGTGATGGATGGTGGACTGGGCTGCCAGGGCTGCTGCAGCCACCGCCGCTCGCCTTCTGGGGGGCCAGGGGCGGGGGCGGGGGCGGGGGAAGGTCCGAGCCGGAGTCCCCGAGTTTCCCGTCCTCCTGCAACAGCCTGGAGGAGTTCAGGCCGAGCGGGAACGCGCCCGCGACGGCCGGCGCGCGGTCCCGGCTGTTCCCCTTCTCCGATAGCCCTCGGCCTTGGAGGAACCGGCCTCCCCCGACTAAGGGGTCCCCGAGTAGGACCCCGGTCTCCTCGTCCTCTTCCTCGTCCTCGTCAGGGTCTCGACCTTCCTCCTCCTCTTCCTCGCCCTCGGGGGGCTTGTGGCCCTCCACGTCCACCTCCTGCTCCTCTTCTTCGTCGTCCTCATCCTCGGAGCTGTCCTCGCTGGGGTAGCTGCAGCTGGTGCCCCCGGGGGACAGAAGACCTCGGTGGTGCGGCTGCGGGGCCAGAGGGGGCGGCGGGGGCGGCAGCGGAGGCGGGGCCGGGTGGTGGCGCTCGGAACCCGGCTCGTCCGGCTGTGGGGGCAGCAGCAGCAGCGGCGACGGCGGCTGCGGAGGGTGGTGGTGGTGGTGGTGGTGGTGGTGCGGGTGGTGGTGGGGATGGGGGTGCGTCTGGGCCGAGTGGGGCGCGCCCGCCGACGCCCCGTGCAGCTTGGCCAGGCTTTCCGCGTCGTCTTTACCGCCCACTGGCCGGAAGGCGCTGGAATGGTGGTAGCTGCCACCGCCCGCTTTGCGCCCCTCCAGAAGGTGCGGGTGGTGGGGCGCGGGCACCCGGGAGCCCGCGGGGCCAGCCCCGGCGGCTGCGGTCCCTACCCCGGCAGCGGCCACAGAGTCCGCGGGCGGCGTGGAGCCCGCGCTGCAGTCCCCGCCGCTACCGCCCGGGGGCGACTCGAAGAGCGCGTCTCGAGAGCCCGCACCCCCGGCGGGAGGCGGTGGGCCTGAGCCCGGGCCGTTGGCCACGACCTGCGGGGGCTGCCCCGGTGGGGGCGCGGCCTCGGCGCTCCCCGCCGCGCCGCCGGGCTCGGCCAGGTCCAGGAAGGCCTGGCGCAGCAGGGCCGGGCTTTCGCCGAGCGCGCAGCCCAGCGCCGAGGGCGGCTGAGGCGGGGGCTGCAGGTAGGTGGGCACCGGGAGCCCGCCGGGGGTCCGCGGCGGCCAGAACATGCAGAAGGGCGGGTAGAAGGCGTCCTTGCGGCCCGCGGGCCAGAAGAGGCCGGACAGGCCGGCTTTGGGCGCAGCGCCCGCGCCGCCTGCGCCCGCGCCCCCCAGGGCCTCGGCGGCGACTCCCGCGTCCTCTTTCTTGTGGCATAAGCCGAAGGCAGCAGCCGCGGCGGGGAAGGTGTAGGGGTGCGGAAAGAGCCCGCCGCAGCCTGGGAACTTCTGCAGGACGCCCCCGAACGAGCCCTTGCTGGGCACCGGGATGACTGGGTAGCTGCGCGGGCCTTTGGCCCCGGCCCCTGCGCCCGCCCCCGCGCCCACACCCACGCCGGCCACACAACCGCCCCCCGCGGCGCCCCCGCCAGTACCCGCGCCGCCCGAGGCAGCGGCCACCGAGAGGCTTGCGGCTGCGGCCGAGAGACTGGCGGCAGCCACTACGGCGGCCTCCTGCAAGGAGTCGTCGTCGTCGTCGAAGCGCGGCCGCTTGTGATGGGCGTGCGAGGCGCCTGCCAGCTCCGCCAGGGGTGGCGGTGGCGGCGGCGGTGGCGGGGGCGCGCCCAGCAGGTGGGGGCCCAGCAGACCCCCGCCCCCGGCCACGGCGGCCGCTGCGGCCACGGCGGCCGCCTTGACAGAGCTGAGCGGGTGGCAGGCGGGGTGCGCGCCTGGCTGGGGCAGTGCGCGCTTGCGGCTGCCGCCGTTGAACATGGCCTTGACGTCCTCCCAGGCGAAGACCAGCTCATCCTGGGGGTTCTTGTCGGTGAGCTTGAGATGACGGCGCCACGAGTTGAAGTTGGCTGCGTCTGGCTGAGTGTACTTGGCGTCGGGCGTGCGGTGGGAGTGGAAAATGAACTTGTTGGGCGAGAAGTACATGTTGCAGTAGCTGCATTTGATGCACTTGGCGCGCGAGCTGTTGTAGCGCGCGGGGATGAAGCTGCCGCGGCAGCCCCAGGCGCACTCGTGTGACACGTCGAAAGCGAAGTTGTCGGGAAGCTTGGGCGGCCTGTTTTCGCCCAGGAACGACTTGCACAGACGCTCGGCCTCGCGTTTGGTGATCATGCCGCAGCGGCGCGATGAGATGGGCATGGCCCCGGCACGCCGCAGGATCTCCAGCTGCACTGGTGTGCACTGCACACACGTGATGCCCAGCGCCACGCGGCGGTTGTGAATCTCGTTGTAGCTAAAGTTCTTGAGCAGAGTGTTGGAGATCTGCGCCAGGCACAGGCGCTCCTGCCCGTCGATCACCAACGACACGATGGGAATGCCGTAGAGGATCACCTGGCCCACCTGGTTGGGTTTGAGGTTGGCGTGGCCTGGCCGCGGCTGGCTCAGCGCGTCGGGCTGGAAGGCGCTCGACGGCGACGCCAGCAGGATGTCGTTGGGCCCCGGCAGGGGGCTGGAAGCCATCTCCGACGCAGAACCCCGGGCCGAGCCCTACAGGTCTGCCTTGGACACTGGAAGGGAAAGGAGAAAGCGTTGACTTGAGCCTTTTCAGACAGAGGGGTGGGGTGCGTCGCTAACCAAAGAATTAGAACAACTTTCTTGCTTTGGTTAAGACATGATTATTACAAGAAAAAGCGACCAAGTTTTGAACACAAGAATGTCATCTCTTAATTTCCTTCAAGGTCATCCCTTAGAAATGCAGGTATTTGCACTTCTAAACATTTAAAGTGAATTAACTATCTATGTTGCTCAAAAAGCAGTGAATTCCTAAGAAACCCAAGACCTTATACCGGATTTATAGAAGCTGTTGGAATAAAATGGTTTGACCGCTAGAAATTAGGTAGTAATGACACTTGCAACTGGTACAGATTATAAAAGTTATGGAAAACTGGGGCTTGGCCATTGAAACCCAAATATAAAGAGAGATTATTCTCATTTGCTTGGAGATAGATTGATTTTGGTTAAAAAATAAACCCAAAAACTCTTTAAAAAGTGATGTTCGTGGTGTCCTTGGTTTCCTTGGGAAATTCATTATTGGTTGAAACACAGGTCATTAAAGCAAAACGAAATCCTTTCTTCCTCATTCTTGCTATTAGATATTTTGTTACTGTAATTAGAATTTTTTTTGAAAAGGTGAAAAATATACAAAGTCATATACACAGTTGCACCAAAATAGAGTGTTCCAGTTTTTTTAAAACCTACATGCTGAACTGAGTGGTTCTGGTCTCAGATAGGTAGGTAGCTTAAAAACATGAAGTTGAAGATTGTAATAACTTAAAAAATGTTTTCCTGTCCTTTCCATGATGATAAGAAAGTAAGTACAGGCGAGCGTGTTAAACCCAGAGAGAGTACACAGGAACGAACAATTCTTGGAGATCTTCACTGGCAGACCTCAAAAGGCATTTTTTTTTAGCTTGATGTGAACCACCTTCTGTGACTTTTTTCTCACGACTTGTTTCGATATCTCTATATCTTTATGAGGAAAAGCTGCCCCACCATACAGCTAATCGGTGGACTAGATAATGTGTGGGAACGTTGAAAGTTGAAATCCCAGATTGGGCCTGCGGTAAAATTTCTAACTTCACCTCCAGTCAACAGAATGCCACAATGAGGGGAAATATTCAGTAAGCTGAAAATACAAAAAAAAAAAAAAAAAAAAAAGGAAGCGGAAAGAAATTTTTGTGGCAATGCCACTAAATCAAAAGAAGGAAAGTATCTCACTCCCTAGGAAAACAGTGACCTTTCCACAGCTACATCAAGCGCCTAGGCTATGCTTTGCCCTGGAAAATCACCAGAGGCCAACACATGGCCCCTTTCGGCCACGTACACCTAGTTCGCTGTTACAGCGCTTTCAGTGTACACGATCTTACTCCCTCACCCAATTGTCTTATCCATGTCCTCTCTCTGGGCCCTGTGGCATCTATGTGACAGCCTCTGCCCTCCTGCCCCCTGAAACCTCAGCTCTCATTACATTCGGTGGCCTCCAGGAAGGTTGAACAAACCTCGACGCGCAATCAAAGGAGAGGAAAGCCTGGCTTGTCACTTCGGGTGGATCAGAGACAGCATTTCCAGGGGACAGAGCGTTACTTGGCTGTTCAAGGCGCAGTGACACTTGAGTCTGATACAACCAACACTAGCTTAGTCAAGTGGCCCTTCGATGCTCATTTCCCTTCCAAACAAGATTCATATCTGCTTAATGAGACCCGGGGATAACTCGAACTCTCGCTTCCCAGCAAGGCGAGACTTGCTCCCGTTAAGGACTTGCAGCCATAGCATCAGTAGACCAGGCGGAAGCGTCTCTTCACTTTTACCCCAACCCTCCCAAAAACTCCCGTCAGAGCACAGACTCAATTAAGGTTTAGGCTGGGGTATTATTTTGGGGGGCGGGGGAGGGGAGAAGAAACAATTAAAAGTTGTGAAAGGAAGCTGGTGAACTTCCCTATCCTGCCCAAGAGCCAAAGACACCCCAACTTAGTTCTCCCGACTCCCAATCCAGTCACCACGGAAGCGCACCTCTGCCCCTCAACCTAACGCGGAAAATCCTGCCGCTGGGGATCTCAAATAGTGCCCTGTAGGCTGTGTGCCGGATCGAGGCCGGCCGGTTCCGGCAATACCTGGTAACCCCTAGGTGTCTTTAGGCGTGTGGCTGCCGGTCCATCTTCTGAGGGCGCTCGGAGGCGAAGCATCCAAGCGGGTCCTCGAATCCAGCGGGCGGGACTCCGGCCGGCTCCGCGCGAAGATCCGGACTCTCGCCTTAGCGAATGGCGCTCGAACCCCGGCCTGGGGAGAATGACGGCCTGAATTGCGGCGGGGCGTCCCCTCCACCGCAGAAAGTGTGGGCGCGCGGAAACCCACGGCAGGAGAGCCCCAAGCGGAACGCAGTCTGACAGCGCCTTTCTCTGTCTCTGAACTCCTGTCGGACCGAGGGGACGCCACCCAGCGGGCAAGGTGACGTCACCGTCTCCCTGACACTCCACATTAAAGGGCTGGCGTGTTACAGGGAGGGAGGGGGAGAGCGAAAGCCAGCGCGAGCAACAGAGAGATCCTTTCTCAGCAGGCACGAAAGCTACCACTTAACCAAACTGCAACTGACAACCTCCCCAATCCCGGAGTAAACTGCCGCAATGGTGCTGGAGTCACAGATCCGATTTAGGAGTGGAAAGCGAACAGTCTACCTGCATCCCGGGATCTGTATCCTGGAGGCCCCGAATTCTAGAAGGATGCCTCCAAATTAACTATATCCCTGCCCGTTATTGTCTCCTCCCCTCGTTTCTGAGTCACCCTCTTTCATGAATGATCCCTCTGGTACACGAAGCAAAGCCACTCTGTGTCTCCGAAGACAGAATCCACAGCCGGAGAATAGATTAGCTTCAGTGACTTCTTTGACATGCTATGAAATGAGAAAAAGGAGAGAAGTTTCCACACAGGGTGCCTAATCTAAAAACTTGGAGTGCCCAGACTTTTGCACATGCATTTGCTTTATAGGACAAGATACATAGTCACCGCAGCCTTTTCTATTTTATGGAGTGTACAATTGGGTGAGGATCCCAATATGTGCATGTGCACGTATTTATCAACCTCATTCAGAATCTTTCTCTAACCCATTTTACAAGATCCATACAGGCTACCTCTGCACAAGGAAAGGGTGGGGAGGGGAAGCAGGGCGGTCCCCAACACTGGTCAGTCCTTGACCAAGTTGCCAATTTTCCTGGAGAAATAAATAAATGTAATCAGGAAAACATGTAGAAGCAGGTTCCCCTCCCCTAAAATAAAGACTAGGATGAGAAAACATTTCCTCATAGTTTCCCTAAATGAGGCACACCCTGGGATATTAATGAAGTGTCAGTATAGTGCCTCCCAATTGACCAGCTGTAAAGAGCCAAAACAACCACTGGCTAGCTTATCAGAAAGAAAGAAAAAAACCATTTATTTGGGGTATTTCTAAGGAGGATTCTGGCTGGGGGTGGGGTTGGAAAATCCTTTAAGTTTTTCCTTTACTACCATAGCTGAATTTTCCATTTCTGCCTGGCGAAACCGTGTTAGCATTGTGGAAATGATGGGAAAACCTCGACTAAGCTGAGAGCCCACACAGACTCTGTTATAGCATCAACAATTTACCACTCCTAAATACAATGGCAAAAAATGTGAAATCGTAACAATTCATCAAAGGTTAATAAACCCAAGGAAATTCAATTGAACAGAAACTTGAGGGGCTTGTTGCTCAGGAGTTGTGGCTATTTTAAATCAATATCTTGAAAACATGGTTACAGAGCCATGAAAATTGGAACATTTGGGCACAAGTTTCAACAGGCAATGAAATAATTTTTCCCCCTTCTTTTACTTTCTAAAGGCATTAAAGGCACAAATTTGGCTCTGTCCTAAGAGGCTGAAATCAACCTAACACTTCCTCACCAATACCCCAAAGCCTCCTATCCTAAAAAAAAAAAAAAAAAAAAAAAAAAAAAAAAAAGAGAGAGAAAAGAAAAACTTACATTTTCTGTCTACACAGCCCCCAATAGCCAAAAGTGCGCCATTGTCATTCGCCAATTTTTTTTTTCTCTGGGAGGCTAAAGGCCCTGTGCTCCTTTGAAGGTTTCAGGGCTAAACTGGTTCTTCTCTCCTCCCCTTCATCCTCTCTGGGGTCAGGGGTTGCCAAAAAGGAACTGTTTCCAGTTCCAAGACTGCCAGCAAGAAAGCTTGAGCCACGTGGAAACGAACTTTGGAAATGGGACTGATTTTAAGACTGAGAACGGGAGAAAGAAGTCATATCACCTCACTAACTACCACAGGGAAATATCTGATTGCTGCCAGGGAGGGAGCACCATGGGGTCTTCACTTTAGATGGTGCAGTTCCCATTGTTACCCCACAAAGCTCCTCTTCCTCTTAGAGATCCCTATTTTTTAAGTGACTTCAAAAACAGATTTATTTAAAAAGAGAATTGGGCCGAATCTCTGCTTTCCCTCCCATTCCAGGTTATCCTGAGGAGTGAATCCACACCTGGGTGGCATCCGAAGCTACTTCCTTACCTGAATTTTAAAACAGAAAAGTTTACTAATTACTTTTGGGCTTACTGCATAAAAGTCTGTAACTTTCTTCCCCAGTGTCCTCCACTGTACAGGACAAAGAGGATATATAACTTTAATGCAAAAAGGTTTCACTGGGAAGAGAAATGCGTGGTGTTAGGTTAAATAATTTTACACAATTCTAAGAATAGTGCAGTATTTTATTTCCCCTATGAGTCTAGGGTGCCTGTTTAAAAGGTCAGGCCAGTTATATATTTTTGGAAGGTGAAAGTGGATAACAGTTGTTCAAAGACTTCACATGTTCCCCTGTGAATTCTCATCTTTAGACCAGAGCTGGACTGCAGAATCACAGCCTGTTTGTATGTTTTTAGTCTGCGAGGAACCTTCTGCCACCCACTGTCTCTGTGACCCTTTGCTTTCTCCTCAGTTTGAACAAGTCTTCTGCTGGTCCTCTGTGGAGTCCTTGTTAGTCCCTGTCCTGGCCCCTGGGACACTGTCAGGCTCAGGAAGGAGTGGGCGGTGGTGGGAGGAGGCTGGTCAAGCCCGAGTTAATCAATGCTTTCCTATTCGAGCTGACATGCATTTTACACGTCGGGACTCTCCTCAGCCGGCTAATTGATTCAAATTGTTTTATTGGCTAAACTGGTGTCACCCGTTTTCATGATCTATCACCACATGGAGGAGAGCATTTCCACTCCTATCTCCTTTCCGGGCGGCTGCGGTTCACCCAGGCCAAGGACAGGTAAAGGAGCCCAGACGCAGGACCCAGAGGAAAACCACAAACCGAGCTGGCCCCCTCATAACTGGAGAGGCGACTCGTGGAAACAAGAGCAGGAGACCGGCACGGCAGCGTATATGAGTTTCCAGCTACAAATTTAAACAACTGGTTGAAGCGAACCCACGCCTAGCCTGGCCTGGGCCCAGCTTCCTCTACTTGGGGTGCGGTCGGTTTCCAAGTCAGCGGTTAACTCTAAGGGATGCGAGGCCATTAAAAAGAAAAAACACCTGGGTTGGGAACTGTCCGCGGTGCTGACGAGATGCGTCGTTCCAAAGCATAGAGGACCGTACTGCGTTCAAGGTCGAGAAGAAGCCTCCCAGCCTGTAATCGAGCCCTAGATTCCGCTCTGGGCGGCTCGAGCAGGGCCTCATAGACTTAAGAGGCGGGCAAGGGGCAACACCGAACCACACCCCCTACTTCTTCCACACCTGCCCCATCTCCAAGGACTGAGCAATCCTGCTCCCTCAACCCCACCCTCTTCCTTGCATTGACAGCAAGGAAAATAAAAGCCTTGATAAAAATTCATTACAATCTGAAACACCAGATATGCCCTCTCCTCCCACTCCCAGCTTGGATGTTAAGGAATCCATGACAGTTACAGATCAGAGAAACAGCCTCTGTCCTCTCCCACTTCCTCTTACCCCATTCTCTGCTCTTAGGCAGAAATCTTACTGCTCCTGTCTTCCTGATGGAAGTGTCCCTGGCATTGGTATTTCTGCATCAAATGGGGCAAGAAATGGTTTCTCTGTTAGTCCCAAGTCTGCAAAAGATGACCCATATGGCTCAGAAAGAAACTGGAAGACTGGTAGAACTGGAAGGGGCAGAAAAATTCTGGCATGTTAGAAAGAACTGGGGATTCAGAATCAGATGAAACCGGGTACAAATTTCTCCTCAATCACTGACTAGCTGTGGAATCTTGCTCAGATACCTCACCTCCCCAAGCCCCAGTTTCTTCATTTGCAAAATGAGGAGATTGATAGGTAGCCCACAGGGGTGTTGTGAGAATTAAATAAGATCATATATGCAAAGTGCATGGCACACAGTAGTCATTTAATACATGATAGCTTTAAAAGCATTTTCCTCAGAGAATGGGGATAAGAGCTAGGCCTGTCCTGTTACAAGATACATTAGAAATCTTTAATAACTCCAGAATAAAAGATATCAAAGGCATTTTAGCTTAGTCGTGGGCAGAGGGAACCAAGTTCTCTGGAGGAACATTAGTCCTTTTTGCTAAAATTTTATCCTTCCTTTAATTGGTCTAGTCTTTATTTTATATACAGTTGGCCAGAACCACAGCTAGCATTTGTTTAACCCATTTTAAGTAGATCAACAATAAAGATTAGCAATGATAATGGCCATAATGATAACGATTGCTGATAGTCCTCAGCTCTCACTTTCTACCCTAAAAAGCTCTCTGCAGCTCGGCTCAGACTCCCTGGTTTTCCCTCCATTGCCCCAGTGGTAGTTATAAGAAACAACCCAGGGGCCAGGAACAAACTAAAGATTTATTCATGATGAAAGTCACAGGATAAGTTAGAAAGGCCTCTGAGCATTCTGAGCCTGACTCGAACTTTGAGTCTTTTCTGAAATATTGTTTATAGACAAGGGCCCAGTCCAAGAGAAGTACAATAAGAGCAAACCAAATATTCTAAACTGGAGTTGGGAAGGAAAACAGCGTATTTTGCAGGACCCGTATCCCTGCTCCAGTGATCCCTTGAGTTCCCCATGCACCAATGACTATAAGAATCAGTGAGTTCTTACACCTCAAACAGGCACCTTTTAAAGAAATAGTGATGGTGGGAGAAGAAACTGAGACTTATTTTCCCCTAATCAGAGGAAATCTTTCTCACAAGAAAGCTTGCATTTGGGTAAGTGGCAGAGAAGTTTCTTACCCTTCTTACTTTTAGTTCACAGAGACTAACTGAAACAGTTGCTATTGGCCTTTTTAAAATAATTGTAACAGAGAACACTTATAAGTCCTCCCAAACCTGTAAACACAGCAAGGCACACGCATATGCACATCATTTCCATGAAACCATAATATCCAGAATAGAAGATGAACTTGGTGAACTCGGTGGTCACTTAGCAAATATTAGTTGATCAAGATAAAATTGAAGGGCACACAAAATACCTTGATAAAAACATGCACAAACCCATGGATGCATGCTCCCTGAACACACCTGTGAATATGCATCAAAGAGAAACACTGGCATAGGGAATAAGCCCGCTAGGCTCTCTCCTGTTTCTCTCTTCTCCTTTCTCTCTATCTGTGCCTGTATACAGATATATACCCGCCCCTTCCACCCACCTCCTCCCCATATAGGGAAGGAGGGGGTCCTTTGAAATGGAGGTGGTCCCAGCTGGAAAACCCCGGAGCTCATTTAGATCACATCACTTTAGGCTTTTGTCTCTGCTCCTGAATAACCTAGGCCGCTACAACAAAAGGATAAGGCATCTACATGGAGTTTTCATTGGCAAAGATGAGTCTCAAAGATGCTGCTGTAATAATGAATAACGAGGCAAGATGCTTGCTTTTTCTGATTGTCACTCCTAAATAAGGGAGAGGAGAAAAAACGAGAAGAGAAGAGGGAGAAATTGGAGTAAAATACAGAGATCGTGGAAGATGAAACCATGGCAAGTATTTGGTTGGATTTCTGCAAAAGAGTCTTTAATTGTACGAAGACTCCAACTACCACGAAGTATGAGAAATGAGGCCTAGGGTTTATTTTATTTTACAACTGGCTCTATTGTTTCAAGCAACCAGTTTAAGAAGTAATTAAAACTGAGGATGCAGAGAGGGTTTGGAGAACAGGACCTTTTACAGCTTGGGGAGGGGAAGCAGAAGAGTGGGAGTAGGGGGAGGGGTTGTAGATTGTAGTTGACATGTCACCGGAGAGATGTACATTTACTATCTCCCCAGCTGACACTGTTGGAAGGAACATTGGATTTTATTTCCTAAGGAAATAAAAGGCTCTTTCCCCCTTTCCTACTGTCTTCCCTATCCTATCCTCCCCCATCACTCAACTCGTCTGAAAAATTTCTACTTTGCCATCAAGCTTGATCCCATTATCTAATGCACTATTAAACTATCATGTGTTCTCTGACTGCCCAATAAGCATAATGCCTTCAGCTTCCCTCCTGCCTGCACACTTTAACTCAGTGGTAGCAAAAGATAAAATTAGATATTAGCAAAATAAATCCCAGGGAAGAGGGTGATAGAAATCTGAGTCATTGATTTTTTTTCCCCTGAAAATACAGCAAACAGTGACTATTCAGAGGGAATATTGAGAGAAATTTTCTATTTTTGTGTATTTAAAAATAATTTTTAAGCAGAAAAAGGCTTTCCTTCATGGAGCTTAAGGGGTTCCAAGTGAAAGCACAGTTAAACAGACCAAAGGCAATACCATCCTAAACTTATTCAAGACACATTATGATACCATCGGCAAACTCTTAATGTTGGCAAATAATTAAATTTTCCATCTTTTAGAACTGTGTAACCTTGGGTGTCTTAGAAACAAATTGTACAAACAAACCATGGAGATGAGCACTGAGGGTTTCAGAGGAGATATAATGAACCAACTTTAATTACTAACTTGAAATTAAAAATGTAATATACAGATTTAAATTTATTTTCACCTAAATTGTGTATAAAATTATATGGCTTTTGCAGGCTAAGAAATGCTTTGTAACCAGCCATGCTACTAAAAAGTCTAAAGTAGTTTCCAAAACTGAGTTCCCAGACTCACACAGTAATAATGATACATTTATCATTACTGATGACCACCTACTGGGTAATTATTGCTTTGTTACTACTATTACAATCAAGAGATTTCTTTATTTACTGTTAACATTCACTTAAAACTGAATGTTAATGACTGTTCTGAATTCACCAAAGAGAGTTTTCTGTTATATTTCAGAAGTACTTATGTTCTGGTTCAGAAATGGAAAACCATATCAGAGCAGAGTGGAAGGCTGGGTGAGCACTTGGTTCTCACCCTCTTTTGAGAATGAAAACAGCATTCTGAGGATTTCTGGAACAAAATTTTCCAGCTCAGAGTTGCAAAAGGTTAACATAATGCAGCCACTTGACTTGTGCTAATTATGTAAGTATTTTATTACAGGAGATTCATTCATTATTGATACTTGTTTGCAGTAACTTCCTGCTTGGGGGAGTTATATTTTATATGAGAAGTAAACAACCCATGGCTCCAGGGCTACCTCCCCCTCATCTGATTTCCTCCTACCCCTTTGTCTAGTTTCGCAACCATCCTCCTAGGTTGGTACGTCCCTATTGAGGCGGAGAGACAATTCCCTAAGAATTTCCTCTTTTTTCTCCATTTTCTTTTCCCATTCGGAACTTCCCAGTTCTTAAAAGGTAGAGCTGAGTATGGAGAGTGTTGGGGTAGGCAGGAGGTAGATGAGAAAATAAAACTGGTTTTGATGTTTTCTTATATATCACATAAAGAGAAGAGAAAATTCTCATTACAAATGTTCTAAGCCTAGACTCTGTGAGGGTTGGCCATGAATTTTTCTCTTTGGAAGGTACTATCAGTTCCTAGCCCAGAAATATCAGAAATCAGGCTGGTCTTTGGTATACCCAGAGATCAGGGGATGGTCATTTTGGAAGTGGTTGTGGTTGGCGGATGCTGTTGACCACTGGTCAGGCTCAGAAAGAGGCTCCTACTTACCCCTAAGACAGAACCTCATCTCACAGCTAGTGGTGGTTGGTGCAGTCTACAGCATGTTTTTCCCAGGACCAGTGCCCTGGGATACTGCCCTATGCCACTTTGCACTAGGAAAAGACATGGCTTTGCTGTGGGATGGCCTTCATGAGACCCTATGAAGAACTGTGTTTGCTGCTTGGCCAAGGGGCTCTTAGGAATTTACTTTAAAAACATGTACTGGCCATCTGAGGCAGTCTGTTTGGTGAGAGGCCAGTGTTTCCTAGAGGAGCCAAAAGGCCCTGGCATAGGCCTCCAACCTTGGAGCAAGGGTTTCTTCTTGGGATTTCTTCCAAGTTCTGAGATTCCTGCTCAGGAGTCCCAGTTCAGAGCTGTGATGAATGCAAGATGCAAACTCAGCATGCTTCAGACCCTTAGACAAAGTCAAGAATTGGAGATGGTGGAAGGGCAGTAGGAGACGGCGAAGCAGTTTGGGGGATGGGAGACACTGTAAAGAACATGTTTTTGAAGGTTCTGATGTGAGCAGGTGGGAATGGACACGCTAGAAGCTGAGGTCCCAAGACTTAGGACTGGTGTGAAAAGAATGAAATGGTATGGTCTGGGATGGGGTGAGGAGAGCTTTGGGGAGGTGCCTGCAAATTAGGTGGAATTGGGCAAGTCTTGCCAAAGTCCGAAGCAGCACCGTCAGAGCTCAAAACCCAGATTCAGCCCTGGCCTCTGCTATCTAGCCTAGAAGTTCTGCACTTTGGGTGTAGACATGGAGATGAGGTGATGACCCAAGGTCCCAGGGGGCTCTGGGAAGAGCCCTGGGTCAGTGTGAGGGGATGGCCAGAGTACAAGATTGGGTCCAGAAAGGGTGCCCCGGGATTGGTCAGCACAATCTTCGCCCTCCTGGGCGCCTCACTTCTCTGCTTTTACCCCTGGCCAGGGTGGAACCGCTCTGCGAGATCTAGGAGGAATGCCGTTCCCAGCAAGCCGTCCTTAATGGTCCTTTAACAAACTCTTCGATCTCTCTTTGGCTGCTCTGGCTCTCACTGGCCTTCTCCCTCTTCCTTCTCCACTGCCTCTATCAGTTATTTATGAGCAGCGTTAATTATTCACGAAAAGAGAAAACTCCAGCTTTGGGAACTTTTCTAGGAGACGTTTGTCGGGGTTCTCTCTTTCCCACCCTATCACGGTTTAAGAATTGAGGTTTTTGGGGAGTCTATTTGGCAGAATCTTGCTTTGAAGCAGTGGGGAAAGGGAAGCCCAGTGGTTGGGTCGAAGATGGGGATCGGGGTGCACCCCTCGTCCTAGTCGGATCCTGCGGCTGCCTGCGTTCCATCACACCCCGCACCCCAGGAACGGGGAAGTTACTAGGCTCGCCCGTGGGAGTCGCTGTCCGAGCTTAGCAGTGCTGAAAGCGCCGGCTTGAGCTAGGGGGTTGCGGGCTGCGGGGTTCCGGAGGCAAAGATCTGAATGCTGTCCTAGGCAAGGGAGCCGCTTTCCACAGCTTCTCTAAAAAGTCTCGTTTGCCTTCTCTCCCTAGCTCTTGTCGGACCCCCCCTCCTGCCCACAAGTGACACCAGAACGCTGTAACCAAAGATTAATTGCCTTAATCAAATCGACCCACCTTCTGCAATTAATCTTTTAGCAACAAATTAGAGACAATTTACCTCAACCTCCGGGGTCAGGCGGAGATAGGAGGTGGGATGGGGTGGGGGATGGACAGGGTGGGAGACTGTGACAAAATTTACAAATGGTGCGGAATGGGGACTTGGGCATCTGTGTGCGTTTGAAGTGGAGGGGAGGGAGGAGGATGAGGTCAGCTGCGGGGCTGTGCCGGGGGCCGGAAATTCCTGGAGTCCCTTTCGTCCCGGTATTCTCCAAGGGAAGGGAGGCCGAGGGAGGAGGACGAAGCCACTTACCTGTCCCCGCCGGCCGCACGGTCTCCGGCCCCCTGCGCGCGGTCCTCCCTCCTGCCTCGCGCTCCGGGGCTCCTCCGCGCTTTGCCTCCCGCGGCGCCTGCCGCCTCCCCCGCGCGGATCAGCCGCCACCGCCCGCCGCCCGCGGTCCTCTGCGTTCCTGCTCACGATCCGGTCCCTGTCCTGTCCCACTCTTCCTCTTCTTGGCGGTCCCAGCAGCCGCTCAGCTCTTCCTACTCTCCTCCCGGGGAAGTTTGTAAGTTTAGGGTGAGGGTCGGTCTCCTAGCGCCCTGCTTCTCGGCTTAGCTTGCTCAGATCCGCACCCCCCACTCCCCAGCTCAGACCTAGGTCTCTGACGCCGCCTGTTGGTCAGGCAGAGCAGGGCAGGGCGAGGAGTGCTGCGCCAGCTCCAGCCCCAGCCCCAACACCCCACCCCTCACCCCTCCTTGCCCAGTGGTCCAGGGAGGACAGAAATGAGGCGAGGATTGGAGGCCTGGTAATTGGAGTAGGGCCAGGGGCAGGAGGGAGCAATCCGCCCTGGGGGCGCGCAGCCTGGGCCGGCAGCTTGGACTCCCTGCCAGAAGGGTTGTTCAGGGACGCGCAGGTGCGCTTCTCCTGTGCCGACCACGGGCAGTCCAGTAGGAGGGGGCACCCTTTCCACACTTTTCCGGGGAACGACCACCTGAGGTGAGATGGGAACCTATTGTGCGTCTCCAGAACCTGAGGAGGGAAGCTGGGAAGATTGGATAAAGAAGACTGAGTCCTTCTCAGCATCCTCAGGAAGGAAAGTTTTAGGCCCAACAGGCTGCTAGAAGAAGAAGAAAGAAGAAAGAAGAAAGTCGAATCCATCTCATAACAAAGTGTGGGACTGCGTGGCGGGGCAAGCGCGGGCCAGCGGTTCCAGTTGGAGCCACCGCTTCAGGAGGGGATGAGGACCGTGTTCGGAAGGACTTTGTGGTACTACAAAGGTTGCCTTTCAGGCTCCAGCCTGGCTCCCTCCTTGGCAACTTTCCAAGCGCCGGCAGCGCTCCCTCGATCATCCTACCCTGGGAACTTCTCCGGAAGTCTCGTTTTAGGCTTGACTCCACCAAGACACCGGCAGAATGGAGGCGATGCATCCCCCTCCCCATTCTCATCCTGTCTTTTCACTGAAAGAATTGATGGACTGTTTCTGCCCTGCTCCCTCCGTCTCTGATAAACGCTTCCCATAGATTATTCGACGCAGAGAAGGAAGGCGGCTGCTTAAAAAACAAAAAGCCATAGCCCTAATGAGTTCAATTACAATGTGGTAAACACATTGCCTCTACGCTTTAATTAAGCCTGCTGCCCAATTTTAACTCATTAGTAATTCATTAAGAGAACAGCCCCGTGCTGGCGGGTGGAAGGCACCGCAGACCGACTGTGCTCGAAGTCCACACACTCACAGACCGTCTCCCGCCCTCGCCTTGCGAGTGAGCCTAGTCAGGTTTGCCACCCAGTGGCGTCAGTATCTTACAAGACTAGACGCTCCCCCGTCCCGTCCCCACCCAGACACACTGGGCTTTGCAGGTCCAAGCTCCCGGGATGACCTTTCCTGGCTTGGGTCCCTCGGGCTTGAAACGTGGTTTGCAAACCTGTTGGGTGGGTGGTGGTGTGGGGCCGGGCCACAGTTGAGGAGCAAATACCGGGTTAAATGAGGTTCTTTCCCCTAAGGCCACGTCCAGTCGCCGGGTATGGCAGGTATCCACCCTCCGTTAGGGGTTCTTCTTTCATTTTGTGACAGTCTTATGAAAAATCTAGGTTCGGCCTTTGCTCCCAGCTCCACCTACCCTCTGCACGCTTCCGCACCCTGTACCGGGGAGAAGCTGCCGTACAAATGAGACTGTGATTTTTGCGGGATGGGGAGGCGGGGGCAGAAGAAAACTGTTGACTAGAGAGGTGGAGATCTGAAGGGAGAGCCCAGACCTCTGCTTTCCCCTCTTTCTCACTCTTCTCCTCTGCTTGGGAGCGGGTCTAGGGTTAAGGTCACATCTGTAGCTATGTCAGTTGAGACCAGTCTTCTTTCGGGACAAGAAATGGAGACAGCGTCACAGAGCGAATCACGCATGGCCTTTCCATTCATAATCAAGGGAGACAGGGCAAGCAGGTCAAACTCTACCCATTCACTTCCTCCCACCCCTAACTTGACGGGATCTGGGAAGAAAGTTCCCGCGAGTTGCGAGCGTCCCAAGGCTTGGATAGGACAGAACTCATAGGCTCCCAAGCTCCAGCGTGGTTTTCAAGGAGAAGGGAAGCGCGAATGCTACGGAGCCAGGCTTTGGTTAAGAAAAGGTCCTCGCGCCCCCTTAATGCCCCCGCTCTGGGGAATTCTTCCTTCGCTGGGAGGAAGAAGGGGGCGCTCGTAGCGGCTCAGGGCGCCCCCTAGGAGCTGCAGGAAACTTCTCCAGCCTGGCAGAGCGGGTGGGGCTCCGCCTCCCGAAGGCGGGCGGGGAGGGTCATTGTGGGGTGGGGAGCCCTCGGCCTGGCCCTCGACCTCTAGGAAACGCCGGAGGCCGTTTGCCTTGGCCTCGTCCCAGAGCTCCTCCTCGGGGTTGCCGGCCACCTCTGCTGGCGTCCGGACGCTCCCTTCCTCCCTTCGTTTGCGTAAGCGGCAACTCCTTCTGGAAGCGAGTGGACTGACGGGATTTTCTCTCCGCGGAGTTTAATAGATCCCGTAGCCCAGCTCGGTCGCCCAGCAGGAATGTGGGTCGCGCGTCGCGTCGGGGTTTCTCCGGCCTGCGGCGTGCTGTTCGAAACCTTAGCGGTGGTGGGGAAAGGGATGCCTTTAACTTTCTGTCTACCCTCCCCCTCTTCCCTCTCAGCCTAGAGGCAGGGAACGCTGCGGGATCAGATTGGGTGCACGGAGATGAAGGGCCATGCCAGGCTTTGCCCTCCCTGGGTTCCCCGGAGTCCGTTCCGAAGAACGCCTGGCACTGCCAGAACTCGGTTCCCCCACTCACTCCTCCATAATTCGTTGCAGATCAGCGGGAGGAGGGCAGAGGCCGGGCCGGGGCGAGGGAGCTTCCTGGTTTGTGTGGCGCAAAGTGCGAAGACCCGGGTGTCCGACCGAAGATTCAGCCCAAGATTTCGTGTATGTTGCTTCCCATTGGTTTCCATGGGGTCTGCGCGGGCCTCCTCCTCAGGCGACTGAACCCTGCGGCAACAGCACCTCCTCGAGTCTGGAGGATTGGCCGCCCCAACCTGCCTGGAGCAGGGCCTCTCTCCAACGTGGTGTGGTGAAAGTAAAAAAATTGGACCCCTGCCCCAGGCAATAGGGGAGGCCTCAAATGAAGGAGGCAGTGATGGGATCGGAAATGCGTGCAAGTTGACAGTCTGGCAGGAAACTCATCTCTTGCTCAGGGTTTCCGTGTTTGGAATCCAGTTAGATGTCTGCGGGGGATCTCCAAGGCTCTCATTCCATGAAGGCATTTTTATTCACTCTGGAGGAAGTGTTGCCAGGGCAGACATTTCGGAAAGGTCCCTCGGGCCGGATGTTAATTACAACTGAAATAGATTGTCTTCCGTTACTTTTTCCCCCTAATGCAAGGACCATGAGGTAGAATATAATTTATTCCTGTTGACAGTAGGATAAATAAATACATTTTTGGATTACTAAGAGTTGACTGCAAGGGGAAAATAGCTTCCCCATAGTATCAGATGGAACCTTTAGAATTGGCCCTGGGACAAAAAGGTGGCCTTGTTTGTCAAGAGCTTTAATCCAAGCTTCATCCCAAATAGCTCCTATGCCCTTTTTTCCTGGCATGGGATATTGAGAACAGGGCTGAAGGAGGTCGATTTTGGGGGTACAGCTGCCAGAGATTTCCCAGAGTCAGCCTGAGTCAGTCTTTTGGTTTCCTGAAACTTGTCTTCATTTCATTTCTTTTGTAACCCTCCATAGCACCAGCTGCTGTGCCTTAGATACAAACTGTCTGTTAATATGGTAAAAAATAGTTTTTGCTTTCTTGAATGGTGACTATGGGGACAGGGCTATTATCCCATAGTTTAGGATTGTAAATTGAGCAATGTGGGGTGGGGGACATAGAATAGAATCAAATTTTTGGAAAGGCATCAGAAAGCCAAGATACCAATTTATTAGTCTTAGATAAGCAGGAAAGTAACAGTTTATAAGCCTGTCTTAACTGGGACTGGAAGAGCCTGGGCAATTGCTTATTGAAGACAAAACTTAAGACCAAGGTGGGAAGTTCTGTAGGAAAAGCATGGTAAGTCTCACAGTAGTAGTAAAACAGGGAGTATACTCTGACTCATGTTTGAAGTATTTTTTTGGGAAGGGGGAAAAATGTGTTCATGACTGGAATACTTACCTTGTGCCGTGTGTGTGTTAAGCATTTTTCATGGAACCTTTCATTTAATTCTCATGTGACTT
This sequence comes from Callithrix jacchus, assembly GCF_049354715.1. Lineage (NCBI taxonomy): Eukaryota > Metazoa > Chordata > Mammalia > Primates > Cebidae > Callithrix > Callithrix jacchus. Next base: position 90,331,692 of record NC_133514.1, read on the forward strand.
CCATGAGTTAGGTATTATTGCCCACATTTTACAGCTTATGAAAACAGGGGCTCAGAGAGGATGTACTTTTCTCAAGACCACACAGCTGGTAAGTGACAAAATTTGGTTTCGAGCTCAGATCTGCTAGGATCCCAAATATGCTTTTAACTGATGAACCAAACTGTATACTACTTTACATACACTATACCATTTTGGTTCTTACAATAACTTCATTAAGTGGTTATGGCCTGTGTTAGTTCATTTGACAGATAACAAACACAGAGTCTTTAGACCATGGTCCTCAATCATGAAGGGGGCCTCACTCTTAGAGACTTTGATTCTGTCAGCCAGCTTGGGATGGGGCCTAGATCTCTGGCATGTGATCCTGAAACTGGTATTCAGGGAGTATATTTTGAAAAACATCACCACAGAGAAAGGTAACATGCCCCATGTTATTAGGCTTGGGCCAAACTCATACCAGACCCCTGTTTTCCTTTCCTTTGCATCAAGATCTAAGTGACATTTGTTTATTTACTGAGACAGGGTCTTGCTCTGTCACCCAGGCTGGAGTGCAGTGGTGCAATCATGGTTCACTGCAACCTCGACTTCCTGGGCTTCAGTGATCCTCCCACCTCAGCCTCCCAAGTAGCTGGGACCACAGGTGGGTGCCACCATGCCCAGCTAAGTTTTGTATTTTTGGTAGAGACAGGGTTTCACCATGTTGCCCAGGCTGGTCTCAAACTCTTGAGCTCAAGGGATCCTCCTGTCTCAGCTTCCTAAAGTGCTAGAATTACAGGCATGAGCTACCGCGTCTGGCCTCAGTGACTTCTTTATCGCAATCATGTAATTAGAACCCAGAGGCTGGGGGTGGGGGTGGGGAAAGTAGATTCTGGCTAGGGTAGCAGGTTACATCCCCCTCAGACCTCCCAGAAACCACTAACCTTTATGGAAATCAGCATCCTGAAGTTTCTTAAAATCACACATACCCAGTTCTCCTGGGGAGGCAGACTCAGGCACACCAAAGTATGAGGGCCACCCTACTGCTGGGGACTCAACTACATGGGCCAGAGGAAATACTGAATAGAGAGCAATGAACCACAGACATGTAGTTGTGTTCTCCCTTGGAAGCGGGTAGGAAGCATGGTCAAAGAAGACAAATGTCTGGACCCAACTGACACATACAATTTAAGTGAAGCTCTAAATTAGGTGCTGTTGGAATGTGTATCTGATCTGGTTCATTCTTAAAGGTCTCCTTTCCCTCTTGGTGTGTGTGGGGCTTGAACTGCACCCAGAGCTATATCCAAGGAAGAAGACAGGCTCTATCCCTGCTGGGTACCAATAAACCTGTTGGTTGATGATTTCTATCATGTTAAACTCCGTGAACATTTTAACAGGAACCTCCCAGGAGCCATTTTCCCATTTATCTCTGTTTTTAGGCCAATGCAAAAGTTTATTCCCGAGATTAAATCACATCACTCTTTTAACCCTTGAAAAATGGGGTTTGCTAAAAGTAGGAGATTCAAACAAACAAATGGTAGGAGATTCTTACTTGTTAAATCATTCCAGGAAGGTTATGGCAGAAACCAAAATATTTTAGAGCCCTAATCGACCTTGGTCCTTAGACATTTCAAGACTGTCCTAACTCTGATAGATCATATGTTTGCACTATGCATGAAATAATTTGACATATGTAGTTTTAATAGCACATTATTAACTCTAAATGTAGTACTTATCTGCCCTGCTTTTCGAAAGACATAGATTCTGTATTTATCTGGCTAGTTCTGCAGCAGAAACATACTTAATATCATGAAAAGGCCAGATTTGTGAACGCTCTCCTGTTACTCTATTGTATGGTGTGAACTTATTTGAAAGTCAAGCTAGTCCACTGCTGCAAGGCATTGGAAGGAAGGGCAGCTGCCTTAGTTTCTATTTCTTTTTTCTTGTCCAGGAAGACAATAGAGATCCCATAAATTGTTTTTTTAAGCCTGCTATAAGCAGGAAGTTGGAAGTAAGAAATTAATTGGTATGTAGGATTTTTGTATAGGCCCAAAGTAAAGGAGGCAGGATTCAGTAGAAATTCTGGAATTTCAGAGCCTCTAGTGAGGCCCTGTGCTCTTCAAAAGAATTTCCCTACCATTTTGCTAATACTTGAAATTCTGGTGGTGACGTGTGTCTTTGACATCTCTTTAAACTCAAGCAATCATTTATCATTTAGGGTGAATTAGTTTATCACACTTTTTCCTGAGATTTTATTTTGATGGGCTTAAAGGTGTAGAAAGTGTACAGACGCCAGGTCTCTGTGATTAGAAAGGAAATGGCACAATCCACTGGGGCAAAGAGAGCCAAAGAAAAAGACACTAGAGGAAGAACTGCTTTACAATTTTGCCAAGAGTGAACGCTGCCCAGCACTGGGTGAGGTACTATGGGGATACACGCACAGTGCCAGCAAGATCCCTTGTATTCTACTTGGGGAGACAAGATTAATAGTAACATAACAGAACAACATGCAATAGTGTCTAACTTGCATTATTGGGTTGCAGAGAAGACAAGCCTTCTTTGTGTTGCAGTGTTACTTGGTGAGAGTTGGGGGCCTCTTGTGGTGCCTGTAGGACACGTCATACTAAGAAATGCCCCAAATCACACACCAAACCAACATTTTCTGGATTCCACATTTCCTGGATCAGAAGTCTGTTGGAATGAGTCTTCTCACAGTGGCATAGAAAGAAATGAGCAAGAAATGTGGAGAAGAGTAATGCATAGGCAAAGTGAAAACATTAGCAATCACTGCACCTACCATCAATAACTGCTGAAGTCAGAGACTCATCAGTCCCTTTTTGCTGCTGGGCCTGATTCATCTTTCATTGGAAACTTCCTGTGGCTCTGGTTGCACTTAATGATGTATGACCCTGTTGGTACTTAGTGCTCAGGAGTTCATCCTCATATCCCCCTTATTAAGAAACGTGAATGCTAATCTAATTGGTTGGACTTTAGGAAACTAGTAGGACCACATTTGCTAGTGAAAGATGCTGCAGCAGATCAGGGCTGTGTTGGTGGGCATTGCTTTATCTCTTGTGACTAGGAGTATAGAGTAGTAAGATTTGGTATTTTCATATGGGCATTGGCAAAGGTGGAACTGAGCAGGAGGCTTCCCAGCTTACTTTAGTTGGAAGCCTGACCAATTTAGGACAAAGAGTGAGTCACTGGCCTAGCCTTTTTAATGTTGGGATTTGGCATCTATACTGAGGTAGTGGTAAATTATTACTCTGGGACATTTTCTTCTGTTCTTCTATAATCATGTTCTTTGGGAACCTCATGGGGAAGGTGGCTTTGTCCATGTTCTCATATTTTGTAAAAGTTTTCTGTCTCTTCTCTAAGAATAGTCTTGTGTTATCATTTGAGGTTCTGCTCTAGTTTCCCCTCCTTGAATATGTCTTTTTCAGTCCTTAGTGATTTTTCCTTCCTCTGAGCTCTTCCAGCACCCGGACTTTCTACCACCTGCTTTATTATTTACCTGCTACCTTGCCTGCTATTGTTTCCTATGCCTTAAGTGTATCTTAAACTGCTAACTGAAGCACAAATATCTCAGCAGCCATTGTCTGCCTCTTGGAGAACAGGGAAAGACATAGTTATCTTATGTTGGTCTTTGTTTATTTAAAATGTTTAGATACTGTTTTCCTGACCTTTGAGGTTATGTTACACTTCGCATTCACTACAGCACATAGCAAAGAGATGAGCACATAAAGAATGGTCAGTAAAGGCCCGCTGACAGTTTGACTTATTTCAAGATATATATCCTAATATTTCCCTGTATCTATGACCATTGGTTGTCTTTGTATGTGGAGTAGGTTGGACTTGATGAAAATTTTTATGATTCTCATGTTAGTTTTATAACCAGAGAAGAAATCTTTAGATGACAGTGGAGGACTTGGTGTGTGTATATTGAACACAGGAGTTGTCTAAGCCCCTTGAAACTCTTCCTAATAGCTTGGCCTTTTGAGCATGGACTCCATGATAGTCCATAACTGTCAACATCAGTGAACCTTGTTAGCATAACATAAAATATTCTCTGAAATTTTATTGGAAGCGAATTCTTAATATTGTATATCATCCAAATATTTTGTGGTTTCCTCCTCTCTCCTCACCCAAGAAGTTCACGCTTCAGTAGGACTTCTAATAACACTCTCTTTTTAGGTACCCTTGTAGCCCCAAGGCATTATAAGACAGGCTTTACCATGTAATTTGCTTTGGCCAATGAATTATAAGCAAAGACCACTTCTGGCTGGAAGCTTTAAGACCCAGCACATGCTTCTTCATGATCCCTTTGCCATGACACTGAAAATATTAGTGATCCCTTTATCAGCCTGGGTTTTGGAGTAAAGACCACGTGGAGCTGACCTGCAGTAAACACATGCATGACTGAGACATAAATGGGGGTAGATTCCCATGCCATGTCTGCCCTTCCCATCAAAAAGCATAGTCTATCTCCCACTCCCTTGAACCTGGGCTTGGCCTGTGATTTACTTTGACATGATTCACACTATGGTGAAATTGTGGTGCAAGTGATGTTGAATGAGTTCTGGAGTCTAGGCCTCAAGATAGTTTGCAACTTCTATTTTTACTCTCTTGGAACCCAGATGCCGAGTAAAGAAGCTTGGGTTAGACACTGAAAGATGAGAAACCTCATAGAAACCAAGGTTTTAGACTTCTAGCCTTCCCTACTGCAGTGAGGCCCACTTAGTCTTTGCACACTGAACTAGCAGGTGAATGCAGCCACAGGAGCATGTGCAGAACAGCCCAACGAAACCACAACATCCTGAGCAACATTAAATTATTGTTTTAAGTCATTAAGATTTAGGGTGTTTTATTTGACACTTTAACTGAAACAGAGATCTCTGTTGTTGTAAGCTTCTAAAATTTTGGGATTTTATTGGTGTGTGAGACAGGGTCTCCCTCTGTTGTGCAGGCTGGTGTGCAGTGGCATGATCCCAGCTCACTGCATCCTCAGTCTTCCAGATTCCAGTGATCACTCTCACCTCAGCTTCCCGAGGAGCTGGTACCAAGGTGCACACTACCACATCCAGCCAAGTTTTGTATTTTCAGTAGAGATGGGTGTCCCAGTGTTGCCCGCGCTGGTCTCTAACTCCTGCGTTGAAGTGATCCTCCCAGCTTGGCTCACAAAGTGATGGGATTACAGATGTGGGCCACTGTGCCCAGCCCTGGGATTGCTTATTTTTAACCTCAGCATAACTTGCCCTATACTGACTGAAAAAGTTAAGAATGTGTTTTTAACCACATAATTTAATTTATAGATATGGATTTATTTTCATTAGTGATACATCTGAATTTATTTCTATCATTCTGCTTTGTGTCATTTGTTCTGCTTTGCTGTTTTCCTCTTTCTTTTGGATATTTATTTATTTATTTATTTATTTATTTATGACAGAGTCTCACTCTGTTGCCCAGGCTGGAGTGGAGTGGCATGATCTCAGCTCACCGCAACTTCTGCATCCTAGGGTCAGGCAATTCTGCTGCCTCAGTCTCCTGAGTAGCTGGGATTATAGGCATGTGCCAGCATGCCCGGCTAATTTTTGTACTTTGAGCAGAGACGGGATTTCACCCTGTTGGCCAGGTTGGTCTCGAGCTCTTGACCTCAAGTGATCTGCCTGCCTTGGCCTCCCAAAGTGCTGGTAATACAGGTGTGAGCCACCATGCCTGGCCTGGAATTTTTTAAAAATCTAATGTTCTCACTTTATTTCACACTTATTTTAGTTTATCATTTATATCCCTTATACTTCTTGTATGGTTACCTAGGTCATTTTTCATTGCCCAGTTCATTTAACATAGCCTAATATTATCCTCCTGAACCATACAATGATTTTGCAGTGGTTTAACACTGATCACCTCTTGCCCAATTTATCAGCTATGTTGCTTTATATTTAGTTCTGTTGTGTTTTAGCCCTTTTTTAGTCATACAAGTGGTATATTATTAATATTGTTTATATATATAGTAAATGATTATTTGTATTTACACACTTATTCATATATTTATTTTATTTTTGAGACAAGGTCTTGCTCTGCCACCCAGGCTGGAGTGCAGTGTGTGATCTCAGCTCACTGTAACCTCTGCCTCCAGGGCTCAAGTGATCCTCCCACCCCAGCCTCCCAAGATGCTGGGACTACCAGCATGTGCCACCACGTGCAGGGAATTTTTTAATTTTTTGTAGAGATGGGGCCTTACTAGATTGCTCAGGCTGGTCATATATTTCTGTTTACTCATACATGTGTCTGTCACTCATACATGTGTCTATCTTTTGTCTGTCACTTATTCACTCATTTATCAATATTATTTATAATTCCTTTTGGTCTTTGGGAATTATTTTCTGTCTGAAGTATATTCTTTGAAATTTCCTTTAATGAGGATTTGTTGGTAATGTGGTCAAGCTTTTTCTTCCTCTTCTTTACTTTGTCTAAAAATTATTTTAGTTTCACTTAATTTTTGAAAGACTGTTTTTCCGGCTAATCAAATACTAAATTGACTGTTAGCTTCTCTCATCATATTGTCACTATTAGTCTGCTGTGTTTTCTCACAGTTCACTGATAAATTAGCCATCATTATAACTGTCACTCTTTCTTCTTCCTGGCTATTTTCAATATGTTCTTTTTATCTTTGGTGTTTTTCAGTCATACCATAAAGTATCTAGATTTTAAAATTTTGGTTAATATTATTTTGGGCTTCCTGATTTTGAGGATGGATGCTTTTCAATGGTTGTGAAAATTCTTAGTCATTATCTCTTCAAGTATTATCTATTTCACATTTTCTTTATTGTCTCTTTCAGAAATTCTGATTAGTCATGTGGAAGGCTGCTTCAATCTAACTTACATATCATGTAAACTTTCTTTCTACCCTGACTTATCACTAATTTCTTTAGCTCTACCTTCTAGTTTACTAATTCTATCCTCAGCTATATTTAATTTACCATTTAGAGCAATTAATTAAAATTTTAATTTCAGTTATTATATGTACATTTTATTTCTGGAATATTTCTCTGATTCTTCTATATATGCTGGTTGTATTTAGACCCTTTAGTTGCTTGCATATATTTCCAAGCATACCTTTTACTTCATAGTTATAATTAATATAGTTAGTAATGTAGTTATTGTTTATTTTATGTGAACTAATTTCATTATATGAAACCTTTGCTGGACTGATCTTCTGTCTATGTTTCTGCTAGTTCTCACTCATAATGTTTTAATTTCTTGTGTGTTTTGTGATTTTTGACTGTGAGCTGCTCATTTTATTTGTAACTTTGTCTATGGGAATTCTTTGTAAAGTTGTATGCTTCCAGAGAGGACTTGAATCCCTTTGCTAGTTAATTTTCCAGCAATAATGCAAGGCCAATTAAAAAAACACCTTTATTGAGGTATTATGCACATACCATAAAACTTACCCATTTTAAGCACATAATTCAATGAATTTCGGTAAGTTTACAGTATTGTGCGACTACTATCATCCAGTTTTAAAACTTAAGAAAACAAATTCTCCAAAGATCCCTTTCTTTGTTTACAGTTATTCAGTGTTCTTACTTTAACCCAATGCAATAGTCTACTTTCTTTCTCTATAGATTTGTAAATTCTGAATATTCACATAAACAAAACCATACAATTTGTAGTCCTTTATATCTGGCTTCTTTCACTTAGCATAATATTTTGAAGATTCATCCATGTTTCCAGGATCATTTTAGGTTAAAGTCTAAGCTTGTAAATTTATTGGACCACATAAGCAGCATGAATTCAACCACAATCCTGTCCAAAGCCCAGCTTATAGATACAATTTTTTTTTTCTCACCCAATGCAAAGGCTGAGATAGACAAATTTTCTTGTTGACTCTTTCTGAGTAGCAGATTTCTTTAATGTTTGCTCTTTTACAGAGGGTGTAGCTCTTTGTGACATTGCTTTTATGTCAAGGTTCCTTAATAGGCTCCCTACCTTATCACCAATGTGGCCCCATAGTGGAACCTCAGGGTCTTTAGATTTCAGAAGATACTCTCAGGTAAAAGCCAGCTTCAGCACTCATTCAGCCACAGAATTCTTTTTTTTTTTTTTTTAAATTTTACTTTAGGTTCTGGGGTACATGTACAGGTCATGCAGGGTTGTTGCATAGGTGCATACTATATCTGGCATTTCTCCCCATGTTATGCCTCCCCACCCCCCCATCCCTCCCCTAGCCCCCCCCGAACTATCCCCAGTATGTGCTGCTCCTCTTCCTGAGTCCATGTGTTCTCATTGTTCAACACCCGCCTATAAGTGAGAACACATGGTGTTTGGTTTTCTGTTCTTGTGTCAGTTTGCTGAGAATGATGGTTTCCAGATTCATCCAAGTCCCTACAAAGGACACAAACTCATTGTTTTTTATGGCTGTGTAGTATTCCATGGTGTATATGTGTCACATTTTCTTTGTCCAGTCTATCATTGATGGGCATTTGGGTTGGTTCCAGGTCTTTGCTGTTGTACACAGGTCAGCCCCAGAATTCTTGCTTTTGCTTTATCTTTTTGCCTTTGTGTATATGTGTGTGTGTGTGTGTGTGTGTGTGTGTGTGTATTTTGAAATAGTTGTGCTAGTTTGACAATGCTTTTATAAGTATAAATTTCATTTTTTCCCCAGTATTTTAGATGTTTTCATGTAAAGGATTCTTCAGAGTATTTTGTCTGCCATATTCTCAGAAAGAGAAGGCTGACAAGTGCCTTTCACAAGAGTTATTTGCTCACCTGCTTGGATCTCAGATAGGTGGATAATAAGGGGAAAATATTCACGTTCTGAGTAAGAGGCCATTGTAGTCCCTGCCTGCTCTCTCTCCCCATCTTAGCTTATGTAAATAATCTAATCAGGAGTCCCCCCGCCATTCTTATTTATTTATTTATTTATTTTTTGAGACAGAGTCTCACTGTGTCACCAGGCTGGAGTGTAGTGGCATGATCTCGGCTCACTGCAACCTCCACCTCCCGGGTTTAAGCTATTCTCCTGCCTCAGCCTCCAGATTAGTTGGGACTGCAGGCACGTGCCCCCATACTCAGCTAATTTTTGTATTTTTAGTAGAGACAGGACTTCACCATGTTGGCCAAGATGATTTCGATCTCTTGACCTCATGATCGGCCCACCTTGGCCTCCCAAAGTGCTGGGATTACAGGCGTGAGCCACCACGCCCAGCCAGGAGTCCCATTTTTGAGTCTACTTTGTTTAGCAATAGTCTGTGGTCACACCTGCATACTAACTACTTCATACACCCTCTTCACCTCTGGTGGGTTAGTGAAAGCAGCCATCTCTCAGATTGGGAATTGCTAAGGTCTCTGTTCAGCTTTAACCATGTCAGTTTTTGTAGTTGAAGTGAAAAGGGCAGAGATTGGAAATGAGGAAACTGAGACAAGGAGAGGCAAAATGACTTGCCCCATACCACAGAGAGCTGGAACTTGAACTCAGACCCACTGACCTACAATGTTCTTTCCATCACATCATTCTGCCCCTTGTTGACTCTGCTGCCCCTTGTTGAGGACAAAGAAAAATGGAGTGAGAGTGTGCAGCATTGGTGCATTCATTAAGGTAAAGTTTTAGAGAGTCTGAATTTTATTTTATCTTGGATTTTTCTGTTCCCATTGCCCATTGTTAAGTGAGAGTAGTAGTTGAGGAAAACAAACAGGCAAAAAAAACCCCCAAAAACCCTTGCTGTTCAATGTTTCAATTTCTGAACAATGTGTATCATTTTGCAGAGAAATATCTGACTTCTCAGAATGTTAGAGATGGCCCATTGGTTTGGCCCTTTAACTGGAGGAAAATGAGGGAGGAGCCCAGAGTCTTAATCCAAGTATATCAGGCCCTCTTTGATGAGTTTCATACCTCATTTTGGGGAAAGATAATGTTATTAATGTCCTTTGTAGCAATTTGAAAAGAAAAGACAAACATGGCTTAGAGTGAAATCCTTGGTGATCGAAAATATCATTAGAAACAAGCTCCGGGTGTTCACTCTGTCATTTCCAAATGTTCTGATGAGTTTCATTTGAGCGCTGCACTATACAGAATTGACTGAAGCCCATGACTGTGTGTGTGCATGTTGGCGATGAGGCCCTTTCCTTGTTGAGGAAGAAGGAGGGAGAGGCAGGCAGATGTCATTTCATCACCTGCATTTGAAGCTGAGGTGAGCCCCAGACAGAATCTGCAGATTTGCTTCTGGTGCAGTTATCAGTCACTGCATCCAAAGTGCCTCAGGCTGTGTCTGCATAGTGCCCAAATGATGCACTAGTGAGTGAAAAACAAAAAAAAAAAAACACCAAAAACAGCCAGTATGGTCATCCAAGTCATGGAGACAAATAATCACTATAGCAGGAAAAATCACAACCGAAAAGCCAGCTGTTGAACTGAATACAATAGTTTAAAAAATGGGGGGTGGGGGGAAGACAATAACAAATGCAGTGAAATTCCATTTCAGTTTCAGATTGTTTTTCCAGGACTACTTTCAGGGAAAATCAGAGTCTTTGTTTTTAAAAAGGATGACTGCATTGGTTAAAAAAAATCCAAGACTATACTTACACCCCTTTCTTCATCCTGAAGAACCAGCTCCTTAGGGTCTCATTTGCATGGAGGTAGATTCAAAACAGCTGAAGTTGTATACGTCTAATTGGATGGAATTTGAGTCTTTCCCTGAAGCTGTAAAAGAAAAAGCGGGGCCCGGAAACATGATGAAGTGTTCTTCAGGCGACAAAGATTTGAAACTGCTGCTCTGAGCACTTGCAGCAGCCTTCAAGGCCACCCTACCGAGGCAGTGCTGAATTAGCACCTTTTTCTGCGTTATATACGTAAGAATGCACAAATGAACATAGGTGTAGCAGTAAAAATCACGATGAATAATTTGAGCTGTTGTCAAATCTTATAACCTGATTTTGTTTGCACTTGACTCCCTTGGAAATAGTAGAACAAAAAGCAGGAGGCAGGGATATGCCCAGTTTAAGTCTCTAGGTGGTCCCTGAGGCTGTTGATGCTCTGCCCATATTCTCTTGTTACTGGCTGTTCCAGTACATACCCATGACTTCTGCCTGCAAGCATTTATGAATCTCTTTGCAGGCAGGAAGTGTTGGGGACTCTACACCCTGGGGAGTAGCCCCCAGTCAATGGTTGATGGAAGTAGGTTTATACATATCCTCCCAACCTGCCCCTTGACAAGACTACTCTGTGGCGTGTTCCATACTATCAGCCAGCGTGACTGAGCTTCAGATGCCCACAGTGGTCACCTGATCAATAATTCCCTCATTATTGGCTTCCTTTCCTTCCCTGTCTTCTGTTCCCACTTCCCTTCTAGTGCTTCCTGGAATAATTTCCCAAATAAAGTATTTGCATTCAAATCTTTAGTCTCAGAGTGTGTTCCTGGGTGAATTTAACTAAGACATAGGGAATATCTTCACCTAACTGAAATCTATTTGTGACATCTAATTCTTTGTCTTTCTGATTTGGCCACGCATTCAAAGCATGTTAAAACTGAGGGTGCAGAAATCACCTTTCCAATGGTGCATTTCACAGGAGAAGAAATAGAAACTCAGATTACACAGCAAAAGGGTTGCAGAAATTAGACTAGAAGCCAGTGGTCCTGACTCCCAAGCTGGTACTCCCACAGTCCCTATAACACACCATCCCAGGCATCCCTTAACTCTCATGTTTGGCAAGGTATTCCTAGTTTTAGGGTTACAGCTTAAGAAATCATATCATTGATTTCCACTTTTCTCTGCTAGGCAGGACTTTAACGAAATCAGCATTCCTATTCTCCCCCACCCCCCAGCCTCCCAGGCACATTCTTGTGAGTCACATTTTCTTGGGCTGGCAGATCATTAGGTGTTTTGATTTTTTTTTTTGAGACAGAGTCTCACTTTGTCACTCAGGCTGGAATACAGTGGCATGATCTTGGCTCACTGCAAACTCCTCCTTCCAGGTTCAAGTGATTCTCCTGCCTCAGTTTCCTGAGTATCTGATATTACAGGCACATGGCACCCTGCTCAGCTGATCTTTGTATTTTTTTTTTTACATTTCTTTTTTTTTTAATTTCTTTTTTTTTTTTTTTTGGGTGGGGGAGGAAGGCAGGAAGGAAGGGAATAAGGACGGTAGGGAGGGAGGAAGGAAGGGATGAAGGAAGGAAGGAAGGGAGGAAGCGGGGAGGGAGGGAGGGAGGGAGGGAAGGGAAGAAAGGAAATCAAGCAATGAAAGAGACATTGCCGACCTGGATCTGGAGGTTTACAAGTTGATTTCTTTTTTTTTGAGAGAAGGAAAGAAAAAAAAAAATAAGTAAAGGAGAGGAAGAAAGAGGAAGAGAAAGAGGGAGAGTAAATGGAAATATTGCTTTATTTTGAAAAAAATTGGATATTAATAATGGCCAATCAATGTTTCATTTAAACTAATGGGTAGGTGTGATGTGGTATTGACAAGAATGTATATTTTGTGTATTTGAAGTGGAGAGCTCTATAAATATTTATTAAGTTTACTTGTTCTGGATCTGAGTTCGAGTCCTTGATATCCTTATTAATTTTCTGTCTCATTGAATCTAAGTCTCCTATCTGGGTGTTAGGATCGTTAGCTCTTGTTGTTGCATTGATCCTTTTACCACTATATCTTTGTTGCTTTAAAATCTATTTTATCTGATACAAGAATTGCAACTCCTGCTTTTTATTTATTTATTATTTATTTTTGCTCTCCATTTGGTTGGTAAATCTTTCTCCATCCCTTTGTTTTGAGTCTTTGTGTATCCTTGCATGTGAAACAGGTCTGGATGTAACATGCCGTTGGGTTTTGGCTGTGTCTTTTGATTGGGAATTCAGTCAATTTAAATTTAGGGTTACTGCCATTTGATGTTGACTGGCTGTTTTATCCATTTGTTGGTGTAAATTCTTCTTTATGTTGGTGCTCTTTACTTTTTGGTGTATTTTTAGAAAGGCTAATACTGGTTGTTTCTTTCTGTGTGTAATGCTTCTTTCAGAAGCTCTTGTAAAGCAGGCCTGGTGGTAATAAAATCTCTGAGTTCTTGCTTGTTCATAAAAGATTTTATTTTTCCTTTGGTTGTGAAGCTTAGTTTGGCTGGATATGAAATTCTGGGCTGGAGGTTCTGTTCTTTGAGGATGTTGAATATTGGCCCCCACTCTCTTCTGGCCTATAGAGTTTCTGCCGAGAGATCTGCTGTAAGTCTGATAGACTTGCCTTTGTGGGTAACCTGACCTTTCTCTCTGGCTGCCCTTAGTATTTTCTCCTTCGTTTCAACCCTGGTGAATCTAACGATTATGTGCCTTGGGGTTGCTCTTCTTGAGGAATATCTTTGTGGTGTTCTCTGTATTACCTGGGGTTGAATGTTGACCTGCTTTGCTAGTTTAGGAAAATTTTCCTGAATAATATCCTGAAGGGTATTTTCCAGCTTGGATTCATTCTCTCTGTCGCATTCAGGTACACCTATCAAACGTAAATTTGGTCTTTTCACATAGTCCCACATTTCTTGGAGACTTTGCTCATTCCTTTTTATCCTTTTTTCTCTAACCTTTTCTTCACGTTTTATTTCATTAAGTTGGACTTTGACCTCTGATATCCCTTCTTCTGCTTGAACAATTCGAGTGTTTAAACCTGTGCATACTTCTTGGAGTTCCTGTATTGTATTCTTCAGTTCCATTAATTCACTCATACTCCTCTCTAAGTTGTCTATTCTCAATAGGATTTCATCAAACCTTTTTTCTTTACTTTGGGCTACAACATGTTCTTTTAACTCATCGAAGTTTGTTATTATCCATTCCTTGAAGAGTGATTCTGTCATCAGGAGACGCTCGTTCTCCATCAAGCCTTGTTCCATTGTTGATGTGGAACTGTGATCATCTTTAGAGGGAGAGGTGTTCTGACTTTGAGTATTCTCAGCTTTTTTACGCTGGTTTCTTCCCGTCATTGTAAATTTATCCTCCTGTCGTCTTTGAAATTACCAACTTCCAGATTAGGTCTCTTGAGTGGACGTCCAGGTTGTTAGTTCCCAGGGCCGGAGCAGCGGCGTTAAAACTGATGGTGCTTTTCTGCCCAGTATTCTCCTGTCTGGCTTCCTTCTTGTTTCCGTAGTAGGCGACTCTGCCTTCCCGGGGCGCCAAACCTCGGTCAGAAGGGGAACCGGTCCTGTTTACTCTGCGTCCAGCGCTGCAGCGTCGAGGTGCCGGCGGAACCGCTGCGCCGGCCACGAGAGTCACGCTGGCGACCCGTGTGTTTCCACCACTGGGGGATCTTCTGCTCCGTGAGCGACCAGACTTTGTCTGAAAGTGTGGCGTCCTCTAGTTCTCCACGCCTTCCCTGAGAGCTGCAATCCCGGGATGTTAGCGATCGGCCATCTTGGATCGTTCTCCTGATCTTTGTATTTTTAGTAGAGATGGCCAGACTGGTCTTGAACTCCTTACCTCAAGGGATCCAAGCTGTTGTACTAAGCTTGTTGGTCAGGCTGGTCTCGAACTCCTTACCTCAGCCTCATCCTTGGCTTCTCAAATTGCTGGGATTACAAGTGTGAGTTTTTCTTTATTAATTTGACAAATACTTCTGGAGAACCTAGTTGGGCTCTAGGCATTGTGCTAGGTCTAGGGGCTATCCCAGGATGCCATACTCCTTGCCCTCACAGAGCTTAGAGTTTGTGGGGAAGCGGCCCTTGGAGCGCAGAAAATTCAAACTGAGAATGAAAAGGGGAAGGCTTAGTTCTCAGCACATAGGAGGAGCATGGAACCCAGGCCAGGAGAAGCCTCCTGGGAAGAAATGATGTGTGAGACAAGGGCAGAAGTTGATAGGAGGGGTAGGTCTTCCAGACAAAGAGAAAGGCTTCCAGGAGGAAGGTTTGTAGGAGAGAGACCACGGCCCATTGGAAAGAACTGGAAGAGGTTTAGTCTGGTTGAAGCTTAGTGAGGGTGGGCAGATGGGGCTGAGAAGGAGGGTCCAGATCACACAAGGGCCTTGGAAGGCATGTAAGGAGACCAAGTACTATTTGGAGGACAGTGATGAGCCATCCAGAAACTTTAAGCAGGGGAATGGCACAATCCAGATTTTATGTGAGAAAGACTGCCTTGGTTCTTGGTGCAGAATAGATTGGAAGGGTACAAGCCACAAGGCAGGGAGACTAGTTAGGTGAGCTCAACAGTGGCCTGAGTTTAGGCTAATGATAGTAGTGGTGGAGAGACAGTAGGAGAAATAATTGGGAATGAGCATCAGGAAGACTTGGGAGGTTGAAGTTAAGGATGAAGCCTGAGTCTCCACTTTGAGCTGCTAGGTTGGCAGTGGTGCTGTTGACCTGTCAGCCTGTGGCTATGTGGAGCTAAGGTTCGTGGGGATCCAGAAGAAATCAAGCAAGGAAAGTTTGTTGCCTTTTAGTCTAGTCTGGAGAGAAGAGTAACACACCAATGTGGAAAAATTAAGTGCTAAAATGTGAAGAACCAAAGCAGCAGGACAGCAGAGAAAGGAGAAGCATGTGGGTCTGTGTGGCCATCAGGTAGTAGAATGTGAGGACCAGAAGGTGAGATGGAGGAGGGGCCATATTGGGTAGGGGAAGATTACCTTGAGAAGTAGGAGGTGGTGGGAGCCCTGAGCCAGCTTGGCTAGAGCAGATAGCCTGGTGAGAGGGAGGAAAGGAGTCACAGAAATTTCTGAAAAAGCATGGAATTTCTTTCCTTTGCTTTATATCTTACGTCATTTCTCCCAGAGCTGGGGAACAAGAGAATTCACTCTTGTGACAAACTGAGCAGGAAAACAAGACCGGAATAAGCTGCCATGCTGGGGAGAAGGAGAGGGTAGGAGGGAAGTGTGCAGGCAGGCTGCCGGGATCAGTGCTGTAAAGGAGGTGACGTGAATTTTGGAGCTCTCTCTTTCCTCAGGGGCTTCCTCCTTAGGGGTCCCACCAGGGTAGCCCACTAGGGCAGCTCTCATAAGCAGATCCTCTTGTTGCTATCTGGGGTTTGGCTTGATACTCTCTTGCTACCAAAAGTGTCTTCATTAACTCATTTTACACATGTTTATTGAACATCTACTCTATGTGAGTAGTAAGCAAACAAGGCCTGTCTTCATGGAGTTGACATTTTATTTGGGGGAGAGAGACAAAAAAATTAAGTAGAGTATGTATATGGTGGGTTCAGTGGTGATACATTCCATGAAAAAAAAAAATGGAGAAAGGGGGTTAATGGCTCTAGAGGTTGGGGTTGAGTGCAATTTTCAAAAGCATTGCCAGGCAAGGTCTCATTCAGAAGGCGACTTCTGAGCAGGCTGGAGGAGGAGAATGCTCAAGCTGTGAGGGTACCTGGGGCAAGATGTTCCAGGCAGAGGGAACTGCAACAGCAGAGGCCCTCAGCAGAATCTGGCCTGGTGTCCTCAGAAGCTGCTCACTGCCATGACCTTGGCTTTGATACTGAGTGAGACGGGAGCCACTGGAGGGTTTGAGCAGAGGAGGACATGATCTGCCCTTATCTCCCACCCAAGAGGTGACAGGGCAAGTTTGACAAACTACTTCAGACCAAAGTGAATACAGTAGAAGATGACAGCCAAGAGCCTTTTTTTTTTTAGAATAAAAAAATTATTTCTATGACATTAAATTTAAAACACATACAAAAGGGAAGAATATAGTGTAATGGATTCTCATGTACTCATTGCCCAGCTTCAAGATTTACCAATTCAAGGATAGTTTTTTTTTTTTCCTCTTTTTTTTGAGAGACAAGATCTTACTCTATCACTCAGGCTGGAGTGCAGTGGCAGGATCATAGCTCATTGCAGCCTCAAACTCCTCGGGTGAAGCCTCCTGAGTAGCTGGGACCACAAGTGCATGCCACCACACTTGACTAATTTTTCATTTTCTTTTGTAGAGACAGAACCTCGTCATGTTGTCCAGGCTGGTTTCAAACTACTGGGCTCAAACAATCCTCCTGCCTCGGCCTCTCAAAGTGTTGGGATTACAGGTGTGAGCACCGTGCCTGGCCAAGAACAGTCTTATTTTATTATCTATAGCTCTAGTCTCCCACCCTCACAGGCTTTTTGAAACAAATACAAACATGAACCTGTTTGTCTGTAGTTATTTCAGGAAAAATCTCAAAAATATAAAGACTCTTTAGAAAAAACATAACCACAATGCCTGTATTATGCCTAAAACATGGAATAACAGTTCCTTAATATCCTCAAATATTCAGTCCAGTGTTCAAGTTTTCCGTATATATGTCTGAATAGTATTTGAATAAAGCCTGCATGTTGCATTGGATTTATTTGTTTTCTAATTTAATAAAAGTGGACTTTTCAGAGCAGTTTTGGGTTCACAGCAAAATGGAGAGGAAGGTATAGAGATTTGCTATATACTCCCTGACCCCACACATACATAGCCTCCTTTACTATTATCAACGCTGATCAGAATGGTCCATTTGTTATAATTGATTAACCTACACTGACACATCGTTATCACCCAAAGACTATTGTTTACATTAGGATTCACTCTTGGTGTTATACATTTTATGGATTTGAACAAATGGACAATGACATGTATTCAGCATTATTGTATCATATGGAGTAGTCTCTATTGTCTCCATAGTTTTGCCTTTTTCAGAATGCTGTAGAGTTGGAATAATACAGTATGTAGCCTTTTCAGACTTGCTTCTTTTACTTAGTAATATGCACTTAAGTTTTCTTCATTCCTTTTATGGCTCAGTGGCTCATTTCTTTTTAGCACTGAATAATATTCCATTTTCTGGATGTGCCACAGTTTATCCATCCCCGTATTCAGGGACATCTTGGTTGCTTCCAAGTTTTGCCAATTATGCATAAAGCTGCTATGAACATCTGTGTGCAGGTTGTTGTGTGGACATGTTTTCAACTCCTTTGGGTAAATAACAAAGGGCCTGATTTGAATGTCTTTTAACCTTCAATCTATAGTTTCTCACTCCATGTCTTTTTATCCTTGCAATTTACTTGTTGGAAAAAAAACTGGGTTATTTGTCCTATAGAATTTTTCACAATTTGAGTTTTTCTATCTGCATTCCTGTGGTGTTGCTTACCTTGTTTCTTCTGTCTGCTATTTTCCCTATAAACTGGTCATTAAATCTAGAAGTGCGATCAGATTCAAACCAGATTTTTTGGGTAAGACTATTATATGGGAGGTTTTGTGTTCCTCCAGGAGACTTTTCATAAAGGTGTCCTGAAGCTGGAGTGTTGTAAGCTTAGTGAGGGAGGTCATTTTGGGTGATTTGGGGAGGGATATTCCTAAAGTCTGGAAAGGTGCTATTGACTAGAAAAGTGGCTGTTAACTTCATGTGTGTATTAAATCAGCTACCAGGTTTGTGTATGTGTGTGTGTGTGTGTGTGCATGCATATGCACACATGTGTATTCTATGTGTCTTTATGCAAGAGTTTTGTCTCCAGAATAGGAAAATAATACGTAGTTCAGACTGTAGCTTAATCAGGGTGGACCAAATTTCCTGGCTTCTTAAGGAAGTGGAATCTATTAATGAGAAATAATACATTCTGATATTAACAGTAAAGACTGTGTAATACGAATATGACTATAATAAGGAATTGTGGCCACAAAGACCAAGAGAAACAGTGTTGCCACTCTTGTGGCAAGCACTTTCCCTTCCTAACCTCTCCCTCTTTAATTTTTCAATCGGTGTATAGCAATTACATTAGTTGTTGTATTTAATACATAGTATATTTGTTCTCAGACTTTTACGACTGCTGCTAATTAACTGTACAGTCTTTTATTAGTGTTTGAAATTCTAATTACTGCAGTACCAGGAAGTTTTAATATTGTTAGAATATGTTGCTTCTTTATTGACTCTCAGGTTTTCCAACTCCAGTTGTGAACCTTGGTGAGTCAGTATTCATTAGAGGAGCACACGCTGGTTTAAACAACCCTTCTCTTTTGTTAATGAACAAAGACGTAAAAGAAAAGTTTCCTTAGAACCGGGGTTAATGTTGAATAGCTTGTTGCACATCCCATGCCAATGGCTGATTTTCAAGGAGGGAATTTCTGTGACTGGCAAAGAGTTGCCCATGTAATATGCCCACTTCTCCTGACAGGCTGGCCCTCTCTCTGTCTTGCCCACACACTATGCTCATAGTTCTTCCCAGCTCCATGTACTCTCTTGGCAGGAATGTCTTTTTGTGCCCAGCTATGCTTGCTTAGATGCCATTTTCTCCACTAAGCCTTCCCCAGTCTCAAACTCCCCAAAATCCCCAGTCTAAACCCCTGATTAGCTTGCAAACTTATCCTCTGTCATTCATTAATTACCTCTGTGTGTTACCATCACGCCCCTAACTGGAATGTAAACTCTGGAAGGGTAAAGATCACCTCATGGGTATCTTCAGTACACTCCACAGCTCTGTAATACTACAGATACTCAATTATCACTTCTTGATTGATTGTTCCCTATTTGTGGGGCTGAGGGGTACAAAGCAAAATTTAAAAGTGAAATTTATGACCTACATCAATTGCTTTAAATGTGAATTATAAAATCATTGACCATTGGGCCAGACATGCATTTAGATCTATCTCAAAGTCTGGCTTTGTTGCCATCCTTTTCCACAAATGCATACTGGGCACCTGCTAAGTAGCAGGTGTGATGTTAGCACTAGGGATGGAAAATGATGAAGACATGGAGCTTGTGTCTGGTGGAGCAGAGGCATCTGTTAAGTGTATAGTATGTTATGACATGACCAATGATGTGTTAGAAGGAAGTCACAGATGATGGGATGCCAGAGGAAAGGGTGGGGAAGTCCTCTTGAGGGGAGGATTCCTTTATCCTTTTGCCTCCTTACTGATTTCAGTGAGTAACGTTTTCCAAGAGTGGGATTTTCTAACATTACAGAATGGTGGTTTCTGCTATGATTATCCCTTAACACTGGGGAGAAGCAGTTTCATATGTGGCTTTAGAGCACAGGCTCTGGAGTTAGATCTGTGTTCGGTCATGGAGCTGATATTGTCTTGGTGTGGTTTTGGGAAAGCTTCTTAACCTCCCCAAGCCTCAGTTTTCTCACATGAAAAAGGGAGATGATCACTATTCAGTAATGGGGTTGGATGAGGATTCAGTAAGATGATGCAGAATTTGTGGGTCTGCTGCATCATGAATGTTCAGTAAATGTTGGCTATTATGATATTGCTAGAAAACATTCCTTCTAAGTTTACTCTCTTTCTTCACCCACCTCGTAGAACTTAACCCCTTTCCTCTGGCCCAAATATGCTCTTAGCCTCACAGAAATATCTCATTGGATCCTAGGACTTCTCTGTCAGTCTCGGGGACACTGTATAGTTAGAAAGGAGACAGTGAGGGAACAGGAGCTTTGAAGCTCCTAGTTTGAGCTTGCCTCTCATCCTGCCTGTTGCCTTTGCTAGGGCTACTCTTTACCAAGTGCAGAGCCAAGGGCTGAGGGTTTCTGTCTCTCCCATTGGGACATAGGGGGCGAATGAGTTAACATTTACAAAGTGCTCTGAGCTCCTAGGAGAAAAGGCACAATCTAAGTATTCTCATTAGTGCATAAATAATAGATGAGCATAAAGCACTTTGCAAATATGAAGTTCTTTAGTAATGCTAAATAATACTTCCACCAAGCTACCTGTGAGTGGAGGGCTGGTTCTTGAGGCTCTCATGATTCTAGTCTTGGCTGTCACTAATACAGAGCATGATCTTAGGCAAAAATCACTCTCCCTACTGGGTCTCAGAACAGACAGGTCAGAATGGATGACATCAAAGGCATTTCTTATTTAATTTGGTGCCACTTTTTAGGGTTCTTTGTTTAGGTGGAGAAATGACTACAACTGAAGTCAGAGGAGCCATTTGTGGGAGGGTACGATGACGTCTCTAAAGCAATGCCAGCTACTGGGCAGAGATTCCAAGCTGTGACTGCACCTGCTTCCTCCTCCTCCTTTGTGTCACTGAGAACAGGCTTGCATTTTCTCTGGAGTAGGGGTGGGAGTCCTTGCCTTCAGGACTGTAGAGAAAATATTTCTTGTATCTGAGTGCTAGAAAATATGTTACAACCATATTCCTTTAAAAAATGTTGTAGTAAAATACATGTAACAAAATTTATCATCTCAACCCTTTGAAATGTACATTTCAATAGCTTTAAATTACTTCATGTTGTGTAACCAACCAATCTCCAGAACTCCTTCCTTCCTTCCTTCCTTCCTTCCTTCCTTCCTTCCTTCCTTCCTTCCTTCCTTCCTTCCTTCCTTCCTTCCTTCTTTCTTTCTTTCTTTCTCTCTTTCTTTTTCTTTCTTTTTTATGAGACAGAGTCTTGCACTGTCACTCAGGCTGTAGTGCAGTGGCGCGATCTCAGCTCACTGCAGTCTCCACCTCCTAGGTTCATGCAATTCTCCTGCCTCAGCCTCCAGAGTAGCTGAGACTACAGGTGTGTGCCACCACGCCAAGCTAAGTTTTTGGTTTTTTGTATTTTTAGTAGATACGGGGTTTCACCATGTTGGCCAGGATGGTCCCAATCTTCTGACCTTGTGATCTGCCTGCCTCCACCCCCCCAAAGTGCTGGGCTTACAGGCATGAACCACCGCACCCTTGAAGTCTTGCTCTGTTGCCCAGGCTGGAGTGCAATGGTGCTATCTTGGCTTACTGCAACCTCTGCTTCCTGGGTTTAATGGATCCTTCTGCCTCAGACTCCTGAGTAGCTGGGAATACAGGCATGTGCCACCATGCCTAGCTAATTTTTGTATTTTTAGTAGAGATGGGATTTTGCCATATTGGCCAGGCTAGTATTGAACTCCTGACCTCAGATGATCCACCTGCCTCGGCCTCCCAAAGTGCTGGGATTATAGGCATGAGCCACTGCACTGGCCCAGAACTCTTTTCATCTGGCCAAACTGAAACTTTATATCTATTAAACCACAACTTCCCATTTCTCCCTCCCCTTACCCCCTGGCAACCACCATTCTACTTTCTGTCTCTGAGTTTGACTTCTCTAGATCCCTCATATGGATGGAAGCAATGGTTTGCTTCACTTAGCACAATATGCTTAAGGTTCATGCATGTTAGCACATGTCAGAACTTGCTTCCTTTTTAAGGCTGAGTAGTATTCTGTTGTAAGTATATACCACTTTTTGCTTATCCATTTATCCATTGATGGGCACTTGGATTGCCTCCCTCTTTTGGCTGTTGTGAATAATACCATTATAAATACAGGCAAACAAATATCTTTTGAAGACCCTGCTTTAAATTCTTTTGAGCATATACTCTGAAGTGGAATTACTGGATCATGTGGCAATTCTATTTTCAATTTTTTGAGAAAATGACCATATCCTTTTATTCTCCAAAAATGGAGTTGGAAGAGAATCTTTGATGACCTTAGATTCTCTACTCTGTATGGCTCCTTCCCTCAGGGGCTTCTGCCTTCACCTGTATTCACTAAATTATGACCCTGAAGATAATTTGCATTTCATCCAGAGGAATTACATAACTTTAGAATTTGGAACTTGGATGAGACCTTGGAGACTTGCTACGCAGTGGAGGTGTGCTTTGATTTGGACACATTTGGTTTAAACACATTTGGTTTTGACCACTCCTTACCAGAAACTTCTCACTACCACTGGCTTCAGAGGTGAAATTACGTGTATAGCACGTTTTCAGAATCTTTGACATCCTAAATAGGTGCCTGGATTATTTCACCTTTGCCAATTTCCTTGGCTTACTCAATATGGATAGGTCCCACCTGCTTTAAACCACAGTTTTCTGCTCCTTGACGTCTTTCAGATACAACATTTGGGAAAATCACAAACTAGCAGGGGATAATGTTTCCTGCAGAATATGCACAAGAAAGGAGATCTTTCAAGGGGATGACGAGTTACATGTCATATCAGCTAAGATGTGTGTGGCAGCAAGTTACATCTGACGAACAGTGACTAGAGTAATACAGACATTAATGAGCTTTCATAACCAGGAGTCTGGCTGTTCTAGCTTTGGTGTTGGGGCTCAGTGGTGTCATTCAGGAGCCAGGCTCTTTCTATGTGACCCTAGCTTGTTTGTTGTCTTTTGATTCTTAAGCTTGTAGCCTTATGATCACAAGTAGCTGCCTCAGTTCTAAACAGAAAATCCTTACATACTGAGGTTTAAGGTAGGAAGAAATGGAAGCCCTCATTCTTATCTCTGTCTCCCTTTTTTTTTGGAGATAGAATCTTGCTCTGTCATCAGGCTGGAGTGCAGTGGCACGATTTCCACTCACTGCAGCCTCCACCTCTCGGGGCTCAAGCAACTCTCCTGCCTCAGCCTCCTGAGTAGCTGGAACCACAGGTGTGCACCACCATGCCCAACCAATTTTTATATTTTTAGTAGTAACAGGCTTTCACCAGGTTGGCCAGGATGGTCTGGATCTCTTGATCTTGTGATGCGCCCACCTCTGCCTACCAAAATGCTGGGGTTACAGGTGTGAGCCACTGCACCCGGCCCTCTGTTTCCTTTTTTTTTTTTTTTTAAACAGGAAAATACCATTCTTTCAGGAGGCTCCTCCAAGCAAACTTCCCCTTACATCTCTTACCAGAACTGGGTTACATGCTCCCACCTAAAATAATCACTGACCATTAGAAATGATGTTACCAAGTGTGTCTTGGGCCAATCATATTTGATCCTCTGGGGACAGAGACCCTTGCTATCTGAACAACTGTGGGGTGCTGTACCCCTCAGAAGAAAGGAGAATGACTGACAGCATCCACCACAAATATGTTACTCAGTTAGAACAAGAATCGAGAATGGCCATAATTTTTATTTAAAGAGTTCTAATTTACAGAGGCATATCTGATTAAGGGACATTTAAACTTTCGCGTTAAACTTATCAAGACAGAAAGACAAGGCATCTTGTCATGTTTCTTAAATAGTCTCTACAGTCTCTCTTGACCTTTTCCCAGCTGTACTGTAAATGTAAAGATAATAACTTTTTTTTCATATGAAAATGTCTTTGTCATCTTTTGGAAATACATTTTTCATTTTTATTTTCACCATACAAAAATGTTAAATATCTAACAATGATCTATCTAAAGTGGGTATAGCGAAGCAGCTCCATGAGCGTTTGTCATTGCTGTGATCTGTTTCAAGAGAACAAGCTGGGACATGTTGTAGATTTGCATGATTTC
Source organism: Callithrix jacchus (assembly GCF_049354715.1). Taxonomy (NCBI): domain Eukaryota; kingdom Metazoa; phylum Chordata; class Mammalia; order Primates; family Cebidae; genus Callithrix; species Callithrix jacchus. The sequence continues at coordinate 90,355,796 of NC_133514.1, forward strand.
ACACACACGTACACATGTGCACATGTATGCACACACACCGCTGTACCCCCAGACCACTCCCAAACAAATGGACAGAGATTCTGGAAAGTGAACACAGGGCCACGTGTAAGAACAGAAGTTAACCTTTTTACTGATACATCCCCCATGAGAAACTCATGTCTTGGGAGAAAGGAACTCTACATAAATATGCCCAAAGGCCAGGGCATAGGGCAAGCTACCTCATGGGTAGGTGTGTGTGGATGACAAGCATGAGAGCGTCGTATTTTCAGGCAGCTATGGTGGGAAGCAGTGAGGCACAACCCATTTCTCCACTGGGAGACTAACCGAGGGCTGCAACCGCCTCAAAATCTGAGCGCAAGAACACACACAGGCAGGAGGAAACCCCCAAATTCATGATCACGGCAGCAGCTCTTCCTGCAGATTTCACAGCCAACACTCCCCATCAGGTGGGTTCTTAAGCACACTGGGTCATAACGGGAAAGACCTCACCGGAGCAACACAGAATTCACTGGTTAAGCACGTACACATTCATGACAGCCTACAACCATGATGAATGTCAATGTCAACAGGCAGTTAGATTAAAAAGGAAAAAAAAAAAAAAAAAACACAGCCACAAAAATAAAACCAGTTTTTTGTTTTTTCCAGGAGACAATTTGGTTTCCAACCCCTCCCATACCACATTTTATCAGGTTAAACATAGTATGGCTTCCAAATGTGCCAGCCGGCTTTTGCTCACAGCGACAGCCCCAGTGGTTTGCTGCCCTCAGGTCTTGGTTACCATGTGTCAGGAATTTCAAAGAGTGTGGCAGGGCTGTTCATGGAGATGCTTCCTGCTGGAGCATCTGAATAATGTTTTATGGTGCACAGATAATTTTCACATACATTATCCATTTGTCCTTCACCATAACTGTGTGGGGTAGATAAGGTACAATTATACTTTTCATTATTATTATTATTATTTTTTGAGACAGAGTCTCATTCTGTCACCCAGGCTGGACTGCAGTGGCACGATCTGGGCTCACTGCAACTCTGCCTCCCAAGTTCAAGTGATTCCCCTGTCTTAGCCTCCAAGTAGCTGAGATTACAGGCATGTGCCACCATGCCTGGCTAATTTTTGTGTGTGTGTGTATATATATATGTATATATATTTTTTTTTAGTAGAGACGGAATTTTACCATGTTGGCCAGGCTGGTCTTGAACTCCTGATCTCAGATGATCTGCCCTCCTTAGCCTCCCAAAGTGCTGGGGCTACAGGCATGAGCCACCATGCCCGGCCACTTTTCATTAATTTTTATTGGATTTAGAATTAGAGGGATGAGCAAATCCTACTACTTAGTGCGTGGAATACTAGCATCTATTGTTTGCACTTGGCTCCTCTCTTGCTTTAATAATTAAATAATCCATCCATTTTCTTTTATTGCCATCTCTCACTCATACTTTTTCCTCCATATAGGCAATCATTCTAAGTATGTCCAGTGTTTATCTTATTTGTATGTGTATTTGTAAAGTGAATATTGTATTTAGTGTGCATGCAGTTTCATTTGCATAAATTGCAGTATTCTGTAGATCTCATTCTGGTTTGTACTTTTTTCATTGTGCTCTATGTTTTTAGGAGTGATCCATGTTGTGATGGCTCGATTTAACGCTGCGTAATACTCCAAGGTGCTTGTCAATCATGTTTTACTCAGCTTCTCCCCCAGTGGAAACCTTGATGGCCTCCAACTCTGCACACAAATATTTTCAAACATGAACCGCTGACGAAATGTGACAGCTGATGAAATGTGACTGCTGATGGGCCTGGGTGGGAATTTCTCTGGGATGCCGACTAAAAACCATGGTGGCTGGGTCATAAAATAGACACTTAATTTGAATAAGTGCCACCCAATGGCTCTCCAGAAAGCCTACACTAGTCCATCCTACTAGAAATTGTTCACATTTAACTGGAAACTGGGTCTTGGAGACATTAAGTAACTTGCTGAAGCTCACATAAAGAGTAAAAGTGAATCAGGACATCAAGGACCCAAATCCAGGCCTTGTAACCTCAGGGCCATTTTATTTTCTAGGGCATCACCCTCTAAGGCTCTGGATCATAATACTGAGTGCTAATAAAAAGATTTCTTGGGGCTTTTGTTATTTACAGAATGAATTTCAGAAATGGCTTACTGGTGCTAATGGCAAGTTACAGACAGAAGAAAGAATGAAAGTAAATGGGCATCTCGTGTTCTATTCTCTGATTCAGCTTGTTTTGGATTCCTTTTGATTGCTTTACCACAGTTGCTGTTACATCAGGTTGGGAAGTATTTTAAAAAGAAGAGGAAGTGCTGTATATCTGAACTTCTTTCCTCCAGCCTGCTGTGGGCCAGAATATAGTACCACCATGCCTACCTGACTTGAAAGTAAAAGGGGAGTCATAGAATCAGATAGTATTATAACCAGACTGGGCCTTACAGACTGTTTAGTCTAATCCTCTCATTTTATAGATGAGAAAATTGAGGCCCAGAGAGAGAAAACCAATTGCCTGAGGTCACACAGCTGGAAGGAGAGCAGAATAGGCACCCAGGCTTTCTGAAAACCAGTCCCTTTGATGCAGGTGAACCTGCACACTGGGACTCAGCTCAAGAGGGTTCTTAACTTTGCTCAGGAAGGAATTCAAGAGTGAGCCAATAGTTAAAAAAAGCAAAATTTTAGAGCAATAGTGTATAGCAAAATGGCTATTCCACAGACAGAGCAGGGCTGTCCCATAGGCAGAGTAGCACTTGTGCATTGCTGGCTAGCTCTATTTATAGCTGCTCCTAACTATATGCTAAATAAGGGGTGGGTTACGCACAGATTTTCTAGAAAAGGTGTGGGGAATTTACAGAACTGATGGCTCCTCCCTTTTTAAACCATGTAAGGAAACTTCTGGGTGTTGCCATGGCATTTATCAACTGTCATGGTGCTGGTGGGAGTGTCTTACACCATGCAAATGTATTATAATTCCTAGTCCTAACTGCTTTTGGCTGGTTCCTTTGCTAATCCTGTTTTGATCAACGGTGTCATGAAAACAAGTCCTGTTCATCTCCTACCTCTCCTTGCCCTTTGCAATCATCTGCACGCAGCAACTTTTCCCAGCTTACTCAGGAATCCACACCTTAAATTCTCAACAACCTGAGGTGGTGTTGAGAAAAAACTACAAACAGCTGTGTGCTGGCAAATCTTTAACAATCACCTGGGGTGGGGTGCGGTGTGGGTAAATAAGCCCTATTTGTAGCATATGGCCAATTTCAAGCTGTCGAAGTGCTGCCACTGAATGTGGAGTAATGGGAACGGGGCAGCAGAGGGCACATTCAGAGGTATTTTCACCAAACAGGTGCAATCAGCATAAGTAACTGCAAGAGCACGAACATCAGCAATGTCTGCTAAAATGATTAGGAAGTGGTGAGTTTTGTGTGTTTATTGCTTTTGTTTTTAGCATAACTTATTTGATTATAAGCTTACATAATTTAATGTCTAATAAGGGCAATGTTTAACAATTGCTCATGAAATTTTTGAAACCTGAACTGACATGGTTTGGCTGTGTCCAAACCAAATCTCATCTCAAATTGTAATCCGAATTATAATCCCCACGTGTTGGGGGAGGGATCAGGTGGGAGGTGATTGGATCATGGCGGCAGTTTCCCCCACGTTGTTCTCGGGATTGGGAATGGATTCTCACGAGATCTGATGGTTTTATAAGTGGCGGTTTCCCCTGCTCTCTGTCTCGCTTGTTTTCCTGATGCCTGGTGAAGAAGGTACTTGCTTCTCCTTTGCCTTGTGCCGTGAATGTAAGTTTCCTGAGGCCTCTCCAGCCATGCAGAACTGTGAGTCAATTAAGCCTCTTTCCTTTACAAATCATCCAGCCTTGAACAGTTCTTTCTAGCAGTGTGAAAACGGACAAATACATGAACACTCGACTCTCCCGAGCTCATGTGAGTCAGCTCCAACACAACATTGGCTGTCAAGGAACGAAACCAGCTTCTCGGTGTAGCAACCTGTCTCCCTAGTTTATAAATTTGTCTTGATTCTTCTGCATATTCTTTGGTGGAAACACAAAATATGAATATAGTGGAAAAGAGGAACAAAGAATAAATGAGTAATTCTGGGGGTAAACTTTCTGTGTAGTGAAAACTCCGAAACTATGAAAGTTCTAACTTTTATTGATGAACTTTGAAAAGAATTGCATTGCATTCTTTCATCCTTCATTACACGTGAGACATTATGGCTTATTACTTTTTTTATGAACAGCTCGGGGCATGTTGAAATGTGGAAATCTATTTGTCCCTGGAATAAATGACCTCAAACTGCTGTGCTGTTGGGACCTTTGGACTTGCTTTTTAGAGTTTTTTTTTTTTTTCTCACTTTCCAGAAGTTCTGACCTTTTTTTTATTTTTATTTTTAATGTCAGTGAGTCTGTCTCTAGCTTCTCCATCTTCTTTCTAGTTGACTAGAGAACCAGGCTTATTAGAGTCATATTAAAAATGTCTGTAATGTGTTGCAATATAGTCCTGATGAGAAAAATGATGTAAATTTTAGTGCATGGATCTTGCAATATTTATTTTTGATGCTCAGATGCCTTTTGCAATAACTTCTGGTTTTTGTAGAATTTCTGGAGAGGTGATACTAGATTACTGTTGCAGATCAGTGAGTATTGCTACAATAATGTTATTGTGACATGCAAGTATATACTATATCACCATGCATGCATTCCATTATAGGAGAAAGGAAAATTCATCTCTGGGCCAGAAAAATGTCATAAAAAATATAGTAGTCCTGGAGTGTATTTTGAGGGATCCAGTAACTACTAGAACAGGAAGTGTTTCATATGGTGGACTTTGCAAAATACAGTAAGACTTAAGTGGTCCAGTTTGGGGCATGTACCTTTGCTCTAAAGGTGGTAGTGCTTCATGTCTTTCAACACAGACACAGGCCATGGATAGGGAAGATCTAGTGATTGAGAGTAGTTCCCCACCCCTGCCTCCCCTGTTGGAGGCAGGGAGGTCCCTTCACATACCTGCCCAACCTGGGAGTGCTGCTTGCTGAGGCTGGGAAAGGAAGTAGATTGCACCTGGCAACCTGGCTCTGCCCTTCATCTGTGACATTGGGACCACCAGAAAGGCCCTTGATATGATTTGGATTTGTGTCTCTGCCTAAATCTCATGTTGATTTGTAATCCCCAGTGTTAGAGGAGGGGCCTTGTGGGAGTCGATTAGATCACGGGGGTGAATTTCCTCCTAGCTGCTCTTGTGAAAGTGAGTGAGTGCGCATGAGATCTGGTTGTTTAAAAGTGTGTAGCACCTCCCCCTTCTCTCTCTTCCTCCTGCTCCAGCCATGTTAGTGCTGCGTGCTTCCCCTTTGCCTTCCACCATGATTGAAAGTTTCCTGAGGTCTCCATCCCCCAGCTATGCAACCTGTACAGCCTGCAGAACTGTGAGCCAATTAAAACTGTTCTTACTCAGTCTCAGGTATTTCTTTATAGCAGTGTGAGAATGTACTACAGCCCCCTACCCTTGTTGCCTGGTCATTCCTTTGCGTGTAACTGAGAAAGACACATTAGGCCATTGTCCAACTGATTTCAAAGCACTGTTTTTCCATGCTTCTGTTGTCTTCTCCAGCTGCAGGAAAGCAGCTTCAGATGCTGATGGAGGAATCAGCCTCTTCCATGCAGGAAAAGGACTCCCCACTGTATTTCCAATATCTCCCTCACAAATTCACCTCTCATTTCTTTGGAGCCTTTGAGCTTTTGGGAATTCTCAAGTCTTGTGAGGGAGGCCTCATTATACTTCCTTTCCTTAAACCCTTATTAACTCCTCAAGGAGACTCATTTGATGGGCTGTGGTACAGAAGCCAGGTCCAGGGTTGGGTGGTCCAAGGGGGGCAATTACCAGGAGGTGAGAAGCACAAAGACAAACTTTCTTCCCTGAGCTGGCCCCGGGCTGTATGCCATTGACATCATTTGGGCAAGTTCTATGAAGTCTCTGAGCTGGGGTCACCCACATGGGGCAGTGGGGAGTCCAGTAGAGAGGGTTTGCTCCCCTACAACTCTTACCATGGCCTAATTAACAAGTTGGGTCCTTTCCAGCTCATTCTGGTGGTTCCAGCGGGGCTGGGCTCCACTGGGGGTGGGCAGACAGTCTTACTTTAAGCAGGGTATTGATCCTCACGTGGTCCTGGTGCCCCTCTTGGGGGAGCACTCTCATGTTTTAAGTGCATGCAGTTACTCTCTTGACTGGCTTGTAAACAGGTTTTAATGGGGCTATTAGTGTAAAAGGACAGGAAACTTTCAAAAACAAGCTCTTAAATATTCATGAGGATGTTAAATCTGGCGCTTAATCACCAGTGTTTGCACACAGCTAACGGGGAGGGAGGACAGCTAACAGGCTGCCTTCACTCTGAACAGTTGACAGCGCATTAATAAACGCTCTTACAGCCATGATTAATGACCCAGAGAATAGGACTTTTTTTTTTAAACAAAAGGAGCCCCTCTCCTTGGGGGCTCCTGTTCTTGGGGGAGTGTCTATGTGGGGATGGGATTCAGGGGGACATGGAGGCTGGACAGAACAAAGTCCCTTCATAAATAATCAGCTGGGCTCCCCATCTGACTGTCCATTTCCTGGAGTATGGCTTCCACAGGGGAAACTTCTAAAAAACTTAAGTAGAGACTCTCAGGAGAATTCCCTACCTGGAGAATCCTTAACTCAACCTTGAGAAGGCCCACAAGGGAGTCACATGGCACCATCACCAGCTGCTTTCTCAGTACCTGCCTCACATCCTTTCAGACTTGAGTTAAATGCAGGTGAAGACGGTTGCTACGGCCCAGGGGTTCCTGCACGCAGCCCACCTCTTCCCACCTGTCTAAGGGGGCACTTTCATTTCTGGAGAGGCATCTTTCTCTAACTTCTCTCTGTGACATTTAGTGTAGAACCCCCATTGAAAAGTGAGTGGGGAGATTGCTTTTTAACTGGTAAGTGATCTGCACTGTTATACTTCTGGAATGGACCTTGGAGATTTTCTAGGCCAGTCCTCACCCTCCTTCCAGATGAGGAAACTGAGGCATAGACAGGTGAAGCAGCTTGTCTAAGGTCAAATAGTGGGACAGTGTCAGAGTTAGCACTGGACACCAGATGCCCTGAGTCCTGGTCCACAAACTCTTTTCATGATACCTCTGTACCAGTGTGATATGACGTCTCTGGGTAGAGCCAGGGAACACCCCATTGATTTCTTCAGAACTGGTGCAGGCTTGAATGCCTGCTCTGTTCCAAACATGGCACGACTGTGCTAATAGAAGCCAGGTTAAGCATAGAGAGTCCTGGGAAATATCTCACAGATTCTGTGTGGTGGGAAACCCCTGCCTCATTATCAGAGACCAACTCAGAAATTCAAACCTGTTTCCTCCCCACAAGTACCAGTTGGGATTTTCAGTTGACAAGTTCCATTTAGAAATCAAGGCGACCTCCTCTGCATAAAGTAAGAAATCTATAAAATCTGTCTTCATGGAGCTAGAGAAAACCCTACCATGTTTTATAATGGTAGATCAGGGCAAATAAGTCGGCATCCTCCACAATACCATTCTCAGCCTCCAGCCCTTACTGCCCACATCCCACATGTTTCTATCAAGCCTTTCCTGTGCACAAGCCACCAAATTAGAGGTTGTGGTGGGGAGGGATGCCATGAAGATGGATAACAAGTGTCACCCTCCCCAAGGTGCTCTTCCTCCAGCTAGCAATTTGATTCTAGGGCTGTGTGAGAAAACCAAATGTAGGATCAAGCTGAGTATTTTTTGCAAATATCACTTTAATCGTCTCACACCACTTCTCAAGAATTCAGTGGTTCCCACCACATCTGGGTCCAGCCTAGACTGGCTCTCCTCTGCACAGCCAGGCTGCTTCACCTCAAAACCAAACACAGCCTTTCTTTGGAATCAGTGGAGCAGGGCACAGTCTATAGACAAGATGGATATGATTCTTAATCGTGGATTTGTTTAGAAACTCAGTGCAACTTTTTTTCTTTATGGAATGCCAACCAGGAATGAAAAATCAGCCTCTCTTGCTAAACAGTTTGCATTAATGACTTCCATCAGAGCCAATCTATTGATTTTTTTTTTTTAACAAAACTCCACTTGTCTCTTTCATCTGGATGTATAGCTGATAGGTATTGGTAAAGCAACCAATGTGAGAAATAGTTTCCTCTTCAAAATTAGAATAAATGTGTTTTGACAGTTTTTAACCAATAATTGTTCCAATGTTTGGTACAAATGCTGAGCACAGATGAAACTTAAGCTGCAGTAGAATTGGAATATTTTCTCAGTGGAAAGTTGACTGTCAGTTGTATGAAGTATAAGGATGGATTCTGTACGTCTTGTTAAGTTATTAAACTGATACCAAATATTAGACAACGTAACATTGATTTCACAGGACACAATTTGAACTGACATTGTGACTCTTATAAGTCTTCTATTATACAATGTTGTTTTTTGGCTGGTTTGTTTAATCAGTCAAATGTAGTAGGTTTCAGCATGGTTCACTGAAAACACTTGTACTCAGATGTAGGAAATTGAGTGCTACTCCCAGTAGTCCCATTAAATTATTGTACTCATTTTCCTCACCTGTAAAATGGGCATAGAAAAAAGGACACATCAATCGGTTGTTTCAGGTGAAGTAATGCATTTATCATCTACTTGCTGTTTCCATTTGATATCTCCCAGGTATCTTAAAATGAAGCTTTCCATATTGAACATAGGATCTCCCCCTCCAAACCTAGTACTTCTCTAGCATTCTCAGGTTAGTCACAGTATCACAAACTACCCAGGTACTTATGCTGGAAACTGGAACCATCCTCCCACCCCACTGTGGTGAATCTATAACACATTCTCTTCTTTTAGGTAACACTCCAGTCTGTTCCCTCTACTGAGCAGCCTAATCCAAGCCATCTCATCTCTTGCCTGAGTGAAGACAGTTACCTTCTTATTCTTCCTGCCACACCCACCATTCCCTCCTCTCATTTGTGTACCACCCCCACTCGACACAGCAGCCAGAGCCATTCTCTTAAAATGTAAAACCACTTGCATCCCTCTCTTAATTATGGCTATTGGCTGCCCAAGACCATGTACATAGCTCGTCGGGCCATGACAGTCTTGACCCTATCTTCCCCTTCAGCCTTATTTTCATCCCATTCCATTCCAGCCATACCACCGTCTTCTCCTTCTGTGCTTTTTAAGACCCAGAGCCTTCACACAGACACTTCCCACCATGGGAAGCTCATTCATCCTGTCATTGCCTGGATGACTCCCACTCATCTTTCAGACTTTAGGATAGATACCAGATGCTAAGAGGAGACTTCCCTCCTCTCACTCCCATTCTCCAGTAGCATGGATTCCTCTCATCACTATATTCTGTAGCATTTGTTGAAATTGTACTTCAAATATTTAATTGTATAATTACTTGGACTGTAAGCTTCATGAAGTCCAAGACCATGACTGCTTTGTTTACTCCTTTGCCCTCAGTGCCTTGACAAAGTGCTTGTCACATGGTACAAAGATAACAGGATGGCTACATGCTTCAGTGAATGATTAAACACCCAACACCAATACAAATCCAAGTTATTTTCATGCTTGTGTTCATGGGTCACCAAACTAAGTGGAGAGATGAGATGTATCTAATGAGCTGGAAGTTTTGGGGTGGTAAGAAACTCATGTTGAACTAGTTCAAATATCAAAGGGGAAGTTTATTAGTCTCTGTAATCTAACTGTCGGAAGGGCAGGGCTGGAGGTGGCTACAGATGCTCCAGAGATGGCAGCAAGTTTCTCTCCATTTTTTTCTCCTTTGTCTCTGACCTTCTCATTCCGGCTTGCCTCCACTCTTTAATGCAGACAGATCTCTCCATGAGGTGGAAAGAGTGGCCATACAGAGCCCCAGACTCACAACTTTCTAGTCTTTCTTGCCATAAAAACCTTTAGGAGGAATTCTGATGGACCCTTCTTTGGGCCACAGTCTCATTGCTGGTCACTGTGGCTGCTGTTCCCACTGTGGCCAAGGGGATAGAGCCATCATTAGTCAATGCCAAATCTTCTGAGGCTAGAGTCTATTATCAGAAGGGTAGGCTGGCATCTGGAGTTGGGGAAAAGTCCTGGGCTGTGGCCACCATAAAGTGTGAATTCTGCAGGAGCAGAGACCAGGTAATATGGGTTGCAGTGTTCATAGATTGAGCCTCAGTTTTTTCTGGCTCCTGACATAGCTTAGGTTCATCAGAAAACTCAGAGCAGAGGCAGATTTACCTGTGCATAGAGTGGGCAGCGAGCCTCTTGAAATTCTATGAAACAAGCCATTCTTTGGCAGTAGAATGAGAGTCCTCCATAATTAATTACAATTCGGGGATCGATACAGAGTCAGTCTGATAATTTATGGTGTCAGTAGCGACCAGCAGTTGTCCAAATACTTTTCTCTCATTTTTGGGAAGTTAGCAGTGGAGATTATAGACATGAAAAGGCAATGAGGATACTTCCTGGTGGCAGTTGAATTAATACGTGAGGTGAGGAGTTTGAAATATTCCCACCAATCCTCCATAGCCTGATTAAATGCTAGCTCTTCTTTCCTCCCTCAAGGGCTAATAGTTAAAGTCCTATTCATGGAACTCCTATGAGAATTCAGCAAACTAATACATACGAAGCCCTTCATATGTATTATGAAGGCACTGCACACTCTAAACACTCAGTATGTTTTAGCTATTATCATCATGGTTAAGACAAAGGGAGACTATGACCACAGTGGCTACCAAAAACAGATGTCACAACTTCTTCTGACCTGGGTCTGCATCTGTATTTCACTTGACACATGTAACTTTTTCTTTAAGAACTTGCTTGGGAACTACACTATGGGAATTTTTAGTCCAAAACCACGGTGCTGGGGCTGGGTTATCTAGGTATGACCATTTTTCACCTGAGTTCCTACAACAGCTTTACAAAATTTAGATTGCGATTGTAACATTCTATGCTGAATGCTCACTGTGACAGCCTATGAAAGTGGGTTTTCCTGAATCTCTTCCTGAGAGATTCTGAGTCAGTAGGTCAGGGTGAGGGGCCCAGGAATGTGGAATTGTAACCCCATCTCCAGCAGGGCTTTCTTCTCCTGCATGTGGTTCCAGGGACCATGGTTTGAGAAACACTGGCCCAGAGGAAGGAGAAGTGAGGATGAAGTGAGATCAGGAAAATGAGCAGTGCTTATTCTGTAGCTGGGTTCACGGAGATAGGGAGCCACTCAATGACTTCCCAAAGTCCTGAAGTGTCCCCAGACAGGAATAGGGCTCCACGATGTTTCCCTCATGGATCATTGGGGTGAGTGTCACATCGGTGTGAAGTATTTACTGTGCCTACTGGTCCACTCAACCTATGGCCATGGGTGCCAGTGACAAAGTCACAGCTCTGTCAAGCCCCAAGCTAGGTACCTAGTTAGTCACTGTTGTGCAGCCGATTAGAAAGAGGGGCTCTTGAAGAGTGGAGGCCAGAAGTCCCACGGAAGGAACATCTTTGTGAACATCATGGTGGATGCTCCCCTTGGGTCCTTGTCCCTGCCCATGAAGAGATTTCCAGGAAGGTTCAGGAATAGATTTTGAATGGTCAGATGCAATCCCAAAGACCCTGCCCTTTAGATGGGAGTTGGTGTGTATTAAGGCAGCCTGTCAGAGGAACATGCATTACCAACTCTTATGCTGTTGCATTAAGCATTATGTTTCATCTTTACAGTCAGATTAATGGAGATTAGTGATTCCACTTAAGAGTTTAAACATTGTGCTGACCCAAATTGTTGGAGCCATCATAACGTGGTACTGTATGTTCAAGGACTGGACCAGCTGGTAGTTGAGTCGGGGAGGGGGAGGTCTACATGTTCGCAAAGTGATTTCATTAATTGTTCTGTGTAAGAAAGCTGGGGTGCCTCTTTATACATAATGCATATGTGGCCCTCCCCCAACTTTCTGCACACTTAAATGCCCATCAGGCCAGTCTGATGATGCTCCTTTGCTAAGAGGACACTTAATAATCAATGGTCACTCACGCTTGCCTTCTCTTGGCTTCTGTGGGTAGAGCTCAGTCCCTGAAGTCTCCAATGGTTTCATTAATGTATTTTATTCGTTCGAAGGATAAAAATAAATCTCTCAAAAGCTCTTAGAAACCTGCCACCCTGGATGTAGGAGGAAAAAGGAGAACGGCTGTTAATTAATAAACTTTAACCATCTCCGCAGGAGCACACAGCTGTGATCCAGAGAACACAGGAAGCAAGCCCAGCCTTCCTGTCAGTTCTGAGTTACTTTCTATTCACTGGACAGACACAGTAACTCTGTGCCAATTATCAAGTTACAGAATAAATCAGATGCAAATTTTCAAGTGAAGTGTCCGGTTTTCTCAGCAAGCCTACTCAGGGCAGGTAAAATATCCTTTTACATATTCTCAAAAGGGAAGAACTCAGAAACAGTCAAAGCCTATTTGGAACCAAATCTGGTGAATAAGATGTGTGATCAAACTGGGGAAGGGCATGTTAGGCCAAAAACAAGGAAATGAGACTTTTTTATGGCCAGCCAGACCCAAAAACTGGCTATGTCACAGAGATTTACAGTTCCTAAGTGCTTTCATCTGCACTATCTTACACTATTCTGACAATAATCCTTGAGACAGGCAGGGCTGACATTTTCACAAAATTATAAGTAAAGCCAAGACTCAAAATAGGTGAGTCACAGTTTTCTGAAGTGGAAGTTCTGGGACACCATAGCAGATTACTTCTTCCGAAGTCCTGGCTGGCCATGAGTCAGCAGTGTGCTTTTGGAGCAATTCTTTTTCCTTGCAGAGCTTCTGTTTTCTCATAATGTAAAAGTGAGGGTGAATCATTTCTTTCCAATCTAATTGTATGATTCTATGAAATCTAGGCTATGCTGTTATGTGCAGGACCTCTCCATAAATGTAAGCAGAGTGGCCATGAGGAGCATGTAGATGGGGCTTCATCTTTTGCTTTGCCGACAGCACAAAGTCAGGTTGAAAATGGGCTCTGCCCATGGTGGAATCCAACAGGACCACACCAATGACTAGTAAATCTGCACACTTACCCATGTGTCTGCTTTAATATTTGTGAATTTTATTATTATTCATTCTGTCCTTACCCTTCTATCTGCCATCTCCTTCCTCTCTTCCTCCCCAGGGGCAGGCAGACATTGAATTTGGCATGCATCCTTCAAGTCTATGGTTTTGTACTTTTATTATATACACGTAAATAATATATGGTATGGTCTTGTGTGCTTTTGGACTAATCGACAAAAATGTTTTCCTACTATTTGTGACATTTATTACTGATATATTTGGACTTGTTTCTATTACTCTAATGCCCTTTGGTATCTCTTGTTGCTAATGAGAAGTCTGCTCTTAGTTTAATTGTCATTTCGTTTTCAGTAATCGGTTTTTGTCTTCTGACAGCTTTTACGATTTTCTCTTTTTTCTTAATAGTGTGTAGATTCAGTATAATGTAATAGTGAATGAATTTGTTTTTATTTATTTTGCTTGGTATTTACTTATCTCAAGACCAATATCTGCCTTCAGTCAGGGAGATATTGTAAACCATTCTCTTTGAACATTTTTCCCTTCATCATTAATTATTATCTGTGTTTGTAACTCCTTTTTTCACACTAAAATTCTCTTTCTTCTTTTATGTTGGGTGAATACCCTAGTGTAACTTTTCAGTTCACTAATTCTGTATATGATAATGTCCCATTTAGAATTATCCTGATTATTGGGTTAATTTCAGTGACTGTCTTTTCTTCTCCAGCACTGCTTCTTGATATTTTTGTTTCACCATCTGTTTTTAACAGCTTTACTGAGATATAATTCACATATCATGCAATCCACCCATTTAAAGTACATAAATCAATGAAAATTCATATAATACATAATTTTTAAAAATTGCAGTAAAATATACATAACGTAAAAAGTTTCCATTGTAGGGGTGACAGGAAGCAAAGAGTTGGGGCACAAGAGCAGCATGCCAACATTTAAAAGAGGGTGCAGGGTTATGCCTTTCCCAGGAGAGGTTGGGTCAAATCCCAGAACAAGATGGTGGAGTTAGCTATGGAGATCCCATAAAAGAGGACCATGGGCAGAAGAATGTGTGGGATAGCCACTTTTCACCTTAAGCACCATTAATATCCCATGAAGGGCTTTATAAACACAGGAATATTGATGCCACTGGTTTTGGATGAACTTTGGAAGCCACTGGGTCAGAAGAAAGACTCAGAGTCTGCCTCACACATTCCAGAAACTCTCAGGAGGTCACTGTGGCTGGAGTCAACAGTACAAGGAGAGAAATGGAGGTTGAGAGGCTCCGGGTGGCCAGGGCCTACAGGGCTGGGTAGACTTTGGTCCGTGGAGGAGGCAGTGTAAAGTCTTGGGTGGTTGACAGCGTATCCTGTGGGTTCTAAGGGCTCTCTTTGGTGTCTGTTGGCAGCCAAACTGATACCAGACTGTTGGGGGCATACATCTTTTAGGAGGCAATGATGGATGGTGGTGATTTGAACCGAGGAGGTCTCAGTGAGATGGTGAGTGGGCAGATTCTACATCTGGAAGTTGAACCCAAAAGATTCCCCACAAGAACAAATGCCAGGTGTGATTGTATTAGTTTGCCAGAGCTACCATGACAAAATGCCACAGACTGAGTGGCTTATACAATAGAAACAACTTTCTTATAGTTCTGGAGGCTGGAAGTCTGAGGTCAGGGTTGGTTTCTCCTGAGGCCTTTCTCCGTGGCTTGCGGACAGCCATCTTCTTCCTGTGCCCTCATGTGGTCATCTCTCGGTGCGTGTCAGTGTCCTAATCCCAGGAAACAGGGACACCAGTCCTGTTGGATCAGGGCCCACCCACACGATCTCATTTTACTTGACAATTTCACCTCTTTAAAAACCCATCTCCAAACGGTCACATCCTAAAGCCTGTGGGTTAAAACTTCAATATGTAAGTGTTTCATTGCTGTAAATATATGTATTTGTGTGTCCACATATATACACACACATTTATTTATCAAATATGTGATTTATACTTATATATTTACATAACAAATCATAGCACGTCATTAAATATATATTTATATATTAAGTATATATTTATATAAGACATTAAAAATGTATTATTATATACTATATATTTTTATGTCACAAAATTCACTATTTTAACCACTAATAAATTTTAATTGCCATTAAGTGTACAGTCCAGTGGCATTATGTTTACGTTATTTGTTTATTTCCAGAACGTTTTCATTACCCCAAACAGAAACTCTGTACACATTAAATAACTCCTCATTCTCCTTTTCCTCCTGCTCCTGAAAACCTTTCATCTATTTTCTGTCTCTACGAATTTGCCTATTCTAGGTGTGTCTTATAAATGGAATGATACAGCATTTGTTCTTATGTGTCTGGCTTATTTCACTTAGCATAATTTTTTAAAGACTTGTTCATATTGTGGCATGCATCATCATTCCTGTTTTATGCTGAAGAATATTTCGTTGTTTGTATCTGTCATATTTTGCTTAACCACTGATGTGCTGATGGACACTTGTGTTATGGTAAATGCTGCTGCAGTGAATAGTGACATACATACATCTGCTCCAGCATCTGCTCTCAGTTCCTTCTGGTATGTATCTAGGGGTAGGATTGCTGGGTCAAATGAGAGTTCTTTATTTAGCTTTTTGAGGACCCACCAAACTGTTCTCCATAGTGGTTGCACCATTTTATATTCCCATCAGCAATGCCTGAAAATTCCAATTTCTCCACATCTTTGCCAATACTGTTATTTTCCCTTAAAATAATTCCAGGTATCCGAGTAAGTATAAATTGGTATCTCACTGTGGTTTTGATTTTGTTATTAACTGAATGTTTGTGAGCACTGCACCCCCACCCCCCAACCGCCTCTGGTCCCCCAAACCCTAACCTTCAGTGTGGTTGCATCTGGAGATAGGGCCTCTAAGGAAGTGATTAAGGCTAAGTGAGGCTGTAAGGGTGAGGCCCTACTCCACTAGTTAGTGTCTTTATAAGAAGGGATACCAGAGAGCTCATTTTTTTTTTTTTTTTAAATCTCTCTATGCGTGCATGGAGGAAAGGCCATGTGAGGACACAGAAAAACAGCCATCTATGAGCCAGGAAGAGGGCCCTCACTACAGCCTAGCCTGGCTGCACACTGATCTCAGACTTCCAGCTTTCAGAACTGTGAGAAAGTACGTTTCTGTCGTATGAGGTACCCAGTCTGTGATATTTTAATATGTTACCCCTAACAGATGAATACAATTTGCATTTCCCAGTGACTAAAATGGAGGATTTTTTCATGAGCTTATTGGCTATTTGTATATCTTTTTTGAAGGAATGTCAGCCCAAATTGCCCACTTTGAAATTAGATTGTTGGCGCATTGTAGGAATTACTGTTTTTTGTTTGTTTCATAATTTCTTGTCCCTTTATTGTAGGTTTATTATGGATGTTACCTCTTTTTCTCCTCCAGTCATCACTGATTCTACCTCCCTGGTGCATCCTGGGTGCTGTTGTTGACCAGCAACAATCCCCTCCCCTTTTCTCCACCAGTCTCTGTTCTTAACTATTGTCTCTCCTCCGTGAATCCATTCTTCACACCAAAACGGAGTATCAAGTCTGTCATGTCACTGTTGTGTCACTACTCTGCTCAAAGGCATTCAGTTGATCTCCAGTTCCTTGCAATGAGTTTTGAATTCTGGTACATGGCTTTTAAGGCCCTTCATAATTTGCCTCCTATATGCCTCTACCCCAGCAGCCTCATTTCTTGCTATTCTCCCTTTGAAAATCTAGAACGTGTCTCTGAGTCTCTTTCTCACTCTCCAAGGCTTTGTGTAGAAAGCCCTATTTGCACTGTTTTATAAGAAATTACCAAATTGTCTTTCTTGCTCATCTGTGGCTTTGTGATAGAAGAGGGCCCTCTACTTTCCTATGACTTCATTCATAAAACATCCCAGATGCCCCCATGACAGCACTTAGCACATTTGGTCATCATTGCCTGCTAAATTGCCTCTCTTTCCCAGATCAGAGCTGAAATCTGTCCTTTAATGTCTCCCCAGCATTTAGCACAATATTTGGTACATAGATACTCAATGCTTATTATCATTAGTGGTATTATTCCCCCACCCTATTGAACTATTTTTTTTAACTAAATGTGTCTGGCAACTTGTAGCCTCTGTGCCTTTATTCCTCTTATTCTTTTGACAGGACGTCCCTCTTTACTTCATTTACCATTTTCTCCCTAACATTTGACTATGACAGTTTTCAAGCACATAGAAAAATGGAAAGGATACTAGTTGATTCCTATTATTCACTATCTACATGCTATAATTAGTATTTTACTTGATTTGCTCTATTACATGTGTATTACATCCATCTATTTATTTTTTTTTTTTGAGGCAGCATCTTGCTTTTTCACCCAGGCTGGAGTGCAGTGGCATGATCATGGCTGATTGCAGCCTCAAACTCCTGGGTTCAAGCAATCCTTCTATCCCAGCCTCCCAAGTAGTGGAAACTAAAGTCAGGCAGTACCACACCTGGCTAATTTTTTTTCTTTTGTACAGACAGGGTCTCGCTATGTTGCCCATGCTAGTCTAGAACTCCTGGCATCAAGCAATCCTGCCTAGGCCTCCCAAAGCATTGAGATTACAGGTATAAGCCACCATCCCTGGCCTATCCATTCATTTATTCATAATTTCTTGGGGAGTGTATTTCAAAGCAAGTTTCAGACTTCAGTACACTTTTCACCTAACCATTTCAGCGTGCATGACACTTATTTATGTTTTTAGGTGGGATTTGCACACTAAATGCACAAATCTTAAATGTATCATTTAAGACTGTTACCAATGCTTACAACTGGCCATTCCAAACCCCTGTCAAGAGCTGTAACAGTATTACTATCCCAGAAAGTGTTCTCAGACCACTTCCTGCACTGCCTCCAGCAACTCCCAGGCCAACTACTGACAACAGTTTTTCTGATGTTTTTTCCTCCTTGGATTAGATTCGTTTTGCACATTCTAGAAATTCATTCTTTTATTAAGACCTTTTTATTTCTCTATATAATGTTATTGAGATTCATCCATGTTGCTGCATGCATCAATATTTTTTTTTGTTGTTATTAAGTGTTGTTACTTTTTTTTTGTTACTTGTTGTTTTCCATTGTATGACTATAGCACAGTTGGCTGTTCATTCTCCTCTTGGTGGACATTTGGGCTCTTTCCAGTTTTTGACTACTATGAATAAGCTGCTATGAGTATTCTTGTACACGTCTTTTTGTGTACATCTTTCCATTTCTCTTGGGTAAGTATCTGGGAGTGAATTTCTGGGGCATGTGATAGGTCTGTGTTTTGTTTTGTAACCTGCCAAACTGTTTTCCAAAGTGGTTGTACAATCTTACGTTCTCACCAATGATGTATGAGAGTTTTGGCTGTTCCATATCACTGTCAACATTTGGTGTTATCAGTCTTTAATTCTAACTATTCTGATAAGTATGTAAGTAGTATCATATTGTGGCCTTATGTTTCCCTGATGACCAAATGATGTTGAGAATTTCTTCATGTGCTTATTAGCTATGTGTACATCTTGTTTTGTAAAGTATCTGTTGAAATCTTTTGCCTATTTACGAAAGTCAGATTTAATGAGGCATAATTTACATACAGTAAAAAGCCATCTCTTTTAGGTGTATTGTCTATGAAATTTGATCTATAGTCATATAATTGCCACAATAATCAAGATATGGGACATTTCTGTCACTGCAACAGTGTCCTTGCACCCTTTATAATCTGTACTCACCCCTCACCCCTCATAACCACTGATCTATTTTCTGTCCCTAAAATTGTGCCTTTTCCAGAATGTCATACAAATGAAATCAAATGGTATGTAAACCTTACAGTCCAATTTTAATTTAGTTGTTTGTCATCTTAATGAGTTTAGGAGTTGTTATATATTCTGGATACCAGCCTTTCATCAGATGTGTGGTTGATGAATAGTTTCTTTTAGAGTGTGATTTGCCTATTCTTTTTTTTTTTTTTCCCCATCAGGTGATAAGAAACCTCATCTGGAGCCTGTTCTTTTTTAATGGTATTTTTGGTAAGCAGAAATGCTAAATTTTGATATGGTCCAATTTCTCAATTTTAAATGTTATAGTTATTGCTTTCTGTACTGTGTCTAAGAAACCTTTGCTATCCACCATAGAAGACATTTTTCTATGCTTTCTTCCTAAAACTTTATTGTTTTAACTTTTTATATTTAGTTCAGTGATCCAACTCAAGTTAATTTCTGAGTATAGTGTGAGATAGGGATTAAGGTTATTATTTTCACTAGCCCCCCCCCCCCTTAATCAAAAACAAATCTCTCCCAGTTCTCCTATAGCATGTTACGGACTGGAGTAGACACTCATCATTTCCATCTTTTTTAATGTACCTTTTATTTTTTGTGGGCTCATTGTCTTTTCAATTGGACTGAAAGTTTCTTGCAGGCAAGGTTTACATACTTTATATAAATAAGCAGCTAGAGTAGTGCTAATGAAATATGTTTTGGGATCTGGTGGAACTAGGATTGAAAGCAGGTGCCATCACTTGCCAGCTGTGTAAATCTGAGCAAATCTTAAAATCTCTTATTTGTCTGGAAGCATGTAGTGGTTACTGTGTGCCTGGCATGGGGCTAGGAAAGCGGTCATAAAGGTGAATACAGCTCAGGCAGGTCTTGAGGAGCCCCACTCATGTATGTGTGTGGGGTATAGAAAAGGTAATTATTAAACAATGATCCAAATGCTGTGACAGAAATATTAATAGGTGTCTAAGGGATCAGAGAGGGTGGAGAATGACTCACCGATAGAAGTGAAGCTCACCTTGAGTTTCAGTGGATGAGAAAGGTTAGCCAGGCAAAGGTAGATGAGACAGGGATTCCCTAGTGGGGGCAGCAGCAAGAGCCGAGGTTCTGAAGTTAGTTTCTTTGACTGAAACAAATTACACTTCATGAAGTTGTTTTGAGGACATGAGTTAACAAATGTGGCATAGGTTGCATTGTTTGAGATATAATAATACTAAAAAAATTACATATTATTTATTTGAAACTCCAATTTAACTTGGCACCCTGTATTTTTATTTGCTAAATCTGGCAAGCCCAAAGTGATGGCACTCAGTATAGTACCTGATGCATAGTTGGCACCCAAGCAAGTATATGTTAAATCTAACTTCAAGCTGTTTTCCTCTGGAATAGAGGAGAAGGGATAAAACTGAGAGATAAAACTTAAAGAGGAGCAATAAAATAGAACAGGCAGAATTTGGTGCTTGATATTATTAAAAATTTCCCTTTCAGTGGCGAGGGCATTTCCTCGCAAGAATAAACTTGATCTTTAAATAAGTCTTCCTTCATGGTTAGAAATGCTCCTCGAAAGAAAGGAAGGAGTCCTTCCATGTGAGCAGAGGGTGTAGTTTCAGGGCTAGAGGACCAGAAGGAAAATACTGTGTATAGTTTTGCTCCAGGGCATATCATTTAAATGTTCCTTGTTCTTCTTTCTTCCTTGTTGTCTGAGGAGTTCTAATAGTCCAGGTATTCTTTTGTAGAAAACACTTGGGCACTGAAGTACCCCCCAAATCTGTGTGGCTTGGTTTTCCACCACATCTCAAACCTAGGCCCCCTGGGAAGTCCAAATCATCTTACCCCACCTTGATCCACCCCAAGGGCCCCGCTCCCAGGACTGCGCTTCCTGACCCACTGTTGGTGGGGAGTCAGAGCGCTCCCAGCCCTAGGTGATATGGCTACGTCTAGATGTGCTTAACAAATTGCCTGTTCACTCAATTACGTTTTATTTAATCATCTGTAATCATATAAATTATGCCTGATGGTAGTAAATGTTCATGTCAGTTCCTAATTACAGATTGATTAATTGGCTGGGGTGATCTGTATTACTACTTATATAAGAATATATGAGGTTGATGATAAATTAGGGCTGGTAATCCAAGCCCAGGAACATGGAACATTTCCAACTGCATCCCCCTTTTTGGGGGTGGGGAAACCATTGCCCTTTTCCTATCTTACTCCTGTCAGAGGCTTCTGGGAGGGTTTCTGCTCTATGGATTGATTGATTTTGGCAACACTTGAATTAAGAAATACTTATTATTTAGGGAGTATATGTGCGTGTGTGTGTAAAATTTTTGCCATGCAGTGCTCCTCTTTTTGGCTGTAGTGGAGATGAATAATGACAAGCTCATTAAGTTCAGTTGGGCTCATTACAGCCTGCTGGGCCCGGAAGGTTCCAGGGGTTGGATTTGGCCTGGAGAGCAGGAATCCAGAGAACGAAGATGTGAGGCACGTGATCAGTGTCTACAAACCATTCCTTATTAGGTGATTACGTCTTTTTGTTTCCTTGGGAGATAGAATGTTAAATGGTCCAGAATGTACCTTGCACTTTTTTTCTAGAAACATTAGACCTTTGTGGATGTCTTTTAGGCAACTTGCCTGGGATGTCTAATTGCTAGTTCTTAGTTTTTGAGAACTTTGTTTACTTAGAACGAATCCCACTTCCATCATCCTTGCTTCCTTCTCACGCATACTTTGGGCTAAAGGTATAGGAAGCAACATGGGCTAAAACATGTCGGGGGAGGGAGAATCTGAAAAGCCAGGGGTGGATCCTGGTTTCAGGGAAGGGGCCTGAGACTTCATCCTGGGTTCCTTGGCCTCTGGGAAGGGATGGGCAGAGAAAGAATGGCAGAGAAACCTGTGGGAGTTGAATCCTCTGAATATGCAGCATCCCAGGGGCTTCTTACTGGAGAGAACCATCAGCTGACCGCTCCCCTTGACTAACAAGCTACTATGGGAGCAATGATTTATTGCCATTGAGGGTCATGGGTGACCTTCCTTTCTTGGGGATTTTAAAATATGGTGATTGTATCACACAGTATCATGCCACAGAGCCCAGCCTCTGCCTGAGTTCCAATCTTAGTTTTACCACTTAGCTCTGTGATCTTGGGCAAGTTACTTAGCTTTTCTATTCCTTAGTCTCCTCCTGTAAAGTGGGAATAATGATAGTCCTACGTTGTTAGGTTGTTGTCGGAATTCAGTGAATTAACAAATATATGAATGCTGAGAACACTGCCTGATACATTGGACACATCAAAAAAATGGGAGGGAGCTGTTTCCATTATCCATTAATGTGATCTCAAAACAGCCCTGGGGATACACTAGGGTGGATTACTAAATTCCTTTGATGAGTGAGACGACTGAGTCCCAATGTACTGAATAACTTGCTTCAGGACAACAATTTAAGTAGTGGTATCAGGCGCGGTAGCTCATGCCTCTAATCCCAGCACTTTGGGAGGCTGAGGTGGGCAGATCACATGAGGTCAGGAGTTTGAACCATCCTAGCCAACATTGTGAAACCCTGTCTCTACAAAAAAAATACAAAAATTAGCTGGGTGTGGTGGTGTATGCCTGTAATCCCAGCTATTCTGGAGGCTGAGGCAGGAGAATTTCTCGAACCCAAGAAGTGGAAGTTGCAGTGCGCTGAGATCGCACCATTGCACTTCAGCTTGGGTTACAGAGTAAGATGCTATCTTAAAAATAAATAAATAAATAAATAAAAGTAGTGGTAAGGCTGGGACTAAAACCTGCTTCTCCTGACTCCCATTCTTAGTGTGGAAGGTGATATCCCTGCAGATGAGGCCAATAGTATTTGGTCAGAGGATTTCTAGTGTCCACACTTGCATGGAACAATCCTGCCCTTCTTTTAGATTCCTTGGGCTGAGAACTCAACTCTTATCTGGCAAAAGCAGAGGCTTCTCTTGAGTGAATCAATCTTTTCCCCTTGATTTTCAATGTACGCTTTCCCCAACTTGGTAAAATGATCAACCTACTTCTCCTTGCTAATACCCCATGATAAGATACAGGGGCCAAACTGGGCCTCATAACTTCCTTTATGTGTTAACCCTTTGAATGTGTTAGGGTTTTCTTTGGGACTCCATTTGAGGCAGCTAATGTGTGGTGTGACTGAGAATATCACACAGCTTAGGATCAGGGAGGCTGACACCTGATGTCAAGGTTTTATCACTGGAAGCTTTTTGCTGCAAGTAAGTGAAAATAAACTAAATTAAACTTACTACCTACCGAGTTTTTTTTTTTTTTTCTCATGGAAAAAGGTATCCAGAGTTAGGGCAGTTCCAGAGGTATGTAGTTCAGCAGCTCAATGCCATCTCAGCCTCTACAATTTGCTTGGCCTACCCACCTTACCAGGGTCCCCCATGGCCACAGATGGCTGGTGTGGTTCCAGACATCACATGTACATTAAGTGACTTCCAGAAAAAAGATATTTCCTCCCGTTTGCTTCTTTAGTAGCTGAAGTTTCTTAGCTGACATTTTCTCAGGTCCCACTGCCCAAGATTGGATCACATGTTTGCCCCAAGCTAATCATTGTCAAAGGGACTGAGACACCTGTGCTTGGTCTACAGTTATTATGATTGATTCTTTGATGGTCTGGGGAGAAGGGTCGCCTTTCCTGAATATATGGCCTGGTAGAGAGTGATACTGAAACAAAATGGAAACTGTCAGCCACAAAAAGTAGTTGTGTGTGTATATGTGCAGGGTTAGAGGAAACTGTTTTTATTTTGTAGAGTGGGTAGTCAACAATGTCTGCTCTGGGCAAATCACGTGAAGTCCCTGAAAGTCAGGAACCAAGAAAATCCTGTTAGGTCCATAGGAATGAAGATTCAAGTGCCCCAGAAGAAAACCACAATAAATAAGGCCTATCTCCAACATGACTTTGGTTTTTATTCAGCGCCTCTGATTTTGCTCTTTATAATACCTTGCAATGAGAGATGACTTTCACAGCTTTATTCTCCACATCACCTGGAGGTGTCAGATGGTAAACCTGTAAACACACCACATACTGTTGTGTATGACGTAAGGGGGAAGTGTGGCGTCTCCTTCTTTCAAGTTGGCCCAGTTGACACCATCTCCAGCTTCCGAGGAGGAGCCTCATGACTCCTGGCTAATCAGAGCCTGGCATCCCCTTGGCTGTGGTAACGGGTCCAGAGATGGGCAAGTTGGCCCAATCAGATTGAAGGAAAGGACTGTAGTTGCACCAGGGGAAGATTCCTTTTTCCTGTTCCTGCTGTGTGGCAATGAGGAAGCACCCAGCTCGACTGCCCCTGGAAGCCATCTTGTGAACATGAGGGGACAGACATCAAATTACATCGGACATGAGAAAGAGCTGAGCAAGGGAAAGACACTAGAGCCTCGGCAACATCACTGAGCTCAACCTGGGTCTCCACCTTTGACCTTGCTGAGTAAGATGACAGTTTTCCTTATGACGTAAGCCAACTTGAACTGAGCATTTTGGCTACTTGCAGCTGAGAGCATCCTTACTGAAACAGGCATCAGTTATTATTTCCTTATACAAACGAAGAAACTGAGTAAGAGAAAGGAAGTGAGCTACCTCAGGTCTTATACACCGCAAAGTGATGGATAACTGGAAGCCAAGTCTTTTGATCCTGGGGTGGCTTTTTTCCTACCAATTCCCTCCTATCCTGGGGGATTTCTTAGTGATCACAAGTTATCTTACAGTGCTCTGGGAAGTCAGAGAGGAAGGCTGAGATGTTTCCTAGGGCACCAATAGGGTCTGGATGGGAAATCTAATTCCTTCTGGGTTGGCTGCTGGCTGCCATCTGGCCATAGATAATTATTACCCTGCCCTTTCTTTGTCTAACTGGCTCTGCAGTGGGAACAATGGATTCCAATGAATTGTGCTGGTAAACAATATCTTCTGCTTCCTGGGGGACACTTACAAAACAAAGGATGAGGGTGCCCCCACTAAGAGGGAGGGAGCAGGATGAAGAAGGGGCATAGACTAAGGAGCCATGGCAACAGGCACCTCTGAGGTTGGTCATGGGGAAATGTCAGGCTCGGGCAGACCCAGCAGCTGGAGCCATTGTGAGGTTGTTCTGAGGGTCACACTACTCCATCTATGACACTCTGTAGTTTCAGAAATGACTTACTGGTAGAGTTCCTGTTGCATAGAAGTTGATCTGTGATGCATGCCAGCTGTAGCCTGGCTGATGCCAGGGGGAGCTCTGTGGCTAAAATGGCTCATCAGAGTTGTTCCACATTAGGTGGAAATAGCTTGGTCTTTACACTCCTACCTTCATCTGTCATTAGATGTGGGCTGCCCTTGGAAGGATGTGACTTGGGGCCAGGTGGCTCTCTGTGGCTGAGGTGACCCTGGAGGGGCTGACAGCAGAGAGCTGACCTCTGACTGTGTTCCTGGCAGCTGTGTCACCAGTCCTTCCTGAAAGGGGATCTGGGTGGTGTATCTGTGTTCATCATACCTTTCTCTACCAACTACTCACTGAAAATTTCCCATTTTGGATTTGTGTCTCCTTAGATTCAAGATAGC
This sequence comes from Callithrix jacchus, assembly GCF_049354715.1. Classification (NCBI taxonomy): domain Eukaryota; kingdom Metazoa; phylum Chordata; class Mammalia; order Primates; family Cebidae; genus Callithrix; species Callithrix jacchus. The sequence continues at coordinate 90,381,241 of NC_133514.1, forward strand.
ATTACCTCAAATCTCATATCATGCAGTACCTACTGTATGATAACTTCATCTGCATTACCCAAATATGTATTTTTGTGGGAGTTCTGGGGATTGTGACTCCACCTCCTTGCCCAGCCATGGTGATATCACAGGGTTGGGGCTTCTTGAACAGGAGACTGTTGCACTCTCTAGGTTTGTGCCTCATGGTCTGCTGTAAATCCTGGTGGCAATGTGGTTTAGCAACAGCAGCCCACCTTAAATCTTAGCAGCCACCTCTTGGCTTCAGAAGGAGGGCCTATCAGGCTGGAAAATGGTTCTGGCCCTTTATAGATGGATGGTTAGAGTCAGTGCTGCTATCACCATCTAGCATAATATGTATTTTATTAACTAGCTCTTGCTGGGGCCAGAAGTGGGACCAAACCACACACTGCGATGCAAGTTAGTTGCAAAGCCTGACTTTGTCTCTTTTTCCCCATCTATAGAACACAGATATAATCTCCTTTTCTGTTTGTAGCAGAAGACTATTGTGAGAGCAAATATAGTAACAAATATGAAAATAAATTAAGAAGCCTGCACAATTGTAAAACAATGCCACGATCATGTCTGTTATTATCAGAAGTGGCTGCTGAACTGCATGGAAACCATACCTCGTATGCCTTGGCTCCATCCTGGAAAAGATACATGCCAAATGCGAAGCATTTGACTTTGAGCTAGTGGTCCTCTGTGCACCAATTTTCTCTGCAGAAGAACCAGATCCTTTTCCCTAGAAGTCCCAGCTCCAATCTCACTTCTGTATTGCTTAGTGATGGATCACTTTCTGATCTGTTTGCTTTGTGTTTACTCCTGTCTTCTGGAAGTCTTGGTTTGGTGTGTAACACGGGTGAGAGGATCAGCTCTTGGATGGCAGGAATTATCTCCCTTTTTCCTGTCCAGAGCCTCCCAAATTCAGAGACAGACAGGGCTTTGGGCAGCAGAGGCATTCCCAGACTGTGACCCGCAATTGAGAGGAGCTGGTGTGGGTGCGTGGCAGGTGGCCATAGCTACTGGGGATGGGTGTGGGGTCAGAGCTGTTCTGTGGCAGGTCTTGAGCTTAGAGACTTATAGAATTCACTGACAGAGACTTTAATGATAATTTGTTGGAATTCCTGCCACTTCTCTCCCCTCCTCTACCAATTTAATTGTCAAAAAACATTTTCAGAGCACCTTAAATATGCCAGGCCCTGGGAGGGAGGGGAGATGTAACATTAAATAAAACAGATTAAAATCCCTGTGACTTACACACTCATGGGACTTATACACTGGTTTGGGGTGAGGAGCACATAATAAATAAACCAGGTGGTAAAAATATATATTATGTTAGACAATGATAACTATGTAAAGAAAAATCAAGCAGGTAAGAGGCCCAGATAGTGTTCCAGACAGAGGGGAAAAAGCATGGTATTTTAAATAGAGTGGTCAGGGAAGGGTCCTCTGGGAAGGTGATATTTCAGCAGAGATGTGGAACAGGTGAAGGAATAACTGTGTGGCTATCGGAGGGAAGAATATTCATTCCTGGGGTTTGTGCAGCATGTGCAAAGGCCCTGAGAGGGACCCTGGCCTGGCAAGTTTGAGGTATAGCAAGGAGACCAGGGGCTAGAACAGGCTGGTGGGGCCAGGGAGAGTGGTGGGTAGGAGACAGTCAGAGAAATGATGGGGGCTGCTAGTGGAGTACCACAAAAGATCTTTCAGGTCTTTGCAGGGACTCTGGCTTCTGCTGTGAATGAGGCAGGAGTCATTGCAGGGTTCTGAGCTGAGGTTGGCGTGATCCGGCGTGGATTTACAAGGATGTCTCTGGCTGGTGAGTAAATAGACTGTAGGAGGCAAAGGGTGGAACAAGGAGATTAGTAAGGTGTCTATTGTTGTAATCCAGGCAATAGGCAGGGTGGCTTGTGGGTGGGGGGGGTGGGGGGCATCAAAGGAGTTGATGAGAAGCAGTTGGGTTCTGGAAGCATCATGAAGCCAATATTGGAAAATTTAATGACAGATGAGGATACTGGTCCAGAGAGTGATTTTGGCTAAAAGGAGTGATCTACTTGAAGCTGCACAGCTAGTGGCAGACTAGGACGAGAATAGCCTGGAACAAAACTGACTTCTGGGCCTGAACGTTGCTTCCTTGTGTGTTTGATGTGCTTGTCGGCTCCTGGACGTGTGCTTGTGCTCATAGGTGCTTGTGTTAGTGTGTGCCTGTGCAAGTGTGCCCATGTGTTAGCACATGGGGTCCTTGCATATGGCAGCAGGTGAAGCTAGGCTGGGACAAGTGAAAGCAGCAGTTAGAGGGAGCTGTGCCTCAGCTGACCACCTCCCACCTTGGAGGAGTCCATGACTATTGTGTACCTATCTTTACCTCCATCCTGCCCATGCCTCCTCCTGGCCACTTCTGGCCCAGATCCTTCCCTGCCTGGCCCTGCTGATCCCAGGGCAGGCTAATCTGGCTTTCATGAGGCAGTCCTTCCCCATCTGCTCTGACAATGGTAAGGAAAGATTGAACCCTTAGGGCTTCATTCTGACTCTTTTTTTTTTTTTAAACATGTAATTTGCTCAGTGTGAGTCCCAGGTGACCAGCTCTGTGACTGGGTATCTCTTTGTGGCTTGGAGCTGGGATGGGGACAGGAAGGAATGGCAGATGAGGTGGGTGGGAGAGGATGACTCACATAAGACAGTGGCAGAAAGAGTGACAGGATGATGTGTCCTTGTGGTCTCCAGGAGGAAGTGGATATTCAGTAATCTCCTGGGAAAGATGCTTGTGATACTAGATGGGAAAAGGGATTTTCATTAGAATACTGGAAAGACCGTGCTCACCATTGCTGAGGCCCAGGGTTCCTCCTTGAGGTTTCCTGCGTGGACGTCTCCTGGTTCCGGCACCATCTAGCTGTGACCTGAGGCTCAGGCAGTGCTTCTCCTGGTTAGCTATCTTAGACACAGTGGCCAGGAATTTACACAGGCCTTTGGTAAAACCATTCATATTTTAGCATGAACTTCATCCTGGGGTATTGCTTACACAAAGATGCAGACGTCAGTTTCCTGCTATCATTCACCAACCAGAATGAACATCATGAAGGACTGTTCCCACATTTGCCCCAAATCATGGCTTCCTAACAGTGCTCGCTAGAATTAGCTGGAGAGCTCTTAAAAATGAATTTTATTTAATATAAAAGTGTAAAAAGCTCTACAGTGATAAATCTTCCCCATACCTCATTAGTGCATTTCCCTCTACTGTGCTGCCACTGTTATGGGGTCCGTGGCACCCTCTCAGTATCTCATGAAAGCAAATATTGATATACATTCTTCTTTCCTTTCACCTAGTTTCTGTACAAAATGAAGCATTCTAGGCACATTGCTCCACATGCCACTTCTTTCACTTAATATATTTTAGATTTCGTTTTACATTGGTACGTACTTTTACTTTGTTTTTTATGTTTTTTTTTTTTTTTTTTTTTTTGCGGGGGGGGGTGGGGGTGAGTTCACAGAGATAGACAATCAGTCCTGCCTGCTTCCTCAGTGAAGAGGAGCCCACCACTTCATGTACCAGTCCACTTCTTTGTTGGACAACTCCAGGGGTTTAATTCAGTTGCATTCACTGTTGACTGAGTACCTACTGGGTCTTATGCACTGACTAAGTGGTGAGAGGACACTTGTCCCCAGGGAATTAACAGCTTAATGAAGACAGCAGATACATGAGATTAACCCTAGTGCACCAGGAGCCTTGTGGCAGGGCCCCTAGCCTGGAGTGCAGTATGAGGGTGATAGCATGGCCCCAGAGCAAGAGGTATTCAGCTGCATGTTAACAATCTGTGTCCATTTTCTACGGCTGCTTTCACAAGTTACCACCCCATTGGTAGCTTTAAACAACAGAAATTTATTCTCACAATTCTGGAGGCCAGAAGTCTGAAGTCAGTTTCATGGGGCTGAAGTCATGGTGTTGGCCAGGCCATGTTTCCTCTGAAGGCTCCTGGAAAGAGTCCATTTCTTGCCTCTTCTGGTGTCTGGTGGCTGCCGGCATTCCTTGGCTTGTGGCTCTACTCTTGGCCCCGGCCTTCACATGGCCTTCTCCTCTTCAGTTTGTGTAAAGTCTCCCTCTGTGTCTTTTGTGTAAAAACACATGTGATTGTACTTTGGGCCCATCTGGGTCATCCAGGATCATCGCCCCTTTTAAATTAAGATCCTTAATCACATCTACAAATACTTTTTTTTTCTGTAAAAGTAACATTAATATGTCCCAGGGATTAGGTCTTGATATCTTTGAGTGGTCACTGATCAGCCTGTAGCAGAAGAGTGGAAACAGCCTGCTGAGGAAGGAGAGGAAAGTTTTCAGGAAGGAACACACATGTGTAAGGCACAGGGAACCCTGCAAACCCTCTCTTCCCAGGTTCCATGGCCTATGGCCATGTGAGGAAATGGCACGTTTCTTCTAAACCTTCATTTGACCTGGCTGGGCATGCACCTGTCTTTGCTGATTCTTTGGAGGGTGCCCTTATGGCTGTGGGCTCTGTGGCTGCACTGGAGGTCTCCCGTTCCTGGCCTTTCACAGCCTGTGCCTGTGTCCTGCAAGCATGTTGTGGAACAAAGCTGATCCCTAGGGACATTGGGAAGTGAGGGAGGTTGGTCTTCAGTGTCTTCCTCCTTTCGTGATACTTTTTTCTCTACTCTCCTCATATGATTTTATTCAATCCTTCACAAACATATTCAGCTTTGTCTACACGCAGGTACTGTTTCTGATACTGGGAATAGGGTGTTGAATGAGACAGGCAAGATCTGTGTACTCCTGAAGACTAGTTTAGAGGAAGAGGCAGTGGATAAACTAGTGAGCAGATACATGAACAAGCTCATTTCAGACAGTGGGGAGTGCTGCAAAGATACCAAACAGGGTCATGAGATAGGAGTTCAGTGAGTGGAGATGGGAAGAGCATGGAAGACTTCTTAGCAAGTCACATTTAGGTGAGTCAGAATGATAAGGAGCCTAACACTTGAAGTCCTGGGATAGAACATTCCAGCAGTGGTGATAATGAGTGCCAAGGCCCTATGGAGGAAAGAGCTGGAGAGTTAACAGAAGCAAGAGACGGGGTGGCCAGAGGTGATATTGGAGACACCGAAAAGGGCCAGCTCATGTACAGCATTGAAGGGCAGCTTCAGGACATTGCTATTAATCTAAAGAAGCTGGGAAGTGATATTAGCCAGGGTTTGCCCCAGGTACTGCCAACAGCAGGTGCACATGTCAGGGAGCCAGAGGATGCACGAGTCTCTCCTTGGGGGCCTGAAGACACATGCCTGGCACTCATAGGTTCACTGGAAATAGTTAAAGATTTGGGTCTGAATAAGCTCATCCAAAGAGTATAAATGGAGATGACAAAAGACTCCCAGGCTGAGGTCTGAGCTGGCCAATACTGAGATGCCAAGCAGAGGAGCAGGTACCAGTGAAGGGACAGAGAAGGGGAGAGGCCTGGGAGGTAGGAGGAAAACCAAGAGGGAAGAACGTTTTTCAAGAATGCAGAGCGGTCAACGTTCATCTGTCCCATCTCATTGCAAAAAGGACTGCTGATGAATAAATTCCTTCTGAGATGTGAAGTCTCCTGGAATGAGTGTTTTTAAGGGAAATCAAACCCTGAAGCAAGAGTTTGGTATTAACACAATATTGCTGGGAGGGTTTTCCCTGCCACTCCTTTGGGTCTCAGTGATGTCAATTTATGACCTTTCCGAGGTTAGCCTGTTGGAGGTAGAGCCAGGAAGCTGAACACTATCGGCAGGGAGGACATCAAGATGCCATGTTGTAAGTATTTAAGTTAAATTTGGCCTGTGGTATGGCTGTTTAGAGAGGCACTCCTTGTGTTTCAAGGCGGAAGGCCACATCATTCTATAGCACCACGTCACTTCTGTGAGGACACCTGCCATTGTCTCAAGCTACCTGTTAGGCTAGTTGGTATCTTAACAATCCAGACATCTGCTTCTCCAACAAAACTGCTAACACTTCCAACAGGACATTCTGAAAGTCATGCCAAATGTAATTAAAAGTATTTCCACAGGGATTTCAGTGCAGATTTAACTCATTTAACCCCTTAGTGAATGTCAGGACTAAGTCAGGGGATACTGGACTGGGGACTCTGAGGCCCTTTCAGCCTGAGGAATCTGTGATCCTAGGACAAATTCTTCATTAAAATGATTGAGTGATGATGGGATAAGCATTCATAAATGCAGAGAAGGCACAGGATTTCTTAGTCAGCAGAGGCAGTTGTTGCTATATCATGAAGTGGCATGAGCATGGCTGCCGGCCAGTGCATGGACAAGTCTGCTTTTTGTGAGCTAATCATTTATGCAGCCTTTCCCTAAAAGTATCCATGAGATGAGGATCAGATCCTTTGGTGTGGCGTGCAAGCCCTACCTGAGTCTGGCCCCAGCCTGCCTCTGCTGTGTGCTGTTGCTGCAGCCCCTTCCCATCTCCATCCTCATACTCCCTGCCTGCCACTCCTCCCTCATGCTCTCTGCCTGCGTGTCATCCAGACCCTGGCAGAGGACATCCCTGACTGGCTGCCGGCTGACCGCCTGCCTCCACTTCAACGGGCCTTCCAGTTCCTGGCCTTTTCTTCAGCCTCTGCTTTGTTCACTCTTCCACACCCAGCTGGGCATGAGATGACTTGTTTCACAAAAAGCTGCTATTGTCCAGCAAATCTTCCTGCAGCCTGAACATACCGTGCTTCTCCCGCCAGTTCCTTAGCCTCTCGTGGACAGCTCCTCTCTCTGCTCTTCCAACAGGCCTCTCAAGTTCTTCCCCTTCCAGGAAGAGGATCCTTACCACATCGGCCCTTGGTAAGCTCATCTTTCTGTTTACTCTCTACAACTTCCATGTGGCCTGTATCCTATGCTGTCTAGTGATAACTTTTGTATTTCATTGACCATTCCTATTGCATGATACCTGCAAGGGACCTAATTGTGTCCCCTTCCATTCATATGTTGAAGCCTTAGCTCCAAAGTGACTATATTTGGAAATAGGGATTTAGCAGGTAATTAAGCTTAAATGAGTTCTTAAGGGTGGGGTTTTAATCTGATAGGATTTGTGACCTTATAAAAAGAGAAAGCGCTCTCTCTCTCTCTCTCTCTCTCTCTCTCTCTCTCTCTCTCTCTGTCCTCTCTCTTCCCTCTCTCTCTCCTCTCTCTCTCTCTCTCTCTCTCTCTCTCTCTCTCTCTCTCTCTCTCTCTCTCTCTCTCTCTCTCCCTCCCTCCCTCCCTCCTTCCCCTTCCCCCTCCACCTCCACCTCTCTCTCCCTCTCCCCTCTCCACCCCTCAAGGAAAGGCCGTGTGAGTACACAATGAGAAGGTGACTCTTTCTGGCTTGCAGTATCTGCAAGCCAGAAGGAGGGCCCTTACCAGAACCCAGCAATGTGGGCACCCTGGTCTCAGACTTCTAACTACCACTGAAAAAGACAGAAAGGAGAGAATATGGTAGAATGTGGCTCTCCCTAGAAAATTGTCAGAAAGCTCAGTTGGTTCTCAGTCTTGGGGGATTAGGAGCAATTCTGCTGAGGCAGAGGGTTGGACTGGATGACCTCTCAGGATTTCTTCTCTCCTGATAATGCTGGGAAGACATTTCTCATGGTCTTGAACCATGAGATAGGTTGCTGCTGTTTAAGCCACCCAGTCCATGGTATTGCGTTATGGCAGCTGAAGCTAAGACAATACCTATTGCCACTTCTGTGTCTTATCTGCCCAATAAACTCTGTGCTCTTAGACCAAATTTGTGGGTTAAAAAAAATTAATGTTTAATATGCATACAGAAAGATACTCATATTTTAAGTATATAGCTCGCTGAATGTTTACAAACTGAACGCACCTATATGACCAGTGCCCAGACCAGGAAACAGCATATCACCAGTGCCTTGATGCCCCTGCCATGCCCCCTTCCAGCTTCCTCCAGCCACAAAGGCAACTACTATTTTGACTCCCAAGTATAGATGAGTTTTGCCTAGTTTTGCACTTTATGTAAATGGAATCATAAAGCATGAACTTGTTTGTGTCTGGCTTCTTTTGCCCAGCTTTCTATTTGTGAAATTCATCCATACTTGTGTGTGTGTTGTAGACTATTCATTCTCATTGCTGTATAATAATAGTCCACTGTGGAAATATGCCACAATCTAGTTATATTGCTCTACTGCAGATGGGCATTTGGGTAGTTTACAGTTTTAGCCATTACAAATAGTGTTGCTATAAATTTTTTTTTTTTTTGAGATGGAGTCTCGCTCTGTCTCGGAGGCTGGAGTGCAATGGTGTGCTCTAGGCTCACTGCAACCTCTGCCTATGGGTTCAAGCAATTCTCCTGCCTCAGCCTCCTAAGTAGCTGGGATTACAGGTGTGCACCACCATGCGCGGCTAATTTTTGTATTTTTAAGTAGAGACTGGGTTTCATCATGTTGGTTAGGTTGGTCTTGAACCCCTGACTTCATGATCCACCTGCCTCAGCCTCCCAAAGTGCTGGGATTACAGGCATGAGCCACCGTGCCTGGCTCATGTTGCTATGAATGTGTTAGCATGAGTCTGTTGGCAAACATTTGGATGTGCTTCTGTAGGCCTCTGCCTAGCAGTGAGGTTGCCAGGTAACGGGGTGTGCATACACTCACCTTTAGGAGATACTGCCACTTTTCCAAAGTAATCAAACTACTTTTACTAGCCATGTGTGAGAAGAGCTATTTCTTATTCTCTTTTAAGCCTCTGGCACAGGAGGAGTGAACATACGATATTCAAGAAATGTCTGCTGAATGAATAGAATGAGGATTTTCTTGGTGTTCAGAGATGGGTGGACCCAAGGATCCATGTGTGAATGAAATAGGTGGGGTTAATCTGACCTTAGTGTCCTTTGGTAATCAGAACGTTCAGAAACTTTCCTTAGATGTTGAAAACAAATGTTTTTTATTTTGTTTGAGTCCTGGTTATAGAAGCTGTGGCCCAGTCACTACCTTCCTGGTTTCCCCATTACTTCATTAAACATCCACAGTGGAAATTCATTTGGAGAAGGCCCTTGGCACTGCCAGCATGAGGAGCTCTGGCTCTTTCCTCTTGTCAGATATTTCTGCACAAGAAGCCAAAAGTTAGAAGGAAGTTAGAGGTAAACAAGTAAGTGTCAATCATCCAGCTTTGGAAGCTGTGGTCAGAGAATGATAGGTCAAGTAGGTCTGTAAAGGACTTCTACCCCATCAGAGGGCCACTTCGGGAGAAGGGGAGGAATGGCAGACAGGGGGAAGGCCCATGCCCTCCACTGGCTCTCACCACTTGCACATGCTACATCTTTGATGTGCACCTCAGCAAAGCCGCTGGAATTCAGAAGCCCTAGAATTCAGAGGACAGATGAGGCCAGTGGGGACTCCTAGTGATTTAAAAAGAAATCCATTCCATCAAAGGATACTGAAGTTCTTGTAAAGAGCCCCAGGGAATCTGATTCTACCATTCCTCATGGAAGGAAGCTCCTAGCATCTTCTCACTCCACTTCCCTCGATACCTACCAGGTTCAAATCTCCTTTTAAAATGTGGAGGCCAAAAGAAGGGGCTGGAAGTGCTGATGTGGTCTAACACTTTCCTGGATTGGGATGTTAAAGTTTTATTAACACCACATTAAGATTTTAATTTGCTTTTTTTTTTTTTTTTTTTTTAGTAATTGTACTACATTGTTAATTCATATTAAGTTTGTGGTGAGTTGACAAACTCACCCAACCCCACATCTTTTCAGTAAAAACCACTGTCCTTCCTTTTAGAACTTGTGCAGCCATCGCTGTTATGTTTAACTTAATTACAGTAGTTTTTGTTTATCTTTGTTTAATTTCTTCTTGTAGATTTTGACCTGGAGCCTTAGTCTGACTTTCAAGATAAGGCAGCAAGTCCTGTTACTTTCTCCTCCTAACTTCTCAAATCCCCCTACTTCTTGGCCATGCTGTCTTTGCCTGTTCCCTCACCTGGAAGGCTCTCTCCTCTCCACAGCCCCACCCCAGCCTTAGCCTAGGCAATTCCTACCTTTGGTTGCTCTGGAAGAACCCCCCCCTTCTATATGCCTGCAGCTAAGGATGTGATCCCTGGGAAGGCAGGTGAGCTGAGATCCAGGATATGTCATCACAGACTCTTGGTAGACCCCCAGCAGGTGAGGGAGCACTTCCTGGGGATCGGCATAGCTGGGGAGACAAGGTGACCCCCTGGCCTTCCTTCCCAACCCCAGATGCACCAGTGGAACAGGAAGAAAGGAGTTTGGCTCTTGGGGTGCATGCCTAAAGGGCTCCTCATGTTGAGCCTGTGCTTCCTCTGGTGAGACAGTGCTATGGAGAATAAAATGCTGGCTATCATATTGAAAGGGCTTTGAAGAAAAGCACTAACTATGAATATGGAGAAAGCCCTTATACTGCTTACAATCCAGCTGAAGAGATCATCAAAGTAGGGTTTCTCTTAGAAAACAGTGGGAGGGCATAACTGAAAAATTTCCCTTCCTTCCTTTCCTTTTTTCCCTTCCCTTCCCTTCCCTTGCTTCCCTTCCTTTCCCCTTTCCTTCCATATTTACTGGGAGTCATATACTTAGCTAAACCCTAGGAACACAGCAGTGAATGAGAAAGTCATGACACAAGCCCTTGTGGGCTGTCAGTCTAGAGTGAGATTCAGAAACCAAAAAAGTTGCTTGATGAATTATGTAAAGACAGCTGTGATAAGGAACTGAAAGAAGTGTACATGGTGCAATAAGAGCATAGAGCTGGGAGGCTTGACCTAGTCTGGAGATGCCAGAGAAATCATCTTGGTGAAAGGGGTATTAGAGCCGAGTTCTGAAGGATAAGCAGCTCCTGTTGCACTGCTTTACTACCTGATTTTGATAAGGTAAGCTTTCACTGAAAGAAAGGCCAAAAGTAAACATTCGAGAGCCTCTGATCCAGTCCAGTATATGCATTCTATAAATTAAAAGGTTGACTTGGGTAAGACAGACATCATTAGTTGATAGGCCTGGGACTGACTCTGCGATGTAGTATCCATTCCCTAAGTTTTACCTCCAATGATAGTAATCATACTATTAGTGATAATCTTGTTATTAAAATGAAGGAGGCCAGCCATGGTGGCTCATACCTGTAATCCCAACACTTTTGGAGGCTGAGGCAGGCAGATCACTTGAGATCAGGAGTTGGAGACCAACCTGGCCAACATGGGGAAACCCCACCACTATTAAAAATACAAAACAAAAAAATTAGCTAGGCTTGGTGGCAGGTGTCTGGAGTCCTAGCTATTCAGGAGGCGGAGACAGGAGAGTTGCTTGAACCCAGGAGATGGAGGTTGCAGTAAGCCAAGATCGTGCCACTGTACTCCAACCTGGTTGACAGAGCTAGACTCTGTGCAACAAAAAAAAAAAAAAAAAAAAAAGGAAAGACCAGTTTGTAGGGTGGAAACTGAAGCATAGATATTGTTTAGGACAAGTCTTGGTGGCATCACTATGGAAGTATGCAGGAGGAATAGTGTGAACGTGGATGGAGGAGTGAAAAGGGCGTGTGGGGTGTTTGTTGCTTGGGATGTTTTGGCTGTTTGGGCCATCAAGTGGAGGGAGGACTTTAAAACACAATCTCAATGTAATTCAATCCAAGATTCTAAGATTTTATGAGATTAAGATTTTGTGAGATTCCATCCTCATAAGAATGGAGAAAAGAATGGGGTTCAAGACTGGGCTAGAAGAGAGTTACAGGGAATGGGTGTCCCCACAGTGTCAGACTCAGAATGAGAGCCTTCCATCAACAGTGGGTGCCTCAGTTTTGGAAGGCCCCAGTGAAGACTGGATGCCTAGCAGTTCCTGCTGTGAGTGGGATGCTGGGTCAGTTCCCCTCACTTGAGGGCTCTGAGATTCTCTGATGAGAGCCTGATGTTCTAGCATGAGTCTTTTAGGAGGTGAGAGTGTGGAATGAGAAATGAATAAACAAGAAATGGAATGAGAAATAGACGTTGAGAGTGGGGTGATTATAGAGCAGTGAGATGTTGGGGAAATGGAGTCCAGGAACAAAGAGAGATTGACCCAGAGGAGAGATATTGGTCTTGGGGTTGAAAACAGAAGTGGGAGAAGATGGTAGAATGTGGCTCTCCCTCAACAATTGTCAGAAAGCTCAGTTGGTTCTCAGTCTTGGGGGATTAGGAGCAATTCTGCCTGAGGCAGAGGGTTGGACCAGATGACCTCTCAGGATTCCTTCTCTCCTGATGATGCCAGGAAGACATTTCTCATTGTCTTGACAGTCCTGAAATGTCTTTTCTTAATGGGGAATTTATCTGCTGGATTCAATTTAACTGTTGCATTTGTATTTTGTACATGCACCTGCCCTGGGGCAATGGTTACATTTTAAATAAATCAAATAAATCAATAAATATGATACGCCTCACTTTAATCATTACATAATGCAAAAAATTATGATAATGCCACATTAAGTTGCAAATTAAGACACGCAAAAGTAAGAAAATGTGGAAATGAATGTTCTCCCAGCAACATTAACTCCCCTGCCTTGTGATGTGGTATAATAAAGTCTATATTTATATCTGCCTACCTAGCAGTCTCTCATTCAGCACGGGCCAATGTGGGAGATTATTGCCAATTTGAACCTTAACTTTTGTGTCTGATGGCTTGTTGTAAATGTGCTGTCTTAAATGAAGCATTAGCCTGGCTCCTGCAAGGAAGATAGGAGGGTGCAGTCGTGGGTTCCCAGGCTTTGAGTGAGATTGCCTGGGCTTGGAATCCCAGCTCTGTCTCTGAGTACCTATGGAGCCTGATCATTAGCTCAGTCTTCTGCACCTCCTGTTTTCGCAACTGAATGTGGGGATGAAAAAACATCTGTCCGCGGCATCTAGATCTTAGCTCCCCACCATCCTCCATACCAGCATCAACCAGGTTATTTTCATTTATGTTTGTTTTATTTTGGTTCATTTATCATATCATTTTTAGAAAAAGCATTATGCTGCTCAAAATAATTTTCCAAGCACAGCTCTAGTCCTAATTTTTCAGATGAGGAAAATCAGGGAGGCAAAGTAACTTGGCCATGGTCACAGCTGCGTATTCTCAGGGAGACCTCCCCCCAGGCTATGACTCCCATGCAGGCCAGCCACTTTCTGCTGCTCTTGTTCTTGTCCTCACCTAAAAGCTGCCTTCTGAACAGTGTGTGGCTCCTGGTTGTCACCTCTGTGGAAGGGCAGACTGGCTATGTGAACGCAAGACAGAAGAGGTTCCCAGAATAGCAAGGGCCGATGGGAAAATCATAGGTGTTTGAGTTAGGTGGATGCAGATTCCAGATTTACTGTCAAGTGACCTTGGACCATTTTGACCTCAGTTTCTTCTGTAAAATAACGGAAGAGAGTCCAAGCTTTTAGGATTCAATGAAACAATGTGTATTAAATACTCATCAGAGTGCCAGACTCCTTGCACGCACTAAAGAAATGTTAGCTGAGTTTTAAAAAACTGCTTCTGATTAAAAGTATGAGTATCTCTCCCCAGTTTCCCTTGAGCTGCCTGAAATTCCATCAGTAGTGATACATTTAAATAGGTCAAACATTTTTCTCTCCCCATTAAATAACCTTTCTACTCTTTTGACTTGCAGAGACTTTAAAAGATGCCGATACTCTAAGCTCTCAACACCTACCTAAATGGCTCCTCATTTCCTATTGGGTAATTAAAATACTCAGCAGTCTGCTAACATTTCAGATAGAGAGGGCACCTCTTTACTGTCCTAACATCTTTTTGGCTTTTGCATCTTTATGCCTTTTCTCCTACTGGCGGCTCCTCCTGGAACAAACTCTCTAGTCTCCCTTCCACTCCCTTCCACACTGCTGTTTCTCCACTGATCAAGATTCAGTCTACCCTTCAGGGCCAAATTCAAATAGCATGTCCTGCTCTATAAATCTGTCCAGATTTCCCCAGACTTGCATGCCATCTTTCAGTTTCCTGTCCCAAGAGCTGTATTGCTTCACAAATGACTATTGCTTTACTTTCCCATATTGGTTGGTGTGTCCCTTCCACGAGGTCTATGAGGACAGGAGTCAGATCTGAACAGACAACTGTTTGAGGACAGGAATCAGGTGTTGCTCATCTTTATCGCCCGTGCAGTAATGAGGAACACAGAGACTTCCATGCTGGCAAATACTGAATTGAATCAAAAATGTTATCAGCTCTATGCTTATTCTCATATGACAGGAGAGGCAGAGGCAGGAGAATTGCCAGCATCCTAGGGAAGGGGGTTGGGTGGGAGAATCTGGAGGGGCTCTAAAGGCCAAATTGAATGTTGAAGTCCAAGCTTTTGGGCACCACAATCTTGCCAAGGCTGGGATCTGCAGAAATGGAACTAAGAACCTCACCGAAATCAACCAGGACCCAGGAGAAAAGGATGATGGTTGTGTTGTTCACAGATTCATTACTTCTCTGCAATCTTTTGGAAGCTCATCAGTGTAATTATCCCAGCCTCTCACCAGGGCCTGGGGTTTTCAAGTCCCGGGGATGGCATTATTTGGGCTCAAACTGGGGGAAATGCAATTTGTTTTTCCTGTTGTTTTACTCAAAAACTACTGAATGGGGTTCATAATCACACTTGAGCTGCACCCTAAGGAGTGGGGTTTTGTAGACCCCACTTCCTGGAAGGAGGGGGTAGATGCAGATCAGGACAGTGACTTCCTGCCTCCTGTAAGGACCACACGAAGGATGTGAAGCTCACAGCAACACCAAGACATGAGGCTTCTCTGGGCAGAGTTCTGTGCCAGGTACCGAAGGTGACACCAAGAGATAGAAGAGATACTCCCTATTTGTTGGGAACTTATGCTGAAGCAGATCCTGTCTTGGCTGATCAGCCCCATAGCAAGGATTTATTGAGCACCAGGTGCATGCATGAAACTGTACTAGAAGAAACTGGTTGTGATGAAACTATGCAGTTGGTATTCCATCTCCAGGACTACTCTCTCGTTGTGGCTGTCTTCTCCCTTTCACCTATTCCTGGGTGCCCAGAAGGGCTTTAGTTACATGTAATCCAGGCCAGCAGGCCATCTTTTGGTGTGTGAGTGTGTATGTGAATTGCTGAGTTCCCCTTTCACATCATTTGCAGCTTCAAACAGACCTTCTTTGGGAGTGACCACAAATATAGAACCCCAATTCTGGATCACCCACTATGACAGGATTTTTGTCCTCAAATTATGAAATATTTCAAAAGTACAGAAAAGTTCAGAGGGTATAAACTCTCTACCAACCCAGAATTAACACATGCTAGCATTTGGTCATACTGCTTTTAGATTTTTCTCTAAAAAAAAAAAAAAAGAAACCAGAACCTCACATGTATATTTAAAGTCTTCCTAGAACCCTCCCTGACACATTACCTTATTTAACTCTTATAATGGCCTATTTGCTTTAATTGTTTTCTCCTTTTGATAAAGAGTGAAGCTGAACCTCTGCAAAGGTAAACAAGGATGAAGACATAGAACTTGTAAGTGGGAGAGTGACATCAAACTTAGCCCATGTTCACCTAGAAGTCCACGTCCTTTCAACCTGCCCACGGCTCTAATTTTCTTCCTAGGAAGGAAGGAAGAATATATTCTTTGGTTAAAGGATTTGACAGCTAGCAGACAAATAATTCTGTCACTGTAGCAGTGAGAAGGGGTCTCCCCCCTCAGAAACTGCACTGCTCCCCATCCACTCTCCTCTCTCAAAGCCCTTGCAAAACCCCATCCACTGGTAAGTTGGTTAAAATCACAGACAGCCCAAGCATACATGCATATTAGATCTCTCTCTTTCCTTCAGGGCACTTAAAGGAGGAAATTAAAATCACCTGATGGACAAAAGTGAAAGCTGTGAGTGGGTTTCCATTGTGGTTCTCAGCAGTGGACGGTCACTCACACCAGCTGCATTCACCAGGCTGATGTGAAGTCAGCTTGCAGTCAGCACTTCCTCATTTTGAAGCTGTGTAAATGAGTCACTGTATTAAGGGAAGATGTCTTCTGCTGCAAGGAATAGGAAGTGTAAGTAGCACTCCTTCAGTTATCTCCAGTCATGTAAAGCCAAGAGGTGAAGGGTTCTGAGACGAGGTTCAGGTACACATTGTCCAGGATGGGTTCTGAGCCCAGCACTGTCATCAAGGGCAGAGGCTCTGGCCTCCTTTCAGTGACATCACCCTTGGGATATTTTTTTTTTGGTCCTCATATTTGTTGCCTCATAGTTCCAAGCTGGCTGCAGCAGCTCTGGGAATTGTAGCAACAATGTTGGTTAAGGAGTACTAAATTTCAGTTAGACAGGAGGAATATATTTCTGAGATCTATGGCACAGAATGGTGATTATAGTTAATAATACTGTGATGTTTATTTGAAAATTGCTAACAAAGATTTTAAATGTTCATACTATGCAGAAATGTAAGTATGTGAGGTGATAGGTATTTTAATTACCTTGATTTAATCATTCCATAATGTGTATATATACATATACATACACATAATGTATAATTATGGAATGATTTTACTCCATAAATATAGACAATTATTCCTCAATGAAAGCACAGATTCTTGGACTGGGCATGGTGTTTCATGCCTACAATCCCAGCCCTTTGGGAAACCGAGACAGGAGGATCACTTGAGGCCAGGAGCCTGGCCAACATGACAAAACCCTGTCTCTACTAAAAATACAAAAATTAGCTAGGTGTGATGGTACCTGCCTGCTACCCCAGCTACTTGGGAGGTTGAGGCATGAGAATTGCTTGAACCTGGGAGGTGAAGGTTATAGAGAGCTGAGGTCATGCCTCTGCACTCCAGCCTGGGTGACAGAGGGAGACTCTCTACAATAAAAAAAAAAAAATTGCAGATTTCCGGTTAGCACTTACTAAGTCAGGATCTCAGGGAACAGAGCCTGGGAATGCACAGTTTACCAATACCCTCCTCCCCTCAGGTGGCCTAGATAAAAAGCCATCTTCACACTGTTTGGGGCTGGGAGCTGCTGGTACGGGGGTAGCAGAGTGTGATGGAGAGAACAGTGAGGGCAGGTGAGGAGGTCAGATCTCAGTTCTGGCTGTGGTCTGCAGTGACTGGTCACTCTGCTTTGTGATTCCTGCTGACCTCAGATCACAGAGGTGGAGTGTCCTTCCAGCTTTAAGTCAGAGTCAAGGTTCTGTGCTGCCTCCCTAGTTTTATCTCCATGTTGCTTTGTTAACTGGCTCTGACTATTTTCCACATCTCTACTGTCTTTCCTTAGATTATGATATCCATCCATCCAAAACTGCTTACTGAAGCCTGGCTCGCTCTCTCTCACCTTTTTCATTCCTCCCCTCCTCTCTGCCTGTTTAAATCCTTCCTGGCCCATTTTTGAAGCTTTTTAAATGGTCATTGTCCCACCCATCCCCAACCCTGTCCTCTGATTCTTTCTCACTTTTATCTTGAATGCCATAATAGCATCATCTTTATTCCACATTCAGCAACTCTTGATTGAGCATCTCTGCTGCTGAGAGAAAGTTCTAGATGCCGGGAACACAGAAACAGAAAAGACATACAGAACAGACCCTCGGAGCAGCTTCCAGTCCAGACTTGGTTTGGTCTCTTTTTACAAAGTTGTTTCAAAAAATTATACCACTCTGGGAAACACAGCGAGACCCTGTCTCTAAAAAAAGTATATTGGCCAGGTGTGGTGGTGTGCACTTGTAGTCCCAGTTACTTAGGAGCCTGAGGCAGGAGGATCACTTGAGCCCAGGAGTTTGTGGCTGCAGTGAGCCATGATTGCACCACTCCACTCCAGCCTAGGTGACAAAGTGGGACCCTGTCTTTAAAAATAAAAAATTACAAACAGTAAGGGAAACTTTCAGCTTTTGGTTTTGCATGTAAGGAACTTAGAGGTTGCCGCTCCATCCTAACAGCAAGTAAAAAGCTGAACAAACTGAAAAACAATACACTGTTGTAAGAAATTCCCAGAGCACACAGCACATAAAGTGAAAAGCAAAAACACAACTTCGTTCTCCTTCTCCCTTCTTGCTTTTCCAGTCTCCAGAGGTAATTGGGAATACCAGTGTCTTGTGTCTCCAGAAATGTACCAAACCTTTGCATTTTTCCCTAATGGTTTTATGTGTAAGTCCCCTTCTCCCTGGGTTGAAATCATCAGGGGGAGGGGGCATCAGTTTTCTCCCATGTCCCTCCATATCGCCCTTCACAGGCCTGGGTACACAGGGGGTGACCAGTACTAATAGGCTGGCACCAAATTCAGGAACTGAAAAACTCTTTGGGGACCTTGTACAGATCTCATAGCATTTCCTGTGTGAGGCTTCTTGCCCATCTAGAGGTAAGCCTCTGGAGGGCAGGCCATCCAGCCTGAGTTCAGACTCCTTCTTTCAGGCCTGCTACTCTCTGGGTTGCCTCTCCCTAGGCTGGGACATTCCCTGGCTTACACAGGGGCTAGCCCCTGTAGCATCCTCTTCCCCAAACAGCCATTTACCCCATTCCACTTGTCTCATCTAAGGAGTATCATGGGCCAAGCTTCATTGCTGCTGTGATGCAGTTTGTAAGGCATGCAGAGGCCAGTGGATGGGGTATTTGGTGGAAGCCCAGGAGGGAAGGTTGAGCTGTCGGAATGAGAGAGATGGAGAGGGAGCAGGGGAGAGCAGAGTATCAGAATGAGTGATGTGTAATGTTCAGGGGTCAGCGCATTACCAAATGATTCTCGTTAATTATTCAGAACCTGCCATCCATTGTATGGCAGGTGTGGACAGCTAGGACGGGATGCCTGCCTTTCTCTCTGAGCCACTAAAAGAGGGAAGGGTGGGTTGCCTTGAATCTATCTTAGGAGAGTGGGTCTGGGAGTGACCTCAGTGTGGGAGTTCCTGGAAGGGTGGGACCAGCCTAGCAGGTCTCCCCACCTTTGAGATTTCTGGCATTCTGTGCTTGTTGGTAGAAATGACACCTAGGCTCTGTATAGGTAGAAGGCAGAGAGAAAAATCCCCACCCTATCCCAAGAATACAACTTAAAACAAGATCATGCACAGGCAGGCTAAAGCTATCTGCTCAAGCAGAGTACATAGAAGTAAATAGAGCTGAGAGAAAAACTTCCTCTCTGGCTCTTCCCCTTTTCTGAAATCTCTCTCTCCCCAAGTCAAGTCTAACTGTCTCTGTGTGTCCAGCGTTAGCCTGCTTACCTGGCAGGTGTTCTGTCCCAGCTGGAGCACTGGAGGGCTGCACAGCTTGGCCTTGGGTTCTGCACAGAGTCCTTTGGCCTCTCCTTGTTCATGACAGCCTGTCTGTCTACCCAGTTCAAGGAAGAGGCCTCCCTAACACTGAGTCAGGCACAATAGTAGCTGGAGAAGTATTTTTTTTCCCTTGGGTTGAACTAGACTGTTGTCAGAGAAGGGCCAGAGAAGAAGGTATTGAGGAGAGGCTGAGTGTGGTGGCTCATGCCTGTAAATCCAGCACTTCTGGAGGCTGAGGCAGGAGGATTGCTTGAGGTCAGGAATTCAATCACCTGGCCAAGATGGTGAAACTTTGCCTGCACTAAAAATACAAAAATTAGCAGGGTGTGGTGGTGCACACCTGTGTTCCTAGCTACTCAGGAGGCTGAGGCAGGAGAATTGCTTAAACCCAGGAGGCAGAGGTTGCAGTGAACCAAGATTGCACCACGGCACTCCAGCCTGGGCCACAGAGTGAGCCTTTGCCTCAAAAAAAAAAAAAAGTTGAGAAAATAAAACAAAAAGATCTTAGTAGAAAGAACAGTCATAAAGCAAAGGCAGCATAGTGGTGGCTGGCCAAGTGGGGCTGGAATAAAATATGCTGGGCTTGCCATTGGAGAATGGGGCAACTTGGGCAAATTCATTAATCTTGCTGAGCCTCAGCTTTCTCATCTGTAAAGTGGGGCTAGAACTGGTAGCTCCTGTGAGGACTCAAAAAGAGTCCTCATAGAGACGGGGTATCTATTAGTCAGGGTTCTCTAGAGGAACAGAGCTAATAGGATAGATGTACATATGAGGGGGCGTTTATCAAGGAGTATTGACCCATATGACCACGAGGTAAAGTCCCACAATAGGCCATCTGCAAGCTGAGGGGCAAGGAAGCCAGTCTAAGTCCCCAAACCTCAAAAGTAGGGAAGGCCACAGTGCAGTCTCCAGTCTGTGGCTGAAGGCCTGAGAGCCCCTGGCAAACCACTGGTGTAAATCCAATAGTCTAAAAGCTGAAGAAGTTGGAGTCTGATATTCGAAGGCAAGATGCATAAGTCCACTTATGAAGTGCCCAGCACAGGAGAGCTTGTGGACATGGTGACTGTTCACGTGTGCCCTGCCTGGGTGGCCCCTGAGTCCAGGTAATAGTCCTTCAAGGGAAGTGGTGGCAAACGCTTTCTTCATCTAAAGGCCTTACTTGGAGAAAATTCTGTCACCTGGTAAAGAAACGTTAGCTATGGAGAGGTGGTGAAGTGACTGAGGGCAGAGACCTTCTTGGTCCCCCTGGGAGGGAGCCTCCCAGACCAGCTGAGCCTGCAGCCTCCTTTCTTTGGGGCACTCCAATTCCATTCTCACCTGGCACTGAACTTGTTGCCCTTGGAAGGAATTTGAACATTGGGAAAAGCAAACGATCAAGGCATCCACCTAGCAAGGCAGATGGTGAGCAGAGAGACCATTGGCTTCAGGCAGCTGGAGACCTGCCTCTGGCCTTGGCTCTGGAGCTGATTGGCTGTGTGATCCTGAATGCCTTGCACTTCCTCCCGTGTCTTGGTATATTCATATTTCAGATGAGGGAGGTGGATGAGTTTACTCTTGCTAACTTTAACTGTCACATAGGCGATTGACTATTTGAAGACTCCATGGAACTGATGTGAAATCCACAGTGTTCCTTGAAACCAGGGACAGCAGCTGATGAGTGAGGCCAAATTTGATAGGTAGGAGGGATCTATATTTACATATCGCAATCGGGAGTCCATTTTTACATTTCTTGTGTGGTTTGGTTTTGTTTCCTTTTCAAATTGCATTTCCTCTCTGGATCCTTTACACACTTCTAAGAAGAGAAAGGAAGGCCTCTCTTCCTAGTTCATGATCTCACTAATACACTTATTTGTGACCCTGTGGAATGTGATTATTTAATCTTGTCTAGTTATACTTCCAATGTTTCCAATTCAAATCCCTGAACAGCCTCTGTGCATTTATTTAAACCATGTCTTTATGCTCTGTGTTGGAACAGAAGCCCATTGAGGACAGAGCCTGTCTGATATTGTATGGGGCCAATCTTAGGGTTCAGCAGCAAGCTGTGGAGCTTCCAAGTACCCAAGGAACACCAACTGCAGATGCAACCCCTTTCCAAGCCAAGGGTCTACAGACGTGCAGATGCAAATCTCTTGCCAAGAACCCTCCCTATCTGAATATAACAGTTTTACTGTGCCAGCAGATTTTTTTTTTACTGAATTCCAGTCCCCATGCTGTGGGGATTTTGCTTTTTTGACCTGTGGGTACCAGCACCTGTTGCAGTATCAGACACAGAATGAAAGCTTAACGAATGTTTGTTAGAGAACAAATAAGAGGATGGTTTTTGAAACTCAATGTACTCACACAGTCAGTGAGGAGACAAGGTAGTAAGACTATCTGGCATTTACTGAGTGCTTAGGGAATTTCAGGAATTTCTCTCTCTCTTTCTCTCTCCCCCACCCTCCCCGTGTGTGTGTGCGTGTGTGTGTGTGTGTGTGTGTGTGTGTGTGTGTGAGAGAGAGAGCGAGAGAGAGCGAGCGTGTGAGTGTGCGCCAGGGTCTCACTCTGTTGCCCAGACTACAGTGCAGTGGCATGATCCTAGCTCATGCAACCTTGATCTCCTGGGCTCAAGGAATCCTTCTGCCCTAGTGGCTAGGACTACAGGGGCATGCTACCACACCTGGCTAATTTTTACAATTTTCATAGAGACGGGGTATCTATTAGTCAGGGTTCTCTAGAGGAACAGAGCTAATAGGATAGATGTACATATGAAGGGGCGTTTATCAAGGAGTATTGACTCATATGACCACGAGGTAAAGTCCCACAATAGGCCATCTGCAAGCTGAGGGGCAAGGAAGCCAGTCTAAGTCCCCAAACCTCAAAAGTAGGGAAGGCCACAGTGCAGTCTCCAGTCTGTGGCTGAAGGCCTGAGAGCCCCTGGCAAACCACTGGTGTAAATCCAAGAGTCTAAAAGCTGAAGAAGTTGGAGTCTGATATTTGAAGGCAAGATGCATCCAGCATGAGAGAAAGAGGAAGACTGGGAGACCCAGCAAGTCTGCTCGTCCATCTTTCCCTGCCTACTTTATTTCTAGCTTTGCTGGCAGCTGATTGGTTGGTGCCCACCCAGATTGAGGGTGGGGCTGCCTCTTCCAGCCTACTGACTCAAATGTTAATTTCCTTTGACAACACCCTTACAGACACCCAGGAACAATACTGCACATCTTTCCATCCAATCAGGTTGACACTCAATATTAACGATCACAGGGTCTCATTATGTTTACCAGGCTGGCCTTGAAGTCCTGGCTTCAAACAATCCTCCCACCACAGCCTCCCAAAGTATTGAGATTACAGGCATGAGCCACCATACCCAGCCCTGAGTGTTTTAATGTATTAATTCCTTTAAGTCTTATAATAATTCTGTGAGGCAGATGCAATTGTTACTCCCATTTTACTGATGAAGAATTCAAGGCACAGAGTAGTTCAGGAACGATTCCAAGGCTATATAGCTAGTAAGTGGTCAGACTGAGATTTGTGCTAAGGACAGTCTGGCCCCTGAGTCTTCGTGCTTACTCATCATGCCATTTGGATATGAGGATGCGCTTCACCTTCAGCAAGCATCTGAAAGCTGGGAGATGCTATGAGTGAACACTGAGAGGGTCCAGTGGTTAAATATAATTCTGAGGCCACAGAAATGCGGGAACAGACTCCTGTATCTTTTACCACCTGGGGTATCACTTGCCCTCTGGTGTCCAGAGACCTCATTTGTTCACAGCTACTCATAAGCTCTGATGTCTTTTGGCTGCTTGACTGGTGTTTTCAGCGATGACAATAGTTCATGGTTTTATCTCCTTCCTTCTGGCTTGTTCTCTGGCGATTCCTCCCCCACTTGCATTTCCAAACTTCCTCCTTGGAGGTTTGGCGTCTCTGGTAGGGCCTCTGCCACAGCCTGTAGCACATGCCCCCATCCAGCTGGATACCAGCCTTTCCCATTCTCTGTACCATATCTTGGGTTAGGCTCTGAGGGTGCCACAGGGATGCTCAAGGCATGGTTTTAGCACCTAACAGGTTTCTGATTTACTTGGAAAGAGGATAAATGAATTATATGAGCATAAAATCAAGGGCCAGATGATACAGTTCCTGTTACGTGTGCGAAGAAATTCAGAGACAAGAAGGTGACGTCAGGCCAGTGGGAGTTAGGAGTTGTGTGATCCTGTCCCAGAGATTCCACCCATTTGCTGTGTGAGTTTGGCCACTTACCTCCCCTCTCTGTGCTTCAGTTCCCTGATCAGTAAAATAAAGGGGTTAATCTAAACTCGAATGTTGCCTTCAACTCTAATAATTGTAAGACCTCATGGGATGAAGAAGGATTTAAGATTTGCCCCCTGATGAGGAAGTCTTTGAATAGGGAACAAAAGAGTTGGTAAACACTTTCTGGAAGTTCCCATTCAGCACCCACAGGGCTGCCCATTGGCCCCATCTCATCATCATCGCTCCCTCTTTGTTCCACATCACCTCCCCAGGTTGGCCTCACTGCTTTTTCCCTCCCTCCTTCCCTCTTCCAAGCCTAGATTGTTCCAGTATTTGTAATTGGTTCTCTGCATCCCTCAGACATCGCAGAGTCAATCTCAGCCAATTTCCCTCCCTTTTGATGCATCTCTTTCATTCCTCTGCTGTTGGCCCTTCCTCCCCCACCATCACTGCTTTCCCTTCCCAGAACCTTGACTCCAGCTCATCCATCTTCCCAGAGTGCGGCTGGTCCTGGCGTTTCCCTTCCAGTGCATTCAGGGGACAGGTGCTGTGGGGAGGCACACATGGAGAGAATGAGATGCTCCCCCTTCCCGGGGCACAGGGAGGATAATGATCCTGAGCGCTTCCCTGCTTCCCTCCCAGGGTATGATGAGAATCAGTGAGTTAATGCCCATAAAGTATTATAATGACTCCATGGAGTCATCTGATGGAGCGACGAGGAACTGGGCATCTGGCTCTAATTTACTTAGAGCTGGAGAATTCAGGCAGAAGCGGCAGCCTCAATTCTTTTTTTGTACCAACCACTCACCCCATTGCAGAGCAGAATCTCTAAGCACAAACTGACACCACCTCATGAGATTTAATGACACAAATTCTCGATAAATGAGACTTGTGTCTGGAAGATTCATTACAGATATTCTTTTGTCCCCATACCCCACCCTTTCCCCTTGACAGATTGGAAACAGGTTCTGAGCCCTTACATGTCATAATTCAACCACCCAGCTGGTTGGTTAGTGGGTCTGGGAGGAGAAACTTTATCTCCTAATACCAACCATGTGCTGTGTTCTTCCCTCCCTCCCTCTGTCCCTTCTTTGCTGTCATGTGTATTTATTGGGATACCTCCTATGGTGTGACCTCATGCTGGATATGACATCAGATTTCCTCTTTTGAGTATCGAGACAGCAGGAGAAGGAGAAGAATCTGCCAACCTGGAACTCAGAGCCAGGAATCTTTGCTTTGACTGTACCCATCTCTCCACCTGCCTCCCTCCACCTTCTGAGCCTGCTTCGTGCTGCTCTTCCCTCTGCATCTTTGCCCATGCAGTTCCTCCTTCCATAAATCTCTTCCTCCCACTCATCCATGGAGACGCAATCTTCTCCTTTAAAAAACCCGGTCAACACACACCCCAGTGTCACAACACTCACAAAGCGCCTTGTCATCCCAAATCCTGCAGATGTCCGACCATCACAGCCAGACATTCCTCTGTCCACCCCAGGGTCCCTTTTCTCACGGTGTTCAGGTTGGCATTGCAGGTGGACATGTTTTCACAGGGTGGACCTGATGGAGAAAGCCATACTCTTTGCATCATGTACTTAGCACCCCAAGGCTGGCAGCAAACCCCTTTGCTCTGCCTTTGTTCCTGGCTCATTAGAGCCCATTCTCACCTTTACCACTGTCTTTCCAGCCATCTCTTCCCCCACAGAAACTCCAGCCTCTGGCCATGTTCTTTCTGTCCTATTTGTAACCCCTTATGATAATAACAAATGACCACTCTTTGTAACAGAATAAAATCCAACCATAGCTCTGACCCAGTTCAGTGTCTACCTCGCCTGGAATGCAGCCCCTTCAACAGTGAACATAATGTTACAAATACTGTCTAGGTCCCCACAGATCTCTTTTCCCTCACACCTCATCTGAGCGAATCTAGCTCCTTTGAAAACCCATAAGCCTTATTTCTGTCTTTGGAGTAGAATCACCTTGAAAGTAGAGACTGTGATTATAATAGCATCTCAATAAACCTCAATAAATATTTGTTGGTTAATTGATTTACTGAGATTACAGAGCCCTGAATCTGGTTTCTGGACTTTGGTGCTGTGTCTATTATCGTCTGGTAGGCCAAGTGAGGTCATGGGTTTTGTCTAGTTCAGGCCGAGGGGTAGAAAGGTCCTGGACTCTGGTGCTGGGAGGAGGTGAACCAAAATAATGACTAGAAACACATTTGGGCTGGCGTGGTACCTAATGCCTATAATCTCAGCACTTTGGGAGGCCAAGGCAAGCGGATTACATGAGATGAGGCCAGGAGTTTGAGACCAGACTGGCTAACATGGTGAAACCCCATCTCTATTTAAAATACAAAAAGTAGCCGGGCATGGTGGTGCATGCCTGTAGTCCCATCTACTTGGGAGGCCGAGGCATGAGAATTGCTTGAGCCATAAGGCAGAGGTTGTAGTGAGTCGAAATCATGCCACTGCATTCCAGCCTGGGCAATAGAGTGTGACTGTCTCAAAAAATTAAAAAAAAAAAAAAAAAATAAGAGGAAAAAATGTGTTTGGCAGACTGCATGGCTGGACTTGAGTTATCCCTTGTAGCAAACACTTTAATTTTGGTCCTGCTGTAACTCTGTTATAAGGCGCCATTTGTTAATGTAAGCGAGGCTTGTGCTTCTTGGGACTCTCATTCTGCTAAAATATTGAAAATACTTGTAAACCTAAGCAACTTCTCTTTCACTGGCAGGCAGTAATGACTATAAGACAGAACGGTGCTTTCAGTTCAAATACATAACTGTTTCTCATTGATCACAGAAATAAAAACACAACCCTAATGAATGA
The DNA here is from genome assembly GCF_049354715.1 of Callithrix jacchus. NCBI lineage: Eukaryota > Metazoa > Chordata > Mammalia > Primates > Cebidae > Callithrix > Callithrix jacchus. The sequence continues at coordinate 90,407,471 of NC_133514.1, forward strand.
ATTCACAAAGTGTCCTCCCCACTTTATGGAATTTACCCAAATTCTCTCTATCATTTGTCTACCCTCTGCTCCCCTGCCCACTTCTGCATCCTCCCCTTTCTGAGCATAGGAAACAGTTCCATGAGATTCTCACTGGCCTCAACATTCAGTGCAGGGGGAACTTGTAGATTTATTCAGAAACATTGTACATATACAACAGTAGAAATTAGGTGGCTCCTCAAAGACATTAGCTTGTAGCCAAGAAAAGCTTACATGGAAAGGACCCTTCTGAAAGATGGTGTGATTTCTTCACGATCAGGCTTACCATTGGATAAACTCCTGTCCACATTCAAAGTCTTTCTGTCACCCCTGACAGAGACTACGGGTGGGCTCTCTTCTGCCTGGAGGGGCAGCTCCCGCCACTACCTGGCTACTGCCTGCCCTTCATCTAGGGGCCTCCACTGGCCCCTTGATTGGGTAGGGAAGGCTGTGTCCACTCCCTTGGCCACGTCCATCCTAGCCTGGGGAGAGGCAGCAGTCTGTTCGGGGTGGGGGGGGGGCAAGCCGCATCCAGCTTCCTGTCTCTTTTTCTTTTGTTAAAGCCAAATGAAACAATGTAATTAGCTTGTTACAATTAAAGTGACTCGACTGGATAAATTGTAATCACCCAGAATCAAGTCAGGCATCCCTGCAGGTCCCGGACATCGCAGCTGAGCTGCCTCATTTGCATAATTAAAATATACAAATGATAATGGATTTTGTACTCAATTTCCAGCGGCTGTGAATTTGAGAAACTCTGAAATTAGAATAACAGAGATGAAGCCCGCCTAGAGGTAATGGGGATGACAAGTTTTGACAGTAGGGGTGTTTATAACGCTAGTTTCTTGCTACAAAATAAATAAGTACAAAAAAGATTAGAGAGTGATATTAGTTAATAGTTCCATGGGCAGTGGGAAGTGGAGATAGACTATGATTACCTCTGTGAATTTACACTGTCTTTTCTTTTCTTTTCTTTTCTTTTTTCTGACAAGCTCTTGCCTAACCTTAGGGGATACCTTCCCCCTGATTATGAGAAATCGAGAATGAATTAAATGCATAAAAAGGGTTGTCACAGATCGACTCACCAAAGGAAAAGAAGAGAAATGAAATTAGTCTAGCTGCTCTTGCTTCCAGCTAGGGCTGCATTAAACGGAAAGTGTGCTGAGGGGGGCAGAGTGTAGGAGAGGTGGGGAGGGCCGTGACAGTCAGAGGAGGGAGGGATTGGCATAGTCCGGGAGAGCAGACATCAGGGTTCAGGCAGAACTGAACAATGGTGGAGCCAGAACACACAATTACTTGTGGAATGAGATTTGAGAGAGTATTGGATAGACCCCTTTACTCAAAATATACCCTGCAGAGGGGACCAAACATTTTGGTGGATACACACTTGCTTATAAGCACCATGTTCTCTGCCAATACGCTGAACATCAAAATACAAATATGGTTGTTCTTTTTTTTCCTGTAAATTCAAAGAGGTTGAGGCTAGATCTGTTCTCTTCATCTGGTATTCCCAGGACCTAGGACATAGTAGATCCTTAATAAGTATTTGCTGAATGAATAAATGAATGAAGAAGAGAGATGGAGGACAATGCAAGAGCATTGGGAATGGGTAGGGAAAGACCCTGGAGGCTCAAATTATCTATTTTCCCATTGTTACTGGAACAAGCAGAACCTGGGCATTGGAGTCCCCATTGGAAATGGGTGTAAGGTGTTAGGGTCCATTTTCTCTGGGCTAGCCTGGCTGCCTTTTGTGGTTTATGTTGCAATGGAAGCTGGACAAAATCTCTCTGCCAGAAACAGACAAGGTGAAAGCAGCAATTTGCAATCAGCCATCAAGAACCAGGAACACTGCTGTCTGGGAAGGAAATCTAGAATCCAGACTCTGGGCCTTTCCCACTGATGGGCTCAGCACAGAAGCTGTCCAATGGGGCAAGGAGGAAAACTGTCTGTTGGGGAAATGGGGGGTGTCTCTGACTGATGTCTCTACACATCTCACTGGAAAAGATGTGCAGAGTAGGGCAATCAGGAAATTGACCAGCCAGCCAATCCACTTTATGGCCACGGACTTAGGCAAGGAAATGCACCAGGGGAGCTAGGGGCAAGTGGTTGGAGTCTAGAGTCTAATGCTGAGTGAAGAAAGAGGGATGGGCAGGGAGTCAGCCTCTCTAGCCTGGGCTCTTGGGAACCATTCTTTCTGGGAGCCTGTAAATAGAACAGCTGCCCTTGGTAAGGGTGTGAGCAAGCCCTTCAAGCTGGGAGAGAGAGTGAGAGGAAGGACCACTGTCAATTTCCCAAAGGACTTCCTTCCTCCCAGCCAGAGAGTAAGTGGCAATCCAATTCATCTCTTTTGGGCCCTGGCTTTGAGGTAGGAGGACTTGCCTAATCCTAGTTCCTGAGGAATGATGGAGTAAGATGCCATAACAGGAGTGAAGCTTCCTGGAGGAAGACACCATGCTCACAGGTCTGGAAACATACAGACTTCAGGACAGGGATGCTGATTGTTAATTTCAGGTTAATGATAGGAAAAAGCCAACCATGTCCTTGGGAGTTAGAATAGGCTGGGTGGAGGCCTTTGGACGTGCTTTGGGCATCATTGTACTATGGGGATCAGAAATGCCACCATGGACCATTCATTGGCATCTGCTGAAAAAGGGCAGTTAAGGGGGCTTCAGCAACTTTGGGATTTCCCTCAATCCTCCAAATGTCCTTTAACCATTAGGTATATTTTCATAAGTTTATCTAAATCTTTCTTGAACTCACCTGCATTGCTGCCTGCTGCCTTGAAATTTTTACCTCTTTTAGGAAATTTTACTCATCTGGACCACTTCTTACATCTTTTAAGATTGGGGTCAGCTGGCGGACAAATTCTATCATCTGGATGTAACACCGTGTCTGTTTTCATGCCTCTCATAAATTTCAGCCACAATCTCAGCCCTTCAGTCCCAGTCTCCATCCTTTGAAAAGTCTCCTGGGCCAATAAATTGTCTTCCTGTTTGCCTTACAATGCGCAGGACATTTCACAGAGGCTACGGAAGTTGGTCTTGCAGCCAGGATGTGGCAAAGTCCCTGAAATCTGTTTTGCAAGTGGGAGGCCCCTCACTCATCCTTCAGAGAGACTGCCATGTCCTGCCAGCCAGGTTAAACTCTAGGTCAGGCTGTGCAAAGAGAAATGCTGATCTTCAGCCAGGCGTGGTGTCTCACTTCTGTAATCCCAGCACTTTGGGAGGCTGAGGTGGGTGGATCATGAGGTCAAGAGATCCAGCCCATCCTGGGCAAGATAGTGAAACACTGTCTCTATTAAAAATACAAAAATCAGCTGGGTGTGGTGGTATGCATCTGTAGTCTCAGCTACTGGGGAGGCTGAGGTGGGAGAATCACTTGAACCTGAGAAGGGGAGGTTGCAGTGAGCCAAGATCTCACCGCTGCACTTCACCCTGGCAACAGAGTGAGACTCTGTCTCTAAATAAATAGATAAATAAATAATAAAATAAAAATATAAATGCTTATTTTCAACATGACACTATTGGTCATTGTGTGGGAGGCTTGACATTACTACTGCAGCTAGAGGACCTGGCTATTTCTCCCAGGCACACAGTGCAGGAAGAGAAGACCTGTTGGTGATATGCTGGACAGGCAGTTCCCATGTGTGGACATGGAGGGAAGTGGAAACAGCATGTGCTCCCTCCTCCAATTTACTTTTTCTAGACAGCAACCCTGTGTCAATATGGAGAGTATGAAGTGTAAGTTCCTTGAGGGCCTGAACCATATCTATTTTATTCTCATATCCCCAGCCTCTAGCATAGTGCCTGGTATACAGTAGTTGCTTAATAAGTATTTGTGGAATGAATTAATAAGGATATGCTGTTTTGTCACAATGAAGATATGTTATGGAACATTACAAAAATGGAAATCTATTCTTAGTTGCAAATCTGTCAGTTTATTACTATATCTACCAATTGGTATTAATCATATTTTAGTTTGACCCAGGGCTTATTTTCTGAGTTTTTCCCTTCTTACATCTACCCATTCATTCTTTCCTGCCAGGCTCTGTTCTCAGCCTGAGGGGTCTAACGGTGAACAAGTTCCCAGGTCCCTCAGTTATGCTTGCGAGATCTTACTCGGCGCTGGACCAGGCTACCATCGTCTCTTACCTGGAACGCTGCCTTTCTGGGTTCCCCTGATTCAATCTTCCACCCCCTCTTGTTGTTTTCCTTGCTTAGTGATCTCTCTAAAAAAAAAGAAATTTGACCACCCATCTCTCTGGTAAAACCCTTTCTTGCCTTCAAAGCTCATGGCAATCCACGTTTGCCCACCTCTTCCACCCCAGCTCTCACCACTCCTGCCTCCCACCCATCTTGATTACCTCTGTGGCCCAGAAGCATCCCATCTCTTTCCTCTCTCTGGGCCTCACCCTCACCAGTGTGTCTGCTTGGCCCCTTCCCATGGGGCCATTCAGGGCTCCAGCCAGACCTCACACCCTCCTCTGGGAAACCTCTTCTATGTCCTACTCCCTATCCTTCTGGGTTGGGGCTTCTTGACTCTGCCTCCTCCATGTTCTGAAGCTCCACTCATGTTACTGGGATTGCTTGTTTTAGGTGACTGTTTATCCTATTAGAACTGGAGACATCAGAGGGCAGGAATGGCTGTGCGTCTCTGGCTCTGGTTATAGTACCTGTCACATAGCACTGTTCAGTATATTTGCTTCCTGAATGAAAGTGTGCATAAAAGATAATAGCTAGAATTATGAGACTGCTAAGAAAGGAAGTGGAGGGAGGGGGAGGACCTTGAGCAATATTTACACCCAGAGGTCAGAGAGAAAAAGAATTACTAGAGGGAAACACTCCCTGAGAGGCAGGAGGCCAGCAAAGTTCCATGAAACCAAAGCCCAAGAAGACCAGAAAGGGCTGGCCATCTGGCCAGGGATGGGTTTTCTGCACAAAACATATTACCTTCCCTCCTCCCTCCCTGATGGGCCTATTTGGATCAAGAGATTGTCAGGTCCACTATTTTCCAGTCCTTGATTAGGAAGAGCAGATCAATGTCCCCTTTCCATATGGAAGGCTTTGGGACACCATTTTCTTGGGGCACATGAATATCACTAGAGCTGCTCAAGGAATCTTCTGGGCATATGTATATAGGGAGGGGATGTTCTACTCCTGGACAGCCCCTGCCCTCAAGTCTCTCCCTCCTAGAGGCAATGTACATCTGCCCTATATCCAAAACCTCTAAGCAGCCAATTTGAGCCCTTGTCTATTACAGAATTAATTTTTAATGGGTTTTATAGCATGGTGGATAAATCAGTTAGGGAGAGACAAGGAGCTGGCAATGCCTAATGAATATCGATTGGGACGTTTAAAAGAGAAACCTTGTCAAAAGGGGGACAGCCACCCCACAGAGACAAGATCAGCTGTGTGGAGTGACTAAGGGGCAGCAGTGACATCCCCTCTCTTCTGTGACTGAAAATATTCTCCAACTTTTTGGCCACTGTTGCTGGAGATTGCACCACTTTTTGGGTAAGGGCCGTGCCTTTTGTTAAGATTCACACATCTTTGAGACAGGAACCTATTTTCAATATGTATTTCCTTAGTATAGAGTAGTTACGTAGATATTTCCCAAAAGATATGAATGAGAAGAACAGGACTGAGTTGGAGGGACCTTCAGCATTTTCTTGGGGTTGGCTGTGTCTGGGAGCCCAGAAGACCATCTCAAACAGATATACAAACACTTTTGGGGATACATGGTGGTGTGATATGGGGCAGGCAAAGCCTTGAGAATGATATTGCATCTTTTGCAATGCCCATTTTACCTAAAGGTTGGATGAAAGATATTTTTCATCAAAGCATATTTTCAGGAAGGAGAATGCACAATTGGCATGCATAAAGAAAGATCTTGTTTTGTTCCCTCTTTCCTCTTTCTGCTGTAAGAGAGACCTCATTCAGTGATGCAGAGATCTGGCTTCAGAGGGCAAAAGTTGTGGGCTCAGTCTTGGTTCTAAGCCTAAAAAAAAGAAGTACAAGAATAATGAATCACTCATAGTCCTATGAAAGAATATACATTAAGTGCTAAAGTTTGCTCTATAGACTGTAAAATAAGGGGATTCTCTGACCTCTGAGGATTCTGTCAGCTCTAACATGCCCTCACATTGTTTTAAATGTTACATCAGGTTAAGGCTTATTTTTTTATGTGTCACCTTCCTGAATAAGTTTGCCCCTTTTTCCTTAGCAAACCCTGTATCTTTTCAGTGATGAGTCTTCATGTAAACCATGTTAGAGACTTTTCTTTGAGGATTACCTTCAGGACCAATCATGAACCATGAATAAATATCAATTTCATTCAAAACAGTCATACCTCCTAAGCACAGTGTGTGCCAGGAGATGTGGGAAGACGGGAAGGTCAGGGGTTCTGGAAGGGTCAGGTGGGGCAGGCTTAGACACAGCTGTGGAGTTGTAGGGATTTTATTTCAAGGCTTTCTCTTTCACCTGGTTCCTTTATCACATGGAATTTGCCTTCCTTCTTTAGGATTCTCTTGATATAGCCAAGTAAATAAAATTTCTCATCACCCAAGATTTGGTCATGCAGTTCCTCTTTCCTTACCCCAGGAAAACCTTTTAACCCTGTATCTCATCTGTTGGGGTCCCAAGCTCAGAGAGCCCTGATGTAGAGATGGGCTGGATCAGGGGTTCTCACTGGAAGAGGGGGCACATTGGAATCCCATTGGAGGAGGAGATATTTCCCTTCCCCTCTCTATGACATTCTTCTATCAAGAGAGGGTTTTGTCCCTATGGTGAGGCCCAGAGGTGTACCTCTTAAAAGGAAAAACAGAGACCCTCCATTCACAATGGCTAATTTTATCCATCAGCTTGACTGGACCACAGGGTGCCCAGATATTTGGCTAAATATTATTTCTAAGTGTGTCTCTGAGGGTGTTTCTGGATGAGATTAACATTTGAATTGGTAGACTGACAAGAACAGACTGCACCTAATGTGACTGGGCATGATCCAGTCCATTGAGGCCCAGAAAAATAACAAAAAAGCAGAAGACTTTGCTCTCTCTGGTGGGTGGCTTAAGCTGTGATATTGGTCTTCTGGCCTTGGACTGGACTTATACCATCAGCACCTTGGTTCTCAGCCTTTTGAGTTGGACTGGAACATCCTTGACTTTCCTGAATTTCCAGCTTGCATATGGACGATCAGGAAATTCTCAGCTTCCATAATTGTGAGAGCCATTTCCTTATAATCAATCAATCTCTCTCTCTCTCTCTCTCTCTGGTGTGTGTGTGTGTGTGTGTGTAGTCTTCTATCGGTTATTTCTCTGGAGAACCCTAATATGTCACTCCAATGGGGAGTAAACTGGGAAACTGATGAGACCTTTTCTTGTGTTTCAAATCATATAGATTGCCAGTGTAGAACTGTGAACAGTCATTTTTTCTCAAATATGTAGGCTGAAAGAAAGTTATCTGGAGTTGGGTACAACTTCAGGAGATCATGTAGGTCAGCCTTATCTTCTTATGAATGAAGAAACAGGTCGAGAGGTCTTGCTAACATTTTACAGCTGGTTAGTGACAGAATCAAGTACAAACGTTCCCTGACGTATGATGGCCTTACGATGGTTCAACTTAGGAGTTTTCCACTTCACCACTGTGCAAAGGTGATACACATTCATATAAACTGTACTCAGGTACCCATATAACCATTCACTTTCACTTTCAGCACAGTATGCAATAAATTACATGAGAGACTCAATACTTTATTATAAAATAGACTTTGCGTTAGATGATTTTGCTCAACTCTAAGTGTTCTGAGCATGTTTAAGGTAGACTAGACTAAGCTACGATGTTCAGAAGGTTAGGTGTATTCAATACATTTTCTGCTTAGGATATTTTCAGCTTATGGTAGGTTTATTAGGACTTCACTCTCTCATAAGGAGCATCTTTATGTAAATCTTAACACCCTAACCAGACTGTAGGCTCCGTAAGAGCAGATATCACATATTCTCCCATAACACGTAGCATAGTTGTAAGTATGTAGTATAAATGCTCAGGAAAGATCTTGATCAACAGCAGTGGTTCTCAAACTTGAGCATGCATTGGAATCACCTGTGAAAACACAGGTCTCTGGGCCCCACCTCGGGAATTTCTGGCTTAGTAGGTTGGTGGTGGGGCCCTGGAAATGTGCATTTCTAACAAATTCTCCAGTGATGCTGAGGCTGCTGATCCAGGGATCATACTTTGAGAACTGCTGAGATGCATGTTTTAAGGATCTATCCATTTCTAATATAATTTGAAACACTTCATTCCCAGGAAGCCTACTTTATTAGACACTAAGTGGCTACGTGAGAAATCCCAGACTTAAAAGATACTAGTTTAAAAGTATTTAAAGTGAATAATTACCTTCAGGGTGGTCTAGGTAGAAAGATTAAATAAATTAAGTTGAGTCAATAGGAGTTTAAGCATCATTTGTTAAAGCAGTACTATTAGTTTTTCTTTTCCTAGTGGAAATTCTCTTCTTGTCACATAATCCTAATTAATTATTGTATAAAGACCCGAAAACTTAAATGCACAAGGGAGTAATAATCTTATGTTTCATTAACCAGCAGCTTCGAAAGCCAGAACCAAGTGTGTAGAAAGAGCATGAGCAGTATACAGAGTCCCTTCCAAGCAGGCCTGAGGTCTACCCTCATGCTTTCATTTGTCACTGAATGTGTTAACAAGAACACACATTTACACTCTTAAATATATTGTCTCAGTTCAATATAATCTTATTGAAGTTAGCCAATCAATATGAATTTCAGGAGTATTTGTCATTGATTTTGCAATATGCTTTGTAATTACTGAATCAATATAAAATTCTCAACTCATTAGGAGATTAGCTTTTTAAAAATCATTTATATTAATGTGTTTAACCAAAGGCATTGGAGCTCCCTTTTTTTTTTAAAAAAAATTACTTGTTTAATCACCTACATTAAAAATGAACAAGTGCTGTAGACTAAAAGCTCACTTGATTTGATTTTCTAGGATGACTTGCCTTGTACCTTGCCTTTGATAGGACCTCAACATGGTGGTTATATTGTAGAGCCCAAACCATAAATGGAACAAAATGGGAATGCCCCCCATCTCAATAATCTGATGGAGAAGAGGTGGCATGAGGGGAAGAAACTGTTATGCCTGATAAATATTGGCTCTGATTTACCAGTTAATCCTGGCAGTTTTGAATTTTGTGTCTCACTAGTTGTTTCTTAGTGATGCTTTCCCACTAGAGCACAGCTTATAACATTTCATCAATTAAGAGAAAGTGGACATGTGGGCATTGAATACATACTTGGTGGATACAAGAAAAAATATTTTTCTACTCATGACACTTCTGACCACAAATGTGTGGCTTTTCCACACCAATTCTCTGTGGACACCATCTGGGTGTCTGGCAATTTAATTCAAATCTGAAACGACACTAAATTCCAGAGTTAGTGCAGACTTCGCAGGTTAAGGGTTAAGTCCCACCAGAATGTCCCCCACTTGAGATGCCAGTTACAAGTATTGGGTGCCCAGTGTGTTCCCATTTCTATCCAACTTGGCTATAGAGTTCCTGCCAACTCTCTCAGTTTCTACAGCTTGCTATAATAGCTCACAGAACTTAGGGAAACATTTGACTTAGTTTACCAGTTTTTTTATAAAGGATATTTATAAAGGACACAAATATATAAGGAATAATATGCCTAAGGAAGAGGTACATAGGGCGAGGTCCCAAAGAGTCCTGAGAACAGGAGCTTCTGTCCTTGAGGATTTGGGGTACACCACCTTCTCAGCAAATGGAAGTGTTCACCAGCCTGGAAGCTCTCTGAATCCTATTGTTTAGGAATTTTTATGGAGGTCTCATCATTTAGAAACGATGTATTAGTAACTCAGTCTCTATCCCCTCTCCCCTCCCTAGAGGATGGGGATGGGGCTGAAAATTTTAAGCTTCTAATCATGGCTTGGTCTTTCTGGTGGCCAGCTCCTACCTTGAAGCTATGTAGGAGCCCACCAAGAGTTGCCTCATTAGAACAAAATATGTTCTTCTTATCCAGGAAGTTCCAAGAGATTTAGGAGCTCCGTGTAAGATGCTCCTATCATCCCCATCACTCAGGAAATTCCAAGAATTTTAGGATTCTGTGTCAGAAGCCAGAGGTAGAGACCAACAATATATTTGTTCTTAAGTCACAATGGATTAAATGCTTATGCAGATTTTTGGTATTTATTTTATAATAGCAGCTTCTCACAAGAACTCACAAGTGAGTTGGGTATGTGTTGTGGACTTTATAAATGAAATTGAGTCCTGGGAGCTGAGTTACAAAGCCCAAATCACCATACACATTTGTAATGGAGACAGATCTAGAAAACAGGCTTTACTGTTGGAATATACAGTACTGTCCTCTGGTGGGCTGTAGCTGTCACTTGCAAGGGAAGTCATTGTAGGTGACTTTTTGCTTTGGGCATTCCTAGTGACCTTAGAGCCCAAGGCAGCCCCCTGTCATCTTTCCCTCAAGGGCCATGTAGACCAAGGCTTCCTTGGTTCCAGCTGATGGCTGCAGTTTCCAGGACTTGAAGTTTAGTTCTTGGTGTTTTGAAGGTGTTTCTTTATGCCCTCCAGGATTGCATCACCCTAGTTCCATCCTTGTAATCCATATAATAATGATGATCCCTTTCATATGTGTTGAACCTGAGAGTTTACACAATGCTTATAAATATACTATACTGTTTGATTCTCACAGCAAGTCTATGAGATGGACTAATGCCCATGGTCAATTTTACAGATACAGGCTAGTCAAGATCATAGAAGTTAAGTGGTTTGCTAGTAGTGAGTGAACGATTGGAAATGTAATCCACCCCCCACAGGGTGCTGTCTTCCCAGAGAGAGGATCAAACCCCAAAAATACACAGTCAGGAGACCAGGCTCTGGTATCCTCTCTGCCCTTATTTCCTTTGGGGTTGTCTTTCATCCTCACTGTGTCTCAATTCCCAACTCAAGAAGGTGAAGATGCAATTTCTGCTCTTCTTCTATCTGCGAACAGAGGATGGTGCATTATTTCCAACAACCAGCAAACACTTGTTGGCTTCTGTGTTGCTTATAGCTTGGGGTGGGGGGCTTGCTTTATGCCAGATCCCATGGAGCAGACATGTTCTCTGGCTTCAGTGACCTCACTCTGTATCGAGAACAGCCTTCATCCAAAGAGCCTGTCATAGGATAACATTTCCTTCTTGTCCTTTGAGGTTAACGTGAATTTTTGGTTAGTGCACTTGGCAAACGCAGTGTGTTCATGTAGCCATGGTTTCAGCCTTTGAACTTCCCCATGCTACATGCACACAGTCTGAATCCTTAGCCTGGCCCTCTTGTGCCTGTCAATTCTTCCTGTATGTATACTCATACAGACCCTCACACCAATGCAAAAATGAATAAGGGGCCAAACTGAAGAATTCCTAGACTGTGAATGATTTTATGCAACTGCCCCGTTGTTGGATAAATCAATAAGACTGCTTGTAGTGAGCCAGTGTTCAAGCACTTCCATGTCAAGAGATTGTCCTATTTTGAGGGAGCATTGGCCTGCAGGCTTGTGTCTGCAGAGCTGTCATGGCAGGAAGCCCTAGAATGCTACCTGGTGGCCCTTTCCCTTGTTTTTTGGAAGAAGCCTGGAATGAACATGATGGTGGTAATAATAACACTTCTAGACATCTGCATGGTGTTTTACAGTTTTTAAAGTTCTTTCATGTGCATTATAAGGTTGGCTGGGCAAACAACGATGCTGTCATTTTCAAGGTGGGGAGACTGAAGCTTCTCCAGTCCCTCATCTGAGTTCAGTGTGCCTCCTGTGAGCTCCCATAGTTCCCTGCCCATCTCTTACAAGCGCTTAGTTGTATGCTACTGTGATTGCTGTTGACTTGCTTCCCCAACTAGAATGAGAGCTTCATGAGAGCAGGAACTTTGTGTCACTGGGTCACTGTTGCATCCCCTGTGCTTTCTTATAGTGACAGGCAAAATGTGTACTCAGTAAATACTTGATGAATGATGTTTGGGTGGAGGGATGATAAATGGGTTGAGGTGGAGGTGGATGAATGAATGAAGCAGTGAGTGGTGGGCAGGTTCCCTCAGCCTGGTCTCTTTTCTATTGGTGGCCCAGCATTGCGGTGGCCACTGGAGGTCAGTGGGGCACTGGCTGTTGGTCTGTGGGAGATGCCAACTGTTGTGTGGGAGAAGTGGTGGGGAAAGTCAGGGCTTTAGTCCTGCTCTGGATAATACCATGATGCTGGTGCAATATGCATTTGGAACCAGCCACCTCTCCTCTTGGGGCTCTCCTTCTCATTCCAATGGGCTTGCTCATTGCTGCAGATCACCCAAGTTCTTTCCTTGGACGCCATTCCCAGGCTCTAAAATGCCATAAAAAAATACCTGTGCCTGGTTCCATGCCAACATATACCTTGGCTGCTGAGCAAAGAAAGGAGCTGACAGTCATTCATGCAGAGGCGTAAATGACTAACAAGGTTTTAATGTGTTACCTGCCCCCTTTGTGGGTGGTGGGGGGAGGGTGGTTGCAGGTCTTGCAGAAACCACTTAACTCTAAAAGGAATGAAGAGATGAAGTTTTAATTGCAGAATTTCTGTCACCTACATATGCGCTGGGCCATGATTAAGGGTGCATATCCTCCAACTGCTGGGCCCTGCTGCTCCTTGGGAAAGAGGGGCACTTTGGCTGCCATCCCAGGACTCCTGTTAATAAATCAGGGTTCTCTGCCACCAGCTGCTTGGCATATTGTTCTTGTACCAGTAGTGCCATTGCCAAACTGTCAGTGTGCTGGGCTGGGGGTGGCACGGGGGCTGGTGTAATTAACTCCCTCAATGCACCTTACCCTGGAGTTTACCCAGAGAAACTTGGCAGCGGGGATGGAGGGCTGTTGGCCTGGCTGCTCTCACCAGGAAGGATGGATTCATCAGGGAAGGGTGGTTGACAGACTGGGGAGGGAGCAGCTGTTTCCAAGGATGGGAGAGTGATGTCAGGAGCTGGCTCTGTCTCCATGCAGAAATCCTCACTCTAAATGGGCAGCATTGGAATTTATGTAGCAATGTGTGTCTTTGGAACTTTGAACTCTTTCTTCCATGCTCCATGGCTCATTTTGCATCACAACAGCTTTTTGAATTATTGTTGAAAATACGTAGCGAGGAAAGAATTCTTAAGTGACCTTTGATGCCACCATCACCAAGAATTTCACATTTGTATGTTACTACAGATATTCAGTTCACATACATATGCATTTTAATTTTTTATAGTTGATAATCAAGGTGCTATTGTCATTTTGTATTCTCTCATCATTCTTTTAGTAAGAAAAGGAAACAGATGCAAGACTCTGAAACTGCCTGCCCAGCCAGACTGGTCCAGAGATATGCCTTCTAACTCTGCCCTGAGCTGCTCTTATTGGGAGCACTTGAAGGCAGGGCCAATGTTACTGGTGTTACGGGCAAAGGAATGGGCAAGAAAAAGTCCCTTCAGGGGACTTCTGGGTTACCAGCTACATCTGATTCTGGGATTTCTATGGAATTCTCATCAGCAGCAGTGCTCAGAGCCTCGCTGTCATCTTCACTGAGCAGTGAGGCCCCTGGGGGTGTTGCTTTCACTTTCTTTTTTTTTTAAAATTGCATTTTAGGTTTTGGTTACATGTGAAGAACATGCAAGATAGTTGCATAGGTACACATGTGGCAGTGTGAGCTGCTGCCTTCCTCCCCTTCACCTATATCTAGCATTTCTCCTCATGCTATCTCTCCCCAGCTCCCCCCGCCCCGGCTGTCCCTCCCTATTCCCCCCAATAGACCCCAGTTTGTAGTGCTCCCCTCCTTGTGTCCATGTGTTCTCATTGTTCATCACCTGCCTATGAGTGAGAACATGTGGTATTTCATTTTCTGTTCTTGTGTCAGTTTGCTGAGAATGATGTTCTCCAGGTTCATCCATGTCCCTACAAAGGACAAGAACTCATCGTTTTTGATTGCTGCATAATATTCCATGGTGTATATGTGCCACATTTTCCCAGTCCAGTCTATCATCGATGGGCATTTGGGTTGGTTCCAGGTCTTTGCTATTGTAAACAGTGCTACAATGAACATTAGTGTGCATGTGTCCTTATAGTAGAACGATTTATAGTCCTTTGGATATATACCCAGTAATGGGATTGCTGGGTCAAATGGAATTTCTATTTCTAGGTGCTTGAGGAATCGCCACACTGTCTTCCACAATAATTGAACTAATTTACACTCCCACCAACAGTGTAAAAGTGTTCCTATTTCTCCACATCCTCTCCAGCATCTGCTGTCTCCAGATTTTTTAATGATCGCCATTCTAACTGGCGTGAGATGGTATCTCAACGTAGTTTTGATTTGCATTTCTCTAATGACCAGTGATGATGAGCATTTTTTCATATGTTTGTTGGCTTCATGTATGTCTTCTTTTGTAAAGTGGCTGTTCATATCCTTTGCCCATTTTTGAATGGGCTTGTTTGTTTTTTTTTTCTTGTAAATCTGTTTGAGTTCTTTGTAAATTCTGGATATCAGCCCTTTGTCAGATGGGTAAACTGCAAAAACTTTTTCCCATTCTGTTGGTTGCCAATTCACTCTAATGACTGTTTCTTTTGTGGTGCAGAAGCTGTGGAGTTTGATTAGGTCCCATTTGTTTATTTTGGCTTTTGCTGCCAATGCTTTTGGTGTTTTGGTCATGAAGTCCTTGCCTACTCCTATGTCCTGAATGGTTTTGCCTAGATTTTCTTCCAGGGTTTTATGGTGTTGGTTCTTATGTTTAAGTCTTTAATCCATGTGGAGTTAATTTTAGTGTAAGGTGTCAGGAAGGGGTCCAGTTTCTGCTTTCTGTACATGGTTAGCCAGTTTTCCCAACACCATTTATTAAACAGGTAATCCTTTCCCCATTGCTTGTTTTTGTCAGGTTTATCAAAGACTGTATGATTGTAGATATGTTGTGTTGCCTCCAAGGCCTCTGTTCTGTTCCATTGGTCTATATCTCTGTTTTGGTACCAGTACCATGCTGTTTTGATTACTGTAGCCTTGTAGTATAGTTTGAAGTCCGGTAGTGTGATGCCTCCCACTGTGTTCTTTTTGCTTAGAATTGACTTGGCTATGTGGGCTCTCTTTTGGTTCCATATGAAGCTTAAGATGGTTTTTTTCCAGTTCTGTGAAGAAGATCATTGGTAGCTTGATGGGGATAGCGTTGAATCTGTAAATTATTTTGGGCAGTATGGCCATTTTCATGATATTGATTCTTCCTAACCATGAACATGGAGTGATTCTTCATCTGTTTGTGTCCTCTTATTTCGTTGAGCAGTGATTTGTAGTTCTCCTTGAAGAGGTCCTTTACGTTCCTTGTTAGTTGTATTCCTAGGTATTTTATTCTCTTTGTAGCAATTGTGAATGGCAGTTTGTTCTTGATTTGGCTCTCTTTAAGTCTGTTATTGGTGTATAGTATTGCTTGTGATTTTTGCACATTGATTTTGTATCCTGAGACTTTGCTGAAGTTGCTTAACAGTTTCAGGAGTTTTTGGGCTGAGACAATGGGGTCTTCTAGATATACTATCATGTCGTCTGCAAATAGAGACAATTTGGCTTCCTCCTTTCCTAATTGAATACCCTTTATTTCTTTTTCTTGCCTGATTGCTCTGGCTAGAACTTCCAGTACCATATTGAATAGGAGTGGTGAGAGAGGGCATCCTTGTCTAGTGCCCAATTTCAAAGGAATGCTTCCAGTTTTTGCCCATTCAGTATGATATTGGCTGTTGGTTTGTCGTAAATAGCTTTTATTATTCTGAGATACATTCCATCGATACCGAGTTTATTGAGGGTTTTTAGCATAAAGGGCTGTTGAATTTTGTCAAAGGCCTTCTCTGCATCATTTGAGATAATCATGTGGTTTTTGTTTTTGGTTCTGTTTACATGGTGAATTACATTTCTAGACTTGCGTATGTTGAACCAGCCTTGCATCCCCGGGATGAATCCTACTTGATCATGGTGGATAAACTTTTTGATGTGCTGTTGCAATTGGCTTGCCAGTATTTTATTGAAGATTTTTGCATCTGTGTTCATCATGGATATTTGCCTGAAGTTTTCTTTTCTTGTTGAGTCTCTGCCAGGTTTTGGTATCAGGATGATGTTGGTCTTATAAAATAATTTGGGAAGAATTCCCTCTTTTTGGATTATTTGGAATAGTTTCAGAAGGAATGGTAACAGTTCCTCTTTGTGTATCTGGTAGAATTTGGCTGTGAACCCATCTGGACCTGGGCTTTTTTTTGTGTGGTAGGCTCTTAATTGCTGCCTCAACTTACAGATCTTTTTATTGGTCTATTCATAGTTTTGACTTTTTCCTGGTTTTGGCTTGGGAGGACACAAGTGTCCAGGAATTTATCCATTTCTTCTAGGTTTACTAGTTTATGTGCAAAGAGTTGTTTGTAATATTCTCTGATGATGGTTTGAATTCTGTGGAATTTGTAGTGATTTCTCCTTTATCATTTTTTATTGCATCTATTTGGTTATTCTCTCTTTTTTTATTAATCTGGCTAGTGGTCTATTTTGTTGATCTTTAAAAAGGACCAGCTCTTGGATTTATTGATTTTTTGAAGGGATTTTTGTTTCTCTGTCTCCTTCAGTTCTTCTCTGATCTTAGTTATTTCTTGTCTTCTGCTAGGTTTTGAGTTTTTTTGATCTTGCTTCTCTACCTCTTTCAATTTTAATGACAGGGCGTCAATTTTGGATCTCTCCACTCTTCTCATGTGGGCACTTATTGCTATATATTTTCCTCTAGAGACTGCTTTAAATGTGTCCCAGAGATTCTGGTATGTTGTCTCATTGTTCTAATTTGTTTTGAAGAACTTCTTTATTTCTGCCTTCATTTCATTGTTTATCCAGTCAACATTCAAGAGCCAGTTGTTCAGTTTCCATGAAGCTGTGTGGTTCTGAGTTAGTTTCTGAATTCTGAGTTCTAACTTGATTGCACTGTGGTCAGAGAGACTGTTTGTTATGATTTCAGTTGTTTTGCATTTGCTGAGGAGTGATTTACTTCCCATTATGTGGTCAATTTTAGAGTAGGTGTGATGTGGTGCTGAGAAGAATGTATATTCTGTGGATTTGGGGTGGAGAGTTCTGTAAATGTCTAACAGGTTTGCTTGTTCCAGATCTGAGTTCAAGTCCTGGATATCCTTGTTAATTTTCTGTCTGGTTGATCTGTCTAATATTGACAGTGGAGTGTTAAAGTCTCCCGCTATTATTGTGTGGGAGTCTAAGTCTCTTTGTAAGTCACTAAGAACTTGCCTTATATATCTGGGTGTTCCAGTATTGGGTCCATATATATTTAGGATCCTTAGCTCTTCTTGTTGTATCAATCCTTTTACCATTATGTAATGACCTTCTTTGTCTCTTTTGATCTTTGTTACTTTAAAGTCTATTTTATCAGAGACAGGAATTGCAACTCCTGCTTTTTTTTTTTTTTTTTTTTTTTTTTGCTCTCCATTTGCTTGGTAAATCTTCCTCCATCCCTTTATTTTGAGCCTTTGTGTATCCTTGCATGTGAGATGAGTTTCCTAAATACAGCACATAAATGGGTTTTGGCTTTTTATCCAATTTGCCAGTCTGTGTCTTTTGATTGGTGCATTTAGCCCATTTACATTTAGGGTTAATATTGTTATGCGTGAATTTGATACTGCCATTTTGATGCTAGCTGGCTGTTTTGGAGTGGCTGGTACTGGTTGTTCCTTTCTATGTGTAGTGCCTCTTTCAGGTGCTCTTGTAAAGCAGGCCTGGTGGTGACAAAATCTCTGAGTACTTGCTTGTTTGCAAAGGATTTTATTTTTCCTTTAATTATGAAGCTTAGTTTGACTGGATATGAAATTCTGGATTGAAAGTTCTTTTCTTTAAGAATGTTGAATATTGGCCCCCACTCTCATCTGGCTTGTAGGGTTTCTGCCGAGAGATCTTCTTTGAGTCTGATGGGCTTCCCTTTGTGGGTAACCCGACCTTTCTCTCTGGCTTCCCTTAGCATTTTCTCCTTCATTTCAACCCTGGAGAATCTGACGATTATGTGCCTTGGGGTTGCTCTTCTTGAGGAATATCTGTGGTGTTCTCTGTATTTCCTGGACTTGAATATTGGCCTGCCTTGCTAGGTTGAAGAAGTTTTCCTGGATAATATCCTCAAGAGTGTTTTCCAGCTTGGATTCATTCTCTTTGTCACATTCAGGTACACCTATCAAACGGAGATTAGGTCTCTTCACATAGTTCCACATTTCTTGGAGACTTTGTTCATTCTTTTTGCACTTTTTTCTCTAATCTTGCCTTCTCATTTTATTTCATTGAGTTGATCTTTGACCTCTGATATCCTTTCTTCTGCTTGGTCAATTTGGCTGTTGAAACTTGTGCATGCTTCGTGAAGTTCTCGTGTCGTGTTTTTCAGCTCCATCAATTCACCCATATGTCTCTCTAAGTTGGCCATTCTTGTGATCATTTCATCAAATCTTTTTCATGGTTCTTAGTTTCTTTGCATTGAGTTAGAATATGTTCTTTTAACTCATGGAAGTTTCTCATTACCCACCTTCTGAAGTCTGATTCTGTCATTTCATTACACTCATTCTCTATCCAGCTTTGTTCACTTGCTGGTGAGGATTTGTGGTCCCTTGTAGGAGGTGAGGTGTTCTGGTTTCAGGTGTTTTCCTCCTTTTTGCGCTGGTTTCTTCCCATCTTTGAGGATTTTTTATCCACCTGTCATTGTGTAGTTGCTGATTTTCAGATTGGGTCTCTGAGTGGATATCTAGATTGTTGATGATGAAGTTATTTCTGTTTCTTAGTTTTCCTTCTAACAGTCTGACCTGTCTGCTGTAGGACTACAGAGGTCCACTCCAGGACCTGCTTGCCTGGGGATCACCTGCAGCATCTGCAGAACAGTAAGGGTTTCTACCAGTTTCTTATTCTGCTATCTTTGTCCCAGAATGATGCAGGCCAAATGTCAGTCTGATCAGTCCTTTGTGAGGTGACTCTTTGGATATACAGGGGTCAGGGAGCTCTTGAGGAGACAGTCTGTTCTTTATAGGAGCTCAAGTGCTGAGCTGAGAGCTCTGTTGTTCATTCAGAGCTGCTAGGTGGATACGTTTAAGTCTGCTGCAGCAGAACTCATAAATCCCCCTTTTTTTTCCCTAGGTGCTCTGTCCCAGGGAGTTAGGGCTTTATTTATGAGTACCCGTTGCGCTGCTGCCTTCTTTTTTTCAGGGCTGTCCTGCCCAGCAAGGAGGCGGCCTAGTCACTGTCTGCCTGCAGAGGCTTTGCTGATCTGTTGTGGGGTCCGCCCTGCTGCTGTGAGCTCCGCCCTGCTGCTGTGTGTATTTCCCTGCGGTCCTGTTTATATGGGTGTGGTTAGAACTGCCTCAGCAATGGTGGCCCCCCTCTGTAATGGGGGACTCTCTCTGTTATGGTGGGTTGGCTTGGCAACAGCAGGCTGCGTCAACAATGGCAGACTACCTCTGTAGGGGTGGAGTGCCTCAGTAATGGCAGACACCCCTCCCCCACAGAGCTGGACCATCCTGGGTTTAACTGTGCTTGCTGTGAAACTCTCAACCCCGAGCATTTCCAATTGCTGTTTTTTGTTTGTTTGTTTGTTTGGCCATGGGACCCACTGCGCCTGATCACCTGGCTCCCTGCCTCAGAGCCCTTTTTTTTTTAAGTTGAATGGTTGATTTTCTCCCAGGTGTTCCAGTCACCTGCTGAAAGGGTGCCAGGATATATGTGATTTCCTGTGTGGCGACCCACAGTGCTGGCTGAAACAACATCACTGCCTGGGAATCTCCTTGACTGACTATGTTTCAGTCCCATTTAATCAAATGAATGGGCTAATCTGCCTTCCTGGATCTCCAATTGCCAGTTTAACAGGGCAACCAGACCAGTGTATTTTGTACAGAGAGCCACTGCGTTGCAGCACTGGCTGAAACAGCCACACCAGTCGAAACCGCTGGGCTGGCAACCCATGGGGCTTCTCCACCTGGGAATCTCCTGGTCTATGGGCAATAAAGATCCATCTGGAAATGCGGCATCCACTTACCCTCTGCGCTTTCACTGGGAGCAGCAATCCTGAGCTGCTCCTACAGCACCATCTTGAATCTTTCACTTTCACTTTCTAGACCATTGGTGTGTTAGTCTGGTGTATTAGTCCATCCTTACATTACTATAATGAAATAACCAAGGCTGGGTAATTTATAAAGAAAACAGGTTTAATTGGCTCACAGTTGTGCAGGCTTGACAGGGAGCATGGTGCTGACATCTGCTCAGCTTCTGGGGAGGTTTCAGAGAAGTCTTCTGGTAGAAGGCAAAGGAGGAACCAACACACCATATGGTGAAAGTGGGAGCAAGAGAGAGAGAGAGTGAGACGCACCATACCTTTCAACAGCAAGATCTCATGAGAAGTCACTCACTATCGTGAGGACAGCACCAAAAGGATTGTTCATGAGAAATCCACCCCCATGATCCAGTTACCTCCCACCAAGCCCTACCTTCAGTACTGGGGATTGTAATTCAACATGAAGTTTGGGTAGGGACACATCTCCAAACTATATCAGTTGGTGTCAGCAATCCTGGAGAGACTGTAGCCCGCCCTTCCCATTATAAAGATGAGGAAGCCGAGGCTCTGGGAAAGGAAGTGACTTCCCTTTCCTTTTCTAAGAAGAGTATTCCCTTATGAATTGCATGTGTTGCAGGGGTTGAATCAAGACCACAGAGAAAAGTCTGGTTCACGTTAAGGAGATAGGTGTGACATTTAAGTTCAATCACAGTGAATGAATATATTTTTGAGTTATAGAGGCAGCAGTTTCATATGGTTTAAGCTGCTATTTGGGGAGACAAAACATATGTGAAGAGACCACCCAGAAGATGAGCAACAAAAATAGTTAAAGAATACTTCAAGAGTTTTATTGAAAAGCTGCCACCAGGCATTTATCAATTAGAGTATTTTCACTTAGTTTTAGGGAAGCAGAAATCATGTTCAGATTTGTACTCCAAAATATTAAAAACATTTATCCTAGTTTCTGACTCAGAGTAGGTGCTCAGTGAATAAGTTTTGAACAGACATATTGCTCATTTCTGGTTAGCTGTTGACTCAGGATTCCATTTGGCTGTTTGTAGCAGAACTTGACCCCAGTGACTAAATAATTAGTAGCTTTAGTTCTCTTCTATGAAAATAGACCAGGAACAGGTTGTCCAGAGCTAATGTAGCTGTTCAAGCAAGTCATCAGAGGCCAGGCTGTTTCTTTTCTCTGTCATTGTCAGCATGTGGCCTTTGTCCTCATACTCCTCTGCCTCCAGAGACCAGGTTCAAGTCCCAGGCAGGGACTTTTGTAAATGGCAAAGGCACTGTGTTTTGGCAGAGTCTTTACCCTTTATCATAAAACCAATGTGTTTCCTGAACAGGTGAGCAGGGTGAACAGGTACCCTTAGCTGTGATGGGGTCTGAAGAGTGGCCCTGAATAAAACTGGGTTCTTCTGGTCAGAAAGCTGGGGATGCATATTAGTAGATAATATGCATCATTTACCACAAATGTTTTAAAGCAAAAAATGATTATTTTGTTGTAAACAAATGGAAGTTCTAATCTAGAAATCTCTGAATATAGTTTATATGCTCATTCATGCATTCATTTATTTGTACATCCTGCAAATAGTCATAGAACATCCACTGTGTGAGGGTGCTGGCTGTACATTAGGAATACAAAGGGGGACAAAGAAGACTAAACCTCTGTCTTTGCTGGGCTCAAACATACACATGCAGGACCGTCAGATCTACTGGGCGGTGAGGCAAGAGAGACCCAGGCAGGCTGCAAGAACAGAACATGCAAAAGGGAGTGGAGAGTTTGAGGAAATGAAAAGGAGACCCGTGGGGCAGGGGCCAGTTAATCTAGAGGGAGGTGGAGCTGTAAGTGACTTAGGAAGGAGAGCAGCTGGTCGAGTCCTTGGGCACACACTGTGGGCATCAGCAGAGGGTGGGGTCTAGACTGGCAATTTGGGTCAAACATTTAAATCTTGCCCCAAATATAAGGACTTAAATATGATATCCATTCCTTTGCCCATTGAGAGCTGGGAGGACTTGTGAGATTTGCACCAGAGATCTCATTTTATAGGTGAGTAAACTGACGCCCGCAGAGCCCAAGTCATATGCTGATAGCTGTCTTGCCAGTTAATGCCAACGTTTGAACCAAACATGCAATTTTCTGAATCCTAGACTTTTCAGGAACATAGTATATTTATAAGTACTTAATTTTCTGTTGTCTGATTTGCTCCTTATAGCAGTTCAATGAAATAGATCCAGTGGGGTTATTTACCCCAGTTTCACACATGGGGAGACTGAGGTTGAGAAGGATAAAGGGCTGTGGTGGCCTTTAATTCTCTGGCCCAGGTCCTCTTCAGTTTGGGAGGTTAGCATTCTAACTGATGTGGCTGGAGACAGTTTGGCTCACATTGGCTGTCTCCTCTGGGTGAGATGTGGCCCAAACACCACAGCTCTGGGCGACCTCCTCTTGTGTCCTGTACAAGTGAGAAGGAAAGGTTTTTGCTCTGTGATAATGAATATGTGACATTCTCACTTAAGTCTTGAGCCCCAGGAAAACAGGGGGCTGCTGTGCTCTGGGTGTCCTAATTGCTCTGACACTCTTTATCAATTGTGATGATCCAGCCATGCTCGGCCACCTCAGGTGAGGGGTGGTCCTGAGAGTGGAGAGAAACCATTAGAGAGCTGACAGGGCGTGGAGCCATGGGAGGTGATGGACTGGCCGCCAGGCGCCCTCAATGCAAACATCCATCCTATCGATTGACCTTTGGAGAGAGAAATGGGTGCCCTGGTTTTTGCTGGAATTGTGAGGCTAGGCTGTGATGAGAATGGTTTCTAATCAAGACAGATTCCATTCAGGGTTCAGCTCCCCTGCTCTATCTTGGGACCAATGAGGACACTGTGAAAGGGCCATTTTCACAGGGTGGTTGTGTGGCGGTGTGCCCCATGGCTTGGTGGGCTTGGCCTGCAGAGGTCTGTCTGCGGAGCTCCTCCTCCTTTCCCTTTCTCAACCTGCTCCCCCCAACCTGCTACTCTTACATATTCTCGTACTGCTCCCTCGCTCCTGGGGGAGCTCTGGGTCTCCAGGATCTGACCACCCAGGTCAGTGCTGCTGCATCAAAATCCTTTCTGATCTTTTCCTGCAAAGAGTTTTGCTCTCAGATCTGCAGAGCTCATGCCAAACTCACCCCTGCCAAGCTACTAACACTGGCAGTCACTTTCTCAGAGCTACCAGCCTCTTTGGAGGAGGCAGTCATGCCTTAAACTATGATTTTATAAATTGGACTCTATGGAAATTTTAAAGTCTTAATGCCTTTGGTTGGATAAAAATCTAAACATATTAACACAAATGAATTATGAATCTATGAAGGATTTCTTTAATACCAAGAAAGGCCTCGCAGTTTCAGGACTGCATATGCTTTTGAGCTGACAATAGTATTAACATGAAGTAATTCTATTTTAGTGAAGAAAAAAAAACTGAAGGTTACTCAAAGGTGTGAATGTCAAATGGAGACATTTGGGACACTTCGACTCAGGATAGCAGGAGATATTTGGGATCTTTTGCAGCTTCTCCAGTGATCCTGTAAGAGTGGTGTGACTGAACATGGGTGTGAATACCTCCTAAGCAGTTCCAGCCTTGTCATGGCTCATGGATACAGGAAAAGAATCCCCCACTCCTACTTCCCACTTCCAGTCCTCTGGTCAGGGTAGGGCCACATTCTGCCATCGAGAATGGTGGAGTGCAGAAACCTCAAAGAAGGTTGTTTCCAAAGCAGAGAAATAGTGATGTCCCAGCTTCCAACTGTGGAGATGGGATAGGGAGATATTTCCTACCCTTGACACTCCTTGGATATTGAAGATATCTCCCTGTTTGAAATACTAAGTGAAGTGATCAAGCTGTCTTAGTCCATTAGGACAGCTTTTTTTTTTTTTTTTGGGACAGTCTTGTTTTGTCACCACGCGCCAGGCTGGAGTGCAGTGGTGTGATCTCGGCTCACTGCAATCTCTGCCTCCTGGGTTCAAGCAATTCTCCTGCCTCAGCCTCCCGAGTAGCTGGGACTACAGGTGTGTGCCACCACACCCAGCTAATTTTGGTATTTTTTAGTAGAGATGGGGTTTCACCATGTTGGCCAGGATGGTCTCAATCTCTTGACCTCGTGATCCTCCCACCTCGGCCTCCCAAAGTGCTGGGATTACAGGCGTGAGCTACTGTGCCCGGCCAAGGACAGCTTTTTTCTTTTTTCCAAGATGGAGTTTTGCTCTTGTTACCCAGGCTGGAGTGCAATGGTGCGATCTCGGCTCACCGCAACCTCCGCCTCCTGGGTTGAGGCAATTCTCCTGCCTCAGCCTCCTGAGTAGCTGGGATTACAGGCATGCACCACCATGCCCAGCTAATTTTTTGTATTTGTAGTAGAGATGGGGTTTCACTTTGTTGACCAGGTCTCAATCTCTTGACCTTGGGATCCACCCACCTTGGCCTCCCAAAGTGCTGGAATTAGAGGCATGAGCCACCATGCCTGGCTCAGGATAGCTTTAAGAGAATGCCATAGACCGGGTGTCTTAAACAACAGACATTTACTTCTCACAGTTCTGGAGTCTGGGAAGTCCAAGATCAAGGCACTGGCAGATCCAGTGTCTGATGAAGATTTTCTTCCTGATGTGCAGATGACTGCCTTCTTGCTGTATCCTCATATGACCAAGAGAGAGAAATCATGTCTTGTAAGAGCACTAGTTACATTCACCCTCAAGATATAGTCACCTTCCAAAGGTTTCACCTCCTAATACCATCACATTGGGGATTATGCTTCAACATATAAATTTTGAGGGGAAACAAACATTCAGACCATAGCAGAAACCCACTGTAAAGGAGCACTGTGAGAGTAACGTAGATGTCTTACATTTACTGAATGGTTAAGGCAGGCAAGTGACCAAATACTTTGAGGTAATTCTTTCATTGAATCATTATAACCTCGCCAAGTAGGCACTATTTATTACTTCCATTTTGCAGAAGAGAAAACTGCGGTATGAAGAAGTTTAACAACATGCCTTAGTTCACTTCACACAGCTGGGAGATATAGAGAGGATTCAGACCCAGTTTCTCCTAACTCTACTATGCTATTCTGAACAGGAAGATAGGAGGTCAGGGCTCTGATCTGAACTCCTCCACCTATTCTGTGAATTTGGGCAGGTCCCTTTACATCTCACATCTTCAGATTCCTCATCTGCATAAGATAGGGTTAATGGTATGTTCTATCAATGGGTTAACTCTATTAACAAACAGGGATGAAGGTGTGAAATCCTCTTCAGCTGGCCTGGGGAAAATCACATGATATTTCTCTCTTTGCTACTTCGAAACCCATTTGTTTTAGTCCTGCTGTATGGGGTGGCTAGGGGCTCCTGAGATCCACCTGGTATTGGGGGACACTTGAAAGGCTAGATTCTTGTCCAGCTCTGTAAATATGCATTTAGGGAGCTTTAATAACACATTTATTGACTAGGTAGGCCTGTCGAGCTATTTGTGTGTAAATCCATATTTAGTACACTATTGATCCATATCAGGCAGCCAAAACCATATTAATTTGAATGTGAAAATTAAAAACATTTTGTAAAAGTTGTTGCAGTGTAAAAGGAGTTGATGTTCAATTTCTAACAGCCTAATGTGTTTTGGTTTCCTTTCGATGTCTCCTTTCAGCTGACTTAGGCACTTTCTTTTCCAACTAGCCTCTCTCTCCTTCTCTTCCAGGGTGGCTGGCTGTTGTGGATGCTGTGGTGGGCTTTGCTCTCATCAGTACTGAAGCACTTGCTTCCCCAGTGTCTGGGAGTGTTGCTCACTTTGGCTCTTAGTTAAGTTCTTCTTTGGAATTTGCCTTTTTTGTATAATGGACAAATAAAAATTGTATATGTTTATGGTATACAGCGTGATGTTTTGATATACGCATACATTGTGAACTACCTAAACCAAGCTAATTAACATATCCATCATCTCACATGCTTATCATTTTTTTATGGGAGAACATTTGAGATCTACTCTCTTAGCAATTTTCAAGTATACAATACATTGTAATGAACTTCAGCGACCATGCTGTACAATAGATCTCCAAAACTTATTCATCCTGTCTAACTGAAATTTTGTGCTCTTTGACCAACATCACCCCACTTCCCCCAACTCCACCCCATACTCCCAGTCTCTAGCAATGACCATTCTATTCTTTGCTTCCATGAAGCAGAGATTCTGGAGTTTTTAAGATTCTGAATATAAGTGAGATCATGCATATTTGTCTTTTTGTGCCTGGCTTACTTCACTTAGCATAATGTTGCCCAGGTTCATTCATGTTGCAAATAACAGGATTTCTTTCTTTTTTTTTTTTTTGAGATGGAGTTTCGCTCTTCTTACCCAGGCTGGAGTGCAATGGCGCGATCTCAGCTCACTGCAACCTCTGCCTTCTGGGTTCAGGCAATTCTCCTGCCTCAGCCTCCTGAGTAGATGGGATTACAGGCACGTGCCACCATGCCCAGCTGATTTTTTGTATTTTTAGTGGAGACGGGGTTTCACCATGTTGACGAGGATGGTCTTGATCTCTTGACCTCATGATCCACCTGCCTTGGCCTCCCAAAGTGCTGGGATTACAGGCTTGAGCCACTGCGCCCAGCCCAGGATTTATTTATTTCTTTTAAAAGGCTGAGGAGTAGTACATTACACATACACACTGGACATTTTCTTTATTGATTCATCCATCAGGGGGCACTTAGGTTGATTTCATAGTTTAGCTGTTGTGAATAATGCTGTAATGAACATAGGAGTATACTATTTATTACTTCCATTTTGCAGAAGAGAAAACTGAGGTATGAAGAAATTTAACAATGTGCCTTAGTTCACACAGCTAGGAGGAGATATAGAGGATCCAGACTCTGTTTCTTCTAACTCTACTACACTGTTCTGAACAGGAAGACAGGAGGTCAGGACTCTGGTCTGAGCTCATCCAACTATTCTGTGAATTTGGGTAGGTCCCTTTACATCTCACATCTTCAGATTCCTCATCTGCACAAGATAAGGTTAATGATATGTTCTATCAATGGGTTAACTATTAACATGCAGGAGATGAAAGTGTGAAATCCTCTTCAGCTGGATGTCTGGTGTGTCTCCTTGACACACTAATTTCATTTTCCTCGGATATATACCCAGTAGTGGGTTTGTTTGATCATATGGTAGTTTTATTTTTAGGTTTTTGAGGAAATTCCATACTCTCTTCCCTAATGACTGTACTAATAATGTACATTCACACATTCAATATACAAGTGTTCTCTTTTCTTCACACCCTCACCAACACTTGTTACTTTTGTCTTTTAAATTTTTTATTTTTACTGTTTTGAGACAAAGTCCTGTTTTGTTGCCCTGGCTGGAGTGCAGTGGATGATCTCAGCTCACTGTAACTTCCACCTTCCAGGTTCAAGTGAGGCCTTGGCCTCCTGAGTAGTTGGGATTACAGGTGTACTAACATGTCTGGCTACTTTTTGTATTATTAGCAAAGATGGGGTTTAGCCAGGCTGATCTCAAACTCCTGGTCTCAAGTGATCCACCTGCCTCAGCCTCTCAGAGTGCTGGGATTACAGTCATGCACCACCATGCCTGGCACTGTCTTTTTTATAGTAGCCATTCTAACAGGTGTGAGGGGATATCTCATTGTGGTTTTAGTTTGAAATTTTCTAATTCAGATGATGAGTGCTTTTTCATGTACCTCTTTGCCATTTATCTTCTTTTGAGAAATACCTATTCAGGTTGTTTGCCTATTAAATATTATCTAAAAATGTTTTTATTGGCTGGGCATGGTGGCTCATGCCTGTAATCCCAGCACTTTGGGAGGCCGAGGTGGGCGGATCACCAGGTCAAGAGATCAAGACCATCCTGGTCAACATGGTGAAACCCCATCTCTACTAAAAAATACCAAAATTAGCTGGGCGTGGTGGCATGTGTCTGTGGTCCCAGCTACTCAGCAGGCTGAGGCAGAAGAATTGCTTGAACCCAGGAGGCAGAGATTGCAGTGAGCCAAGATTGTGCCAC
This sequence comes from Callithrix jacchus, assembly GCF_049354715.1. Lineage (NCBI taxonomy): Eukaryota > Metazoa > Chordata > Mammalia > Primates > Cebidae > Callithrix > Callithrix jacchus. The sequence goes on from NC_133514.1 coordinate 90,435,633, forward strand.
CACCCTCCAGCCTGGCACCTGGCAACAGAGTGAGACTCTGTCTCAAAAAAAAAAAAAAAAGTTTTTATTGGCAGCACCAAGATGGCCGAGAGGAGACGACAGCAGAATGCAGCTCCCAGCAAATGAGACACAGAGGGCTAGAAGACCACAATTCCAAGTGAGGTGCCGGCTTTATTTTGAGGGGACTGGAAGGACTCTGAAAGTAGCCCAGGGAGGGAGCCAAAGCAGGGCAAGAGTCGCCCAGGGAGAACAAATCAAGACAGGGCATGGCATATCCCCACCTGGAATGTGCAACCTGCTCGGAGGGTCGGGGACTTCACCCCCTTAGTGCTTGGATTCAGATCCTGTGCTTACCTTATCCCTTCTGCAACCCACCATCCACGAGAGCCCCACCAGACTGAGGGGTGCTGTGGATTGTCAATGCAAATCTGAGCAATGGCTCCAGGCCTGGTGCCATAAATTGTCAGCTGGACCAGTGCGGAAGTTTGGACTAGTGCCAGCGGGATGGAACAACCTGTCCCAAAGAAAGAGACAGAGTTGAAAGCAGGAAAATAGGTTGTAAGGCCTGGCAAGCTCCCCCCGCCCAAAACTCAAACTGAAGCCCACATGCCAGAGAGCTTGGCAACGAATACACCAGTTTGACCCCAACCAGGAAGATCAAGCTCTGGGAAGGCCTTGTAGTATAGTTTAAAGTCAGGCAGCATGATGCCTCCAGCTTTGTTCTTTTTGCTTCGGATTGTTTGGCTCTGCATCTCACACCAGTTAGAATGGAGATCATTAAAAAATCTGGAGACAAGAGATGCTGGAGAGGATGTGGAGAAATAGGACACTTTTACACTGTTGGTGGGAGTGAAAATTAGTGCAACCATTGTGGAAGACAGTGTGGCGATTCCTCAAGGACCTAGAAGTAGTAATACCATTTGACCCAGCAATCCCATTACTGGGTATATACCAAAAGAATTATAAATTGTTCTTTTATAAAGACACATGCACACGTGGGTTCATTGTGGCACTCTTTACAATAGCAAAGACCTAGAACCAACCCAAATGTCCATCATTGATAGACTGGATAAAGAAAATGTGGTATATATACACCATGGAATACTACACAGCCATAAAAACGATGAGTTCATGTTCTTCATAGGGAAATGGATGAATCTGGAAACCATCATTCTCAGCAAACTGACACAAGAATAGAAAACCAAACACCATATGTTATCACTTATAGGAGGGTGTTGAACAATTAGAACACGTGGACACGGACTGGAAGGACTGACACAAGAACAGAAAACCAAACACCATATGTTATCACTTATAGGAGGGTGTTGAACAATTAGAACACGTGGACACAGAGAGAAGAGCATCATACACTGTGGTCAGTGCGGGGGAGGGACTAGGGGATGGACAGCAGGGGTGGGGAGGGTGAGGAGGGATAATGAGGGGAGAAATACCAGATATAGGTGAGGGGAGGATGAAGGCAGCAAACCACCTTGCCATGTATGTACCTATGCAACAATCCTGCATCTGCACATGTACCCCAGAACCTAAAGTACAATTAAAACTCTCAATAAGCCAGGTATTGCTGGAACATATCTCAAAATAATGAAAACTATATACGACAAACCCACAGCCAATATCATACTGAATGGGCAAAAACTGGAAGCATTCCCTTTGAAATTTGGCACTAAACAAGGATGCCCTCTCTCACCACTACTATTCAATATAGTATTGGAAGTTCTAGCCAGAGCAATCAGGCAAGAAAAAGAAATAAAGGGTATTCAATTAGGAAAGGAGGAAGTCAAGTTGTCTCTATTTGCAGATGACATGATGTATATTTAGAAGATCCCATTGTCTCCGCCCAAAATCTCCTGAAACTGATAAGCAACTTCAGCAAAATCTCAGGATACAAAATCAATGTGCAGAAATCACAAGCATTCCTATGCACCAATAACAGACTTAGAGCCAAATCAAGAACAAACTGCCACTCACAATTGCTACAAAGGGAATAAAATACCTAGGAGTACAACTAATGAAGGATGTAAAGGACCTCTTCAAGGAGAACTACAAACCACTGCTCAAGGAAATAAGAGAGGACATAAACAGATGGAGAAACATTCCATGCTCATGGTTAGGAAGAATCAGTATCATGAAAATGGCCATACTGCCCAAAGTAATTTATAGATTCAAGGCTATCTCCATCAATCTACCTATGACTCTCCTCACAGAACTGGAAAAAACTACCTTAAACTCCATTTGGAACCAAAAGAGAGCCCACATAGCCAAGACAATTCTATGCAAAAAGAACAAAGCTGGAGGCATCATGCTACCTGACTTCATACTATACTACAAGGCTACAGTAATCAAAACAGCATGGTACTGGTACCAAAACAGAGATAGAGATCAATGGAACAGAACAGAGACCTCGGAGGCAATACCACACATCTACAACCATCTGATATTTGAAAAACCTCACAAAAACAAGCAATGGGGAAAGGATTCCCTGTTTAATAAATGGTGTTGGGAAAACTGGCTAGCCATGTGCAGAAAGCAGAAACTGAACCACTTCCTGACACCTTACGCTAAAATAACTCCAGATGGATTAAAGACTTAAACATAAGACCTAACACCATAAAAACCCTAGAAGAAAACCTAAGCAAAACCCTCAGGACATAGGCATAGGCGAGGACTTCATGACTAAAACACCAAAAGCATTGGCAACAAAAGCCAAAATAGACAAATGGGACCTAATTAAACTCCAGAGCTTCTGTATGGCAAAAGAAACAGTCATTAGAGTGAACCAGCAACCAAGAGAATGGAAAAAATTCTTGCAATCTACCCATCAGGCAAAGGGCTAATATCCAGAATCTACAAAGAACTAAAACTGATCTACAAGAAAAAACAAACCTATTCAAAAGTGGGCAAAGGATATGAACAGACACTTTTCTTTTTTTTTTTTTTTTTTTTAAATTTTTTATTGGATTATAGGTTTTGGGGTACATGAGCAGAGCATGCAAGACAGTTGTGTAGGTACACACATGGCAGTGTTCTTTGCTTTTCTTCTCCCCTTCACCCACATTTGGCATTTCTCCCCAGGCTATCCCTCCCTACCTCCCCCTCCCACTGGCCCTCCCCTTTTCCCCCCAATAGACCCCAGTGTTTAGTACTCCCCTTTCTGTGTTCATGTGTTCTCATTTTTCATCACCCACCTATGAGTGAGAATATGCGGTGTTTCATTTTCTGTTCTTGTGACACTTTTCAAAAGAAGACATTTATGAGGCCAGGAAACATGAAAAAATGCCAATCATCACTTGTCATTAGAGAAATGCAAATCAAAACCACATTTAGATACTATTTTATGCCAGTTAGAATGGCAGTCATTAAAATATCTGGAGACAACAGATGCTGGAGAGGATGTGAAGAAATAGGATCACTTTTACACTGTTGGTGGGAGTGTAAATTAGTTCAACCATTGTGGAAGGCAGTGTGGCAATTCCTCAAGGACATAGAAATAGAAATTCCATTTGATTCAGCAATCTCATTACTGGGTATATATCCAAAGGAATATAAATCTTTCTATCATAGAGACACATGTACACGTATGTTCATCATAGCACTGTTTCCAATAGCAAAGACCTGGAACCAACCCAAATGCCTATCAATGATAGACTGGACAAGGAAAATGTGGCACATGTACACCATGGAATACTATGCAGCCATAAAAAACAATGAGTTTGTGTCGGGACATGGATGAATCTGGAAACCATCATTCTCAGCAAACTGACACAAGAACAGAAAACCCAACACCACATGTTCTCACTCATAGGCAGGTGTTGAACAATGAGAACACATGGACACAGGGAGGGGGAGCATCACACACTGGGGTCTGTTGTGGGGGAATAGGGGAGGGACAGCAGTGGGTAGGGAGGTTAGGGAGGTATAATATGGGGAAAATGCCAGGTATAGGTGATGGGGGGATGGAGGCAGCAAGCCACATTGCGTGTATGTACCTATGCAATAATCCTGCATGTTCTGCACATGTACCCTAGAACCTAAAGAGCAATAAAACATATATATTAAAAAGTGTTTTTATTGATACACATTTGTACAAGTTTATGAGGCACACACGATATTTTGATACATGCTTAGAAGGTATAATGATCAAATCAGGGTAATTGGGATATCTATCACCTTGAGAATTTTTCATTTCTATGTGTTGAAAATATTTCAAGTCCACTCTTCTAGCTGTTTTGAAATATGCAATGCATTGTTGTTAATTAGTCACCTACTCTGTTATTGACCATTAGAACTTATTTCTTCTACCTAACTGGATGTTTGTACCCATTAGCCAAATTCTCTTCATCCCCCCACTTCTCAACACCCTTCCCAGCCTCTTGTAACTACCATTCTAATCTGTACCTCCATGAGATCAGCTTTTTTAGCCATGAGTGAGAACACTCCCAATTTTTTATTTGGGTTATTTGTTTCTTGCTATTGAGTTGTTTGAATTAAAAAAATATTTTGGGTATTAACTCCTTATCAGATGTATGGTTTGCAAATATTTTATTCTATTTTGTAGGTTGTCTCTTCAATCTGTTGATTATTTCCTTTGCTCTGTAAAGTTTTTAGTTTGATGTAATCCCATTAGTTTATGTTTGCTTTTGTAGCCTGTACTTTTTGGGGCATATCTAAAAAATCATAGCCCAGACCAATGTCAAGATTTTCCTGTGTAGGTGTGGTGGCTCATGCCTGTAATCCCAGTACTTTGGGAGGACGAGGTGGGCAAGTCACCTGAGGTCAGGTGTTCTAGACCAGCCTGGTCAACATGGTGAAACCCCGACTCTACTAAAAACACAAAAATTAGCTGGGCATGGTGGCATGCACCTGTAGTCCCAGCTACTAGGGAGGTTGAGGCAGGAGAATTGCTTGAACCCTGGAGGCGGAGGTTGTGGTGAGCCGAGATTATGCTATTGCACTGCAGCCTGAGCAACAAGAGCAAAACTCCATCTCAAAACAAAACAAAACAAAAATACAAAAATTAGCCAGGAGTGGTGACATGCACCTGTAATCCCAGCTACTCAGGAGGCTGAGTCAGGAGAATCACTTGAACCTGGGAGGTGGAGGTTGCAGTGAGCCAGGATTGCACCGTTGCACTTCAGCCTGGGCAACAAGAGCAAAACTCTGTCTCAAGAAAAAAAAATTTCCCTTATATTTTCTTCAAGTAGTTTTACACTTTATGGTGTTACATTTAAGTCTTTATTCCATTTTGTGTTGATTTTTTAATGTGGTGGGGGATAAGAATCCTATTTTATTCCTTAGCATGTGGATAGCTAGTTTTTTCTTTTGTTGAAGAGACTGTTCTTTCCTCATTATGTGTTCTTGGCATCTTTGTAGAAGAACAATTGGCCATAAGTGCATGGATTTATTTCTGGGCCCTCTATTCTGTATGATTGGTCTATATATCTGCTTTTATGCCAGTACTGTGCTGTTTTGATACTATAGCTTTGTAGTAGATTTTAAAATCAGGTTGTGTGATGCCCCCAATTGTGTTCTCTTTTTCTTAAGACTGCTTTGCCTAATCAGGGACTTTTGTGGTTTCATAGGAATTTTAGGATTGTTGGGGAAGAGATTTGTTACAGCAATGGGAAGAAAGAGAGAAAAAAAGGAATTTTAGGATTGTTTTTCTATTTATTTGAAAAATGTCAATAGAATTTTGGTAAGGGTTGCATTGAATCTGTATATTACTTTGGGTAGTATAAACATTTTAACATATTTCGTCCAATCCATGAATGTGAGATATTTTTCCATTTATTTGTGTCTTTTTTTTTTTTAAGATGGTGTGTCACTCTGTCACCCAGGCTGGAATGCAGTGGTACAATTTTGGCTCACTGAAACCTCCATCTTTAAGCTCACTGTAACCTCTGCCTCCTGGGTTCAAGTGATTCTCCTGCCTCAGTCTCCCAAGTAGCTGGGATTATAGGTGCCTGCCACCATGCCCAGCTAATTTTTGTATTTTTCGTAGAGACGGGATTTCACCATGTTGGCCAGGCTGATCTCAAACTCCTGACCTTAAGTGATCCTCCCTCTGCAGCCTCCCAAAGTGCAGGGATTACAGGCATGAGCCACCATACCCAGCCCCTCAATTTCTTTTGTCATTATTTTATTGTTTTCTGTTTTCAGATCTTTTATCTCTTTGGTTAAATTTATTCCTAGGTGTTTTTTTGTTTTGATTCTATTGTAAATGGGATTTTTTTCTTTGTTTAATGTCTGCATTTCTTTTTTGTTTGTTTTCCTTTTATTTTTAGTGGACACATAATTGTATATGTTTATGGGATACAGAGTGCTAGTTTGATATGTGTATATAATATGTAATGATCAAATTGGAGTAATTAGTACATCCATCACCTGGAGCATTGATCATTTCTTTGTGTTGTAAACTTTTAAAATCCTTGCTTGCTTTTTGAAAATATACACTAAATTATTGTTAACCATATTCAACCTACAGTGCCTCAAAACACTAGAACTTCTTTCTCCTATTAGCTGTATCTATTAAGCAACCTCTCCCTAGCCTCCTTTGCCCCTCTATGATCTGGGCTCTAGTAACCACAATTTTACTCTCTACTTTTATAATCTGAATTTTTTATGTAGCTCCACATATGAGTGGAGAACATGTGGTATTTCCATGTCTGATTTATTTCACTTAACAGACTGTTCTCCAGGCTCATCCATGTTGCTGTGAATGACAGAATTTCATTCTTTTTTTATGGTTGAATAGTAGTCCATTGCATATATATATCATGTTTTCTGCATCCATTTATCTATTGATGGACACTTAGGTTGATTCCATATCTTGGCTATTGTGACTAGAATTGCTATTAATGGGAATGCAGAAATCTCTTAGATATACTGATTTCCTTTCCTTTGGATAAATAGTCAGTAGTGAGATTGCTGGATCATATGATTGTTCCATTTTTAGTTTCTGTGAGAAACCTCCATACTGTTTTTCACAGCAGCTCTAGTAATTTACATTCCCATTAGCAGTGTATAAGACTTCTCTTCTCTCCACATCCTCACCAGCACTTATTTTTGTCTTTTTGATGATAGTCATTTTAACTGGAGTGAGACGATATTTCATTTTGGTTTAGATTTGCATTTTGCTGATAATTAGTGATGTTGAACATTTTTTCATATACTTACTGGTTATTTGTATGTCTTCTTTTGAGAACTGTCTATTCAGGTCCTTTGCCCATTTTTAAATCAGATTATGTGTTTTATTAGCTCAGTTGTTTCAGTTCCTCGTATATTTTGGGTATTAGTTCCTTGCTGGATAAATACTTTGAAAACATTTTCTCCCATTCTACACATTGTCTCTTCACTTTGTTGATTATTTCTTTGCTGCAGCAGCTTTTTAGCTTTATATAGTTCAATTTGTTTATTTTTGGTTTTGTTGTCTGTGCTTTTGAAATTTTACTCATAAAATATTTGCCTAGGCCAATGTCCTGAAGTGTTTCCCCCATGTTTTCTTCTAGTAGGTTTATAGTTTTTGTTTTCTTGTTTAAGCCTTTAATCCATTTTGAGTTGTTTTTGTGTATGGTGAGAGATAGAGAGCTGTCTAGTTTCATTTTCTAAATATGGATATCCAGTATTCCCAGCACCATTTATTAAAGAGGGTGCTAAAAAACATGAAAAATTCTTTGTTGGGAGACTTTTCATTACTAATTAATCTCCTTATTACTTATATGTTCAGATTTTCTGTTTCTTCCTGACTCAATCTTGGTAGGAAGATTGAACATACCCAATGTATGTTCTTGACACTTTTGCTTAAAATCAGTTGGCTGTAAATATGTGATTTATTTTTGGGTTCTGTCTTCCATTCCATTTGTCTATATGTCTGTTTTATACCAATACCATGCTATTTTGGTTATCATAGCATTGTAGTATATTTTGAAGTCAGATAGCATGACACTTTCAGCTTTATTCTTTTTGATTAGGATTTCTTTGGCTATTCAGGATCTTTTGTGGTTCCATATGAATTTTAAGATTAGTTTTTTACTATTTCTGTGAAGAGTATCATTGGTATTTTGATAGGCTCAGGCACTCCTTCTGCTTCAGCCTCCCAACTATCTGGGATTAAAGGTGCCTGACACCACACCCAGCTAATTTTTGGTAGAGATTTTTAGTAGAGATGGAGTTTCACCATGTTGACCAGACTGGTCTTAAACTCCTGACCTCAGGTGATTCACCCACCTCAGCCCTCCCAAAGTGCTGGGATTACAGCCACCATGCCCAGCCATATTTTGGTAAAGTTTTTAGGTTTTTCTATGTATTTGTTTTATATTGTCTGCAATGAGGGACAATTTGAATTCCTCCTTTTCAATTTAAAGGACTTTATTTCTTTGTCTTGCCTAATTACTCTGACTATTACCTCCAGAACTATGTGGAGTAAGGGTGGTGAAAGTGGGCATAAGGAAAGTTTATAGGTTTCCCCCATCCTGTGTGATGTTAGTTGTGGGATTGTCTTATATGGTTTTTATTGTGTTGTGGTGTTTTTTCTATATCTAAGAAAGGAAAGAGTTTGTTGAGAGTTTTTATCATAAAAGGATGTTGAATATTATAATTTTCATGCATCTACTGAGATATCATTTTTGTCCTTCATTCTGTTCATTTGATATATCACATTTATTGATTTGCATATGTTTAGCCATCTTTGCATTCCTGGAATAAATCCCACTTGATTATGGTGTATTTTTCTTTCTTTCTTTCCTTTTTTTTTTTTATGTGTTGTTGGATTCAGTTTGCTAGTATTTTGTTGAGGATATTTGCATCTATGTGTATCAGGGATATTGGCTTATGTTTTTCTTTTTAAATTATGTCCTTGTCTGGTGTTGATATCAGGGTAATGCTGACCTTATAGAATAAGTTAGGAAAAATTTCCTACCATTCAATGTTTTGGAAGAGTTGGAGAAAACTTGGTTTAGTTCTTCTTTATAAGTTTGGTAGAATTCAATGGTAGAACCATCTGGCCATGGGCTTTTCTTTGTTGGGAGACTTTTCATTACTGATTATTCTCCGTACTCATTACTCATCTGTTCAGATTTTCTGTTTCTTCTTGACTCAATCTTGTTAGGAAGATTGAATCAGGAACATTTTGGAATTTATCCATTTCCTCTAGATTTTCTATTTGTTGGCACATAGTTGGTCAGAATAGTCACTAATGATTTTTTATATTTCTATGGTATCAGTTGTAATCTCTCTTTTTTGTTATTTCTTTCTGATTTTATTTATTTGAATCTTCTCTCTTTTCTTAATCTAGCTAATAGTTTGCCAATTTTGTTTATATTATTTTAAAAAACTTTTCATTTCATTGATCTTTTATATTATTTTTTTAGCTTCTACTTTTTTTTTCTTTTTGAGACAAAGTCTCTCTCTGTCACCCAGGCTAGACTGCAGTGGCATTGTCTTGGTTCACTGCAAACTTCACCTCCTGGGTTCAAGCAATTCTCATGTTTCAGCCTCCTGAGTAGCTGGATTACAGGTACACACCACCATGCACAACTAATTTTTGTAGTTTTAGTAGAGATAGGGTTTCACCAGTGTTGGCCAGGCTGGTCTTGAAATCCTGGGATTAAACAATCTGTCTGCTTCAGCCTCCCCAAGTGCTAAGATTACAGGTGTGAGCCACTGTGCTCGGCCTTAGTCTCTATTTTGTTTAGTTCTGTTCTAATTTTTATTATTTCTTTCTTTCTACTAATTTTGGGTTTTATTTGTTCTTGTTTTCTAGTTCTTGAGGTGTATTGTTAGTTTTTTAAAATTTGCAATCTTTCTACTTTTTTGATACAGGTATTTATTGCTGTAAACTTTCATGTTAGTCCTGCTTTTGCTGTATCCTATAGGTTTTGATATGTTCTGCTTTGATTTTTATTTGTTTCAAGACTTTTTAAATTTTCATTCTAAATTTTTTTATTGACTCAATCATCATTCAGAAGCCTGCTGTTTAATTTCCATGTATCTTGTACTGTTTTCAGAGTTCCTCTTGTGATTGTTTCTAATTTTATTCCATTGTGGTCTGAGAAGATACTTAATATGATTTTGATTTTTAGTTATTTGTTTAGATTTGTTTTGTGGCCTAACCTATGATTTATCCTGGAGAATGTACCATGTACTGATGAGAAGAATGCATGTGCTACAGCTGTTGGATGAAATGTTCTGTAAATGTCTGTTAGGTCCATTTGATATATAGTGTAGCTTAAGTCAGATGTTTCTTTGTTGATTTTCTGTCTAGATATCTGTCCAATGCTTAAAGTGTGTTGTTGAAGTTTCCACCTATCATTGTACTGTGGTTTATCTGTCTTTAGCGCTAATAAATTTGCATTATATATATATATATATATATGGATGCTCTGGTGTTGTGTGCATATGTATTTATAATTGCTAAATTTTCTTGTTGAATTTACCCATATCATAATATAATGAGCTTCTTTGTCTTTTTATTTTTTTTAACTTAAGGCCCATTTTGTCTAATATAGTTACTCCTGCATGCTTTTGGTTTCTGTCTGTATGGAATATTTTTTTCCATTCTTTCACTTTCAGCCTTTACATATGAAGTGAGTTTCTTGTAGGCAGAATATAACTGGGCATTGTTTGTTTATCATTTCAGTCAGTGTATATTCTTTAACTGGGGAATTTAACCTATTTACATTCAAGGTTTACTGATAAGTGGGGACTTCTTGTCATCTTGCTAATTGTTTGCTGATTGTTTTCTATATTCTTTATTCCTTCCTTTTGTTTACTTTTGTGGTTTTCTGTAGTGATAATGCTTATTTTATCTTTCTCATTTGTGTATCTGCTTTATCAGTGAGTTTCATACTTTTTTGGGGTTTCATGATGGTAGATATTGTTGATTTGCTTCTGGATGTAGGATTTGCTTAAGCGTTTCTTATAGGGCTGGTCTGAAAGTGATGAATTTCCTCAATTTTTGCTTGTATGGGAAATATTTTATTTATCCTTCATTTCTGAAGAATAGCTTTGCTGGGTATAGTGTTCTTAGGCAAGTTTTGTTTGATTTATTCTTTTCTTTTCTCTTTTTTTTTTGAGACAGAGTTTTGCTCTTGTTATGCAGGCTGGAGTGCAATGGCGTGATATCAGCTCACCGCAACCTCTGCCTCCTGGGTTCAAGCAATTCTCCTGCCTCAGCCTCCCTAGTAGCTGGGACTACAGGTGCATGCCACCATGCCCAGCTAATTTTTGTATTTTTTTTAGTAGAGACAGGGTCTCACCATGTTGACCAGGATGGTCTCGATCTCTTGACCTCATGATCCGCCCACCTCAGCCTCCCAAAGTGCTGGGATTATAGGCGTGAGCCACCATACCCGGCCTGATTTATTCTTATAAGGCCATGTGCACTGATCCTTGGGCCCCTGGGGAGCAGTGTATGTGGGTGCTGTCAGCAGTGGCAGTGGGCTGAGCAGGTTGGTGTTTGGACCCCCAGTTGGTGGCACATATGGACACTGGTGGTGGTAGCAATGACACTTGGGTGGGCCTACTATAATTTCTATTTAACAAAATGAAATGACTATTTAATTCTGTCTCCTACCCTTTATATAATAAAAAAGTACAGTTGACCCTTGAACAATGTGAGGGTTAGGGGATCTCATTCCTCATATAGTCCAAAATCCACGCAACTTTTGACTCTCCAAAAACTTAATAATAATAATAGCATACTGTTGATTAGAAGCCTTTCTGATAACATAAACAGTTAATACATATTTCATATTTTACATGTATTATATACTGTATTCTTATAATGTAAGCTAGAGAAAGAAAGTGCTATTAAGAAAATCATTAAAAAGAGAAAATATATTTACTATTTATTAAGTGGAAATGGATCATCATAAAGGTCTTAATTCTCATTGTCTTTGCCCTGAGTAGGCTGAGGAGGAGGAAGAGGAAGAGTTGATCTTACCCTCTCACCGTGGCAGAGGTGGAAGACTTGGAAGGGGAGGCAGGCACATTCATTGTAACTTTAGGGAAATACATCATAATTTCTGCCTGACTTTTTTGCATTTTCATTTCTCTAAAAATGTTTCTTTGCAGTACTAATCCTTCTCCCACTGTTTGCTCTAGTTTCAGAGCCTGTATGGGTCTGTGTCATAAAATAAGTCAAAAACAGTCTTGAATAGTTAGACCCTTGTGCCAGATTGTCTATTGTCAATTTGTTTTCTAGGACTGTTTCTTCTACACCTTCTTCCTCATCATCTAACACTGGTTTAGAAGCACTCATCTCTATCAAATTGTCTTCTCCTAATTTCTCTGATGTGGCATCTGTTAGCTCTTCAATTTCTCTTAGATTCATATCCTGAAATTGTTCATTTCCCCATCTTTTTTTTCTCCACATCCACAATCTCTTTAATGATTTCCTTGATTGGCACTGTTATTAATCATGTGAAGTCATGGACAGTTTTCTCCAGCAGGAATTTATTGTTTTGGACAATGCCTCAGCCACCCAGAACCCCATGAGTTTCATGGCATTTTCAAGGGTGTAATCTCCCCAGACTTTCATGATGCTCTTTCTATTGGGATTCTCTTCCATAGCACTGACGATCCTTTCCATAGAGTACTACAGATAACAAACTGCCTTAAGGGTCTTTATGACCCCCTAATTTAGAGGCTGACTTAGAGATGTTGTATTTGGGAGCCAGTAGACCACTTCATTGCCCTTGGTATTGAACTCATGCAGTTCTAGGTGGCCATGGCATTGTCCAACATTAAAGGAACTTTAGAAGGCAGTCCCTTACTAGCAAAGTACTTCCAGACTTCAGGAGCAAAGCATTAATGGAACCAATCTAAAGAAAAGGATTATCGTTGTCCAGGCCTTCTTTGGTACAACAAAAAGACTGGATTGGTGTTTATCTTTTCTTTTCTAGGCTCAGGGGCTAGCAGCTTTATCAGGGCAGTCTTAATGAGAAACTCAACTCCATTTGCATGAAACAGTAGAGTTAGCCTGTCTCTCCTGCTTTAAATCCTGGTGCTCAATTCTCTTCCTTATTAATAAATGTCCTTTGTGACTTTTTTTTTTCCAGAATAGGGCACTTTCAACTGCATTAAAAACCTGTTCAGGTAGATATTCTTTCTCCTCAATGATTTTCTTAATGGCATTTGGGAACTTGTCTTTTGCCTCTTAAAAAAAGCTGTTTATTCTGTTATCTTGACATTTTTTACACCAAACCTCTTTCTAAAATAAACAAAGTATTCTTTTCTGGCATTAAATTCTGCAGCTTTAGATTTTTCACCTTTTTGCTTCAAGTTGTCACTATAATGACTTTGCTCTTTCTTGAATCATAGTTGAGTCTGTAGGGATGCCTGTCTTATAGCAATCCTGTACCTACATAAAAGCTACATTTTCAATATATGTTAGAGAGATATTTTTCAAAAAGTGCAAGGATTTCACACTTCCTGGTGTAGCTGTAGCAATGGCTTCACAAATTTCCTTTTCTTTTTTTCTTTTACAATGGTTCTTACCTGAATTCATTTATCTTGAAATGGTGGGTACCTGCAGCAGCAGGTATGTATGGTACAAATCAATGTATGGTACAAATCAAGCAATTCAGCTTCTTCTTGTAATGTCCTGATTTTGTTTCTTGGAGCACCCCCAGTATCACTAGTGGCACTTTAGCATGGGTCCCATGGTGTTATCAAAGGTTTACAGTATTGTACTAATCATAATGAAAAATATGCAAGAACTGTGAAAGAGCGCTTTTTACTGTAATACGTGACTTGCTGGAGAGACCAACTGCTCATGTGGAGATGTTTAGTGTCACACAGAATTTTAAGTGGATAGTTGCAACACTTGAGCTCACTGAGATAGCAACAGGTGGCTACACCATTATTACAGCAGTACAGTATGTCCTACCGTAGTTTTATGCAGTTACGATTTAACATTACATCTTAATGTTTGTTTATGTTTCTCTTTACTGAGAATAGCATCCTGTATAGTCTGTAAGTGTACATAAGTTTTCATAAATTTTAACTTTTTATGACAAATTCATGTATATATTATAGGTATAAATCATAAAATAGACTAGTATCTACATATATGATTTCATCACACATCTGTCTTTTTCTCAATTAAAAAAAAATTATTTATTTTGAGATAGAATCTTGCTCTGTCACCAGACTGGAGTGCAGTGGTGTGATCTCAGCTCAATGCAACCTCCACCTCCTGGGTTCAAGCGATTTTCCTGCCTCAGCCTCCTGAGTAGCTGGGACTACAGGTGCACACCACCATGCCCAGCTAATTTTTTGTATTTTTAGTAGAGATGGGGTTTCATCCTGTTGGCCAGAGTGGTCTTGATCTCTTGACCTCGTGATCCACCTGACTCGGCCTCCCAAAGTGCTGGGATTACAGGCATGAGCCACTGTGCCCAGCCTTAAAAATATCTCAAGCTACACATTTTGTCTGTGAGTTTTTTTTTTATTATCACAAATCTCTAAAATTTTTTTATTATATTTACTGAAAAAAAATCCACTTATAAGTAGACCTACACAGTTCAAACCCATGTGGTTCAAGAGTCAACTCTATTTTGATTATACCTGTTAATTTTCTTTTTGTTAGTTTCAACTCTGTTTGTATATTCTTGGTATCCAAATTATATAATTTAATGTGCCTATTCATCCTGATCAGCAGGAGTCTAAATTTTCGGGGTTAAGGGGAGAATTCTATGACCTAAAACTATATACACATCCCTCCTTTCAGGTGGTGCAGACCTGGTAACATTCTTCCTAGGGGAGTTGTTCCCTGAGCTAAGGGATCAGTAGCACAGGGCCACGCAGGCGACACCTGTCCAGGTTTACAAGGGCATTTCTCTAGAGACTTGTCAGGTGCTCTACCCTATCATAGGAACAGATGAGCCTAGCTGCTCAGGCTTAATTATTGTTGAGCCCATGAAAGATTCTTAGAGCCACAGTTTTGTCTCCTCAATGTGCATAACTCACTTAAAAAAATAAATTTTTGTGATCCCAGCACTCTGTGAGGCTGATGCAGGTGGATTCCTTGACCCTAGTAGTTCAAGACCAGCCTGGGCAATATGGCAAAACTGTGTCTCTACAAAAACTACAAAAGTTAGCTGGGCATGCTGATGCATGACTGTAGTCCCAGCTACTTGGAAGGCTGAGGTGGGAGGCTCAATTGAGCCTGGGAGGTCTAGGTTACAGTCAGCCAAGATCACCCCAGTGCACTCCAGCCTGGGTGACAGAGAGAGACCCTGACTCTATTCAAAAAATAAGATCTTAATTGTATATAGTTTTAGATTTACAGAGAATTTGGAAAGGTAGTACAGAGATGTCTTGTATATCTTGTGCCAGGATTTCCCTTATTAACATCTTGTATTATGATGGTACAATAGTCACAACTAAGAAACCAACTTTGACACATTATTATTAATTAAACTCCACAGTTTGTTTGGATTTTGCAAGTTCTGTCCTAATGTCCTTTTTCCATTTCAGAATCCCATCAAAGACATCATATTACATTCTGTTGTCATGTCTCCTTAGGCTCTTCTGGTCTGTGACATTTTCTCAGTTTCCTTTACTCCGATGATCTTGACAATTTTAAGGAGTACTGATGAGGGATTTTGTAGATTGACCCTCAATTTGAACTTGTCTGAGGTTATCTCATGGTTACTGGGATTACGGGTTTTTTGGTGAGGGAAAGACCACAGAGGTAAAGTGCCATGCTCCTTGCATTGTGTTGGGGGCACATGCTATCAACATGACTTATAACTGATGATGTTGACCTTGGTCACCTGGATGAGGTAGTATTTTCTAGATTTTCTCAGCACAAGTTCACTTTTAACCTACTCTAAAACTTTGCCAAGAAGCAGCACCAAGGTTTCCTGGTTTGTGCTTTCCAGGATACATTCCTTCTCTGTGCCTGAAAAGTGGGATGTTTGATTGAGCTCCGTATTACAACTCCTGCCTCACTCACCATGCTGCCTGAATCCTGCCTCACTCAACATGATCTCTGAAAGACTTGATCCATTACTTTCCAATTACCTCTGCAAAACCTTTCAAAATTCAGGAATGCAGTCAATCTCAGGCAGGATATATCACCATGTTTCATTTATTAATCTATTCAATGCATATTTAATATCATTTTTATTACAAGGTCTTTCCTAGGTTCTGAAGGCAGATAAATTTATAAGCCGTAACTTTTCTCCTGATAGGCCGGCCATGTAAAAAAAAAAAAATCACTGTAGTTCAGTGTACTGGTGTTTACTGAACAGTAAAAGGGAGTAAAGGGGAAGGTTGTCTGATGAACTCTGGCTGGAGTGGAGTTTGGGGGTCAGGAAAGGCCTCACAGAGTTGGTGGTAGTACACAGCTTGGTTTGTCTATAACCCTAGCTCCCTTTGACCCTCAAGGACTTCCAAATTTTGTTTTTGACTGGCTTTGCCAAAAACCCCAGTGCTAACTATATGTACACCATGTAGACATCTGAGACCCAAAATGGGACCAGCTTTAGACTAAAGGGACATCAGGTAACAGCTACATCATCACCCTTTGTATCATGTTGGTCCTAGGAATGCCTCCTTGTAAGAGGAGAAAGTTAACAAGGCAGGGAACTTCCACCCAGCCCCCAGGGCAATTCAGGTTCTCCGGTGAGCATTACATACAGCCCACAGGCTATAAATCACCCCAACAGGCATAACGACTTTCCTGCCTCCACCTGAAGGGACTCATTGCAATAAGGTAACAGCTCTTGCAGATGCCTCTAGCTTTAACTATGGGAACACTTGCTTTATAGCACCACCTGAATGATCTATATCCTGTTCTTGTCAATGGCAATTTCAGGAGTGATTTGGCTTATGTCTTTTGTGCATGTGTGTCTACTCAGCACCCTGAAAACTTTTGACATTGAGAACACATGAAGAAGTGTGTGTCACAGCTGCAGAGCTGGAGATAGGGAGAAATGGGTCCTGGGCTAGCTGTCATTAAGAGATAACTCTCAGGAGTTTACAGTATTCAAAAAGACAAGACTAATCTCTATTCTACATTAATTCACCAATTCATTCATTCATTCACAAACCCTTTCTGAGCCCTCCATTTACAAGCACAATACTGTATGAGTACCATGGCTTCCTGTCAGTCACGTTGCCTTCTGAGATCTGTTGTCAAAGGAAGACACCCAGGTAAGCTGTGTCTTACTAGGCTATGGGGCAAATTCTATAACAGAATGATGAGTGGAGCTAGTGAGACCCTGAAGTATGGTGAGCTAAATGTTTGGGGAAGTTTCCTAGGCCAAAAGCCTATGCATCACTTTTTACTCTCCTGTCACTCTTCCCTGGAGATGCCCAGGACAATCCTACTTCCTAATATCTTTCTTGAAGCATTTATATGTCCCCATCCTCACAGCCCTGCTTGTAGTTCATTACCTCTTACCTCGATAACCACATCTCTCCTGCTCTCCCAGCAGCCATCCTTGTCTCCCTGTGTCCATTCCTCACACCACACACAGATGAGTGTTCTAAAGTGCAGATTTGGTCACCCCTCCCTCCTCCATGGTTTCCTGTTGACCTTAGAATAAAGCTCCAAAACTTTCACATTGCAATCTTGCTCCTGCTTCTTTCTCTAGCCTCATCTCTCAGGTGTCTACTCCCTCTTCAAGTGTATGCCCGTGCATACACACATACACCCTCCTCCGCACCCCAACCTGACCACTTGACTGTGTCTCTGCTTAGCTTTTATTTCCTTTGCAGAGCCTTTGCTGACCTCCCCAATAGCCCTTACACTATTGTATTGTCTTCTTTCTAGGACTGTGGGATCTGCCAGGGCACAGACTCTATTTGTCCATTTCTTTATCCTCCCCATGTCTTGTCATGGTGCCTGGCCCAGAGAAGTAACTCAATAAGTTTGATGAAAGAAAGAAGGAATGGATATAAGAACGGAACTTCTGAGCATGATGAGTGAGGTTCTGCATGCTGGTAGCAGGGAAGGGTGGGGCCAGCATCTTTGTGCTCTGCAGGTCTTGGAGAAATGCCCAGTCAGGTCCCAGGGTAGCTCAGCATGTAGCCAGCTTCTGGAGCAAGACCAGTAACAATTTAAAAAACCAAGTAATTTTTCTATTTCTACTCTACCATGTTCCAAAAAGGATTTATTTCAAAAAATACAGTAAAATTTAAAAAAAATCAATAAGGGAGAAAATTTGGCTTCTGGATAAGATTAATACTCTAAATGAGGTTAATACCCCCAAAGACATATGCACACTTGGGCAATAAATTGGCTCTGAGGTATCTGGCAGGTCATGCAGAGAAGGAAAAGTGATGGGTTATAGGGCTTATGATGTCTATTAAATGAAAATAAGTCAATTGGGGTGGAGAAGAACAAGGTTTCTTGGTACCGAGGCCAGAAAGAGACTTCTCTTGTGGATTCTTTTAAAGAGGAAGCCAGGTAGCACGATGGATGATAATCTCAGCCATATCTTTTCAATAAAACAATGAGGGCAAAATTGCAATGGCTCTAAATGGTAGCTGATGGCCAGTACCACAGTTCATTCTAGTAAGAGTGCTTCCACAGTGACATAAAATGTGATGTGTATGCATTTAGATCTCTGATAATCCAGCTCAGTCCAGTAAACATTTTAGAATATTTGGAACAAGGTCCTTAAATTGGTCCTTATGAGGCCTATGAACACTTGATACAGCATTAAGAATATATATATATATATATTTTGAGACAGAGCTTTGCTCTTGTTGCACAGGCTGGAGTGCAATGACGCAATCTTGGCTCACCATACCTCTGCCTCCTGGGTTCAAATGATTCTCCTGCCTCAGCCTCCCGAGTAGCTGGGATAACAGGCACCTGCCATCATGCTTGGCTAATTTTGTATTTTTAGTAGAGACAGGGTTTCTCCATGTTGGTCAGGCTGGTCTCAAACTCCCTACCTCAGGTGATCTGCCCGCCTTGGTCTTCTAAAGTGCTGGGATTACAGGTGTGAGCCATCGCACCCTGCCAGCATTCAAATTTTTGAGCACATGTTTATGTACATTTTTCTGGGGTGAGGGCCCAGAATTTCTCCCTCAAAGTTCTGAACCACTAAATTAGTGAAACAGCTGGACTATGTCTCCTTAGGCTATTTCTTAGCCATCAATTTTCTGCTCTGTGTTGTTTGGTCAGGAGTTTGGGGCTACACTATTTAATGAAATACATATACATGGAATCAGATACTTGAGGCTGCAGATTAAGATGGTCAATAGCATTGGGCTGGAGTTTATGTCTCTGAATGAAAGTTTAGCTGCTCAATGAGCATGCATGTTTGAACCCAAGGCCAGAGCTGTTGCACTAAGTGTTTACAGAAGAAATAAACAGAAAGGGCAACACTTTGTTAAAAGTGACAAGGGCCAGAACAATCAAGCAGCCATTCAGACCGTTGACTGTGGAGTACTACAGACTCGGTTAACACCCAGAGATGCAGAGCTGGTGCCAACAGGGAAGGGAAGGAATATGGAAGTTCTGAAAGGAAGTGTCCCCTGATCCGGGTTGCCTTTAATCAGGTTGATTAATAGGAGTCAGTAAATAAACTCTAATCAAAAGATGCCTTAAACCCTGGAGACCTCTCATGCTCTCTCTCTTTTTTGGATTAATTTTTTTTTCCTAGTAGAGATGAAAAAGGAGCCATTATCTAAATGAGGCTGGGTAAGATGATTAGATGTTATTTACAGAAAGGGCATGAAATCATTCACTGGACCCTGGGTGTGCTTAGCAAGACATTATTTTGTTATCAGTGTCATTGTTTTTATAGCTGCAAAGGGATACCTCCGGTGTGGTGAGGAGGGATTCCCCTTATTTCAGTAATCGCTGATTACAGGAACTAGAAAAGTCAGTCATTTCCAATACAGCAATACTCAGGGGGCCTGTATCTAATGCAAACCACAGATTTTTCAATCAGTCAATCAGCAGATATGTGTTGATCGATTGCCTACTACGTGCATGGTGCAGAGAAGATTCATGAGAAGTAGACGTGGAGTACAGCTCAGCCTCCAGGAAGCTTTCTTGCAATGCAATGTGATGATAGGCAGTGCTTCCCTGACTTTAATGAAGATTAAAATGCAGATGATGATTCAGGAGGTCTGAGGTGGGCCCCAAGAGTCTGTATTCCTAACAAGCTGGAGCAAGGGTTACACACTTGACACACTTTATTACTTTTTCTTTTTCTTTTCTTTTGAGACAGGCTCTCACTCTGTTGCTCAGGCTGGAGTGCAGTGGCTCAATCACAGCTCACTGCAGCCTCGATCTCCTAGGTTCAAGGGATCCTCCTACATTATCCTCTGGGGTAGCTGGGACTATAGGTGTGCACCACCATCTCAGCTAATTTTATAAATCTTTTTTGTAAGGTGAGGTCTCTCTATGCTGCCCAGGCTGGTCTTAAACTCCTGGGCTCAAGCAGTCCTTCCGCACTGGCCTCCCAAAGTTCTGGGATTACAGGCATGAGCCACTTCAACCAGCCTTGGACTATACACGTTGAGTAGCCAGGTGGAAGACTGCAGATTGCTGTAATGAAAAGCTGAGAGGCGTGGGCTGTCAGTACCGCTCTGACAGTCACCACCTGTGCAAACTTGGCCACGTTGCTTTGTCTTGAACCTCAACTTTCTTTGACACAAACCAGAGAGTCTCTTTGGGCAGGTGGTGCCCTGCACAACTCTTCCAAGGGCACACTGATATGGACTACAGGTGAATAGCACCTTCTAGAGTTGTGCGGGATACAATCATGCCAAATGTATGCAGAATTCCTGAAAGGGCTGGATTACACAGGGGTTGCCAACCCTGGCTGCACAATAACATCATCTGCTAAGATTTAAAAATGTCAATACCTGCCCCTGTCCCCTGTGATTCTGACATAATTGCTCTAGGATGAGACCTGGGCCTTGGTACTGTGTTTGTTTTTTCCTTTTTACCTGGATAGATAGGTGGCAAGAAGGTATTGTTTTTTTAAACCTCCTTAGAGATGATGAGATGTTCCTTAAGGTCTGTTCCAGCTTGAAGTTCTGTGATTCTTAGACTGTGCCCACAGAACCCTGAGATTGTTTAACTCTGGAAGACCAGAGAAGGGAAAGATGGGTGCAGAATGGGGAGAGTCTGTGGTTTTGCTGGAAAACAAAGAGGCTGAGATGGAGAAGGTATTCTAGGTGGAGCTATGTGAATGCTATTGAGGCTTCTGTTTATGGAACACACTTCTATTTGGGCTGGTGCTGGGAGTTAATCTGTGAACTGTCAATCGAGAGAGAAAAATAGCAATATCCATGAATGCATAAGTACATGTAATAATGAAGGTTTGCACATTAGTCTGTTCTCACGCTGCTAATAAAGACATACCTGAGACTGGATAATTTATAAAGGAAAGAGGTTTAATTGATTCAAAGTTCAGCATGGCTGGGGAGGCCTCAGGAAACTCAGAATTATGGTGGAAGGGGAAGTAAACACATCCTTCTCCACACAACGGCAGGAAAAAGTACCTAGCAAAAGGGGGAAAAGCCCCTTATAAAATCATCAGCTCTTACGAGAACTCACTATCATAGGAACAGCATAGAGGTAACACCCCAATGATTCAATTACCTTCCACTGGGTCCCTCCCATGACAGGTGGGGATTATGGGAACTACAATTCAAGATGAGATTTAGATGGGGACACAGTCAAATCATACCAGCTTGGAAGGGAAAACAGAGCGGAGCAGGGAATGAAGTCTATGACAGAGCCCTGATTTATACTTAGGGGGTTGAGGATTTAGGCTGCGGGTTTGAGGAAGAGGCAACAGAGCTGAGAAGGACTGTGAGGAGGAGCACCTCCTTCTGTCCTAGATCCTGTGTATCTAAGGCTTTGTGGAATCCTCTTCAACCAGCTCAGTAGTGTCCTGAGAACATGGGGCGAACGTCAGGAAGATGAGAGCAGGCCAGAGCCTTCTGAGAGGTCCTGGGCTTTTCCCCAGAGGTGCCTGCTGTGTCCTGCCTGTGTATGGGCTGCCTCTAGGACCCCATGAGCACACCTGGTTAGAACTGGTTGACTGAGTTTGGTTCTCGCTGGCCTTGGAATAGCTAATCCTGTGAATGTGGGCATTGATTTGAGCCTAAGCACCCAGGAGGAGGCTCCTCTAAGTATCAAATGCACCTCCTACTTCGTCTTTTTGTCAATCCAGCTTTTCAGTCAAAGCTGTCTTTTCCTATCCTCATTGCCCTTCTGTTTTGTGAGCCTTGGCCTGGAGACTGGCTGGGAGTCCTAGAGGGGCCACCTGGGAGCAGGGGACGATGCATCCCTCTCCATCCTGGATCAGGCTCCCCTCCACCTAAATCCCACCCTCCCTAGGCATTTTAACTAAAACGGATCCTGCCTGCTATGAGCAAAAGTAGCCTCCCAAATCTATCCAAGATGTGTGATTGATAGTGCTGCTGAGGCTCGAGACAAAGAAGCCCTCTCTGGTTTTTGTATTAATGCTGGGTTATCTTCCATGGTATTGATTTTTTTGTTTGGCTTTTGAAATTTCTCTTCTCTGCTTCTGAGCTATTCCTATAAAAATGAAAGAGGAGGTGAGGGATGATGGCACCTGGGTTGACAAGCTTTGCTGACTTGCAGTATTAGCTGCTGTTTTCCATTAGGTCTCTCCAAGCCTGTCAACTGCCTGTTCTGGGCAGAAATATATTTAAAAAGTGGTATGAAAAGGTCTCCATGTGTCAACAGTAAGAGCCTGCCACCAAGTTTAGTCACTGGATTGATTAATCCATCCTTAGCACTTGGGTCCCCTTCAAAGAAGCAACAAAGATTTTGATGGACTCCAGCCTGCTCCTCTCAGTCCTACTCTCCCTCTTCAAAGACAGCTCAGCTTCTGCAAAGCTACCAAGGGATGAGGCTGGCCTTGGGGGCTCTCAGCCTCCCTTCGTCTCCTCCGTTTTCCCTCAGACATGTCCCATTCCTTCTTCTCTCTTCCCACCCCTTCCTGCTCTGAGACCCCCCCATTAACACTTGGGTATAAATGACTTAGGGTGTAGAGGGGGATCCTCACCTATGGGATTTTGCCTTTACTAGGACTTCAGGCTTAAGGATGTTAAGCTCTAAACTGTGGAGCTTCATACATCCCTCAGTGGAGAGAGGATGTTTTGGAGGAAAAGCAGAAATACAACATTTTCTGAAATCTGAATGTCCTCCACCTCTGCTTTTCTGGTAGTGCCTTTATCAGACTGGAGGGCATACAGGGCCGATGCAGGTGGCATGGCTGCATCTCACATCCTTGGGCACTTCATTCAGTTAGTCAACAAGTGTTTGAATTGAATTAAGAACCCATTTGCTTACAGTGTTATGCTAGACCTCCAACCCTTCTTTGTTAGAGTCTTCATCTCTTTAGCTATTCATTCTGCATTCCAGAAAGAATTATGCAGGCCTAGTCCCAGACACTGTGCTAGTGCTGGGGGTGCAGGGATGGGCAAGAGAATCAGGTTCTGTCCTTGCGGAGCTGTGCACATTGGAGACCTGGGAGTTTCCTTTGTTTCTGCTCCCTTTCCACTAGTGCATACAGTTATTATCTTCTGTCTCCCTGCCACTGGCCTTGACCACTCCCATCTAAACTTCCAGAACAGTGCTTATCACATAGAGTAGACAAACAGTATGTGGTCTACCATTGTCCCCACCACACCCCTAAACCTTGATTTAACATGCAAGTCTGACCCCTATCTTGCTCAGAAGTCTCCAGTGACTCCTTTTCGATGGTGTGAAATGGAAATAGCCTGGAATGGCATAAGCCATTCAGGATTTGGCCCCTGCCAATCTGTCCAACCTCATCTCCTGCATTAGTCAGGCTTCTCCTGATAAGCAGAACCAATAGGATATGCATGTATAGTCAAGCCTTGGGGGCACTCTGCTTTACCCAAAGTTCAACAGGTTAAATGTAAATCTCATCTGAAAACACCTTCCAAGCAGTTGCATGAAATTAACCATTGTACCCCCTTTGCCCTATATGTTCTGGCAATATTATACCTCTTTTTAGCTTCCAAAAATGGCCCACTATCCTGCCTCTGGGCCTTTGCACACACTGTTCCCTCTGCCTGACTTATCTTCCCCCATTCTTGTCCACTTAGCAGACACCAGTCCTCTCACTAATCCAGCCTCAGCTGTAAAGCACTCTCTCTCAGTGACCCCGTGCATCTTCACAGACAGATTTGGGTGCTCAGTGTTGTTACTCCCATTCTGTTTTGCACTTAGGTTTGTCACATCATTTATCGTGCTGTAAGTGTTTTCTGGTGTGACAACAGACCCTTCCCACTGGGAAGGCAAGGGCTTATCTTTTTGTTTTTGTCTAAGCCAAACCCTATGTTGGGAATTGTGGAAAATCTCTTGGGCATTAGGGCCTTAACCAATGTCCAAGTGATCTTATAATCACCGTACCACCTCATTTTAGTTACTTATGAAGTAGGGAATTGAACTGATAGGGCAGTGACCACTAATTGCTTTCTTCATAGTCATTCTCCCTCTACTTCATAGTCATGGACCTCTTAGCTAAGCCCATGGCCACTGGGAAGTACATTTCCCAGAATCCTGTGCAGTTGTATGTGGTCCTGTGACTGTATATCACAGCCAATGGGATGTGAATGAAGGGTCCTCAGTACCTTCTGGGAGACTTTCTTCTCTGTCATTTCTTTCACCCAGCTGCCTGGAATCATATGCTACTATTTTAAACCATGAGGATGTGAAGCAGAGGCCAGAAGTGGTCTGCAAAGAGATGACTCTATGCTGCCTGCCTACATCTGACTTTTCTGGGAACAAAAAGAACAAACACCACTACTCTGTGTAAGCCACCATGTTTAGAATCTTTGTTGCTTTCAACTGAACCTAATTATAAAGACACATCTTGAGAGGGGCTTTCCAAATTCTCTGAGGGAAGTCAGGAACCATCATGAGCAAAGAGGGTTTAAAGAGGCTGAGTTAGCCTGCCTCACTCACTGCCATCACAACCCAACTGTGTCTGTGCTACTTTTGTGTATTTTGCACGTTGATTTAAGAGTTCGTTTGAGGATAGAAGGACTAGAAGCTCTCCCAAGTCCCATCCATTTCTGACATTCTACACATCTGTCCATATAGATGACCAGTTATAAAAGAGAAGAATTCCATAAAGAGGATCAGGATCTCTCTATCATGTGCACATAGGCAAACATGGGCATTGATGGTCATAGCCTTCATTCCTGATGGTGGAATTTCAGGCACTGTGGTGGGTGCTGGAGGAGATCTCTGTCTCCTTTGTTTATGCCTCAGGCCTGCCTGAGTGGTGTCCTCTCATTTCCAGCCCACTCTGTGCTACCCATTCCAGAGCTGGGCATGTAGCGGGCATTTAGGGGATGTTGACTGGCTATGCTGAATGAACATTGGGCTGAATGAGCCCATGCTGGCATTTCCACACTAACTTTGGTATATTAAATGCGCTCACTGGCTGACTCAAAAGAGCTGTGGGCTTGTTTCTTGGCAGTTCTGCAGTTGTGGCCTTATTTCTTCCCATTCTCATCCCAGGAGTCTTTGTGGTGGGCTGGAAATTCTGCCCAGCATCAAGCCCAGAGTAGAGACAGCAGACACCGGAAACAGGCTGGACCTGCAGTGGCCGTGCCTGTGTGGTGCATGCGTATTCATTCATGGTTTGTTCTCTTCTGTCTCTCCCAGGCTGGTGTCACTCTGCCCAAGAGTTCACCCAGCTGGCTTAGAAGGGTGGCTGCTGTGGAAAGTGATAAATTTAGAGCACCAGGCCATTGGGAAGCTGCAGCCATCAGCAGCTGAAGCTGACAAGAACAGAACTGAATGGTCTATTCTGGGTTTTTAATGAAGTCGCCCTAACTCCCCAGTGGCTGTGGCTTTTATCAGGTGCCATTAGTAATTCCATTGTACAGATGGTAAAGCAGAGGGACAAAGAGCTTCAGCAGCTTTCCTGTCACCACTCGTTCTCAAAGTGACTGTCCAGTTCATTTTTCACCTCTATTTATCTGCTGATCCAGCAGTTGTGGAAGTGCCGTGCAAACTGTAGGATGTAATCTACTGGAAGGAATTGCCACTGTTAGTGCTCATCTTTCAGAGACAGCAGTGGCAGTTGGCACCACCCCTTATGAGCTGAGACCTACTTCTTCTTCCTGGGTCCCATTCATACAGTCAAGATGGAGTGAGTATGTGAGCAAATGTGCATGCAGATGTGAACAGCATGGGTGTGTGCACGCCTGTGTGAGGGTACCCAGCCACTGCTGCCTGCAGCTTTAGCGGGGGCTGTCATTTCTGACGGAGGAGAACCTGCACTTTGCCCCATCTCCACAGTTCATTATTTTCCAGCTGGGTGCCTGTCACCAGCACTCAGGAAGCATATGTCATCTGGGCCTGAAGGATGGCCTAGCTGGTCAAGGGGCTCTGTCAGGGGTGGGGACCGTGACCTGGGGCAGGAGTAGGTGAGGCAGGGAAGTCTCTGCCCAGTTGCCCTAGTGATGTGGGGGTGGCCCCCGGAGATGTGCCCTGCCCCTGCTCCTTCCCTTGGGCTCTGTGTCCTGGCTGTCAGGTGAGTGTGAGGGAGGCGGGCTGATTTGATGGGGGTAGGGAGGTGGGCCATGTGAGCCCTGCCCTGGGGTCAGCCTCCATTTGTCACTTTCTCTGACACCTTTCTGCTACAGCTTCTGTCTTTCAGTGAAAGGAGACGTGGGAGGAGGGGAAGGTAGGAGGAGAGACTTCCAAAGCCTTTGGGGCCTGAGGTGTTGGTGACATGGGGATGAGGCCTAGATTTAGGACCAGGGATTTGGGCCAACCTTAGAAAAAATTAGTGAAGGGCCACACCTGGGTGACCTAGCAGTGTTGCCTCAGAGTTATTCACAGTGGTCCTGCAGCCAAAGCCTAAGCTCCAATCTGGGCACCCATATAAAAGGCGCTGGGAAAATTCACCTCTCTGTGCCTCAGTTTCCTCATCTGTGGAAGGGAAATATTAATCGTCTCTGCCTTATAGGGCATTGTGAAGGCTAAATGACTTAGAATGGGACTTGGCCTTAGGAAGGATTTGATAAAGGGTAGCTGCTTTCATCACTGTTGTTACTTTGGCTGAGGCTCTGCCCTTAACCCACTATGGGACCTTGGTTAAGAGGCTCTCATCTCTGTAAGCCTAACATCAGGCTGCATAAGCTCCTCAAGCCCTCTCAGCCATTACTGTATTAGGGGGACAGTAATTCCTTTCCGTAAGCTCAGCAACAGAGAGGGGTCCTACATAAGGGACAGGTAGGAAGCAAGTGGGCACTGGTGACTTGAAAAGGCCCTTCCAACCACTGTGGGAAGAGGTGGTCTGCTTTTGGAACATCCAGTCTTGTTCATGATTCCCCAATACAGCTCCATCTGTAGCCTTCTCCTAGAATTTCGCTTATACCCAATTGTGAGATTGAGGACCAAGCTGACAAGATAACGCCCTCAGGGTGAGCCTTGTTCTGGACATGGCATTTTCAAGGGAGATCTGGAAGACTGAAAACTCCTTGGAGGCCTGATAGATAGTATGCTAACAGCAGCATTTCAGGCCTTGTGGTAGGCACAGTTGGGGCAAGCTGGGTTTTTCTAGGGAAGAGCCTGTTCAGTGCCTCCCTAATCATACCTTATAGGCAGCTGCTCTGGAGGCGTGGCCATGCTTGGATGCCTGTAGCTATTTTGCTTGCCTGCTTTCCTCCCTCCAACCCCTGCCACCCTCCCACCCTCCTTTCTCTTTCTCTCCCTCCCACCTTCCTTTCTCCTTCTCTCCCTCCCTCCCTCCCTCTCTCCCTCTCTCTCTCTCTCCCTCTCTCCCTCAATCCTTTCTTTCCTTCTTCTCTCTCTCTCTTTTATTCTGGCTATGTGATATTAATATGCCAGGTAGTTCAGTTTGTCCTAAAACCCATTCTGGGTTAAACTGAGACCCATGCATGTGTGCACGTGTGTGCACATGACTTACCCTGAAGCTTGGTAGGCTTTTGGAGAACATTGCATTTACATTCATCATTTTGTAGAAGAAAGTGAGGATTGGGAAGGTGGGAGATTTTCCCAAAGCCACATGGCCAGTTACAGGTAGGGCTGAATAGAACCAATGTTTCCTTCCTCCCGTATCTTTCCAGGGTATTAGGTTCCTCATTTCATAAATGAGAAAACAGCAGCCCAGAGGGATTGAGTGACTTACCTAAGGCCACACAGCCAGGGCATTTATTTGTCTTCCCCACCCTTGATTACCAAAAGATTCCAGTTTTCCCTAAATGCCTATAGACTGGCAGTGAGGGCCCTTGTGTAAAGTGCCCCATAAGCAGGGAAATGACTATTTTCCTCTAGGTTCCCTCTGACTCCTTAGGTTTGAGCAGACCCTGCCTCTGAGGGCTGAGTTCATTTATCTCCTTCTGGAGCCACACAGCCTTTCTGAAGTGCAGGCTTTGAGGTGGGTCCTCTGCCCTCATCCCTATTTGACTGCCCAGGTTCCCCAGCCTGTCTATCTTGGAGTGCACACCCAGCCTCCAGCCTCCAGCCTCCAGCTCATGGGCTCAGCTGCAACCTGGACCAGACCCTGCTCCAGCCTGCCACAGGCTCTGGGCTGGACACGTGTGTAGCCTTATGCCTTGGTTCTCTATTCTGTTTCATTGGCCTATGTGTCTGTGCTTGTACTGGTAGCATGTTGTTTTGGTTACTGTAGCTTTATAGTATAGTTTGAAATCAGGCAATGTGAATGCCTCCAGCCTTATTCTCAGAATTAAAAACAAAAACCATATTATCATCTTAATATACACAGTATAAGCCTTTAATAAAATCCAACATCTGTTCATGATAAAAGCTCTCAACAAATCAGGCATTGAGGACCATATTTCAAAATAGTGAGAGCTATCTATGATAAATCCAAAATATCATATTAAATGGGCAAAAGCTGGAGGCATTCCCTTTGAGAACTGGAATGAGACATAGATGCCCACTCTCACCAGTCCTATTCAGCATAGTACTGACGGTCTTAGCCAGAGCAATCAGGCAAGAGAAGGAAATAAAGGGCACCTAAACAGGAAAAAAAGTCAATTGTCTCTCTTTGCTGACCATATGATTCTATGCCTAGAAAACCCTAAAGACTCCATCAAAAAGCACCTGGAATTAATAAACGACTTCAGTAAATTTTTAGGATAAAAAGTCAATGTATAAAAATCAGTAACATTTCTATACACCAATAATGTTCCAGCTGAGAGCTTACCAAGAAGGATTGCATTTACAATATTGTATCACATTTACAATAGCTACAAAAAAACTGAAATACCTAGGAATACATCTAACCGAGGAGGTGAAAGATCTCTACAGGGAGAATTACAAAACACTGTTGAAAGAAATCATAGAGGATGCAAACAAATGGAGACATATCCCATGCTCATGGATTGGAAGAATCAATATCATAAAAATGGCCATATTGCCCAGGGTGATCTACAGATCCAACACTATTCCTATCAAATTACCGACGTCATTTTTCACAGAAATATAAAAAAACACAGCTATTCTAAAATTCATATGGAACCAAAAAGGAGCCCAATCCCAGGCTCTTTTTAATGGTTTTCTAGTACTTGACCCCAGCCGAGGATGGCACTGCAGCTTTCTCTGTTTAGCTCTTGGCTGGTGGTGTTTCTGCTGGTTTTTTTTGAAAGGTTTTAGAGGTTTTGTTATTTTTACATTTAGGTGTTTAATCCACATGGGGTTTATTTTTCCATATGATATGCAGCAGGTACCTCATCTTGAGGCCTTGCAGTCATTCTGCAGTTCTGCTGTTCTATCATCTGACTGCCTGGAGCAGACACCAAAATCCATTTATGTTTGTTTAGACATTGGCTGGTGGTGTCTCTGCAAGTTTCTCGAATGGACCTAGGACAACAGTTGGCTAAGGGCAGAGCCCATATTTGTCCTGATAGCCAGTCCTAATCATGGAATTTAAATGTCAGAAACGTTCTTTAAAACAATGTACTTAAAACACTCTCTCATTGTTTTCATTTCGCAAGTTGAGTTTTATTGTACTTTTCTTCAAAAGTGACAATTCATGTTAGAGAAAGCTCAGAAAACATAAGCCAAGCAAAATAAATACAACTAACTACTCATAATCCTACTTCCTCCAGAGATAATTCTGATAAATGTTTCGGTCTATATTCTTTTCACCTTTTAAAATAATGAAATATTTAACATGAAATTATGACAGTACAGGGGATAATACAGAAGACACTCATATGGCCACTACTGAGGCGTGACAGATGTTTTATTTGCTATTCATTTTACTAAGTGAAATGTTACATAATTGAGGTTCCTTTGTTTTCCGCTACACACTGCCACCGCTCTCTCCTTTCTGGAGGTACTCCAATTTTGAATTCAGAGAGCATCTTTCCTGCTAGTTTTTATATGTTGCCACATTGGTAAATTTTCATCCATAATGATGTACGATTGTTTTGTTTGAATTTTATGTGAATGCCATCATCTGGTACATATAATCCTCCAACTTTCTGCTTTTCCTCAGCATCACGTTTTTGAGATTTAGCTCTGGTGTTACTTGTAGATCTAGTGAATTAGTTTTCACTGCTGTATAGGGTTTCATTGTATGATTATACTCCTATACTATACTATAGCAGTACAATGCTATAGTGTTGTATAGTATACTATGCTATGTTATTATACTATGCTTTTCCAGTCTAGTGGTAATCCAACTGATAAGTGTTATTAATGTCTGATTGTAACAAATGATACTGCAAGGAATATGCTTGTTTGATCTCCCTGTATAGAGTGAGAGAGAAATTGTGGAGTTATGAGATACTAACAGATTCAACATTACTAGTTATTGTTCAAATAGCTGTACCCATTTGCATACTTATTTGAAGCAGGCACGAGTCCTACATCACCTCTTGGATAAAACCAGGTATTATAAGGCTTTTCAATTTTTTTTTAATCTGATGGGTATAAATTGGTATCTTATTTTAAGTTGAGATTTCTCTAATTATTAATGAGGTTGAACATCTTCACATAAGTTTGTCAGTCATTCTCTTCTTTTGTGGATTACATTTAATGTGGTTTGACCATCTTTCTATTAGGCTGCCATGTCTCTTTCTATATATTTGTAAAGTTCTTAGATATTCTGGCTACACATCCATTTTTCATCATGTGAGTTGTAGATATCTTCTTCCAGGTTGCAGCTTCATTTTTAACTTTGTTAGGGACGGTGTGTGGTTGTTTTCAGGTACTTCAGTTTGTCAGATGTTTCCTTTATGATTTTGCTTTTCACATTTTGTTAAGAAAATTCTTCCTAAAGCCATATAGATATACTTCTGTGTTTTTTGTTTGCTTGTTTGTTTTGGAAAGGTTTTAGAGTTTTGCTATTTTACATGTAGGTGTTAATCCACATGGAATTTATTTTTCTGTATGACATGCAGCAGAAATTTAATTTCATCTTCTTCCATTTGACTGCCAATTGTCTCAGTACTGTTTCAATTCTTTGGTATTACATATGACAAAACAGAGGTCCAGAAAGGTGGAGGGACTTGCTCACGGTCACACAATGACTTTGCGATGAGATTGCGACAGGGAATAAAGCTTTCTTAACTCCCAACCCAGTATGCCCACACAGTGATACTACCATGTTACAAAATTTTGTCTTGGAGTATTTTCCACTATCCTCATATAGAAAAGCATAAATATGATTGTAGATTTCTTTAAAGTGGGGATTCGGTCCTTTTCGCCTGTCACCTCTACATACTAACTTAGTGCAAAGCCAAGTATCTGGGAGGCACTCAGGAAGACAGCGATATAAATAAATCACTTAATTCAACAGATTGGTTCCAGAATAATCAGTTCTTTTAAATTCAGCTCTTTGTTTCATCTCATATAGGTTTCTATATTTGGACATACCCCTTCATTCAACAAACATTTACTGAATACCTATCATGTTCCTGGTACTGTACTAGCTGCTGGAGATTAAAAGAGTAGTAAGATGTGTTTGCTTATCTCAAGGAGCTTAAAGTATAATGCAAGAGACTGAAAAATCAACCAGTAATGGTATGAATTTGTAATTATGGGAGACAGGAGGAGATAAAATCTGCTAAAAAAAAATCAGGAAGGCTTCCTGGAATAGGAGACACTTGAACCTTTGAGGGTGAGGAAGAATGATTCATTTGCCAAGGGTAGATAAGGTGTAATATTCAGAAGAAACATCATGGGCAAAGGCAGAAATCTAGGGTACCCAACCACAATTCACTGTGACATGAACATAAAATAATTAGTCAATCAAATCACATTTGTTCTTTTTTGAGAGTACAAGGCCCTTGCTTCCTGAGTGTTTCTCGCCTTAGATTTGACCGTAGCCAAACACAGCACCCCAAATGCTGCCTGCCTTGTCATTGATTAAACCATGTGTATTTACGGCTCTATTTTATGATTTTCTCTTGTCTAAAGTCGGCACCAACTTTCTTTCAAGGAGTATGGTTTTCCCCTTGTTTTATGTTTGTAAATTGATAGTCCCATTTTTGCCATCGTTTTTGTTACCAGTGTTATTATTCTGGGCCTCTCTCATGCATCCAGAATAACATATGAGACACCAGCCTGGAGTGACAGTGCACCTGACAAAAACAGAAATAGCCCAGCTCATACTATTTGCAAAAGAATTATCCCCTGGAGGTGATTTTTAATTTGGGGGTTTCACTGCAAAATGGAAACCTGACTACTAAGGTTGCTTTGCAACCCAAATGCTTGTCTTACCAATCAATTACCAAAATGAGACTTGCTGGGTACAGTAGCAAGTCTTTCTGGGCTTTCTCCTTTAATGGGTCAAGTCCAAGTTGCCTCCTTTATTGGGAAGAGCTGGGGGCAACTGCACAGTTTAATTTGCTAGTTAGGGGGAAGGGAAAATGGTGGGTGGGGAATGGTGGGGGAAGGTTCTCACATGCAAATCAAGAAAAGCACAAAAGGTGGGTGGGGCGGCCCTAAATGAGAGCTAGCTACCTCAGCTGGGCGGGCAGTGACGGTGATGGTGGTTGTTTGTAAGGGATTAATAATTCAAGCTGGGAATAAGATTAGGGCTTATGCACAGCAGAAGCAAACTTGTACAAAGATTAATTTGTATCTGTTGGGTACTGGTAAGAAGCATTTATGCTATTTTGGTATTTTTGGAGACTTGAGGGAAAAAAGAAAGGAGATAGAGACAGAAGCAAAGTTGAATGTGGAAATCCAGAGAGGACTTTTCTTAGTATGAGGATTTCATGAAATTTTACTCCCAGACACAGTAGGGAGAAGGAAGTGGTCTCAGAGCCTTGATGGGCTTGAAAATGAATTCTGTGTCACCTCCATTGTAAGCCTTGCACATGCTATTTAAACTTGACGTGTCATAAATGCAATAGTAGCAAACTGGAGGGCACTGGCTTCCTGTCCACTTTTATTTGTGTGGCTGTAGGAGATGATGTTGGCATGTGAAAGTGGTAGGCACTTGCAAGCCACTCAGTCTAAGGGACTCGGGGGCTGGACCTGGGGACCCTAAGATGCAGGCTTGGGGATCACTGTGTGAGGTAGGGAATCCAGTCCACTGTGTCTAAATGGCATCTGCCTGACTCTGGCTTAGGATCAGGGCATCTCTCCACCTCCCAGAATAACCCTTACTTCAGGGGTATTAGTGTATGTATTTCTGAGCTGTAATTAAACTTCGTGGTTTCCATCTATGTATAATCAACGATCTCTTTTACTTAGCTCCTTGGGGACCAGGACCATGTCTCATTCATGCCTTTGTCCTCAGTGTGACCACAGCATGAGACACTTGGTGTTCATCTAGATCCTGTTTATTAAATGGATGAAATGGATGGAAGAGGTGGGGCTGCACCTGAGATTTCCTCGGGGCAGATGTCTTCAGTCTGTATTGGATTTAGCAGTCATTTAAGTTCAGTGTTGACTTATAATTTGAGGAGCTCTAAATGACTTTCCTGGCTGGGTGTAATGGCTCACACCTGTAATCCCACCACTTTGGGAGGCCAACATCGGGGGATCACTTGAGGTCAGTTCGAGACCAGCCTGGCTAACATGGTGAAACCCCATCTCTACTAAAATACAAAAAATTACCCAGGCATGGTGGCAGGTGCTGTAATCCTAGCTACTCAGAAGGCTGAGGCAGGAGAATCACTTGAACCCAGGAAGCAGAGGTTGCAGTGAGCAGAGATTGTGCCACTTATTCCAGCCTAGCCATCTTTATTTAAAAAAAAAAACAACAAAACAACTTTCCTGTGTCCAATATCTTATCCTCAGCTTCCTTGTCTTCTTGGACTTTCCCCCTTAGTCCAATACCTCATGCATATCAAAAGTCTCCATTTCATTGGTGCCTCTTCATTTTTCAGTAACTAACAAAAACATATTGTTTTAGACTCCAAGGACTGCCAATCAGTTCTAGGTTTTATATGAAGCCTAATATTTTTCTTGATAGCATGAGCAACTGATATGGTTTGGATCTGTGTCCCTGCCCAAATCTCATATTGAGCTGTAATCCCCAATGCTGGAGGTGGGGCCTGGTGGGAGGTGATTGGATAATAGGGGCGGTTTCTTGTGAATGGTTCAGCACCATCTCCCTAGTGTTGTTTTCATGATATCATGAGATCTGGTTGTTTTAAAAGTGTGTAGCACCTCCCGGCTCTCTCCCTTCCTTCTGCTCTGACCATGTGCAGTGCTGCTTCCCCTTTACCTTCTGCTGAGATTGAGTTTCTTGAGGCCTCCCCAGAAGCTGAGCAGATGCCAGCATCATGTTTCCTGTACAACTAGTGGAACTGCGAGCCAATTAAGCCTCCTTTCTTTATAAATTACCCAACCTGGGCTGGACGTGGTGGCTCACCCCTGTAATCCCAGCACTTTGGAAGGCCAGGGCGGGTGGATCACGAGGTCAGGAGTAATCAACATGGTGAAACTCCACCTCTACTGAAAATACAAAAATTAGCTGGTGTGCGCCTGTAATCCCAGCTACTCAGGGAGCTGAGGCAGGAGAATCAATTGAACCCGGAGGCAGAGGTTACAGTGAGCCAAGATTGCACCACTGCACTCCAGCCTGGTGACAGAGTGAGACTCTGTCTCAAAAATAAAACAAAATAAAATAAAATAAATGACCCAACCTCAGGTATTTCCTTGTAGCAGTTTGAGAACAGATTAATACAGCAATATTGTTCTAAGGAAGAGTCCAGTTCAGAAGAAAGTTCCTAAGATTTTCTTTTTCCTTTTCTGTGCAATCAGAGAATGCACTGAAAGGTCACTTCTCACATAAGTGGCACGTTATGGAGACCAGCGTGGCTGGTCTTGGGAGTGTCAGTATCCACTCTTGCTCTTGAAAGTATGCTCCATTCAAGGACTGAATTTTAACATTGTTAGCACAACTTCTTAATAAAGCCAGTTGTCCTTGAAATATAAAAAGAGCTGGAAGGGCCTTGCAAAGACTTTTAGCTCATTCTCCTGTATCAGTGTTGGATTTTTAAATCATTACAAGTTTTCAAGATTCTTTAAGAATCCCCAGTCTTCTGAGGGTCTGTCTTCCTTGGCCTCAGACTCCTGTTGGTTTAAGTATTCATCTAATTTTCCAGTTACTTATTTCAAGCTGAAATTCACCCAAAAGGCTTTCTCTGTGCATCAAAATAGTTTCCTT
Source organism: Callithrix jacchus (assembly GCF_049354715.1). Lineage (NCBI taxonomy): Eukaryota > Metazoa > Chordata > Mammalia > Primates > Cebidae > Callithrix > Callithrix jacchus. The sequence goes on from NC_133514.1 coordinate 90,471,278, forward strand.
TCCTTCTTTCCTTGGTGTTTAAAGAAAGTGGTGGCTGAGATAGAGACCTGGAGACATGGGAGGTAGACATGTGTGAAGGGGCCTCATCAAGAAGTTCCCCAGTTGGGGTGTCCCTGATTCCTGCCCCATGCTCCCCACAGTATCCAGAAGCCTCCTTTGCCTTGTTCCCCTCCATGAGGCCAGAGATATTGGAGGCTGGCAGGGCTCAGAGTGTAGCCTTTGGAACGAGACTACCTGGATCTGAATCTCAGCTCTGCTATTTTCACTCCGCGGCCTTGGATAATTCACTTAACCTCTCTGTGCTTCATTTCCAGCATCTTTACAATGGAGATCATAATAGTACCAATATGTAGGGCTATTGTAATGATTGAATTAATATAGACAAAGTGCTTAGAACACAGCCTGGTGTCTTAAAAGTGCTATATAAGTTTTAGAAATTATCATTGGTCCGGGTGTGATGGCTCATGCCTGTAATCCCAGCACTTTGGGAGGCTGAAGTGGGCAGATCACAAGGTCAGGAGTTGGAGACCAGCCTGGCTAATATGGTGAAACCCCATCTCTAACAAAAATTAGCCGGGCATGGTGGCGGGTGCCTGTAGTCTTCGGTAGTTGGGAGGCTGAGGCAGGAGAATCGCTTGAACCCAGGAGGCGGAGGTTGCAGTGAGCCAAGACTGCGCCACTGCACTCTAGCCTGGGTGACAGAGCAAGACTCCATCTCAAAAAAAAAAAATTATTGAGTGAATGACACAGGCAGAGTTGCTTGAGTGGTGTCTTGTACATGCCAAATGCTCAATAACTATTTGCTGAGGCACCTGGAACAGAGTGGGTCTTCATTAAACACTAGTTCTCTTTCTCTCCTGTCCCAGGTTTGTGAAGCAGGGAGCCCTGTTCTTGCTTCACTTAGCCAACATATGCACAGCACCAGGCGGGTAGGTAGTAGAGAAACCATGATGCTCAGGACTGGGAGGGGTGGGGAGAGCATTTATAATGTAGGTGGAGAAGCCATGTGCTTCAACTGTGCTCTTTTGGTTAAAGTAACGCCATGAAGCCAAGCAGAAATACTGCCCTAAGCTTTCCTATTTTTGGTCAATATGCTGCGAGGAAGCAAAGGAAACAGGGGGCTAAATTAAAGTAGCATTTATAAATACTTTAATGATGATGAATAAATGATTCATCAAAGTTGCTTTGCATAGTAAATTATTCCGAGACACACAGAGACCTGTCGGAATGATTGTAAACTAGTTAATAGATGATGTTATCGCAACTTGCAAGAAGCACTTCAGAGCAGCAGCCCAAGCACTTGTTTATGCCTCTGTACATCCTAACATAATTTGAGAAAAAGGGAAATTTACTTACCAGCTGTTAACAAAGTGTTCACGCTACCCTAATGTAAAACGTTACCAAACTTATTAAGTGACTTACCGATTCCATTGGGCTTTATGTTCTCTTGGTATTCTTTGGTGACAGTTAACTAAGATGGCGTGGCCTTTCATTTAAACAGTTCCATTCTTTGGCAAATTCTCAGGATCTCAGGAAACTTTGCAGGGTAGAGATGGAGGGGTTAGATGAGGGTCTGGGGGCATGGAGCATGGAACATGTGGAGCCATATTGTGGACCTGGATGTCCTTGGGAGGCTGTCATGGATCTATGGATGGCCAAAATTGGAAGGAACTTGATACATCTTCCCCAAATAAAGAAACTGAAGATCTGAGAGGTCAAAGGACCCACTGAAGCCCACACAGCAGAAGACTGGCAAAATCCTAGACTTACTCTGTTGTGCTAAAGTCCTATATGGTGTTTCCCCCTCCATAGGGCACCTTACAGGGATCCATCCATGTAGAGGAAAAAAGGTATTAAGTGCTTATGGAGTGCATGATACAAACACTTGGGCCAAATGGAGGTTAAGTTTAGATACATAAAATGGAAAATCCAAATGAGAGGGGCTAAAATGAAATAGTCGTTATGAACAGGGAGTCTTGTGTGGTGATTATGTGAGCTACAGGCAAGGTCTCTACTATTGGCGTTTCTCTACCACCTCATGGTTGCAAGATGGCTGCTGCTTCAGCCGTCCTCTGTGTTCCCAGCAGGAGGAAGGGCAAAGGCGGTGAAAAAGGATAAGACCTGTATCAGGCAAGCAAACAGTTCCTCCCCATGGGGCTGCGAGTTACATCTCTTGGGCAGGACTCTACCCTCTGGCAATCCAGGCTGTAGTGAGGCTGGAAAATGTAGTTTGTTTAACTGGGTTTAGTGAACTCCCAACAAAGCTGGGGCTCCATTAGAAAGGGAGGAGACTGGATATGCAACTGAAAGTCTCTGCTGTGCCTAATTATTCTATTTGTTTCTCACAGCAACCCTATAGGATAGATGATTGTTATTGTTCCCATTTTACAGATAAGAAAACTGAGGCCTAGAGAGATTATGTAATCTGCTCAAGGAATAGAATTGGGGCTTAAATGTAGGGACTGTATGGCATCAAAAGCCTTACTCTTTTTTTTTTTTCCTTTTTGAGAGAGTGTTTTGCTCTGTTACCCAGGCTTGAGTGCAGTGGTGTGATCATAGATAGCTTCAGCCTTGAACTCCTGGGCTCAAGCAATCTTCTCACCTCAGCCTCTTGAGTAGCTAGGACTATAGGCCAGCAGCCATCACCACCATGCCCAGCTAATTAAAAAACAATTTATAGAGATGGGTTCTTGCTATGTCGCCCAGTTTGGTCTTAAACTCCTGGGCTCAAGTGATCCTCTTGGCTTGGCCTCTCAAAGTGCGCTGGGCTTACAGGTATGAACCACTACACACAGCCCAAGCCTTACTCGGATCCACTGTGCCATCCTACCTCTGTGGTAGGATATCTTTTCCTGACTTGTATCTTACAACAGCTTCCTAGAACCTCAATCTCCTCATGAAGTGGGGAGGAAGACATTCCAAAGCAAGAGGGGAAACTGACTAAAAGATCCCTTGCCTAGCATGTGACACCAGGCTTTGCATATAGGGAACCCCATATATGGGGCAGGCTGGGAAGGGAGCCTAGGACTTCTAACTCTAGTGCGTGCATATGTGTACAGTGTGTGCACTGTGTGTGCGCGCATGTGTCTATTTCCTGTTTGCATTTTAGATCTCATTTTGCACGGTGCAATTGAAGGCATCCCTTCCTGCTAAAGAATAGAGACTTCAGGCAGTACATGGGGAGAAATTGGCAGCAGGGTATCGTCCTGAACTCTTAACATAGAGGTGGATGCCTACTCTACCTAGCCCGAGATTGAAGTCTCTTGACAATCGGTGAAAAGGAGGCAGACAGTAAGACCAACAGCTGTAGAGAAGATGAAGGGCAGATCCGGAACCCGGGTGGCTGGTTAGGGGAACCTGTTGACAGGAGGTTCAGCAAATTCAGGTGCAGAACTTTCTACTCTATTACAAATGTTTAGTCCTCAGGGGAGAGGCAAGAGCTCAGGGCAGCTTAACTTTGCCTCCAGCTGCTTTAGAATCAGAATGGACTTAGACCTGCAGATGCACAGACCAACATGGCAGCTCTTCCAGGGGCCTGGCCTTGCTGCTGATGAGATGAAAGTTGCCTTGGTTAAGGGTGGCCACGGATTTTGCTCTGAGGATTTTTCTTTGACGTTTTATAAATCAGCCAGCAAGACAGCCAATTTCATGCTGAGATGTCATATTGAAGGCCTCACCCTAAGATCAATTGCTGGCTGACTTTAATTCTCTGTTATGGAGCCTGGGCCAGTCTTACCCCAACTGGGACACTGCCAAATCTTGACTTTTGATGCTTTAAACTCAGCCCTTCGTTCTTTTCTTGGCCCCAACCCTGCTCCCCAGGAAACTTTTCCATGTTAAGGGATTCTTCAATGAGTGCTTTGCTTTAGAGTACACTGATGCCAGAGGTGTTACTCCTCAGAGAATATCCTGCAATTTGACTATGCTGCCATAAGGGGGCGATAGTTCCATTGACCAGGTTTACGTGAATAATGTGAGAGGAGAAAACTAACAGCTGTGGAATGTTAAGTTTGGCATTGCCTTAAAAAAAATATTTTTAAAGCATTTAAACAGTAGGAGGCTGCCCATAAACATTCCAATTTGGGGTTTCCTTTGAAATATCAGGATGTCTGGCAACATTCCCTCGGGCAGACAGCCAGCTGGGACTGAGTAGGCGCTGCTGCCTTGGGGCAGGACATGCAGCCTCCTGTGGCCACTGTCCTCACCTAGCTGGCAGCCACTCATTTATATTACCTGACTACTTCCAAAACCCCTGTTTTGTTTTTGTTTTCTGGTGTGTGTGTGTGTGTGTGTGTGTGTGTTTTGAGATGGAGTCTTGCTCTGTCACCAGGCTGGAGTGCAGTGGCGCAATCTCGGCTCACTGCAATCTCCGCCTCCTGGGTTCAAAAGATTCTTCCGCCTCAGCCTCCCGAGTAGCTGGGACCACAGGCGAGTGCCACCATGCCCGGCTAATTTTATTTGTATTTTTAGGAGAGACGGGGTTTCACCGTGTTGGCCAGGATGGTCTCGATTTTTTGACCTCGTGATCCTCTTGCCTCGGCCTCCCAAAGTGTTGGGATTACAGGCGTGAGCCATGGCACCGGGCCGCAAAGCTCCTGTTTAATCTTTAGGCATATTTGAGCTGCAGAGAATACCTGTCTTCTTCCCAAAGCTCCTGTTTAAGCCCTAGGCACATTTGAGCTAGAGAGACTATTAATTTAAAAGTTTAACTAGCATAGCTTTAAAAACGTTAAAGCATCTGCACTTAGGTGGCCACCAAGGTCTGCACTTAAATATCATGCCTTAGGATCAACTTTCAAGTAGACAAAATCGAAGATTCTTTGATAGCTTTCTTATACGTTTGTCTTAAACTTGAACCAAGTCCAATTTTTAGAATCTACCACACTTTCTCTTACGTTGATGACGATCAGTCATCCTCGATTGCCTGGTACTGAGGGGTTTCCTAGAATGTGGAACTTTGAGTGTTGCAAGAAAGAAAGTCCGAGGCAAACCAGGACACATCGTTCACCCTGCTATTCTGTGGGCCACTCTGTCTACCTCTACCTGGAATGCCTCCCCTTGGCCTGGCTCACCACTCCCTCACCTTTCAGGTCACAGCTTCGACAAATCTGCCTTGAGTACCCTTCCCTGCAGCCTGCAGCAGGTGTCCCCACTTCCCCTTGTCCTGCACTCTCCATCTGTGCTAATGTATCTGCTCACCTGTCTGCTTCTACTAGACTGTGAGTTCTCAGGTATTGGCTCGAGGCTCTCCTGTTCAAAGTTGTGTTCCCAGCACACAGCACAGTGCATGGCCCAGAGTAAGTGTTGAGTGCTGAATACAGACTAATTCCTCCATGATATGGGGCAGGCATGATGTCTAACTCGGCTCTGCACCCCTTGCAGGCCTGGCACATGGCAGGTGCCCAATAAAGGGGTTATTGTGTTGAATTTCATTAAACTGGGCCAAAGATTTGGATAGACAGAGCTCTCTTCTGGTGAAAGAAGAGGATGAAGGGAAATAATGATCTCTCATGATAGTCTTTTTCACCCTGTTTTGACTGTGACTCTTTTTTACTTCCTGGGTGTTCCTCATTTTTCTAAGTAGACACTAAGCCCTCCTGTGGGCAGATACCATGCCCTCTGCAACTTGTATGCTTCTCTTTTAACAGGCATACTGAAAAAAAAGATATTGAATATGTTGAAGTGTTTCAACCAAAGTGGGACTTCTAGAGAGGTGCTGATTACTTTGTATGTTAGAATCTCTCCCCGGCTAGTTCCTGGTTGCCTGGGATCAGTAATGACCCTGCTCACTCATTCTCCATTCTCAGGAGCTCATACATTGCTCCAAATTGGATCAGACACAGATTATGGCAAGAAAGATGAAAGCAGGATAAAGAACAGCCCTTCATGTTGAGTGACTTATCAGAGACACTTAATTTTGGAAGACAAAATTGGAAGTCATTGCCATAGGTCTTTAAGAAGAGCAACCCTGTTTTTCGAGACATAGAATGGTGTGAGTGGCCTCTGTAGACCCCGTTCTAATCTGAGACTTGGTGGCTTCTTGAGAAGACAATGAAAGCAAGTGGGAGTGGCCAGTGGAAGGGCAGGGGAGTCACCCCAGGGACAGCTCTGACCACCGGTGGCTCACTCTTGCACGGCCACAGCGAATTCCTGGGTTGGAGTCAAGTTCTCCCAATGCCACATTATCTTCATGAGCCAGACTTTCCAATCTGAGTGCCATGACTGGGTGATGATGGTTTGCTGAGCTATTGACCCTCTCAACCATCTGGGCAGCCACGTCAGCTCTGTGGTGGGCAAGATCCACAGGTTTGGGCACCTTTGACCTCTAGGAACCTCCCCCCTACCTCAGCAGGTGTCACAGTTTCACATCTGTCTGCACTGACTTGAAAAAGGTAAGGAGTCTCTGTCTTACTCCACACCTGTGGGACCATGAGCTGTCTGTATAATTCCCCAAACACACTATAGCAAAGTGGGTCTGACCTGCCATCCAGAGACTGAGTTCTAGTCCTAGTGCTGCTTCCTACCAGCAAGTGACCCAGATTGTCATATTTCTTAGCCACATTATGTGAATAACCACCAAAATTCCATGCCAATTACTGATGCTGGTGGAAAGAATACATAGTTAATATTCTTGTTTAACATGTATTCTGTGCTGAATTGAACTGCTCTCAGTCAGTATTCCACAGACATTATCGGGGGAGCCTTCTCTGGGTCAGACTTGATAGTCCTAGCGGTACAATGGTAAGAAAACCCAAGCTTGGTGCCGGCCCTTGTGGAGCCCACGTTCTAGTTGTTTCTAGCTTTCTGTTAGGAAGGTGGAGGCCTGTGCCCAAAGCCATCCCTCTCCACTTGTGAGTTTGTCCCTGAAAGGGGGTATTAATGCTACCCAGCTGAGTGAAGGGATGAATCTTGAATGCAGTCCTAAGAGCACACATCTGGTGGCACTGTGCCTTTCCTCAATCATCTGTCCACCTGGGGCCACTGCCACACATGCTCAGGGCATACTGAGATAACCATCTGACACAGACTGAGGAAAGTCACCCAGGAGACTGCCTGTGTCTGAATTTGTCCCTGTACTCCCTGCTCCTGTCTTTTTGACATCTGGTGTGTTTTTGATACTTGTACCCTCATCTCAGCTCTTCCCCACCCGCAGTCTGCTCTGTATCACTGCCAAAGCACCTCCATTCTGAGAGGGCTCAGGGACACCCCCAAGGAGAAAGGAAGTACTGGTTTCCAACATCAACACCAGCAAAGAAGTAATGTGAGCCTCTCTCTGGGGTGAACACGCCTGCAGAATCTTTTGTTGAATGAAGCACCTTTTGCATGAAGAAACGGCGGCAAGATAAAATGACACGTTGCTAATGATGTATTTTATGGACTGCCATCTGTCTCCAGAAAGGTCAGAGAAAAATGGCAACTCAGTTGCAGGTGATTGGGCAGCAGCAGTGGCTGGGGGGACAAATGGCTCTCATCGGAACATGACAGGGAGCCTTGGTGACATCATATAAATGCCCTAATTGGGAAGTGGTCAATCGAGCAGGCCTGACTTCTGAATTTGATGTGTCAATAAACAAGCTCAAGGTGAGATGCTGGATCAATACCAGAGGACAAGAACCATCCGGCAAATTTACTGCAAAGTAATTGGGTGCAAAATGACTCAACTCAACCTTCACACTGCTGAAAACCAAACGGTGGGCCCACCAGCAACTGTTTGTACGCGTCAGTGGCTGCTTATGAGGGCTCACTGTCTGCTAATGGGCCTGGGGGAATGGGATCCCCAAGAAGGGAGAGAAAACTGTGAACCCTGGACGATGACGCTGGCTGCAGCAGAAGCCTTCTCATACTTGGGGAGTATCACCTAGATGCTTCTGTCAGGAATAATGTTAAATATAATATGGTAATGACCATTATAATTATTATATATCCATTTTTGACTCAGGTTGCAAAATATGAGATGCAGAGGAAATATTCACATCTATATATTTATGTCTACATCTGTATCTACTAATGGTTGAGATGGGTGGTAGCTTGTTCTCTCCACAGGATGTAGGGAGATGGGAATAGACTATTCATTGCTTTAGCTTAAGGGTGTGTGGGCTTGGAGGTGGGTAGTGGAATGCAGAGAGCATGTCCTGCCCTGGCCCAGTGGTGGGGGCGGCTTCCTCCCAGAGCCTCCCACTTACTGTGTGAGCCTGCTGGTCTCTGAGCAGGTTGGGGAGGGCGTGCTGGAACCATTTCTGCCAGCTCTCAACAGCTGATGGTTACCTATATAACAAATGGTGATGTTTATTTGCAACAAACAAATGTTTAAATATTAGTAGCTTGAAATCAGCCATGATGGGAGTATTCACACCATGAGAACCAGCAAACACTCTCTATCAGGCCCACAGAGAGTCATTTACTAACATGCCACTAAGAGCGGAGGTGGGTCTAGGGAGTTGAGGTCCAGCCAAGGAAGGGTGGTGAGTCTCGGACAGGCTGCACCCTTGGAGGTTGTGCTGCTGGAGAATCACACTTGTGTTTGTGAGCTGTTGGGTGAGGTCCAGAGGCAGCTGAGGACAACAGGAGAGCCAATGGCTAAGGAAGAGATTCTGTGCACATGTGGTCAGTGTTTCTGAGACAGGCCCAGTTTAGCGGCTGCCTGGGATAGTAAAAAGAGCCTTGTGCTGGGCACCAGTAGGCCAGCCTTCTAGCCCTGGCTTTGTGCTTCACTGCTACAAGTTCCAGCATCAATAATCAGCTGGAAGGCCCCAGAGGGCCCTACAGGTTGTGACATTAAAGTAATTTTATATTGGCTGCCCAAACCCCTGGGGTGCCCTCTCCACAGCTTTGGTTCCTCTCCTGACTGTGACTTCTTCGTCCACCATCTCTTCCCAATCCAGCAACCAAAGGATTAACACCTGGCCCATGTGGGGGCATCTGGGACCCTCCTCCTGCTTTGGTCTTGTTGGGTCAATATCCCTGGCCTGTCTGCATCACAGTGCAGGAGGACCATCAAGCTCTACTGGGTTCCTGGGGGTAAAAAAAATGCAAGCTGGCTCATTACTACTAGCAAAACATTCGGATGGGTGGGGGCAGCTGGTGGAGGCTAGCAGAGTCTCCCAGATGTGAGGATCCCTGGAAAGAGGCAGGTGGGTGAGTGCCAGCCTGAGACAGCCTGGGTTCAGATGTTGGCTCAGCTGCTAACTGAAGCTGTGTGGCCCGAAGCAAGTCACTGAATGCTCTCTATCCCTCCGTTGCCCCGTCTGTGAACTGAGGTGACTAGCAGAATCGACCTTATTGGCTTGTGAGCTCTGGATGAGCTAATTCATAGAAAGTGCTTAGAGCTGTGTCTGGGAAGGAGGCAAGTGCTCTGACTTCATCCACTACTTCTGTCATTTCATGCCTCACAGCAACTGCAAGAATAGCTTTTTTTTTAATCACCGATGTTCCCATTTTTATGACATGGAGACTGAGCTTGAGGCATCTAATGACTTGCCTGTGGTCTGTGGCCCATTGGTGCCAGAGCCATCTGGAACCCAGGCTGTTCCCTGTGTGTTCTCCACCTTCCTGCTGACCTACACGTGCCTGGGAGGCACATGGGGAGGATCAGGCTTAGGAGGAAGTGGCCGGCCCAGAGGATGAGGGCAGTGGGAGTGGAGACCCTGGCCTGAGGCCAGTGGTGCAGTGAGAGGGCTGAGGGGAATTCATGGTCCACATGGCCTGGGGAGAGAGGAAGAAGGTGAGGCAGGGAGGGTAAGTGGGAAAGCTGGCAAAGCTAACTTCATTTTTCCAAATTTAGCTTATCTCATGAGCTCTGTATCCACAGGGAGAAATGTAATTCTGCTAACTAACTCAGAGTCATCTTTGCCCGTTTAGATGCAGTCACTTTGGAGGAAATACTAGTAAATCCAGGGTTCTCCCACTTCTCCCTCTCCTTCTCTTTTTCCTGAGAGTCATTTTAGTCTAGGGGAAGGGGCAGCAGTGTGCATGTGTGTCTGCGTGTGTGTGGCTCATCTAGCACACACAGGTGTGTGTACACCCCTCCCCCAACACACACTGCTGTGAGGTGCCCTCAGGCCCATCAGCCCAGATACCCCCTTTAGCCTTGGCTACCTGGACAAATAGGTGCCAGGTGAGAGGCAGACCAGGAATAGGGGCTCCTGCTCCACCTTCCAGAATGCCAGGACACTTGGCCTTCTGTAGCCTCTATTGTCCGGTCAACCCTGACATTTGGGGCCTGTTGGGTGCTGAGCCCCTTCTCAGTGACCTTGGCAGTGATCGCTAAGCCATGATCATGCTCTCTTCCTCCTCCTGCCAGCTGCTCGGCATTTTTCCTCTGAGTGAGAACTGCCTGTCAGCATCGTTCTTCTCCATGCTGAGGTCCAGTGTGGCCTCTGGGCACAGAGCCCTCCAGCCCCTTGGATAGTGAGAAGCCGAAGTCAGGCTTTTGGCCTAAAAATCCTCGTATTTTTGTCAAGTTTCTAATTCCTTAACATAAAATACTTTCAGGGCTAGTATTTCTTCAGTGAGTTAAAAAATCCATTTGGCCATCCCACTGATCTCGTTCTAAGCTGGTCCTATTAGCCTGATTCAGGGGGCTGGAGACACCCGGAGAAAGACAGACACACATGGGGGAAAGCAAAAGCCAGTTATTATCTCAAAATACTGTGTTTCTGCTTATGTCAGTGCTTAGCCCGTGGCCTGGCATCTACTTGGTAAGAGCTGAGTCATTGCTACCTATTGTCAGGGTCATCATTATTTTACATTGCTGGGCTTGTGATGGTTAAGAGTGAGGGAGAGACACAGAGACAACACAGCCACGCAGTAGATAGAGTGGGAAGCTTAGGGAGCCAGGGTGCAAGTCAAGTCGTTTGGAGGGTGGGAGAAGGCTTCCTGGGAGAAGTGATGAGGAAATGGAAACTGCAGCTTCCCTGGTCTCACCTCACACCACTTCCCGCCCATCCCTTCTTTACTTCGGCCTCATTCAACTCCTACTCCCAGGTTCATCATTCCCTTTCATTGGATCCCTGCTGCTTCCTACTTTCTCCATGCTGAAAATCCTTACCAGGCTTCAGTCTCCACCTTGATTGGAACCTCATGAAAGACATTGAGCCAGGACCACCCAGCTCAGTAGCCCCCAGGTTCCTGATCCACAGAAACCGTGGGATAATAAATGTTTGTTGCTGTCAACCACGAAGTTGTTACACAGCAGTAGGTAGGTGATGCAATACCACATTCTTCCCTGACTAGGATGCTTCTAACTCTAGTGCATCCTAGTGCAGTTTCTTGAGCCGAACAAATAATTCAACAAATGAAAGGGAGAGTTTTGCAGTGACAAATGCCTGAGAGGAGAAGCCAGGAGGTGCAGGTCCCTGACCCAGTTCTGTCATCCCTGTGCTGGGAGCCTGAGATCAAGACCCTTTCCCTCTCTAAATCTCAGTCCCTCCCCTTTTGGATAAGTGGTTGCACTAGACAGTCTCTAACATGACTTCCAGCTTTAACATTTGGTGAAAGTTTATGAAACATTTTCAATGTACTGGCCTCCACTTGCCTATGACTTCTTCAACCCCAAAGCAAGGTCATTTTGAAGAAAACCAACAATGTGGTCAGTCTGCCAGCAGGGGCCATGGGCTGCGGAGGGTGATGCAGAACAATGGTTTTTAATAAGGGGCAATTAAGACCGTGTAGGAGACATTCACAACACCTGCACTTGCAGGGCCAGGCCAGCCCGGAGGCCTCCCTGTAGGCTGTTTATTTATTTTTTTTGAGATGGAGTCTTGCTCTGTCACCCAGGCTGGAGTGCAGTGGCACAATATCAGTTCACTGCAACCTCCGCCTCCCGGGTTCAAACAATTCTTCTCCCTCAGTCTCCAGAGTAGCTGGGACTACAGGCACCCGCCACTGTGCCTGGCTAATTTTTGTATATTTAGTAGAGTCGGGGTTTCACCATATTTGTCAAGTTGGTCTCGACCTCCTGACCTCGTGATCCACCCGCCTTGGCCTCCCAAAGTGCTGGGATTACAGGTGTGAGTCACCTCACCCAGACCTGTGGGCTGTTTTTGTCTAGGTTGTAGGTAGATACAGACCCTGGGATGCCAGTGCCTGTGGGCCTCTCTGGGCAGAGATGTCATATCAAATGGACGTGGCCTCTTGTGTGGAGGACTGGGCCAGGCCCCTGGAGGAGCCAGGAGCGGAGGCCCTCCAGGAACTGAGAACATGACTTACGCCTGTAACTTCTCATGGGGTGGAGCCTGTGCCAGGGTGGTATTGTGAGATACTGGCATGGGACCTGGTACCCCAGGATCAATTCCTGGAAGACATGGTGTTGGGACCAGGCCTTGGAAAGCCGTATGATGACTGCACATGGACCTGAGACTCCAGCCTTGGGGGCTCCTTTTTTGGCCCAGCTCCATGGCTCCCCTAGGAAGGGAGGCTGGTCCTCTGGACAGCCTGGCCCTGCTCTGTCCTGAGGTGGGAGAAAAGGCTGGGACTTTGCAAGAGGAACTTTCACCAAAAAGAAAAGAGCATAGGGGGATACAGTCCTTGTCCCCCTGCATTAGAGGAGAGATGGGACGGATTTGTTGCAGTCAGGACAGTTTCAAGGGCTTAGGTGGGGCAGAAAGAACCTGAGCAGAGGCCAAGTTCATGAGGAATGATGGAGGCCTGGTAAAGAACTTGTGGGTGAGGCAGCAGCAGCATCACAGAAACCTCCCTGCCCCTTCCCTTTCCCCTCTGCAGGCTAGCTTCCTGACCCGGGTCCCGCACAGACAGGAGGGGGCCGGGGTCATGCCCAGGTAGGAAGTTGGTTGGGGCTCTATCACTGACAGGCCTTTCCTTCCCACAGGTGCTCCCATTAAGATAACACTGTTTATGTCAAATTTCTTGCTTCAGTCTGAAAGTCCTGGATTTTGGTTTGGTGTCTTTTGTCTTCATCAATATTGTCACGTATTTACCCCATGTTCTGCTGAAAGGAATTCAGCAAGAACTAGGCATGTACCCAGCCTGGAGGAGTGGCCTATAGGAAAGAGAAGCTGTGGTGTCTACTTTCATTAAGGTACAAGGCTGATACATGAGAAACAGTTTTAAAAACTAGTAGCATGCCACTGCACTCCAGCCTGGGTGACAGAGCAAGATTCTGTCTCAAAACAAAACAAAACAAAACAAAGAACTGTTATCAACAATTAAGTAAAATACATCAAGTGAATTATCAATGAAAGAGAACTTGTGTGCTTTATTTGAAATTAAGACAGTGTTATGGTCTTATTTATCCTGGAGGGCTTCCTGAAGGAGGTGAGGTGGGAAGGCTTTCATTTCAGTGGAAGGAACTTCAAGCACAAGGCAGGGCAAATCTTGGCATGGGGCAGGTGTGGCCGCTGGACAGCCCTCCTGGTATGGCAGGTAAGATTTTGCACAAGCATGTCCCACGTATCTGCACCGTCAGCCACACCTCTCTGGACTCTGCAGGAGGTGGCTGACAGACTGATTTGCCATGGAAGCTTTCCCTGGGGCCATTACCTGCAACCACATTTCTTTAGGAACAGACAACCTCCCCAGCAATTTCATTTCTGCTCAAGTTTGTGTTTTCACACTAGGCTGAGTTTCCATCCACCTTCAAGTGTCCTTCCCCTTTCCCATTTCATGCTCCTGTCCCTAAATAATGTTTGTATTTTCTATTAATAGGACTGTCTTGATCGTGGCTGGTCCAGCTGACCTACTTTCTCCAGTTTCCTATTCCAGAATTGCTGCTGCCTGATTCTCTTAGCACCGTCTACTCTTCAGTCATTTACTCCACATGTGGTTATATGGCTCCTGCTGTTTAGAGACTACAAAAAAAAAAAAAAAAAAAAAAAGAAAAGAAAGGTATAAAATACAGTCCAAGGCCCCTGGTAGCTGAGAGTCTAGTTGGGAAGTCAAGACAGATACTCACATGGGAACCATGTAAGCAGGCAACTGCATACATTTTGGATATCCAGGTAGCACTGCCCATATGTGTGCTCTCTGCTCAGAGAAGTGAGAGAGCCCAGGGCTGGGTAAACCTTGGAAATCTTTGTGGAGGAGGTAGGAGTTCAGTGAGTTGTACTATTTTTCCAGGGAGAAGATTCCACAGGCATGAACTCTCTTACTTCCAATTCATAATTTCTTAATTCATCAAGAAGAGACAATGGCATAGGAAGACAGTGTTAGCTGGTTTGCCACCCACTTATTTCCCCAGCCTCATTCCCACCCTGTTTTCTAGAGGCAGGTGAGTCTCCACCCATCTTTACTGCCCACTCTGCCAGCTCGATTTGGGTGGCATGTTTCCTCCTGGCTCCGCTTCTACACCAGACTCAGATTGGCCTCTGTAGCTTTGCTTATCTGGTTCTTTAGGTGGAATATCTTTCCCTTCTTCTCGAACACAGTAGTAGATTATTTAAAAAATTTGCCGTCTTCCCACCCACCCCTGCACCCTCCACACACAGGCAGACATACTTCCTTGCCTGGGTGATGTTGGGTTTGTCTATGTGACTGGCTTTGACTTCCTGGTGGACAAAGGGTGTACCTCACCTCCCTTCCTCCCTTGATTAAGTGCTTGGCCAATGGACATTAGCAGATAAGACATTAACATGCCCCCTTGTGTTTTGCTGTGGTTGTGAGAACGTGTCAACTGGCCAGCTGGTGCAAGGAGGATAAGAAACCAATGTGGGCACCTGGACCCGATCTGTGGCTTTGAGCCAAGGGTCCAGCCTGGATCAATGTCCTGCAGTCATAGGAAGAAGTGATTCCTATTTTAAGCCCCTGAGTTTTGTGATGGTTTGTTACGCAGCATTAATATGGTAATAGATGACTGATACAACCATCAGTGCAGAAATTCTCCTTTTCTCATTACTTTAAGGGCCAAAGTTGCCTCCTTCAGGAAGTCCTTGCAGATTGGTCATGCCTAAATCTCTTTCTTCATCTGCTCCATGCCTCTTTAGCTCTCATTAGCTCTGCCTTTTTTATGCATGTACTCTCTTGCCATCTCTCATGTGGGCTTCCTGCCTTTGTAACTGTGCTGTACAGAGGAGCCAGGCACATGGAAAGCCCTCAGAGCTACCCAATGCCTAAAGAAAAGAAAAGCACACCTCTGACACTACCTTTGGCATCCCTGAGATTCTTCCCTGGGGACTGGCTTAGGTTCTAATGTCACTAAAGCCTTTAGTAATTAGCCTGTGTTTCCAGAATATCCAGGGGCAATTAGCACAGGTTGGATTCCACAGGCGTGGCATCTGGGGGATGGTCAGGGATGCCTTGGTGCACCTGGCCTGCTGACCTCACTGGCCACCTGAGTTTTAGCAAAACTTTCCACTCCTGGACTAATTCAGAGGAAATGCCATGTACGTGGAGTTCCTGGGCTCCATGCCCATCTCTATGGGGAACTAACCATATCCTGGGCAGTAAAGCTGCGGGTGTTCTCTGAGGAGGCTGGTGTCCCAAAATTCTCATCCAACTGCTCCCCCTCTGGACACTCCCTCCCTGGCCCACGCTGCTGCTTTTGCTGGGTTGTTCCCCCCTCCCTCATGCACACACATCCATGCCTGCCTGAGGTCTCTTCAGCCCACCAGGCCACTTCCTCTGATAGACCTCCTCCATGGCAGAATTCATTTCTTCATTCCCAGGTACTCCCATAGCCCTTGACTTACCCATCTTTGTGGCCACTGGAAATGACATCATATGCTAGATATTTGCATAAACCCTCTCAGGTCCTCTAGATTGCAAGCTCGTACTGGGGCAGAGGTGATGGTTGATTCACCTCCGAGTGCTCTCCATCCTTAGTGTACATCCCTGGTACAATGGGCAAAGAACAATGGTAAAATCTCAAGTGAGAGGATGAGAAGTGATGAGAAATGAGATAGGTTCCATGGAGACTTTGAAGACTTGAGGATGGTGGAAATCACAAAGATCTGTGGCATGCTCAAGGGACGTCACTGAAGATGGTGGAAAGGACCAAAACTATAGCTTCCCAGAGAGCTGAGATGAATTCCTGGGTGGGAATTATTAAAAGATGCTGACTGTCAAGGGGAAAGTCTGAAGGCAACCCTTGCTGCCTTCAGGGCCTGGGCCGAGACTGGCCTTTCTGATGATGCCTATGGCAGAGTTCTGGATTGCCAAGTGGTGTGGAGGGTGGGGAGGGGAGGCTGCCAAGGGGGCCAGCTGTGTTCAGGTACAGGGGGGTCTCTGGGACTTATTTGGAATCCTAAAATATAGGTCAACTGGGAGGATCCTAAGGACCATTAGGAAAGAGTCTCACTTACAGATGAGGAAACTGGAGCCCAGGAGTGAAATATATTGCTTCAGCTAAAATAGTGCTACAACCAGGGCGAGAATGCAGATCTTTGGGGATCTAAGAACTGTGTGAAAACATTTCTGAAAATGGCAAAGGGACTGAATAGGACTCATGGGACATGGGCAAGTGGTCAGGAAGAAAGGATAAGGTCAACCCACGTCAAGTGCGCACTCCCTGGTCAGCCTCCTCCACAGGGCACGGCTGCGTGTGTACTTCCAGTGCCTTCTGCCACTGTTGAGGCTGGCCCTGGGTGCTTGAGAAGTATACACTAAGGCTAGACATTTTCATATCTCTTTCTTCTGCCTTTCTCCTTTGCTCTCCCTCCTGAGCACCATCCCCACCCCCTGCCTTCTGCCTCCATCATATTGAATCACCAGGGTGTGAAATATAATAAAGCATTGTACCGTTCAATCTGTCGGCTATTCCTTAAAGGTGTACTCTAGGTAAATATCCCCTTGGCCTGTGAAAAATGAGCTTACCTGCAACAAATGACTTTGATGAACCTCAGGAACCGGCCCTCTATCATTCTTTTCCAATTGGCTTCCCCAGCCAAGCATGATTTCCCTCCACAAATTTGTCTTGCTGAAGGAAGAGTTTCTCTAATTCACTTTCCTCCCAATGCCCAGCTTCTTTGCTTGGGCATCCCTTTATCCCGCTACCACTCTCAGAGATGTCTTTCTTCTAGAAGCTGGGAACTCCTCCTGCAGTCATCAAATGCTTCACCAGGTTGATCAAAATCAGGACCCAAATTAATCAGTTCTTCCATGAACACTCATTGGGTGTGGCAGAGTGGAAATGTACTGATCCTGGATTTGTGAAATGGGCATCCCCTTATCTCCACCACTTCCCGGCTCTGTACCTCACTTTTCTCACCTGTGAAGCAGGGCAGATAACAACACCTGGTCTTCTTCCTTCACAAGAGCGTCTGAGTAGCAAACACATTTCTCCACGTGAAAATGCTTCAAAAATTATACATCACTGTATAAACACAGTGCTTACTATTATTATTGTAATCTAAATTCTTTAGGGGGTGAAAGAAAAGTTCGTTCATTATTTCATTAAAAGTTCATTTATTCAACAAATATATACTGAGTACCTACTATGTGCCAGGCATTGTGCAAAACAGTGTGGGTAGGTGAGGGAGTAAAAGGGACAAAATTCCTGCTCCCATGGAATTTGATTATATTTCCTTCTGATCTAGTTGTGATGACAAAACCCACATGTGTAAGAGCTAACTAGAGAACAGAAAGGTGTACTGCATGTTGATGAGCTAAGTAATACATCTTAAACTGCAAGTTCCAATTACCTGGGTATCTAGTATGCTATCATGGGTCATTTTATTTAATTCTCAAACAACTCTACAAGCTAAGCATTTTTACAGTGTAGGAACATGGGGCTTGGAGAGGAAATCATTTTTCTGAGGTCCCAGAGGAGAACTGGGATTGAGGCTTGGGGTTGTCGGATTCCTCTGGGGCTCCTTTTCATCCACCCTAGTTCTCCCAGGCTTGGGTCTGCACAGTGAACTTACTCTTCGGTTTTAGGAATTGAGAGTGCTCACTGTGCTATGGTGGTCAGAAGCATCTTCAAAGAAGTTGCCTCCCGCTTGGCTTTGAAGGAAAGGAAGAATTTGCATCAGCATGGTGGGCGGAAGGGGGAGTTTCTGTTAGTGCTGGCAGTGGGAGTGTATGAGCCATACAAGTGGGAGGCAGCTTGAGAGAGGAGGGAGGAGACAAGACTGGCTGGATGGGAGGCAGAGATGGAGAGCGAGGTTAGACAGAACCAGATCTTGCAGGGGCTCAAAATCAAGACCGGGGAACATTTCCGTTCAGAGAGGCAAGGTAGAGGCAATTTCACTGTGAAAACAAGAAGTATACCTTCTCCTTGCTTAACGATTTCACAGCTCTCTACCCAGAAAGCTTGGTTATGCTGTTGTAACTGAGTGATGCTGGGTAATTAATAGCCTTCCTGTGGGCCTCAGTTTCCCCCATCTGTAAGAGGAAGGGGTTGGAAGAGAGAAATGCTGAGGCTCCTTCTAACTCTGAGATGTCTTGATTTTGTGATTCCATAATGAACTCAAAAACATGTACGTATGCAATCACAGCCACGTACCTGCGAGGGCTTTTTGCTTCTCTGCCGTTGTAATTTTAGATAAGTGCCAAATGCCTCTTTATTCTCAAATATAAAAACATCGAGAAGATTAAGCCACAGCCTGTCTCATAATAATCTGGGCATCCAATTCCAGCTTTCTGATGAAACCACCACTCTTATAAGAAAATTGAAAAGTTTAATATTTGCAAAAACAAACATAATCCTCCCCCTGCCCCCATCCTCAAATGAGGCCGAATGTTTTTGGTGACTTCATATTTCTCTGCCCAGTTTTTTGATACATAGAGCTTTGGAAACATGCTGTGATTACAGTCCTCATTTGGATCTAACCTGTCCCGGTTATTTGGGTTCATCCTAACCTTGCCTGGCACATAATAAGCACTAAATGTATTTCATCTGGGTCAGAAACAGGTAATAGATCTGTGGCCTCCAAAGGAGGTTGAGCCTCCATGCATAATCTTACAAAAGAACTTGCACAGCTCGAGTTAGTTACAAACCTAATTTGAGCCACTTGGTGGACTTACACAAAATGCTGATGATGGTGATGCTGATGAAATACGTTTAGTGCTCATTGTGTACCAGGCAAGGCGCTAAGCATTTTACTTGCCTTCATTCGTCTAATCCCCCAACAATCTTCCGAAGTGAGTGCTATTGTCACCCTCATTTTGCAGAGGAGGAAAATGAGGACCAGTGCTGTTAAGAAACTTTTGTTGCCAATGCTTTTGGTGTTTTGTTCATGAAGTCCTTGCCTACTCCTATGTCCTGGATAGTTTTGCCTAGATTTCCTTCTGGGGTTTTTATCGTGCCAGGTCTTATGTTTAAGTCTTTAATCCATTTGGAGTTAATTTTAGTGTAAGGTGTCAGGAAGGGGTCCAGTTTCTGCTTTCTGCACATGGCTAGCCAGTTTTCCCAACACCATTTGTTAAACAGGGAATCCTTTCCCCATTGCTTGTTTTTGTCAGGTTTATCAAATATTGTATAGTTGTATGTATGTTGTGTTGCCTCCGGTGCCTCTGTTTTGTTCCATTGGTCTATATCTCTGTTTTGGTACCAGTACCATGATGTTTTGATTACTGTAGCCTTGTAGTATAGTTTGAAATCCGGTAGTGTGATGCCCCCCGCTGTGTTCTTTTTGCTTAGAATTGACTTGGAGATACCATCTCATGCCAGTTAGAATGGCAATCATTAAAAAATCTGGAGACAACAGATGCTGGAGAGGATGTGGAGAAAGGGGAACAATTTTACACTGTTGGTGGGAGTGTAAATTAGTTCAACCATTGTGGAAGACAGTGTGGCAATTCCTCAAGGCCTTAGAAATAGAAATTCCATTTGACCCAGCAATCCCATTACTGGGTATATATCCAAAAGACTATAAATCGTTCTACTATAAGGACACATGTACACGAATGTTCATTGCAGCACTGTTTACAATAGCAAAGACCTGGAATCAACTCAAATGCCCATTGATAATAGACTGGATTGGAAAAATGTGGCACATATACACCATGGAATATTATTCAGCAATCAGAAATGATGAGTTTGTGTCGTTTTTAGGGACATGGATGAATCTGGAGAACATCATCCTCAGCAAACTGACACAAGAACAGAAAATGAAACACCGCATATTCTCACTCATAGGCGGGTGATGAAAAATGAGAACACATGGACACAGTAAGGGAAGTACTAAACACTGGGGTCTGTTGGGGGGAAAAGGGGAGGGCCAGTGGGAGGGGGAGGTGGGGAGGGATAGCCTGGGGAGAAATGCCAAATGTGGGTGAAGGGGAGAAGGAAAGCAGGGCACACTGCCATGTGTGTGCCTACGCAACTGTCTTGCATGCTCTGCTCATGTACCCCAAAACCTAAAATCCAATAAAAAATTAAAAAAAAAAAAAAAGAAACTTGCCCAAGGCTACACAGGTAGTCAGCCCTACAATTGAATCTGAATCCCACAGTCTGGCTTCAGAGCACTGGTCTCCCATGCTGCTTTACTGTCTTGCAAGGATTTGGGCTGCTGCTGTTGGGAACCATTTCCCATCCCTCAGTCTCACTCATTCTCTCTGATTTTTCCTTCATCCTTCAAGCAGACCCACCTCACACAATACACTGAATGATTTATCATTTGGGCACCTGACCAGCAGACATCCACTTTGACTCTTGTTGGACACCGACTTGTGCCAGGTGCTAGGGGTACCAAGACAAGGAAGACAGGTTCCTTCCCTGGGGATTTCATGTACCAGTAAGGAACCAAGAGGCAGCAATGGCACAGTGTTCTGGGAGGACACTGGGCCTAGAGGAGGGAGTAGCATTACTTAACAGGAGACAGTGCAGGACCGGGGAATCCTCTTTCTCTCTTCTCTTCGCTACTCCCTTTCCTTCTTACTAGCAGAACTGTGAACCTGGGGTTCCTCCAGCTTAAGGGGCAAAGTGCACATTTTCTGTGCTCCCCACAAAAATCCCTATGACTTTCTTTTCTGTTTTCCTCTGGCACCTGTTTTTGGTGGCCTTCTGTATTTTTTCCTCACTCTTGTGGCCAGTGTTCACTGCTATCCTATTCTGATGCTCTGGTGCTGAGTACCAGGGCAGCTCCGGCTAGAACCTCCTCTTAGCATCACCAGATGGGTCAAAATGTAAACCAGGAAATTCTAGCTGAAGTGGGTGTATTCGTGAGCATTCTCTTGAGAAACAAAACCAATTGATTGTGTGTGCATGCATGTGTGTGGTGTGTATGTGTGTGAGTGTGTGTGTATTTATATCAGGAATTGGCTCATGCAGTTATGGAGGTTGAAAAGTCCCAAGATCTGCACTTGGCAAGCTACAGACCCAGGAAAGCAGATGGTGTAAGTTCCGGGTGAAAGCCAGCAGGCTCAAGACCCACGAAGAGTCAGTGTTTCAGTCCAAGCCTGAAGACTGGAAAAGACCAGTGTCCCAGCTCAGTCAGGCAGCTGAGGTTTCCTCTTACCCAGCCTTTCTGTTCTATTCAGGTCTTCAGTTGATTAAATGAGGCTCACCTCCAGTAGGGAGAGCAACCTGCTTTTCCCAGAATTTACTGATTGAAACGTTAATCTCCTCCAGAAATAGTCCTTGAATGCTCTGCCCTTCTGGGGTTGCTGCAGTAATAGGCATTTCTCACTGACACACATGAGGCTTTCGTGGTGCAGTGGCAAGAAATTCAGGAGGTTGGTTTGAATCTCAACTCTGACACCTTCCCTCCCCAACTGGAAAACTTTAGGACTCTCCTGTGCTCCCACAAAACATTCCTCATTGAAGAGAGAAGTAGAAAACGCAGCCTCTCACAGCCAGGCCCAGGGAGTGGTCTCCTGAAGTGGAGGGGAGGTTGCCTTTCCGGGATGTAATGTTAGCAGATCCGCTGTTGTCGCAGATCTAAGGCTGTATCTTCTGGTCTGGCAATGATGAAGTCCATTCTCTCTCTGCTGGGCTCAGCTGCTTCTGAGTCATGTGTCTCAGAAGAGAAGTATTATTTATTGACCTCTAAAATCTCATTAGGAGTCACTTCCTAAGTAAAGCAGAGGACAAGAGCCAAACCCTTTCAAAGTAGTGTTACTAAAGGGAATTTACAAATCACCCCCATTTCATAGATAAAGAAACTGAGACCAAGTTGGGCAAAATGAACAATTGGCCGTAATATTCCCAACAGCCGTCTGGAATTGGGGTTACTTTCCGATGTTGCCAGTGCAGAGCCAATGAGAGGAAGTTCCTACCACAGTTGGCGGCAGAGCTGAGATTTGAACAGGCCTCTGGAATCCTTTGCCTACTTTTCTTTCTTTCTACCATACCATGGGAACCACATGTGTAAGCTATATGAAGAAGAGGAGGACCACGAAGAGGAGATGGGAGAGAGGGGGAACAAAACGAAAATGCAAACCTTAGGCTAAAGGGAGGACTCTCAGGTGATAACCCTGATGGCAGAGAGGAGCAGGTGGGGGTGGAGAACAATGAAAAACCCCAGAAATAGTCCCTCATTTCAACCTCTAAGTAAAGTGGGCCTTGGGCCCTCTCTTCCCTTTTTTTTCCCATCTCCTTTTCTTCCTCTGGAGATACCGTCTGTTGTCTTTCCAGCAGCTGTTCTATTTCATCCCCGCTAAAAAAAAAAAAAGAAAAAAAAATCTATTTCATCCCTGTTTATCCAAACATGGCATGTTTTCACTCATAGGCGGGTGATGAACAATGAGAACACTTAGGCACAGGGAAGAGAACAACACTCACTGGACTAGGTGAGGGGGTGGAGGGGAGGGGAGGGGAGGGATAGTGGGGGTGGGAAGTGGGGAGGATGGGAAAGGATAACACTGGGAGAAATGCCTGATGTAGAGGGGGTGGGATGGAGAGACAGCAAGCCACCATGGCATGTATGTACCTATGCAACAATCCTACAGGATGCAGAATGGGCACATGTACCCCAGAGCCCAAAGTATAATTAAAAAAAAAGAGAGAAAAAAATCTTCCAGTATGGGAGTGGTCATTGTCCAGATGATGGTTGGGGATGTGGGCTTGGAGAGAATTACTCGGAAAAAGGGCCAAACAGTGTGGAGAGGTGGCACCCAGATGACAAGGTATTGAAATTTGATGGAAGCTGAAAAATTCCAGGTATGATAAAGATTTTCTGCAGCAGAAAAAAAGTGATTTTTGGAGCTAGATGGGAAAGGTGCTGGGAAAGGCATTTTCAAACTGGAAGTCCACTGAGCCTGCTTTGGGATTGTAGCAGTAACTAAAGCAGCTCACATTTGCCATTTGATGGCCCTCGTCTAAGTGTTTTCTAGGGAGTGTTTTATTTCTTCCTAATAACTGTGTGAAGCAGGTGCTATTATTCCAGTTTTCAGACGTGGTAATTGAGGCTCTGAGAGTTTAAGTAGCCTGCCCAGCTACTAAGCAAAAGAGCAGGGTTTAAAGCTGTGCAGTCTGACTCTACAGAAGGGGATGGAGTGAGTAGGGAGGGAGAGATGGCAAGTATTAGGAAGCTTGGGGATGATTGATCTAGCAAAGTTCTGGAAGAGATGGAAAAGGACGGGATCAATAGTCCAGGTGGAGGGGTGCACCTTGGCAAAGTAAAAGAATACGTCTTCCTTTGAGACAGGAGAACGGATGAAAGGATGGATGATAATGATGCACAGAGTCTCTGGGGCGGAGGGAAGAAAGTCAAGGCAGTGCATATTACATGACCTTGGTCTTCCCAGGAAAGTCGCAAGCAACTCACATAAGTAAAGCTTGTTCTCTTCCTCACTCACTTCCTCTTTTTTTCTCTATCTTGCACAACCCCCTCTTCTTGCT
The DNA here is from genome assembly GCF_049354715.1 of Callithrix jacchus. Classification (NCBI taxonomy): domain Eukaryota; kingdom Metazoa; phylum Chordata; class Mammalia; order Primates; family Cebidae; genus Callithrix; species Callithrix jacchus. The sequence goes on from NC_133514.1 coordinate 90,494,952, forward strand.
TTAACATGGAAGAAACAACCCAGGTTATACTCTTTCTGGGTTGTTTTAGGTTATAATCTAAATCGGGCATTTATTTGTAAATGAGGGATTGGGCTGTTGCTGAATAAACAGGGGATAAGTTGAAAGAGATTGCTTGAAGAAGGATTCTGGGAGTTAATGACTGTGGACACGGGAAGGAGTAGAAGAGGTAAGCACTGTTTTGATTTTATTAGCAGGACTGAGGGGGAATGCATATCTTGGTGAGCCATTAGGGGTGAGTCGCACTGCTCCCGAGGAGGAGGGAAACATAGAAATGTGGAGTACGTGAGTTTGGGGTCTGGAGCTAGAGGAGAGTTTTTGGTGGATGGGTTGGAAAGCAGAGATCTTTTTAAACTTAGCTTTAAAAAAATCAAATTAATGTATGGTAATGACAAAAACTTGGAATGTACAGAAATGTAGGAAAAGGACAGAAAAACCACTTCAGAAAATTATTGTTATTTTGTATTTTTTCTTGTAGTGTCTTTTCTATGCATTAAAAAAGTTGAAATCCCACCTATCAAGCTCTTACTCTATAATTGTATTACAAGCATTTTCCCCATGGTATCACAAATTTTATTGAACATATATATTTAAAATAGAGTATATATTTAAAATAATTGAAATTCGGCCACATGGTTCCTACATGTAAACCTGCTTCTGAATTGCTGGTGAGCAGTCCTTCATATGGATCCACTGTATTTAGCTGTTTCCCTCATGACGGATGGCAGGTTGTTTCTGGTGATTTTCGTTGGTGCTAATGCCCTGAAGAATATCTTCCTGCACAGACCTTTGCTTGCAGCTCGATTATCTCCTTAAGATAGATTCTGAAAAGCAAAATCACTGGGACGAAGGTGTGAATACTTTAAAGATTGCTTTCTAGAAGGATTGCTTGTGTCCATTTACATCCCACCCACAGGGGCAAGCAGAGAGTGCAAGCCTCGGGAGGGTCCAGATTCTGGGAGGTCAGGGTCGGGAGGACAGCCTGGCAGGCTCACTGGGACTCTGAACTTGGAGCCTGTGCAGAGGCTGTTTGCTGGTTGTTCTGCTCTGGGTATGAGAGGCTCTCTATCAAGTGTTTGTTCTGAGCACAAGGTTAGAGACCCATGGTGAGTCCTGCCCCAGCTGGAAGCCAAAACAGGGGTGCTGGGGCTGCGTTTGCAAATCTAATCGTGGGGTTGGAGGGTGGGGGAGTGGAGAACCGAGAAAGCCACCCTTGCCCTGACAAACTTACCATCCGCTCTGTAGCAGCTCTCTCTTTCATAGTCATAAACCGTCTGAAAATCTAATGAATTCAAGGAAGCTTCTGCCTGGACACAGACACAAACATGCACACACACACACACTGACACACACAGATTTCAATTTCAAGGGACTCATTGATCTACAAGCGTCTCAGGGTTGATGAACACTGTTAAGACCCTCTGCTTTAGAGACCATTAACAGTTTGGGCCTTCTTTCCAGATAGCTTAGCACCTCGGGGACCTTTTTCATACTAGAAATTTCAAGCCACATTCAGAATAACTGTAAGGGCCAGAGTCTGACCTTTTCAGGCAAAATGCCTGCATCAATAACTTCTTAAAGCGTATTGGGGGAGAAATTCTATTTCTCAATAATAGGGTTTAGACAAGGTATCTAACTTTTCTTTCCCATGCACTCTCTCCCAGCTTGGCTGGCTTGACAAGCTGGGAGAGAGTGCATGGGAAAGAAAACACACAAACATTCACATATATATATATATTCCCAGAGACACACAGGCTCTCGTGCAGGTGCATACATTCTCATATGCATCATTCTCTCATACCTAGACATACACACGCTCACATATATACACACACATATATTCCTAGATACACATAGCCTTTGACATACAAGCACACATGTTCTCTCATGCATACATGCATACACACATGTGCACACATGGAGCTCTAGGCCCCAGTGCTCCACTGCCTCAGGCTTAGTCCTGGGACCTCCCCTTTTCTCCTTCACTTGTTGGCCTAGATCCTCCTCTCACTCTCTTTGCCTCCCACCCAGTGGTAAATATACCCGCCTGACTTCGAGCGAATGTGAAAGTACAGGAGGAAAGTGGTAGATAAATTTAACAAGCATTAAAGTTAATATATAATTTAAATATGTATAAAATTATTCCATGTTATCGATTAGAAAATGGGCTGTTGACCATTTCAAGGCAACAATCAATTTCAGAGTTCACAGGTCAGGTCAAGTTTCTTTCTAATGATCTAAGAAAGAAGGCAGCATTAGGGAGATAATGAACTCTAAGACTTACAGATGCAATCTATGGCTGGTGGCCGCCCAGCGGCAGGCCGGGCTGGCTGCAGACGGAGTTCTCCTGTAGGCCTGTGTAAAAGCCTGGCCGGGTAACAGCCCATGATGTAATCAAGGCAGTCTCTGGGATGACGGGACTTTTTCTTTGTTTAATAAAAAAAAAAAAAAGACCGTGTGATTGTCCAAGCTCTTGGCTGTCAGTGGGCAGCTGTGGTGGAACCCCATTAATGCGGTTTGTGCAGAGAGCTTTCCCTTTTCTGGGAAGTGGAAACAGACCCAGCCAGCACTGTTAATCACCTGGCATGAATGGGTGCAGACCAAGGGGAGGTGACCTCACTGCTGCTCTGTTGCAGGAGCTTGGCCACACACAGCTTATCAACAAGCAGGGGTCCCCCAAATCACTGGGTGGTTCTGCAGCTGAGAGCAGAAAACTTTGTCCCTGGGTGTCCCCGGGTCCATCTGTGCAACTGAGAGGGACCAAGGTTTGGGAGGAGGGACAGTAGAAGGAGTAGAATGGGACAGTTGGCTCAGAGGAAATGTAAAGTGAAGGTGTGACGAGTCACTAAGGATGGCCCCACACAACCTAGAATTCTCTTCCTACACTGCGAGTGCCTGGCTCCTGGCCTGGAACCAGATTGGGAACCAGATGGGGAAGTGGATCTGCCTTCTGATCACTTTCACCTTATGACCAAATGGCCAATAGACTCCAAAGGCCAGAGACACCAGGTCCCAGAGCCTCCATTTTTCATCCTAAGAGGAAAAAGCCTTTGAGATTTTTTTTTGATCTAATGAGGTGTGTTAAAAATGTCCACTCAATGCAATACCCCTGAGTTGGTTCAGCCCCTGTTATCCCTCTCCACCCTTCCCACCCTGCACTGTCCTTCCCCTAGACCCACCCCATCTGCTCCAAGTGTGTGATGCTCCTCTCCCTGAGTCCATGTGTTCTCATTGTTCAACACCCACCTATGATAACTCATGGAGAAGGGGGTCCCACCCTCAGAATACCTCTGAGGTGGTCTATTCTTGGTGACTGAAAGTCCACCCTTTGAGACATATTCATTTTATGAAGTGTCACATTCTCTTTCTTTTAAGATCTAAATATGCCCTGCAGGGGGTTGGTCTACTAGTTCAGGATTGCTGGTTAATCTGGTGATAAGTGGTCCAGAAAATCAGGGAGGAATTACAAATTAGCTGGCTTCTATTCTTTGGTGTGGACAGGGGCAGCTCTTCAACCTAGAGGGTCCCTTGAGAAGTTTGCACTGGCCCTGAGACTCTGGCAACACTCCTCTGGAAATGAGTGAGGGAAGTGGAGAGGGAGAAGGGAGGAAGGAGAGAGAAATGGGGAGAGGAAAGGAGGGGAGAGGTGAGAAAAGGGAGCCACCCCCGAATTGCCTTGAGCACTCTCAAACCTCCGCGCCTCTGTGTGTGCTGTTCCCAGGCCCATTCTCCTGCCCATTTCCCTGCTGTTCATTTAGAAAACTGCTGGTATTCCCGCATGTTCTCACTCATAGGCGGGTGGACTCACAATGAGAACACGTGGACTCAGGGAGAGGAGCATCATACACTTGGAGCAGATGGGGTGAGGTCTAGGGGAGGGACAGCGGGGGGTGGGAAGGGTGGGGAGGGATAACATGGGGAGAAATGCCCAATATAGTATGCACCTATGCAACAACCCTGCATGACCTGCCCATGTACCCCAGAACCTAAAATTAAAAAAAAAAGAAAAAGAGAAAGAAAAGATGGAGAGAGGCCTAAGGGAAGAAAGAATGGAGAGAAAATTAAAATAATCTTCAGCTATGAAAAAAAAAAAGAAAACGATTAGTGTTCCTTTAGGCCTCCCCTCTACTGTGGAGGGGTTCCCAAGTGTTCCTCCAACCCCCTGCGAGCATTAACAATTCCTTCTCTGCACTCCCACAGCGCCCTGTACATGGATGTATCAGGCTGTATGTACTGATCAGTTGTTTTACTCCATACTTGATTGGAGTATGGTACTCCATACCTGTCTTTCCACCTTGGTGTCTCTAGTATGCTCAGGATATGGGTTCCCCATGAAAGGTGCTCAACTGTTGAATGGAATGTAGGCAGCCAGACAGATGCTGGGTTCATTCAATTCCATGGATGTGCAGCCAGACCTGGGTGAGCAGATCACACCCAGGAGGCCAGAATTGAGGGAAGTTCTTGAGAGAGTGTGAGGGAAGGAGCTGGCTGTTTCTAGAAGGCCATGGCTCAGGCCCTGTGGGGGTGCAGAGCAGGGATTGTTAGTGCTGGGAGGTGGAGGGAACGTTCAGGAACACCTTCACAGTAGAGGGGACACTGAAAGAAGGCCAGGAGTTTTCTAAACAGACATCAGGGAAATGAGGCAGCAGGAAGGGCCCGGGAGCAGCCTGTGGAAAGGCATGGAGATATGAAACTGCCCAGGTATGAAAGTGCCCAGGGCTGTTTGGGGGTGGCTTCTGTTTCCTCCTCTCTCCTCCTCCCCTCTCCTCCTTTCACTCTCCCTTCTCCCTTCTTCTCCTTCTCCACTGGCTGTTTGTAGAAGGCCAGGTCCATCTCTCTATAAGCATTTTCTGAAGGATGGAATGAGGCTGTAAACACCATGGCAAGTTTTCTTGGGAGAGAAGAACAAGAAAGAACAGCCCTTGGTGTACGGAGCAGAAGGAGGCGCCATCTCTCCTCTCTGTCCCAAGGACAGCAGCAGGGATGACGGGGCTACGTTTACAGGCTTAAAGGATATCTCAGTGTCTAGAGGACTTTCAGCTTTCCCCTTTGTTCTGCTTGCCAAGGCTTCCTTCCTGCTCCTTCCACTTCTCTCTGTCCTCTTGAGCTGCTGTCCTGAATATAGGCCCAGGAGGCCTGAGAATTTCAGGCTCTTGCCATAAGGGGCAGCTCTGACCCAGTCCAGTCCTTGCAAGACAGGCCCAATAGTGTATGGAGGGAAGTGTGGGAAGGCAGGGAAGATTTTGATATTGAAAATGCTACAAATCAACACCCTTGAAAAGGCCATTTGGAAGCAGTAGTTACAGAAGATGTGATGTCAGGACACCATGGAGGAACGGGTTATCCAAGTTCCATGGAGAGCGGCATCCTCGTGTTGGTCTTTCTCCCAGACTTGCCACCCCTCTGAGTTCAGCTACACTGGAGGCTGTTGATGGCATCCCCCTTCCAGCACTGCTAGGGGGCAGTGCCCACTGCTAAGTGATGACTATGTACCCCACAGTGGTGGGCAAGGCAGATGCCAAGGGACTTGGATTGGGTTTGGTCATCATCACAGGAGGTATAAGAAACAACCACACAAACAGATCTGTAACAACATCCTCCTTCTTCCCCTCATTAATCTCGTGAGGAGGAGGGAGGAAGAGAGCGGGTGCAGCTCTGCAGTGTACGTACATTACTGAATTAACCAGGCATGTAATTAGCGCTCAGGTGCTCAGCAGAGGAAGAACCACTTACGATTAGTCAAATTTAGCTTCAATGTCCTGAAGTTGGGGAGCTGCCTCGGTGCCCCCCATTCTCCAGCATCCCCTCCCTGCTTCTCCTCTCTTGTGTTCATGGAATGTGATGTTTGGGGCATTTGCAGATGTTTATGGAAATTTATGTAACTGTTCCTAGTGCTGTAAATCATATTCTGACGAGAAAAGTCCATGATCCCGCTAGCAGGATATCAAGGAGCCTGTGGGAACCAGTTATGGAAGCAGTTGGCCTCCTCTCTACTTCAGAATCTTACAGGAATGAGATGGAGATGAATGCTGTTATTAATTAAATGTTGATACGGCCTTGGTTATAAAGCCATCTTTGCACACTCTCCCTAACTGGGCACTGACACAGAACTGACAGTCTTGGGGTGTTTCTCTACAAGGTGCTGCTGCTGTGTTACAAGTGCAGTAAGAAACCCATGAGCTCTCAGATCTCAGGCCTAAGGATGGGGTGCTGGCCTGGTCTTTCTCTCAGCCTTATCTCCTACAACTTCTTGGTAAAAAATTGTCCCAACAAGCAAAACAATTTATCATCTGGGAGTGTAGCTTGCCTTTTTTTTTGGCTACCCCGTCCTGATTCTGTTTTGGAAATATTCCTCCTCACCAGCCCAGCCAAGTCCAGTTCAAAGCTCATCTCTGTCATGAAGCCTTCTCTGCCCAGTGCTTTCGTGGAAGGAACTCCAGGAACCTGGGGTGTAAGACTTCACCTTCCCAGACACTAAATGGGGTGGACTTTATTGCCTCCACTGCCAGGCCAGTTTTACTCTAGGTCAGCAGAGCAGTCCCACTGGAACCACCAGCCAGGGAAAGGCCATCTGGGAAGTTATGCGTGAGGAAAGGAGTAGCACCAAATGGGGATGGGAAAGGCAAGGCTTAGGGTTGGCCCACAGCTCCAGGCCAGCATGCAGCTTTGCCAGCTTCAGACATTTGACTTTGAGTTAGAACTATAGGAGTGTTGCCTAAAAGATGGCAGCTGGTGACAATGGGCTTATTCCTAGAGCATAGATATTCTTAATCAGCTTTGTGCTGCTTGTCGGCATCCATTTATACGTTCACCTCTAAGGGATTTCATATGCGTTTATGAGTGTTTGGCCTATCTCCTTACTGAAGTTATTCAGAGTTAGGGTTCCGTAAGCTTCATGGGTCTTGTCCAGAATGCTGCTGTTCCGATATTTTGTGCCTCAACATGGATTCCCCAGGCCATGCTATTCCCGCCCAGTCTCCTCTCCTTCAGCCTGCCCTGAGCTGATTACAGAGCATCCGTGTTGTGAGGTTACCTCACCCTACACAAAATAATGCTCTGCATGCCCCACTGTATCTGTGTCTTTTTAGAAGTATCTGGTTTTATCTTTACCTTTATTTTTTTTTTGGGAGACAGAGTCTCATTTTGTTTCCCAGGCTAGACTGCAGTGGGACACTCATGGCTCAATGCAGCCTCGATCTCCTGGGCTCAATTGATCCTCCCACCTCAGCCTCCTGCATAGCTGGACTATAGGCACATACCATCACATGCGGCTAATTTTGGTATTTTTTGTTTTTTAGTGATGGGGTTTTGCCATGTTGCCCAGGCTGGTCTTGACTCCCTGGGTTCAAGAGATCCTCCTGTCTTGGCCTCCCAAAGTGCTGGAATCACAGACCATGAGCCACCACGTCTGGCCTGGAAATACCTGGTTTTAGAGCAGTTTAATTCCACTATTTCCTGAGCCCCTGGTATTTGAATCCTATAAGAAAATTTTAGTGAGTTTTATGATACAGAGTCTTCCCCATCCCCATTTTCTCAGTTATAACTGGCAGCTTCTATTCTATTTTGCTTTTGTGTAATACCATGCCAACAGAGTTTCAGGGCACCTTAGGATAAGCTGTGTCTCTAAGCCTCATCTCTCTAAGCGGTATGTGCCAAAAGTTTATTGTTTGGGTACTCATTGATGGCCCTGGTCTCCCATTCTTGAATCTTCTCCTTTTGATAAAACATGCTCTTTAATTAAAAACATCCTCCAGACACTGAGACGGCTGCTCATTCTCCATTCAGCAGCTGCAAGCTGGAGGAGGAGAGGGAAGGGCCAGGGAAATGGCTGAGGCCCATGACTTAATTCCTGTGCATTAGTCCCATCCTGCATTCACCCTTTTCCATCTTGGCTTCTCTGCTGGTGAAACAAGCAGGATTAGCACATTACAAGAGGAGCTGGGGTCATAATTACACCCTATGTGACAGGGCAGCACAACCACCAAATAAATCCCTGGACAATTATTAAAATGGCCCAATGCATTACACAAATTAGAACAGGCTGGGACTTTTGGGGAGAAGGGAGGGGACTGAAGACCCAGTATTTAAGTGTTCTTGTAAGCCATCTAAGATATTAATGTTGCAAAGCTCCTTATGAATATTTAAGAACATAAAATGGAGCTTCGCTGCAGCCCCATATTACCACAGAAGCCTGTAATACAGCTGAGTCCACTTAAGAAGAAGAGCCTGTGTCCATGGCAGACTGAAGCCAGATGAAGCAGGGCTGCTCATTTGTGGTGGAAATGCCCCTCACAGACCAATTTAATGATGTTGCATTATAACGTCGCAGAAGAGGAGTTAGTTAAAGACTCAAACAACTTTGATGGGTGAGACACCTTCATGATGGTAACCCATTACCCCCACTCCTCAAGGATTTTAGGGGACTCACACTCTCCCTAACTGGGCACTGACACAGAACCGACAAAGTCTTCATTTACCCATTCTTTTCAAGTCTTGGTTACATGTAACCCTCTTAGAACCAGACGTGGGATCCCTTGGCTCACCAGGCAGTGATTCTTAGAACTGTATTTGTGGCCTTTTAAAGCTGATTCTTCACAGGAGACAAATAGCTCCAAGTTCTTATAAGGAGTGAATGAAGTCCCCTGGATAAAAGAGAGGGCTGCTCTGCTGGGAGAAGGGTCATACTCTGAAATCAAGTTAGACGGTGTCTTTCCCAGGACTGGCTCCAGTGCGTCTTTGGGGAGTGGGCTCTTGTAAGGTAGTTGGAGACACCAAGTCAGCGGGACACAGAGGAGGATGCTGGACAAGACATCGGGGGCTTTGAGTTCTGGCTTCAGCTCAGCCATGTTCTCACTTTCTGTCCCGCTTTTTCCACATCTGTCAAATGGGAATAAAATTCTTGGGATGTCTGGTCATTAATGGAATAATGGATCTAGGTACACTTGGGAAGAAGAGTACTATAGAATGTGATGTTAGTAGTATTTCTATTTTTACTTGTATTTGATGGCAGTTCTGCTTTACCCCCTTCAGAGTTTTTTCTGACTTCATTCTGCCTCCAGATAAAGGAAAAGAAGGAAAAGATCCTGTCCCTGCTTACTGACTCTCTTCCCCACTTCCAGGCTCCTTGCTGCCTGTTTAGGACTTAGGGAAAGCCCAAGGGCAGTAGACCCCATAATTTCTGTGGCAACCTTCAGGTGGGGAGGACTGTGAAAAAGTAGAGCAAGTCTTTGTTTGCACAGAGGGATCTGAAAAAGCCAAACAACCTTCTTTATGGCACAGAGATGATGGGATGGGAGAGGAAAGGAAACCCACATCTCCTAGGGGTTCAGGCCCTAGCTGTAGGAAAGGGAATGTAGTGTGAGGGGCAGACAGACAGCCTTTATGGGTGCAGGCGAAAGGAAGCCTGGCCACAGAATGTTCTTTGCTTTCAGGTCCTCCCCATACTCCAGAAGGAGAGCAGCACTTGTCCAGCCAAGCCCGGCTTTTTACATCCTGTGGTGCCCATAGCACATACAAGACTATGAATCGGCAGTACCTGCATTTTCTCAGAAGCTAATAACAGAACAATTCCTTGATCTTATTTTTCAAACTTTGATAATGATAGCTACTATATATTGAGGCACCATGCAAGCACCTTGAGAGCTAGAGCTAGGTATAATTATCTCCACTTGAAACATAGAACTCAGGGAAGTCTGGGCTCTCATTGACAGCCTTCTCTGTCTCTCTTTCTCTCCTGCCTTTTCACTCTCTCTATCTGAAGGGTTCAGGTATATGCACAAAGATGTCATCATCTTAAGAAGGATTTTCTGTCTGGCCCAGACCCTATGACACCCACTGCCAGCTCTCATGGGCACCTTCAGCCTGGCTTAATCAGGCAAGAATCTAGAAGCCATTAATTATAGCTTTATTAAAACAAAACAAATCTAGCCTTAAAAAGACAGCTGACATGGGGTTAGGGCATATCTTCTTACTTACTAGCTGTGTGACCCCTGCTTACAGTAACTATCATCCTTATGTTGCAATTGCAGAAACAAAGGCTCCAAGTCACACAGCTGGGAAATGGTGGCCCTGAATTTGAAACCAGGCAGTCTGAATCTAGAACTGTACCTAGATGATACATCCTTTACAAAAGTTTCTGAGATTGTGATGCTTTTGGCCTGGCCCTGGCTCCAAATTCACCTTGTAGTTATAGAATTCATGTGATTCCTGTCCTCTACACACTTACCACTCAAAAACATTTAGGATCTACCTATGGGCCAGGTACTAATATAGTCTGTTGTTGGAAAAGATGCTATTGACTCATCATCACTAAGACTTAAAGGAGGGTTGGGTTGGGGTTTGTGTTGGGATATCCACACTCTCTCAACTCCCCTCTTAACTGGGGGCATGCGTGCATTTATAGGATGCATCAGAGACACAGTCTGGAGCCAGCAATCAGAGGGTTTCTCTCTTCATGTGAAACTGACTGGCTTCCAGGTACAATGATTGTTCCCTGAGGATTACAGGGGCACATAATTATGGAGCTGGAAAAGTCTTTGATCTCATCAGCATTTTGACTGCCTGAGCTGAGCAGGCCATGTGAGGAAGACAGCAAAAACAGACACCCGAGGAGCAAAGGCGCTTACACGCCTGCCGTGTGTGGCTCCTTCACTCCTGCTTAGGAAACCTTCGTCTTTCTCCTTTTACTGTCTAGACCCCATTCTTTTTCATGAGATCGTTTGTGTATTTTAGCCCTCACTTGTTCCTTTTCCTTTGAATTCAAGGGGGCACTTCTAATCTGTAGACACCATATTCTTGTATTCTTTTGATGTTCTCTAATTGTTTTATGTGTAAAAATTTTGTTTCTCCTAGGCTCTGGTACAGGGGATGGTGAGTGCTTTGAGAAATGGGGTTGTGTTCACCAGTTTAGTGCCTGAAACACAATAGTTAGTAAATATTGGCTGGTTTAAGGAATGAATGGATGGAGAGAAACGATGTCTTCTCTTGAATTCCCCATTGAGCATAGCACAGGACTGATAATTTGGTAGATACATGGTGATTGATTGGTATTACTGACCCTGCACAGATAAATTCTTCTAAAAAAATTACTTTAAGGCAACCTTCCAGTACCTAGATACCATGGAGAGTGCCGACCAGTCCTGGTATGGCCTGGTATGGCCTGGTATGGTCTCTGGTATGGCTTTTCATCAAGACAAGTATATGTCATAGTGTGCTCTTAGAAAGCAAAAGATGTGGCTTCCTGACAAGCCCAGTGGAGTTAGGAAAAAATAAACCTTGAAGCAGGAATGCAATTATTTCTGGGGGCTCCCCTAAAATGCTATGAGGGACATCAAATCAACCCATGGTAACTAGAAAATCATGAGGTCTTCCAGGTGGACTTCAAAGATGATTGATTTTCGTGGCTTCCTAACCTTTTTTTTTTAAGCTGTAAATCTCTTCCTTAAATGAAAGCCACAAGTTGAATTTGAAGTTTCTCTGATGGAAGTGGAGCATAGGGCCCAGAACCTCATATTCTTAGCTTCTCAAGGGTCTCTGTGAATCCACTAGAGCTTCTTTGAGAACTACATTGGTGAGTATAGGAGACAAGTGTTATTCATTTTGGTGACCCAGCATCTCAACTGGCTTTTCATTTTGGGGAAATATAATTTTATGAAAATGAAGCTGAATTCATGGGTGTAGGTACATTTATCAGAGATTAGATTCAACATGCTGGCTCAGGTATCTGAGATTTATAAGTATTTCTCAGATGGCTTACTGAAACCTGCTAATGGCCCATAAGGAATCAAGATGCCAGAAAACTCTTGATATAATTTAAATAAGCAAAAAATAAAAGCTAGAAAGGTTGACATGGATAAACTACCTAGGTTATCCATGTGTAAGCTGCTCACACACCCTTAACTGTATCACCTAGGAGGGATCCAAAGATGCTTCCTTTACCAAGGCACTGAGAAATTCTATAATAGGGAGGGCCAACATCTTTGACAAGTGCCATAAGGGCTGTGACTTTATGCTGAGAGTGCTGTGGCTGAAATGGGATCCCTGATTTCATAGGGGTTGCCAGGATCCTCAGGGGAAGAAACCAAGGAGTGACAATTGTAAAACTTCCAGAGGCAAGGTGGTCCATGCATTATTTAATGTTCTTAACTGCATCAGAATCCATGCTGGCTAGCTTAAACAGAAAAGAGATTTTATAAAAGGATATGAGGTAGCACACAAGATACCTTTGGACAGGGGGGTGGCTAAAAAGCAAAGCCCAGGGCTGTAGGGCAGCTTTAGTGAGACACTGCCACTCCCTGGCACTGGTAATGCTCAGGACTGGATGCCTGAGCTCTGCATTCTCCCCTTACATAGCTGGTGGTCTCTACCATTGTGCTTGCTGGGTGTTGGTTCCACTGCATTTAGCTTCTTCTTCATCTTGCTCACTTCCAAATCCAAGTTTCACATAGATGTGTCCTATTTGTCAGAATCTAAGTTGTATACTTATAACCTAATTGCAAGGGAATATGAGAACTTTTAGCTAGGCATTTTACTGCACTACAAAAAAAATTGCATTACTGTTAGCAAAGAAAAAGTGGGGAATAGGTATTGGGTAAGCAGCTAAGAATGTCATACTGTGTGGTTCCATAACAAGCAGAAGGCTGGTTTGGTAATTAGAATGGTCTGAATCCATGGGGATCTGAGGGATGGCTAAAGGATTATGAGGTATTTGCACTGAAATATATGGACAGTCTTCTAAGATCCTTCTTGGTCCATAGAGTCAAAACAAATAGCAAACACTAGATGCTGAGGACAGAGCCTTCTTTGAGTCACCAAGTATAGAGAATAATTGCTCCTCATTCAATTTCTAAATTCAAGCCATAGACCCAGAGCCCACAGGAAAAAGGAGAGGCCAGATACCTTTGGGGAAGAACCCTGAAATTAAATCAAATGTATATACTGCAATCCTACTCCTGGCTGTCTCTAAAGAGATTGGAGTGATTTCCCCCAGTGACTTGGGGGAAATAGGATCTATACTTTTTAGCTCTTTCATTGGCTTTGCGCAGATCCAGTATACCACTTTGATCCACTGGTCAAGAGGGAAATCTTATAGGGGTCAGATGATACATTTCGAAATCACAGCCTAGTGGACTCCAAGCCATTCTATGTTATTTTTCTCAGTTCCTGACTATACGGTTGGGATAGATATGTTCTGTACAAGGCGGCATTGTCTCACTGATTTTCTAAAAGATTTCTGTGTTAGAAAGTGCCAAATGAAAGACTTAAAGTAGTAAACCAAAAGCAATACCCTGTCCCTGGGGGATATCACTGAAGCCATCAGAGACTTGGAAGGTGCAGATGTGGTGATTTTTATCACAACCCCATTTTAATCACTTATTTGTCCATTGCAGAAAGTAGCAATATCCTGAAAAATGGTAGTAGATTATTATAAATGTGATGAAATGGGCTCCAATGACAGCTACTCCAAATATAGCCACTTTACTGGAGCAAATAACCCAGTTCTTGACACTTACTCTCAAGCTGTTTATATGGCAATTGTTTTTTTTTAATTTATTTCCAATAGGAAGACAAAATTTGCTTTCACCTGGCAAGGATTGCGATATACTTTATTGCTCTGGCTCCCCATCTGTATGTCATAATTTAGTCCACAGAGATATTTAACCATCTCTTTAACCTACGAGAAATAAGGCTGGTTTAACATATTGATAACATGCTGAAAGGACTTGGAGAGCACAGGATGTATGTCCTGTAGATATCTGAGTATGATACCTCAATGCAGGAGGATAGAGGCTGAATTACATGAAAATGCAGGTATCTAATGGTAATTCAACAACTTCTTATTTCTGTTTAGTATTTTGCAATATATAAGCATAAATTTCTTTTTTTTTTTTTTTTGAGATGGAGTTTCGCTCTTGTTACCCAGGCTGGAGTGCAATGGCGTGATCTCGGCTCACCACAATCTCTGCCTCCTGGGTTCAGGCAATTCTCCTGCCTCAGCCTCCTGAGTAGCTGGGATTACAGGCATGCGCCACCATGCCCAGCTAATTTGTGTATTTTTAGTAGAGATGAGGTTTCACTATGTCGACCAGGATGGCCTCGATCTCTTGACCTTGTGATCCACCCACCTTGGCCTCCCAAAGTGCTGGGATTACAGGTGTGAGCCACCGTGCCCGGCCCATAAGCATAAATTTCTAAACAAAATTTGATATAGTTATAATTAGTCTGTTTCTATTTTGTATTTTCAGTTATAATAATTTAATACATGTTTTTATGTGTAGACATTGTGAGTTTTCATCTCTACCTAAAATGCCATCATCTGCTTAGCTTTGCTGCCCCATTAGAGCTTGCATTGTTACTGGTTTTTCTCAATTCTAAATACTGTTGCTATGAATGTCTTTAGAGAAATTGCTTTTTTTTTTTTTTTTTTTGATTTGGGTTATTTCCTTAGGGTGCATTTTCTTAAAATGGAATTATTATGTCAAAAGGTACAAACAATTTTATAGCTTTTGTTGCATATTGCCCTATTGCTCTCCAGACAGACTGAACCAATTTACAATGCAACTGACATTACCTATGCATGCTATTTTCCCTCAGTTGACCCAGTTGGATTTTCTATATTTTATTTATTTTGGTCAATTTAATATTGTGCAATGATACCCTATGGTTGTGTTAATATGCATTTCTTTAATTGTTAGGAAGTCTGTGCATTGCATAATGTGACAACACTATTTGTGATTCTATAGTTTTCTCATATTATTCTGGTTTCCCTGATGGGTCTATAAGCCTATCAGTGGTAGAGGCTGTGCATCATCCATGCATGTATCCATCTGTCCATCATTTATTGAGTGCTGATTATGTTTTAGTCCAGGCACTGTGCTAGGGTGAAGGGATACAGGAGGATAAGATGCAGTGCTTATCCTCAAAGGGCTTTCATTATAGTTGAGGAAAGCAAAAAGATTAGTGATTATAATTAAATATGACTTTAAGTGTGCACAAAGTGCTATGAGGTTCAGAAGAAGAACATAAGGGAGGTTTATTCAAGTTGTCCTTGGAAGAACACGGAATACTTCTGAAAGGAACCATGCTTGTGTTCAGTCAGCCAATCCTCTAAGAGGATGAATCAGGCTTCAGATGGTAAGTAACAGTTAGCTATGGGAAAAGGAGTAAAAGATGGGTTGTGCACTCAAGGAGAGAGAACAGCATGTGTAAGGTGGTCATGAATTGCGAGTGTTATGTGACCTCAAAGAAAGGACTGAGCAGTGACATGTTGGGAGAAAGGCTATAAACTCAGACGAATCTGTTAGAATGTTTTTGGCTTGGAATAATAGAAAACTCTGACTCAACTGATTTAGATAGTAAGACAAATTTGATATCTCATTAAGCAAGAAGTTCAGATGTTGAGCTGCTCCAGAGTCAGCTAACTCTATGGCTTGACGATGGCATTTAGAACCCAGGTTCTTTCCATTTTTCTGCCTTGCCATCCTATTGGGCTTCCTTCATGATTACTAGATGGCAGTACCACGGTTCAAGGCATCTTTTGTAGACAGAACAATGTGGGGTTGAAGAAAAGGGACTTCCTCTTTCTTAGGTCCCTTTTCAAGAACAAAGAAACCTTTCCCGAAAGCTCCACAGAGGACATTCTGTTTCTCAGCACATGCTGGGTCACAGGCTTATCCACAAATCGAGATCTAGAGAGGGGGGTGGCATTACCATGACTGGCTGAGATGTTTTAGGACTTATTTATGGATTGAAAATAGGCTCACCTTCCCTGAGCATTAGAATGGATCAAAATCATAGATAAGCAAAGAAAAATGGGGAAAGGGATGTTAGATACATAATCAATTGCATTTGCTTTATTAGAGATCTATTATTTGTATTCCCTGTGAGGCTAGTTGATTTATGGATGGTCACTTCTGAATTATTTTCTATGGAGATCTTATCATTAATTAGTTTTGAGCCATGTAAAGTCCCAATAGTATTTGGGAAGTCATAGATAGCAGTGCCCTCCTCACTCTTCCCTACTAAAAACAGTGGATGGGGGGAGATGACTAAAGTTACTACATAAATATTCATTGCATGCCTGTGATGTGTCAGACACAGTGCTAGTTGCCATGGATACAGAGCAGAATAAGATACAGTAGTTCAAGTTTTCGTGGCTACTAAGTGTGAGAGCTAGAACTTAATCTGAGGTCTGCTGAGTCAGAGCCCATGCTCTGCTTTGCTATGTCATCTCCTTATCATTGACTCAAACGCCAAAGTGCTGTGAATCCCCAGAGAATGGTTTTGCTCATGTCGTCAGGGGTAGGGCTGTGACCATTCTGCAAAAGAACTGCAGTGTAAGCTGCATTTTGGAGGGCTGGAGGAGCAACCAAATTAACAGGGTGTGAAAGACCTAGCCATGGGAACAAGATGTGCAAAATCTCAGAGCATAAAAAAGCTGGAAGATGGACTACATTAACAACTGGGACTGAAGAGGTGGGGTGGGTCAGATTGAGATAGGCTAGTACCTTGTGTTTGGAAGTTTAGACTTGTCTTTGAAGCAAAGTTTTCAAAGCAAAGACCATGTTGGTAGCATTTTGGAAGATAATTTGAAGGAGTCAAGATCCTGGAGAGACCAGTTAGAAAGCTGTTGTGTGATCCAGATGAGAGACAAGAGACCTTTTTGGAGATAGAATCAAGAGAATTTGGTAGATTGATTAGATTTGGGGATGAAAAAGATTTGAAGGTGACTCTCACATGTTTGGATTGAGCAACTGGATGGATTGTGGCACAGTATATTCATGAATTAGTTTAATCAAAAGGAAACATGAAGTTGTCTGTAGCTGGGAAGAAATTGAGGTAGCTCCTGGAGTTGAAGGAAGAGATATAAGAACCAAGGTCCCGATACTTGTAGGGAGTTATTTGTCTCTCATCTTTGCTTATATCTGCTTGGTGTTTTCTGTATGTCAGCAAAGATGACCACCAACAACTTTAAATATGCATCCCCAATCATTGCAGCGGAAAGACAACTTTTCTTACTCATAAGCCTGCTTGAGTCACAGGTTCATTCTGCACCAATCCCTGTATCCAGGGAGACGACATATTATGGTAGCCAAGCCAGATCAAATACTCAATTCTGTGGTCAGAAGAAAGGAGGTGGGGCAGAATATACTGGGCAGCCCAAGATAACACCTATTACGCTTCACTTTAGATGCTGTTGGCCAAGACAGAAGGCAATGGGGGAAGACCATTAAGTGGCTTTCAATCTAATTCTAATTTGAATGTGTGGGATTCACAGCATCAAACTCCCCAGCAGACTCCAAGTGCCATAATATTTTATTGAAATCAACATGCTGGTGAGACAAGGAGGCTGACAGACAGCAGATGGCTCCCACACAGAAAGGCTAATCAATTCAGACAAACAACAGCCACCATAAAAGAGTGGAACGTACACAGCATGCACACTCATCTGAGCAGCTCGGAGACAAAGCCTCTTGCTTGGCCTAGCCAGAAGAGAGAAACAGCTTCTTTGAGATAATGGTGTGGGAACGCCTGGGCATCACAGACACTCTCTGGCTGACCTTACCTTCCACTGCTCACCCACACAGACCTCTGCACCACTCGCACAGAACTCTTTAGGTTACCTTAGACTCTTTGGGCTTTCCCACCTCTGTACCTCTGCTTACTTCCTCCCCTCTTCCTGGGCTACCCTATCCCCTCCCTTCTTTTGGACCCAATACTCAAGCTCCAGCTCAAGTCCCCCCTCTTCCTAAAGACTTGGAGTGTTGTTAATGTTCCATGGATGTGTTTGTGACTGATATAATTTGAATGTGTGTCTCTGCCCAAATCCATATTGAAATGTAATCCCCAGTGTTGGAGATGGGGCCGGGTGAGAGGTGATGGGATCATGGGGGAGGTTTCTTATGAATGATTTAGCACCATCCTCTTGGTGCTATCCTCATGATGGCAAGTAACTTCTCACAAGATTGGGTAGTTTAAAAGCATGTGGACCTCTTGCCTCACTCTCCTGCTCCTGCTTTCACCATGTGATGTGCCTGCTCGCCCTTTGCCTTCTTCCATGATTGTAAGTTTCTTGAGGCCTCCTCCGAAGCTGAGCAGATGCCAGCACCATACTTCCTGGTCAGCCTGAAGAACAGGGATCGAATTAAACCTCTTTTCTTTATAAATTACCCAGTCTCAGGTACTTATTTTATAGCAATGTGAGAACGGACTAAAAAAGTACCTAATCATCTCAATTAGATATGCTTAGATTGCAGATTTCTTGAGAATAGGTGGCATGCTTTATCCATCTTTGCACACCCAGGAGCATTTGGCTCAGGACCTTGAACTAAGTTCTTAATACAGTTTCATTAATTCACTTCCAATCTTTGGGTGGGAGAGTTATATTTCTTAAAAGATGGAAAAATTATTTGCAACATATAGTAAAGGATTAATACTGTTAATATATTAAAATAAGCCTTTACAAATCAATAATAAAAGACAAGAAATCCAGTTGGGTAATAGGCAAAGGAAATTAACATGAAATTCACAGAACAACCCATACTTATCAAAAAGATCAATTTTCGTAGTTATCAAAGAGATGCAAATTAAAACAATTTTATTCAACTGTTGCTTATCAGATTGGGTAAGATTTAAAAATAGATTCTGTAGTGTTAGTAAGACAATGGTGAAACAGCTCCTCATATGATATAAGGTGGGACTGCATATGGTTACAACTTTCCTGAAGATAAATTTGGCAATTTTTATTAAAAGCCTTTAAAATGCTCAAACTATAAAAATCTGTAATTCTGCTTTTAGGCTTTTATCCTAAGAATGTTATCAAAGTTTCACACATAGGTTACATATGAGGATGCATGTCTTAGTATGGGGGTGAATTAACTGGCTAATTCTCACTTGTTCAGTATCTAGAAGGCAGCCCATAAAGAGAAGTGAGATTTATATGGCTCCTTCCCACTTGCCTGACTTACAGGTTGATAATTGGTTTGATGCCTGCTAGAATGTGGTAAGTGGCTTTCTTTCCATTGGTAGGGGATGCTCTACCTTACTGATCTGTGATCTTTTGTTTTAATATAAGCTTCTGCTTTGAAGACCTCTGTTTCTTGTACCATACTGTAGCTTCTATCATTATTCTACTCATCTCTCAGATCCTGAAGGTCTTTGGAGGATCTGATACATTATATAAGAGACTGAACTAGCTGAGTTACACACTGGAAGGAGGACCATACTTTATTACTCCTCAGATTATTTAAGTACTATCAACCCATTCAACCATGCATCCATCCAAACAAATATCTCTTCCCTCCTTCCCACCCAATAGTGATTGAGCATATATATGCTATATGCCAGTGACTGTGCTGAGTGTGCTAGATTTGCACAAGTAATAGGCATGTTCCCCACCACAAAATTACTCACAGTTCAGGGGTTTGATGGACTAGTAAAGAGAGTGTTAACTGTTTCTTCTAGGGGTCAACACACACAAAGAATCTGAAACATGGGTTAGGGGAGGGTGTGTACTCCCCACAGATGACAGATTCTGGAGGTAGAAACTGAACAGGGTTTTCAGAGTTGCCTATGAGTTAACCTAGGAATAAGGGGAAGGAGCATGGAATATTTTACAGAAAGAGAGAGAGAGGAAGAGGAAGAGGGAGGGGGAGGAAGGGAGGCAGAGAGAGAGAGAGAAAGAGAGATAGAGATAGAGAGAGAGAGAGAGAGAGAGAGAGAGAGAGAGAAAGCGATGTTTAAAGGCCCATGATTGAGAGGAAGCATGAAGCATTAGAGGAACTGTATACAGTTCCACACAACTGGGGGGTTTGGGGGTTCAAGGAAGAGAAAAGAGTCTGAAGGGCAGAGTGGGGCAGGACATGAAGGTCTTGTTGGTCATTCCTAGGAGTCCAAGCTCTATCTGAGAGGCAAGGTTAAGGGCATTGAAAGGTTTAAGGGAGAGAAGTTTTGAGTATTTTTTAAGAATCAGACTAGGATGAGTGAGGTGGATGGACTGGAAGCTTAAGGCCAGTTGGCACATGACTCCAGTGATCCAGATGAGAAGTTATAATTATCCCAAGGAGGAGCTGGACTAAGGTATGGGGGGAAATGAGAGGGAATAGAGTCAAGAGATGTTACCAAGGCCAGGTTGTCAGGACCCAGGGACTGGGGTGGGAAGTGTAATGGGGTCATTGCAGGGCTGAGGAGCAAGGAGGCATCAGTCCTAAGGAGGCTTTAGCAGAAACTCACAGGTTCTTGGCCTAAGCTGGCCATTCTAATCTAGATGTTCTGGGGGAAGGCAGAGAAAATGGTTTCTACTCTTGTCCCATTTCCTATGGAAGCCCACCTCAGTGTTCGGCCCTCCTCTGCTTCCTATTCTCTTCTAGTCTGTCTCCTGGAGATCCTCGGAAGTACTTCAGCTCATGGCCCAAACACAGCCCTATGGCTGGGGACCAGTATTCCCACAATTTTCCTGGACCACAAATGGCTTTTCTGACAGCAAGTTCTGCAGCCTGGTCTCAGGAATGGGCAACTGTAGACACTTGACCTAGCTGAGAAGCTTCCTGAATGGAGTTTATACTTCATTTAACAAAATATTGTTGAGGAAGGGCCTGCTTTTTGTTCAGCATAGGGAAAGGTACTATGTAAAAACAATCTCTTCGACACTGATCACATTTTTTATTCTGCTTTCAAGATCCAGCTTCTATGACACCTGTCCTACAAAGTCTTTCTTAAGATCCCCTCATCCCCCTGCAACCCTGGGTTCCCATGTTAACCCTCTATTCCATTCCATTTCACATGATTCTCAGTATTTCTTCATATATCTATTCTTTCTGCTAGGCTGGGAATTTCTTGGAGGAAGGGACAAATACAGTCCCTTTCCCCCTCCAGCATATCCCATCTTCGTTCTTCCTCATCTCCCAGCATTTTGAAAGTGTTTGATACAGTTAGTACTCATCAGTGGGACTTCTAACTTCTTTGGTGGGGCAATGCTGTTGTTTATTTCTTAGCCATGAACGATTGCTAAGATTCTTGAGGGGCAGACACAGAAAAGTCTCCCAGGTTTTAAGAGCTGGTAACTGTGTCCTGAAGCTCTTAAGACTCTCCTCAGTTACCTGATTTCCTCCAGTGGGTCTGGCCTGCTCCAGGGAAGGCAGTTTGCCCTGAAAATGTGATGCTTTAAAGACTCCATAGAAAGCAAAACACCCGGCTTTTCGCTTGGGAAAGGGGCTTGTGCCTTTAAGACCTGCCTTGGGAAATCAGCCTGAGCAACATAATTGCTGTGAAATTACCCCAGATCACACCCACACATTCATTATGAGATTCCTTATTGACACCTTGACAATTTGTTTCAGAAGACATTATTGCATATTCCTCCCTCTGGAATAGATACAGATGCATATAGACATATGAGCCCACACATAATGTATATGCATATCAGTGTGTTTTTATTATATAATTATACAAAGCTATCAATCAGTTTTCATTTGGAACTCTTTGCATTTATAGTTCAGGAAGTTATTTAAAATCAAGAGGTGGAGAAGAGAGCCTCTGAGAAGAACCAGAGATGAAGAGTAGAATTGAGTAGGAAGGTGGGCATGCCTTTGCTATTTAAGAATGGTGCCTACCCCTAGACCAAACACATTCTTTCCTTCCTCACAATGCCAGGTTTTTGGCTACCAGTGGGAATTCAGTCCTGGAAAGCACTCACAAGAGGAGGGTGCCAGTGGAACAACTCCAAGGGGAACCTCTTCAGGGACATAATGGTGCCATCTTTGGCCTCTCCAGGCCCTTCTTTGGGTCTGGCGTAGCCTCATGGCCACACTGATGTGCATACAGTGGCAAAGGGAAAACTGGGTGCCAGTCAGACTCATATACCTCCCCAGGTCCCTGAAGATCAAGTGTAGTATCTGAGAGCAGGGCTTCCCAACCTTTTAAGGTCATGATACACATGAAAATGAGGATATTTATATTGCACACTGTAATAAACTGCAGAGGACTTCCGGCATTTATACAGGGCTTGGGAAAAAAGTCATTCCGTTTTCTTTATATTATACAAAATGAAAAATAAAATATATTAGGAAAGACATTATATATTAAATTAGTATAAAACATTTTTCTAGTTCTAATGAGAAACTTGAGTTTGCTTCCTTCCATGAATATAACTATTTCATATCAGAGTTTATGCTATACACAGTGCCTGATGATTACTTTTACAATGATGATCCGTACAAATTCTTGGTAGTCACCCTTGATAAGAACCTTTGCACAAGTGGGTGATAAAAAATTTAAAGCAATTTTTATAACCATTAAAGATTCATAGCAATTGAAATTATATTTAAAGAATTTAACAGCTCTTCCTTTTATTTCATTGACAAATGTAGTGTTGAAAGTTTTTGTGATGATGCAGATGGGTTTCAAATCCAATAGAACTTACTCACGTCGAGAAATCAGAAGAACGATGGCACTCTCACTTGCGGAACGTGGTAGATGCGTTGCCGGAACGTTCACTCTGCAGCTGGCTTGGATGATACTTGAAGGGTAAAACCACTGCAAGCAGATAAAAGTGTAAGGCATATAGGAAGCTCAATCCAGAGTCATTTCCACTATGCCCACTGTTAAATCCCACTTGTCTCTTTGCCACTTTTCTCCTCTGATAGGTGCACTTGGGGCTGTACATGGTGCCCTTAGCACATGGACATCTCCAACAGTTCATCAGACTCCCTGTCCCTATGATGGTGACAAATGGGGCTTGCAGCTGTCTGCTGGAGTAGGTGTCTGGAGGTAGAGTATCTCCTTGGTTATTCTTATTGCAGCTCTGCAGAGCAGCCTGAGTCGGGCATCACTAGTCACACACTGGCCCTGGGGACCATAGTGTATGCCATGAGGCCCTGCTCACCTTGGGTGGCCTTCTGAGGAGTCATCAATAGGATTACCTGTGGCCACAGGAGACCATTTCTAGGTACTCAGTCTGCCCTACATCCTGGCTCCATGTCTTAGAGCTGAGAGGGTCAGATTTTACATAACTGTAATTCATGCGTGGCATGCTGTATGGGAAGCACATGTTAGACAAGTCCCTTCTCCTCTCTGACCTGTATTTCCTCATCTGTGACTTTACTGGTTGCTTCCAGTGAGAAATACAGTCATGAAACAGAAAATCAGGCATAGTTGAACAAATGAGTAATTTAGGTAAGTGTTCTTGACCCTTGTCTGGAGGTAGCTAGGCAGGGAGGGGTCTGTAGAGTTGGGTTAAAAGGGGCAAGGGTAAGACCATCATATCTCTGGTAGGAATAAACCTGATAGGAATAGCAGCGCATAGGATAGTGTCCTGTATCTGGTAGGAGTAGGCTAAGTTGTTTCAAAAAGTAGCTGAAATAGATTCTGGAAATCATAGAAATAGGTGGGTTTCCTGATAAACCTGGTAGGAATACCAAGCATAGAATAATGTCCTGTAGCTGGTAGGAATAGGCTAAGTTGTTTCAAAAAGTAGCTGAAATAGATTCTGGAAATCATACAAAGAGAGGGCCCAGTGGGCTGAAGTTAGAAAACAGCCAGGGGCAATGAAAAGGTTGGCAGAGAGCTGCATATTACCATAGCTCATTTTTATTGACTACTATTAGGTGCAGGTAGTGTGATCATGTATTTATATATGTTGTTAATGGCTAGTTAATCCTCACAACTCCTGATAAAGTGGGTACTGTTTTCACTTACCAGATTTGAATACTGAGGCTTAGAGATGTCTTCAAACTGTCTGAAGCCAGGAGACTATTCAGGGGCAAAGACAGGACTCCAGGCCAGTATGAAAGTAGTCCCTGCAATTGCACATATACTTGCTTTTGGGAGGCCCTGTTTTATTCTGTGTGCTGTGTTCTTTGAGGATATTTAAAAGGAGGAGATGTTGTCCTTCACTTTTAAAAGCTCTCCAACTATTCAGAGATCTAACACCTGAAGAGATCCCATAAATCACTTATGGTGGCCAGGACCTGCTGCTTCTTCCTTTATAAGGTCACTCTCTGTCTCTTTATGTCTGGACCCCTTTTCACTGCCATACTATTTGTAAAAACTCAAACTCAGGCAGACATTCAAAGTTGCTGTAACTAGTTTCAGCTGAATCCTGAAAGAGTACCCAACACACAGTAGGTGCTCAACTGAAGTTAAGTGAATGAATGAATGGATCGATGAATCATGCCTCGGTCTCTTTCTTCCTTCCCCCCACTCTACATGGTCCTGGGTCTCACCAATCCTGTGGGCTTGCTGTGCCCTCAAACACCCTGTGCATTCTATGTCCAGGCATTTGCTACTTCCTAGAGTGTGTCCCCAACTTCTGTCCTCATCATTAAGTCCCACCTAGCCTGCAAGGCCCAGCTCACCTTCTCTGCCAAGTTCTATCTGACTAATGTGGCTCCAAAAGACTAGCCTCCCTTGAACTCCTAGAGTCTAGGTCCTCAGGCAGCACTGATGTCAGTGATTTGTGATGCATTTTTGAAACTAATATGCTCTTGGCCAGGCTGAAGAGTGAGCATCCAAGTGCAGTTAGTTAGTGCTTTGGGGGTTCCTACTCACAGGACTCTGAAAGAAACTTATCTCTTGCTTAGTCCTACATAGTGCCTTGATATAGTAGGTGGTCAATTCATATAATCTGAGTAATTGATAGAAAGCAACTTGCATACAGTAAACATATATAATTGATATGCTTTGGGTCTATGTCCCTACCCAAATCTCATCTCAAATTGTACCTCCATAATTGCCACATGTGGAGGGACTTGGTGAAAGACAGTTGAATCATGGGGGCAGTTTCCCCATACTATTCCTGTGGTAGTGAATAAGTCTCATGAGATCTGATGCTTTGATAAAGGGAAACCTGTTTCACTTGACTCTCATTCTCTCTCTTGCCTGCTGCGATGTAAGATGTGCCTTTCACCTTTCACCGTGATTGTGAGGCCTCCCCAGCCACATGGAACTGTGAGTCCATTACACCTCTTTCTTTTATAAATTACTGAGTCTCAGGTACATCTTTATCAGCAGCATGAAAACAAACTAATACAGTAAATTGGTACCAGTAGAGTAGGGTGCTGCTGAAAAGATACCCAAAAATGTGGAAGTGACTTTGGAGCTAGGTAAAAGGCAGAGGTTAGCACAGTTTGGAGGGCTCAGAAAAAGACAGGAAAATGTGGGAAAGTTTGGAACTCCCTAGAGACCTGTTGAATGGCTTTGACCAAAATGCTGATAGTGATATGAGCAATGAAATCCAGGCTGATGTTGTCTCAGATGGAGATGAGGAACTTGTTGGGAACTTGAGCAAAGGTGACTCCTTGTTATGTTTTAGCAAAGAGACTGGTGGCATTTTGTTCCTGCCCTAGAGATCTGTGGAACTTTGAACTTGAGAAAGATGATTTATTGTTTCTGGCAGAAGAAATTTCTAAGTATCAAAGCATTCAATATGTGACTTGGGTACTGTTAATGGCATTCTGTTTTAAAAGGGAAACAGAGCATAAAAGTTTCGAAAATTTGCAGCCTGACAATACAATTGAAAAGAAAATCCCATTTTCTGAGGAAAAATCCAAGCTGGCTGAAGAAATTTGCATTAGTAATGAGAGCTGAATGTTAATCCCCAAGACAATGGGGAAAATGTCTTCAGGGCATATCAGAGGTCTTCATGGCAGTCCCTCCTATTACAGGCCTGAAGGCCTAGGAGGAAAAAGTGGTTTCATGGGCCAGGGCCAGAGTCCCTGTGCTGTGTGCAGCATAGGGACTTTGTGCCCTGTGTCCCAGATGCTCCAGCTATGGCTGAAAAGGGCCAATGTAGAGCTTGGGCTGTGGCTTCAGAGGGTGAAAGCCCCAAGCCTTGGCAGCTTCTATGTGGCGTTGAGCCTGTAAGTGCTCAGAAGTCAAGAATTCGAATTCGGGAACCTCTGCCTGGATTTCAGAGAATGTATGGAAATGCCTGGAAGCCCAGGCAGAAGTTTGCTGCAGGGGCAGGGCCCTCATGAAGAACCTCTTCTAGGGCAGTGTGAAAGGGAAATGTGGGGTCAGAGCTGCCACACAAAGTCCCTACTGGGGCACCACCTAGTGGAGCTGTGAGAAGAGGGACACCATCTTCCAAACTCCAGAATAGTAGATCCACTGACAGCTTGCATCGTGTGCCTGGAAAAGCTGCAGACACTCAACACTAGCATGAGAAAGCATCCAGGAGGGAGCCTGTACCCTTCAAAGCCACAGGGGTGGGGGGTGGAGCTGTTCCCAAGACCATGGGAACCTACCTCTTGCATCAGTGTGACCTAGATGCAAAACATGGATTCAAAGTTTTGCTTTGCATTTTGGAGCTTTAAGATTTGACTGCCCTATTGGATTCTGGATTTGCATAGGGCCTGTAGGCCCTTTGTTCTGGCCAACTTCCCCCATCTGGAATGGCTGTATTTACCCAATGCCTGTACTCCCATTGTATCTAGGAAGTAACTAACTTCTTTCGATTTTACAGGCTCATAGGTGGAAGGGATTTGCCTTGTCTGAGATGAGACTTTGGGTTATGGACTTTGGAGTTAATGCTGAAATAAGTTAAGACTTTGGGTGACTGTTGGGAAGGCATGATTGGTTTTGAAATGTGAGGACATGAGACTTGGCAGTGTCCAGGGGTGAAATGATATGGTTTGGCTCTATGTCTCTGCCCAAATCTCATCTCGAATTGTACTCCCTTAATTCCCATGTGTTATGGGAGGGATGTGGTGGGAGATAATTGAATCACAGGGGCAGTTTCTCTCATACTGTTTTCGTGGTAGTGAATCAGTCTCATGAGATCTGATAATTTGATAAGGGGAAACCCATTTCACTTGACTTCTTTCTCTTGCCTGCTGTGATGTAAGACATGCCTTTTACCTTCTATCATGAGTGTGAGGCCCCCTAAACCACATGGAACTGTGAGTCAAATTAAACCTCTTTCTTTTGTAAATTACCGAGTCTCAGGTATGTCTTTATCAATAGTGTGAAAACAAACTAATACAATAATGATGCTGTTTAATATATTCTATCAAAAATAACAATATTTACCACCAATGTTGTGTGCAAAATTCTGGGAATACCCACAACTCCTCAGAGCAAAGAATGTTTGAGTTGTGACTGGCAAAATGTTTTAATGTTCTTCTTCTCCCCTCATTAATGTACTAGTCAAACAAATGCTCAGTTAAATATAATATTACAGGCTCATTGGCATTAAAAAAAACTTTTTACCAGCTAGTTCATAATTTTCATTTTTTCCAAGAGGCATTTCTGCTAAAAGGGAGGGCTATAAAAATGCAGGCGACTGTTACACTAAATGAGCCCTGCCCACCCTGACTCTCCCTGGAGAAGACTTTGCCAACTGGGACGTGGGTACAACTGCAGGACCAGGAAGAAGATGGTTAACAGCCACCTTAGGGACCCTCTAGGAGTTGAACTTGGAGTTCAGAGTCCTAGGTTGCTTGAATGCCTGTTTTGTTTTTTTCTCAATTTAAGTTTGTGATTGACTTACGTGCACTGGCACTTTTAAGAGATTAGAATAAAACACTGAGAGTTCAGAACAAATGTAAATGGCCTCAAAGAACAGGGGCGGGGGGAACGACGATAATCTTTTTTAATGGCTGTAAAATGTAGGAAGGATAGATCATGAGCTCTCTGCATGGGGCCCTCATCTGATCTCAATCCAGTATTGTAATTTAGACATGACTTTTTATTTAATTTCTGACTGAGAAAGGGAAATTAGAAAGCAGCATTATCTCAGCAGCTTCGTTATAATGAACAATATTTCACAGTGCCAGCCCTGAAGTTACCTTCAGAACTTCTTTTATGAGGCCAATGTTGACTCCAGTTCTAGGAGAGCTTGAATTTCCCCACACACTTGAGGAGCAGTTGTTGCTTGAGGAGAGAAACGTAAGTATGGTTTTTAATTAGAAGTTGGTTTAAGGCTCGGGCAGCCCACAGGTTTGCAGGTAGGGGAAGGGAACAGAGATCATAAAATGAGGCACCGGAAGATACTAAATCCTGGACTAGGCTGCGCTGGACTTCCTTACATGTAAGTAACGGTCCCCTTCTAATCTCCCAACCCCGTTTATGTTTAATTTTTAAATCGGGGAGATTTATCCCATCTGTAATTAACCCTTGCATCTGGCCAGAGCAGTACTGCCTTCTGTCTCTTCTCTTCCCTGCTCCCAGCCACTAAATACATAATGGTCTGATAAATATTTAAGCAGTGATGAGGGAGATAATACAAGTAATCCATTAGAGCCGCCTGCCTGGGCTGGCACCGGGGAAAATGAGGGTGCTAAAGTGGATGGAGTAAGTGCTGAAATCCCAGGCTGAGCGGCAGAGTCCCTGACCGCAGAGGGCCCTGAGCGCCGAGCTCAGCTGTGGGTAGGCCAGACATTTGAGGCCCAGGGAGCCCTTCCTCCCACTTGGCCTCCCTGAGCACATGCCCCTGCTCCCACAGTCAGCGTCCCTGTGGAGCAGGATGGGGCTGCGTCCATATTCTGGAGTGGGAGAGGGCATGGGAATGGAGCTCCCTCGGTGAGGTTGATTGGGATGCCCACGTGGCTACTGCTGTGGGACCTCAAGGACAGCCCACTGCTAACCTCTAGAGCCAGGGCAACCACAAGCCCCAGTTTGCACAGGACAGTTCCATGTTATGCCATTTGTCCAGCACAGTGGTGAGCGGTGCCCCCTTTCACTTTTAAGTGTTCCAGTTTGGATGATAAATTGTACGGTTACCCTACCTATGACTTTCTAATAACATGCATTAGAATGACACAGAGAGAAAGTGGGGAGGAAATAATATCAGCAACACTCCTCATAGCATATACCCCAAATGCAGCCAAATACAGGGGTTCAAAATCTGACGCTCAACCCCAGGATCCCTTTACCCAGACACACAAGTGTGTGCTCACACACATACACACAATTCCATCTCCAATCTTCTCTTGCCTTTCACCTGTATCTCCCTCTTGGCTCACTGCAATCTCTCCTGATTCTAATATTGGTAAAAGCGCCTTATCACCCTTGGTCCCTTCAGGGTATAATCTGTGTCTGATCCATTGCGGCATCCGCCATAGCTCCTAGCTCAATGTTGACTATGTTTGTGGAGTGAATGAATCAATTGTGGTTATCTGTGATTATGTTAAATCTCTCCTATTATCTCAGAAGGACTTTGACTGCAGCAAATATTTTTTGATCCATCTTTACCCATGGTATTATTCATATATCCAAATACACATCCACAGAAAACTCCCCTTTATGTGAATGCACACATCCCAAAATAATTGTATATGCATTTCACACATACTCTCCTTCTATAACTCCTCTCCACCCTCAGAAAATAGAAAGATCAAGTCCCCCATTTTTTATGATTTAATCTTTACTAGCTTTTAAATTTCGCTTCTTTGGAATAAGTAGACAGTTAAAAATTCAAGCTGGTCCCTATTATTCATTCAATTAATTCCTTCTATTCCTTCCCTCCATTTCATTCATCTATTTCATTTATTTCGTCATTCATTAGACATACATTCATTAGATATTCATTGAATACTATGTGCTGGGCTAAACCAGTTCCTGGTGTGACTTCAGACATGCCCTTCTGAGGCCTCAGTTTCCCCATGAGTAGAATAAATTAAATATGCGTTGCTGGCTTTGAAAACATCATCTGGGGTGTTCCACCAGATCTGACATAAATCCATGGACCTGCCTCCTTTAAGCTCCCAGGGGGAATATCTGGAGAGTGAGCAGGGAAAGGGTCTTCAGGGGCTTCACACCTTCAAGTCTATGCATTGACTTTCCCTCCTGCCTCAACCCTGGGTCAGCTTGTGCCTAATGCCGGTGACTCTGATCCCCTGGGGAGATGCCTTGGGCCCAGCCCAGCTGCCCCATCCCTCCAGGGCTATGGGCCTCATGGCCTTGACATCAGTTACCACCACACTGGCCCTTGGGGCTTTTACTTTAGTGCTAGATGCTTGCAGCACCCCCGCAGTTTCCATCACTGCCCCTTCTCAGAAATGAACTTGCCTGGACACACTGGTCTTCATGTTCTGCCAGCAATTCTGAGGGTTTCCTATCTGCTCACTGTCAGTCACATTATCCTTATTCACACACACACACACACACACACACACACAGGCGGATACATATGAACATGTATTTGCAACACATATGCACTGATACATACATAAGACTTGTGAATATTGCCCATAGAATCAACACATCTTGTGCAACCATAGACATTGTGTGCACACATTTTATACCCATATGTACACACATACACAACATACACATGAGCATCCATACCCTAAAATCATGGGAAACTTGAGATAGACACCAGTCTCTAGACATCTGCAGGACTTCCGCATGGAAGGCACTTTGCCACATTCTGTGTGGGATGCGAGGAGCAAGGAGGTACACTGTACATGCGCACTCACACCCTGAGCTTACCACTGTACACCACCTTTCCTCACTCTCTTTAACACCCCTTCCTTTATTACTGGCATTGCAGGTGGCTGCTTACAGCGATTTGCTTTTGTTGCATATATTTAGAGATGAGCCTGGACTTTTGCTAAAATAAAACTTCAATTGGAATCTGGAGCCCTGCTCTCCAAGATGTAAATATCGGACTGTGTGTTGGTGATAAATGCCCAGGTCCTTGGCATGACCACTTAGCTGAACACTGGCCTCAACTATCAGAGGAGTCCACATGTAAAGAAGCACTTTCTGCCCCTGGAGCGACAAGCCTACCCATGACAACAGCAACAACACAGTGCACAGCTCTGCAGTCAGACTGAGTCAAATGGTCATGATTAGTTTGGTGACCTTGGGCAAGCTCATATCAACCTAACCAAGCCTCAGTTTCCTTATCTATGAAATGAGTCAATGATGGCCCTTCTTCATAGGGTTGTTGTGAGGACTGAAAGAAGGTAAGCTAAGTGTTAGCAGAGGGCCTGTCACAGCGAAAGTGCCTAATGGAACTGTCAGCTATTATTACCAGACGGAATATACACACAATATATGCCATCTGCAAAAATGATGGAAGGGAGCAAGTGAATTCCTTACAGGGCTGGGAGAAGTTGGCGCATCCTTGAGTTGCTTCAACTTGATCTTGGCCCCTATCTCTCTGCTGCTTTTACCTAAGCACAGGCTATTGGCTTCTAAAAGGATCACCCTTTGGGCTAAATTATAAGGTCTTCACTGTGGAACTTCTTTGTTAGTCCTTGGTGGTGTTTCCTTGGGCTGGGAGGCCTCAGTGGAGAGGGCTGTCATAGCTGGAGACCGTTGTGACTTCTAGAAACTTCCTTGAAGGCCTTTTTCCCTAGACAGATAAACAGTGGAGTTGTTGGTGCTGTGAAAGCTACATGCATTAGGACAGGTGTCCAGGCCTATTTTTGCATCATTTTTCCACTTGGGGAAACTGTAATTTGCCTCAGTTTCCCCAACCCTGTGAGAATGCGGAATAAAATGCTGAGGGAGATTTATACTTGTAATATTGGAAGACACATATTTG
The DNA here is from genome assembly GCF_049354715.1 of Callithrix jacchus. Classification (NCBI taxonomy): domain Eukaryota; kingdom Metazoa; phylum Chordata; class Mammalia; order Primates; family Cebidae; genus Callithrix; species Callithrix jacchus. The sequence goes on from NC_133514.1 coordinate 90,526,459, forward strand.
GCCTGTCACATCATTCCCTGGCATACAACTCCTAAGATCCTTAGAATCTCTAAAGTGATTCTTTCTGTGCTAGTAAGTTAACTATTGACTGGCAGCTTCCAGGTCGTTTTAGGATGGGAGTTTGGTCAGTGGAAAGACCAAGGCAGGATTAGACGTTTGGGACTTTCAGCTCCACCCCATAACCTCAGGGGAGGGGTGAGGGTCTGAAAGTTAAGTTGGTTACCAATGGCCAGTGACTCAATCAATCAAGTCTATATAATGAAGGCTTCATAAAAACCCAAAAGGACAGGATTTGGAGAGTTTTGGGGATAGCCAAACATGCAGAGGTTCCCAGAGGTGGGTGGTACACCCACCCAAGGAGGGCACTGAAGCTCTTCGCCCCTCCCCTGATGCCTCACCCTGTGCATCCCATCATCTGTATCCTTTGTAATATTCTTTATAATGAACCAGCAAATGGAAGCATTTCCCTGAGTTCTGTGAGCCTCTTTAGCGAATTCATCATACCCAGACAGGGGATCATGCAAACCGCAACTTGAAGCCAGTTGGTCAGTTTGGGAAGCCCAGGCTTGGGACTGGTGTCTGAAGCAGAGGCAGTCTTTGGGACCAAACCTGTCACAGCAGGTAGCTGGTCAGGTATGAGCAGGGCAGGAGAGGGCTCCCCAACCAACACACACCAGGAGTGTCGGGCAGCCATCCGGTGATGGTCGGGCAATTGCTACTTGTTCTCTAAAGTTTTCATTGGTCACAGCCAGCACCGAAGAAAGACAGTCTCCTAATAGCTAGAGATAGAAAACACCCAAAACTGATTAGCGGCTTCCCAATAACACATCAAGAGTGGGGAGAAGTAATGCAAGATCCCAGAAGTATGTCAACGTGTGAAACCCCAAATCAAGCGGTCAACACACTTGGTTTCTGAAGTTGCCCACTTGGCCCTCTTCCTAGTGTACTTTTCTTCCTTTCTTTCCTTCTTTACTGTTCTAAAACTTTTTAATAAACTTCTGCTCCTGCTCTGAAACTTCCCTTGGTCTCTTTTTCTACATTATGCCCCACAGTCAAACTATTTCTTCTGAGAATTGAAGTTGCCGCAGACCCGTACAGATTCACGCCCCATAACTCGGATACCTTTCCCTGGTAACAAACCCTCAGCCTGTGGAAGCTGACACTATCTCCAGGTAGACTGAGTCAGAATTGAATTGGAGGGCACCTAGCTGGTGTCCCCTGCAGAACTGATTGCTTGCTTGGTGTGCGTGGGAAAAACCACACATATTTGGTCACAGAGGGCTGCCCTGTTGATTGTTGTGGTGTGAGAGCAGAGGAAAGTACAGTTTATGTTTTTCCACTCACAATCCCAGCTTTGAATGGGTGACAGGGCTTTGGTGAAACCCAGGGAAAAGCACCCAGGACCCTAACTAAAAAGTCAAACCTTTTACTAAACAGAAAGACTGGCCACCCAGCCAACCAAAAAGCAAAATGACAGAGAGGGGCACAGCTAGACCTCACACAGAAAGGTGAATGCTGGGAAGTTTACAGAAGGCAAGACCAGGACCTTCCAGGGAGGAGGTGCTTGGGTCCCTAATCACACCATGTGAACCTCTCTGCACACCCCAACATTGCTAATTAGGGTACAATGGACATTGCACTTAAAGGGGCACCTAAAGCACAAAGGGCCACTCTGAAAGAATTGGAGGAGGGAGAAAAGCAGTGTCCTCCCACCCCCGTCATGAACCTCCTGACCTACTTCAACAGCTTGTCTTGGTGATGAGAAGTGACAGGGCAGAGGCTTGGGGTATGTGCTCCTGGGCTGACAATGGGGGTTGCTATGAATTGAATGTTTGTGTTCCCCCAAATTCCTATGTTGGAACCCTAGTCCCCAGTGTGATGGTATTTGGAGGTAGGGCCTTTGGGAGGTGATTAGAGTTAGAAGAGGTCATGAGGGTGGGGCCCCTATGATGGGATTAGTGTCCTTATAAGGAGATGAAGGGACCAGCACTTCTTAATCTATCACATGAGGATACAGTGAGAAGGTACCATCTACAGGCCAAGAAGAGGGCTCTCACCAGAACCTGACCAGGCTGGCACCCTGATTTCAGACCTCCAGCTTCTAGAAGTGTGAGAAATAAATGTTTGTTGTTTCAACCACCCAGTCTATGGCAGCAGTCCCCAACCTTTCTGGCATCAGGAACTGGTTTCATAGAAGACAATTTTTCCACAGACAAGGGTGGTGGAGACAGCAGGAGGGATAGTTTTGGGATGAAACTGTTCCACCTCATTATCAGGCATTAGATTCTCATAAGGAGCACACAACCTAGATCCCTCGAATGCCCAATTCACAATAGGGTGCACGCTCCTACGAGAATCTAATGCTGCCACTGATCTGACAGGAGGTAGGGCTCTGGTGGTAATGTGGTAATGCTCTCTTGCCTAGTACTTACCTCCTGCTGTGTGACCCAGTTCCTAACAGGCCATAGACAAGTACAGGTCCATGGCCTGGGGGTTGGTGACCCCTGGTCTATCCTATTCTGTTACAGCAGCCTGAGATGACTAAGACAGGTGTGTGTATATATCAGCCATGGCCAGCACTAGCTGCAACCTTCTCTTCTAGTCTCTCGTTCCTCTGCCAGAAGATTTGTCTTTAAGCAACCAAGGGGCCCACAAGGATGGGGCCGAGCGTCTGCCTCAAAGCACTGTCATCTAGAGAGAGCCTTCCAAATATCCCAAGAGCAGGTGGGAAGAGAACCCCAAGCAAAGACTTCAGCCCTCAGTGTAGGCAGCCTTTCCTTTGAAGGGTGGTCAGGGGACAAAGGTTTGGATCCCAGTGCACAGGTGGGGACTGCCCAGAGCCATATGGCATAGAAGAAGCCTTCACTTCCTGGCCAGGACTTGCTGATGTGATATTATAGTACGCTGAGTCCTTGCCTCTGTGCAGGGCCACATCCATCCCTAATTGGGCAGGTGTGAGAGATCTATGGGAGTGCTTCCTGCCCTTATAGACAGGAGCTCTTTCTTCCATGGAGTTTCACCGGTGGAAGCCCCTAAATCTGCTGCTGCTTATTAAGAAGGTGGTTGTTGTGTTGGGTCCAGTCTGGAAACCTAGTTCAGACTTAGGGACTAGGACAACTAGTATCTAGCCCTGGAATAACAGAAATCTCTGTCTGGATCCTCCAACTGACAAGGCTGGTTGGCTTTCTTGGAAAACGTTGACAAGAAAGAAGACAGAACAAGTGAGGTGTACCTTGGATCTTCCCGTTTCCCTTTGTAGCCCTTTATCGGGTCTGCCCCTTTTTTTGCCCTCCTGCTGGTCAAATCCCCTAAAGTCTAATCTTAGCCCTGTGCTCTTGAGGGAAATAATGTATACAGTAGTCCATTTCTAAGACCAAGTACCTCAAATCAGCTTAGGTCAGCAAACTGCAGAAGAACCAGGACGTACTAGGCCCCTGCTTGGATAGCAGATGCCTACTCCTTGACCTTCCCCCTTCCCCCTTCCCCTGTCCTCCACTTAGTTGCTCTCACCCGAACCAAAAGAGTTTAGTCTAAAATGAAAGTTTACTAGCCTGCAAAATAGCTCATTTTGTCTGTTCTTACCAGCCTGCTCAGCTACTTAGATTGTAAGTCAAAAACTTCAGGAACCCCTAAGCTAACTAGGATTGCCATGCATTGTGGACCGCAACAAAACGCAGCAAGATAACCCGAAGGAAAACACCTAAAGCCCCTACCCAACAATCAACAGGAAAGATTGTCACCCAATAGTACTCAGCCTATGAGGAATGGGGGAGGGACCTGCGCACTAGGGGATACATTGCTTGTCGTGACTGTGCTGCGTGTGCCTGCTCACCAGACACCCGATCTTGCAAAACGGTCATTAAGTCTCACTTTCCCTCTCCTAGCTGGGATAACATTAGGAGAAATACCTAATGTAGATGATGGGGGAATGGATGCAGCAAACCGCCATGGCATGTGTATACATATGTAACAATCCTGCACGATCTGCACATGTACCCCAGAACTTAAAGTATAATTAAAGAAAAAAGTCCCACTCTCACTGTCTTCTGGGTCTCTAAGTCCATTCTTTGGGTTTGGATGGGTGAGTTTGTTTCTCACACTCTGAACCACTCACTTAGCATCAATGTCCCACATGACTAGAGTTTAACTTCTCCAGAGACCTTCCAGCTGGACTTACCTTTGAAGGAATCTGAGAAACCTAAGTCCTGTTGAGGCATACAATTTTATGAGCCTGTAACATGCAGTTTCTTCCTGTGGTTATTTACATATTGATAGGGGCAAAGTCTTAACCAACATGGCAGACTTCCCAAGTAACAGAATTTTAGGCATCAAGAAGTAGTAAGTCAGGAGTCCCTAGAATCTTGCCAGACTTTTTCTTTTTTTTTGAAATGGAGTCTTGCTCTGTCACCAGGCTGGAGGGCAGTGGTGCCATCTCAGCTTATTGCAACCTCCGACCTCTGGGTTCAAGCAATTCTCCTGCCTCAGCCTCCTGAGTAGGTGGGATTACAGGCATGCACCACTGTACCTGGCTAGTTTTTGTACTTTTAGTAGAGACAGGGTTTCACCATGTTGGCCAGGATGGTCCTGATCTCCTGACTTCATGATCCACCCGCCTTGGCTTCCCAAATTGCTGAGATTACAGGCACGAGCTGCTGCGCCCAGCCTTGGCAGATTGTTTTGTGCCTTTCAGACAAGTCCTAGTTAGGGTTTCCTTCCCAGTGCAGACACCAGCAGTTTGCTTCATGGTGTCAAATAAAGCTCTACCTGTAGCTGAATGGCCCATTGCTCACAACCAAAATAGAAAGGAGAGAGACCGATGCAATTGAGTCTAGTACGTGGTGAGGTCAGGAATTGGGGAACGTTTTCTTATATATCTGCACAATGCACCTGGATCAATAAACAGGTTTTTAAAATTGTTACTCATTTTACAACTCAATAAAGCTTAATTATGAGAAAGCAGGAAGACAAGCAGAAGCCATGCTCACATAATATTGTATTCCTCACAGCAATTCCTGCAGGGCCTTCACACTTGCATCGAAATGTAGAACAAACCAAATTACGGGGACTATTCAAAATTCATTTAAAAACATCATTGAGGAGCATCATAATAAAAACACAATGAAAAAGAGAAGCTTGGATTGTTAATTTGTAGTGCCGTGTGTGTTTATGGGGGTCTATATGCATGCATACATGTGGGTGTGAGGTACATGTGGCTTCATTAGCTTTGCAGGGAGTAGCTAGGACTGAGGGCTGGAGGGTTTGGAGCAATGGATTGGACTGGACTGGACTGGCCCATAGGGGACATGAAGAGGGGTTGGAGACTGTTGGGAAGTATCTGCAGCCCTGTTTGGCCAAAGGTCAGCCAGTCAATGTTGGAGCTTGAGTCCCAGATCAATATCTCGGGGGTGCAGGATATTTAAAAGGAGCTGAGGGGCAGTCTAGGGTTTGGGCTCAGGGAGTGCCCAATTCTCTGCCTCTCACTCACTGTGTTTGGCCAGGTGAGTCTTCCTAACCCCACCTGCAGACAAGGAGCTCCGTGTTCTGATTAGCTGTGGTTCCAATAGGGAGCACCCAGTAAGTGCTAATGACTCAGGGCATTTCATCGTGTGCTGACCATCGGCTGACAGCTGAGTGCCTGTCCTTCAAACCCAGCAGACTCTGGTGTAGGTGCCTGGCCTGTGAGGGGCTCAGACCCTTTGTCAGAAGCCCACCCAGCCTGGGATCTGGATTTAGGGTGCTTGCCCTCTTGGTTTTAGCACAAGTCCTTTCCTTCTTGGGCTTAGTGAAATTCCTGCATCTTGGGCTCCTCTCACCCTACTTCGCTGCTCTCTCACCAACTTCCTGCATCCTTCCTCCTGGGCTTGCCCTGCCCTTTTGTTAGATTGAAGTTAGTCTCACCCCCATCCCTCAATCTCATGTGGCCACTTTTCCTGTTGGGAACTTGGGTCGTTGCTTCGGGCCTCAGTTTACTCATCTGGAAAACAGGTGTCGTTAAGTATGCCTTCCCTCCCTCCAGGATTGTTTTCCAAATTAATTAATTATCTTAATTAATTAATTAAAGTGCTTTGAGATACTTAGAAGTACGAATTATTATTTATTCTTAATGAACCCTTCTTTGGAGATAATTTACTCCTGATTCTGAAGGGAAACACAGGGGAGGAGAAAATGACAAGGTTGGTTTTTTGTTTGTTTGAGGGGAGCAGAAGAGGAGGGGAGGTTATTACACATGGTTATTCTCTGGCAGGCTAATAGTGAGAGAATTAGCCAAGCATTCTTTCCACTGCTCTGCAGTGCTGCCTCAGCCAGTATTGTTCACCCATGAAAGTGCAAAGGCAGACAGCTGCAAAGATAGAATGATTTTTAGATTCCAATTGCAGTCTGTTTTAGGACCAGGAAGTCATTAGTATTAGAGAGAGATGAAGGAAGAGAGAGAGAGGAGAGAAGGGGAGAGAGAAGAGAGAGGGAGAGCGAGGAAAGAGGGAGGGAGAGCAAGGAAAGAGGGAGGGAGAGAGATGAAAGAGGGAGAGAGAAGAGAGAGGGATGAGAGGGAGAGAGGAGAGAGAGAAGAATGAAGACAGAAAGAAAAGAAAGAGTGTGAGAGAGGAACAGAGAGGGAGAGAGACAAGAGAGGGATGAGAGGAGAAAGAGAGGAAGAGAGGAGAGAGAGATGAGAGGGAGAGAGGAAAGAGGGACAGAAGGAAGAGAAAAGGAGACAGAAGTGCTCCTGGGCTGACCTGTGAAGAGAGGGGTGAAAGGGAGAGAAGGAGAGAGAAGCAAGTGTGAGAGAGGAACAGAGAGAGAGAAGAGAAAGGGATGAGAGAGGAAAGAGGGAGAGAGAGAGAAGAGAGGGATGACAGGAGAGAGGAAAGAGGGAGAGAAAGAAGGAGAGAAGAATGAGAGATGAAGAGAGAGGAGAGGAGAGAGGAAGAGCTAGAAGAGAGAGGAAAGAGAGAGGGATTAGAGAAGAGAGGGAAAGAGAGGAAGATTGCTTTTCAGTGTGTATTTTTTACCATTGTGGGTAATCCAGGACAGAGGAGACATGGAGAGGGCTGTTTGTTGGGACGTTTGGCTGCTCCATATGTATTTCTCAGCCAGATTCTAGCTCTCTGGGCACCCTCTGAGTTTCCTTCCAGTTCTGACTATACCTGGATTTCCAGCAGGCTTCTTTCCCTCCCCTTTTTCCTTCCCGGCCCAGACCTGAGCTACAGTGTTAAGTTTGCATATTTCACCTACAGTGCTCCCGCCTCCCTGCTTTACTGTCCCCCCATCCGAGACCCCACTGTCTATAATCAGGCCCGTGGCCCATGGTTATCCTCCCCACTCCCTTCAAAACCTCAATTTAGGAAATGTGTGTGTGTGCATGCGTGTGTGTGTGTGTGTGTGTGTGTGTGTGTGTGTGTGTTTGCAGGGGGTACATGATTTATTTCATTCACATGAGGGTAAATGACCCAAGGCAATGCAACTAGGTTTCTTTTTTCAGGGGTATTTGTACCTCAACAGAGATCAACTTCTATAATCAAGCAACTTGCTTTTGGGGCCTAGAACCAGGAAGGAAAAAGGAATGGGAAGGAGCTTTAATTATTTCCTCTCTATGTCTTTGTATAGTTTGACATTTTTTCCAGTGAAGATGCATGATTTTTATTATCATGGTCTCCTACCTCAAGTAGATGAACAAGCAGCCTAAAGAAGACATTTAAGGCATCAGCCAGAGGCAGGTGGCCATTCTTCTCCCTGACAGTCCCAACCCTCTGAAGTCACCTGCCTGCCGTGGGAGGTGCTCCTGGGCTGACCTGTGAAGACAGGAGGTTGGTCAAAAAGGCCAGAGATGGGGAAGCAAGCTGGGTGGGGCAAATGGGGAGAAAGCCAAGTAATGCCTCCTGAAGCCCTCGTAGAATATAGATTTTTGCAAGGCATTGAAAGTCTCCCTGCAAGACAGAGAGACTGGAGCTTGGTAACTGTGGCAGAGGCGAACTTTGCAAAGCTGTGGGAGAAACATTCTACCTGAAATGAGTGCCTGCTCTGTGTTGGCAGGATTTTGAGAGTTTCTGCCCCTGGAGAGACAGAACTACAGGATGACTTTGGTGGTCACATGGGTGGGCTCTGGAGGCAGAGGGCCCAGCTTTGAATTACAGTTTTGTCACCTGCTTTCTGCTAACCTTGGGCAAGTTTCTCAAGCACTTTGGACCTCAGTTTTCTCATCTGTAAAATGGGAGTAATAATAGTAGCATCCATTTCATAGGGACGTTGTGAGAATTAAATGAGCCAAAATGGGACATGTACTTAGAACGTCGGCTAGCACGTGGAACGTGCTACACATTCATTAGCCATTAGGAGAGTTGATGATATTGTGGTTTTGTGACCCTGAGAGCAGTGGTGCCTGGGCTGGCCTAAACTGGTACTCAATGTGAGTTCAGGTCTGTTGGTTCATGCATGGAGGAGAGGTGCTGCCTTTAATCTACCTGCACAGGCACCGAGGAGCTCCTAGGCATGAAGCCCTTCTGAGGGAGAGCGTGCATTGTAGGTCCAGGTCTGTCAAAGGAGTGACATTCTGTACAATGCCTAGTTTTCAGACCGATTCCTGCCTGGTCCTCAAGACCCAGGCCTAGTTCCTAGAGAGGCTGGGGGCTGCCAGGAAGGAAAAAACGAACAAAAACAATAGGAGCTGACAACAAGCATTTGTGTAAGGCACAGAGAACCGCAGGCAGCAGCCTCTGCTCATGGTTGGTAGAAGCAAGCGTGGAGAAAGCCTATGGGGAGGGTCTAAGGCACTGTACACTGAGGCTTGAGCTGGGCAGGAGAGAAGACTTAAGACCAAATCTTGTGGTAACTGGGAGACCTCCCCAGGACTCCTTGGCAAAAATTGGAGGTGGTAGCATTTGCCATAGAGTGAGTAGGATCAATCCTAGAAAATATGGTGAGCTTGTTGCAATAAAAGGAAAAACCTAAAATCCTGTTTATGAGTTTATGATGGCACCTACCTTCTAAAGAGATGTGGGGCCTATTTCAGAAAAGGCTGGTTGACTCCTGTGAAGTTTCTCAAACTCTTGGTGCTGAAGGACTAGTTTTATTCATTTTATTAAAATTAAAAAAAATTTTTAATATACTGATACTTTTCAAAAATGCAACAAAAATGAATCATTAAAAAACAAAATAAAATAATAGATGTGTAACCTATAAGCCCCAATTTTTCAAATTATTAGAATTGATAGACATAAAATTACCCTGTCAAACTGCTGTGAGTTTCTAAATGCCCACTCTCCATTCCTGGACTTATTTCTTAATGGACTGGTATCAAAAGTCTATGGTCTGGCCTGATTGATCTAAGATCAATCACTGTGAGTCAAATGGGATCTGATCTCGTGGTGTTTGGGTCAGCAGTTAAGGGGTATCTGCCTCAGGACTAAGGAAATGGGAAGACTGTTGGTGTCCTGTGGTTGCCACACTGAGTGACTTGAAGGAACAGAAATGTGTTTTCTTACAGTTCTGAAGGCCAGAAGTCCAAAATTTAGGTATCAGCAGGGCCATGCTGTCGCTGAAGGCTCCAGGGAGTACCCCTTCCATGCCCCTTCTGGTGGCCTCAGGCAATCATTGGCCACACGACTGTAGTCTCTCACTTCATCTTCACATGGCTGTCATCTCTCTGTGTGTATCTGCATTCCTCAAATCTCCCTCTCCTTATGAGGACACCAGTCATTAGATTTAGGACCCACCATAATCTGATATGAACTCATTATCATTTGATTACATCTGCAAAGAGCTTATTTCCAAATGAGGTCACATTCTGAGGTTCCAGGTGAACAAGGATCTTGGCAGGGGATGGGGATGGCAGGGGTGGTTACTATTCAACTCAGTACAGGCAGCACTCACAGACCCAGATGCTGGAGGCATCCCTGCAAAAATCAGGGGATGGCTTTGGACATGGGATTTGGAAAAGTTCTGGGCCAATTAATTATTCCTGGATCCCTACAGGGCAAGGGAGTCCTGACTGACTGACTCTGATCATGGCCATCTTTATGTCCCTGGGCCCCAGCGGCCTGAGAAAGCTCTGTTTACAGGAGCAGGAAGAAAATACCTGTGGTACCCGGGGCTTTCTCTCTCACAGCTTCTGAGGATACAGAGGAGAGTGAGCAAGTGGAGCCTGAAGCAAAACCCATCACTCTTCACACCCAGAGTGTCCAGAGGGCCTTGGGCAGAGTGCCAGAGGGAAGACCAAGGTGCTTCTGGAGGCTTTCTTGTGTGTGAGGCAATGTTGCCCAGTGGTTAGAGAACCAGCGGTTAGAGCCCCAGTGCTGGTGTCCACCTGCTGGGCTTAGTCTGACTCTACCATTAGAAACTTTGTAGCCTTGGACAAATTACTTCCCTTTCAGTGCCTCGTTTTCCCAATCTATAAAATGAGATGATAGCACTTGCTTCTGTGATTGCTGTAAGCAATAAATGGGATAATATATGTAAAGAGCTTGACACCAGTAGACCATTCAGTCAGTACTACCTTTTATCAATACAACGAGGGCCAGGGAAATGACTGCAATCCTGAACTGTACCTATTAGGAAACAGACATCATGTTAATTGAGCACTTTCTATGTGCCAAGCATTGTTTGGGTGATTTACATGTTGACATACTATCAACAGACAGTTTTGAGTGGTTAACTGATGGTTGATTTATTTATTAAATTCATCTGCCAAGCATTTATTGAGCGCCTGCTCTGTGCAAGAGGTAGTGGGAAATCCAAATATGTTTTATGAGAAGGCCATTGCAATGTGAACAAAGAAATAAGGCGAGGTTGGTTCTAAATGAGGTGTCAGCCTTCAAAGAAGGATTTGATGCAGTTTTGTCCTGACAAAGGACACTTGATTAATTGGCTTCTTAAGGACTCTTCCAGCCCTTGGTTCTGCAGTACAGTGTGATAGGAGAGGAAGGTAAATTATTTTCATGAATGTGAAGCTTTGCCAGCTTTGCTTAAATCTTTATTTCACTGAGACAGTGTTAATAATTTGAACTCTTAAACAGCTTCTATGTTCCACCAAAGCAAAGTCTTTTCAGTTCATTTTGTAAAATATCCTATTTTACTTCATTCTTATGATGATTCATAACAAAATAAAAAAAATGAGTTATAACCAAACTGGATTACTAGTATGTAACCCGTAGCCTTGCTTAATTTGGCTTGCTATTAAAGTTTTAATAGAAAATATCATTTGATTGCAATTTAGAAATAAAATTTGATTTCCATATTATAACTAATATGAATAATAAGCCTAAACTGTCTAATATACTTAGGCATTTCTATTAACGCAATGAATATGTTTCGGATGCTTCCAGCATATTAATTCAAAGGGTCATTGTCTTCTTGTACTAGCAGGTTAGCTCTCCTGAGCGCTCACTGACCTCACCCAGGCAGCCTTTACCAGCAATTAGTTCTCAGCTGTATTAGCCCTTTGGAGTGCCACAATAATTAAAGTGTTATGCCTCTTTAAATGAAGTTGGCTTCTGGTGCCTGGCTGAATTGCTCTCATAAGAGTGCCCCTTTCTCTGTGTAGTCTGAGGTGGTGGGTAGCTCTGCCATTCTTGTCTCTGGTCTGGGACCTAGAGCTCATTTACTCATAATACTTGCCGTTTCCAGGTCCACAGGCTTGTTCTGTCTCAACGTAAGGTGAGAGGCTGTGTGCTTTCCTTCCCTCATAAACAACTGCCATCTATCCATTCATTTATTCATTCATCATTCATTCAACAAGAACTATGAATTGAGAGCCTACTAAATGCCAGCACTGTGTTGGATGCTGAAGTTACCATAGTGATTGAAAACAGATACAGTGTCTATTCTCACAGAATTGAGTAATCATAACAAAGAATGCATAAACGCATGCTATGGAAAAGAGAAATGTGGTTCTAAAAGAGCAATAACAAAGGAAGCTGTCCAAGTTGGATTTCAGGGGAGGGTTTTCTTTTAGAAAATGAGTAGGAGTCATAAAGAGAAATCCAAAAAATAAGTAGGAGAAAGTTGAGCTGGGGAGTGCACCAGCCATGAGCAAGCGCCGTGTGTGTGCAAGCAGGCCAGTCTCAAGATGGGTTGAGAAGGATTGTGGAGCAGGGATGTGTTAAAAGATGAGGCTGGGGGCAGCCAGGCCATGCTGAGCCTTGCTGGCCAAGGGATGATTCTCTGTAACCAAGAGCAATGGGAAGGTCCTGAAGGGTTTAAGCCACATGGCCAAGTATGCATTTTGCAAAGATCACTCTGGTTACAGTTTGGAGAATGGACTAGAAGCATATAACAAGGAAGGCGGAGTGTTTGCAGAATCCAAACAGGTCACAGCAGCTTGGAGTAAGGTAGTGTCAGGTGAAGAGACAGAAGTGGAATGTATGAAGCATGGGAGGTGAAAGGCAGCAAGGGAAGAGAGATGTTAAAAATGGCCTCCACCAAGTTCACTGATCAAACTCCCTCCATTGGTGCTGCTGCCTGGCTGTTCTTCTCTTGTCACCCCATGGCCCACCCTTGCATTCTATTTGAGCCGTCTTCCCTGCCACTCTCTCCCTCCTGACTCTGCTTATTTTCACAGGAATTTTATAGACATTATATTATATATTGATTTGTTTGTTCCCTGTTCTATCCAGTGGAATGTGAACTTTGTGACCTCATGAATCTCTGCCCCCCATGCCTAGAATGTTGCTGGCACATGGCAGCTTCTGAAAACATAATGAATGAATGAATGAGGCTAGGTTGCAGCCTCATACAGTGAGGTAGATAGCAGCATCATGACTGAGAAAGAGCTGACTGGAATGGGACTAGGCTTCGGTCAGGCGAGCGGGGGGCGGTTATTGTGCTCAGGCCCAGTGTGGATTTGGCGCACACTGATGCTTAGTCAAGTCTTCATGGATCTGCCAGTTATTTCAAACTTCTGGGTCCCCTTTTACTGAACACCCACTATAAGCTAGTGTTTGGGGGTCTTGGGGCAAAGGGGACATAATCTCTGCCCATAAGGGGCTCACAGTGTTCAAAGGTCCTGGGTTAGTAGGCCACACTGACTTTGGCTGAAGTGCCTGGTGGTATCCGAGTTGGGAAGGCTGGCATTGGTCGTTCCCAGAGAGTGTGGGCAGTTGAAATGCTAGGGAAGCAGGTCATGATTTTGCCTCCCTTTCTGGCTCTTGCTCATGGTGGGTATCCCCAAGGGACCAGAGAGCATTGATTGGACCACCTGTGGCCCATCTGAACTATTTGACATTTTGAGGAGGTAGGCAAAGAGAACAAGAACATAGTTGGGATCAATTTTTCGCACTGCCCTGCCATGAGTCCTGCTTCTAGTGATGGAATGTGACACGTCTCACTCTTAAACATTGTTCACACATGGGATTTCAAGAATCCCCCCATGTCTGAAGTTCAGAGGTCACTGAGCTTGTCTTTAATTCCTAGGAGGGTGGCAGGAGCGAGGGAGGACCCAGCCTCAGAGGAACACGTACCTGCTGAATGCTCAGAGGACAAGCAGGGAACAGCTCTGGGCCTCCAGTATGGGGCAAGGGCACCATTATGGGAAGTGGAGCATATGTCAGAGGAGCAGGAAGTGAGCAGGGCCTGATGTTCACCTGTTCTGGTTCCCCTAGACTCAGAGAAGAGTTGACTCCAGAACCCCAGGGGGTCAGCAGAAGCAAAGATGGGTTGGGAGCAAGAGGCTCTACCATGGGGGCTGGAAGGCTACTAGGACCTGAGTCAGGCAAGACAGAGGCATCCCTTCAGGAGCAGTTAACTATGGTCCCTGAAACTGCATCATCGGTACCTCAGGGCATAAACGAAATGAAAACCAAATAAAAAACTGTCTAGAAAGAGGAGTCCCATGGAGATGAATTGCATTCTGCACCCATTGCCTGGTTTCCTGGGGTGTTTCTTTTTATTTCCCACCCCGACCCCACCTTCCAGGAGTGAAGGCTTATTGCCGTGGCGGCCGTGTGTGACCTGGAGATGCAGTGATTGGGTAAGCTCTGGGGCTTTGTACAGGCCAAGTTTTCTCCTCTAGAAAATGAAATGAACTATTCCCTCTATCCCTTATAGGGGCTTTCACGGAAGTGATAAAGTGATTAGAAAGCAACTCTCAGTGCTCATCAGCAAAGGGCTTCACCCAGCTCCTTCCCCTGACACTGGGCCAGAGCATGGGCAATAAGTGGGTGTTCTCATCCTTCACTTTGTGAGGCACCTGGAATTAAATTAGAAAGATGAGTCTCTACAGCAGGCACTGCATAAATACTGAATGCTTCTCTCCTAGAAGAATTTGGAAGAGATTCTGGGTTAACTCAGAGTTGAAAAGGGTGATGAAGGAACCTGCTAGGCCCCAAGGAACTAGGCTAGTGGGCTCCAAGGAACTAGGCTAGTGGGCTCCAGGGGACAGAGTGGGAGGCTGCTGCAGGCATGAGGGTGCCCTGACTCCCCAGGGCTGAAGCTGTTTTCTGTCCTCCAGTCCTGCCTCCGCTGTGTGGAGGGTGGGCCAGGGCTCACAAGTGTATAGGTGCAGTCGGCAGGCTCTGTTGAGGGGCCTTGCCCCAGGTTCTTAGATAGTGCATTCGCATGTGCAGTCAAAAACCACCATGGATGCAGCCCCTACTTGGCTCGGTCATTAATATTACCTAGCCCTCAGCTTTGTTTATTCTGTTCCTCCCAGTGAGAATGCTCACCTTGCTATACTCTGTGCACTGGATCCAGCTGAGGTTCTCCTTCTGCTCTGAGGTGTTTCCTCTGGGAACGTCTCCCTCCTGTGGTTCTGGAGTTGGTGCTATGGCAGAGTGGTTGGGCACACAGACTCTGGAGTCTGAGTGCATGGGTTTCAATCCTTGCTCTGCCACTTGCTAGCTGTATGGTGTTAGGCAAGTTCCTTAAGCTTTCTCTGCTTCAGTTTTCCCATCTCTAAACGGGTGTACCAAGCATTCACTCACACAGCTGCAAGGAGCAGTGCTTAATGTTATTATGAGAGGGGACGCTATGGATCTGCCCCAGATCTGGCCTCAACACTCCCCTAACTGCCTGCCTCCCCACAACCCAGGTGTTGGCCACTTGCCTTCTTTCCTGACCATGGTGACTCTGGGGAAGGTTTACACTCTTCCTGTGGTTGAAAAGCCCCAACTACTTCCTCCATGATAGCCCGAGGAGCCCCTGCACATAGTGATGCCAAATGATGAGGAGAGACCACTGACCAGTGGGACCCACAGAGGCTCGGGCCAGGGGACACGCCCTGGTCACACCTCACAGGGTGGGCTTAGATTACAGAGAGAAAACAGACAAGAGAGACAAAGACAATGAAGACAAGACAAGGCACTGCTCTTTCTCTTCTCCCATTCTCGTGGATGTTCCAAGAGGCAGTCATTTTGTGTGGCTCCTCTGGAAATGTCTTGTGAGACAGAGTAGCAAGCTGTACTTGTCCACCTGGAGTGGCTGGCTCAGTCACACCCCTCTCATTTTACACTCCCTGTTCCCTCTTCCTTGGCTCTCTCTCACTTGCCCTTCCCTTGGATTGCACCCTCCAATACAACCCTAGCAGTCAAGCTTTTGCCCCAAGTTCTGTTTTCTAGGTTACTCTGGCTAAGGCAAGTCTCATTAATATAAGATTTGTTCAGTAATCTTTTACAAGGCACGTGTCTTTTTGCCTAACTGGAGGATAATCTCTTTGGAGTATGCAGGAGGCTATACTTTCTCTTGCCTCTCATATTTCTTGGCAAAATGGTGGACATAGAGTTTCCTGTGGTTTAATTGGCTTCATCCGTGATTGTTCAAATTAGCAGGTCTGAGCCCAGTGTGAATACAGCAAAGTCCACTTACCTGGGGCTTGGAATGAACCAATCCTGATTCCACTCTGAAATCTCAGGTGCCTACAGCCCATTCTCAGACTACAATCTCTGTATAGCTCTCTCTCCCATTCCCCGCTAATCTTCTACCTCTTCACCTCCACAGTTTGAAGACATGTTCACGTCATTCTGATTTAACAACCAATCAGAATGAACCAAGCCCTCACACAACCACACATCCTCCTTCTAGGTTTTATCCTATCTCACTCTTGCCCTCCACAGCTAAGGATTTGCAAACTCTCTTGCCTTCATCCCCTCTTCACTGCTGAAATTCCTCCCAACTTGTTGCAGTCTCTCTTATCCCCCAACCAATCCATTAAGCCTCTTATTGCTGGTCACCATTGAATCCAGCAGATATTTTTGTTCTTACTTCACTTTCCTGAATTTTGTTGTCATCACACCCTGTTAAGCATTCCATCCTTTTTGAAACTCTTCCTCTCTTGATTTGTGAGATTCCATGATTTCTCTGTTTCCCAACTGCCTCTCAGGCAGCCCCTTCTCATCCCCCTTCGCAGCCTTGCTTCCTCTACTCACACCTGAGCCGTTGGCATTTCCCAAGACTTGTTCTTGGTGCTCTGCTCACCATTTTCCATGTAACCTTCGGGTATCTCCTTCACATTGTGGCCTTAGTTATTGCAGATATGTTGATAGGTCCTGAATCTCTAAGTCCAAACTGAGCACCAACCTATCACTCATCTGCCTGCAGATGTACCCCAAGCATATCAAGCCCAACTTGTTCAAACAGAATTCTCACTTCTCCCTGAAGCCTGTCTGACCATTGCCTAGCTGAATACCACCATCCAGTAAAGAATCTAAGACCGGACCCTTTTTTGCTAGACTTTACCTTCCTTTCCAGCTGCCTTTGCTAAGCATTCAGAAAAGTCTGCAACCTCTATCTCTCTGTGATCACTACCTTAGTTCAGGCTCTTGTGCCTGGATCATGGCAATAATTGCCAACTGAATACTTTGTCTCCAGACTATACTTCCCCTTTAATTCTTATTTCCACCACTACCAAAGTACAGATGCTCCTCGACTTAGGATGTGGTCGAGGAGCATCTGTACTTTGGTAGTGGTGGAAATAAGAATTAAATTAAATTAAATAAGAATTAAATTAAATAATAAACCCATTGGAAGTTGAACATATTTCACGCAAAAAATGCATTGAATACACCTATCCTACCAAACATCATAGCTTAGCCTAGTGCATATTAAGTGTGCTCAGAACACTTACATTAGCCTATAGTTAGGCAGAGCCATCTAACACAAAGCCTGTTTGACAGTACAGTGTTGAATATCTCATGCAATTTGTTGAATGCTGTATTGAAAGTGAAATAAAGAATGATGGATGGAGCTGGGTGTCGTGGCTCATGCCTGTAATCCCAGCACTTTGGAAGGCTGAGGCAGATGGATCACCTGAGGTTGGGAGTTCAAAACCAGGCTGACAAACATGGAGAAACCCCATCTCAAAAAAAAGAATGGCAGATGGGTAGTAGAGTTTGGTTTCTACTGAAAGTGTATCACTTTTGTGTAAGGTGAACCATTAGGGGCTATCTGTAATCTTTAAAAAATACACACCAGAGTTTGTCGTGCCTTTTCTTTAAAGCCTTCAATTGCTGACTCCAAAAGCTTTCAACTTGAAGTTCAAATTCCTGAGCTTCATGCTACAAGGTCTTTTGTGGTCTGCCCCTTACCTAACTCATTAACCTTATCTCTTCCCTCTTCTTCCCACTCTTCTCCAGCCAAATTGGAATTTTTTGGTTTCCTTGGTGATGCTTTAAACCTCCATATCTTTGCATTTACTGTTCTCTCTGCCTAGCTAAGGAGGTGGGTAGATGAATGGCCATTCATCTACCCACCTCCTTACATTCATCTACCCACCTCCTTAGCTAGCTGATGCGTATCATCCTTTCAATCTTGGCTCGTATTACCTTTCAGGAGAAGCCTTCCCTTGGCCTTCCTCTCTGGGTCCCTGTGCTCTCTATTCATATTTTTCCAGATAGAAACATGTATGATACTGACTTAGAAGAGTTGATTTATCTGTACTCTCAAGCCCCTTGAGGTCAGGGACTGTGTCTTACATGGCTGTCTCCTCTGTCCTTAGCACAATGCATAGCATTTAGTAGATGCCCAGTATGTGTTTAATGAATGAGCATAAGTCCCTACCTGCATCTACTCCATCTCAAAACTGTGTCTCAATGACCACAGTGAGGAGTGAGCTGGAGAGGACACATCAATGGCTCCTGCAAACCATTCCCACCTCTGAGAAGTACTCTGTTGCAGAGCTCTTGGCACTGCAGCTTCTATATATGGCAGGGGTGATGGCAGCTTTGCTGAGTTTCTAATTTTGACCCTTCAGGTCTCCTTAGGTGGATGTTTCCACCATCCCCTCTCCCCCACTCATGGGCCTGGGCTAGGCCTGACCGAGTGTTTCCCAAGTTCCTTCCACATAATAGGGAGTCAGTCTTTCCTTAGCGTGGCATTCCTACTTCAGTTTTTAATCTTTCCTCATAAATTAATTTCTCTTGCTATCTAATCATGCCTGGTGCCCTTCTCTGAACTCTCTCTACTTTGCCTACCTTGGTCGGGTAATGAGATGCCCACAGCTGGCTGCAGTATCCCAGGATCCCTCTCACCCCCCAGGAATGATTTCCTCCTGGCTTTGTGTCCTGGCCCCTGTGTGTGCACACCCACATCATCTTGCCTTTCTTTATTTATTTCACTGCCACTTCCCATTGCAAACTCATCTAAATTGCACTTGGCTCTGGGGCTGCGTCATTCTCTGTAGATGCCCACTTTTGAGATTCCCCCCACTTACTGAATTCA
The DNA here is from genome assembly GCF_049354715.1 of Callithrix jacchus. Lineage (NCBI taxonomy): Eukaryota > Metazoa > Chordata > Mammalia > Primates > Cebidae > Callithrix > Callithrix jacchus. Next base: position 90,545,101 of record NC_133514.1, read on the forward strand.
TCTCTGTTTTTATGGTTATTTTTTCCTTCCTATGCTAATGCTCATGCATTTCCAGACAGAGTCTCATTTAGGGCATCATACCCGAACTAATCTCTTCTCCAGGTCACAGGACATTTTTCCTCACCCCTTCCCAGACAGGGGTGGCTGTCAGTTTCATGACGATTTCTTGTAAATGCTAAAAAAAAAAAAAAATGGGTCTCTCCCAATCGTACTTGCTTCTATTTGATGATCTCATCATACTCTTTGGCCTCAACTATCAGAAAACTTAAAGCTAGGTGTTGTATTTAGTGGCAGCAACTGTCTTTCTCTTGAGACTCTGTGAAATTCAATTTTCCTCTTATTATATGGCACTCTCATGAATTATTATGAAGAGACTAATATGTATGGGTTTGTTTATAAGTTTGTAAAATATAAACTTAGGTTTTAAGTTTAAAAGTTTTTGGAAATAAGTAGTCTAAATAATACATTTATTAACTGGACAATTCATGGACTTACTTTCTTTCCCCTTTTTGTCTTTAGTCCCTTTTCCTCAACCTTTTGACCATGAGTAGAAGAGAGTGTGGATGAGCATCTGAGGCTGGGTTGCCTCCCTGCCCCTCACCATCACCCTCAACAGTGGTTATTTGGCAGTGGCCTTGATGAGGGACACACTAGGTGATCTGCACAGGTAGGTGGAGGAAGTGGGGCAATGGCAGGGGAAAGATCCTGACCCTGGAAGATAGCAGGTGTCAGCACCAGGCTCGATTCTGTTCCTTCTGGTTCTGTAACTTCGAACCAGTTAACCTTTCTGAGTTTGGGACTTTTCACCAAAAAGAAGTGAATCATTAAAATTTCCACGATTGTGAAAAATAAAACAAAGTATAGAAAAGGGTCTATCACAGTACCTAGTGTCCAAGGTAAATGGTGAGAGTGCTCCATTCAGCTTTCTATCCTTGGTTTCTTTGAAGTGTCTCCTGCCCAGAGATATATCCCCCTGGATCTTGTATGGCCTTAAATTCTACAATTACAGTCTCATTAACTGACTTTTGCCTTAAGGCAAATAAACCCTTTGGTATTTATACCTCAGTCTGGCTGAGACTACCTGGAAGAACAAACTGTCATTAGGGCAGGTAATGTCAGAGGTGTTTGAAGGTAATGTCAGGTAATGTCAGAGGTGTTTGAAGCAGAGTGACTCCAGTAAATAGGGGATGGGTAAAATAAAGCTGAGACCTACTGGACTGCACTCCCAGGAGGCTAGGCATTCCTAGTCATGGGATGAGATTGGAGATCGGTACAAGATTCAGGTCACAAAGACCTTGCTGATAAAACTAGGTGCGGTAGAGAAGCCTGCCAAAACCCACCACAACCAAGAGGCCATGAAAGTGACCTCTGGTCATCCTCACTGCTCATTATACACTAATTGTAATGCATTAGCATGTTAAAAGATACTCCCACCAGCATTATGACAGTTTGTAAATGCCATGACAATGTCAGAAACTTCCCCTATATAATCTAAAAAGGGGAGGAATCCTCAGTTCTGGGAAATCCTTGTCCCTTTCTTGGAAAACTTACGAATAATCCATTCCTTGTTTAGCATATAATCAAGAAAAAACTATAAGTGTACTCAGTCAAGTAGCCCATTCTGCTGCTCTGCCTATGGAGAAGCCATTCTTTATTCTTTCATTTTTAAATAGATGTGCTTTGATTTTACTGTATAGATTGGTCTCAAATTCCTTCTTTTGCAAGGTCCAGCTACTTCTTGCTCTTGGGGTCTGAATCAGGACCCCTTTCTGGTAACAGTAATAGTTTATGAGGGTGAATTTTAGAGCCCAGGATTTTGGGGGACCATAGTCCTTCCTGGATGACAGGGTTGCTGGGGAACAGGGTAAAGGTGAGGGAGAGACAGCACCTGATTAGAGTGTTGGGGAGACCCTCCAACTTTTCAGGGGTTTGGAGCTGTTTCTGGGACGTCAGGAGCTGTTTCTGGGATGTCAGAATCTATTTCTGGAATGTGTATATGACTTCCCTGGAGGTCTTGTCACAAGCAGATATGGATACAGGATATCTGGGGTGGGGCTTGAAATTCTGCATTTCTGGCAAGCTCCCAGACTTGCCCATGCTGCTGCTGCCTGGACCACTCAGAGTGGAAGGTTTTTAGCAGATTTCACTTATACCTCATTAAAAATCAGGCTCTGGGCAATGTGGGGCACCCCTGCAGTAGGGCCCTCAGGCCAGGGTTCCCCCACCAGGCCCATTTGAATGATAATTATTTAGTTTTTACTCAGAACCTTGCCCAAGTCACTATCCTCAAGCACTTTTCTAAAACTGAGAGCATGATATTCATCCCTTCCTTTTATCTCCTCATCTGGTGTTTCTATAGATTAGACAAAAAGCAATTAAATTTGTCTGGCATGATTTGCACTGCGTCAACTCCTGCTGTTTACTGAATGTGAGTCTGTCTTCAGACTCTACAAAGAGTTCTTCTTAATGCTGCATCCCTGGCTTGCCTGGGAGGTAACTTCCATTTTAAGTTTTTGGAAAAGGTGAGGCACAGGCCTCAATAGACTCAACTAAAGGTATCATTATTTGTATGTTTTAATTTTTTTTAAAGATCATTCCAAATTGTCATTTACTCTATGTTTATACTCTACAAATGCTGAGAAACCTAAACTATAGTGACAACGAGAAAGCAACATCAACAACAAAACTCCTGTGAGGAAGCCAGTGCTACAGTGACACACAATGGCCCAACTCACTTCTCCTAATCAGTGTCTCTCATTCAGTTGCATTTTAATCTGCTTTCTTTTCTTTTTTTTGCAGCACTACTTTTAAACATATACACACATGCTCACACAATAGCCAGGAATCCAGGAATCCCAGGCCTACTGCCATCCTTAATTAGACACTTGATGCCAAAATGAATGTCTAAGTCTTTGGAACCTCAGTTTTCCATCTGTTAACATGGAAGTAATAAGATACATCTAACATGTCTCACAGCTTGAGGGCCTACTAAAGGACTTGGTGCATATTAGGCACTAAATCAATGTTTAAGGAAAAACCACAACTATTACTAAACAAGGCCTGATTTTGTTCAGGATCGTGCTCAGCTAGAGCTACACTCCTTCTGTGCTCCCTTGTAGGTAGAAGTGCCTATGGAACACTGATGTGGTTTGGACATGTTCCCCCCAAACTAATGTGTTGGAAACTTAATTCTCAAATTCCTATGTTGATAATATTTGGAGGTGGGGCCTTTGGGTGGTAATTAGAGTTAGTTGAGGTCATAAGGGTAGGGCCCTCATGAGGGGATTAGTGACTTTATGAGAAGAAGAGAGACCTGAGTTGGCATATATCCTCTTTCTTATCATGTGAGGTCTTTTGCCATGTTATAACACAGCAAGAAGGCCCTCACCAGATGCAGCTCCTTGACCTTGGACTTCCCAGCCTCAAGAAATGTTAGAAATAAATTTCTTTTCTTTATAAATTACCCACATTCCGGCCAGTTAGATTTAAGGTTTTTTTTTGGAGGGAGATGAGGTTGAGGTAATTTTTAGAAAACCTATGCTTTCCTGATAGAGGAACCACTCCCTCCTTTTGGATCAGAAATAGACACGATATAGAAACAGACATATTGTAACATGGGGCAATAAGCATGAGGGGATTAAAAGTTCAAAAAAAAATAATACAGTAGAATGAAAAGATGGGAAAAGACTGGCTTCCTAGTGGCATCGATGGACTTCCACACAGCCCCACTGCCTTTGCCTGAGATGCTTGTTACAGGACAGTGTGACAATTCAAAAAGTCTTTGTCACTATCCCTAGAGTCCCTCCCTACTCCAACTGCTGCCTGTGAACCAGCAGCATCAGTCTTACCAGGGAGTTTGTTAGAAATAAGGACTCTTAGGTCCCACCCCAGACCTACTGTGTAAGAACCTGCACTTCAACAACTATTCCCTGGTGAGTTACACTCACATTAAGTTTGAGAAGTACTGTCTAGTCAAAGTTTCTGTTACTTATGGCTAACCACATATCTAACCTAACCTTTCTTCTACATTTTCATGAGAAAGAGATACACACTAAGCCTGGATTTTAAAAAATGATACATCCAGGTTCTATTCAGACCCTTCATTCAAATTTCTTTCGAAGTTTTAAAAATCTGCCTCCTTTATGGAAATTATCAATCTACTATATGACCAGCACAAAGAAGACTTTAAATATTTGTTGTTGAGTAAATACTTATCTGACTACATGTTGCATCTTCCTTACTAGGGTAAAAGCTCCAAGTGGACAAGGATGTGTCTCATCTCTGCTCATACCCTCCAGTGCTTAGCAAAGTATCCATATAGCCATGAGTGGCTGATAAATATGTAAATTACTTCACTATATATTCTGTTTACTGGGACAATAAAAGGGAGTTTCTGGCAAACCTTCCATAGCACCCTCAAAATCCTGTCACATTTTCTGAGTATTCAGGAAGAGGTGTCTATTCTAAATGGTTGAATTTTCTTTACTTTTATTAGCTATACATAGATTGAGTTTTCCTCTTCTCTTTGGAAGAGAAAAACTCTTCCAGCTCTTCTCTTTGAAAGAGCTTCTTTTCAGGAAGCTCACAGCTAAATGTAGTTCAGTGGCAAAAACTAACTATGGTTTGGCTTCCCTCATTTCCTCTAATCTCCCTATGGCTCTGATTTGCTATTTCTGCTTTAATGTTTTTATTTTATTTCTGACTTTTATTTTTCAGTTTCTCATATATATGTATATTTTTAAATAGCAAGGTGAAAATTATACATAAAACCAAACTATTAGGAGTCTAGCTTGTCTAAAGGAGTGAAAGAGTTTCACCTAATGGTAAGAACCTTGCTTTTTTTCCCCTTTATTAAAAAGAATTTAGGCCCGGGTATGGTGGCTCATGCCTGTAATCCCAGCACTTTGGGAGGCCAAGGTGGGTGGATCACGGGGTCAGGAAATCGAGACCATCCTGGCTAACATGGTGAAACCCCATATCTACTAAAAATACAAAAAAAGAAAAACAAAAAAATAACTGGTGGCACGTGTCTGTAGTCCCAGCTACTCGGGAGGCTGAGGCAGGAGAATCACTTGAACCCAGGAGACAAAGGTTGCAGTGAACTGAGATTTCACTATACACCGCAGCCTGGGACACAGAGCAAGACTCCACCTCAAAAAAAAAAAAAAAAAAAAAAGACAAAACAAAAGAATGTAGGAGATTTGCCACCTGTTTCTTCACTGTGAAGATATTCACAGCACAATGGCTGGATGAGAAAGGAGAAAACATAGAAACAGAGAGCAAAAGCGATGCATATGTTTTATAATTGACATTTCTCCACAACCCACTCCATTCCCTTTCCCTCCTCTGTCAATGCCTGTCATTCAATCACTAGTTATGCAACCATAACTAGTCACTCACTGTGCTTATCACATTGCTATAGTCTCTATTGGCTGTGTTGAAGTTTGAGAAGCTCTGTCCTCATTCCTGCCTTTCATAGGGTGGCTTCTCTTCTTTCTGGAAATTCTATATGTGCTGGGAAGTCTGGCTTAGTTATTTGCTCCTGACTGCTGCAGCTCATACAAAGCCCTATCCCACCTGGACCCATAGTTCATCAACTTTGTGGTGTCTTGTTTCTTCCTTGTCTTGTTTCATTGAAGGGATCCTCTCTTCCCAGGGCAGGAAATAGAGGTATCCCTCTGTTTTCCTAATAATGTCTAGCTAGAAATTGGTATACACTGGGCACTTAACCTGCACGTCATTAGATGCTACTTAGCATGTAACCATAGTCCTAGATATGGTCACATTATGTATTACATTTCTAAGGTCTCTGGTCTTATCTATAAGAACATAAATAGGGCAGCTTGTAAACCAAGCCCACCTCTTAACACAAAGCCATAGGATTAATGTTAGAAGAAACCACAGAGCCGTGTGAATCTGATCCTTCCTTTCTAGAAGAAGCCCCGAGAGGAGAGGACCTTGTGGGGGACCCAAAGCTGGTTGAGGGTACAGCAGAGGCTGAAACTCAAGTCATGTGACTTTGAGTCACCATAGTCCCACTTCCCTCTGTTTATCCATACCAATCCTTCCACCCTCTTCAGAGTTCTAGCATAAGTACAGCAGGCTAAGGTTTATATTAAAGCAAATCAGGGCACATTTCAATACAATGCTGGGTGATTGCCTAGAAACATGAGTTGTACAAAATCAGGTATATTTCAATTGCATTGAGCTATCTGACCAATTAAAGGATTTTAGAAGTAATGTTTTATAAAGTGAAGATTCATTTCATGAAGTGAATAGTACTTGGTTTTACCCATTGAGATGTAGTAGTAATTTGTTTCATAAATGGAAGAATTGCCTGTTATACATCTTGGTTAGACTCGAAAGTAAATAGTTATGAATTTGTTTATAAATTCTGCAATAGGTATAAATTATATAAGCAGTTGTGATTTTAGATGTGTAAAACTATAACTTTCTATGTTTCTCTATAAGAGAACTCACCTTTGTTCTCTACCCCTCATTTCCTTCAAATATGGAAAAGAAACTCCCCAGTTCAAGATCATAAGCCACTTTTTATTTAAACACAGTCAGTTCAGATTTGACCTCTGTTTTGTTCTCTTCATCTGGAATAATCTAATTTCTGGGCTTCAGCACCTCTGGCCCCATGGGAGGGGCACTTTGCTGACTCTGTTGAGGTATCTCTTATCCTGTGAGTTCTGGGCTATTGACTCTGCCCTGCTGCACCAGTAAGAAGTGACCTTGGTCTCCACTGTGGTTTGCAGTTGCAAGGTAAATGCCTTTTGCTTTCACCTTATCCCACCTGCGAAGCCTCTTTGCCTCTTTTCCAGCTGCCCTGTGGGCTACACCTATATTTCTTCCCTGCATGCCAGGGTGAACAGTCTCCTCAGGCTGATCTGGCATTGCAGGTCTTCTGCTTAGGTACTATGTTGGGTACCTAATACCCTCTGCCATTGCAGGTTTTCTGCTTAGGTACCATGTTGGGCAAGAGAGCCCTGGTCTCCTGGCTACCCTTAAGAAAGTGAACAGTGTTCCTTGTTCCCTTCAGCTTTCAGATCTCCTATGTCCATCTGAGATCCATCATCAGGGTTTTGGTCATCCTGAAGCCCCCTTTTACCTACCTGCTATCTCCCACCTCTAACGGGGCAGTGCTGTTGGGCTCCATGTCGGGGACTTACTCATTTAAATCCCAGGCCCATATCCTCTGATATTTTTTCTCACTTGCTTCCCTGTGTCTGACCCTGGTGTGTGGGAAGGACAGGTGGGTAAGAAAACAACTCTCACCCTGTATCGTTCTCTACTCTGTGTTAAAGACTTATGTTTCGAGGCCTCTAAGCCCCCTTAAAGTGTCACAGAATTTTCTCTTGCAAAACACCTTGTTTTCATGCCTCCATTTTTGCTAAAGACTTTCAAAATCCTGCTCTGAAATTCTTAACTGGTCAAGGTAGTTCCTGCATATAGGCAGGAACTATATGCACGCCACCCCCACCCTGCTCCCACCATCAACCCTGAGGGGCAGGGCACTTGGAGAGCTGCCTAAGTGGCAAGAACGGTAATATGAAGAAAAAACCACAAGCAGACCCCTCAGTTGTTATCTAATTATTATCCATCATATTCAATAATTATAGTAGGAAGCATTATCTAGAACAAAACTTCTCAACAGATCTCCAGCCACAAATGGTTTGTATGTAGATGGAGAGATAGTGATGCCTTCAGCTCTGGAGGCTCCTGTGATACCCAGAGCCCCTGGAGTTATCAGCATTAGCTGAAAGCTGTCAAAAGAGAATAGGTTTCAAAGGACCTGCTGCAGTTCCTTACCTACAGCGCGGTCCCTCTAGGTTATGCCTAGTGCAGAAAGAGGTGCTCTGCTACCTGCCTATCTGTTTTTGCAGGCAGACACTTATATGCACGGGGCATGGGGAGCTGCTGGAGGACTTCTCCAGGTACCCAAGGAGCATAGAATGAAGCCCCAACTTTCAGGGAGATCCCTAAGCCTCTGCTTTACATTTATTGGTTCTCCGTTCCTTTTGCAACTGATAGCTCTTTTAGGGAGGTGTAAGCTGACTGCCGAGCGGGTGACTACTCTAATATTGCATATGCATCCCTCAATCAAACTTCATCATTGTGCTGAAACATTTGACATCTAAAATTTCAGCTCAGCTAGAAGTCCAAATGTAATATCACAAGAAATTTCAACAGTACAATTGTCAATGACAAAAGGCAATGCTGTTAGATTCTTAGAATAGAATTTCAACTGTTATACATTTTTAAACTCTCTGTAAAAAAAGATTTAAAATTTTTTCTACTTACTTGTGTGAACAAAGTTTCCTGTGGGTGGCGGTTATTGAGAATTTGAAGAAACCATTTTTTATAAAGTATTGATCAGGAATTGGTATATAGTCATTTCAAACATAAGACATTATGTTCACAGAAGCACGTTCATGTTTTTCATTACAAATTGAAAAAATATATTTGAAAATTTTACACATATTCAGTGTTTAATAGCTTCTCCAATACTTGTTTCCCTTTTAATAATTATATAATGTAAAGAAAAGGTAATAAAAATTTTCCATCAAGCCCCACAGGAAGACTTTCAAATCCCTTTCACCTTTATTCCAATGTGCAGCATAGTTTAATTATTTTGTATATGTGCCACAATGCAAAGATGTTTGGGAAACGCTACTCTGCTGCAAAGAATGTAAATTCTGGATGCAAACCAGCTAGGGCTCAAATCCTATGTCTTCCCTGTGCTGGCTGTGTAAATGTATGCAAGCCACTTAACTGACCTGAACCTCAGTTTTCTCATCTGCAAAATGGGAAATAACCTCAACTTCCAGGATTGAACTAAGACCCAAAGGCCCACACTGGTACTGCAAACTCATTTCTGCATCTTGATGTGACCTTGCCCTTCTGAACTCCATTTCCCAGAATTGGGGCTTCAAATGCTGCCCCTTGTGAGCTAGTGTGAGAGCATGTGAGCCCACCGCCTGCCAGTGGGTTGTGTTAGGAGCTGGACCTCGGAAGGAACAAGGCTGGGTCACAGAGTTCCCATAAAACAGCAGCTCCAGAAAAAGGGGGACCAGCTCCCAGCACTCGGCTGCCATTTGCTGATTTAGTATTCAGAATTCAGAATTTATGGAGCCGCCTTCCTCTGTCACATCATCCATCAGAGACAGACACTCAAGAGACGGAAGGGGAAAAAATTAAAAACCTGTTTATTGCTCAACTTGCTCTAGGCATGTTTTAGCTTATTGTTCAGCTCTGTTCATTTCGGTGCTGCAATTTGAATGGCTTTCTTAGTTGCCATGGCTAACGTGTGTATACGTATAGATGGGTGAACCCACATAGATATCTTTTTCTTCAGAAAAATGAAAAGCCACCAGAAATTGTGCTGCAAGTAAACTTTCTGAGGCTCAGGGTGGGCTGGGGCCTGCTGAAACCCACCGTGGCCCTGTGCAAGCTTCCTCACACCCACCCAGGCCTCCTTCGCTGGTAGAGGGTGCTGCACTGCGGGTGCTTATTGGGTATGCTGCATTCGTTCCTGTCGATGTCAAGGAGAGTTTGTGGGCAGGACGAGTATGGAATGCACAATGGCGACAGGCAGGAAAGGCAGGCAGCAGGATGTATAGAGAGGGAGAGAGGCGGGACGGCAACAAGGGCCATCTTTGTAGAAAAGAAATGATTTGGTCACATCCAGTTCTTTATGAGCCAACTAATTCTTTACGAACCAAACCTTCATGTTTTAGCAAACATTGAAATCTGTCTGGTGCAGAAGAATTTGCTGTGAATGATACTCAACAGCAATTTGGAATCCTGGGTTAGAGCTGTCTTTACCACCATCACAGTTGAGGTGGGGCCTCTAGGGTCAGACTATTAGGATTTGGTTTCTTCCTTCACCATTTCTAGCTGTTTGACCTTGAGCTAGTTACTTAAATGTTCTGTGCCTCAATTTCCTCACTCTCATCTGTAAAGTGGGGATAATAATATCCCCACTTTATGTTATAATTAGGATTCATGAAGTGCTTGGCACCATGCATGGCACACAGAGGATGCCCAGTATGGGTTAGTTAACATTATACATTTGCAGGGTGTACATGCTGGGTTCCCTTTACCTCCCTGGCTGTGAGCACTCCATGAGTAAATCTGAGAGGGAAATACTTCCTACCTACCTCCAGGGCTGTTACACTAATCACTCCAGGGTGTGGGATGTGTGGTTTTCAGAAGAGTGTAAACTGTTACACATGGTGTTGGGATAGTTAACACGGGAAGTCCTCCACCCATTACCATCAGGCATGGAGCCCAGCCTCTTAGGGACAAACTAGAGCTGGATTTCACCCGGAGAGAAGAGGTTATTTCTTGCCTCCCCTTGGAAATGAAGCCCCTGGCTTGGCTTGGAGGCATTTGCTGGGCCTGCTCAGTGAAAGTCCTGACTGCAGCTTCAGAATATCACACCTTGTTCAGTTTACTTTATAATCAGTACACACTCTATTAAAGATCATTTTATGGATTACAGACCTTTGTTTTTGACATATCAATTCCTGATACCTACTCTGCATCTAGAGAAGGGTTGAGAGAAATGTAATGCTTTAGCAACAGTTGTTTCTACAGGGGGCTTGGAAGAAAACAGTGCTTTTCAGTCCAAAGCAGAGGAATCTGACATGGTCTCTGCCCATGTTGGGGGACACGAATGGGTCAAGGCCATTTCTGGACCAGGTAGCATTGGGGCTGAACTTCCATGGTTGTTTGGAATTTGGGTGGGTGGAGAGGAGATGACAGGGCTGCAGTGGATGTGGGGTGGGGGACGTGGGGGTGCTGGGGGTACCTATGGATCTCTGACCAATCACCTGAGATCTTTTTTGTACATAAGTGGGGCTCATGTGCACACACATACATACAGACACACACAATCTGAGAATAGATTCTGAGACTAAAGAGGTCAACATGACACCCACATTCATAACTCAGAGAACTTTTCCATAAAAGAGGATGCTGGCAGAGGCAGAAAATGCTATCCACTGCGTGCACAGGGGTCAGCTAGGACAGAGTAGGGCCGGAAATCACACCATATGAGCTGAGGACTGAGGTAAAGATCATGCTGGCTCTCAAGGTTCATCTGAGGTAGTTGTGGCTTCTGGGGCTGCCAGCTCTCCCCATTGGCTGTGAACTGCAGAGTCCGAGGGACATTCTGTAGGCTGAAGTCTGTAGCTGAACTTGTCACTGTTTGAGGACAGGAGAACACAGCTTCTGAGAAAGAGTGGGGCTTGGGATTCAAGCAGGTGCAAATCTCTGCTCTGCTACTTCCTGGCTTCATGAACTTTGATGAATTACTCGACCTCTCTAAACTTCAGTTTTCTCATGTGCAAAATGGATCTAAGACTACAGATCTAACCCTTTCAGGGTTATTTTAAGAAGTATTGTCAATGCATGTAAAGTGTCTAGTTTATTACAGGAGCTCAACCGGTGGTAAAAAATGCCTAACACTTGACACATCCTTCTGTGTTCCATGTTCTGTGCTAAATGCTTTACATGATTGAGCTCCATTAATTCTTACAGCAACCCTTTCGGGAAGACATTATTATTATCCCTGTTTTCAGATGAGGACATTGAGGTACAGAAAAGCTAACTAACTTGCTCAAGGCCCCAGCACTTGTCAGTGGGACAGCCAGGAAACCGGTGGCTCAGGCTTCAGTGCTGCCTGTGTTATTACTACTTTTCTAGTGTGGAATTGCAATGAGGGAAGATGGTTCAAAATCGTTACCATTCATATGCTTGTTAATAAACTCAAATATGTTTTTTATATTGGTTAGCATATCTCTATATAATTGGGGAACAAAGCCTTGTGAAACGCTCACCCAACAGCCATTTCACTCTTTCTTCCTTGCTAAGCAGAACCCCAGTTCTGCTGGGGCAGCAGCATGGTGGATTGTGCTTAGCTAAACCAGCCACAGCCCACCTCTGCCTTCCCAGTCTCCTTCATGTTGGGGATGGCTGTGTGGGCCAGTCTGGCCAAGGTGGGAGTCAAATGGGACACTTCTGGGGACAGTTTTTCACTTTGAAAAACAATTCTGGGTTTTCCATGACCACAAATATCTTCACTGTGGAGTTAGTTTTTAAAGATAACCTGCAGAATAGGTTGTGCTGTTTTCTCTGTTGCTTCTTGAGTTCCTGGGGCTGAAGCACATTTGAGCAGAGAGGAGGGCTTGAGACTGCTTTCCCTTCACCTAGGCAGAAACATCCATTTAGACAGATGGGCCAAGGGCTTCATATGGGACTGGGACACATTCCTTTTCCTTCCAGGTCGAGGACACGCTTGTAGTGAGATAGGAATGGGGAGTGGAGCTGTGGCACCACTGCGAGGCACTGTGCCAAGCAGAGAAAATGCAAACGTGTCAGATCCTGGCCCTGGCCCCATTTCTCCCCCTTCAGCAATATGAAGGGCTTAATCCTTTCCCATCAAAACAAGGAGCCATGAAAATGTTTCCTCTCCCGACCCCATGGTCTACTTCCTTCTTCACCTGGTGCTCTCCTCCCCTTCACAGTCAAGGTTTTCCCCTCCTCTCCTCTCCCAAAGCCCAGGTCAGACCTGGCACACCTGTCTACCTCTGCAGGCTCAGCTCTCACCTCCTTCCTGGCATTTGGGTTTCTGCCCTTTAGGTACACTGCAGCCCTGCTGGGTCTAGCTCATGATGGTCTCTGCCCATGATGGTTTCCCAGCATGGATCATTTTGTCCCTAAATTCCTAATTAGGATTTTTCCCGATCTGTACTCACCTTTACACCTCAGTTCAGGCACCACTTCTTTGTGACATCATATCTCAGCCCCACGTGCTTCCACATGTCTTATCATTTTATGGGGCAGCTGTCTTTTCATTTGCTTTCCCCATCACTAAACTTTACTGGTTGGAGGGCAGTGGCTATTCTTAAACACCACATTTTCGGTGTCCAATACCTAGCTCAGCACCTGTTACCTACAAAGTATCTAACAAATGTTAATTGAGTGAGAAGACTAAGCCTTGCTCTCAAGGAATTTGGAAAAACTTACAAAATACAACATGAAAAAATAATAAATAAAAATACAAGCCTGGGGCACGTGATTGGGTTCAGAATTTCTTTACAGAGAGATCTGTTAGGAAATGTATGTAGTTATCTGGGCAGGAAAGGATGAGGGCCACATCTGGGACTGCAAAGGAAGACCCTGGGGAAATTCCATTTCCTCAACCATCCAGCAACCATTGACTGAACACCTACTGTGTGCCAGGCTCTGAGCACACATAAGTGAACAAAACAGCCCACATCCCTACCCCATGGAGCTGACACTTTTAGTTGGGGAGAATGAGATGAATAAGTAAAAGGTATAGCGTGTCAGATGGTGCTAAGTGCTGTGGAGAAGCTGAGGCAGGGAAAGTGGTCACCACGCCGCCTAGAGCTCCAGTGTACAGCTCAGTGAAATGTTACGCAAACCCCTTCAAGCCTCCCTTCCACTGTGGTTTTCCCAGAAGCCATTTCTGTCCTCTCTTGCCTGCAGTGTCTTTGCTCTCATTTAAAGAGTTTGCAGGGCACTGAAGGTCCTGTCTGTCCACTTAACAATGGACACACTTCCCTTTGCATCATCGCAAAGTTCCTGTGGTGTGCAGGAGAATCTCCTATGCTCAGTCAGAAGCTCCCTGCAGACAGGACCAACATTCCAGGCTTCTATTTCCTGCTCTCTTGCAGCCTCATGCTCGGCTCCTATTAAATATTCAATAAATACTTGTTAATTTGATTGATTGCATGATTCATAAATAAAATTGCAAGTGAAACCTCCAGTTAAAGTCTCTTAAGGAGTTTTTTCAAGGCACTGATTACTAAACACTTTACAAAGGGGAAAACATCTTTAGAAGAGAAATTAGGGTACTAACTATTCTGGTTCTGACGATAAAAATCAGAAACGTGAATACACCATCTTCCCCACGAAGAAACTGGGATGTAAAGAGGAAAACAGTTCACCCAAGAGGAAAAGAATTTGCCCATGCCTACAGTTAGGCTTTTTGTTGACTCAATGTTCTTATCTGTAAAATGGGGTGAATTGCCACCTAGATCATTTATTGCAAAAGAATTGTGAGGGTCAGATGAGAAGTGGAGGGATTTTTAAAGAAAAGACTTCAGCCTAGTGTAACTGTTCATTTCCTGGTTGTGGCTTCTCCCTTTGTTGCTCTAGGGACAGAGGGCTTCTGGTCCACAGAGCACATTCCTTCATGCTCATCTGCCTCCTTTCGCATTGGAAAATGAAGACTTGCCCTCCCTGTGCAGTTAGGAAGTACCTGACATCAGGGAGAAGGGAGGTTGGGGAACAGGCATTCTCCCTGTGAACCAACTCTGCCTGTCTAACAGCTTGCCTATTTTTAATTTAATCTCATGCCACCCTCGTTAGCATCTGGTTATTATTAGACTATAACCACAATAATAAGTATTCCACTTGTATCTTCCATTTGCAAAGTGCTTTGCAATCATTTTTATTAGTTAGTTGCAGTTCGGTTGTCCTAGAAACCAATATACACACGAACAGAAAGAAAAATGGGGTGGGGGTTAGGGTAAAGTGTCTACCAGGCAGCTCAATTTGTCTTTGACTAGCAGGATGCCAGTGTTCCCTTGGGGGCACTTAGAGAAGTTAGACTAAGGTAAGGTAAGATTTTCTTTGGCAAGAAGAAAATCTGGAACCCAACTTGGGGATCTCTATTCAATGGGAACCCCTAAATGTACCTGCGGGTGACCTGGCTACTGCCATCCAGTTAGTTAGTGGCAGAGCCAGCTACATTGTTCAGAACATAGAGAGAGCTGTTCTTTGTCTTGCATCTGGGGCGACATCTGAAGAAATCTCCTTGTACATAAGCAAATGTACAACTCTCTCTCTGGGAGATCAGTCAATTACAGCAAATTGAGCTATTTCATTTCGGCTTGCAAATGGCTTTCAGTTACACAAGTAGACACATTAATCTAATAACTAATGATCATATATTTCACTAATCATACAGCCCTGCATGTGGCATAATATCTAATTATATTTAATATTAAGACATCTTCACATGTGCATTTTTTGCCAACAGTCTAGCTCAGAGAGCCATGCAACAACAGTGTGGCAAAGAGGAGGAACTGGCTCCCAGGTGGAGGGCTGGCAGGCATGTAGGCAGGCAGGCAGGTGGGAGGTGGGCAGGGTCCAGGAGGTTGAATGCTACCTCTATGAAGGAGGAGTCTTCTTTGAGGATGTGGAGGAAGATATGTGTCAAATCAGGACCAAAGCTAACTCATAGGAAGCTTTTGTGATAGAAGCAGCCCCACCTACCTCACCCAGGCAGACCCATTGGAAAAGTGGCCAGTTGCCCTGAACTGGCATATCCTGAGGCCAGGAGACTCAGTTAAGCCGCAGAGCATGCACTGATTTTAGCCCGATTTGGGATCCCTCACCAGGTGTCCTAGTTCGTGGCACCATCCAGGCAATCCTAGGCTGCTTCCCTGAAGAACTTAGTGGCAGGATAGGGAAATGGAAAACACAGCCCTCTGCAGGGCCAGCTCAGGTACCTCATTTTGTATCTTTTCTGAAACTCCAAACCTGCAAACAACAAATAACCTTGAATGGGGGGGAGGGGAATGGTGTTACTGCACAGCAGTGGGAGGGAGAAGGTGAGACTGAGGAAGGCCTGTGGGTCCTGGGCCAAGTGTGTCTGAGCTTTGGGTCCTTTGGTATCAGCTTCCTGCTGTCACCTCCTCCACTCCTGGCTGCATCCCTGGGAGGCTGGCCATCCGCCTGGTCATTGCGTGGCTCTGGGATTGCTGTCCTGGGATGGACAACCTGTGTCACTGTTTTCTCCAGAAACTGACTGACTGGGGATACTGGCCATCTGCCTGGTCATTGCGTGGCTCTGGGATTGCTGTCCTGGGATGGACAATCTGTGTCACTGTTTTCTCCAGAAACTGACTGATTGGGGCAATTGAGGTCTCCATCCAGCCCAGCCATTCTAATGGTCTGGGACTGACAGTGAACAATTCTCCAGAGGCTTAGAGGTGTGAAAAGGGCCAATCAACCAGGAGCCTGGAGTCCAGCATGAGCAAGCACTGATCAGCTCCATGACCTCAGTCAAGCCTGTCTACCTCTGGGCCTAAGCTACTCCCACTCCCAAGGAGATAATGACTCCCTCCAGAACTTTAAAGTGGTAAAATGCAAATAAACAGAGGGCACTAATTCACCCTTAAACAAAACAGATGCCTCATCAATACCCATGGACAGCTCCTTTGCATACACATAAAATGTGTTCTCTCTGGGAACCTGCACTGCACCGCTTCTCCAGGCATCATCAACTCACCTGGCTACAGAAACCACGCAGGAGAGCACTGAGTGTCACAGGAGGGAGTGGAGGGGGTCATGGCATACTAGGGAGGCACATCCTGACTAATGACAGTCAAATTTAAAAAAGAGAAAAGAGGTCCGTAGCCACCACTACACAGTCTTTTACAAAGAACCCTACCTCTCTGCACCTTCAGTCCCCTGGCAGCCATTTCTCATCACTCTGGACTCAGCTCCGAACTCCGTCCTGGTGCTCACACCATCCCTTTGTTTCTTCTGCTGGGACCCTGGGGCTGGGAGACTTTTCCAGGTACAGGTGCTTGTGCTCCTGTGTCCAGTTTCCTTGAACATTTTTTTTGTTTTCTATAATTCCCTGTTGCAGTTGAGACAGAGATTGGTGAGGAGGGGAAAATTTAAGAATACAGCAGGCAGCAGAAAGATGAGCATTAGAGGCTGGGTGCAGTGGCTCACATTTGCAATCTCAGCACTTTGGGAGGCCAAGGGAGGTAGATCACTCGAGGTCAGGAATTCGAGACCAGCTGCACTAACATGGTGAAACCCCATCTCTACTAAAAATATAAAATTAGCTTGGCATGGTGGGGGCACCTGTAACTCCAGCTGCTAGGCAAACTGAGGCAGGAGAATCACTTCAACTTGGGAGGCGGAGGTTGCAGTGAGCTGAGATCATGGCGCTGCTCTTCAGCCTGCGTGACAGAGCGAGATTGTCAAAAAAGAGACAGAAGATCATCAAGGATATAACTGAGCTCAACATCACCAACAACCAAAAGCGTCTACTGGCAATTACAGGACACTCCACCAAGATAAAATCTATGATTCTAGATTTTGGTGAATGCCATTTATTCTGAGCTTGGTGCCCTGCATAATAGAAGCCCCTTAATAAAAAGTGTGCAAAAGGAAAAAAAAAAAAAAAAGAGACAGAAGAGAGAGAGAGAAAGAAAGAAAGAGAAAGAGAAAGAAAAAAGAAAGAAAAAAGAAAGGAAGAAGAAAGAAGAAAAAAGGAAAGTTGAACGTGAGAAAGCCTGAAAAGTCAAATGCTACAGTCTATTGTGATGGGAGGGGAGGGCAGGGGTCGGTGGAGAGAAGAGAGCCTCAGCACTTCATGGCATTAACCCAGAAAGTGGTGGCTGGCCTACATCCATAGAAATAGGACGGAGTAGGATGTTGGCTCATTCTTCACATCTTCAGCCAGGACTTGGGCATCAGTCTGACTTCTGCTTATACTCATGCCTATCTGTGTGACCTCGGACACATCACTTCATGCCTTCGAAACTCAACTTTCTCAATTTTAAAATGAGAGGGATGGCACAGCATAGGTAAAAAGCAAATGACTAGAGAAGGAATCAATGAGAAATAAATATGCTTTGTGAGATGCTCCAAGAAGTGGTGACCAAGGTCTCCCCGGATCTTATAGCTAAGTTGGAGAGATGTCTAGAAAACTGCTCATCTGTAAAGTAGGAGTCATCATCCCAGTCCCGTCATGGGGCCATAGCTAGGACTCAATGAAATGATGTAAGAGAAGCACGTTGCACGCTAATTATTATTATTATTATTACTGCTGTTGCTGTTGTTAGTCCCAACCCCACCAGGCAGTATTTGATAAGTACCATGTCAGTGGCAGGACCAGAAACCAGTGCTTGCTCACGTAGGTCTGGACACAGCCTACAGACCCAGTCTAGATGCAGCCTAGGTCTGGGGACAGCAGATAGATGTGCTTTCTCTGTAGTCCATACAATTGTAAAGAAAATTTGAGTCAACATTTCACAGAGGGGGACATTGTGTTAAAAATTACAGACTTCTTAGAAAATTAAGATATATGATGCAGTAACAATGGGCCTGCACTCCACGTATTGAAAACTGGCTGGGCTCAGGAGGGCCTTCCTTGTGGAAGGAAGCTGTGGCCTCCTGTATACCCACCCAGCATACACCCTCAGGCCCCACCTGCTCTATCTATGGATAGCAGCATATTCATGTATCTGCTGGCTCCTGGAGTCTTCAGGGTTTGCCATTTCTGTAACTAATGCCTTTGGAGTTCAGGAGTAAAGTTATGCCTTCTGTCCTCAAAAAGAACAGCCACCTGCTAGTAGTCAAGCCAGGCTAGGCTATGCTGCTGTAACAAGCGTTCTTAAAACAACAAAGTTCATGTCTGTGTCTTTTCTCCTCTTAGTGACTCAGGGACCCAGACTGACGGAGGCTTCATCTTGACACACAAGCCCATGGCAAACCACACACTGGTTCTTGAAGTGTCAGCCCAGAAGCAACACTCATTACGTCCCCTCTCATATTAGTGGCTGGTGTAAGCCTGTAAGCCTCATGGCCAAGCCTGAGATCAGCAGGGTGGAATTTATAACCCTCCCACAGGCAGGAGCACCAAGTCTTTAGGAACCACATAATGCAGACTACCAAAAAGCCATAACAACGTAGATCATTGTTCCAAAAGTTTTAAATTTACTACAGGCCACCAGTCCTTTTCTCTAAAATGTCCCTACTCCAGTCATCCCCAGAAAGTTAGGCATGAATAGTCAGTTGCCAGGATGTTGGAGAGAAAGGAAGAAAACAGGAGCCTGAGGCAATTAAAGACCGACTTGGCTTCCTTCACAGTGGTGCTAAGAATTGGTCCAACCATCCAGAACTCCAAGGGAGAGGCAAAAAGTATTGTGATAAAGGGCAAGTCTGGAGCCAGAAATCCTGGGTACTGGTCCTGATGCTAACCTTGCTCTTGGCTGTGAGGTGTTGGACAAATTACCTTCCCACTCATGGAGTGCAATGGGGTCGGTGGTTTTCAAACTGTATTCACTGACAATCCCAGAGGCCCACCACAGGCAGGAGGTGAGGGAAGGAGAAGGGCGCAGGTGACAGGGAGGTAGTTGCTCAAGTTGTGTCAGCCAGAACAGCCTTATTTTTCTGCATTTTATGCATTGGGTTCTATTGCTCAGGTTTGGCCACCACTCTATCTGGTTGGTGCTCTCTTGGCTCCCATGTGGGAAAGTTTCTGGAAAACTTTTTGTTTTCCAGAAACAAAACCATCTGCCCCACCCCCCACCCCAGGAAACTGACCCACAGGAAGTTTAGAGTTTACAGGAGTAGCAGGGGAGAAGGTTTGAGACATGGGCAGCAAACATGAACCACGTGGTGGAGTTTGAACTCTATCTCATATAGGGGAAGTATTTGAAGTGTTTTAAACAAGGAGGCATAGTCAGATTTGGAACTAAGAAAGATCAAGCCTAAGGTACAATCACATGGCCCAGTACACTCCTGAAACAGCACCTCCAAAATGTATCTGGAATAAACTTTTCCCCAGCCTCTGCTCCCATCTTTCTCTCCATGCCTCTCCTTTGGGAGGGGATGAGACGGGTTGGGGTTCAGAGGAAAGCAGAATTGACAGGTAAACAATAGAGCCGGGATCCTCCTGCAGGCTCTCAGCTCTTTGAGGACACCCCTCCCCACTTTCCCCTCGAGCTTCCTACAATGAGGACAGGGAGACCACCCCTTGTGGGCTCCCCTCCTGCTCCAATCAATTCTCCTCAATTACCAACAAATCTAAATGTGATTTATCTGTGCAAGAATCATTCCAATATCACACGAGAATCTATCAATAAAACCCCCTAAGGCAATCTTGCTTAGAGTTGTCAATAGAAGCTCTAAAGCACAAAGGCATAGCAGCTAGCAATCAGGGTATTTTTGCCTCCCTCCCCCCTTTTTGGGGAGCACTTAATTAAGTCGACCAGAAGCTGTCAAAGATAATTTTCAAAGCGCACGACCTCAGCAGCTGACATTTGATAATATTACATTCCACGTTGATTGAAATTGATTTTCCCCTTTTTTGGGGGGGATGGAGAAAAGGCGGGAGTGTGAGGTTGCAGAAGAGGGGAGGCTTAGATCCCTTTGGCTGTGGTACTCAGCCCAGACCAGCAACCTGTGGGGTCCTCACAAGCAGACTCTTGTGCTCTCCTACCTTCAGTGGAAGCAGAGCTGGGCAGCCGTTTCCCAGCTGTGCCATCATCCAGAGCCAGCGGGTGGAGCTCCACCTGGGAGGAAAGGTGCAAGAACCTGGTGTGCAAGGACTGGAAGCTAACACACAAATAGCATCCAGCAAAGTTGGCAGTGTCCAACGGCCTTTTGAGAAGATAGTGGCATTAGTGAGGCAGAGCAAAGTGAGAGGTGGTGATTGGCTGGTTTTGATTGTTTGTTCCTCACATTTGACCATTTAGTTTATATTGGATACCCTAGGTCACTATGGAGGTTGGCTTTCCTCTGACTTTACTGCTATTAAAGAAGCTCATTCCAGCATCTTCCAAACCCCTGCCCTATACCCTCTTCTGAGCCTAAATTAGAGCATGCCGGCAGTCACAAGTCTTCTCATTATTCCATCAATGCAAGTCTCTAAAGCCCTCAATAGACCTGGAGTAGTCTTTATGCAGACACCCGCCCCTCATCCAAATGATGTTTATCTTCAGACTAGGCTCAGCCTTGGTTCTTGTCCTACAGTGGGTGTGGGATGCTGATCATTAGGCTTCTTGGTTTCTGGATCTTTGTTTGGCATTGACTCCTGGTGTTGACTGACCCCTTGGCTGAGCAGTTTGTGTCTTATTTCTGGCTCTAGGTAAACAGGAGTCTCTAATCTCTCCTCCCAATCCTTGGTTTTTCATGTGTTCCTGCTTCGAAGCACTGGCTGGGACCAGAGCATTGACCTCCACACTGGACTTAGTGCATGGACAGTGCATGGCAGTTTCAGGAGGAAGCTGCATTTAAGATCTCAGGACCCCGGTCAGTTGTGCTCTTAGCAAATTTGCATCCCTCGCATAAACACCTTCTTTGCTAGGTTTCTGAAGCCTTGGGCTGAGGTTTTCTTCAGAGACCTCTGCTGAGACTTCTTATGCGGGGAAGGGAAGGAAATCTCAGTATCCAGGACTTCTCCACTCCTAACCCTCCTCCTTGACATCCTCCACCCCCAGGATCCCTAAAACTACCAGAACTTTTTGTCTGAGGCTCCTCAACAGTGAGATCACCCCAACGTCTGTGCCACTCCATGAGGGAAAACAGAACAGAGAGCTGGCACTTCTTCCAGTTTTAAACTCTTGCTTTTACCACCACAGGAGGTGATTCAAGCCTTAACTATTTCATTTTTGGGTTGTTGTCTTAATTAGCCTCTCTGTCACCTGACAGCTCAGCACCCTGTCCCAGCTCAGCTGAGCCCCTATCAGCTTTAACACGTGAATGGCACGGACTGGCTTGAGGCCTGGGGAAAGGCATTCCAGGAAATGGGCACAAAATAAAGGAGGTAAGAGGCATAAGCAGCTCTGGGGCTCTTCCAGCCAATCTTGAGCAGGAGGAAATGAGTAGTGAAGAGTGTACAGCTAAGAAGGGGAGAGAGGCTTAGACTTGGTACAGGAGGCACAGGGCCCACAGAGGTCTTTCCTATTCATATATCTCATTTTAATTATAAGTTTTGAGTCAGGTGTTTAAAGGCAGCATGGTACAGTTGGAAAAATACTGGCTGGAAGTGAAGACTTGGATTTTTTAGTCTCTGCAACTAGCTGTGGGTGAGGCATGTCGCCTTTCTGAACCTCCATTTCCTCATTTGTATAGTGGAGCTTCAGAGGTGATTGTGTGGACAACATTGCTATATATAAATATATACAATGTAATGATGATAAATCTTTTCTTTCTTTTTTCCCTCCTTTCCAGGTGATTGGCTTATAACTTTTCACATGCATGATATCCTTCTCTTGGGGGTTGCTTTTCTAAGAGTAAGGAGAAAGATGGATATGTGTTTATGGTAATGGAAGAAAATAGGGGCTCAGGTGATCCAGAGCAGTAGATAAAATAATTTAGCTAACTTTCAGCTGCATAATGCTATTTTACTTTTATTGAGATAGACTTATTTTTTAAATGCATTTTTCTAATAGTTACCACTTCATCTATAAACATTTTATCTCTAAATTATACAAGAGGTAAACTCTATACATGTTTTCAACAGAGACTATGTTCGTCAGCATAGGCCTGGTAATGCTACATGAAGAAACATCCCCCCAAACTCTGTTTATTATCTCTGGCTTAGCCATGTGTTCATCAGGGGTGAACAATGGGCTCTATGTTCATAGTCGTGGAGTCTCTAATTCAATGTGTGTTTGCATTATTGCAGAGGCAGGGAAAAGAGAGAGAGTAAATCACATACTGGCTGTAAAAGCTACTGTCTAGAAGTGTTACTTACTCTTATGTTTTTTTGGCCAAAGTAAGTCATATGACCATGACTAACTAAGTCCATGTGGCAAAGAACTGCTACTCTACCATGTATGCAAGACAAGAGGAACAAGCATGGACACATGCACACAAATGTTCATTGCAGCACTGTTTACAATAGCAAAGACCTGGAATCAACCCAAATGCCCATTGATGATAGACTGGATTGGGAAAATGTGGCACATATACACCATGGAATATTATGCAGCAATCAGAAATGATGAGTTCGTGTCGTTTGCAGGGACGTGGATGAATCTGGAGAACATCATTCTCAGCAAACTGACACAAGAACAGAAAATGAAATACTGCATATTCTCACTCATAGGCGGGTGATGAAAAATGAGAACACATGGACACAGGGAGGGGAGTACTAAACACTGGGGTTTATTGGGGGGAAAAGGGGAGGGCCAGCAGGGGGGGGAGCTGGGGAGGGATAGCCTGGGGAGAAATGCCAAATGTGGGTGAAGGGGAGAAAGGAAGCAAAACACACTGCCATCTGTGTACCTATGCAACTGTCTTGCATGTTCTGCACATGTACCCCAAAACCTAAAATGCAATAAAAAATAAAAAATAAAAAAAAGAGGAACAAGCATAAGACCAAATGACAACTGTAGGAAGCCAGGTACATAGTGGTTACACTTGAGAGCATAATTTCAACTTGGTAAAATTTCTGAAATTTTGGTCAGAGCCTCTGAAGAAGAGTAAACCATGATTAAGCATCTTTCCTTGACTTTTGACAAATGGAGCCCTTACTATGTGTGGAAGACGCTTTGGATGCGCCATGTCAGATGCTATTGGCTTGTTTCCCATACAGATGTTACTTTGAGAGGCAGTTCCAGGTGAGCTCAGACACATACTCGCCTAGTTCCATCTTCGCATGGTTTTGCTATGTCCGCACCCATATCTCATTGTGAATTGTAGCTCCCATAATTCCCACATGTCATGGGAGGGACCTAGTAGGAGGTAATTGAATCATGGAGGTGGGTCTTTCCCATGCTGTCCCATGATAGAGAATAAGTCTTATGAGGGCTGGTGGTTTTATAAAGGGGGCTCCCCTACACAAGCTCTCTTGGCTGCTGGCACATGAGACAGGACTTTGCTCCTCCTTTGCCTTCCGCCATGATTGTGAGACCTCCCCAGGCATGTGGAACTCTGAGTCCATTAAACCTCTTTCCTTTATAAATTACCCAGTCTCAGGTATATCTTTATTAGCAGCTGAGAACAGACGAATACACACCTCAAGCACACAACAATTTCCATCCCCAGGCCTTTTCCAGCAGGCATTTTCTCAGTCAATTAAAAAGTGCATCATAGAAATTTGGGGAAATTGTTGTCTCTGAGATGACCCTCAATCAATGAGAGATGGGAGCCAGTAGACAAATATTCCAGCCTCCCATCCTTCTGATGGAATTCTCTCTCTCTCTCTCTTTTTTTTTTAATCACAACCTTCTCTTTGATTCTCAGCTGACTTGTGGTCTACAATGCTTACTGCCTATGGCTGCAACCTTGACCCTGACCCCTTACACTGGCTTTTTCTCCTTTTCTGTCCCACCCTTCCTGATCCTTCACTCTTTCTTGGGTTACCTCCCAAATAAATGACCCGTACCCAGGTTTTTGTCTTAGGCTCTACTTCTAGGAGAACCTTTCCTAAAATAACAAGTCTTCAGAGAGAAAGGGATTGCATATATGTGCTCAAAAAATGTAGGGGGTGAAGCAGCATTGTTGGAAAAAGAGAGGAGACAACAGAATTAATTTAGGCCTGTATTAAAATAAGTTTACATTCTCTGATGCTGGGGTCAAGAGAAAGACTGGGAAAGGGAAGTAAGGATGTCCATCTGAGGTTTAACTTGCCAGGGCAAATTCACAATTATTTGCAAGTAGTTATTCGGGAGGTTCCTGAAGCTAGCTATCTGATTCCATGTTATAAGGAAAACTGAGGATCAACCTACCCTATCCATCTCCTGAAGACTAGAGAAGAGAAAGGCCTTGACCCTTGCCTGAAAGGTATAGTTAAGATCTCTAAGATCTCTTTTCCTGGCTTCAAGGGAATCCTTGACTGTGCAGAGCGGGTCTGGGTGAGAGTTTGGGGTAACAAACAGAGCAGCTCTGCATAAGGAGATTAGAGAAATTTATTTTTTGCTCTAGTGAGAGAAGGCCAAGAGAAAGAATAAGATGAAGGGGGAGAGTGTAACACTACCCTGGAGTCTGAGTTGTAGAAATGGCTTGAGTCCTTTTGTAGTTATTATTTTCTTCTTAATGTAGAAGGATGTCTGGGCCGGGCGCAGTGGCTCAAGCCTGTAATCCCAGCACTTTGGGAGGCCAAGGCGGGTGGATCACGAGGTCAAAAGATTGAGATCATCTTGGTCAACCTGGTGAAACCACATCTCTACTAAAAATGCAAAAAATTAGCTGGGCATGGTGGCGCGTGCCTGTAATCCCAGATGCTCAGGAGGCTGAGGCAGGAGAATTGCCTGAACCCAGGAGGCGGAGGTTGCGGCGAGCCAGGATCGCGCCATTGCACTCCAGCCTGGGTAACAGGAGCAAAACTCCGTCTCAAAAAAAAAAAAAAAAAAAAAAAAGAAGGATGTCTGGTATTAATTTCTGAGTAGCTTGTTTTTGTAGAACTCCTTTCATCTCTTCAAATACTCAAAAGTCTGCTATACACCTAAATGTCTTGTGTTCATGGTATGTCTGGAAATTAGTGAAAATCTTAGTCTGAGATCTGAGCCAGGTAAACTCTCTATCCAATGGAGACAGCAGGCTCAGGACAACAAGGTGTTCTCCAAATGAAATGAATTCAGAGTATTTGAGGCTTAGAGATGGGGGTTTGCAGAAGTTTTGGGAGAGGCTTGGCCTTTCCCAAACCTATGGAAAGAGAATATGAGTGAGTCTTACCTCGACCCTAAGAGAGATGGGGACCTCAAATGATATCTCGGTTCCTGAACGCATGAAGAAAGGATTCATTCATCTATTTTTGTGGATGAGAAAATAATGTTTGGAGCAGTTGTATAAATTCAGCACTTATTCCTTTCACCTTACAGAATATTTTGCTAAGTGCCTGTAGGGTGCTAGACTGTGAGTGACGTTTTAAGGCACTTATACCCTTGCCCTGCCCTCACGCCCTGCCCAATGGTCTAGGACAAAACCAAATGTGCACTCTGGCTTGCTGACATCATTTGGGGACCTGTCAATCTCACAGCCTGCTGCCTCTACCTTCTCTTGTGTTCTCTAAGAATCAGGTGCTGAAGAACAGCTACCTTCAAACCCCAGAGTGGACCCAAATGAGTGAAGTTCGTGGTTTTTAACCACTGCACTGGATTCAACTACTTGCTGATGTGGCCCTTCCTAGCTTAATGTGGCCCATGAGCCTACAGTTAGATAGAGCTATTTGAAAAGCTGAGACTGATGGGGACTGAATTCTGGAGTGCTGATGAATTCTGTATGACTATGTTAACTAATCGAACCACAGTTTTTTCTTTAGTCAACTTATCAATTGGTGACTACGTGTTAGTTTCCTACTCCAAGGGAGGACTCTCTGTTGTCCACCAGTATGACGTAATGAGACTGTGTTAACAGCTGTGATTCAAACAGGTGGTTTGAATGGAAACATTAGAATGGAAATAATTAGGCTGTGTTTGGTGGCCTATGCTTGTAATCCTAGCAATTTGCGAGGCCAAGGTGGGCAGATTGATTGAGCCCAGGAGTTTAAAACCAGCCTGGGAAGCATGGAAAAACCCCATCTCTACTAAAATTACAGAAAATTAGCCGAGTGTGGTGACATGACTGTGGTACAGCTACTAGGGAGGCTGAGGTGGGTGGAACACCTGAGTTCAAGAAGTTGAAGCTACAGTGAGCCGTGATCGCACCACTGCACTGCAGCCTGGGTGATGGGAATGACCCCCTATCTTAAAAAAAAAATAAAAAGAAGGGAAATAATTAAGAAGAGAGAAAGCTTTTCTTACAGCTGATCTGCTGTTCCAAGGCCCTGTCTTCCTCAAATTGAGAACAGTACACTTGGACCAATGCTGCTTCTCCACATCACATCTCCTCCTATCTCCTTTCTCTTTGTCAACATCTAACTCACTGCTCAAGGCCCAGTACAAGTCCCCTCTGTCAAAAGGCCTTTCCTGGCCCTCTGGCCCTCCTAATGTGCTGGGCATTTGTAGATTGTTACTCAGCTGTTACTTCTGTCTATGCCGGTGTTCTTTAGAACATTGATCCTAGGAGGGACTACTAGATGTCATTGCAAAATATTCATTCTCAGATGCATCTGGGAAAATGCCAGGCTTAACAAAGGTAAATGGGCTTCTCTAAAGGAGGATGACTCAGAGTCTTTAATATGCTCATGTTTGCACTTATTACCGGGTGACTGCATCTATCACTTATGATCCAACCAAGGACACTTAGAGAGTGAAGGGGGTGCCACTACGAGTGATGTCAGGGTAATCAACACAAACCGGGACTATCCCAAGCAAAGCTATGGTCACCCTAATTAAAATCTCTCCAAGTGCTATTTCTCAAACCCATCAGACCAAGGATCATTTGTCAAGGAGCGTATTTCAGGGTACTATTATGTGAGGGTACTACTATTTGAGAAATGCTGGCATGCCATATGACCCAACCAGCCTGTGTGCATCTCGAGAGCAGGGTTTGGGTTGTGTCCATCATCTTTGCCCCCCTTGGCACCTAACGCAGTTCCCTGAAATAGCAAAATTAAGAAAGAAAATTACTTCTATTTTCCTTGGGCATCTCAAGTAAGAGGGCATCTAGCCTCCGGAGAGTCATACAGGGCTGAGTGTATGTAATGGGGCCACTAGGATTTGAATTGAATGAGTTTCTTAGCCAGAGAGGAGTTATGGAAAAGCCTGGAATGGGAAGAGCAGCAGCTCTCTCTCTCCTTACTGAGGCAGGTCTGAACTTTGTGGAAAGAGGGAAACAAGAGCTGTTTGCATAAGGGCCTTGATGATACCTCATGGTGTTGCTGTGTCCCCAAGTGACAAACCAAGACACAGAATGGGGGGAAGCAGCACTCTCCCACTTCAGCATGGAGCCCAGTAAGACTGAGAGTACCAGGTTTCTGGGGGAGGGGGCAGTTCCAGCACCACTGGGTCCTCTGAAGGGTGACCAACTGTCCTGGTTTGTATGGGATCACAGGGTTTCCTTGGATGTATTAAGTTCATGCAAAAGTAATGGCGGACCACATCCAGTGCTTTACTGAGGACTGTTTTCCAAAAGAAAGAACATGGCTCAGATTTTCCCAAGCTTACTGCTAAGCTCACTGGTTACAGCAGACCCTGCATTACTTTTAATGGCAAGCCCACCATTACTTTTGCATCAGTCCAATAGGACTCTCAGTGCCAGAATCAGGAAAGTTTTGGGTGAATCAAGATAAGTTGGTCACCCTACCTGAGGGTCTGCAGATCTGGAAGCCCTAGGAGACAGCCCTTTGGGCATGGATGTACCAGCTACCAGGATTGAGCTTCAGCAGCAGACGTCACAGAGATTCTGCCTCTAATGGCTTCTTGGGCAGCACATTCAGGGACGAGAAAAGGAGTGGATGACAGAGTAAGAGCTCATGGACAACCCCATGAAATCCCACAAAGATCTGGAAGCCACTTTGAAGGCAGACAGAGTTTCTGCATCTGCAGTGAAAGGAGGAATTTGAGCAATTGTTCATGTCACTCCATTTACACCCACAGGAGGGCGAGGCCTGGAGAAACTCAGAGTACAAATTCATGTCTTCCTGAGGAAAGCTCCTTCAAAAACCAAGCTTCTGGTCTAAGTGCGAGGTGTAGCCTTTGAAATTTTACTACACCTGTTTGTTCCAGTAGGGTTTGCTTGTGTCACTCACTTAACCAGTATTTACTGAGTGCCCTCTATGTGCTGGGCACTGACCAAACAAATCCTTCCAGATCTCACAGTCCGCCAGGGAAGACAGTGGAAAACAGCCCTTAACTGCAGCATAAGTGGTGACATTTGATTTTAGTGGAGTGCTGCGGCAGCCCTGTGTATTGATGGGTGGTCACAAGACATCCTTCTTTCTAGCATTTTTAAAAGGGCCACTTTATTCCTGCGCATTGTCAGTGCTGCGAAGTGGATGCATTGGAAAGGAATTTTATGCTAAGACAAAACAAAGAAAAAAATCACCTAGGTCCATAAACATCCTACCTCCCTGAAGAAGTAGAAAATGCTTTTGGAACCACGGCCAGGCCCCTATCGGGACAGTTTTCCAAAAGAAAGAACATGGCTCAGCTTTTTCCAAGCTTATTGCTAAGCTCTGGTTACAGCAGACGCTGCTGGTGCCTATTCAGTGTCCATCCTCCCATCCTTTATTACTCATCAAATTTAAATTTATTCAGCATGGCAATATGTCTAGTTAAAAACACCACCTCAATCAGAGTATTTCCAAATCAATAAACACTAGCTAAGTCTGGGAAATAACTGTCCTATTTGTCTCAGAGAGATGGGGCATAAGGAATACTAGGATGTAAGATTTATTGCTTAATATATGACTAAAGAAACACATTGGCATACTCAGTATCTAACAGAATAAAACAATTGAGAAAAAGTTATTAGAGAGTGTATCTGACATCATACGCTCAAGTTTTAAAACAAGGAATAGTCTGTGCTCCTGGAATTTTAGTCTGCGAGGAACAGAGGTGCACCTAGAAGGAGTGGAGCCATTTTCAGTCATGGCTTAATGTTTGCTACAGTCCACACAAAGTAATGTGGCACAGCAACTGGCAAGGTAAGAATACTAACAACAAATGACTAGCATCGTTTGCTGACTCCTTACTTTATACAAGGCACCGTGCTCATATCAATATCATTTTAATAGAATCCTGTAAGGTAGCTGTTAACCCCATAAACACACACACACATGTACTCCTGCACATTCACACATCCTCAGCTTCCTCAGACTCTAGCCAATGAGACATGATATGATCCAGAAGTTTCTGATGGGGTTTTTAAGGAGAGCTTCTGTTGAAGGGCAAACTCAGCTGGCAAAGGGCATTTCACTTTCTATTCCCACATTCCATTTCCCCTTCTTCTGGCCCGGAACTTAGATTTGGTGCTCATTGGTGGAGCAGTCACCTTGCAAGCTTAAGAACCAAAGTGACATGCTAAGGATGGTGAACCTGGAAGAGAGAAGGAGACTGTTCTTTGATTACTGCACCTGGGCTACTTATTCCTAAACTCTGACACATGAGAAAAGTAACATCTCATTTGGTTAAGCACTGATTCAGGTTGTCTAATCTGCAACGAACCACCCTACATCTTCGTGACTTAAAACAACAGTTATTTGGCTCATGAGCCTGCAGTCTGAGTAGGTGGGGACAGCCAATCTCTGCTCTACTTGGGGTCAGTCGGGAGGATAGAGGGGTTGGAGTTATATGAAGATTTGCTCCCTCCCATGTCTGGTGGGTGACACTGGTGACTGAGGTCTAAGCTGGGGCTTCAGCTAGAATTCCTGCATGTGGCTTCTCCTTGTGGCTTGGGCTTCCTTACAACATAGTGGTTGGGTTTCAAGGTCACACATCCCAAGAGAGGTAGATCCAGGCACAAGTCAGGTTATCTTTTACAACTTAGTCTTGTGCATCATTCAGTGTTGCCTCCGTCACCAGAAATGTGGCTATGGCCATGCTTGTAAAACACAATCTGCCACAGCACTCGTCAGTTTCTGTAGCATGCAGGTCCCAACACTAACTGACTGAGCAGGCATGACTGCCATGTGTTCTCTGTGACTGCTTCACACTTCCTACCTGTCTCTGGTTTCCCTTATGAGGTCTACAGTGTTACTGGTTCTCAAACCACCCACAGCAGATTATGGATGGCTACTTAAAGGCGAGCATCCTGAGGTGTGAGATACTTTCCAAGTCCGGATCATTCAATCAGCATCTTAACATTTCATCTGTTCAAATATGGAAAGTGTTTTGTGACAGGAATAAAAAGTTTTGACTCCTAAGAGTATTTACAGTCTTCTTAGAGCATCAATATTTACACACAACACAATTAGCAGACAATATGCAATGGTGAGTACCATGATTTTAGAAGGGGTAAAACAGATCTAGTGCTATAGATGGTAATACAGTGTAACAATCAGTGTTGGCCATGCATGGTGGCTCATGCCTGTAATCCCAGCAGTTAGGGAGGCTGAGGCAGAGGATCACAAGGTCAGGAGTTTGAGACCAGTCTGGCCAATATGGTGAAACTCCGTCTCTACTAAAAATACAAAAATTAGCTGGGCATGGTGGTGCACACCTATAGTCCCAGCTACTTGGGAGGCTGAGGCAGAAGAATTGCTTGAACCTGGGAGGCAGAGGTTGCAGAGAGCCAAGATCATGCCACTGCACTGCAGCCTGGGAAACAGAGCGAGACCCTCTCTCTCAAAAAAAAAAAAAAATCAGTGTGACCTAAGGCTAATCAGAACAGCTCCACATTCTCCATGGAATGTACAGATGGAGGAAGGAGAAGGACTTTCAGGTAAGGGTCTCAACAGGAACCCAGCGTAGAATGAATTTGGTGTGGCCATGGCCATGGAGGCAACTGGGCTGATTAGATGGCACACTCTTTTACAGGAGTAGGGAAATAAAGATGAAGGGGGAGAAGGTCAGGGGATAGAGCAGGATTATAGATAAGGAATTTCTTACAGCACCAGATGTCACCCCTTTCAAAGGGATAAGGGAGGTTGGCTTTTCATCTTGAAGCACAAGTAATGAACAAAGAATAGTCCCCTTCTTCCTTAAGACAAGAGCAACCATAGCTTATTTATTCAAATCTCATTTGTAGATACACTAGTATGTTCTAGACACTGAGGACATTAAAGTGAGTGTATAATGTCCCTGATCTGACCGCAAAGACCTGACCTCAAAGACCTTTCAGTCTACTGGGTCGCATGGCCAAAGTTGGGCTGTTACTAAGATGTCATAGTGTGAGGAGTGTAATGGTGAGGCAGGGATAAGATGGGGATGGAGCACTCACTCCAGCCTATTGTGGGGTGGGGACCAAGGAAAGGGGGATTTCTAAGTGAGTGTTTAGAGGGTCCCACCCTGTCCTCTAGTTCTTTGACAGATAATGTTGGTCAAGGAGTAGGCAGTATAGTGGAGTAGAAAGAGTCCTGCAGGACTGTAAATTGGGAAGCCTGGAATCTTAGTTATATCTTTGTCTCATGAGCTGTGTTACCTTAGAAAAATTACTTTCCCTTTCTGAGCCTCAAATGTCCTCATTCATAAAAATGGCCAATGACCACAAGGTCACATCCAGCTCAAAAATTCTACTATGGTCAGATGGTTTCTCTGAAAGGGAGTTATGTAGAGGTGCTTAAGGAATGCATATGTTTAGTTAATTTCATAACTCGGCTTCATATGTAAAAATCATGGCTACCCCAAGAGAGACCCAGTTCTATTAAAAGCCTGGCATTCGTTTTGATCACGCTTAGAAATACTGCGGGAAATCATCAGCAATGCACATGAAACCTCCGCTCACTCATACTCCAGACAGATGACAAAGTGATAAGCAGAACTAATTCCCCAGGGCAATATTTCTTCCCAAAGCATAGATATGGGTGAATTATTGCCATTCTTAATTGCCTAATGATTTTTTTCCCCTTTCATGTAATCTTTTCGGGGGTTGTATTTTTACCATCTTGCAAATTCATATTGGCAGAGTGATATACATTGTCGAATAAAACACAGTGGCCAATCCATCAAAAATCAGGCTGCAGTTGCCTTGAGATTTTTGGAAAAAGTCTGTTAAAAAAAGCGGGGAGGCAGAGCAGTGGGGAGAGATGGTGCTTCAGTGACAGGGGCGTTCGCTTCCTGGCTGTTGGGTCAGCAGTTCTCATGTCTGACCCTGGGATGGGCTGAGCATTCAAATCTACTCCCAAGTCTTTTCCTTCTGGGTTCAAGTTTTGGCTCTTCAGGGCGTTAGCCTTATTAGCCACAGCTGTCTGGGGAACTCAGCAGGCAATTAGTCCAGGGAGTGAGCCGTTTAGGGGATTGGTAATGGAATGTGGATTCTTTTCTCCCTGACTTAATTGTTTGCATCTGACCAGAAATCATTACCAGTTGATGGCTGCTTGGTGGCATCTGTGAAATAAAGTGGGACCCAGTGGAGTTCTTAATAAGTGATGGAAGAGGGTTCTAGGGAGAGACCTCATAGAGAGATGGCCTCTTTAGCTCCGTTGATGGTGAGGAGAGTTTGCCCTGAACAAATGTGTCCTTTCGTTATGATTTTGCTAGTGTGTTGCCTCCTTTCCACTTTCCATGATGTGAGGACCAGCGACAACTGCTGGAAGACTTGGTGATGTGATGCCCACAAGTTCACGGTGGACTCTAAGTGGTTCTCAGCTTTTGCTGCACATCAGGTTTAGCTGAGGATCTTTTCAACCTCTTTCTGCTTCACCCAAGACCAATTACATCTGAATCTCTGAGGGTGGGACCTGGGTGTTGGTATTTTTACAGCTCCCCTGTGTTTCCAATGTGCAGCTAAGGTTGAGAGCCACCACAGTGGGAGAAAGGTTTTATCATCACTTACTTGGAAACAGTGATCTTGAATTTCTTCAGTGAGGTGGACACAAAGGGAATAAGGAAGAAAAAAGTCAGGACTGGGGAGACCCCTGCAAGCAATTTTCTCAACACAATTTTGAGACCTACTATGTGTCAGGCACTGGACTAGGTGCTACTAGCGCTACAGCTGGAATGAGACAGACAGTGAGTCAGTTTCCTGGAGGATCAAAGCAGCTAATCTCAACAGTGTGTGTGCAGGGTACCAAGGCAGCACGGAAAAGTTCCTGATTATCTATGATGAGAAAGCAAAATCTAAAGGATGAAGAGATGTAGGGTGAACACAGAGTGTTCTAGGCCAGTACTGGCCAGTAAAATATAAGGAGCTACATATATCTTTTGACATTTTCTTTTTTTTTTTTTTAAAGGTAGAGAGAGAGAAACATTTTATTCTTTCTATCATGAACATCAGTCAACTAAGCTTCACATTTTGGGCAGGATTTTTTAAATATAAATTTTTTAAGAACTTATTTTATTTAAAAAAGGAACAGGTTTATTTTTGCAGAGAAGTAAAATATAAAATATGCGAAATTTGTCTTTAAGATTGGCATGCAGAATTTAAAAACACAGTACAATTATATCAAAATATAGCACAGCCAACAGCCTTTAAAAATCTTTTCACATTTTCTAATATGCATAGCACCATTAAAAAAAAGGAAAAGGTAAAATTAATTTAATAGCATATTTTGTTTAGCCAGGTATATCCAAAACATCATGTCAATATATAATCACTACACAAATTATTAATGAGCTATTTTGTACTTTTTGTACTAAGTCTTCAAAATCTGGTGTGCATTTTATCCTTACAGTTCATCTCAATTTCGACTAGCTACATTTCAAGTGTTGAATAGTCACTACCGATTTTCAGAGTCAGACTGTTTAACACTGACTTAGACAGAGGGAATAGTGTGTCTATGCTGTGTTGAGGAGCGTGGGAAATTCACTGAGGCCAAGTTCAGAGTGAGGGTCATGGCAGGTGTGCCCAGGTGTGCGCTGGCCAAAGTGTAAAATGAAAATCAGGGCTCCTTGTTCAAAAGCTAAGAAATTTAAGTGCCAGTCATGGTGGCACATGCCTATAGTCCCAGCTACTCAGGAGGCTGAGGCAGGAAGGAAAATTGCTTGAGCCCAGGAATTCTAGGTTGCAGTGAGCCGAGATTGCATCACTGCACTCCAGCCTGAACAACAGAGTGAGACTCTGTCTCAAAAAAAAAAAAAAAAAAAAAAAAAATTAAGATGGTGGCAGCAGAGAATTAAACCAAGCTGAGAGCAGGACTAGCACCTGCACAGTTCACTCCTTCTTAAAGCCAGTCCTGGGTAGGGCAGGCACTGAGAGAACCCATCTACAATGATCCCCTCCTCCTGCTTTCCTGGGGGTGGAAGCACCATCTTGATCCAGTATGCCTCTTCCTAAGTGTCTCAAGAGGACAGCTTCTCTCCAGCCCCAGGGAATAAATCAACATTGCCCTAGATCCCAGCCAGGTAATTTCACTCCCTTTGATTGTGACTGATCTAGAATGTCCCTGTGATTACACAGAGAATGCCGGGGGAATAAAAATGAAAACCACAATAAAATGCCACTATACATTCATAGGATTGGCAAAAATTTAAAAGTGTGAAAAAGTAAAAAGTGCAAGCAAAGATAAAGAACAATAAAAAACCCCAGTGACAGTGTAAAATATTACAACTTATTTGGAGAAAGTTTGGCATCCAATAAATTTAAAGGGATGCCTATCCTGCCACTGCACCAGTACTTCCGTTCTTAGGAAAACACACCTAGGGAAACATCTACAGTCATGCTCGTAGTGCCGTTCCTGTATGTCAGCCAAATACTGGAAACAATGCAAATGTCCATCAACAATAGAATAAATACACTGTGGTATATTCATACCATAGAATGCTATACAGCAATGGAAATGAACGAACTGCTACTGGGATAAATCAGTTTTCCTGTTTTGTCCTGGCTGCTTTATAGTGATGGTCTGAAGCAAATTACTTCTCCAACCATCATTGTTTTCATCTGCTTTATATTTTGGTGTGACATAAGTGAGATAGACATGTTACACTGTCGCTGTGGATCTCAGCTTCCCAAATGAGCACCTTGCAGCCTGCAGGCCATCTGGCAGCTTTCCTCTTTGACTCAGGCAAGCTGTGAGCAGGCCTCCACCAGTGGGATTGGAAAATCCTTAACATTGATTCTCCAGAGGAGCTTAAAACAGACCAGGCGATTGTGCACACTAGGAACAGAAAAGGATTGAGCCAGAGGAAAAGGGAACTCAATAGGAAACTAGGAGAGACAAGAAAAATAGAGGCAGAAGAAACCCCTTTCTCAGAGAGGAAGTCCAAACAGGGCCATGATGATGCTAGTCCATCTGAGGCCAGGCCATTTGGACTCACAGAGTCTGCAACCTGGGGAGGGTACGTGAGTGTGTGACTTAGGTGGTGCAGAGCAGACATCGAAGCATAATCAGGTAGATGGTTACTCATCCCAGGAAATCCTCCTACTAACAGTGAAGGAAGTGAAGCCCTTGGGAAATGGGGGTAGCAGGGACTAGCTGAGAAAATAGGACCCCGCCAGACAGCTATGTTCTCACAGCAAGGCCTCAGCTGTCAAAGTATCAGAAATACAGAAAATAAAAAAGCATCATTAATGCAGCTGGGGTGGCGGATTTAGTGGCGGGATCTCAAGTCTTTGCTGAAGCGTAGCCCTCCTCCTCTGAGTTGTCTTGGCACTGTATCTGCTGGTCTGCACCCCTCATAGGCTCTTCCATTTCTTGCCTTGCATTGGTGTTCTTGGTTCTTCAGGAAAGAGTCAACATAGCAGGCCAGGGACTGGCATCTTTTGCTTATAAAAATAGCCCTTGACTAGTGTCTTACAATTTGGATTTTAGGAGAGTTCGTACCATTCCTAAACTGTGCCTAAATGGTTTATGCAAATAATATAGGTGTGCTAAATACCTGCTTTCCTTCTGAGTCTGGAATTTAAGCATGTGCTGGGCAGAGAGTGTCTATGTGACCAGCCCCCTCAAAAACCTTGGGCACTGAGTCCCTACTGCACTTGCCTGATAGCCAACATTTCACAAGTGTCACAACTCACTAATGGAGGAATTAAGTGTGTCCTGCATGAGACTCATGGGAAAAGTACTCTTGGAAGCTTGCATCCAGTTTCCCATGCCCCTGACCCCAGGCATCTTTTTGCTTTGCTAATTTTGCTCTATGTCTTTTCAATGTAATAATCCATGAATATGACTACATCCTGAGTCCTGTGAGTCCTCCTTGTGAATCATTGAGCCTGGCGGTGGTCTTAGAGATCCCTAACACATGGTATACTGGTCTTACGTATCTCAATTGGTCTTTAAGCTTTTGCACTCCAAGCATCAGGCATCTCAGCATCCTGATAAGAACATCAGACCAAGAACCAGAATGTCTGTCTTTGAGGCTCTGTTTCTCTGGGGGAGTCAACTGTCTTTGCTGAGTCTTTGTTTTCTCATTGAGAATGGAGATACTGACCACCCCTCAACTACTTCATAGTGTTGTGAGATTCAAATAAAATGATGGGTGTGGAAATATTCCCAACTCTGAAGACATAATCTCAGTGAAAGATTATCATAGATCCATACACTCATACCATGCCTCGGATAAGGATAAACATTCAGTTAGTTTCTGCTGAATGGATGAATCAATGCAAATGATCTCATTCTTTGCTCTGCTATGGTTTTTGTCCTTCCAAAATCTCTATGTTGAAACCTAATCACCAATGTCATAGTGCTAGGTGGGGCCTTTGGGAGGTTATTAGGTCATGAGGGTTTCATCCTCATGAAAGCGATTAGTGCCCTTATAAAAGAGTCTCCACAGAGCTGTTGTCCCCCTTCCACCATATGAGGACACAGTTAGAAGGCACCGTCTATGAATGAAAGCAGGCCCTCATCAGACAGGGAATCTGTCAGTGCCTTAATCTCGGACTTCCCAGCCTGCAGAACTGTGAGAAACAGGTTTCTCTTGCTTATAAGCCACCTCATTTAGAATATTTTGTTGTAGAAGTCCAAGCAGCCTAAGACACTCTCCAAGAGTCCATGGCATGTGACAAAACTCTAGATGTTGGAGGAATAAAAGAAACGATTTTCAATTGTCAGAATGGAAAACCAAAACCAAAACAAAACCAGTGGCCAACACCCTGGTGCAGTGTTCCTCCCCTGCAATTCCATTCTTCTTAATTGCCAATCCTTGACCATGGGGTAATGCTTTCAGAGCCTCCTAAACTCCTTTAAACCATTTGCTTTTGAACTCCACTTATCAGCCTCTTGTCAGCCACCACCAGTAGGAACACGAAGGCCTTAATTGATCAGGCACGGCAGTAGCCTTGAGAACTTGATTCAGGTATTGACTTCTAAGGAGCCAGTTTCACTCTGGCCTCCACAGCTAGGAGCGGCTGAACATCAAAACTATTAACCTCTGGCCTGAGCAGTTGGTGAGGCAGCCCAGCAGCAGTAATTAGGAAGTCAATCGGAATCGCCTGTCTCACTTACACTGGCATGTCAATCAATAGCAGTGGTGACAGGTTCATTAGGCCCAGGCCATGCAAGCCCAGCCTGTAACAACCTCATAAAATACACCAACGACTCAGGGCAGAGAGAAATCTGCCCGAAGGACTAGAGTGGATGACAATATGTATTGATTAGGGCTCCAGCAATTTATGAAGTGCTACTTGTTGGCCAACCTCTCTGACTCAGTGCTAAATTTTCCCTAGTAGTTGCAAGATGAAACCAAATATTACCCTTTAAAACAATGAAAGCAAGCTGTTGTTTGACAGGGCATTTTTACATTAGTTACTCCTAGCAAATAATCTATCGGGGTAAAACTTCAATAGTTACTTAAGGCTGAAGCGAAACCTTTGTCTCTGTGACCATCAGACTTTGAAAGAAGACATCCATCTGCAGAAGAAAAAATATGATTTGACGTGTGATTAGGCAAGACTCTACCTTCAGAGAGACAGGGTGATTTAGGCATTCATTTCTACTTGGCATTTTTAATGGCTCGTCTGGGTTGTTTGGGGCGGGGGTGGGGATGGCTGACACCTGGGTTTTCGGAGCTAATTTAAGAGCTCTATAGAAGGAGGGTGGAGCGGGTGTGCGAAAGGATACCTCTGGCTCCTTCCCTGCCTCATGGCTGACACTGCTTGACCACATTTGCGGGAGACCTTGCTTGCCTCTAAGCCTGCTGAATAACAGGACAGTTATTCTCAGACTCATCCAGTGTCCTTGAAAACAACACAAGGAGGGGTTGACATGTTCATGGCTCACTGAGACTTACATGTTGCCTCACTATTAGTTCTGGAAAATAGTCAGAGGTGTGTGTAGCCAAATGTCTCCTAAGATTGCTTCTGTCTTCGGTGGTCAAATGCACGCACATCCACACCTATGCATTCATTATCAGAAAGAGGCTTGAGAGTGCTTTACATTAGAAAAGAGACCAAAAATTCATGACATGCCCAAAGCTGGTCCCCTGAAGAGAGAGCTGGTGGTCAGAATCAGGTTAGAAGGGCTGAATTCAGTATCTATTTTTTCACAAATTAGCTCTCATCTTGAGAAAGGCCCCCTACCTCACCAAGTTGAGTTTCTTCATCAATAAGATGGGATAAAAATGTCACTGTTTCTATCCACTGATTCTATTATAAATCACAGATGAAATAATAAAACAGAAACTTTTTTTGGTAAAATACTGTGTAAGTATAAAAGTGGGTTTATAGGGAGAATATCAACTGTGTTCATCCCATCTGTCAAGTAAAAGGGAAGTTTCCAAATGGTGACATGGAAGTTGAGATTGTCTCTCCCGATATCTTAAGGACATGCCCAGATCAATCAGTCCGCAAACATTTATTGAGCTTTGTAAAATACTATGGTTGATCCTCACCTCCCTCTCCTCTGGTTTCAGTTACAGGAACTCAGTAACAACGAGGAGAGGGAAAACACTGTTTTTTCCCCAACCAAATTCCAAGACACAGAACTTTATGTAAAACCAATCCTCAAGCAGGATTCTCTCTTGTCCACTAGGTTCCAGGAATCTTGCTATTTGCCCCCAGCCCCCAGTCCTGCCCCACTGTGGGCTTCACTTCCTCTATGGGGTTTATTTTCTTTCTTTCAAGAGGCGGTTGCCATTTTACCAGTCACCATCTTTGCATCCTCTTCAACAAACATAGAAATGGGAATTTAATTGCTAGTCACTGAGGAAACAACAAAATAGTACACCACCACCACCAAAATGAAAACAAACGATGAAATTCAAATGACATGTCCTAGCTGAAGTTGTCCCTCATCTGTTTGGATCTGTTCAGTGGGGCCAGGCCAGCCTTTTCATTGCCTCCTCCCTGACTTCTCTCTCCCTGGGCTTATGAATTCTCAGGTTCTTGCCTTGTAGATCTGTCCTCTCAGTTCTGACTAGATTTAACGCTCAGATTGAAGCTAGTGGTGGAATCAGTTTGGAATAGCTGCTCAGGCTGGAGGGATTCTCAGTCTTTTCTGAGGCCTGCTGTCTAATTTAGTATTTGTATAGTCCCCTCTAGACTCTTCCTCTGGCCCCATAATTATAATCCCTGAAAAATATATTCCCCATTCCCCAGACTAGTTTGTTTGTTTGCTTGGTTGGTTGGTTTAGCTGTATTTAAAGTATATTAATAAGCTTGTTGTTAGGACTGGTCCTGTCTGTAGGTGAAGCTTGGCTTCTTGGACCCATAGACCTAAATGGGCTTCTGGACCTGGTCTCAGTAGGAACCATGTGGTCTGATGGGGCAGGGGGAGTATGCCATCTTCCCCAGGTCTGTCTACATGACCTGGGGCTCTTAACCTGCTCTAACAGAAAGCTGCATCTTCTGCTTTCAAAATCTCCCTCAAGTTCCTATTTCTGGTCTGAGAGACCTTTGTTTAGAGCTCACTGGACAAGCAGATAACAATTAGCATATTTTGAGCCCAAACCCTGCCTGTTTAGGGTTCACTAGCCCCTCATCTCCCAAGGTTTATCCTCTGCTTTATCACTTAGAGCAGGCTCTGCCTTATCTCCCCGAGGGACCCCTTCCAAATCCCCAAATGGAGGCAAGCCTTTACCAGCTGAAAACATACGAAGCAATAAAAGACAATTTTCACTGGGAGAGAAGCAGCCCCAGTTGTGCTCTATATGTCCAGTTTTAACCTTTCAAAACCTTTCCATACCCTTGACTTCATCCCTTCTTCGTTTCCCTGTGAGGTATGGATGGTAACATGTTAGTCTAGAGGAAAAAGACAATGGGAATTGATGGCCCAGTAGGGCCACTGTGAGAGCAGCAGAGGAGCCCATCTGTACATTCAGAAGAGGCCTGTTCTCATCTCTAGCCCTCAGCTCCTCAATTCTGATAGGCCTCAGTTTTGACCTTACTGAAACGGAGCAATGCCTTTATTTTTAAATATCATGAAGTCTCCAAAACTATAAAAGCATGAAAAATATACAAATGTTTAGCCAGGGTACTGCCATTTATATTATTTTGCTATTTGTATTTGTGTGCCACAAGAGCAACATTTCAAGTGCTCACTTCGGCAGCACATACACTAAAATTGGAACGATACAGAGAAGATCAGCATGGCTCCTGCGCAAGGATGACACGCAAATTCATGAAACGCTCCATATTAAAAAAAAAAAAGAGCAACATTTCAAACAAAAAGTTTTATGTTCTTATTCATCCGTGTATCCCAGTCCCCAGCACAAATCTGGGACATAAAGACAAACCTGTTATTATGAGCTGATCTTTATTTATATGGGAAAAGGTAAAAGGTAGAGGGGAGATTTTTATTTTTTTAAAGGGTCATACTATAGAGACTCTCTCTGCCTCCCAGCTTCTTACAATGGCATTGTTTGTCCTGTGGCTCAGATTTTTGTTTTTGTTTCTTTTTTTTTTTTTTGAGGTGGAGTTTCACTTTTGTTGCCCAGGCTGGAGTGCAATGGTGTGATCTTGGCTCACTGCAACCTCCACCTCCCAAGTTCAAGAGATTGTCCTGCCTCAGCCTCCAAGTAGCTGGAATTACAGGTGCCCACCACCATGCCCAGCTAATTTTTTTGTATTTTTAATAGAAACAGGGTTTCACAATGTTGGCCAGGCTGGTCTTAAACTCCTGACCTCAGGTGATCCACCCTCCTCGGCCTCCCAAAGTGCTGGGATCACAGGTGTGAGCCACAGTGGCCGGCTGTGGCTCAGGTTTAATTTGGAAGATAAGATGAGTCAAGCTTCAGAGAGGCACCCTCTTTTCCACTAGAGCCACCATCCTCAGTCCTCTCAGCCATGTGTTCCTGCCAACCCATTGCATTGTAGAGATGGATATCTTCAAGGTGCCAGAGGTGTGTATTTTGGGGGATTGGAAAGGGACAGGAGTGACCCTCTCAGCCTGAGAGAAC
Organism: Callithrix jacchus; assembly: GCF_049354715.1. Taxonomy (NCBI): domain Eukaryota; kingdom Metazoa; phylum Chordata; class Mammalia; order Primates; family Cebidae; genus Callithrix; species Callithrix jacchus. Next base: position 90,586,653 of record NC_133514.1, read on the forward strand.
TAAGCACCCCTCCTGCCTGGCACCGTGAATGTCCCCATCTCATCAATAATCCTACATATCTGCTCTGGCAGGGACAGGTTGAGAGCCTGCAAGATGCTGGCTTTTTAAATGCTGGTTTGCAGCAAGCCCTGCAGTAGAAATCCTTATGCTCCAAGACAGAACAACCAGCCAATAACGACTTTCCTTGCACCTGTGCCTGTTGCAACCATTTTTATCATTTTGCCACGCTCCATTGACCGATGGATTTTTTTTCCAGCTTTGCACTTTTTTATTACTATTATTTTTATCTTCATCATTACCTCCATGCCTCTGATGGCATTTAGATATGAACCGCCTATGAACCTTCAAGCCCGATTGTGCCATGACAAAAATATTGTCGTTTACATTCTGTGCCAAAGTATTATATAAAAACACATCAACGACAAGGAAATTCAGGAAGCTGGGAGTAAAGATATATAGTCAGCAAAGTATATAACTTCTGGCATATTACTGCTTAATCCTAACATAATTATTCTCATCCTTTTATTTGATTAACTTCTAATGGTTCCTCTTGGTGTTAAAGGTCCCACTCTGATCATTTGATTTTAGTGTCTGCTATAATTACCGATAATGTTCTTTGCAAGACAATTTAATGATAACCGCATAATGGCCTATATGAAGAAAGCTGCAGGGTTTCAAAGCTTTTGAGTAATATAAAATACATTAGACTAACACAAGCTATCAACATGACAGGGAATGTTTGATTTACACTCAGGACTATGTTATAGCATCGTGGAATTTTTTTCTTTTCCTTTTCCTTTTTCTTTTCTTTTTTTTTCTTTTTGCAGCCATTTACAATAAATGACACAACAGTTGGACAATCTGCAACTTGCTGATTGCAAAAAGTGTATCGCAATGTTTGGAATGGTGCAGAGGCAGCTAGGGGAGCTCTGGGGGAACGGTGTCCTTGGAGCAGGGCTGGGACAAGAGCTGTGGGCCTGGCTCCCTGAGGACAGTGAACAAATAGCCTTCCCCGGGTAGATAAGCCTGAAAGGTAAACCCAGTTCTTTTTGCTCTTTTCCTTGCTTGGTGCAAATCCCAACAGTTGAGATTCTCTCTGCCAGTCACATTGACCAGGTTAATGGTTAGCTATTGGCTCTGCTTGGGTAGCCAAAGTCTCATTCAGCTAACTATTTTTAGGATCAAAATAATAATTAGTTTGTTTTCAGTTACTTCATCTCTCCTTCCAAAACAAGCAAGTGAGTGATCAAATGGAAAAGTCAGCCTAAAACAAAAGAACAATTTTGTCCAAGCCTCACCAGCCTGCAAAGTCGATACTGTCCTCTTGCCAGCCTCTCTCCTGGCCAGTGCCCTTAGCAGTCAGTGTTCCGGATTTGGGACCCTGGCATGTGTGCCTCTTTTGTTTGAAATAAAGTGATCACTCACCACTCTGGCCAAATGCAACGTAATTGATGGTGTGAGTGGATGGAGAAAATTTCCTGTCAGAAAAAAAGGTTAACCATGGACATATTACACCCAGGGTCTCTGATTCCAGGATAATGGCATTTGGACAAAAGTAGGGCCCATCCTTTTTATAGTACTTTATGCCCCATTAGTATTACTGCAAGTCCCAGGACCTGCCTGTTCGGGCACTTAATCAAAAGCAATGGGTTGAAAATCATGTCCCAGCTCTCCTCATATTTGATTCATTCCTTCTAGATAGGAAGAAGTAAAAAACACATTACTAGCATCCAAACAGCACATGCATTACATGCTAAGCAGTTGAGAAGGCTATCATTGGGTTTTATCCCTTTGGGTACTTGGATGGACAAGTACTTTCCTATTCATCCATTCACTGGTGGAGGCAGCCATATTTCAATTTTTTTTCTTCCTCTGACAGACAATCCGTTAGTTTTCCACAGATCTCTCTTTTAAAGACACATTCATGTCACTTATTTTAATTGTAGGCTTCAGGCAGCAAAGCCCAGAATGTGCGCTCATGTGTGTGTGTGCGCGCACACACACACAGACACACACACACACGCACACACACACAACTGGAAACCCACTACTTGGATGTAGCTCCTCCGAGAGTCTAATAATAGAAGAGGAACATTTCTTAGGGGAAGAATTAATTTATACACTTAATTACTCGGGATCCACTTCAAGCTCTCCATCTTAACGCTTTTTCTTTTGGAGAGTTTTTAACTAAACACAGAGTGTTCTGACAGACCCTGAGGACAGCCTGCCTCATTTAGACAGAGGGGTCCGGCCTCTTCCACTCCTGCCCTAGTGGCCCACACCTCAACCCTCAGGGAGGAGATGAGGGCATCAGCCATGGATGGAGGCCCCGTCAGTGTTCATATTGATTGGGACCCGGATGAGAGAAGCTTCGGCTCAGTGAGCAGCTGTCGCTCACTCCCATGCTCTCTGGGGCTTCCAAGTGGATTTTCTGCTGGATGGCTTTGCTCTATCATAACTGTGAAAAATGAAACATTTTTCTATCTGTTCAAAATGGGAGCAACGGCCAGGCTCCTCCTCATACAGAAGGCCTCTGTCTGAGGAATGGGCTTTTTTTTTGTTTAAAAAATTTTAATTTGCCAATATCTTGACCAAGAGTGGAGGAAGGACATAGTCAATTATAAAACTGCACAGTATTTGGAAAGGGTTACCTCTGCTGGATTAATGAGGCAGGAGAGTTATCATCTGTTTCTGAGATCATCAAAAATGGATTAGATAATGGTGTATTATGGAGCCAAACAGGTCAGGGAGGGTTGGTCTAACAGACTGGGAACCTGAACACTAGGGTTCCCAAAGTGAGTTCCAACTGGGTGCAGAAAGAGCAACTTTCTGTTCCCTGAGAAGAAGCTGATACAAGCCTGCAATTATCCACACTGGGGAGGGGAAGATAGGGGTTTTGAAAATGTGGCCAAATGGAATAGACATTCAGGGAGTGGGGAGAAGTATGTGACCTTTGGCCCCTGATTTGAAATGGGGACCTGTTTAGCCTCCTGGTTTGTGATTATCCCATCAGCCTCCTCCATATCCCTCCCCTGTGTCAGCATTTAGAATTCAGCCATTGTTTATTAATAAGCCCTGTAGGGAGGAAACAACACAAAATTAACATGTATCACATTAAGATAAATTTAGGCTCAATCTTTTAGTGCCTTTATAGGATATTTTACTTAAATTGTGATATCAGGGGCCAGGCATGTTAGCTCACTCCTGTAATTCCAGCACTTTGGGAGACTGAGGCAGACGAATCACCTGCGGTCAGTAGTTCCAGACCAGCCTGGCCAACATGGTAAAACCCCATCTCTATTAAAAATACAAAAATTAGCTTGGCATGCTGATGGCTGTAACCTGTAATCCCAGTTACTTGGGAGGCTGAGGCAGGAGAATCGCTTGAACTCAGGAGGTGGAGGTTGCAGTGAGCCAAGACCGCCCCATTGCACTCCAGCCTGGGCAACAAGAGTGAAACTTCGTGTCAAAAATAAATTATTATATCATGTTGAAAAATATCTTTCTTAGGGTCTTATATCCCATTATATAGCAATATAAACTATATGCTACAGAGATAATTATTTTTAAACCTCAAGAAAATCTAGAAGAAAATTAAATTGACCATTTATCAAGCCTCAGGAGAGGGATGAAAGTGATTTTTCTAAGCTTAGAAGCAGCATAGAAACCCTCAGAGGAAAAAACTGACAGATTTGACTATATAGAAGAACAAAACACTTCTGTATGTTTAAAAAAAAAAAAGACAACCAAGGGATTGAAAAAACATTCATAGCTACTGTGACAAAGGGTTAACGTCTTTGTCATTTAAAATGATCATATTAATTTACAAGAAAATATCAAGTTCCAATAACAAGCTAAGAATATCAACATAATTTGTAGAATAGAAAACACAACCAGTAAACAAAAATATTGAAAAAATGTTCAGCACCACCAGAAACCAAGTAAATGTAAATTTAAAGAAATATTTTGTGTACTTTTTAAAAAGTCTTTTTTAATAAAAACTTATGGTGGTAATAAAATCTCTGAGTACTTGCTTGTTCATAAGAGATTTTATTTTTTCCTTCAGTTGTGAAGCTTAGTTTGGCTGGATATGAAATTCTGGGCTGAAAGTTCTGTTCTTTAAGGATGTTGAATATTGGCCCCCACTCTCTTCTGGCTTGTAGGGTTTCTGCTGAGAGATCTGCTGTAAGTCTAATAGGCTTCCCTTTGTGGGTAACCTGACCTTTCTCTCTGGCTGCCCTTAGTATTTTCTCCTTCGTTTCAACCCTGGTGAATCTAACGATTATGTGCCTTGGGATTGCTCTTCTTGAGGAAGCATTACACATAGAAAGAAACAACCAGTATTAGCCGTTCTAAAAATATACCAAAAAGTAAAGAGCATCAACATAAAGAAGAATTTACATCAACGAATGGATAAAACAGCAAGTTAACATCAAATGGCATTTACCCTAAATTTAAATTGACTAAATCCCCCAATCAAAAGATACAGCCAAAACCCAACGGTATGCTACATCCAGACCCATTTCACATGCAAGGATACACAAAGACTCAAAACAAAGGGATGGAGAAAGATTTACCAACTGAATGGAGAGCAAAAATAAATAAATAAATAAAAAGCAGGAGTTGCAATTCTCGCATCTGATAAAATAGATTTCAAAGCAACAAAGATATAGTGGTAAAAGGATCAATGCAACAATAAGAGCTAACAATCCTAACACCCAGATACATAGAGACTTACACTCAATGAGACAGAAAATTAATAAGGATATCCAGGACTCGAACTCAGATCTGGAACAAGTAAACTTAATAAATATTTATAGAGCTCTCCACTTTAAATATACAAAATATACATTCTTGTCAATACCACATCACAACTACTCATAGGTTTAAATGAAATATTGATCGGCCATTATTAATACCCATTTTTTAGAATAAAGCAACATTTCCATTCTCTCTCCCCCTTTTTCTTCCTCCTTCTGCCTCTCCGTCACGCCTTTTTTTTCCTTCTCTCAAAAAAAAAAAGACATTAAAAAAAAAAAAATGCAAGAACAAAAAAATCCCCCAAACCAGGGGAAAAAAAAATTTCTAATATTGACAAGAGTGTCCTGAAACTGTTTTTGTTGAATATTCCTGGTGATCTCATAAAAAGATAACCCTTTCAAAAAGCAATCCAAAGTCATCAAAATGTTTATATGCTTTGACCTAGGAATCCTGCTTCTGAGACTCTAACCTGTGGAACTACTCTAAAAGATAAAAAACTAACATATAAATGTTTTTATTGCAGTGTGGCTTATAGCAACAAAAATCAGAAACAACCCAACACCAAGAAGAGGTGCTTGTGTCACATCCACTCAGTGGAATATCAGTCCATCTTAAAATGATGACCATGTGGAAAAGGGCTCCTTTAATATTAGATGAAAAAGTGGTATACAAAATTGGATATAAACTTGGATTTCCAGTGAAAAACATACACTAGGAAAAAATAGAAGCACATCAAAAATACTTTGAGATCACTGTGCGTCTACCAGAATGAATACAATGTTTGAAAACAAAGAAACAAACTGACCGCACCAAGTACTCACAAGTTTGTGAGCAACTGGAGCCCCCATACATAGCTGGTGGGATGATGGTACTACGACAAAGTGGTGCAGCCACTTCAGAAAGCAACTGTGCAGTTTCCTATCAAGCTAAACATAAACTTACCATATAACCTAGCAATCCCACTCCTGAGTATTTACCCAAGAAACATGAAAGAGAATATTATCAAGGAGAATATTCACATGCATACCAAAAGGCCGTATGTGTATGTGTAAAGCTGCTTATAGCACCTTAATCATAATTGCCAAAAAATGAAAGCAACGCAAGTGTTCAGCCACTGAAGAGTGGATAACCAAACTGTGGTATATCCATACAGTGGAATATTAGTCAGCAATAAAAAGGAATGAACTACTGATACATGAATCATAGATGAATCCCAAAAGCATTATGCTAAGTGGAAGAAGCCAGACATAAGAAGATATACATACATACACATATTATTCTAAATATTTATATGACATTTGGGAAAATGCCAAATTATAGAGACAGAGGACAGGTCAGTGGTTGTCAGGAGTTTTATGTGGAGAAAAGAGACTGAATGCAAAGGAGCACAAAAGGAAACTTTTTTGATTGATGAGACTGTTCTGTCTCTTGATTGTGGTGTTGGCTACATGACTGTGTGAATTTATTAAAATTCATAGAACTGTATTCCTTGAAAAAGGTGATGTTTTTCTGTACATAAGTTAAACCTCCTAACCTGGCCCCCATCCCCCCCAAAACCTATCTATATGTTGGTGAAACAGTATGATTATTATGGGTGATTATTTTCTCAATTTTTCAGATTATCTGACATATTTTGAAAAACAAATTATGTAAATATATTATTAATATATATACAATCTGTATGTCTGTTGCTGTGATAAGGGAGGAATGATCCATGAACAGGGGCACTTTTGTCTAAATATGTATAATACTTCCATTAAAAAAGCCACTGACAAGAAGCCAGCAATGTGAAAATCCTTTGTAAAATTTAAAATCTCAGGCCCAGGAGGCTACTCTCCCATTGCCTCTACCTCTCTTTGGATTTTTTAAGGAGCTCTACTTTTCACCTGACCTTACTAGCTCTCAAATTAAATACTAAGTAGTAAAGGAACTGCATGCATTTCATTGAACAAATAAAAAAGACTTGGAAGTGAAATTTATCTCAGATATGCAAGGCTGGTTTAACATATGAAAATATATCAATGTAGTATACCATATTGATAGAACAAAGGACAAAACCTACATGCTCATCTCAGGCATAGAAGATGTATTTGACAAAAATCCGACATCCTTTAATGATAGAAACACTCAAAAAACTTAGAACTTCCTCAACCTGATAAATTGCATCTACAAAACACTCACAGTGAACATCATATTTAATGGTAAAAAGAGAAACCAAAAGCTCATCCTCTAAGGTCAGAAATACATTGAAAATGTCCACTCTTGCCAATTCTATTCCGCATTATACTAGAGGTTCTAGCTAGTGCAATTAGGCAAGGAAAAGAAGTAAAAGTTATCAGATTGAAAAGGAAGAATTAAAACTATCTCTATACAAGACATCATCTTGTACATAGACAATTCTTTAAAAAACTACAAAAAACTATGAGAACTAAGCAAAGAGTTCAGTAAAGTTGTAGAATACAAAATTAATCTACAGAAATTAATTATATTTCTATATACTGGCAATGAACAATCAAAAAATGATACTAAGAAAACAATTCCCTTTGCAATAGCATCAAAAACAGTAAAATACCCAGGAATAAATTTAACCAACAAGGTGCAAGACAAATGTAGAAAATTAAAGAAGATCTAAATCAATGGGAAGATCCAATATTCATGGATCAGGAGACTTCATATTAAGATGTCAGTAATCTCCAAATTTATCTACAGATACAGCACAGTCTCCATCCAAACACTAGCTATATTTTTGCATATATCAGCAAGCTGATTCTAAAACTTATATGGAAATGCAAGGGACCCAGAATAGCCAAAATGTTCATGAAAAAGAACAAAGTTGGAGAACTCATACTTCCTAATTTTAAAACATATTACAAGCTACAATAATCAAGTCTGTGTTATTAGCCCATTGCTATATGTATCAATGGAATAAAATTGAGAGTTCAGAAATCAGCCCTTACATTTATGGTCAGTTGATTTTTCAATAAGGGTGGCAAGACAATTCAATGGGGAAAGAATAGTCTTTTAAAAATGGTGCTGGATGGCCTGACTCAGTGGCACATATCTGTAATCCCAGCACTTTGGGAGGCTGAAGTAGGCAGATCACTTGGAAACAACTCAAACTCTATCAATTGATAGGTGAGTAAACAAAATTTGGTATATGCACACAAAGGAATATTATTTGGCAAAAAAAGGAATATGGTTCTGATGCATGCCACAACGTGGATTAACCTTGAAAACATTATGCAAAGTGGAAGACACTGCTCACAAAGACCACATATTATGTGATTGCATTTATATAAAATATACAAAATAGGTGAATTTATAGAGAACGAGTAGACGAGTGGTTGCTGGCAACTGAGGACAGTGTGGCAAAAGAAATGACTCTGTGGGTACAGGGTTTCTTTTTGGACTGATGAAAATGTTCTGAACTCAGACAGTGGTGATAGTTGTACCACTTGAAATACTAAAAACCAGTGAATTCTACACGTTAAAGGGAGAATATGACAAACAAATTATTATACCAATCAAAAAAGGATGAATATAAAAGACAGGAATATTTACCTGGCAGGGGAGATACTATGATCATGAAGGTGGTTTTCCCAGGGCGAGGCTTCTCCATTGCACTTGGGATGTGCTGACCCCTGCAATTTCCCCAAATGTGGGAAACTAGACTGCATAATTCGTGTTAGTGGGGGACTGCGTTCGCGCTTTTCCCTGGTAAAAAAATAAAAATAAAAGACAGGACAGGAACCAGGGTGGGTAGGGCAGGGGCTTGGGCACAAAGTATGTCTAAGGATCTGACAGCCTGTGGTACTAAAGAATTAGCATCAGCTTCAGAGTTTTCTAGAAACTGGATTTCCCTGGGAGCGATAGGGAAGTCATGGAATGGGCATTGTCCAGGCCACCACTGGTTGGCAAGTGTAGACTAGCTTTGGCTCACCTCCTGATCTCTGTCGCCTCAAGCAAACTGCTCCTCTATATTTCAGCCACTCATAGGCACACATCACTGGCTGTGCCTGTATTGCAAATATTTAGGCAAATATTTATTTTTCTCTTTGAATATAAAGTCTTTAAGTGGAAGGACTATGCCCCAATGTGTCAACACAGTCACTTGGACATGGTAGATGTGTCTAAAGTTAAGTGGTGAAAATCATAAAGTAGTGCAATTTCTATTGGTTTATCTTCCTTCCATAGCTCTTTCTCAGGGGCTCCAGGGGTTCCTCAGCGTGTTCCTTGATGTGTAGCTGGTGACCTCAGGCTCCTGGATGTGGGATGACACTGCAGGGAGGGGTTCAGTTTAAGCCAATGTATTCTCCTCCCTGGCTCAGTGCCTCCTTACTTTGGATGACTACAACCCATATCATATCAAAGATTACAAATGAACTCATGGGTACATGAATACATGGAGTCTCATTTATATTTAACTATCTGAGTTGAGTTGTGGTTGAATAGTTGGCAAAACAATACACTCTGCAAACATTTGATTAAAGTTTAATTAATTTTGATTTTGCAGTTTTCTTATTTTAGAACCATTTTTTTCAAGGTTGCAAAAATAATTTTATAGGCTCTTGCAAAGCACTTCATTCAGTCCAAGGCATCACATTGCCCAAGGCAGCATATTAGATGAGAGGCCCTGCTTTGTGGGCTTCATCAGGGAACAGATGAAGAGGCATTTGCGGGAACATGGAGTCCCTCCTGGGCCCTAGAATTTCTCCTCTAAAGCGGTTTGCCTAATGCACCCTCGTTTTGACTAGGCCTGTCCCTTTAAGCAGCCTCCTGGCCCAGCACATCAGAGTACCCTAGTGCCCACTCCATTGCCTGTCTCAGGGCCCAATGCTGCCCAGCAGTGACATAGAAGTGGGACACACAGGTGTTGACAAAGATTAGGAGAGATCGATGAACACAGACGCAGATTCATTCCCAATTCCCGAACTAATCAGTTGGTTTTCACAAGCACTTTATTCCCCCGTCATATCAGCCACAAATACCTGCTTTAACGCTTGGGATCAGCCCTGCGCCAGCCAAATTGATTATATTATTTGGTTTTCTTTAGGAGGAGAAATGGAAAAGACCTTTGCCCTCCCCTATAAAAAAAAAGTGAAAGCAAAAACAAGTAAAATAACAACAATTGCAGGTTCTGACAGAGTTGAAGAAAGAGCCTGCCTGCTGAGTTCAGATAATACTTTTGAGAAATTAAATGACCATATCATCCTGATTCTTGGTCTCCAGTGCATTGGTCCATGATAGCAAGAGGCCTGAAGAGAAGACTAGGGTCTTGCTAGACCTCAGGAGCACAAGTAGCAGGAAGTAAATCCCTGGGCAAGGAAGTGGCTTTGCTTAGAAAGAGGGGGATCACTGGAAAGACAAACAGGCTCCAAAGGGATAGAAGCAGAACACAAATAACTTGGGAAGAATCATCCAGGAGTGTGATACAAGGATTTCCAGTGAGCAGTGGCAATGACATCATGGTCCATTCAAAGACATAGGTGCAGGTTACCGAGTCTTGGGGGCTGTGATGGAGGCATTCCTTCCTTAGGAACTTACAGGAGGGTAGCCACTTATTCTAAAACCACCCAGCTGGAAGGAACCAGTGAAAACAAGTTCTGGTCTCCTTTATTTATACAAAGGAGAAATTAAGGCTAAGAGAGGAAAGAGACTTAGACCACGTGGATGAGTACCAACAGAGCCAGGACTACAACTGAGATCTCTTCAGTCCCATCCTGGGCTTTTGCCATATGATCATTCATGATTCAGGGCCAGGGTGACTCCACGAGACCATGGCAGCCCATACAGCCCATTCAAGTTTAGAGGGGAGTGAGCCATCTGTCTCTTCTCATCTGGAGTCACTCTTTCTGGTCCTAGGTAACCAGCCATTGACTGTAGCCTCCTGGAGGATCCCCAAGAAGGGAAGGGCAAGATGTGAACTAAAACACCAAAGTATTAACATCAGAGGCCTGCTTAGGCTCTGACAGGGAATGGATGGGGTTCAGGACACACTACCCCAAAATATGACACCTTGGCATTTGAGAAAACAGCAAAGGCAGGAATGCCATAAAATAAATGCCTCTTCCAAAATAGGTCATAAGACCCACATTTGAGAGGTATGCTCCCTGTATCTAAAGAAAAGAAATATCCTTATATCTGAAGACACAAGGATGCAGGAAAGAATCTGAACAAGTAGGCCTTGCTAAATTCCGTCTAGTTTATTACCAAAAACTCATACCACCTTCAATCACACTTCTGCATGACTGTCCACTCTTCATCAAACCAAAGTACAGTCATGGGCCGAGTAATGACTTTTCAATCAATGATGGACCACGCATACAACAGTGGCCTTATTAGGTTATAATGGAGCAGCCCTAGAGAGGTGAGCCATTTAAAATCTATATTTTTACTGTGCCTTTTCTATAGATACATAGATACTTAGCACTGTATTACGATTGTCCACAGTATTTAGTAAAGCAACATGCTGTACAGGGTTGTAGCCTGGGAACAATAGGCCTACCCTATAGTCTGTGTGTGTAGTAGGCTGCACCATCCAGGTTTGTGTAACTACACTGTACAATGTTTGCATGATGATGAACTCACCTGACAATGCATTCCTCAGAACATACCCCATCCTTGAGTGACGCATGACTGAATAAAAATACACAGGTTTCCCTGTTTCTTTGGGTCTTCATTTCTGAAGGTTCCCTTGCCATGTAAAACTTATATTAAATAAATCTGTGTGCTTTTCTCTTGTTAGTCTGTGTTTCATTATAGAGGCCTCATTCATAAACCTAGCAATGGGTGAAAAGATACTTTTTCTCCCCTACAGAATCCACAAAGGCTTCTGAGAAAAGGCAGTTGTACCAGGGCAGAAAAGCAGAGTGTGGCACCAGTGCATAAGGGGCAGGGCTGCCCTGGTGGCTTATCTGAGAAACTCATGAGCTGGCCTACCTACCCTCTCCAAGGTCCACTTGAGGAGTAGGAATTCTGTGGTCTAGTTTGGAATACAGACCATTTCTGCTCTTCAGCAGCGACTCTGAGTCTCTGGACCTCAGTTGCTCCCCTTTGAAATGAGTGAGCAGGAGTAGACAATATCTCCCGCCTCTAGAGCAGCATGGGTCTCTAGTCTTAGGGTTTTTCTTTCCTTATCTTCAGATAAAAGATCCCAAACTCTCTCTTGACCACCATTTCTCTGTAGCTCTACCCTGCCTTCCTTTCTTGGCAGGAAAACTTTTTGTAGGAGCTGTTGGAGCCTGTGTTTCCACCTCCTCACCCCATATTCTCTCTTCAGTCCCACCTCACCACTGAGACTATTCTTGCCAGAGTTACCAGTTACTTTCACTCGCCAAACCCAAAAGTCCTTGCTCTGTTCTTACCTTCCCTGACTTTTCAGTGGCATTTAAAATATAATCACTTCTTCCTTCTTTAAACATCAATTTCTCTTGGTTTCCCAAATATCATACTCTACAGGTCTTCCTTCTGTCTCCCCTGCCGCCTTGCTATACTAACACCTCCTCCTCTTTCACACTGACTCCAAACGTTAGGGTGCTTTGGGACTCAGTCCTTGGCCCCCTTCTCTTCTTCATTCACTTTCTCTCATTCAGCTTAATTTAAGTACCTACTCTACTCAATGGCTATTGAATTTATATCTGCAGTGGGATAACTCACCTCAGACTCTTGCATCTGAATGTTTATTCCTTCTTTCTAGGTCATCTTGAGTTTCACATGGGCCAAAGAAGAACCCTTGATTTTCTTTCTCCCTTAAGCTGCTCCTCAGTCCTCCGCATCTCAATACACAACATTACCGTCCACTCTGTGGTTCACACCAAAGACCTAGAAGTTGTGTTAGATTTCTCATTCTGCCTCATCCCCACATCCTGATCATCAGCAGACTCCAAGTTCACCTAGTGCTAGTCTACTCTCAGCCTCCACCTCCACCTCAATACCCTCCAGACTGGGCTTCCTGCTTCCACTCTTGTCCCTCCAATCCATTTTCCCACAACTGCAAATCAGATCGAGTCACTTCTCTGCTTAGCAACAGGGTATCCCTTAACTGTTAGAATAAAATCCACACTCCTCAGCCTGGTTTCTAGTGGGTGACCTGAACCAGCCCCTGCCTCCATCTTTGACTTTTTTCTTTCACTTGGGCCAAACCGTTTTTGACCTGGGCCTTTGGTCATTCTTCCAGACCTTCACTTGGTGAGCTTTGCTTTAGAGTGATGTTCTCTGAGATGCCTTCCTTGGCCATCAAACTGAAATTGTCTTCTGCATCTTCCTAAGTCTTTGCATATCACTTGTCATGATCTGGCATTTTTTATGCTTATTCATATGTTCACTTACAGTCTCCATCCCCCATTACTAGAATGTAAGTTTCCAGGAGGCAGGGACCTTGTCTATATAATTTACTGCCATATCCCTAGTATCTAGATTAGCATCTGGCATGTGGAAAGTGGATATTTCGTGCATATTTGTTCAATGAATGAGTAAATGAATGTATGATTATCTCCAGGAGTGGAGTTTGGGAATCCCTATTTAAAATTAATTCAGCAACGAAAATCGAGAACTACTATGCATAAGATCTAATGTATTTCCCAAGTAGAATGAAACAAGATTTTCCATTTCTAAAGACTGTGGAGGGCAATGCTTACCCTAAAGGAGTTAATCTCCAGTAGCGCAATCGAAAGTCCTGTGGCTTATGTTGAGAAGATCTGGGTCTAGAGCTCTTTGCCCACGTGTTCCTGTGGCACAGAAGACCATTGTGTTTGCTTCCCCATGTTACTGGCCCTGCCTTTAGCTCAACAGCTGGGAGATAAAGTGCCTCCTGTCTTACTTGAAAGGAATCAATAGTAAGAATGAGTACTTGGCTCTCTCCAAAAGGTCAGCTTGACACCTGATTTCTCAGGCTACTCTCTTGATCCCTCCTCCCCATTAATGGGGAAGCCTTCTCCTGCCTGGCAGACAACTTTCTAAGAACAAATTTGTAATTCGATTCTGAGAAATATTATGGGGATTAAGATGATATCTCAGGGTTCATTTGGTTTGGCCCCTTGAAGGATGGGACATAGGTGGAGACCAAAGGTCAGTGTGTGCCCAGCACATGTGAGCATGGGTACAAGAAGAGAGTGTAGGTAGACATGTGTGTCAGCAGTGAAACATGCCACAAATGCGAAGGATTCTCTCTGCATGGACATACATGGCACTATATGTAGCCCATGTGCCTAGTGCTGGGTATGCTGAGGCATGAGCATGTTGGTGTATGTGTTTACATGTGTGACACAAACGAATGCGTTTGCATGTGTACTAGACAATGCTTTGCCAGAGTCTGTAACCAAGTAGCCATGTGACTCTGAGCAGTCACTTAATTTTCCTCATCTGTAAACTGGGACGGCTTACTAAGACTATGCATTTTGCATGTTTGTTGCTGGGAATAAATGAGATCATGAAAGGAACACTCTTTTTACAGGAAAGCTCCCAGCATGTTACTTACATTGCAAATCTGCTTGCATGTAACCTCGGGCCACACACGTGCCTGTAGCTGCCCACAGTTGCCGCCCCGCCCCTCCCCTCAGCCTTTCAGTACAGAGACGCCCAGTTTGAGAAAACCTAATATACAAAAGCAGAAGTCCCAAACACAAGCGAGACAATTAACCTGCGGGGCGAGGTTACCAAGGGCGGGCTGGGATCCTGTGGTTTGGAACACATCTGGGCTTCCTGGTCCAGCGCCCCACCCCCCTCCTGTACATCCCACCTCTTGCAAAGCCGCGGGGAGGAGGTGGATTATCTTTTTTTTTTTTTTTTAATGAATAGGACGGGCTGTGGGCGCATGGCAGGCCCCATCTGTCCGCTGCCCCAACTCAATTTTATTCCCATTCACCCGCCTTTGTTTGCCTCCTTTTTTTGATCAGCAATGCTGTGGGGGGTGGGAGTGCAAAGGCTTACTGTTCTCCAACGGCGTGGCGGAGCCCCGACCCCCTCCGGTTCCCCGCCCCCGTGACCACCGCGGCCCAGCGTTCCTGAAAGTGAGGGTCCCCAGGCTGCCAGTCAGCCCCCAACCGTGTGGAGCGAAGGCTCTCGGGAAGCGGAGGTGGTGGCGGGCAGCCAGCCGAGGGGAAGGTGCTGGTTTTTCCAGGTCGTGGGGCCTGGATGGCTGCTGCTCCCAGGGTGGGATCAAAATGCACCTGCCAGTGACAACGGCCTCTCTACTGCGGGGGGGCAGGAGGAGAGGGAGGCGCCCACAACGGAGGTTAACGGGAACCACCCAGGTTTCCAAGTGGTTGGGAACTGCACATCTGCAGGTGGCACCTCTACAAACCATTTCACTCCCTTTTAAATAGAAAAGACAATAGAACAGCCCCAATTTAAAAATTCACCCATAATCCCATAGCCTGAGTGCTAAAACCATTTTGAAGTTTTCTTATGATCTTCCGTGGCCAGTTTTTGGGTGTTTTTTGTTTGTTTGTTTTTTGTTGTTGTTTTGGTTTATTTTTGGTTTAGACATTGCCATTCTGAGTGAAAGGGACCTAGGGAACTTCCGAAGGGGCTTGACAAAGTGTCACCAGCCCATTTTACAGATGATGTGCCCAGAGAGAAAGAAACCAGGTCCCTGGACTCCTGGCTCAGAGCTGGCATTGTAGCTAGGGTCATGGTTGTGGAAGACTGAGGGAGCCAGCCAGCTACCCTCCAAGGACTCCCCAGTAGTTTCCCAAAGTCTAGAGGTACATGTACCAGCTCAACAGGAAAGAAATAATTCCCAATGTCCTCTGGGGAACTGCTCAGATCTAAAATCAGATAACAGCAGTGGAGATCAGTTCAGAGGCCTCTGTTGAGTGGGCCATGCCAGTGAGAGGCAGGAAGGCTCAGTTTATGATGTTCTTTGATAAATAGGTCTGTGTTGTCTGGTATTTGGGGCAGGACCCATTTCTGCCTGGCAGGGGACACTAGAATGTGGCTCTGCATCTTGGTGTGCAGTTTTCCATGGGTCACAGTTGGCACAGGCTGCAGCTGAAAACTTTAGGCTTCCTGGTTATCCAACAGCTATCTCCCAGCAATTTTTGTCTTCAAGGAGTTCATATCATCAAGGAAATGTAAACCTAGCCCCATAACTACGAGAGGTGGTACCAAACAAGCAGTCTGGTCTCTTTTATTTATAGGTACAAGTAATGGGTCATGGAAATAGGGGATGGTCACAGGGAAGGTCTGATGGAGGAGGAAACTAAGCTGAGTTTAGGTGGAGGAGATGGGGCCCTGGGAAAGGATTGTGGAGACATTTTTACAGAACGATGAGTTAAAGCAGAAGCTAGAACAAAGTCAAGTATGTATTGTGGAGAGTAATTAAAAAAAGGCCCATGATGCAGGTACCAAAGTGATGGGACAGGTGACCTGGGTCGGGGGCTGCATTAGTAGGAGCCCTGAGGTAAGGTATATGAACATTGGCTGCAAGAGGGTTGGCGATCCATTTGGTTGCCCAGCATTATCAGGAGCCTGAAAGGAAAAATGTCTTTGCACATGAAGACAGATTTTTTCACATACTTACGGGTGTGTGTGACTGACAAATATACAAAGGCATTTAAAGGCATTATCACATTCTTAAAAGATTTGATCATTCTCAAATTTCTCAGTTGATCTATGCTACTCTCAAGCGGAGTCCTTGAAATTTACATGAAAAGGCATCCTCCCACGTGAAAAGGTCCTTAGTGTTTCCAGAGAGTGTCCTCTGAGCCTTGCCTGTGCTCAGAGGAGGGATGAAAAGGATGTTCATGCCTTGAGGAGGTAAGACTCGATGCTAACAACAGAAAAAATGTCATGAGGCAAAGAATGACCAGGTGCCAAACCCAATATAATCTAGGGGCCAAATGACAGCATTATAGACATTCAGAGGAGAAATCTCTGTGGGAGGTTAGCAGGATAAGGTTTATGGGCAACATAGGATTTAATTAATCCTTAAAGGATGTGGGGTAATTGGATAGGTAGATGAGCAAATGCATATGGGCCTCTAGTTAATTATTTATTTGTGTTCATCTCCTTATTTTTTTATTTTCTGAAATTAAAAAATATGAAAATAGAAAGAGAATAATACAACAGAGGCTGGTGTATCCACCACCCAGAAGTGACCGTTGTGTCAAATCTCCATCATTGCGTTAAATAAAAGAAATGCAGTTGTTTGAGTGAAATTGACTTCCCCTTTTTTCTCTCCCCACTTCCTGTCTTGACAATCCCCCTGTGTCCCGTGACCAGGCTACCATCATCATAGATTTGGTATATATCCTTCCAATCCGTTTACTATACTTTTACAAGCAACTGTGTACCTATGAACAAATACTAGCAGTATTTGTATGTATGTTTAAATGAATATAAGTGGCATCATATTGAACATATTGCTCTACAAGGTTTTTTTTTTTTTATTTGTGTTGAATTGTGTCTTGGTGGAATAGTGTTCTTTTTGCCTGCCATGTGGCATTCTGTCACATGAATACTGCATAGTTTTGTCTGCAATAATACTGTTGTAGTGAACACCTTCTAGACGACTCCTTGCATACATGTATGAGAGTATAAGTGGGATTACTGGGTGTGAGGTAATATATAGTTTTAGATTTACAATTATATTAATTTATAGTACTCACCATGATTAGCTTTAACTAGATAATTTCTTTTAAAAACTCAATGAGTGTGAAATGGATTATATTTGTGCTTCTATAAACACCTGCTTACAAAGTGTACTGCACCAAAGCAGCCTACTTTATTTAGAGATATAAACATGTCATGGTTTTGCTGAGCTGGCTTTCATATCAGAAATATAAACCCACTTTTATTTACTAATATTTAGAAGAATAAGAATTTTTAATTGTTGACTTTGGAGAAGGAGGATCAATGAAAGAATAACTCTTGAATGGGAGACGTGTCCTTCTGAGCTATGGATAGAATCTATCCATTTGACTTTGGTTATTGTGAAAATATATACTGGGGAGAACCCATTTCTGCCTGGCAGGGGACACTAGAATGTGGCTCTGCATCTTAGTATGCAGTTTTTCATGGGTCACAGACCAACCTTCTTTTTAACTCTGTGCCTTGGCATGGACGTGTCTCTCTCTGTGTGTGTGTGTGTGTGTGTGTTTATAATTTGCCAGCATCATCCTCATTGAATATCCATGTATCCAATACTCACACATACTACACAAGCGTATCATTCACTGACAGTGAAGGTTGGAGTATGGCTGGAGCATCTCAATGAAACCATCTAGATAGCTTAGTTCTAATGGGCACAATCCATGCAAATAGTAGTTATGAGGCCACCTTTATGCTTTCCTGTTTGGTGCTTAGTGGATGTTGTTTTCTTATTCATCTATCATCATGTGAGTTCCACTGCTGAAAACCCTCCTATGTTTTAGAGAGTTCCACTGCTGAAAACCCTCCTATGTTTTAGAACTTTCATAATGACAGAAGGAGCAAGATAATAAACTGTTACCTTCTTTCTGCCTGAGTATAAATTCACTTGCCATTTCTCTGTAAAGAAGATATTAATAGTTTCTATAAAATATGGGGTAATTTTCTGAGCTGGGCAGTGGGCAGGGAAGGGCAGGTGGGAGATAGTTCCAGAGCTGGGTGTCTGGAATTGGATAGGTACAGGCATTGCAGGAGACAACGAGGTTGGGAAACCCAGGCTCAGGTCGAGTATTGCTTGTGGCTTGCAGCAAAGGGGTAGTGCTCAGAGGCAAAGGAGATAGACAGCTAAAGGGCCTTCCCTTAAAGGGATGAGTGTAGACCACTGCTCCAGGCAACACAGGTGGACAGGCCCTGAATTCACTCTCCTAAGTGAAAGAAAAAAAATACCAGGCATAGTTTAGATCTCCACTACCCACTGTTCTCTGTGGTGCACACGTAATTTTAAAACAATTAAAACAGCTGGGTGGAAACTTGAATAGCAGTAGAGGGCATATAAGTGGTGAGATTGCTTTATTTAAGTTTGTGAACCATCCATTCTGTCAGAGGGAAGTCCTTCCTGAAATCATACTTCCTGGCATCTGAGGCACATTCTTTTTTTTAAAGTATTTCCACATCCATTATCTCAGTTGATCCTCACAATACCCGGGTGAGGTGAGTTGGAAAGATATTGAGGCCCCATTTGGCTGAGGTTAAGTGGCTTTACTGAGGTCTTATATTTCAGCAGCAGGGTCAGCCTAGAATCTGGTCCTCTGGATGCGACTGCCACACACACACACGCACACACACACACAATTTGGATTTTGTAGCATTTTTTCACAAGGCTTCTCTTCAATTTAATTGCAAATCCTTGAGACCAAGGACTGTGTTATACACCTCTGTGAATCTTCCATTTTAAAAAATAGTTACTTGTCAAGTTGAGTCCGCTCCTTCCTTTCCAGGGTTGCCAAGGCTCTTGTGCATTTCCAGAATCCCCCTCTGTCAGAGGTGGAAGACTTTTTAGGATCAGACAAATTTATAAGGCAAAGCCTCCTAATTGCCATTCATCAGCCTAGTTCAGACTTCCCAAACTGGCCTGCTTACTGTGTGTTGATACAAATGTGAATGAATTACCTGCCATTTTCCAAACACCTATCATGTGCCAGTCACTGCTGGAACAGCTGCCCCCAGAGGGTCATTGGCCTTCACCACAGTCCTTCATGGAGGTGTTGCTATCCTAGTGACATGAGCAGGACCTGCTGTCAGCTTTCCTGGCCTCCCTCCCTCTTCTCTCCTGAACCAGCCTCCTGGGCCCTTTCACCTGTTCATCAGGCCAGCCTGCTTCCCTACACCCCTTCCCTCTTCACTTCTGCTGCACATATGCCCCACTTTGCCAGTGTCTACCTTTAGTACTCAGAAATGAGCATGAAATTAGAAAGGAGCAAAGCCAAAATGCAGCCAACTAACCGGTGGCCAAATGAACCAGTAGCCAAAACCAGTGGTTGGCGAAACAGACCAAACTCAAGAACCACTGGGAGACCAAGGCAGGACAGGACTGAACAACTCTCTGAATGCCCAGAGAAAGCAAAGCCAGGACCACTGTGTGGAGGAGGAAGCCCAGAGATGGGCTCTGAGGATGGAAAGAACTCAGATAAGAAGAAAGAGAGGAGCAGAAGGCTTCCAGGCTGCTAGCCTGCCTCTCCTCATTTTTGTTTCTCTGTTTCTAACCTTGAAACACTCCAGACCTCCAGTCCCGTCTGGGCCTGGGGACAAGAGGAGGAATCTTTGGCGATCCTCAGGTGCCTTCTCTTCTCGGTGTAGTCGTCCTTGTCCTCAGCCGCCAGAGATGAGACATTTAGCGGCAAGCCACTCTTTCTGTTTCCCTGTTATTTCCCTTTTCTTTCAAAAGCCAGAAAGAGAAGGGAGATGGGGGTGAGAGGGGAAACAGGGGCTTCCTGTAAAGCCCAGGCTGACTGGCTCCGAGAAGGATAAATGACTCCGGTCTCCGCGCCGCCGGTGTTGCACAACTTGTCTGTGCTGGCTTGAGACCCCGATGATCCCCTTCTGATTGAAATCACTTTTCCCTGACCTCCCCTGTAAGCCGGGAGCTTGTTGCTCTTTGCGCCAACACACAGGCTGCGCAGGTCAGGGGGAAATCCTGGCTGGGCACCAGAGCTGCGCGCACTCCGCATCCGTCTTCCAGGCGCCTACGCTGGTGGCCACGCCAGGTGCCCCGCCTGGGTGGGCGTCGGGGCGGCCCCCTGGACAACAGCCCCGCACGGTCACGGAGTGCTTGGAAGCTTCCAGCGGGGCTGGCACTGCCCCCTAGGGGGCATTTTGGACATTTCGTGGGGAGCTCTTAGATTGACACTGCAACCGGGGATGCTATTGCGCTTTGGGTGAGGGTAAGCCTGGGATCCTGGACGTCCTGCCCCATGCGGGGGGACAAGGCTTTATTTGCCCAGCACGACCAGCAGGCCTGCAGAGATGAACAACCTGCTTACAATTATCTGAGCTGAGACTCTGTTTCACATATAAATCAAAGTAGTTTTGCACCGTTATAATATACTCTGGTGTTTCCAAGAAGGTAACTACCACATAAATCAAAGAAGACAGAGCTCTTTTTCCAGTTCATCTCGTTAAGAGTTGTTTACCATTTAGGCACATTACAACTTGAGCAATGGCAATGTAACACACCTCTCTGTGTCTGCCATCTCTCTATGTAATATCTATCTGTCTGTCTATCTATCTATTGATGGATCCATTGTATGGGAGAAAAAGTATTAACCTTTCCTCGCAAGGTCCATGGCTGACACCTCATACAAAAAATGCATTAACAAGAGAAAGGCTTAATAAATTTATTTAATCAAAATTTTACATGGCACAGAAGACTTCAGAAATGGAGACCCAGGGAAAACTGTATATTCTTATGCTTAGGTTTAAAGAAGAATGAACAGTCATGTAGAAATGTAATTGGATAAAAAAAGGATATGATTTAATGGTATAACTGGAAAGAACTCAGTCTGTTTGTTCAGATTATTCTTGGCCTCTCTGAGCAGCATTTCTTTTCTCTAGGTATGGGCCAGACACCTGTCACAGGTGGGTCTTATGGCCTATATTCAGGGAGGTAGACAGAGAATTCCTTTATTGCCAACTTTCACCCAAAAAGGTGGGAGAAGGTCAGGGAATGACCTTGTTTCAGTGATTTTCCTCAATTGCCAAGCTGCTATATTTTGAGGGTTACATGTTCTGAGCCCCAACACTATCTGCCTATGTACCCATCTGCATATGTATATTTACACACACATAGACATATGTGGATAAATATATGTACTTACATATACATATATACATGCTGCATACACCAGTATGTGTATCTTAAATACAAACTTACTTACTCTGAGTAGGTATGAGACTCACTGTCTTCTAGTGTAAATATGCCTGAATTTACATACAGAAATGCACACTATTTTATTATAAATTGCTTTTATTTTATTTCTGTTTATAATTATACTAAGAAATTGTGTTGATTTTTGAAAGGGGTTTGAGGTCTTTTAGAGTTGAGACCCATTGTTGTTGCCTTTCTGGGTCTCGGTGTCCTCAAAAGAACCAACGGAGGGACAATAAGATGTTTAAAATAGCAAAAATGTCACACAAAATTATATCCATCTAGATCAGAGCCCAAGATGCAGCTGCAGAGAGAAACTTTGCTAATCACAGTCCCTAGGAGGCCCTACATCCCAGTGTGGGGGGGGAGATAGAGCCCAGGAGGCATGAGATTCTTTGGGTAGAGGTTGGGTGCATAACTGTGAGCCCAGGTTGGGAGACCAAAGGCCATGTGCAGTTTTCCAAGTGTGTTTTATGCAATGAATGGAGACTTTTTTCCTCTTTTAAATGATCAAACAGTTAGAAAAGAGAGAAAGAGAGAAACCTTCCCTAAGCACTTAGTGACCACACTTAGTGACCACCTACTATGTACTCTGTCATCTGCTCTGCAAACCATATCCTCTTTAATTCTTGCTTCTACCCAGTGAGGTAGGTGTTATTATGGCTACTTCACAAATGAAGAAGCTGGGGCTCATTCAATAAGCAAAATTTGAACTGAATCTATTTGAATACAAAGTCAGTAGGACATACTGGCCCTAAAAAATTGCCAGTGGGCTTGTTTTTATTTTTACAGATTGCGGATTTAATTAAGGTCTTCTGACTTAGTCAGCAAGTTTAATCTATGATACTTGTCTGATCCTAACTCCTAAAATGGTAAAAGCAACACAAATGGAAATTTAAACATAGAATTCAACCAATATAAAAATATTTATATAATTTTGAAAGAAATAAAACAGTATCTGCACAAGTAGAAAACATATCATATTCTTGGATGGGGAGACATATCATAATATTTCAATTTCCCTCCAAATTGCTGTACAAATATAATGAAATTCTAATTCAAATTCAAATGGATTTGTGTTGTATTAAATTATCCAAAAATTGATATAAATGTCTAAGAAAGGCCAAGGAAAACTTTTAAAGAATAGTTTGGGGAGGGTAACTTTATTTCTTACTAAAAATAAAAATATAATATATAAGGCATGGGACTGACATAGGAATAGAAAGGAAAATTCAGAAAAATATCAGTGGACAAATATCTCTGTCCTGTTTAATAAATGGTATTAATAATCCATTTAGAAGAAAATAGAGTTGAATTCCCTGCCTCATATCATATTTTTAAAAATCCATCTGGATTAAGTGTTTAAATGTTAAATAAATAAACTTATGTTAAGAAAATCACCCACATACATACACACATATGAAATTCATTCATTTATAGATAGATAGTTAGATCTCCCAAGGCTCATGGTTGAGGGAAAGAAACAATTTTTGCCAAGTCAGAAAACTTAGAAGCTATAAAGAAAATGATAGGCATATTCAATTATGTAAAGGTTAAATAATAGTAGAATAGTGAGGGATGCAATAAACAAAGGCAAACAATAGCTTGAGGAACATAGTTTCAATGCAGATGATTGATAAAATGTTAATATCTGAGATATACCAAAAGTTTCTAACAAATTAATGTAAAATGGCAAACAATAAACAGGAAAATGGGCAAAGGATATGAACAAAGTGTTCAGAGAAGATCAAATTCAAATGTCAATACAAATATGAAAAGATATTTAGCTTCTCTAGTAGTTAAATACACATGTTCTGCACGTGTACCCCAAAACCTAAAATGCAATAAAAAATTTTAAAAAAATGAGATATCATTTCTACTACAAAGTTGGTAAGTTAAAAAGAGTGATAATCCCTCCCACTGACAGAAATGTTGGAGAAAAGTTTTATCTTATATATGATTAGGGGAAATGTGAGTCATTATATGTTTTTAGAAGGCAATTGCTCAATGATTATGTAAATGTGAGTTACACAGACCCTTCAACCTAGCAATCTCACTCCTAGGAATTTTTTCTTTAAAAACAAAATTCCACCGCTTCTTGGCCTTTTGGCTAAGATCGAGTGTAGTAAAAATAAAACTCCCGTGAGAAAGTATTGGTTTGAAGTCAAGAATGTTCGCATCAGCATTGTTTACAACTGCACATATTTGGAAATAAAACAAATCCCATCAGCAGAGGAATAATTGAATAAATTATGGGACATTTATGCTATGGAATATTGTACAGCTCTTAAAAAGACTGTATTAGACATGACTTCTTGTTAACTTTGAGGAGTTTTATGATATATTTTTAAGGGAGAAAAGCCAAATGCAGAGAAAGGTTTATCTATGACCCATTTTGTAGTAATCACTTTCTATAAAGTACACACATATATTTATGTATTTAAATGACTATATTAGCATAAAAATATTATGGAAAGTTTCAAAACAAGTGATGCCAGCAAACACTAGAGAGGAATGAAAGGGGTGAGGTGTGGGGTGTGTGTGTGTGTGTGTGTGTGTGTGTGTGTGTGTGTCTGTGTGTGTTCAGGGAATCAGAGAGGTTAAAAAAGATAAAATCAATATGAATTTATGTAAAAGTATATGTATATGTATATAACTGTACATGGAGAGAGAAGTTTGAAAAAATATTCACTAAATATTAATGACGTATTCATGGGTTGAATATTGGTTTCTACCAGTTATCCCCAAATTAATCTATAGACTCAATACAATCTCAGTAAAAATCTCAGCAGGTTTTTGTGTGCATCCAAATGTATACACATATGTGCGTAAATTGACAAGCTAATTATAAAATTTATAAAATGCAAAAGGCAAAGAATGGCTATGACATTCTTGAAAAGCAAGATGCATAGAAGAGGGCCGGAGGGTATCTTGCACTATCAAATATCAAGACTTTAAAACATTTATTTATTTATTTTGTTTTTTAAGTCGTGTCTTGTTTAGTCATCCAGGCTGGAGTGCAGTGTGTGATCATGGCTCACTGCAGCCTTACCTTGGTGGGCTCCAGTGATTCTCCCACCTCAACTTCCAAGTAGCTGGGACCGCAGGCACAGATGCATGCCACCATGACCAGCTAATTTTTTTGTATTTTTTGGAGAGACAGGGTTCCACCATGTTGCCCAGGCTGATCTTCAACTCCTGAGCTCAAACGATCCACTGGCTTCAGCCTCCCAAACTGCTGACATTACAGGTGTGAACCATTTCACTTGGCCAGTACTTAAGACTTATAAAGCTACAGAAACTGAGATAATACAACATTGGTGCAAAGAAAGATTAACACCCCAATTCAATTGAATCAGTGTCCAGAAACAGGCATGTGGAAACAAAGGTGAACTACAGAGTAGCAGGGAAGGGCATCTTTTCAATAAATGATATGAAGTCGATTGAACATCTGAATGTAGAAAAATAAATTTAACTCCTACCTCACACCATACAGAAAAATGAATTTCAAGTGGATTCATTGGCTGTCAATGTTGAAGGTAGATCAATAAAGCTTCTAGAAGATAATGTTGGAGAATTATTTTCTCAAACTTGGAGTAGGAAAATATTTCTTAAATCTGGTATAAAACCCACTAATCATAAAGGAAAAAGTAATGCATTGGGCTACATTAAAATTAAAAACTTCAGTTCATCAAAAGAAATCACCAAAAGAAAAAATTTGCAATATACAAAAAGTAACAAAGAATTCAGACCCAGAATGCACAAAGAACTAGGGATCAGTAAGCAAAGACCAACAACCTAATAGAAAAATGGCAAGAGAGCTCAACAGGAATTTTACAAAAAAGTGTATACCAATGGCCAATAAACTTATTAAAATGTGCTCAATTGTATTAGCAATTTAAAAATTTCATGAGATATACATCTCATTTGAATGGCTAAAATGAAAAATGTAGGTAAGGATGTAGAATGAAAGGAGTGCTCAAAACCTGCTGGTGATAATATAATTTGAAGTAATCACTTTGGAAAACTGCTACTGCCCAATTAAATGTTTAATGTACATACACACAATGAAGGAGCAATTCTATTGCTCAATGTTCACTTATAGTCTGGGCATATGTGAAGTCAAAATCATATACAGGAATGTTTGTAGAATCAATTTGTAATGATCCCAAACCAAAAACACAAAATGCCCAACAATAGTAGAATGGATAAGTAATAGTATATTCCTATAATGGCATATTTACAGGAGTGAAAATGAACAAATGATAGTTGTATACCTCAACAGGAATGAATCTCCATATAATGTTTTTTTTAAAAAGCTAAACATAAAGAAACATACTGAATTATTTCATTTATATAAAGGTGAGCAAGTAAAACTCATTTATGGTGTTAAAAGCCAGAACAGTAATGACCACTGGGGTGGACTGGGAGAGGCACTAGGTGGTGGCAGGAGAACTTGTAGGGAGCTGCTCGCATTCTCTTTCTTTTCCTGGGTGGTGGATACTTGGGTATTCATTTTTTAATAATGCTTTGGGTTGTGCATATATGATTTGTGCAACCTTTTGTATTTGTGTTATACTTCACTAAACAGATAAAAAATAATTTTAATGGCATTTACCTTAGGTGATGAGATTTCAGGTACCTTTTACTTTCTTGAATTATTTACAATACAGATGTATTGTTCAATGTGATCCAGAAAATAATAAAGCAATTTATATATGAAAATAGAGTCAAACATATTTCAGAAATACAAATACATTCGTTTAACTAGTTGAACTAAAGCTAGATATGCTTTCACAAAATTAGTTCTTTAAAAAAAATCATAAATTGCCACATGCACACTTTTCTTCCCTGCTTGGTTATTGGATCCAGTTTGATCTTGAGAGGTCACATTCCCAAAGCTCTACTACTGCCATGAGTGGACTCTGTGGCACCCAGGCTCTGGCACACAAGCATGGGGTCACAGGTTGTGGAAAGAGCCTCAACAGAAAACCAGGAGGACTTGGCTCAAGTGCTAGCTCTTCCAGAAGCTTCCAGCGTGGAATGTCGGGTTGGTAACATCACCTTTGGGACAACAACACTGATCCGATCATGTCTACGGTTTTCCTCAAATCTGAAATTCTGTGACTGTGTGTGTCTTAGTGATGTGGGGTAGATGTGGGATTGTGGGAGGGAAGGGCACTGGCAATGTCAACATCTAACCAACATCTACCATGCGGCAGGTGCCAGAGTGGACACCAGGGATACACCAGTAATTTAAATACACAAAGTTCCCACCCACAGGAAGTTTACATTTCAGAGTGGGAGACAGGCAACAGAGATAAATAAATGAATAAATAACAGATTGAAAATATGTCCTGTGCTAAATTCTAGCTAAGAGGGCAGGGTAAGGACCAAAAATTGCCCATACGACTTGACAGCAGGAAGGTAAAACTGGGGACCTGGACAAGAGTAGTTTTTTTTTTTTTTTTTTTTTTGAGATGTAGTCTTGCTCTGTCTCCAGGCTGGAGTGTAGTGTCACGATCTCCACTCACTGCAGCCTCCACCTCCCCGGTCCAAGTGATTCTCCTGCCTCAGTCTCCCAAGTAGCTGGGACTGCAGGTGTGTGCAACCATGCCCGGCTAATTTTTGTATTTTTAGTAAAGATGGGGTTTCACCATGTTGGCCAGGATGGTCTCGATCTCTTGACCTTGTGATCCACCCACCTCAGCATCCCAAAGTGCTGGGATTATAGGCGTGAGCCACGATGCCCAGCCAAGAGCAGTTTTAAGGCAATGTGAGAAAAAAAGCCAACTGGGGTGCATGATGGAAAACACAGAAGGTAAGGAAGTGGCCATGGTCCACATAGACAGTTCAGAAGTTTTTCTGGAAAGGAAACAGAACTATCAAGTGGAGGCTGGAGAAAAACGCAACATTAAGGAAACAGTGCTTTCTTCATTTGTTTTTAGGGACAAAACTAGAGTATCTTGGTGTATTGATGTGTTGATGCGGATGATCCAGGAGAGAGGAGACATGGTTGAGCAGCAGACTACACAGAAACAGAGGCCTGAGCAGAAGACAGGACATTGAATCCAGCACACGAGTAGAGGGAAAGCTTTAATGGGGTGGGGAGGCAGTTCTTCCATGAAGACAGGAGGAGAG
This sequence comes from Callithrix jacchus, assembly GCF_049354715.1. NCBI lineage: Eukaryota > Metazoa > Chordata > Mammalia > Primates > Cebidae > Callithrix > Callithrix jacchus. Next base: position 90,614,347 of record NC_133514.1, read on the forward strand.
AGAGAAAATGGTACAGGTGCAGGTCAGACCGAAGATGAGGTGGAGGAAGGACAACGGAATTTTCATCACCTCCTCTTTTCTCCTTGACATATGAGATGAGTTCATCAACTGAGAAGTGATATGGGATATTTGAGATATAAATACATGGGCTATATGGGATATAAAGGAGAAGGTAAATGTACTTAAAGAGTAATCGAATTTCTGGGCAGTGTTGGGTTGAAGTTTGTAATCATAAAATCTTGATAAGTATTGTAATGAACTTGGAGGCCAGCAATTTCTTTTCTGAGAAATGGAGATAGTAAGACCCAGGCCCTCCTGATACGCCAGGACTCCGAGTAGCCCCTCAATCCTTTCTGGAAACGCCTTAAGACCCATGAACTTATTATCCATGCTGTCAATAAGTCTTGCAGCTAAGAAGCAGCTTGGGGAAATATGAGAACTAATACAACTGGTCAAAATCTCAGAGCAATCTCAGATGAATTGTGTGGGGTTTGTCACCCGCTTACCCATCCACCTATCCATCCATTCCATTCCATGCAACGGACCTCTTCTCAATCATGTACTGGATGCTAAAATAACAGCATTCTCATTCTTCGATGATTGGTTATTTGGCAATTCAGTGAATAAATCTGTTCAACAAATGTTTGTTAAGCATCAACTATTTTGAGCTCAGACCTTTGCTGAGGATTGTGGAGAACATATGAATGCAAAATGAATTCTCTCCATACTCAAGTAGCTTGCCATGTAGATAGGAAGGCCATTCAGTCTCCCATTGTGATAATTCAGTGTAGAATTCAAGTGCTAGATCATGTGCAGAGATCAGGAGCTGTGAGGAGGGAGCTCTGAGAAGGAGGCTCTGCATACACAAGTGCAGCTCTGGCAGGGAGGCAGGGTTTAAGCCAGGCCTGATCATCTCAGTTCTTATCTTTGGGGAGGAAAAAAAAAGACTCCAAACTTGAAGAAATAGTGCAGTATTAGAGTGCAATCATAAACATAAAACATTAACATGTAATTCCCTTATGCTTTTGAAAAATTACTTCATAAACGCAAAGTAAAATATTTTTCCCTTTTTATTACCTGACAATTACATATTAAGAATTTCTTTTTATGTTTAAAAACATATGCAAGCCGGGGAAGGCAGACGCCAAAATGTAATTGCTTTCCTTCTATAAGAATCAGATGTCATTTTCTTCCAACTCAACTCTGAAAAGAGATAGGAAAAAGCAAATTGTTGTATACATTAAATTTGGAAACATCTGATAGCTTTCCTCAATTAAACTATTTAAATGGAAAAAGATTGCTGTACAGCTCTATCATATCCCACTGAATAAAACCTCAGCTGAGGCAAATTGACAGTGGCAGGTACCAAATGCATCGGCAATAATGAGATTGGACAACCCAGTGGAGGTCATTGGTAATTGTTATTATATGCAATATTGCACTGTCAGAAGAAGAGAAAACAACTCTGTAGCAGGCAAAGCCAATGCCAGGGACCGCATGGGTTGAGAGTACTTGTGACCACCCAGAAAAGGTGACTTAAGGAGTATCAGGAGAGCTAGAACCCCAAGTCTTGAGCCCACTCTTCATGAGGGCTGTTTTGTGGCTGGCTGTGCATCTCAGCATATGGGGGGTAAACCACAGCACATTCCATCAGCAGAGGTTTGCTTATCAGGTAGCTGAGAGGAAGGTCTCAGAGGGTGGCACTGGGCAGAGGAGGGGGGAGGAGACACTTAGGGGAAAGCGGGACCCTGAGAAGGGAAGTGGAATAGAAGTCAATACGAGGTTTTTGTATTTGTCGTGTGTTGTGGTTTTGCTTTGAGCTCACCCTGATTCAAGCTATTGAAAGTTTATTTCCACCATACTCCTACTTTAACCAACTTTCCAGATATGGGAGAGAAAGAGAACAAGAATTCACTTGCATTCCAAGGTTTCAGGTCTCCTTCTCAAAGTTCCAAACTTGAGGAAGAAGGGATAGGAGCTGGTTTTGGCTGCCTCTGACTAAAGCAACACTATCTGCCTGCCTGCCTGCCCACATACATCTCCTGAGGCCTGGGCCCTGAGCCCTGCTCTGGGACAGTTCAGATTAAGAAGAGTAAAATCAGTTGCTGTATAGTCCTGTGCAAATAGCAGCCATATACCAACTGGTCTGCAGTGCAGCGATGGATACACAGAAATGTATTTAACTGCCATTTAACCACTTATCAGACAGGTTCATGTCCAACAGGCTGCAGCAGGGCTATCAATGCCCATTGCAGTGTCTTGTCCCTAAGATATTGAATGAGGTCACTTTGAAACAGAATATTACCATTTATAAGGGCCAAGAGTCCCAAATGACTGTGATATTGCAGTACCTTGTTAAAGAATGAAGGAGTGGGAGACCCCTCATGGCCAGACAGTTGACATCATAAAGCTCTCTGAACACAGTTATAGTAACTTTATCAGAATTGTCACCAATGTGCAACTGCCTCCTGCTTTCAAAGACATCCTGGAGAGTGTCCCTTGGTGCTGAGTATGTGTCTCAGTCAATTGGGGCTGCTATAACAAAATACCATAGATTGGGTGGCTTAAACAACAGATATTTATTTCTCACAGTTCTGGAGGCTGGAAGTCCAAAATGAAGATGCAGCGTCTGGTGAGGGCCCTCTTCTTGGTTTGTAGATGTCCCCATTCTTGCTGTCTCCCCACATGGCAGAGAGGTGAAGGTGGAGGGAGAGAGAGCGCACGTCTGTGTGTGTGTGTGTGTGTGTGTGTGTGTGTGTGTGTGTGTGTGTTCTGGTATCTTCCTTTTCTTAAAGGGCACTAATTCCATCTCAGAGCTCAATCCTCATCACCTCATCTAAACATAATCACCACCCTAAGACCCCATCCTCAAAACACCATCACACTGGGGGTTAGGACTTTAACATACGGATTTTGAGGAAACACAGACATTCAGTCCATAGCATCATGTTTCCTGAATTTGTCTAAAGAAAGCAACAGGTAAGTAAATAACCCTATTAGAAAAAATGCAAAAGCAAAACCAACTAAAAGCTGAAGGGAAGGCCAGGCATCAGGATGGTGTCCTAATCCAACCTGGAGGAACACTCCAGAGCTGCCGGGCTCCTTGGGCATCATCGGGTCCCATATCCCACTCCAGGTAGAGACCCCCCTGAGATGGGGCTTCCATGCTTGACTGTGCTAGGGAATCTGCTAGGGAGCACTGCACAAACTACTCAGATTTCCAGGCTCCCCTCTTTGCCTATTGAGTCAGATTTCTAGGGGTGGTGTTCAGAGAGCTGTATTATAAACAAGTTTTCTGGAGAATTCTGGAGCAGATCCTCCACAAACAAGACCTGCATATGGGCAACATTGCATCCCTGACAGTCATTGCTAGAAGAATCCCCAAACAGGGAGTGCACAGATCACAAGGAAGCCCGATCTACTGTAAGTCATGTTTAACTGCTATGAAGTTCTTTATGTTGAATAATATCTGATCCTCTGCCAATTCTGCCCAAAGTTTTAGCTCTTATCCACTTGATCAGAAAGGATGCATGTGTTTAATCACCAGTTGTCTCCCTCTTCTTCAAATGACTACTCTGTAGCATATCCCAGCAGAAAAAGTTCATTTCCACCAAGCTGACGACCCAGTGGGAGAACCTAGGTATGCCCTGAGGCTGGTGCTGCATTTGTGTCCATTCATTTGGATGAGAAGAGTTGATTTGTTCATTCATTCTCACTGAGCACCTATTCCCTGCACTGAGAACTGGTGATACACAGGAATCAGAGCACAGACTCTGCCCTCAAGGATCTGATAGGAGAAGAAGAAAGCCATGCACTTGCATAATTCTTGCCCATTCACCCAAGTGATTTGAGTAAAGGACCAAGGAGGGAGATTCAGATGGGGTGGAGCTGATCGGGGTAGCTGCCTGGCAAAGGTGGTATTTGAGTTGGGCTTGTTGGCTGAGTGCGAGTTGTATGTAAAGAGGTGGTGTTACCAGTGGAGGGAGAAGGTGAAGCAGAACTGTCTATGGGAAGAGCAAGGAGTACAGGAGGTGGCACAGCGGAGCGTCCTTACATGCTCAGGTTTAGTCCTCTTGGTGAGGAAATAGCCTTTCTCTTCCTCCTCTGGCCTTAGCATCAAGTCCTAGATATTAGGGTTGAGAAACACAGCTGGTGCAGTCCTTTACCCTTAAACAGGCATCACTATCTCTATTTCAAAGTCAGCTTAAGGTTGTTTACACCTAAGGAGATCTCTTTGGTAATGGGCCTGCCTAGACCTACTTAATCTTCATCCACTGTGAGACCACAGGGCCCCTCTTCTGGGTCAAGCCTGCACACAGGGGTCAATGCAAAAGCCTGAGCCTGGCAGCTCTCCTTGCCTTGGGTCAAACAGCCCTGTGGCCAGCCCCCAGTGTTTATGGGGCATCTGTTGGCTGCCAGCAGTGAGCAAATCTGGGTTCTTTCCTGCAATAACTCTGATTGACTAAAAGATAAAAGAATATTATGGAAAGACAACAGGTAGCTCAAAAGGCTTGGGGTGGTGGGGACAGTAATGGGTAGGGAACAAAAGGAGGCACAGCTCAGTAAAGATCAAGCCGCAGGACAGGCTGCTTGGAACCCTGTGGCCAGTGTGGTCACCACCACCCTCTGCCAAACGCTTAACTCTGCCATAGCCACTGAAAACGACCCATGGTTTAGCCCCTCTAGAGCCCAGCTCCTGGCTGGGGGAGACATTGGACTGGCCAGCTGTAGGTCACACCTCTCATCAGAGGTACCAGTGGAGCACACGGCCAACCAGGAGGGACAAGAGCCACCTCGCATCCACAGAGTTAGGTCAAAGCACAGGTGAATGCCCAGGACAAGAGTCCAGGTGTGAGAATGAATGATGGAGAGAGGAAGGGTGCAAAGAAGTCTGCAATGGGAGAGAAAGCTTTTGCCAACTGGACAGGAGAGGCTGCGAGTCATGTGCTGGGGTGGGTTGGAACAGGGCCATCCCACTGGGTCAGGACAACTTAATAGACTTCTCAAGCTCAGACTCAAGGAAAGGGTGGTTCCTGAGAAAAGGAGCAACTGGAGACGAAGGGAATGATCCCACCTACCACTTCAAGCAACCTGAAGATTCACCATGAAAGAGGAAGAGTTCAAATGCATAAAGGACAATATTGCTATTCATGGACATCATTGCCTCCCAAGGAGAGTGGACCGCGCTTGAGGAAGAGTCCTTGGGTTTCACTAAGTGTCTTAATGCATTTGGATGTCCAAACTAAGTTTGGGACTAGGACCTAGAGAAATAGGAATACCAGAGGGTAAGGAATTTGGAGGGCAGCATGGAGGGAGGAGGGGAGTATAGGGAGAGGACCCAAAGTCTTGAAGTGGCCAGCAACAACTCCTCCTTGATGGGTGGTAAAGAATGCGATGCAAGATTGCCTATAGTTCCAGCTACTCAGGAGGCTGAGATGGGAGAATCACCTGAGCCCAGGAGGTCAAGGCTGCAGTGAGCCAAGATCACACCACTGCACTCTAGCGTGGGCAACTGGAGTAAGACTTTGTCTCAAAAAAAAAGAAAAGGGTTGCCAAGTGCAACCTGTCTCTGTTCCTCCACACTTCCAGTGTAGCTGCTGCACACATGGATTCCTGGCAAGGCGGGCTGTTATTTGGGGGTATGTCTTGTATAGGCATCTGCACATTGAAAAAGGAACTGTGTCTCTCATCTGGTTATATGCATAGCCTCCTAAGGGCAGCTCCCTAGGGAGATAAGATGATCTGGACATTGAACTAATTCAGGGGAATGGGAACTTCAGGCCCCAAATGCCCATGGTGTGATAGTCACTTCCACAGCATGTGGGCAGGGCAAGCTGCTCCAGAACTTCCGGCCCTGGGAGACCCACACTGTCTGTGGGTTTTGGATGCATATCCTGGAGAGGAGAGAGCATAAGCAGAAAAGAGAATACATTTGGGCAAGTTTAGAGGACAAGGGGGAGAGGAACCTCACTGGCTGTGATCAGGTCCCAACCTGGAAGTGGTGACCAAGAAGGGTAAACTCAAGAGTTCTGGACATTGAAAGCTGCACTAGTGTCCAAACAATCTGTTAGGCAACTGGTTTCTTATTCCCTGTGGTAAAAGATAAACGTAGGCACCCTGATATTTATAATGAGTTTATTTGACCAGAGCGTGATTCATGCATTGGGCAGCACCAGATTGCAAGCGACTGGGCTTCACCCAGGGGACAAGAAGGGAAACTTTTATAAGATGTTCACAGAAGTAAGAGAAAGAAAACACATTTGATAGGTCAAAGTGGAAAGCTTCTAGTTAGAGGTTAGTTTGTGGTTTCTGATTGGTCAAGCTTAAGTTTTGTTTTACTGTATGCAATGAGTTGGACTTTTGTTTGCTTACCTAGGAATCCAAGGCACCGGGACAATCTCAGCCTAATGGCTTGTATTCGTTTCTTTAAAACACCTACTTGGGCACAAACCTCACCCTACTTTTTTATGTTAGCTGTAAGTAATAATAATAGTAGCATAAATTTCTGTAGCACTTCCAAAGTGCCAGGCATCATTCAAAGCACTTTACGTGTATTAATTCACTTAATATAATTGTCCCTATAGCCCTTTGAGGAAGACTCTATTATTATCTTCATTTTGCAGATATGGAAACTGAAGCACAGTGAGGCTCGTTTTTTTTTTTGTTTTGTTTTGTTTTGTTTTGGATACAGAGTCTCCCTCTGTTGCCCGGGCTGGAGTACAGTGGCACAATCTTGGCTCACTATAACCTCCATCTCCCAGGTTCAAGTGATTCTCCCGCCTCAGCCTCCTGAGTAGCTTGGATTACAGGTGCACGCTGCCACACCCAGCTAATGTTTTGTATTTCAGTAGAGATGGGGTTTCACCATGTCGCCCATGCTTGTCTCAAACTCCTGAGCTCAGGCAATCCACCCGCCTCTGCCTCGCAAAGTGCTGAAATTAGAGGTGTGAGCCACTGTGCCTGGCCGAGGCTCATTTTTCTAATCTCCCCTGGCAAGTGTGGGGCCTCTGTTATGGTACTTCATGGCTTTTCTATGTGTGCATGCATTTCTGTGCATCAGGGGGTATATCTCTGATGATCACAGTCAAGTACACTGGTACTGCACAGCAGAATATACATACGTGCTGTTACAATTCATGCCTCATTTCCCCCTTCAAGGGGAAACCACTGTCTTTTCATCTTTGCATCCCCAAAATACCTTGCCCAGTGCTAGGTGTATTTAGCAGAAGGTGTTCAGTCAATTTTTGTAGAATGCTGAACTAAAGATTTCTAAGCAGGGAGTGATGTGGTGAACAGCATTTTTGGAGGTTCTGTCAACTAGCAGGGTGAACTGAAGGAGGAGAGGCTGGAAACAGGACCCCACAAAGTTTGAACTGTGCCCCATGGCAAGGACAGTGATCTGTTTGGAGAACTCGTGGCCATCTGGGGTTTGTCGCTTTGCCCTGCAGGTGCACCTCTGTCTGAGCTCTTGGTCTGGGCTTTTTTGTCTACCTTTTCTCAGCTTTGCCCAGCCATATTTCCTGCCTGAGAGAAGCCTTCCATAGAATTTGTGAAATGGCGAGACACTCAGCTTTTGGCAGACTGTGAAGCTGCCATGAAGTTTTAGTTGTCAATCCTAACATGTGTTTATTTAATTAAGGGCTGAGGACATTACAAACACCTCTCAACTATCAAAGGGCATTTGAAACAACTCACAAACACAATTAACCTTGGCCCCAAATATAAAAACAAAGCAGGCACAGTATGGTGTTTCACTATTTACAATCACCAGTTAACAAAGTATGCAATTAAGTCAAATGCTGATGTAGCAACACAAGCCCAGTGCCAGGGATTTGCCCTTGCCGGGTCTTTGCATGTTATCATATGGTGCTTTGGACCAGTGGTCTCCAGGCTGAGGGCCAGACTAGAATCTCTGCAGGGAAAACGGAGGTAGTTTGAAACAAGGTATTATAATTTTATCTGGGGGACAGTCTTAAAACCTAATTTCTTTTCTTTTCCTTCCCTTCCTTCCTTCCTTCCTTCCTTCCTTCCTTCCTTCCTTCCTTCCTTCCTTCCTTCTTTCCTTCCTTCCTTCCTCCCTTCCTTCTTCCCTCCCTCCCTTCCTCCCTGTCTCTCTCCCTCCCTCCCTCCTTGCCCCCCCCCATCTCTTTCTTTTGAGATGGAGTTTGGCTCTTTTGCCCAGGCTGGAGTGAAGTGGCATGATCTTGGCTCACTGCAACCTCCATCCCCTGATTCAAGCAATTTTCCTCCTTCAGCCTCCTGAGTAGCTGAGATTACAGGTGCCCACCACCACAACTGGCTAATTTTTGTATTTTTAGTAGAGATGGAGTTTTGCCATGTTGTCCAGGCTGGTCTGGAACTCCTGACCTCAGGTGATCCACCCACCTTGGCTTTCCAAAGTGCTGAGATTACAGGTGTAAACCACCACGCCAGGCTAAAACCTAAATTCCTAAAAATGTAAGCTACAGAAATTAAGGCTTGAGAAAAATATTTCTGAATGATGGAAAGTTGCTGAAGATAGAAATTCCCAAGATAGAGAAGATGCCTTTCTTCCCCAGGGATCTTCTAAAATTCTCTGGGGGACACATGAGAATGTTAAAGTATCAAAGGAGAGTATGGATGAAGAGAAGGTTGAAAACCATTGCTATTCCTACACGTTTAATCTCACACAGCCCTTGGAGGTGGGGACCTCTCCCATGGGGGTTGTCACAGAAACCCTTTCTAGAAGTAACAATATTCTTAGTAGATACACCTAATTTAGCCTGTCTGCCTGCCTGCCTGCCAGCCTTCCTTCCTTCCTTGAATATTTGTTTATTTTTATTTTTGTTTATACTTTAAGTTCTGGGGTACAAGTGCAGAATGTGCAGTTTTGTTACATAGGTATACATGTGTCATGGAGGTTTGCTGCACCCATCAACCCGTCATCTACATTAGGTATTTCTCCTAGTATTATCCCTCCCTTAGTCCTCCACCCCAGACAGGCCCCAGTGTGTGGTGCTTCCCTCCCTGTGTCCATTTGTTCTCATTGTTCAACTCCCACTAATGAGTGAGGACATTCGGTGTTTGGTTTTCTCTTCTTATGTTAGTTTGCTGAGAATGATGGTTTCCATCTTCATCCATGTCCCTGCAAAAGACACGAATTCATCCCTTTTTTATGGCTGCGTAGTATTCCATGGTGTATATTTGCCACATTTTCTTTATCCAATCTATCATTGATGAGCATTTGGGTTGGTTCCAAGTCTTTGTTATTGTCAACAGTGCCACAATAGACACACGTGTGCAGGTGTCTTTATAGTAGAACAATTTATAATCCTTTGGGTATATACCCAGTAATAGGATTGCTGGGTCAAATGGAATTTCTAATTCTAGGTCCTTGAGGAATCGCCACACTGTCTTCCACAATGGTTGGACTAATTTATACTCCCACCAACAGTGTAAAAGCGTTCCTATTTCTCCACATCCTCTCCCGTATCTGTTGTTTCCTGACTTTTTAATAATCGCCATTCTAACTGGCATTAGATAGTATGTCAATACAGTTTTGATTTGCATTTTTCTAATGATAGTGATGATGAGCTTTTTTTATGTTTGTTGGCTGCATAAATATCTCCTTTTGAGAAGTGTCTGTTCATACCCTTCACCCTTGTTTTGATGGGGTTGTTTGTTTTCTCCTTGTAAATTTGTTTAAGTTCTTTGTAGATTCTGGATATTAGCCCTTTGTCAAATGGATGGTTTGCAAAAATTTTCTCCCATTCTGTAGGTTGCCTGTTCACTCCGATGACTGTTTCTTTGGCTGTGCAGAAGCTCTTTAGTTTAATTAGATCCCATTTGTCAATGTTGGCTTTTGTTGCCATTGCTTTTCATGTTTTTGGTGTTTTTGTCATGAAGTCTTTGCCCATGTCTATATTCTGAACGGTATTGCCTAGGTTTTCTTCTAGGGTTTTTACAGTTTTATGTCTTACATTTAAGTCTTTAATCCATCTTGAGTTAATTTTTGCATAAGATGTAAGAAAGGGAGCTATCTTATTCCAAAAAGGATGTGAGATGGATAAATCTCTTTGGATAATTTCTAAGAGGAAGCCACCCAGGAAATGCTGGGATCCATTAACACCCTGGTTAACAAATTACTTTTTACCATGCACCACTCACTGAGCTGGAGGTGAAAAGTACAGGATGAATAAGACAAGATATGTGTCCTCAGGGAATAAAATTGGCCTAAACAGAACAAAAGCAGGAAGAGGGACCCTACACAGCTGCCTGTAATCCAAAGTGTGAAGTACTAAGTGATGTGGATCTTATCAATCAGGGTGATTTTGGTTGCAAGTAACAGTAAACTTAGCTCAAAGTGGGGATTTATAATCTCCCGTAATGGGAAGTCCGAGGCCAGACAGCTCCAGCACAGTGTGGACCCATTTTTGTGCTCTTTCTTGGCCCCTGCCCCCCACCCATGGGCCAGGAGTTTGATCCCAAAGCTGGCTACAGGCTGGCTACAGCAGCTCCAGGCATCACTTCCCAGCAATGTCCAGGAAAGAAGCAGGCACATCACTGCCTGCCAGGCGGGGCCTCTGTCTATCAGGGAGGAAACCTGCTTCATAAGTCCCCAAACATTTCTTATTAGCCTGATATGGGCATGTAGGGTCCTGCGTGCATTCCTGAACTAGCTTTTAACTGAAGAGAATGTAACAAGCAGAACTAGCTTAGACCTCCCAAGATTCATCTCTAAGTCCCAAGGGGGAGGACTGCCACCTGAACAAAACAGGTGTATGCCCAGAGAAGGCAGCGAGTATGGAAGAAATGCTGGCAAGAACTTCCAGCAATGCTGTTCCACCACCCACAGAGCAGGAACATGGAATTCTCCCAGCAGGGACAGTAGGGGAGGTGATCTGATTTGATCCATCCAAGAGCGCCTGTTCTGACTTCTTTTTTGGGGCAGGGAATGGGAGTTCCTTCTAAGTGGAGGAAATAGCACAAGTAACCCTGTGGCGAGCTGCTTTGCACAGAAGCAGAAGCTTCTGTGGCTGTAGCAAAGGTTTGCATTGGGTGGGGGCAAACAGGGGAAACCCGAACGATGGATCAGAACCAGTGGAGAAAGACCTGCCCACCAGGCAGTTATTTAACCCAGAGGTTCAGACAAAGCACAGTGTTATTGGCATGGTTTCTCACTCAGCTAAGGGAGGCATTGCTATAGAAACACTGGATCCAGAAAATATTTCAAAATGCCATGACCAAAAATCTGTCCCTGGGGGCCTGGTGGAGGGATGTGGCCAGCCTCAGAGGGACATCTTTGGTAGGGGTGTTGAGTCTGATGGGTATTGGTGGTTTATCAGAATCTCTAAAAGCACAGACTTTGGGGTCAGACTGCCTAGATGCACAGTCTGTCTTTGCTTTCTGCTGCTCACCTTGCCTCAGTTCTCTCACCTGTGAAATAGGGATAATAATTATATGTAATAATAATAATAAATAATTATAATATTTACATATACTATACACATATATGATAATATGCACATATAATATGTAATTATAAATTATATATGTAACATATACATAGAATATACACATATAATAATATACATATAATAATTAGATGTAATGATAATGAAGACAACTGATTTAACTCTATGGAGTTAAATAAGTTATTCATGCCTGGCACGTGGGGAGCCCTCTATAACTGTTAGCTGTTATTGTTGTAAGGGCTGAGAAGGGAGTGGGGATGTATTATCATGAGGATTCTAATGAGGAAGCAAGTAGCAGATTTTGTTGTGCGGTTTTAAATTTTTTTCCTATAAACTGTAGCTGACAGTGGCCTCTAAATAGAAGGCAAAGGGCCCACAGCCTCCAACTGCCTGAAAATTAACCCATATAGCATCTTTGCCTCAATTGCCAAGTGACATTCATGTACCTTCCTTTTAACTATAAAGTTGAGTTCATACTCTACAGATCGAATTGGTAATCTGTTAATATTAATTATAGAAGCTCATTAGTTTGAGTGATTAGAGCTATGACCCCTGCAGTAAATATTATTAAAGGCTAAAGACCTGACTCACCAAGATTAGAGAGTTGCAAATTTTCACCTGACCTAAGAAAACCTTTTGCTCTCCTTCTTTCTGCCCTTTCAGAGCTTCTCTGTTTTCCAGACACTATTAAAAAAAAAAAAAAACACCCTAACGCTTGCTTACAAAATTAGATCTGTGTGTGGGTTATCAAAATTTGAAGTCCTTATGCAATTACCACACACAGAAGGGATACAAAGGGAAGACCAAAGAAATTGACAACTGCATACAATTTGGAAATGTTCTCACTGATTTTCATTTGCTTAATTTTTAATTAGGACAGAAATTTCAAACACACAAACTATTAAAAGAATAGTGCAAGGAATACACCTCTGCCCTGTACCCAGATACTCAGTTCCAACAATTGTCAACAGGTTACCACATTTACTTCCTCACTCTCTTGTTATCATTTGAAAACAAGCTGCAGATACGTTGGTGCTATAAAGCTTCAGCCTATATCTCCTGAGAATGGAGACATTCTCCTATTTAATCATGAGATCATCATTGTGCCTAAGAAAATTAACAAGAATTCCCTAGTATCGTCTAAACCAGGCCTTATCCAGATTTCTCTATTTTTAGAACTATGATCCAATTATGGGTCTGCTAATGTTGTTTTTAACAGAGAGAAGTGCATGTATGTCTGTCGCTAAGCTTATGAAATGTGATGTGTGTGTATAGTGCTCATATATGTTTATGTGTGACGTGTATAAGTATGAATGTACGTGCCCATATGTGTATGTGTGAGCAGTTTTTTGTGTGCACATGTGTGATGTGTGCATGTGCTTGTATGAGTACACACACGTGTGTGTGTTGAGGAGGGAGATGCTAGGGATCCTCTTTGAGCAAAATGAACCAAGATGTGCTAGAAAGAAGATGCTTTCTTATTATTATTTTGCCCAATGCATGTGAAGAAATAAGAGTCAAACTCCAGCAACTGTCGAACAGAACTGGTCTTGGCTAGGGAGGCTAAGGATACTAATGGTTTTGTTCCCCTTCGTAGATTGATTCAGGTGTCTCTCTCTCCTGTCATCTTGGGAGAGCTCTGTCTGAAAGGGAACAGTCACAAAACTTCTTTCTCTTCTCAAAAGGGTCAGCATTATCTTCTATTTTCCTTGCAAGGCCTGCAGCTGATGCACAAAGAAAGGTGTAATTACAATGTGACGTGCTGCTGATCGCCAGGGTCTGGAAATTGTGAACCGCTCACTCTGCTTAGAATACATTTCAATTTGGTGCTATGAATTTTACATCGAAATGAGTTTTTTCTTTAAAACCCTAGAGAAAACAGCCCCTGCACAGAAGCATTAACAAATTGCTTTGCAAATCTAGGCTAAAGTGAGCATTCAATTTGAGGAGGTCAAATCAAGCTCAAGTCCCTAGTCCCAAAGCCCAAGGCCTGGTTGCAGCAAGTCCAGGTTGGCTCTGGGATGGATTTGGCCATGGATTTGGTCTTGCTTTAGCCCTTACCACCTTTCCTGGGCTTCTCTCTGGGCTGACTCTCTTGGGGCTCTTGCAGATGCTCAAATGTCTCTGCCCAAGGTCCCAAGGGGTTAGGGCTGGAAACTGCTAAGACTAGAAGGCCTGGGATGAACAGCCCTTGCTTGGCTGTGTGGTCACATAGGTGTGAAGAAGGACCTGCAAAAGCAAAGACTCTCTGACCACAGAGAGCATTGTGTTTCACCCATTTACTTTACAGAGAGGACGCTGGGTGAGGGCTAAATGGCTTGACCAAAGCCACCACTGGTCACTGTAATCATCAAAATAGTAACATTGATTGAGTGTCAACAATCTGCCAAGCATCATTTTGGGTGTTTTATGTTTTCTCATAGAAAGGTCCTAGGTAGGCTAGGCATGGGGCTCACACCTGTAATCCTGGCACTTTGGGAGGGGGAGGTAGGTAGATTACTTGAGGTCAGGAATTCCAGACCAGCCTGGCAAACATAGTGAAACACCATGTCTACTAAAAATACAAAAATTAGCCTGCGTGTGGGTGCACACTTGTAGTCCCAGCTACTCAAGAGGCTGAGGCAGGAGAATCGCTTGAATTCAGGAGGTAGAGGTTGTAGTGAGCTGAGATGGTGCCACTGCACTCCAGCCTGGATGATGGACTGAGACTCTGTCTCAAAAAAAAACCAAAAGAAGGGTCCAAGGTAATCCTCTGTGGCAAGGCCATTATTACTCTTTTTCCCTCTGTATTGTTATTTTTATTAGTAATACCTCTATGTTTTTGTAGAGACAGGGTTTTGTGATGTTGCTCAGGCTGGTCTTGAACTCCTGGGGTCAAGGAATCCTCCCCCATCAGCCTCCCAAAGTGCTGGAATTACAGGTGTGAGCCATGGTGCATGCCCCCCACCCCAGCCTTTTATACGTAAGAACTCAGAGGTACAGGGAGGTTCAGTTGCCTGAATTCATGCAGTCTGGAAATGCTCACCCAGGACACTTATTGGTGGCCAGCCCTCTGCACTTTGGACCACACTTCTGAGCTGTCCTAGCCACACCACCCCAAGCCTGGCCATTCCTTTCTAGTCAGACGGCTTCTTCAAAGTCTGGGGTTGGCATCATCCTAAACTGCCAGCCCGCAGACTCTCCTGCCCTAGTGTCCATGTCTTGGACGAGGGAAGCCCCTTACACAGGACTGGATCTTAACTTTAGTGAAGCTGTGTTTTGGAGCCTCACCCATGCTTTTCAGACCTATCATCTTTTCTTTAAGGCCCAGGCCAAGGAAACTCTCGGGGTTCTCATTTGTCATGAGTTTGTCTTGTTTTCTTACTATTTAGTGGCCCTCTTGCCTCACTTTCCACACCACCATTCACTTCATACCCATGCCCTGAGGGAGTGGGATCTGGAACACAGTGGGCCCACTCTATGATGCATTTTGTAGTTTATTGTGCACTAATTTACATGAGGAAACAGGAAGGCGTGGCAAGGTCGAAAGAGCTGCATGATGCCCAAGGTTCTGGCTAGCCAGCATTGCGTCTGCCTCTTAAAGCCACTTCTCAGGCAGCCAAGTGTGGCCACATCAGCGGTTCCTGGTGGCATTTTAGCTGGAGGGACCTTGGCCCTGAGGAGGGGGTGGGGAACCATCCACCTCTCCTGCCACCCACAGCACAGCTTCTCCAAAGCCATGGAGATCAATCTGCCCCAAATGAGCATTGGGAGCTGCAGTAAACTAGTCCCCAGGGCTCTTGCCACGGAGCCTGGGGCAGCCTGGGGACCCGGATTAAAACGATACGTTTTCAATTTGGCCTTAAACGAA
The DNA here is from genome assembly GCF_049354715.1 of Callithrix jacchus. Taxonomy (NCBI): domain Eukaryota; kingdom Metazoa; phylum Chordata; class Mammalia; order Primates; family Cebidae; genus Callithrix; species Callithrix jacchus. The sequence goes on from NC_133514.1 coordinate 90,629,650, forward strand.
TTCACCAAATCGGCATCTTTGATGTCAAGTGGAAGTGAATTCCACAAATCTCAATTTATTTTATGGGGAAGCGTTATTGATTTTTTTTTTATCGTCTGCTTCTCCTTCTTCTTCCCTCCCAGCTGCCAAGCCTCTTCCACCTGGATTGAATCGTTTGATTTAAGAGCGGCAGTTCAGAAAGAGGAAGAGATGCCTCTCCCCTTCCTTCCACACACCCCCCACCCTGCGATGCCAGGTACATCCCTTAAAGCCAGGAGCAGCAGGAAGGGACAGGCCCAAGCCAGGATTCCCTGGCTGGCCTGGAGCCACCTTGCCCCGTGCCTCCAGTTTGTCTGCATGTGCCCACACTCGGCCAGTGTGGTGCCACTTTAGGGACTGCATGTGTTGTCATGTCCTTTGTTCTGCGTTGTGCCATTTGTCTCCTTAAGGCCTTAAGGGGCCACTCCTTGTTCCTGCCTCATGCCCACACCTGATGACCTAGAACACAAGGCCTTGTAAACCAGATGGCAACCCATCTGTCCAACCACGTCTGCATCTGGCCTTCCATTTCCTTCTGGAACATCTTCTATGTATGAAAGTATTCATATCTCCAGGCCCAGTGACCTTCAGGGACTCAGTACGTGCTTATGCACCCAGGAGGCATGTACGGTGACCCTCACAAATGCCACTCTCAGGCCCCACCTTTGCTTATGCTCCCCTCTTCCCCTTGGCACCAGCATGAGGCTCTCTCAATGACTCTGCCCTGTGCCAACCCAAACTTAGCACACTTCCACCATTGCTCCAGAGAGCAAGCCCCTTGGGAGGAGTGGGCTGACTCTTCCCATCCCACCAGTGAACTCCTCCCAAGGGGCTTGCTCTCTGGAGCAATGGCTCCATCCTTCACTTGTGGCTCAGTTGAGAAACACCACAGTCATTCTTGGCTCATTTCTTTCCCTCACACCCAAACCCAGTCTAATTCACTCTAATGGTTTTACCTTTTGATAGGCAGAATCATGGCCCCCAAAAACATCCACATCTTGATCTCTATGAACCTGTGAATATGTTCCTTTACATGGAAAAAGGGTCTCTGTAAATGTAATTAAGATTTGTGGATCTTAGGCCAGGTGTGGTGGCCCATGCCTGTAATCCCAGCACTTTGGGAGGCCTATGCAGACGGATAACCTGAGTTCAGGAGTTCGAGAACAGCCTAGCCAACATGGTGAAATCCCATCTCTATTTAAAATACAAAGAAAATTAACTGGAAGCGGTGGCGCATGCCTGTAATTATAGCTACTCAGCAGGCTGAGGCTGGAGAATCACTTGAACCTGGGAGGCAGAGGTTGTGGTGAACAGAGATTGCACCACTGTACTCCAGCCTGGGTGACGGAGCGAGACTCTGTCTCAAAAAGCAAACAAACAAAAAGATCTGTGAATCTTGAGATGGAAAGATTTTTCTGGATTATTTTGGTGGGCCCAACGCAATGACATGAGTCCTTCAAAGCAAGGACCTTTCCAGACTGTGGTCAGAGACAGATGACAGCGTGAGAAGGATTCAATACCCTGTTGGGTTCTGTAAGCAGGAGGTTCTCTGTGAGGGCTAGAAAGAGGCCTCTGGAAGCTGGAAAGGCAAGAAAATGAACTGTCTCCCGGGCCTCCAGAAAGGAGCACAGCCCAACATCTTGATTTTAGCCCAGTGACCCTTGTGTTGGATTTCTAGCCTATAGAACTATAAGATGACAAATGTATGTTGTTGATAACCACCACGTTTGTGGTAACTTGTTAAAGGAGCAATGCAAAACAAACACAGACTTCCTTAAACATGACCTGAAAATGACCCCTCTCTTCCATCTTTCCCCTGGTCCAAGTCACCTAGACTCCTGCAAGAGCCTCCTCTGGTGTCCTTCCTCCTCACTTGGTACCAGCCTTCCCCAACCCCTGAAATCAACTGTCCACCAGAAGCAAGTGGTCTTTTGTTTTTCATCTTTCTATTTTGAAATAATTTCAAACAAATGGAAAAGCTGCAAGAAAAATACAAGAATTCTCATGCCTTCATCACTCATATCCATCCATCGCCAACATGGTGCCGTATTTGCTTGGCCATTCTTTCTCTCTCAGATCATGTCCATCCCTACTTAAGCCTCAAGTGGGTTCCCACTGCCTTGCCCTCCTCCTCATAGCCAGCAAAGGTAGATGTTGCCAGGCCCAGCCTACCCCATCCTGTGTTCCCTGTGCTCGAGGCACACTGCCCATTTCTGGCGCCTCCCTCTGCTGTCTGGCCGTCATCTGTGTGCCTCAGCTCTAATGTCACCACCTCCGAGACCCTTTCTGTGATCATTCCACTAAAGCAGCCTCCTACTCCAACTCAGCTGCTCTTTATGGCTTTATCCGATTTATTATTTTTTTAACTTTTTTTTTTTGAGATGGAGTTTCACTCTTGTTGCCCAGGCTGGAGTGCATGGCATGATCTTGGCCCACTGCAACCTCTGCCTCCTGGGTTCAAGTGATTCTCCTGCCTCAGCCTCCCGAATAGCTGGGATCACAGGTGTGCAGCACCGCACGTGGCTAATTCTTTAGTTTTAGAAGAGACGGGCCAGGCTGGTCTCAAACTCCCGACCTCAGGTGACCCACTGGCCTCAGCCTCCCAAAGTGCTGGGATTACAGACATGAGCCACCACACCGGCCTGTTATTACTTTTTTTTATGGCATTTACCAGGCTCTGATGCCATCCCATTTATTTACTGTCTGCTTGTTTATGTGTTCATTCATTCCTTGGTATGTGGCTCTTTGGGAAGGACTCTGTCCACCTCTTATCCTGAATTTCTAGAACAGCGCCCGGTATGTAATAGGTGCTCAACAAATACCTATGGACTGGCTGATTTTCTGTGGCCATTGAGCCCCTTTTGCAGACCCAGTTGTTTACAGGTGTGTATCTTTCCTTAAGGACAGGCAGGATTCTTCCATTTTTAAATTCTCCCCTCTCAGGGCTGGGCACATGACAGGACCGCCCTCTGAATGTTGGGGGATTTTCTCCTCAGTGCAGAGGGCCTTCCTGCCTTCTCCACTCACCACCCTAACATCCAGCTCTGTAATCAAATGCATCCCCGTGGAGGCCCAGGGACATAAGAAAGCCTTCCTTCTCCCTCACTGTTTTTCTTTTAGGTTTGTCCAAGTGCTGTTAACTTTCTCATTCATATTGTCTGTTCCTCTCATCTCTGTTGTGGGGGAAACACACAGAGAGCATTAGCCCCATTTGATGGATGACAAAACTGAAGTAAAGGCAGGTTAAGTGGCTTGCCCAAGGTCGCACAGGTAATTAACAGCAGGACAACTCCCCCATCCCTAGCCTGGTGCCTTCTCCTGCAAACCGCAGATCGGCAGCCCCTTGCCCCTCCCCTCAGGGACTGAGGAGCCCAAACCTGATATTATGGGCACAGAGCTTTTAGCAGATGAGCGGAGGGCAGGAAGCTGTGTGGTTAGGTGAGCTGTGGGTATGTGTGTGTCTAATTGCTTTTCATTTCCTTTCCTTTCATTCATAGAGTCATTCATTCACTCAGGCAGGCACTCATTCACGAGGCATTCACTGAGCGCCTCCCACCTCCTCAGCTTTCTGCTTGGTGTAGAGGAGGATGCTGGGGAAGGAGGCAGGGGCCTCACAGGAGCCTGTTCGCACACATGGGAGACCCAGCTTACACATGAGAGGCAATGTGATAGGATTGGAGACCCCGTTCTGGCAGAAGTGGCATTGACTCCTTTGAGATGAATGGATGGACTCAGCACAAAGCTGTGCACAGCCACAAAACACACTGGGATTGACTCCTCCATGCAGGTAACTACCCCCAAGCTCCCTGCTGCTGCTACTCACAGAACCTTTCCCCTACCCCACTCCTCCGCCCTCGTGGATGGGTTGAGCTCCCCCAACCTACAGAACTTCCCCCACAGTGACCAGGCCACAGGGAGAGACTGAGGATTGAACTAAACCTGTCCAATTAGGATCCTTTCTCAGGTTTAAAAGCCATATGTGACACAGGGAGCTGTTTCTGGGCTGGGGGGTGGCTGTGATCACTGAAAAGGCGTGAGCATGATGACAGCCCTGCTATGCTCAATCTCCTACCTCCATTCTTCAGTGACAACTTAGATCCATAACTTTCCCATCACTTTCAGTGAGGACAGTCCTGTTCAGTTCAAAGTATAACTTCAAGTTCTGTTTGAACAGCATCTCTTTGCTTCTCCCCAGTGCAGTCTGAGAGGGACCCCAATTCTCTTGAGGGTTGCCTAGGGCAAGGAGGATAGGGGTATGAGATTGGGGAGGAGGAGGCTGGCCAGGCTCTGAGATAACCCAGGCCCCTTCCCTCGTCAGTGTCCAGTTCCTCCAGGAAGGTCCTAGGGAGGGAGACAACTGTCCCTTGGGTACAACTCGTACTGGGAAGTCCTCTCTCTGTTGGCTCTGCTGTTTCTCTGTTGACTCGCAGCAGGCCAGCAATGCCTCAGCCACAGCCTTCCAGGTGTTTTTCTCTTGTGGGCCTTCGCGTGAGTTCCCAGGGGCTCCTGAGGGGCCTCTCAATGCCCAGTTCTCTGACCTGGGAGTGTTGGCCAGCTCTGAGCACCAAGTCTTCCAGCCCCTCCAGCTCATTACTCCAGGGAGAGGGAGGGGGTTCACCTCCCCACCTCCCACTGCTGGGACCTCACAGTTGGAGAGACAAGATATGCCCACGTGAAATGAAATCATTCCCTCTTCTCTTCTGTTCTCTTCTCTTCTCTTGTCTCTCCTCTTTCTCACTTCTCTCTAACCCTCACCCATCTTTCCCCCTTACTTTGTAAAGCTGAATTTGTCAGAATTGCCTTCAAAGCTGTCCCCAAACACTTCCCTGACCTGTTCTCTGTGACCATGTGATCCTTCACCTTCATTTATCTATTTGAGTATCAAGAAATAGGAAGGGTGACACCCTCGAGGAGTTTGGAGTTTTATTGGGGAAATAAAAATAACACAGATACAAAATCAGGGACCCAGAGAAGGTGACACCACGTCGTGTGCTTCTCTGCACATGGCAGAGACAGACAGTGCTTAAAGCAGATCACAATGTGGGTGCTGGAGCCAGATGGCCTGATTTCAAGCCTAGCATTGCCATGAGTGAGCTGTGCAGGCTGGGTGAGATTATGTCACCTCTGTGCCTCAGTTGCCTTCCTAGCACCTCTCTCGTATATTTTTCATGAGCATTAAGTTAGGCAATGTATGAAAAGAACTGAGAACAGAGCCTAGCACATATTAGCTACTCAATAAATAGATGATGATGATGTACAGTGAAGGGCAAATACAGTTAGGGTCATAGTCGTTGATTTTGTGCAGAGTGAGTGTGCCATGACTGTCTGTGGGGTGAGGAGCTGCCACCAGAGGGACAGATCCCCTGGGTGCTTGAGGCAGATGTGCCACCCTTTCCCAGAGAAGTGGGGATGCCAGGAACACCTTTCCCTGCAAAAGGGCTGTCTGGCCGCAGTAGATCAGTTGGGGAAAGTACCCAGGGAGTACAAGCAGCAGGAAGACCCTCTGGTGGCAGTTGTGCTGCCCATAAGTGGGCATGACAGTGGGGGTGTCAGCTCTGGCTCCACACCCAGGATCTGAGGTGTGGAGGGACAGGGAGCTTCCCACCAGGACTAAGGACAGCAGCTGCAGGAGACACAGTGAAAGCTCTATTGGGAGGTAAGGACTGCCCTGCCGTTGCAGGACTCCTGGGCGTAGGGAGCTGACATGGCGTGGCCCTGTCTGGAGGAGCCTGGTCTTCGTTAGGATGGTTCTTGACATTAAATAATTTCTGATTACCTGAGTCTCAAAAAGAGATCCGCCTTGCCCACAGTACATAGGAGGGTGAGGCAGAGCCAGGTCTTGAATCTAAATCTTCAAAACAAAGTGAAATCTAAGCTTCCTTCACCCACAGGAGGTAAAGCTGTCTTGGATAACAAAAAACAGTATACAGGGATAGCGCCACAGGCCGGGGTGGCAAACTATGCAGGCATCCCAGTGCAGGCCACTCCCCAGAGCTGCGGCTCTGCAACCGCCTGTGTTTACGGAGGCACCACCCCGTTCCCCGGGCGCAGCTCTGGAGAAAGTCAGCCCGCAAAGCTTCCCACAGCATCTGCCAGGAATACACCCGACATAATAATTTCTTTGACCTCCACCACATGAGTTTCTGAAAAGAACAAAACAGCATCATTCCCTGGCATTTACAGTTTAAACCTTTCCTATTCAAGTTTCTAACAAAAAAAGCCACCAACCCATTCTGGCCGTGATTAAAATTCATAGGCTTGCTGCAGAGAACAGATGCAGAAGCAATTTTAGGCCAGTCATATCCCAGGTCTGCAAAATTAATTTGACAGGTTTGCATTAAAGCACTGATCAATATCCACTTTAGAGCGGCAGAGGCTAACTGAGAAAAAATAAGTGACCGGAGTGTTACCAGACGAGAAAAAATGAATCTTTGAGACTTTTTTCCCTCTAAGCTTGCACCTACATCAGAAGTCCTGACCTCAATCCATTGATCGGCTGCAGTTAACATGACAAAAGGCCCAGCAGATAGACCGTCTCGGCCTACCAGGGAACAATCACCCGGATACACTAAATGTTTGACGGAGTGACTAGACTGCGGAATGAGTCTTGGCTTTCCGAGGTCGGCCGGCCACCGGCCCGGCCTTCCTGAATCCTCCCCCTCCCTTCCCGAGAGCCATTTGCAGAAACTCAACTTTTCCTAAACTTTCTTCCACGGATGGTGTGGGGATGTGGTCCAGGGAAGGTGGGAAGGGCTCAATTCAGCCACCAAGAAAAGGAGGTAATGAAGTCCAACCTTTCTTCACACAGCACTTTAAAACGGAGGCACCAAGGCTGGCATCAGCAAAGTCCTCCAAAGAATTTGATTCAGTGGAAGCCAACTCAACAAAATAGAAAGCCCCAGATGGACGGCCGTTGCCTGCGCCTGGCGAGAAATGGGCTCCAGCGGCCTATTTTAGTTTTAGTATCTTCAGGTGTATAAGGGATGTATTGCAAATTTAGAGCATCTGCTCCCGGGTCTGCTTGCTTTCCTGCCCTCTTTCCCACCCCACGGCCCGGTCACATTTTGGCAATAATTCAACAAATCAAAGATAAGCACCCAGTAAGAATGGGACCTCTGTCAGGCACTGAGTACGGAGGATAGAGCATCTTCCTGAGACCCGCATCAAGCTCTCACCTTTTCTGTGAGCTTTTTCCTAAGGGAAGTTGAATATTTCCTTTCCTAGCTTGTTCATCTGCTGGGATCCATGTCATTCAGCACTGGTCTAATAAAGTGAGCCACAAACACAACTACAGATGCAATTTAAACGTTTCTAGTAGCCATATTTTAAAAAGTAAAAAGAAGCAAGTGAACTTAATTTTAATAGTATATTTTATTTAACCCAATGTATTAAAAATGCTATCATTTCAACAGAGAATAAATATGAAAATGTACTAATTAGATATTTGACTTGCTCTCTGTTTTGGTTCTAGCCTGACTGCACACTTCAATTTGGACTGGCCACACTCCAACTACTCAATAGCCACAGGTGCTTAGCGGCTGTCGTTCTGGAAGGGATAAGACAGAGACTACCAGTGCTCAGTCTGGGTTCATTTCTGACATCCATAGGTAGGGACCTCATCCTATCCTTCCTTACTCCCATCCTCCTAATCCCTGACATTAGGTTATTTAACTCTCATTCATACCACCGGTTGTTAAATACTTCATTGTTAAAAGAGATGTCAAATATTTGACATGGAGAATTCAATGGAGGATATGGCGATGATCTCACATGGACAGTGGCAGTGGGCAGGTCATGGGCTCTCTGGGCTCAGTGGTATGTCCTGGCCCTTCATTTGCCATAGTACCAGTACAGCACCTGACCCCTAGAGCAGGGGTCCGCAACTCCTGGGCCATGGACTGGCACTGGTCCGTGGCCTGTTAGGAACCGGGCTACACAGCAGGAGGTGAGGGATGGGCAAGAGAGCATTACCGCCTGAGCTCTGCCTCCTGTCAGATCAGCAGTGGCATTAGAGTCTCATGGGAGCTCTCTGAGAACTGCGCATGTGAGGGATCTGGGTTGTGTGATCCTCATGAGAATCTAATGCCTGATGATCTTTGGTGGAACCGTTTCATCCCAAAACCATCCCCGACCCTCTATTCTTGGAAAAACTGCCTACCATGAAACTGATTCCTGGTGCCAAAAAGTTTGGGGATCGCTGCCTTAGAGGTCCATCGTTATTTAACAAACATTCATAAATAACCTACCACATGCCAAAAACTGCCCTAAGCATTTAATAAGTATTAACTCGCTTAATCCCCATGACAACCCTATGAGGTAGATGTTGTCACAACCCCTGTTTCACAAATAAAGAAACAGATGAGGTTAAGTGATTGCCTAAGGCCTTAGAGCTGGTAGGTGGCAAAGCAGGCTTTGAATCTAGCAGCCAGGCTTAGGGTCCATGCCCTTCTTCCGCTCCTCTCTGCCTCTTGTTCACGTTCATTTACATTCAAGATACATAAAGGCATAGGATTGCCCGTTTTTGGTTGACCCCAGCAAAGTTCCCCTAGGTACTCTTCTGATCTTTGGCATCTTACCAGGTGTGTTACTGACCAGTGAACTTCATGAAGGCCCTCGTCAGGAAGCTTCTTCCCATTGCAGCCTTGCACAATGGAAGGAATGGTTAGCAGATCTGTCGGCCTGGGATAGCTAATCCAGAAGCACGAAGCGCAGCAGCCTGGGGAAGGAGTCATCATTCTGTTCAGAAGCGCTGTGTGTGCAGCAGAAACTCACGACATCCTGTCTCCAGCCAGATCCCAACCCTGTCTCCACCACATGCCCAGTATGGGAATCTTAAGTCGGTTGTTTAACTTCTGCATGTGGAGTTTCATAAGCTATAAGCCCAGTGCTATGGACTGAATGTTTATGTCCCTCCAAAATTTGCACGATGAAATCGAATCCCCAAGGTGATGGAATTTGAAGATGGGGCCTTTGGGAGGGTAGAGCCCTCATGAATGGGGTTAGTATCATAGAGGAGACTCCGGGGAGCTCCCTCACCCCTTCTGCCATGTGAAGACACAAAAAGATGACAGCCATTTATGAACTAGAAAGCAGGTCACTGGGCACGGAATCTGCCAGCACCTTGATCTGGACCTCCCAGCTGCCAGAAATGTGAGCAATAAATTTCCATTGTTACAGCAGCCTGAATGGACTAAGTCACTGAGGAAACAGCACTTATTCCACCTTTCATCTGGGGGAGTCAGGCTCAGTTAATGATGATGACTGTGGAAGAGGCTTGAAATAATACAGCGGTATGTAAAGTGTGAAGTTTTATTGTAATTGTACTATTATTGACTGTAGAAACCCATGACTGTGCGTATGATCCAGGGTCATAGTGTTTGTGTCTGAGCAAATGACTCCCTGATTTTTCATCACTACCCAAGAGAGTGGAGCTACTATTTTAAGCTTTTGACTGAAGACAACTTTATAGAAATACCCCATAGTGAAGTTGTTTTATCTGTTTGCTAAAGAGTGAGCTTGCAATAAGGTAGATGGATGTAGTGTAAAGAAGCATTAGGACACTGAGAAGCTAAGGGGCTCCTTACAGGCCTTCGCAAGGCTGCTTGAAATTAGGTAACAGTGACTCCTCTCTCATTGTGCATTTTATTCTGGATGCCACTGAGCACTAATATTAACCTTTCACTTTCACCATGAATCTCTAGGAAGATTACTCTTGAAGATCTGTCTCGCTGCATGGGGATGATGCAGTCTGTCACGAGCTGTGTAACTCAGGCTCATGACTTCCTTTTCTTAGCCTCAGTTTCTTCATGTGTAAAATGAAGGCGTTGGGATTAGGTATTCTCTGAGGTGTCATTCTAAGAGCCCAAAGAAAAGGCTACAGGCATCATCAAATTGAAAGTACTTGGAAAATGAAAATGCCAGTAGCTAGAAGAGGGTATCAAGTCATCAGCTTCACAGGAGTGGGGATCCCTGTTTCCCTGTCCACAAAACACTTCTATCACAGCCCTTACCTTGTTGCCTGGTAACTCAATGGAAAGAGCTCATTATTTTTATTTTGGTCTCTGTCCCCAGCATCTAGCACAGGGCCTACCCTAAAGGAAGCAAGTCTTAAATGTTGAATGTAGGAAAGAATAAATGGATGATGCTGGGCCAGGTGCCATGGCTCATGCCTGTAATCCCAGCACTTTGGGAGGCCAAGGTGGGTGGATCATGAGGTCAGGACGTCAAGACCAGCTTGACCAACATGGTAAAACCCCGTCTCTACTAAAAATACAAAAATTAGCCGGGCAAGGTGGTGTGCACCTGTAATCCCAGCTACTCAGGAGGCTGAGGCAAGAAACCCCTTGAACCCAGGAGGTGGAGGTTTCAGTGAGCTGAGATTGTGCCATTTCACTCCAGCCTTGGTGACAGCATAAGACTCCATCTCAAAAAAAAAAAAAAAAGAAAGGTGCTATCCCTGAGTTGAAAGGAGGCCAGGCAGAGAATAGGAGTTGTCACTGAATAGGAGATCTGCAGGATTGCAGTGGGGCTTTTGCCTGGGCCTTCATCTAAGGCTGGAGAAAGCTCAGCCCACAAACAAAAAAGTAGCCAGATCCTGTGGAGGGTTCCGGTGGGCAGAGGACAGTCTATTGTCAACATTCAGACATCCTTTTCTCTCAGATCTTTCCCATGGAGCTATCTGGCCCAACCTTCTCTCTTATGTAAAATCCATGAGTTCCAAGGGCTCACCAGCTCCCTGTCACCATTCACCACTTCATGCCCGCACCTCATGCACATACTGCATTGATGCTTTTGCTTTCTTTCCCCATCAGGTGTCCTCTTGTTGCCTTCTGCTGCCTAGGATCTTATGAAATCTTGTATTTGAGGCAGAGCCTCATGCCACACCTGCTACATGCCATCTTCTTCCTCTCCAGAGATCCACCTGGGCTCCTGCCCTGCCCTAGCCTATTTCTTCAGGGCCCATCTTCCACTTTCCAGAATCTGAGATCAGCCACATGGAGCACTGCATGCCGGCTTAACCCAAGCATGTATTGGGAGGCTTGTTATGCAGTTCCAGAACATGAGCTCTGAAGTCAGACCATCTGAGCTTGAATCCCACCTTTGCCACTTAGTAACTGGGTAAAATTTAGCAGCTTGTAATAACTACTGTATTATGCTCATGAATTTTGTAAGTTAGGAATTTGAACAGGGTGTGGTAGGATGGATTGTCTCTACTCCATACATCTGAGGCCTCACTGGGAAGACTTGAAAGCTGGGATTGTCTCAAAAACTTGGGCTGGAATGATCTAGGCTCTTTCACTCACACATCTGGCTCCTGGGCTAGAATGACTCAAAGACTATGATCTGTGTGATTAGAGCATCTGTCTGTGGCCTCTCCATGAGATTTGGGCTTCCTTACAACGTGGTGGCCTAAGAGTAGTGGAATTTCTTACAGAGGCTCAGTTCTCCAAGTGCTTGGGTTCCAGTGAACAAAGTGGAATTTGCCTGGTCCTTTATGACCCAGCCTCAGAATTCACACAGCCTCACTTTTTGCCATACTCTATTATTAGATGCAGTCAGAAGTCCGCACTTGAAGGGAGAGGATGTAGAGCCCCACCTGTCAATGAGAGGAGCATTAAAGAATTTGGTGTCTATGTTTTGAAAGTATTGCAACTTCTCTCAAACTCAGTTTCCTTATCTGTAAAGTGGAGATAATAATGCCTATATTCTAAGGTTTACATGAGATAATGTATTTAAAGTGCTCAGTGTGGTGCCTGGCACTACTCAATAAATATCAACTTTTATTATTAGAAGTAACATTAGCAACTAATGTTTGACATTAGGAGTAAAAAGCATTTTCTGCATTCTTTGCACAGTAGGCACATGTGACCAGCTTCATGCTTGGGGGTGTAAGGGAAGCCTAGAACCCATTCTCTGGTATCGGACTGGGGAAACAAGATACATACATAACATAGTTATCAACTAAAAGTCAAATGATGGGGAAGAGATTCACTATTGACAAGTTCAGGAAGAGGAGAGAGAAGAGCAAGCTGATCTGCTCAGAGGAGGCTTTGCAGAGGAAGCAGGACTTGAGTAGAATCTCAAATGATTTAGGAAAGACTGGAAGGAAAGAGGCAGAACTTCTGGATAACATAGACTTACCTACAAGAAGACAGAGACTTGCATGAGCTGACAAGTTCCTGAGACAATAAGGACACCAGCACCTTATAAGAGTGTTTAACCTCTCTTTGCCTCCTAATTGTAAAATGGGGATGCAAAAGAATGTCCCAGTGGTGGAAATCCATCTGTCCATTTATCTGTCCATCTAGCTACCCATCCACCCATCCATCCATCCATCCATCCATCCATTCATACATGCATACATACATACATTTATCTACCATCCATTTATCCATCCATCCATCCATTCATTTATCCATCCATCCATTTACCCATCCATCCATCCATCCATCCATCCATCCATCCATCCATCCACCCACCCACTCATCCATCCATCCACTCACCCATCCATCCATCCATCCATCCACTCATCCATCCATCCATCCATCCATCCACTCATCCATCCATCCATCCATCCATCCATCCATCCATCCATCCATTTATCCATCCATCCATCCATCTATTTATCCATCCATCCATCCATCCATCCATCCATCCATCCATCCATCCATCCATCCATTTATCCATCCATCTATCCATCCATCCATTTATCCATCCATCCATCTATTTATCCATCCATCCATCCATCTATTTATCCATCCGTCCATCATCCATCCACCCACTCATCCATCCATCCACCCACTCATCCATCCATCCATCCATCCACTCATCCATCCATCCATCCCTTTATCCATCCATTCATCTATTTATCCATCTATCCATCCATCCATTTATCCATCCATCCATCCATTTATCCATCCATCCATCTATTTATCCATCCATCCATCCATCCATTTATCCATCCATCCATTTATCCATCCATCCATCCATCCATCCATCCATCCATCCATCCATCCATGCAACATTGCCAAGCCCAGTTATACGTACAGACAATATGAAGGTGAATAAGAGAACCTTAGTCATTCTATAGTCCTCTTCACAATTTACTGGGATGGGAGGTATTTTTCAGCTCCTCTATTTGACTCTGGGCTCTTATAAATTTCATGTGTGGATAGGGCAGCCATGACACATTGTATCTGCTTATAGCTGGACTGACCAGCTGTACAGTTTGTATTCAGTAACTAATTCTGGCCCAGCAAATGAAGAGAAGATAAAGAGATTCACTGAGTATCATCTAAATGTCAGTTACTTTACTAGGCATTTGATGTTTATCTTTCTTATTAAATCTAATACAGAAGGCATTTTTAGCCCTGTTTAATAGATAGGAGAACACAGACTTGGAGAGAGTAAGCAATCTGACCAAGGACATTCCATAGTCAGTGCTGGGGCTGGTATTTAAAACCAAGTGGGTCTAGCTCCAAAGTCCAGGCTGTTTCCTGTGAACCATATGGTCCCAGAAGCCCACTGTTGCTAGGTTCAGGGCACTCACAGACACTTTGCTTCCTTAAGGTGACTAGAGGTGTTTGGCTCTGCTTTCCTATATAGCTATGATGCTCGTGACCTACCATCAGGAGAAATTGTCTCATGTTTGGTTGCATTTCCCCTGAATGTGAGCCTCCTGCAGACAGAGACTGGTGTGCCCAATTCTGTGCCACCACCACCCTGTGCCTCTTGCCCCTACCAGAGACAGTGGTACTTTGCTGGGCAGGGCATATTCTCCAAATGTGTATTAATTTCAGTTGCATTTATCAATGGTGGAGTTGCATTTTCATGAACCCATTCTCATTCTCAGGCCATCTTCACTGTGATCAGCAACTTATTTGTAAGATGCATGTTCATGGGGCTGTGGAGCAGCGGGGAGTCCTAGGCTGTGGACAAGGCTTGTGAGCCCCTGGAGGAATGAACCTCTGGCTTCATTTGGGCTTCAAGGTTGTCCACAGATTTTACCTCCGGGTGAAGGGCATAAATTGTCAGCCCGGAGTGTTTTCTGTTTATCTCCCTTGCTGGAACCCAGGGCACAGTAGACTCCTGTGTTCAGCATCCATCTTGGTGGGCAGGAGACTTCCTCAGCGGATCCAACTCCCTGAGAGTGCACAAAACATGTGTCCTAGTGTCTCCATGTATATGGATGGCTGGTTTTAGGTATGCATCATTACAATCATTGTTTAATATTCCAATGGAGCCACCAATTCAATTATTGCTTGTATTTTTCTAAGTGTAGCTGCACATTCCTTAGCCTTTCAGTAGAGGTGCTAATCTCATGAGGCTTAAAGAGATTCAGAATATGTGTAGTGTCAGTAATAGAGTCAAACTGGGGGGTGTCTACCTATTAACCTTCCATTTTGGCAACCAAATGGCCATACCCAACACATAGGGTGGGCCCTGGAACCTGTCACTATTAATATTGTCACTGATACAAGGTGACTGGGTTCATCTAAGCTATTTCAATAACAATATCCATCACTGTTGCTGAACCATAGAAGCAGCTAAATAAGATGTAAAGACTGGGGACCTCTTAGATTGGGAAGCAGAGGGGATGGGAGAGAGGTTAGGGTCAAAAGTCCATGTAGTGGAAAGAGTTCCAGGCTAAGGAGAGTGGGTTAAAGGGCTCTGGGAAAAGCCTCTTGCATTTATGTTGTGCATTCATTCCAGCACACATCACTCATTCATCCAACAAGCATTTATTTGATTCTTAGGATGTTCTAACCCAATTTTAGGGGTTGTGCAGGGATATAAAAGGAATAATATTGCTCGATCTGCAAGTCTAGTTGGACAAGAGCACAAACAGTCGTAACACAAGGGAGAACATGCTAAGTGTCCCTCTGTTAAGAGCAGCATGCACTGGAGCATGGGGAGTGTTCCAGGAAGGGACAAACTGCCTCAGCAAGAGGAAATCATAGAAGACTTTTCAGAGGATTCTAAGGAAAAGTTGTTTGCCTGAAAGCGCAACTAAAAGTGCTCTAAAAATAGAGGGTATTATGTTTTATCTTCCCTGTTCACAAAAGTGTCATAACACCATCCCTAATTGGAGTTGATTCTACCCTTTATGCCAGATGCACTGACCTTGGTAACTTTGGCAAATATCCCAAACACACACACACACACACACACACACACACACACACACACACACACCCCCTCTGGATGAGGAAAGGGCTGCTCATGCGAAGATACACCCCCGAGAGGATGTGGCCGCCAGGCTCAGGCTTGGCAGAGAGTCCAGGGCTCTGAGACCATAGCACTTCCATTCCTCGACCTTCCAGGCTCTAGCCATGGCAAGCTGTGTCTCAGAGTCAGGTTGTTTGGCCATCAGAGAAAGTGAGGTAGGCAATGACCGCTCAGCTGTGTCTCTGTTTTTCTGATGAGAAGACAAAGGCACAGAGAAGTGAAGGAGCTTGTCTGGGATGTTGTGATTTGAACCAGTTTCAGGTTTTCACAAACTGTTGTTGTTGTTTTTACTCCCAAGTCCAGCAGAAGACTGGCCAAGCCAATCTTTAAAATCCTGAAACTGAATTTTGAAACCCCCTCCCTGAAATGTCCAGTCCTTCTCCTCCTTCAGCTGTTGTGGGTCCTTTCCATGATCCATCCCAGCCCCCATGGACACCCAGCCACTGGCACACAGTAGGGAAAGAAGTCACTGTGCTCCCCTCCCCAGTTCAGGGTGCCATTTACACCCATCCCATCATGTGCCCACCCCTTGCAGCTCTTGTCATGGGCCATTGCTATGTGATTTGTGTGTGATTGTTGATAGCATCTATATCCTCTGCTAAATGGAAAGTTCTGTGAGGGTTGCCTCTGTTTCCCCAGCACAACTGAATGAAAAGTAGTATCTCCTGGTTAGCAACTTTTAGGCCTCTCCATACAGAAATCCTGCTCCAGAGGCCCATCTCTGCTTGTCTGGGGAGAGTCCTACCAGAGAATGGGTAATGTAGGATCAACCCTTATCACTGCCGAAGAGATGGGCCTTAGCATGTACCCTACTGATCCAGAAGGGCCCAACTGGAGGGTGGGAGCTGGGTAGGAAAGAGGCAGGGGAAGTGGAGGAAGCCAGGGAGAAGGGGGCCTGGGGTATGGTAGTGTGCCAGACTGATGGCAGAGGACAAAGCATCCTGCAGAGGGTGGGGCTAGGGTGACCATGTGCTAAAATTAGGAAAGGCCCCAGGGAATCTGGAGGGTGGCCACGCTAAGACAGGAACGACTCAGTACGACTCAATTCCATAAACCTACACGAAACGCTTCCTTGGGTGACTTTAAATTACATGCTTCTGTTGTTAATTTTCTTGAGAATGTGATTTAGCTCCAACAGCTTTTTTAGAGCAGGGCCTGTTTTATTAAACTGAAAAGGCCATACTGGCTCCTATTATGTACCAGACATTGGCTTTCCATGTATATCATCTTTTTAATCTTCATGACTGCTTGAGTAAGTAATATTATCCCATTTTTCAGATGAGGAAACTAAGGCTCAGAGGGGTTAAATAGCATCCCAAGGGGCTGGGATTTGAACCCATTTTGCCAGACTCCAAGACCTACCAAAGGGTCCAGGACAGGACTAGCTGGGTGAGAATATGCCATCAGCAATGCACACCTCTCCACTGTCACCCTAAATCCATCCTCAGTAATAAGCCTTGCACAAACGTACCAGGGGTGGCCTGGCTAGAGCAGTTCCCCTGGCTGGGGAGTACTCTGTGGGGTTGCTCTCAGTGCTGTGCCAGCATGGACTGAAGGGTCCATGCCAGCCTTCAGTTCAGGGGGTGCCAAGACCCTCAAGGAAGGTCCTCGCTGGCTTCTAGTTCTGCTTGGCCAACCTTTCCAAGCGCTCCCCATTCATCAGTCTCTCACTTCCAGAAGATGCATTTGGCAGCTGTTTCTCCCTAGGTGGGATGGGGTAAAAGTGAGGGTAGATGTGACGACTGGCATTCATGCCAAAATGCTCAACTGGGGGGCTCTGGCTGAGATAATTTATAGAACAACCTCTGAAAAATATCAGATATGAAATACATCACTCCTAGAGGAGGACTGGGACTCTTTGGACCCTGGGGAGGCTCATATCTGGGCTCAGGGGCAGGATCTGGGCAACTCCTTCCCAGAAGGGAAAACCTTCTTTGAAAAGAAGATTTCAGCTCATGGAACCATGGCTGTTACCACTGGAAGAGACCTCAGTTCCCTGCTTTGTGGTAAGGGACTATCATTCCATTTCACAGATGAGCCCACTGAGCCTACTGAGGTAGGGAGGCCAGACCGTCCTGACTTCAGGGAATTGAGGAATATGTGCAGCTTCAAGGACCACTTTTGGGCTAGTGGCAAGAGCACTGGACAGAGTCATCGAGAATGAGCCCTGTTTATTCATTAAATTGCCTGGGTTTGTGTCCCAGCAGGATTTGGAGGCAGATTCACTGTAAAATATGAACGGTTCCAATGCATTATTCTCACTGTTTCTGTAAATAAAAAATACATGCCAAATAACCTCATCAGTCCCAGTTGTTTAATGGCCTCTCTCCTGATACTTAGTTTTATTTCACGACATAAAACAAGAAGGGCAGTGAGGTGGGGGAAGCGGACTTTTGTCAAAGTACAGTCTCATTGGTTAACACCTGAAGGGAAATGACTGAAAAGAACTTAATTCAAAAAATGCTTTAGGCACACAGGAGCTTCTTCCAACCAGTAAGAGTCAGACAGCTATGGAGAGAAAGACATCAATAAATAATCAGCTGGCTTAGACTTTTAAATGGGAATCCCAGCCTCAGCACCCAAAGGTAAATTGCATCTTTTCCACTAGCCTCCAAGCAGGGCTTCATGCTTGTGTGGACTGGGAAACTTTGCTTGTTGCAAATGTAGCCTGACCTTTCTTTCTAATAGAATAGATATATCCTATTCATATATACCCTATATATAGCCCACATGTCCCCTTTCATATATATATATGGAGAGAGGAAAAGTGTCCATCCTTAGAAACCCTGAATAGCACTTTTGTCATCTGATTTCACTGTGCTTTTGGTTTAAGGCATAAGTCTCCTGTGCAAACGTCACCTCTTGTAAATAGCTAGGGTGGAGTGGGCTCTGGAGCAGGGGGACAGGGGTGCTCAGATCCTGCCCCTGAGCCCAGATATGTGCTTCCCCAGGGTCCAAAGAGTCCCAGTCCTCCTTTAGGAGTGACGAATTTCAAATCTGATTAAGAATATTGTTCTGACCCTGCCCAGAATAACCCAGCCTCTCCTGGACTTGATTTCACCGCGAGGGATATGGATTTGTCAGTGTGACAAGGGAGCAGACCCCTTCCTGGGTGGGATTTGAGCCCCACCTTCTGCTCCCTGCCCAGGGACCCTGTTGCCCAGGGATTTGGTAAGCCAGGAGGTCTCTGGCCATCAATCACCATCCACCAGTGTTTTATGAGGCCACTTCTGAACCAAAGAGCCAGCAAGGGGGTTTATGGAGCTGGCTCTTTCTGCCACAAACACTGTTTCTTATTGCTTGTCATTTTCTCCCAGACTGTCAACACCTCATCCCTCTAAAAGCAAACTGGTCTTTGGGGTCTTCCTTGTAAACAGAAAAAAGAATTCCGTGAGCAAAGGCTGTTTCTCTGCCTGCAGAGAGCACTGTGCTGCCTGGAATTTGGAAACAATGGCAGCCGTACCTTCTTTTTCCTTGGCCTTTTGGTGTTGTGGGGGTGGCTCCTCCCTGTGAATGAGGATCCCCATCTCAAAGCAGAAAAGAGGACCCAGATGGGGATAATGGGAGGTTTTCCAGGGGCTCTCTTTCGTGACTGGTAGAGAGGCCAGAGTTCTCAGCCCATGGGGCCTGCCAGGAAAGGGAGTCTGGAGCCCAGGGGTCTGCCTGCCCTAGTTCACTGGCTAGTCAGAATTGAGAGGTGCAGCAAAGGTAAAACACATATGGAGTTTCTAAGACTTAGTGCAAAACCCAGCAAAATAATAATTTAAAAATGTTGAATACACATTGAAATGACAGTAAGTTGGATATATTGGGTTAAACAAAATATGGTATTAAAATAAATCTCATCTGTTTTGTTTTGCCTTTTAAAATGGAGCTATGAAGAAAATTTAAGATTATACATGGTTTAAATTATATTTCTATTGAACACCATATGGGCCCTTTCATAATTCAAGGGGGGACACCAAACTAAGATCAATGTTTTCACCTTGTCATTCTATCATGGTTTTTATAATGAAATAAAAAATATGTATAACATATAGTGAAATTTAAAATATAGTGAAATGATCACCTTACACCATCCAGTTTAAGCAACAGAACCCAACACATTTGAAGGATTGTGTTCTCCTCTCTGACATACCTCTTTCTATCCCTGATCAGAGGCAATTGCCATCTGAATTTGCCCATCCCTTATTGAATTATAATTTATAATTCGATAAATTATAGCAATTCAGAAAGTACCAAGAATCCATAACAAACACCTATGTACAATCATATAGCATTGATCACTGTTAACAAGTTGTCCTGTTTGTTTCTCATTAAATAAAGTAACAAGGGCATTACAGATAAAGCTGGAGCTGTCTTTTCATTGCCAGCCAGCTCACTCCACTCCAAGGTGCTCAGTTGTATTTCTGCAGCAAGGCATTAGTCTATCCTCAAATAACAAATATAAGGTCAGCCACTCACCTGGCACCAGGCTCCAGAGGGTACAGCAGAGATTCTCATGAGCACATACCTCCAAGAAAAAAATCAGCAGATATAAAAAGTAGCTGCAATCTAGCATGGCCCAATTACTTTATGGAATCATCGACCTTAGCTGTGGAAAGGCCAGCAGAAATCAGTTCCAATGGAGGTCAGAGAGGCTGAGTGAGTGATATGAAGTCACCAGCCAAGTATGTCAGAGCCTGGACTGCACCTGGATCTCCCATCAAGCACTGACTTCAAGGTGAGCTCAGTCGCCACCCATGTGAATCATCTGAATCATGACATGCTTCACACTAGACTTTCCAGGATGAGTGAGTGGACTGGGGGCTGAGCTTCCTAGGAGAAGAAGGTAAAGCAGAAAACCCTTTCAGTTTGTTCAGAAACATTTTTCAAATATCTGGGTCCACTTCCCTTGGCAGGAAGTCCCTACTGTTAGACAGTGCACATCTTTCTTGGCTACCAATGGACCTTCTAGTCATTTCTCTGAAGACAGCAGTGCTCAGTGTCTAACCTATAACTGGAGGTGAATGAGTTTCGAATACATTGGAGCCAAGCTTTGTTTATGTCTTCTTTTTTAAAAAAAAAATTCTTACTAAGTGTTTGATGAGATTATTTTCTTGTAATTTGTTTCTGATCTAAATTGAAGTGATGCAAATATATATATATATATGTGTGTGTGTGTGTGTGTGTGTGTATACACATTTTTTTTCCTAACCACCATAAATATGGCTAAGTTCTAGTTCACAGAGTTTCTACTGGAATGATAACCTCCAGAGGCCTGTCTCAGCCATGCAGAGAAACCCTACGAAGAGATGTATGAGAATAAAAGGAAACTGTTTGCCATTTTCTTTTCTAGGAGCAGACAATTGAGAGGCCGAAGATGAGAGGCTCAGTTTCGCTAACAGTAAGGACAGTGACAAATTCCCTGCCCCGCCAAAGCCCAACGATTCTTATGCAGGTAAAGCCTTCATGCTAAATGTTTGCAAGCTGACTCTTCACCAAGATCATGAGCTCCTTGAGACGGGAATTGGGTCTCTGTTCAGTGCATCACATCTATCCCAATGCTCTGCTTAGAGGAGATGTTTGAAAAACTTTTGTGGAATAAATAATCATCATCATCATCTAATTAAGACATACTGCCCTTGTTATGAGAAACTCTCTATCCCAAGGCAGAGCAGGTGAGTTGTGGCATGTATTTTCCTTGTTCTGGACAAAGCAAAGCACTATGAAACCAAAAGGGCCAAAATCAACATGAGGGATTGTGTGCTCAGGAGGAGCGGGTGGGCTGGGGAGGGGAAGGCAGGAGGGGGAAAGAGCCCACAAGTGCTGCAGAAACCTTGAAACAATCAAAGGCACAAATGCCTCTTTTTATAAACACACAGTATGAGACAGATATTTACCCAGGACAATCTGGAGAGTAAAAGCCAGCCAAAGCCAGAGAGATTCATGCTCCGCAAACAAGGGATTTCCTGGGGGAAGGAGTGCCACGTAATGGGTTCTACAAATTTCTGCTCCTGATAACTACATCACAGACCGGGTCCAAAGAGACCGTTCCTTCCTATTGAAACCTTATTTAAATACTGCCGCCTATCTTGGGCAGAATCACCGTCGTATTGGCTGGCTCAGGCTATTCTCTCAAACCTTTATGAAACACTCAAGGAAGAAATAGCCGTGTCTCTGTGGGAGAAGGGGACACACATCTCAGGGAATTTTCTTCCCAAAATGCGTCAGTAGTCAGCTTGTCCCAGTTCTGATTAGTGGCCTTCAAACAAGTAAAACCTGTAGAGAAAACAAGAGAGGTGCCTCTTTAAACAGCAAAAATACCATTTGCACAGTGTGGATGCTTTTCAGCACATTTATTGTTACATGATTATTAAAAAAAAAAAAAAACACCACAATAAAAGAGACTAACACTGTGGTTGTCTTTGCAATGACTTGGAAGTTGGTTCCCTCATGCTTATGTTGTCTCTCTGGATTCTTTTCAGGCACAGCAAAGAGCTCAGGAATGGGATCAGGGATTTCAAATGCTGCTCCACACATGGCCACAGTTTTCTATGTGACTTTGGATGAATCAACCCCCTTTCCTGGGTCTCAGTTTCCTCACCTCTGAAGAGATTGCATTAAAGTAAATGAACCTTGACGCTCTGCCTGTTCTGAAATGCCAAGTTTTTTCTCTAGGAGCAGGCATAGGTTTGCGCCCAGCTGTCTATTCCTATTCACGGTCTTACCAATACGTTTTTTTTTCCGGGAGGGAGGCAGGTCAGGATTTCTTGTATGAGGTCTTAAAACCAAGCAAATTCTACAGATCCATTTTTCTCAACTAACACAGTAAACCATTCCTGTGTCAAATGTGACTGACTGCATGAAACCAGCAAACTCCATGGAGTTCAGGCCTCAAGGCAAGAGCTGCTGATAAAAGCTGGAGTATTTCTTTTCAGATAGTGGAGATTAGCTGTAGCACCTCCATGGTGTATAGACAGCCATTCTTGTCCCCAAAACCAGCCTGCACATCTCTTGGATTCAACTAGCATTTATTGAGCTGTTACACTGTGCTCAGCACCGGGAATGTAAAGAGAACAACGTCAGGCCTCCCTGAGCTTACAGCCTCATGCAGAAACAAGGTCCTAAACCAGAAATTCACCCCAACACAAGGTCACAGCATGTGATGGCACCCTGGAATAGTGGCTTTAAGAAAATTTTATGAAAAGCTTAAAGTATTTCTCTCCCATACTTAATCTCTAGAAGAGGGGTTGTGTTTGGCAGAAATGGCATTAAGGTCAGTGAGAGGCAGGACTGAGCCTTTGCTTGGAGAATGGCCAACCTTCCCTCCTTATTCCAGGGGGGCTTTTCACTTTTACACCCATAGCTGAAAGTTTCAGGAGCCCCTGCCCTTCAGGTGGGAGGGACCTGGAAGAAACAGCAATGGCCTCTGGACATTTCTGGCAATTTCCATGTGGTCTGCTGCCAAATGTGGTGTGTGGTTGGGATGGGAGGACTGAGTACAGCTAGAGAGATAGGATCTGGGGGCATGAACAGTGTTTGGGCATGGCCTGGAGTGGAGACCAAGGAGGTGGGAGGGGTGGGAGGGGAGAAGGCTCTGCTTTGGGTGGCCCTGGGAGGGGCTGGGTTGTCTGGGAGGCAGAGCAGGAAATGGCCCCAGGGCAGAGCCAGATTTATTCACTGTCTGGGCTTGGTCCCAGCCGGTTCTTTGCTCAGGCTTGGTAAATCCTCTGGTTCTGAAGTCATTTTTATTAGCGATTGCCTTTTTTTTTTTTAAGCTTTGAAAATGTGTTTGGACGAAAATGAAATTTCAGATGTGTGTGTCTCAGCATTGATTTTTCTATTTGTAATAACACACCCCGGCATATCTCCTTTGATATCAAGAGGATAAAATGTCCCTAACAGCATGCTCTCCATTCTGGGGTAATGGATAAAGCCTGTTTATGAGATGTCATTTATTCCACAATAGACAGTAAATAAAAGCCATTTCAAGCTTGGGTTAAATCAAAGCTTGTTCAGGATTTCAGCAGATTTGCAAATCACCTCGGGGACCTTCATCAGTTGCAGTTGCTGTTTTCCTCCTTGCTATTGACTCTCTCCCTCTCTCTGCCAAGCCTCTTGCTATCCTTAGCTGCCCTGAGCCCCTGACTGATTTGGAAAAAGACCACTGGCCTGGCTAAAGACCTAGCATGTCATTAAAAGTTCCTCCCTTAATTTGGGGAATAAAGGCTTTGAAAGGCAGCAAGAAATTGAGGTTATACCAACAAAAGCGAGAGTGGCAAAGGGAAGGAAAAAAAGTTCTCAGGAAAATAAGATGCGAACTTGAAATGGAGAAAGCATCTGAAAGGCAGTGGCGGCGGCAGCTCCTTTGAGTCCTGAGCAGACTGTATTTCATTCACTTCCCGGGACCCTGAGCACTGGAGGAAGGGGGAAGAAAAGGGAGGAGGAACCACCTGGAGTGTCCCTGTGCTCACCCAGGCTTCTGTCTTGCACATTCGAATTCCCGCCCTCTAACCCCTGTGAATCCAGTTAAGTCCCAGGAAGCTGTGCGGCCTCTCCCCTTTCCCGGGTCCCTCACAGCATGTTATTTGGAGTCTTTGACACGTTTTATCTCACCTTACTCCTGCATGTTCTGGAGGGTGTGTATTGGCTCCACAAATGGCATGCAGATTCCTTGAGGTCTGTGACAGACTTTTAAAGCTAGAAGAGTCAGTCGTGGGTCTCTAGATCAATTTTCTCTCCACTGTGGGAATCTCCTGCATGGTATTCCCAAAGACAGCAGCCCCTGCTTTCATGCCACCCAGAGCAGAAACTGCACAGATGGTAGTCTCTCGGTCTGGGAAATGTCTTCTTCTATTAAGCTGAAGTCTTCCATCCTGAAACCCCAGCTCCTCTTCAGATGCCAGCCTGCCTTCCAGAGGGAGAGTGAATAAGCCGAGTCCTAACCTCCTACAGCAGCATTTTCCTAGGTGACCTAGGTGTCTCATCTGCCTCAACCACACTCCAGCCAGAGGGCTGATTTGGTTTCAGTTTATCACTTGACCGTGAGAATCAGTACCCCATTTCCTTGGCTAGCTTAAACCTAACAATCATACCAAAAATATTTCTCACTTAGGGTATCTATCTCATCATTCCCATTGAGTATTTACTAACAGTTTTATAGAAAATAATATTCTAGGTCTGCGATAGGTTGTAGTATTGTTCACAAATATTTACTGCCCCTCCCTGTGAGTCTGCCTTATATGGGAAGATTATATATCCTTGTGCCTGTCAACCATGTGACCTGCTCTAGCCATGAAATGTGAGCAGAAGTGGCAAAGTGCAGATCAACGGCTGAGCGTTCATAGGCATCTCACCCAAGTGAGTAAGAAACCTCTATTAGAGTCCAGGTGTGGTGGTTTATGCCTATAATCCTAACTTTGGGAGGCTGGGGGGCGGGGGCGCGGATCCCTTTAGGTCAAGAGTTCAAGACCAGCCTGGCCAAAATGTGAAACCCCAACTCTACTAACAAGACAAAAATTATCTGGGCATAGTGGCGCAGCCTGTAATCGCAGCTACTCAGGAGGCTGAGGCAGGAGAGTCACTTGAACCCAGGAGGCGGAGACAGGAGAATCACTTGAACCCAGGAGGCGGAAGTTGCAGTGAGCTGTGATCACACCACTGCACTCCAGCCTGGGAGACAGAGTGAGACTGTCTCAAAAAAACAAAACTATTAGTGAGTTCTAATAACAGTGAAACCTCTGTTATTAGGAACACTCAGATCATCATAATTAGACTAAACTGATGAAACAAGGTCCTCCAGGAAATTTTAAGAAATTCTGAGCACACTCTGTGCCCTCAGGAAACTTACAATCTAATTGAAGAGACCCTGTCCAGTGCCAAAAACTTGATGAAAATAGCAAATGCTTCAAGAGCTCAAAGGAGGGAGATGAGGAGGAGATGGATGATTCGGGGAGAACTTTGGGGAAGAATGAAGTTTTATTCCCATCTTGTCAGTGGCTTGAGCATTAACTCACACTGAATGAGGCTTAGGAACGTCATCCACCCACAGGACAGACCTGCCATGGGTTCAGCTCTACATGTTGAGGGATTAAGAGCTTGAGGAGTATTTCTCAAGCTTTTCTTTCTTCTTTCTTTCTTTCTTTCTTCCTTCCTTCCTTCCTTCCTTCCTTCCTTCCTTCCTTCCTTCCTTCCTTCCTTTCTTTCTTTCTTTCTTTCTTTCTTTCTTTCTTTCTTTCTTCTTTCTTTCTCTCTCTCTCTCTCTCTCTCTCTTTTTCTTTCTTTTTTTTTTTTTGTTAGACAGTCTCTATCACCCAGGCTGGAGTGCAGTGGCGCCATCTTGGCTCACTGTGACCTCCACTTCCTGTGTTCAAGCGATTCTCCTGCCTCAGCCTCCTGAGTAGCTGGGAAGACAGGCATGTGACACCAAGCCCGGCTAATCTTTGTATTTTTAGTGGAGATGGAGTTTTGCCATGTTGGCCAGGCTGGTCTCAAATTCCTGGGTTCAAGTCATCCGCCCTCCTCGGCCTCCCAAACTCCTGGGATTACAGGCGTGAGCCACCATGCCTGGTCTATTCCTCAGCTCTTAATTCTCATTCCCTCACTTAGCGGTGAGCTAATGAGAGAGCATATTCCATGTGACTAACATTGTGCCAGGCCTTAAGTAACTTCGCTTTCAGGTAACTTGATAATGGTGAATCAATGACATCAATACTAATAGATATTTGGAATAGATATGCCATTTTCAGTCTCTTTCAGAAATAAAATTGTGGGAGTAACTGTCTGTAGTTCTGTATAAAACCAGTCTGTCTGGAAGCGGTGGCTCACACCTATAATCCCAGCACTTTGGGAAACTGAAGAAGGTGGATCACTGGAGATCAGGAGTTCAAGACTAGCCTAGCCAACATGGTGAAACCTGTCTTTAATAAAAATATGACAAACAAACAAAAAATTAGCAGGGCATGGTGGCACATAGCTGTAACCCCAGCTACTCAGGAGGTTGAGGCAGGAGAATCGTATGAACCCAGGAGGCAGAGATTGCAGTGAGCCGAGATTGCGCAAGCTAGACTCTGTCAAACACAAACAAAAACCAGTCTGGATAGGGACTGGCTCCTAGAAGTAGCCAGAAAGGTCTTCAGCAGCTGAAGCCACAGCTGTCCCTTTGTTCCCCTCTCCTCCCGGTCATTATCGATCTCATCCCATCCTCTCAATAGCCTTTTGAGGGAGGTGCTGTTGTTATCCCCATTTTACAGATATAAACACCGAGTCTTAGAGAGGTTACAACTCTCACCCAAAAGCATACATATCAATCAGTAAGTGTCTGAGCCAGGACTAGGCCAGTGTCCTGCCTGAATCCAGGGGTTCTCCCTTCACCACCCTCTGCTGCCTACAGCTGTGCAGGCTCTGCCCCATTGCCCCCTGAGAGGGCCACGAGGGGTCTCCCGGCGGGAGCTGTGATGGCAGGGTCTGCAGCTTGGCCATGAGGCTGACTGCCAAAGGAGGTGCAGAATAAGCCAGTAGTTAGAGGTGCTGTAGGAATTATACAGGGAAAAAGGAGCAAGATGGGAGAGAGAAGGAAGGAAAGGAGGAGAGACAAAAGGGAGGGGGAAGGCCCCCTAGGTGCCCTGGCGCCTGGAATACTTGCTCTGCGCCTCTAATTTCTCTCGCATGGTGCCTGGGTGTGCTCTGTTACAGTTAAAGTTGTGTCAGTCCTTTCATTAGAACCCAGGCTTTGATTTATAACCCTCCCTGCAAAAATGTGCTCCTGGCTGAAAACTGGCATCCGAGGTCTTGGGCCAATAGGGCCATTTCTATAGAAGACTTACAAGGCAGGGGCCAGGAGGGAGGTCACTTTCTTGAGTCCAGCTTTCCAGGCAGAATAAAAAGAAGGAGGTGGGGACTTGTTTAGAATTCATCAGCCTAGATTTCAGGAGTACTCAAAGGGTCAGTTTCTTCGTCATCTGCATGCAGAGACTTCCGTGAAAGTGTGTAACAACTGTTCATAGAAATGGTGCTTTGGAGTAACTCCATCATGCAAACATCATTATGAAGAATAATTAACAACAATAATGAAGATAATGATCGTGGTAGTAAGACTCCCTTGTGGGCTGATGCTTTAACCTTATCATGAAGCATCCACATACATGGCCACACAAATACAGCAGCACTGAGATCGCTGGGAAGAAATCATTATCCCTGTTGTGTGACAAAACTCAGACCCAAATAAGCTGAATGCTGTGCTTAGAGACACCAGCCTCAGCTCAGTGGCCCTCCCACCCTAGCATGCCATCTGAACCAGGACTTCAATAAACAAAACAGCAAAGTTGGTCTGTATACCAGCCGCTTGTTTCAATTTGTTTCACTTTTATTTTAGAAGAGTACGCATCATTGGAAACAGGTCCCATTTTAAGCCACATGAGGCTTGAGAAAAATAAATGTGAAAATGAAAACGCTGTTTAATATCAGCGTCATTATTGCTATTATTATTGTGAAGAGCCTATTTGGAACTGCCTAAAAACCTAAAAACAGATTAATATTTTTAGAGCATCAGAAGGGATGTTTTTTCCCCCCAGTATAAATTCTTCTTTCCCAAATGGTTGAAAAATCATAATCATAATCATAATAATTATCATCATCATCATTCCTTCCACGAATTTATTGCTTCACACATAGTGTCTCATGAATTAGCACATTTGCTGCTCAACATCCCCATTTAACAGATGAGGAGATGGAGGCTCAAGCGCATACAGCACAATAATGGGGCCCTGGGACTGAAATTTAGATTTTCAACAAGCTTGCCACCTGACCACTCTGCCTCTTGTCACAAATGCTTTGCTGAGCAGATGCTTTGAAGCCCAAAATAATTGTGCCAGGTCAGAAATTAGAAATAGTTCACCATTAGAATAGAGTTAATGTGGCCACGGCAGTCACTGTCAGGACAGACACTCCAGTGACAGGCTTCTTGATGTCTCACCACATGTTCACTGTGCATGGGGTCCTCAGCCCTGTCTCAGTCCCTCCCGCTGGAGCCCTGTCCCATAAAGGCCTGCCCCAGGGGCTGGGAGCCAGGCACAGCTTCATCCCTCCCACTGAGCAAGACTTGGGCTGTCACTGTGCTGTTATTTATGAGTCCCCCTTGCCCAATGAGTGGCCTCGAAGGGGCCCAGCCTGGGCCTGCTGTCTGGCCAGACTTGTCACACGTCATTAGATGTTTGGTTGCCACTGACCCCTCTGCCATCTGGCTGAGTGGCCTCGGGGTGAGGAGAGGCAGGCAGCAGCTACTCATGCAACCCCCCAGTCTTTGTGGCATTCAGGATCTGGAAGGGTTTCAGAACCGCTGTGCTAATCTACTAAGGGGAAGACAGAACTGGAAAATCATCTCTTAGAGAGAGGGGCTGCATTTAGGTTTCTCAACCTTGGCACTACTGCCATAGGGGCCAGATACTTCTTTGCTGTGTGGGGCTGTCCTGTGTATGGGAAGATGAGCAGCATCCCTGGCTTCCTCCCTCTGGATGCCAGTGGCACCCCTGTCCCAGATGTGACAACTGATGTCAGACATGGCTGAATTGTCCCCTGGGGGAGGAGCAAAATCAGTCCCTTTGAGAACTGCTGGCCAGCTCTAAAGGCAAGACAAATTGGGCAGTGAGTTACTGAGCTATGACCGTGGCAGGCATGCATGTACGCCAAACAATAACCATTTCTGGGGCAGCATAAACAGATGGAAACATTTTATGAACACCGTGTTGCCTAACCATTGCGACCATTTATTGTATCACTGGAATTCCTGACCCCTCATGCAGATGAGGAAACTGAAGTCTAAAGAGGGAAAGTGATTTTCTTGAGGCCTGAGAAGTGACAGATAAGCTAGGTTTAAAACACAATTTTTTTGAAGTCTGGTCCTGCACATTGCTGAGGCCCTGTGTCCTTGTTCTCAGTGTAAGGGCTTGGAAAACATGGCACACGGGGCCCTGAATGTTCTTATTGCACACTTGGTCTGCCGCAGAGGATGTTCATTTTATGTCCTCCCTCGGTTTCCACTATGTTACGCAGGGCCTCTTTTTCCCCACAGCCCATCTTCCCCAGGGCTCCCCTCTCTGTGCCCTGGAGCCATCCCTTCGCACCATATCAATATCTGACCCACAGGACCCAGGGTGCTGGGAGAAAGTTAGAACCCTTCCCAGGGAGGCTTACATTGTAAAAGATCCTTAGGGAGAAGAACCAAAGCAGTGCACTCTGTGACATTTCAGTCTCTTTACTGAGTTGGTGTAGAGCTCACTGGGCAGGGTACTGATGAGTCTTTAAATTAGCCTAAAGGCTAGGAGATTCCATCTCCATAAAAGTGAAATATTTGAATTTTTAAATATAGGAAAGTGGTCCAGTGGTTGCTACTGCTATTTGAACAATTGCGTGTGAGTAACTTTAAGTTGCCTTAAACCCTCTCTAGAAGTAAGTGGCAAATTTGTGAACATCTTCTGTGCTTATTAAGTAAAACAAGCCTGTTCCCAGAGTGCCTGTCCCTAGATGTGTTTTATAGAATCTGGAGAAGGGATTAAGTTATATATAAGCTAGTAAAGCAGTCTAACCACACATATAAATTGTACGACCCTGAACTTTTCTTGACCCCCCTTCCCTGTATTGCATGCCCCCTTGCAATCTTGCAGGCCAGGAGGTCCCCAGTTGGTACTGCTCTGATGCAAGCTGTGGCTCAGGGCCTGGCTGATGGGCTCACCCAGATTGCTTGGCCTTCTTCCCTTCAACATGGGTGTTTATCTGAGTTTCAGGGTCCACCAGCAACTCTTCCTTCCCTGATGTTGTTAAACAAATTACTTCCTTTGCTAAATAATTAATTTGATGACATTTCTAATTTCTGCTTATCCTCCCTTCAGGACATGCAAACTTCATCTTATCACCCCTGTACCAAAGAAACACACAGGCCAGAAAGGTCATTAGATGTACAGATAGAGCCAGGAAGGGACAGACGTTTGCAATGGAGAGATACCAGGAAGCTGGCAGCTGGCAGTCTTTTCTGCTTTTCCAATCCACGTTATTTGAGACAAGGTTTTTTGTTGTTTATAAATCTATATTTAAGGGGAAAATTATTACCAGCCTTATTCAGAAGTAAGGCTAAATGCACTTCCCAAAGTCAAAAAGAAAGGACTATTCGTGGATTCCTTGATTGTATGAGCTGTGTGATCTGGGCAAGCTGCAAGGAGGAGGAGGATTGTAGGCTGGGAGTGGTGTGCTTACACAGGTAGAGGGGAGAGAAGATGCTTTCAGGGTGCAGCCACGAGGGTGGATGGTGTTGGTCTGGGGCGTAGGTACTGACGGGGAGCAGAAGCTCAGGGCACGTTTCAGGGATGCTGTTTGGCTGTTAGATTTGACTGTGATCAGCTGGCAGGCTCTCACAACTCCTGAATACCAGGTGAGGCAGTGGGAACTCCATCTGCATTTCTGGCAGGAGAGGCAAAAGGCAGAGCTTCCTTTAGTCCCTCCCCATCCCACACCTCTGCTTGCACAAGACCCCAAGATGCCGCAGCAACCGGAGGGGCCACCTGGGCCATCAAATAAACATGTGATTTAATAAAGTAGAATTTTATAATTCAGAATTGTAATATTTTTAAAATAGGGATACTAGTAGCATCATCTTCTTGTGTTGTTTTGCATACAACTTGGCACACTTCACTTCATTTATTTGGATCCCAGCCTTGTGAAATGGGAGGAGATGAACAAGTATGTGTGAATGGGCAGAAAGGGTGGAGGCAACCAAAGCCCACAGAGATGACACTACCTGCCCAAGACCACAAGGCTGGTCACCTGTGGGTCTTGGGACCTGTAGCAATTGTCTGTCACTAGAATGCCAAGCTTATAGGGACAGCCCCAGATGTTGCTAGAAAGCAGAATCCAGGAAGCTTCAGGCTGTGGTAGCTGCCACCACCTACAGCCTTTGGTCCAGCTCCCTGGCAAAATAGACACCTGTGGGCACCCACAGCACCTTGGGTCTGGGAGAGCGGGTGCAGGTGGTCACTCAGAGCTGAAACCCCATCAGCAGAAACACTCCACATAAAAGGGAGCCGAGGATGCCAATTTCCATTTTCATTGGAGTGGCTGGTGCTTAGTAATCCAGAAGCTTTATTTAAGGGCTGACCTCTGACCAGGCCTGTCACTCCAGTGGCAGGCGCCTGATAGTCACTAGAAATCAATAGCCGGCATGAAGGTCACTTCCTAGAAAAACTGGGGCTATCAACGTGTCAGTTCCAATGAAAGATTATAACCAACCAGCAGAGAAGTTTATCTGTGGCTGAGACAAACTGAGAAGTTCATCTGAGCTGGGCTTGTTGTGGGCTGTGCACATACACATGTGAGTACCTATGTGTGATTGGGCATGTGGACATGCACCTAGAAATGTGTACATCTGTGAAGCAAAGCATGCCTGTGCAGGAGAGAATGTGTATGTGTGCTTCTGTGTGGATATGCAAATGCATGTGGGTGCAATCAGTGTGCATAGGTGAGCAAGTGTGTTTAACTGCAGATAATAATGTGTGTAAGAGTTGTGTATTTGTGCTTCTGTGTGTACATACATTTTCAGGTAAGTTTATGCATGTGCATAAGTGCACATATGAACATGTTAAACACACATGTGTGCATATGTGTGGTTGGGTGTGCAAATGCCCATATGTTTGCATATCTAGGAGTAAAGGTGCATTTGATAGTATGCGTACATCTTACCTTCCCTAGGAGGCCTGAAATACTCTGGCCCCTGTCTACTCATCCACGCTCACCTCCAGATCCTCTCCTCCCCTCCCTACTCCACTGGTCTCTCACTGGGTTCCTTCTTCTTCCCTGAGGATACAAACAAGGTCCTCTCAGGGAGCTGGCACTTCAGGGCTTGCTGGTGGAATGTCTCTCTCTCTCGTCCTCTACTGGCCCTTTCCTACCACTTCGTTTTTAAATGAAATGCTGTCCTCTTAGAGATACGTTCCTGGCCATCTTGAAGGTGTTCCTACCTATGTTTCCTCCATGGCAGTTACAGAAATGTGTGGGGATCTCAATTTGTTGAGTTGTTTGTTGCCTGCTGCCTTACAGGCCCCCTTTCCCACTCTGCATGACTGAGCCCTCCAGGGATCTCTCAAGTCTGATACCTCCCACGCGCTCACACTTTGGTCTCTTTTTGGACAAGGAGAATTCCATCTGCTGAGGAGTTCTACTAGTGCTGTGAAGGTCACCTCTCTGGGCCTCAGTTTCCTCATGGCTAAAATGGCCATACCTGTCCTGTCTGTGTCACAGAATCAAATGAAATAAATATGGTAAAAGCCTCTTAGAAAGCATGAACTGCTAGAGGCCTCTCACATATTTTCATTTGGTTAAGGGCTGTTACTACTCAGAAAGAGGTATGCAGAAATGGGCGACAATGATAAGCCAAGGAATTCCAAACAAATTCCAGAATGGTTTTCTCCACGTTATTAGTTCTACTTAGATACACTAGCAAATCCTGAGACCTTCTCAGGCCTTTCTTATCAGCTAGGACATCCATTTAATGTCAGATACCTGTTTCTGGAAGCCATCCTAGTCTCTTTCTTTCATAAATGAATCTATCTAGAGAGAATGAAGAGTATACTTCCCCTCAAAGAAAGAGAAAAGCAATATAAAGAATGAATCAATGCTACCCAAAGAGGATGGTTTGTTCCATATAGTTGCCATGGGAACCTGGAACTGGATACCCAGGGTTGCCTGAGCTCTGTGTTAAGTGGCTCTAGGCTGTGACTTGGGAGCTGGAATCTTGTCTCCACCCTACCACTGCTGAGCTGTGGGACCTCACATCATCATTGTCTCACTTCTTGGGCCTCAATGTCCTCATGTGTAATATTAAGGAATCTAAAAGATGATGGAGAATCTCTGGTCCCTTCCTGCTTTGCATAAGTAAAATTCCAAGCCACACGTCCTATCTGGGTCTCAGCTTTTCTGTCTATTAATTGGGAGTTGCCTCTTGTATATGGTTGAAGGGAAGGGGTAGAAAATGAGAGCCTGGGTCAAATGTAAGTTGTGTCTTCTGGCTTCCAGAATGATATCTCCTCATTAGGATAAAGGCTTATGAAATTAATTCTAATAGGCACCATTCCATTCTTTTGTTCGTTTATTCACCAAACTTGCAATGAGCAATGGCAGCATCATGGTGCCAGGCATGATGAAAGAAGCTGAGGGTTTGGAGGTGACAAAATGCAATCCCTGCTTTCAAAAGCTCAGAGTCTCATGCAGGAGACAGGGAGAGAGCTAATTTCAGAGCAAGCAGGGACAGGCTGTAACCAAGGTCAGTAATGCGTGAGTGACAGCACTTTGGAATCTCTCCTTCAGGGTCATCCCTAAGTGCAGGGTGAGGGGATGACCTACTCTTCTGCCCTGCAATGACAGCCTTTATCAGAAATTCTTTTTGATGAATGAAGCTGAGGGTCTGGATTCCAGGCAATCCCCCAATTTCTTAAGGGCATGGTGGAAACCTTTACCTTTGAGATGAGCCCAATACTAGCACCAACATATAGAACCATAGAGTTGACACTGGAGGAACTCCCAGGTTTCATCTGAAAGGACACTGGAGTTCAGGGTGGAAGAAATGCCTGCCAAGGTCACAAGCCCAGGGCTTCTGGCCTGGGAGTCAGAACTGCTTTCACTGCTCCACACTGGATTTAGAGCCTGGATTCCAGGCAATTTCCCAATTCCTAGTCCCACTGGGTGGGAAGTCAGCACTCTTGATTCTGAAATCACATGAAGAAATCCACTCCTTAGTCACAAAGAGAAGTTAGTGGAAGTGCTCTGTGTTCCTAGTCATCATCCTCTCCAAAGGTTCAAGCCTTTGCATGCCCTCAGGACACAACAGGGCCTGCCCTCCTCATGACTGTCCCCTGTCCAAGATAGTTCCTTCTATCATCCACCTCCCAGTAACCAAAATCCCCTTCTCTGGGTGCCTGGGTCCTGGACAGCTGTCAAGTGGAAAGCCTTCTGATTAACTCAAACTATAATGTAAACGACTGCAAAGTTCCCTCCTGTGATATGTGGGTCCTGGACAGTGGTCAGGGAAGAAATCCTTTTTATTAATTCCCAGTAAGATGTGAATGACTGACAACAGCTCTCCAATGGTATCGTCGAAGAGAGTGCCTGGAGGTTCAAAATGTTCATAATTCCTTTCATTTGTTTGACAATTATAGTTTTAGAACTTTTGCTCAAATCTGGGTTTAGTCACTTAGGAGCTTTGACCTTATTAAAGTTACTTAACCTCCCTGAGCCTCAGTTACCTCACTGGGAAAATGAAGATCATAATTAGACCCCAAAATATCAGGTGAGAATTAACTGGGCCCACAGCATAGCCTCTGACTGATTACAGATGCTTAATAAATGTTAGTGCCTTTTGAAAGATGGAAGTTGCCACCCATGGAGATTTTAGAACTTGTTCAAGATCACTGCTGGTGAGAGTTGGGTCAGGAACAGCAGCTCAGAAGCTTCTAGTAGAGTTGCAAAGTCCCTCCTGGCAGAATGTCAGCATTGATCTCGTTCATTGCCACATGTCTGAAGCCCATGGTTGAGTACTAGGGATGTGGCAGTGTGGAGAGACTGGTGGGCAGGGTACCTGGAGAGTAATGGCTGCATGGGAGTAGTCACAGAAAATCACTGCTCTGTCGGTATTCAGCAGACTCCATCACTTTGGCCAAGCTGGGGAGATAAGGGTGGCTTGAGGTGTGGGTCAATGAGACAGGGGTGTAGGTGTGTGGCACTGTTGATGAGCCAGGTCGGCTTGGATGGGGTCTCTTGGCATATACTTTTCCTAGGGGATGTGAGAGCTGGCCTGTGTGGGGAAGAGCTGGACTATCCATCACCTGTTTCCTCAGGGCACTGTGCCCTTGCATGAGAGGCAGCTGAGTGGCTACAGGGTCTCTGCAGCCTCCCAACCTGGGAGGCAGAGAGGAGAGGACTGACCCCCTCTTGGTGAGGAACCAACTTCTTCTAAGTTAAGGAGGGGCTGCCACCACCTGACGTCAGCCACAGGGATTGATTGGTTTACTCTGTCATGTCTTCAGAGGACTGGCCTTGGAAAGCAGCACTGCTGGACATCCTGCCATAAAGCACAGACTTCCATGGAGTCCAAGTTTGTTCAAGTTTTCATACTGAGTTTGCTAAAAATGGGACCCATTGTTTTGTCATAGAAACCTGGGCTAAGGACTCACAGCAGACAAAAAGAAATTTATTTCATTCTCAAAGTAAAACATGTCCATTGCAAAGGATATAGAAAATACAAGGAAAGTGAAATGTTAAAATCATGCACAGTGTCATCCCAAACTCTTACTAACATTCTATGTATAACGTTGGTACAAAAGTAACTGCAGTTTCACCATTACTTGGCAAAAAGTTTATTCCTCTGATGCAATATTGGGACTCTAATTAAAAGTAATGGAAAAATCATTTCCACGGTTATGGAGTCTGCTTAGATGATAAATACTCATGGACAGGACATGATAGCCCCTTGACTTGGGAGAGCTGGTGGTACCACTTCCTGTGAAATAGAAACTGAACCCGTGTGTATTAAAAGTGAAGATCCTATGTTATTTTCTCCGGCAGTGTTCAGAGTCTACCACCTCCACTCAGAGCTCAGGGCCCTGTCCTAGGAGGACACTGAACACACATAGAACTAGACTGTGATGGCAGAAGGCATTAGAGCAACCCCTGCCCTGCACCACATTAACCCTTCAGCCCACTTCCTGCCCCAGCTCTGCTGCGGTTGGAAGGGAGAGAAGGAAGCATGGGTGGAGGCAGGCAGGACTTGCTGAGTGCTCTTTTTGTGCTAGTTCCTTCATGTGTGTTTTCTGCTACTGAATTCTCTCCAAGATCCTACAAGGAGTCAGTGACAGATGAAAAAACTGAGGCTCAGGGTGGCAAAATAACAGCAAGCCTTAATATGTCCGTAAGCGCTCCCCTATGGCAGACAGGAGAGACGAGGAAAGAGAAAATGGCTCGTCTGACCACAGCAGGACACCAGGAACCCAAGAGAGAGGTGGGGGACCTGCTGCCTGCTGGAGGAGAGACCCTGCCAGAGGTGGAGCAGAGACCCCGCACTACTGAGGAAGCCCACAGTGGGGGATGTGGCAGCTCTATCTCCTCTGGAAAGGCAAGGCATGGGCAAGCACCAGAGAAACAGGCATGAGAAGCCACCTGGGGAACCTTGGCACTTAAAGCCCTCACTCTCTTTGAAAGTGTACACAGGTGAGTGGCAGGGACAACATTTTATTCCGCCTAGATCTTTGGGCAAAGAAAGTACTGGTAGGGGTGAGCACCACTGCGTCAAAGGCCCACTTAGCTTCTCCCAACAAACTTATACAAATGTCACCCTTGGGCAGGCGCCACCTTGTCTAGGGTTGGTAAACCTTTCTAGACAGCACCTCAGTTTAAGACACACTTCTCACACTATGACCAATCACACATGTATACGTGTTTGTGTGTGTGTGCACGTGTGTGTGTACATAGACATAACTGAAACGAATTTCCTGGCACAATCCTTCACCTTATCAAGTGTGATGTATCCCAGTATTTTCCACTGTTTGCTTCTATTCCTCTCCTCTCCACTCCTCCTCCTCCTCCTGGTCTCAGCCCGCTAAATTGATTTCAGAACCCTGCAGTCTGATGGAGAAAACAGGTGCAGCTGGGATAGAATCAAGTGTTGTGATGCTTTGCAGACCGTGTGAGCTACACAGAGCTCAGAGAAGAGAGAGATTAGAACAGGCTGCAGCAACCCAGGAAGGCTTCCAGCAGAGGAAGCAACTACAGCTCGACCCAGAGAAGTGACTGGCTCTGTTCCATTTAACAGACTTTTCTAGATTTATGTGCCAGTCTCTGCATTTACAGACAGGTCAAGGTTGAGTGGGGCAGGGGAAAGAAAGATGTTGAACACATAACTACATAAATAATTTAGTTATACTTGTGGGAAGTAAAGAATATAAAGGGTATATAACGCCATAAAATAGAGTAAAAGGGGCCCTAATATAATCTTGGAGATCAGGGAAGTCTTCCTGAAGGAGGTGACATTTATACAGACATCCAAAGGATGAAGAGGAGTGAGTCAGAGCCCAGAGGAAGACAAGAGATTTCCAAGCAGGGGCCTGGCACATTCAGGTGGCTATCTGGGGAGATTAGTGACACTCAGAGAAACATTTATCTTCCTTCTGCTAGAGCAGTGGCATCAAAATGCCAGAAACCTTGTCTTCTCATTCTCCTGTCTCTATTACCCAGCTGGGTGCTCACTCAGTGTTTGTGAAATCCATCACTTTCCAGATTTGGGTGAACATTCCCTGTAGCTCACATACAACACTGCAACACGCAACACAGGGAATGTTTGTGAACTCAGGGTGGATCCAGCTGGTGGAACTCCCTGTAAGTATTATCATCAGAGTAAGTCAGGTCTGAAGACACGCTGTCCACACAGCATTTACACATTGTCGTTACCTGGGTCAGGTGACCATATGACCCAGCTTGCTCCAGACAGTCCCAGTTCACTCCTGTGGCTCCAGCATGATCCTGCCTCATTTCACTTTCAGACATGTCCCAGTTTGGACAATAAATTATAGGTGCGTCTATAATAACTCGGGGCCACACGGAAATATCCTGGTAGCATGACAGATGTATCCACACTGGAT
The DNA here is from genome assembly GCF_049354715.1 of Callithrix jacchus. Taxonomy (NCBI): domain Eukaryota; kingdom Metazoa; phylum Chordata; class Mammalia; order Primates; family Cebidae; genus Callithrix; species Callithrix jacchus. The sequence goes on from NC_133514.1 coordinate 90,667,548, forward strand.
ACAGATGTAGCCACACTGAAAACGGATGTTCTGTTTAATGAGTTCCCAGTTCCTTGGGGGTTTTCAGCCTCTCAGCCATTGCCAGAATGTCTCCTCCCTTTCCAGAGTTGTCCTGGTCCCTTTAAGGCCAGCTTACTCCATTTCCACTTTGGGACACTTGAGTTCAGTGATAGCACAATATTCGTAAGTCTCCTGTTGGGCAGCAGGATGGCGTGGGAAGAGGACAGGTGCCTTGCATTATCTGGGTGAAGTCCTGGTTCTGCCATTCCTGGTTCATTGACCCAAGTAAGTCCCTTCACCTGCCTGGACTTGCTGTTTCCCTTTGTTAAATGGGGATAATAAACACCCTGCCCCATTCCCTATGTCACAGGGTGAGGTCCCCTGTATTAAGGCAAAGAGGAAACATTGGATCTCACAGAATGGGAGCCCTGGCTATGATTTGGAGATACTGACAAGAGGGAGAGGTGGCATACTAGTCAGGCTAATAATAATGTTTTACAACACCAGGACCCTTCCTCTAGGATGCTGTTCTCTGTGCAGGAGCTTGCGCCTTTCTGCCACCTGACAGTGACTGCCACAGCCAGGATTAAGCTAACTGTCAGTAAAGAAGGAGGAAGATAAACCCTGTGTGCAGACAGAACGGGGGCTGTTTGGGCTGAGACCTCGGAATGTTTCTCCAGCCACTGCAGGAAGCAGCAAGAATACAGAATCCTGGTTGCCTCTGACAATTCCTCCCCCCCCCCTTTTTTTTCCTTTTTGGAAGCCAGAGATCCCTGTGCCAAGCCCTCAAAGCAGCCCCGACTTTCCGTGTAATAAAGCAGCAGTGAGAAAGGCTCAGAGTAATTAAGTGGCTGACGCACAGAAGAAGCCGTTACAAAGAATTGACTAAATTGCCCATTCATTAGCAGCTCGGCATGGAAGGAGAATTACAAATAGACGGCGGAGCCCGCAGTAATTCAATCTAACCTTGTACTTACAGAAAACAATGAGATAATGAACAGAAAAATTACCAGGCACATATTGTATTTTGTTAAAGGGTCGGATGGGGGGGGGCAGGGGGAGGTGGGGGGAGCGCAGGGACGGACTGGCACATGCAATGCTAATGGCCTCACTCAAGCTGAGCAAACGTTTCTCCAACACAATCATAGTTCTCAGTCTAAGGGCCTCTGGGGAGCTGAGATGAGGCAAGATCGCGAACAAAAAAATGTAATTTATAAGGCGTCTGTGGACTGGAATTTATCATCGGATCCGCTCGCCGCTGCTCAATTGATATGTAGTTGATTTCAAACAACACCCCCCAGGCGCCCAGAGGGAACATTTTTTAGATTTTACGCTTGGATATATCTGTTTAACTCGCCATTTACCAAAACAACGGCTGATGACAGCACAAACCAGTCACTCTGGAGAAAACGCGCACACACGCTCTCATATACACACGCACGCACACACAGGCATCCAAGAGCAGCAGCAGCCATAGTAATGGCAGCAGACAAACCTGCTCAGCCCGAAGAAGACTGCTGTGAATCTGGAAAGGGAGAAAGGAGGAAGAAAAAACACACTGCCAAAAGACCGAGCCTTTCTCTGTGGCTTCACAAGACTAAAGTGCTTGTCGTTGGGTTTTTAGCACTCACTGGTTGGTTTTCATTCCTGACACCTCGTACCTTTCTTGGTTTGGCAGCTTAGAAGGGCTCAGCACTATCCCAACTCACCTCCTCCGGGCTCTCGGCACCGCCAATCCCCCTCTGTCCTCACCTGGGATTCACAAGACCCCGGCCTCAGCAGGTGGAAAAGAACAGGGGTCGCCATAGAGTCTGAGAAGGGATAAATGAGCCCCAGCAGGGCCTGGAGATGTGGGTGTTGGCAAAAGCAGTTTAGAAAGCTGTGGATAACTTCCCTATCAACTCAAGGGCTGAGGCTTCATAGTTAGGGTGATAAATCATTCCGTTTTTAGGGCAATTTTGAGGACACCAACATACCTCGCCCTTGATACCCAGGTTGGGCACAGAAAGAGGAGCGTCAAGAACATTCTTGATGTTAGAAATAATAATAATTCACTGGACATGTGTTAAAAGCAGCAAAACATTTTATTCAAGACTATTGCAGTAGGAGAGAGACTGAACTCAACTCCCCATACACAGGGACCAGTGGAGATTTACGGCCAGAGCCAGCAGGCAGGGTGAGGGAGGATGAAAATTACTAAGAGGGATTTGGTTGAGTCAAGGGTTAGGAGGAAGAAGAACTTGACTAGAGATCAAGGATGGAGGAAGAAGAGTTTGATTGAATATCAAGGGTAGGGAAATTCTTGATAAACTGGCTTAGCAGGATTCTTTGCTAAAACTGTCTCTGCAGGCCAAGAACAAAGCTTAGTGGGGAAAAGGACTCAAAGGAGCCTGACTCCAGTTTGGTCCGGAGAAGCCATGTGGGTGACAGCAGTCTTCCCTGCAGAGTGCCACTAGCGCAGTGCTTAGTGATTGCAGAGGGACAGATGGGATAGTTTCCAACTGAAGAATCTGAGAAAGTGAAAATTCATTCCTCAACTTCACACCTTCCACCAAAAGAAACAGATACCTCGCAAGCACCAGGCACCAGAAGACACTCACAACACTGAACTGCAAAGGCAGCCTTGCAGCCTGTTACCAGCCTAAGTTCGGTGGGTGTGGGTCCTTAGGAGGGTGGTTAGTGACCATGATTGACCGGCCAGTAGGGGGCAGTCCAGCCCAATTGGGAAAGACTGAAATGGATGCCCATTATTACCACCTGACCACCAATTCACTGTATATTTATAGAATATCCCTAAGACTGCCTGTCTTCTGCTCATCTCACAGACATGCTGAGATATCTTGGAAGTAATCAAGCCATGAAAAGTCTATGTAAATATTAAATGCATCAAAGAATTCAACCAGCAGTTCTCAGAGTATAGTCCTGGAACCACCAGCAACAGGGGCATCACCTGGGAACTTAGAAATGCAAATTTTCGGGACCCACCCCCAGCCTACTGAATCAAAAACTCCGAGGATGGGGACCAGCCATCTGTTTTCAACAAGCTCTCCAGAGTCCGATGCACGTTCGTTTGAGAACCACTGATCTAGCTGATACAGACTGTAACTTGATGGGTGTAGAAAAGGCAGCTGAAGAAAATTGTTTTGAAGACTGGTAAATCTTTTTCAGTCAACCAAAAAACTACCCCAGAGATTAAATTCAGAGTATTAATCAAATGCTAATGTCTGTATTTGAAAAGTGTTGTGTACACAAGTTTTATTTGATTCTTTAATTCATTCTGGAAGGTAGATAAAGCAGTAAAAGTCTTGTCCCAAGAAGCACAAAGGTTCAACAAAGGTTACTCGGTAACAGTTGAGGGTGGCAGTGATAAGACAAATAAACTCAGTCTTTGCATTTCCTCCTCCAACAAGATACTTGCCTTCCAATGCAGCGTTTGTAGGTCTTTAAATCTAGAAGGGAACTGACAATTGATCCATCTTTCTATAGAGCTTTTCTCATTGTTCCCCTCTCTTCAGCACACTCCTCTTCATGACCCTATTGCAGCTCACTATCAAGAATCCACACTCTTCCTTCACCCCTGTGGGAATCTGGAGAACTGGGGAAGCAAGCGGCCTTTGTCCCTGACTTCAAGAAGACCACGAACCTAGCAATCTAGCAAACACTAAAGTACCACTGTCTCCATTTTAAAGACGAGCAAGCCAAGGATCCAGGGGTGAAGAAATCTGTTTAAGGTTACATGGCTAATTAGAGACAGAACTGAGATTAGAAGCCAGGTGCCCTGGCTTTTGGAAAGCAGGCTAGAAATTGATATCTTCAAATGCTGGTTGTTAAATAACGGACATTAAGTGTCCAGTGGGCTTTAAGTATTGACTCCATCTCTATCTAATTTTCTGTCTCTTAGATACATTTATACAAGGGTCATGAAGTCTTCGAGGTCATGTATTCAATGAGCCATATAGCATAGAAAATCTCACTGTACCTAACTGGTGGGTCATTCCACCTCTTCTTAAACACCTGTTGTGATGGAGGTCTCACCCGACCAAGGCATTTGAGAGGTGCTACACCAAGTCATCAGTATGTCTCAGAAAAGGCTGTGTAACGGTCTGGTGCCACTCACTCCCATCCCTCACCTCTGCTTTGATGTGTTTTCCTCTTCCAGAAGCTTTTTTGAGGGTGCAGAGTTTCCTGGGAAGTGTCAACTTGAGTCATCATTGTCTAAATTTTTGCCCACACTTCGTGAGGGAATCCAGAAATTTCATGTCTAGAATTAGCAAATGGTATGAAAAGAAGACTCTTGATCAGGGTCCATGGAACCTTCCATGACTCTGCGCTAGCACATCCCAAGTCAGCACCTCTCTACACAACTCTCCTATTCCCATCCCTACAGTTGTCAATGAGGAAAATGGTTTCAGGAGCCCGAGGGAGTCAGTGATGAGACTCAAGGAAATCACTTGGAATGTGCCTAGGAAGACACAGAAGCTCATCTTTGGTACGAGCTTTCATTTTAATCTTTCAATCAACTTTTCAATCCCCCGTTGCCAGTCCTCGGGATGGAAGCACGGACAGACTCAATTTAATGGTTCACCCTGGGTGAGGGGCCAGCAATGTGGAGGACTATCAGTGAGTGACCATTCCTACGTCATCTTGCCCATAAAAAGCCAAAACGACCCCAGTTCTGACTCAGAAAAGCATACGCACAAAATTAATTGAAATTGTATTTTTAATGAAGCCCTCATCTCATACCAGGATTGATGAGTTACCCTTGATAGGAAGTTAAAAACACCTTTGTACTGAGGGAAGATAAATGGTCTCACTCTGACCCCATCAACAGGAGGCTTCTTTGCACTTCTTTCATGTCCCAGGTTGACTTCTGCTGTGGAGGCCCAGAGGCAGGAGGAAGGGAGCTTTAGAGCCAACTCTTCCTGCATGATCTGTGTGCCTTTAGCACCTGGCTCTGGAGGTCTGGGCAGGGTTGGCTCACAGAAGGATGATGCGGGGACAACTGAATATACCAGCCAGCCCAACTGCATCATTTTCCAGAATCAAGGCGCCTGGACTGTATATGGGGCTGGGGCCCCAGTCATATGGCAATGCCTCAGGTGCACAGATGAGTTTGCTCAAGGACTGATATTTCAACTCTGATACATTTTTCAATAATCATTGATAAAAGTCTTTTCAAAAGTTATTACATATTCCTTTGTCATACAAATAACATTTGCCAAGCATAATTTAACCTTTTCTTACTGCAATTATCAATTTGATTGTGCAATAATGTGCTGGGTCAGAAAAAATTATATTGAGGTATTTGAAGCTATTTATCCACCTACTGAATAGCCCGAGATTGCTAACATTCTCGTCTTCTTGGGTCTGAGCTAAATAATCCTATTTCTTTACCTGCTGCCACACTTTTACTTGTTGCTTTTTGCTGTTATGAAGTACAGTTATGTAAAAAAAAAAAAAAGAAGAGAATCTTTAGGAATCCCCAGACCAGAAAGACCACGAGTCCAGATCACATCTTTTCCTGCTTCCAGCATTATTCAGTGCCTACCACAGTGCCTGGGGCAGAGCAGGAGAGCATTGATTCATTGATGAATAAGTGAGTATACCATTTAGTTTGCAATCTGGCTTTACTACTTATGATTTGCATCATCTTGGGCAAGCCCAGAGTCTCAATTTCCAAATCTGCAAAATGGGAAATATATTATTTTCAGGACTCTTGCCAAAATTAAATTAATTGAATCAAAGCATTGATAAGAAAGTGCCTGTGAACTGTAGAGTGCAATACAGAACCCCTGTTTGTACTTTGTAACAAGATTGGGACTATTATTATATATTGCTGGTTTATGGAGGGTAGCCTGTCTGCTCTTCTGGACATGGGTCTGACACAAAAGACCTTGGCTAACTAAGGCAGCAGGTAAAAGAAACCAAGGCAGATGAAATGCAGATGAAATAGGCCAGGAGGCTTCATCCTGGACACAGTGTGTGTGTAGTCCAGCAGTGTCCACCAGTTGGCTTACCTTGGCAGGTGACGTGTCTCCAGGACCTACTCCTCTCCCACCCTGTCTTCACCTCAACTCTCCTCCCTGTCCCCAGCACCCCATATGTGTCTCATCTCCCTAATATCACCAGATGTGAGGAATCCATCCATGTAAAGGAGGGCAGGACTTAATCTCCTGCCCCTTCGAGGAGATATGGATCAGATTGCTCCAGTTAGAGGCTTTTCTTAATCTGAATTGACACGGACTTTGACCTGGAACAGAGAATTTGCTAGGAGCCTCCCATTATCATCAGTCCTCCTAAAGAATTTTTTAAAGTAAGAAATTCACATTTCAAACAGGGTAAATGAAATGCTTAAGCACCTAAAATGAGAAGCTAACAGTGGATTTCCAGGAAGCCTTCACAGATTGACAACACTCAGGTCCTGGGTAAGGCCAGACTGAGGAGGTAGGATCTTGCCTATCACTTCTCAAGTCCCTCAGTGAAAGATGCCACCTGGTTGGCTAGACCTTGTTCACAGAGGTCTGAGAATCGCTGAGTGACACTGCAGATGGTCACATCCCAAATGCCTGGCCTCCCAGTTCTCCTGGATTCCAAGACAAGCTCAGGTATCCTGACTCTTTTCCAGGGCACGATGAGTTCCCTGTGCTCCCTTTAGAGGCCAGGTGCAAGGGCTAAAGCTAACAGCCTGGGAATTTTACAACCAACTACTTTAAAGTTCTTATTGTTTTCTCCAGAAGCATTCAGATAATCACTACAACCACTATCAGTATAGGCACAAGCGCCAAAGTCACCACCACCACAATTAACACCACTAACCCCATCACTATCACCAAACCATCACCACCACCACCATCACCACCACTACAACCACCACCATCACCATCACCACCCCACCACACTTACCATCACCACCACCACCACCACCATCACCACCACTACAACCACCACCACCACCATCACCACCCCACCGCAATTACGATCACCATCACCACCACCACCACTACCACAATTACCATCACCACCACCGCCACCATAATCACCACCACCACCATCACCATCACTACCACCACCACCACCAGCATCACCACCCTCACCACCACCACCACCATCCTCACATCACCATCACCACCACCCTCATTATCACTACCTCCACCACCCTTACCACCACCCTTGCCACCACCACCATTACCACCATCATCACAAACACCCTCACCACCACCATTACTCTCACCATTACCACACCACCACCACAAACACCCTCACCACCACCATCCCATCACCACCACAACCAACACCCTCACCACTCACATCACCACTGCCACCCTCACTATCACCACCACCATCACCATGACCACCACCCTCATCACCCTTACCACCCCCAGCACCATCCTCAACACCATCCTCACTATCATCACCACCACCATCATCACCACCAACACCCTTACCAACATCGTCACCACCACCATCACCACCATCATGACAAACACCCTCACTACCACCCTCACTATAACTATCACCACTACCATCACCACCACCATCACAAACACCCTCACCACCAGTACCCTCCCACTGCTAGCACCACAGCCACCCTCACTATCACTACCACCACCACCATCACCACTACCCTCACCACCACTACAGCCACCACCATCACCATTACTGCCATCACCATCACCATTACTGCCATCACCACAACCACCCTCATCAATACCACCATCCCCATCACCACCACCACCACCATGGTCACCACAACCATCACTATCACCACCTTCACTACCACCACCAATAACAACATAATCACCACCGCTAACACAGGACTGGGTTTGAATTAGAGTCCAGTCATTTATTAGCCCTATAACTTTCCAAAACTTATTTAAACTCTCTGAATCTTAGATTCCTGACAATAACATTCCCAGAAGTGCATGAATTAGAAACAATATATGTACAAAAGCACAAGACAGCTCCCACGTCTATGGTAGCTACTGTTAAAAGGGTATGTTTGTCAAGAGAAGATTAAATTGATTTATCAATAGTTAATCATTTCAGGGAGAAGAGGAAAATTCTCACCCCAAGTCCTGGGGGCTGTCTGCCACCTGGAGAAAAACAGTATGAAGTTAGTATGTCAGGGGATCTGGCTCTTCAGCCCCGCCCTATCCTAGAGTGTGCTGATTGCTTTGTTTGCTCTCTGCTCTGTTTTCTCCAACCCTGGGAGACGCACTGTTAAGAAAGTGGTGAATCTGCTGGAGGAGATGCCTCTATTCTTCTTGCATCACTTGCAGCAAATGTGCACAAAATGACAGCCAGATCAACCCTGCCAAATTCCTGGATCGCAGGGCATTCAGAATAGAGAGATGCCAAAAGTTAGAATCCCAGCTAGCTTCCTCTAGCTCTTTCACCATCTTAGGAACTTGCTGAGTGACATTGACCTATGAGTAGCCAGGCCCCCAGTCAAGCACTATTGCTGGGTGACCTTCTGCCTCCCTCCCTCTCTTCCTCCCTCCTCCCTTCACTTTTTCTTCCCATCCCTTGTCATTAGTCCATAAACCACTGCTGTGTCCACAAGGGCCCAGGACCCTAGGGTACCCTCTCTGTCTACATGCTCTGAGGCATGCATGATGGCACCTCTGCCCCTTTGCCTATGCTCTGTCCTTTGGGAGGGCACGTCTCTTGGCAGACAATTGGTTGTGACCTGCCAGAGGTGCCACTCGGTGTGTGTGCCAAATACCATCTCCTCTCCCTCCCGGCATGCCAGGCTCCTCTGACAAGGAAGGGTAAAGACCCTCCAGGGTTCTCAAGAACATCAATATGTTTTGTATTTAATGTGCTGGCTCTGTTACAGCAAATTAAAGCGAGGGGGCCTGGTGGAAGGGAACACAGCCTGCAGTTCCCTGTCCCTTGTCGAACAGGAGGCTCTGGAAACAGCACTCCAGTGTGGAGAAGGAGTGTGCATTACACCCCCCTGCAGGAACAGAGCAGACATTAGACAAAGCCCCGAGTCTTAATGGGATGCATCCGGCAAACATCTGAGCTTGGGCCTTCAATCACAAACGCTGCAGGATTTAAAAATGAATAAACTTCACATTGTGTTTCTCTTATTTATCCTTTATGCAAATTGTCCCAGGGAGGACCCATTATGCACACTGCATGGGGACAGCAGAGGCTGGCTTTGAGGCTTGGAGGACCACTTGCAAGCCTTTCCTGGAATGCCAGGCCCGTCCTGGTGCTTTACAGAGAGAGAGAAAGTGATCATAAAAGGGAAATAAACAGATTCTGAGTGGTTGGCTCATGCAGAAAGCATAGGCACATGCGCACAATGACACACCACATACACATGAGCCACACATGGACGACATTCGAGCAGCCCTGCTGCCAGGACGCGAAGGCCTCTGCAAGGAGGGCAGGAGTCATCTCCCCAGTTATTTTCTCCCATTACTAATGGGAGGAAACGGCCTTTTGTGAGGCTGACCAGGCATGGGCAGGGCAGTGGGACACCATTACATGGTAGGAATTCCTGGCTGCACTCTGATTTTGGAGCAGCCCCTGTGGGCCAGACCCTGGCCTGATGCTGCCACATCCCCTGCCAAGGCCTTCTGGCTCCCTGGGAGCTTCCTGGTTCAGGGTGGAGTCAGGGAGCAGTGGATCAGGAAGTTGGGGCTGCGAGCTTGGCCTGAGGGAGCCAACAGTCACTGGAGTCAGGCCAGGTCACCCCAGGCCCAAGAAGTGCAGGGCCAAATCCAGGGACACAGCAGGGCTCACAGAAGGAGGGAAGGGACCACAGCAAATGAAGGAAGCTGAGATGGAAGAGGAAGGCAGGGCGCCATACCTGTTAGAATGCCACTCCCTGTTCTAATGGGTGTGGTGCCCTGCACACCACCTCAGGCACCTGTGCAGTAAGAGTTCACCCCCTGCAGTTCCTGACTTGGAAAGATGGTGGCCTGTGCCTGGCCACAGGGTGTACCCTGTGCACAATGGGTCTCGAGGACCCAGCAGCATGGGCTGTGTGCCTAGCACAGGGCTAGGCACCTGGCAGGTATGGGAAAGATGCTTGCCGGCTCAGTGGATGTCAGGGGAGTACCAGGCTCTGGAAGGGGTTAAGCCAGCCCAGGAACCTGACACATTGACTCAGAGTGCTCAAGACAGAGGGTACCATCAACATATAAAGACAATGCAAACTGAAATCAGACACCTGGTGCCCTGGGACCTCACCCTGGGCAGCCCCTCTGTGCCATCTCCTGGGGTCGCATGACTCTCAGGACATTTCTGTTCCTCCTCAGCTTCTCTTCTGCCTGTGTGGACCTGGAGTGGGCCTTTTCCTCCTCTTTAGAGAACATAATAAGCGGGTGGGCAGAACTCTCTGGCTCCTCCTTCATTTCTACTCACTCCCAATCCCCCGTGGTTGCCCCACCCTCCCGCACGGGGACAGAGGAGGCCCTCCATTTCCAGGCTCAGAGATGGGAAAGCCAGGGGCCACGTCTCCAATGTCTCCTGCTCCCGCATTCCCTCCATCTAAGCTGTTCACCTTCCAGAGGGTCCCTGGGGCTCACACTTCACTTCTGCCACCCTCACCTCTGCATCCTGGTCCAGCCCCGCAGCCTACTCGTCTGCACTCATCCTGGCTCTGGCGCCCCCTTCAGGCAGAGCCGCCTCACGCAAGCGCTGCTTTGATCACCTGTCCCTCCTCTGGGAACCCACCTGACTCCTAGGATCATCGCATCCAGACACAGCCTCTGCCTGATTCTTGAGGGTCTTTGTAGCCCCTTCTCACAATTTATTTAGACCTCAAACCAACAATCTACTTAATAATTTAAATCCCTTTCCTCAGCCATTCAGTGAGCATTCATTGAATACCTACTATGTGCACAATCCTGCACTTGTCTGAAGGGTTACACAGATGAAGGAGGCATAATCTGTCCCCCCATCTTTGGGGCACACAGATGAAAATATGTGGTTTCAACATAATGTGATCTTTCAAAATTTCAAGATGAAATGGGGGAGAATTGAGAAAGGTAGGTGGAGGGAAAAATCGCTCCCAGGCAAATATATCTTGAAGATAATGTCTTTTAGGTCATCAGTGTGTATTTTTTGGAAAAGGCATGGCATGATTGTCTTTGACAGGGGTGAACACGCATGGAGACTAAGATGAGCACGGATAAGAAGGGGAACAGGATTAAATTCTTTAATTCACCTGCCTATGACAGATACCACATTGAGAAATTGAAATTTATAATATCATTTAAAAGGTATAAAATTCCAGGAAGCTGATGTGGAAAGGGATTTTTAATTATTCTGAGTGATTCTTACAGGATGGGGCAGGGCAGGCCAGTGTTGTAATTGACATCCTGAGCTCTGGCACCAGATTGCCTGGAGTTAAGTGTGGCTCTGCCCCCCCGTTAGCTGTGTGACTATTAGAAAGTAACTTAATCTCTCTGTTCTGTTTCTTTCTTTGTAAAATGGGGATAGCAATTACACCTATCTCTTTGGATTGTGGTGAGGCTTTAATGAGTGATTATGGACAAAGTACATAGAACAGCGCCTGGCATAGAGGTAGTGTTAGCCATTATTACTGTCCTAAGTCACTTTAGATGTGTAAATTTATTTAATTCCCTCTGTAACCTTTTGATATATATATATGTGTATATATATATGTAGTATATATATATATTATATATATACTACATATATATATTATATATATACACACATATATATATAATATATATATATATATAAAATATATACCCATTTCACAGATGAGGAAACTGAGGAACAGATAGGTTAATTATACTTTGCAAGAACACACAGCTGATAAATGGAGGAACTACAATTTAAACCAGGAATTCTGCCTTCAAATTCTACTACTAAGTTCTCATATAGCTAGGGGACAGCTGTCCATACAGCTGTCTCATATAGCTAGGGGACAGAGGTCCATACGGGGCTGCCCGGGACTTAGGCATCACTAAGAACAGCTGTGGCTTTCTAAAACAAAACAAAAAGTATTTATTGAAAAAAAATGGAAGTGTTGCTAAAAAAGGAAGTGGAAACCACTGATATTAGTCTATCCTACATTTGAGAGGGGAAGAAGCAGAGGTGGAGTGACGGGCAGGAATCCATTCCGTGTGGGAGACTTAGTGTGTGGCCACGGCTTGGGTCTCCTTGCAGACACTTTGATCTTTCTTTGATGGCATCTCACCCTGATCAAAAGGTCTTAAACAGATTAAAAACCTCCCTAAATGAACAGGACGATCACAAATGTTAGGGTTGTGATGGGCAAGTAGCTTGTGATGCCAGCTAGGAACTAAGCCTCCCTCAGAGTAGCCAAGAAGGCGAATTAACCTAGGCTTGGCATGAGCCTGCGGAGACTGCCAAGGCCTCTGGGCCTCCACCAGCTCCTCTATGCAAATGTTAGGGAGCAATTTGCATAGGGAAAATGTAATTACGCAAATTGGAACTGGGCCAGGACCTCATCGCCTGGACTGGGGAAGTGCTGGAGGATCCTTCAAAACAGAAAAGCCACCTCCTTTTTCTCTCCCTGCACCCCCAGCCCTCCAGGGTCAGATCAGAGGAACCTTAGAAATGAGACTGTTCCTTCTGAGAGCCCTGCAGAGAGATCTTGGTGGCTTCCCCCTTCCTATAGCCTCAGAACTGGGAAGGCAGGACTTCTGAAGTCACAGCTATAGGTGAATGGAGCTTGGATTTCTAAGTCCTCACACTCCTGCCAATGTCATTTCACAGCGACAGAACATGAGCTCTCAAGTTAATCTGTTCAATATGTTTTGTTTTATAAGTTATCATTAAACTGATGCCTGTCTACTGCCCTCAATGGAAAGGGTTTCAAACCACCTGACCTTTGACCAAAACAGACAATGCAGCAGTTGCACATCAAAAAACGCCAGTCCCAAAGGCAGGCAGTAACCCTCTGAGACATAAATCTCTGGGAGAGGAGCCACATGCCACCTTGGGTACCAAGGTCAAGTTCCCTGACCTTGACGTTCCCATTCACAAACTGAGGGAGGTGAACTTACGAACCCTGAGATTCAGACCACTCTAGCATTCTAGTATTCTACATCCTTCTAAGAATTCCCCATGAAACTCACAAACAAGTGACCTGCACAAGCATCCACATATCATGTGATGAAGACCATCACAGCCACACCCCCACCAGTAGAAGGTGATCTGAGCATTCGGGAAGCCTATGATACTCCATTCATGCAGTAGTAACACACAGAAAGGCATTAATCCATCTTTTTATTTGGTCAATCTATTCATTTCATCCCACAAATAAGAAAGTAAACACCTATTTGACTTACTGGATATTGGGTGAGAAATACAAAGGTAATTAAGACCCACCTAGGCCTTGGGTGCTCACCTAGAGTGGAGCCAAGCTGGCTTCCCAGAGCTGCCATTAGCATAATATTCCTGCAGCTGTTGTCCTAGGGAACCCAGCTCTTAGCTATTCTTTTGCTGGAAAGGGAATGCTTTGTTTAAGGGCTCCTGTTTGATTTCTGAAGCCGGGCACAGGCTCTTACAGGAAACAGTGGGGGACTGCTGCACGCATGGAGAAGTGCCATGCTCAGGGCAAAATCTGCTGTTTGGTGAACTGCTCTGCCTTGCCTTTGTGTCAGTATGATTTGATGGAACCATTAAGCTTTAACAATGCAGAAAATAAATCCCTATTAAAATATATGCACCTTAAAGTGTTGAATTCTCAAACCAAATGGCAGAGGGGAACCACAAGCTGCTCCTCCCCTCCTCTGCCTGCCACTAGTGTTGACAAAAAGAGTCAAACTCTGTAAAATATTTTTAGAGATTTATTCTGAGCCAAATATGAGTAACCATGTCCCACAACACAGCCCTCAAGAGGCCCTGAGAACATGTGCCCAAGGTGGCCGGGGTACAGCTTGGTTTTATATATTTTAGGGAGGCATGAGACATCAATCAAATACATTTAAGAAATTCATTGATTTGGTTCAGAAAGGCAGGACAACTCAAAAAGGGGGGTTTCCAGGCTATTGGTAAATTTAAACACTTTCTGGTTGACAATGGTTGAGTTTATCTGAAGACCTGAGATCAATAAATAGGAAATGTACAGGTTAAGATAAATGATTGTGGAGACCAACTTTTATTGTGCAGAGAAAGTTCTCAGATAGTAGATTTCAGAGAGAGAGAGCAGGTTGTAAACTGTTTCTTATCAGACCTAAAAGGGTATCTGGCTCTTAGTTGATTATCTCCTGGATCTGGAAAGAAAGAAAGGAAAACAAAGGGGAAAGGGAATTCTCTACAGAATGTGGGTTTTTCCCACAAGAGACTTTGCAGGGCAACTTCAAGGTATGGCAAAGAAATATATTTGGGGGTTACATATTTTGATTTGTTTTTCTTGTCTTACAATGCTAGAGTTAGATTGGAAAGTAAATCATGAAACATAGGATCAAATAAAACCCATCTGATGAGAATTTTTATAGTTTCTAGGACATGACTCCCTAGTCCCCTTAGATAGGAATTTGGGCAAGATAAGAAAAATCAGACCTTAGTCTTCACTAGCCTGACTATCCTTCAAGGCCAATTAGGAAGTCTCTTCTTCCAAGAAGCCTTCCTTGATCCATCCTGGCTGGGAGTAATCTCTCACCCTTCAACCAGCCATGGACATTTATTTATCAAACACCTAGGGTAGAATTTGATTTTGATGATAACCAGATTGGATTACAAATGTGAGTGCCACAAGAGTGGTTATTCCGTGCCCTTCAGCCTCATACTCCCATTTTATACCCACTGCCCATTCCCAGACATAGTAAGGGCTCCTGTAATTTTTTTTTTTTTTGATTGAGCGAATGCCCTTGGCTGCAGAATTAGATACCTTATCTCCCTCACCATAGCCTACATGAAATCCATAGTGCCCAAGATCTCTAGCAATGGCACTCCCTATTGAGACCTCAGGAAAATTTGGCAAGGCCCAGCTCTTAGAGAGTCCCAGCCCTCAGAACCCTTTCCCTTGCCTCTAATCTCATGTGATTGGGATTTCATTTGAATCCTACCTCCGTCTTACAGACCTGTAATGTCATTTACCTCCTAATTTGCCACACGCTTTTCATCTGATTATGTTACATCTCGCTAGCTGGAGAAGGAAGTCACTATCACTAAAGGCCAAGACTTTATCTCTCTCCCTTTCAGAGACCAAAATTGTGCTGAGTACAGATGGATGCTTAACATATATTTGCCAATGAACTGACAAGCCCAGGGCTTGCAATTTGGTCTAAACACCTAAGCAACAAACAAGCAGAGAATAATGTTTTAGAGCTAAGATATTTCTCCAGTTGCCCAAAGAAAAATGGGCACTAGGACCAGGAAGGCAGACAGGAGAAATGCAGGAAGACCTGACTACAAAGCTGTTTATTCCATGAAGGACCTTGTTTTCCCTGAGTCAGCCTATGATGGCAAGGCTGGACAGGGCTCTGGTACCAGCACCACTTCTCTCCAGCTGTGGATCCTTGGATAAATAATAATCTCACTTGGCCTATTTTCTTGTCATTTTTTTTCACATTAAGTGCCAGGTCTTATCTTAATTCCTGGGGAAAGAAAAATAAATCAAAGGTAATCCATCCCAACCCTAATAAACAAGTTTCTAGTTAGTGGAAAGATAGATGTGGAATAATAGAAATTAGAGGGCAGCCTGGTGCTGTAAAGAGTTGAGCAAATAATATACGATATGGAAACGCTCGGAGGGACCAGAGCCACTCCTGCTGGCTGCAGAATCAAAAATTTCTGAAAGGGGCAACCTTAAATTGGCCAAAGTAGTTCAAAAAAGAGCTTTCCAGGCAGAGAATATAGCAAACATGTTAGTTTTCTATTGCTGCTGTAACTAATTATCACAAATTTACGGCTCAAGGCAGTGCAAATGTACTTTCTCACAGTTCTGTAGGTCAGAAGTTTCACATAGGTCTTACTTGGTTTAAGCCACGGTGTCAACAGGACTGCATTCTTTTCTGGAGGTTCTGGAGAAGGATCCATTCCCCTACTTTTCCCAAGTTCTAGAGGTTGCCCACATTCCTTGGTTCATAGCCCCTTCTTCCCATCTTCAAAGCCAACAACAGCAAGCTGAGTCTTTCATACATTGTGTCACTCTGACCTCCTCTTCTGTCTCCCTTCTCCAACTTTAAGCACCTTGTGATGACATTGGGCCCACTTCAATACTCTAGGATAATCTCCCTATTGTGTGGTCAGCTGTTCAACTGATTAACAACCTTAATTCACCTTTTCCATAAAAAGTAGCAGATTCACAGATTCCAGGGATTAGAACATGAACATCTTTAGAGAACCATTATTCTTCATCCCATAGCAAGGTCAAAGGCACAGAGATGTGTGATGACTTATTCTTCCTGGGGACAGAGAAGGGTTTGGGGTCAACAACATGGAGTATTGGCAGAGGAAGAACCAGGTTATAAAGGTTCTTGTATACCAAGTACATTACTTATTCTTCTCATCCTTCTTTCCTTCCTTCCTTCTTTCCTTCCTTCCTTCCTTCCTTCCTTCCTTCCTTCCTTCCTTCCTTCCTTCCTTCCTTCTTCCTTTCTTTTCTTCTTTCTTCCTCAGGATCACACTCTGTCATTCAGCTGCAGTGCAGTGGTACAATCACAGCTCACTGAAACCTTGCCTCCTGGGATCAGGTGATCCTTCTACCTTAGCCTCTTGAGTAGCTGGGCCACAGGTGCATACCACCACACCTGGCTAATTTTTGTATTTTTTGTAGAGATGGGATTTTCCCATGTTTCCCAGGCTGGTCTCGAACTCCTGGGCTCAAGAGGTCCATCTGCCTTGTGCTAGGATTATAGGCATGAGCCACTGCACTTAACCTACATTACTTATTTGTTAACCACTATGGCATTTAAGCAGATGAGTGACCTTGTCACCTCCATTTTCTGAGCAATCACTCTAGCCAATGGGCTAGAGAGGAAATAGAGGGAAGTGAGGCAGGAGACTGGTTAGGAGACCACTAGAGTAGTCCACAAAGGAGGAGAGAAACTCTGAACCAAGGCAGTGACCATGGAGATGAATAGAGGGTATGAAACTACTTTGGAGAAATAATTGCCAAAATATGGAGATTGCTGTAGTGAGGTGTATAAGGAAGAAGGAGGGGTTAGGGATGGAGGATGTTTCTAGCTTGGGAGCCCAGATCAATGATGGTTTCATTAACTGAGTGGAGACTTACAGAACAGGGGTGATAACACAAAGTTTTATGTGCCATTGGGCCACCTGGGTGAAGAAGTCCTGTAGGCAGGTCGTGAGGTTAGGGCACTAGAACCTGGACTAAGAATACCTTCCTGCCCATACAAGAAATCAGGAGAACATGTCGTTACTCACCAGTTTATCATAGACAAGAGCAACTATGGCCTCCTTCTCTGAAGACACCTTAGTGAGGCTCAGAAACAAATGTTTTGCTGGCCTCTTTGGTATGTTCACTGGCCTAGGTTCTACGGTGAAACAAAGAGATCTCATCTCCTAGGTGCTCTTACACTTGAGAGGTGCCAGATACCATGGGAAGCCAGGACACAAGAATCAAGAGAAATGCAATAACACAAGGGCCAAAAAATTAGCTAATCTGGCCCAAGCCAGAAGCCTGTGTGTGGTGTAGATGTCCCCTTGCCTCTTACCTTCACATCACTAAGTCCTTTTGATGATATCTTCTACACACGCTGGATTCTGCCTTTCCTCCTGCTTAAGCACAGGCATTTCACAGTCTCTATTTGAATTAGTATGAAAGTGTGTGAAACAGTTCCCTGTCTCTGGTCTTGTTCCCCTTCCATCTGTTCTTTAAATGATAGCCAGAGAGAAGGATTTCTCTAACTCCAATAAAGCATAGAGAGAACATTTAAATATAGGAGAGAAGGCCTTTCTGAACAGGACATAAAACAAACAATCCATGAAAGAAAAGAATGATAAATTTGAATACATTAAAATTAAAATTTTCTACTTGGAAAAGAATGCCATAAACAAAGTCAAAAGTCAAGAAACTAAGAAAAAATTATTTGCAATATAAATGACACGGCACTAATAACCTCAGTATATAGATGATGCCTACAGATCAATAAAAGAAAAACATAACTATTCAATACAAAAATTGGCAAGGGAACATGAAGAGAAAATAAAATATAGACAGTTTTTATACATATAAAAAGAAGGTCTAACTTACAATAAGAAAAATGTTAATTTTTCTAAAATTAAAAACTATCAGATTAACCATGTCAAAAAGCTTGATAATACACTTAATTGATAAATTTGTGGAAACAGACACAGATGGGAATGTACTAGGATTTGGGAACTGTAAATGTCTACCTTTTAAAATATCAAATATATTTTTTGAAGAATATATTTAAAGAATATATTCTCTGAAATTATATATCTATAAAATTATTTCATAAGCCCAGATATAGTTACATATATGCAAGCACAAAATTAAGTATAAGGACATTCACTAAAAATATCTTAAATGTCAGACAACTGCTTAAATAATCATAGTTTATTCACATTATAGAATGCTACATAGTTATTAAAAAGAATGAAGCAGAAAAAAGAATGAGGTAGTGCTACAAGCTTACTGTGGAACAATCTCCAAGATAAAATACTAGCAATAAAATAAATACTTATATAGCATCTATTATATGTCAGGCATTATTCTATATGTTTTATATATTTATGTATAGTTTTATATTTATAACATATTTCTATATATTTAACTCATTTAATGATTATAATAACCTTATATGAATTATTATTATTATTCCCATTTTATAGATGAGGATTCTGAGGCACACTAGAGTTCAGCAATTTGTCCATTATGAACATATATATATGTGTGTGTATAGCTGTGATTTTTTTCTGTCTGTGCTTCAATGTGGATATTTACATGTAATCTATTTTCTAGTTCACTAATTATTCTCTTTGGTATGTATAATTCATTGAGTTCTTAATTTCAGTTAATATATTTTTCAGTTTTAGAATTTTCATTTGATTCTTTAGTTCTCTACTGAAATGATCAACCTTTTAATTCTTTGAACATATTATCCATAGTGATTTAAAGTCCAAGTCTGATAACTGAACCCCTGGGTCTATTTCTAGTGTCTGTTGTTTATCCTGGCTTTGCAGTCAGCTTCTTGGCCTCTGGCTTCACTTACTTTGGTCTCTTTCTCTTGACTTCCCTCATCTCCTAAATTTTGGCCTTGGAATTCCTCAGAACCTTGAAGTCACTCCAAAACCTTCAAAATAACTTTTTTGTTTTTGTTTTTTGTTATTTTTCTAATTTTGTTTGACTTTTCTAGTTCTTGGAGGAAAAGTCAGTTGAAAATAGCTTAGTGCCCATTCACCAGATATTTTTTTAAGTGGAAGAGAGAAAAGCAAAGGCAGAATTCAGTTGGTTAAAGCATCCCAAGCTAGACAATTTAAATAAGAAAAGGTACTATAGGAAACTCACATTTTTAATTGAGTTAAAAGAGCAAGAAGAGAGCAGGGAGGGGATTTAGAGATCAAGAGGAACAGAGGAAGGAGTGGAAATTATCAGCTTAGGAGCCAAGGCCATCTATCTGGAGCTTGCCCAGCAGAAGCTGGGACCACAAAACCACAGAGTGCCAGGAATGCTGCTCAAAGGTGGAGGATGGGGAGGGTAGCTCGATTACCTAACTTCTCCTGCCCTCCACTCCTCTCCAGTGCCTCCTATTGACCAAACTTATGAGAGAGGCAGTGGCCAAGAAAGCCTGGGAAAAGCAGAGGAAAGCAGGAAGCAAATCTAAGACCAAGTAGGCAAATGAATGGACACCAGGCTACTTGAAAAGACACCTAAGAAACTAGTCATTATTGTGGTTGCTTCTGGGATAGGAGGAGGTAGAGGATTGATGGGCTGGGAAACGAGAGTTGAAAGAGACTTATCATGTCCATGCATTACATATTAACAATAAACATGTATCAATGAAAAGTCAAAGCAAACCTTTCAATGGCTCTCACCTGCCACAGCATTTCTCAGACTTCAGGGTGTGCTAAAATTACCCATTTTACTGGAGAAAATGGACAGCCCATGAATCAGTGTTCTGGGGTGTATCTCAGGAAACTTCATTTTAATAACCAGCTCATGCAATTCTGATGTGGCTGGTCCATGTGGAATACGTGGTGACCAGTAGGGCAGAATTTCAATTTTCTTCTAAATGACCACAAGCCCATTCATGACATATATGACCAATTCCTCTTTGAAACCCTTCCTAACAATGAGGGCAGAGGTTGGCCCTTGTCCCCTTCCTGCCTCTGATCTTTCTGCAGAATGCCCTCCAAATTTTCACCACATTTAGTACCGATCATTTGTGTGTCTGCTTTCCTCATTAGCACCTGGGAGCAGAGGACTTTTCTTATTTATATGAAATCCTAGAAATGCTTTGCATTGTACTCGTCACATAGGAGGTGCCCAATGAAGGTGGGTTAAATGGACTAACTGATGGTTTTCAGAGAAAGAGGGAATCTGAGTCGGCTGAGATGACCAGGAAAGACTTCCCAGAGGAGAAATCGCCTTAGACAAGCAGAGTAGAAGGGAAAATACATTCCAGGCTGGGGAAAGGGAATACACTGAGGTACTAAAGGCAGGCAGGCTCATTTCTATTAGTGAACAACCCTGGCAATGAATATAAAGTGCTTTGGTGTTTCTTTTTTTTTTTTAAGACAAATTCCCTAAAACCATACTCGGTGGGTTGCGTATCCCCCCTGTCTGGGGCCATAACTTCCCCAGATGTTAATGAGTACTTCCAGCATTGATCAAGGGGAGAGAGACCCCTAAGGGTTTATAAAACATGCAGATGACTGGTTTTTAACGAATGCAAAATGTCAAACAAAAGCAGCATCACAGGCCAGTTACTCATGCATAGTAAAGTTCCCAGGGAAAAAGGAGCAAATAAATAGGGGAAAAATACCTTGGCTGGAACCGTTTCTAATAGGCAATGGACAATTGGGAACAGCGGGGGTTTGCAGGGACATGGGAGCAAATAGCAAATACATTTGGAAGATATCAGTGACAGAGAGCTCAAGGCTGTACCAAATAACCCTCTGGCTTTTGTTTTTATTAGGGAATAGGGCTCGTATTCAGCCCTCTCATGATAAAAATGTACAGAGCTAAGCTTTTGTTTGTTTATTTCTAGGAGGGGGAAGGAGAATGAGTTGGACATATATACAGCAAGAAGAAAAAGATTCTAGAAATGCTGGTGCTTAAATGGGACTTCTCTGTGTCCCATTTGAGCTTGAAGCCACTGACTTGATCTTTGCCTTCTTTGAATATGAAGAGGACTTAGCTTGACCCCAGAACTTATATTCTCACACAAACTCAAATTTCAGCTTTTCACAATATTTCCAAATGTGGTCATACACAAAGTCATTGTATTTGTGTTTGTAGGTGTGTGTGTGAAAGGGACTAATTTGTTTAACATAAAAAGTTTCCGTAACCTTGTTTTGGCATGCCTTCATTTTTTTTAAACATACCCAGAGCTTCAAACCCTGAATATAGCCTGGGCCTCTTTCAGCCTTGCCTGCTAGACTGGCTTTCTGCTTGGGTGGTACAGATGGCGTGATCTCAGAAGCACTGGGAAGGCACTCTACCCCCTATATCCCCCTACAACCCTCACACACCTGCTTAATGATGCTTGGAATCCCTTTGTCAGGGAGCCCTGTCTTTCTTTCCATACTGGGAAATGAACCTTAAGTTGCAAACTCTCTAGGGAGAGGAACCCTAAGGTCTTACATTGGCTTGGAAATCTCAGTGGATGTCTCTGAGCCTTTCTGGGGAACAGGTAGTGCTCCTCACACATTTCATCACAGCTGCATTTTGTCAGCAGCGGTGAAAGATTAGCCCATTCCACAGAGTCTGCAGCTTCCCCAGAGAGGCTGCAATAGGTAGAAAATGTCTATAAAGTTTCATGTTTGATAAATTTCCTGCAAATATTGGACTCTTTCATCACCTACCCAAGTTTGTTTTAACATAAAATGGTGTTTATAGTGGACACTTTGGTGTTTCACCTGAATCCTCTTTATAGGCTGAATATACCCATCACCAAGTTGTCAGGAAAAGCAGCTGTTGTTGCTCACAGCTGTGGCACTCACTAGGATGAAGCTAGGCCTAAGTTTAACTGCCCAGGGAACAGCCTCCTCCTAGGGGAGAGTCTGTGGCTTAAGACTGGCTAATATGGAAGCCCAGCCTCCTTGTCCCAACTTGGGACAACTCTAAAGGGTTGTCTCCTAGCATAAGCTGAGACCTTCCTTTATTGCCACCGCATTGCATTGTGGCCAGCCTCTCCCTTTGCCCATCCTGCCTTCCTCTCTTCTCCCAAGAGCACTCCTCACTCAGCCTCTGCACATTGCTCTCCATCTCAGAGTCTAGTTCCCCCATTCTAAGATTGAGTAGCAGCAAGAATCCTCAGATTTAGACACCAAAATGGGGTTTTGAAGCTGGATGTGCCACTGGCTGGCTGGCTGGCAACAAGGATCTCATGACTGCTGGCCAGTGGAGCCTGGATAGCTGTAGCAGTGCAGGCTGTAAGAGTGCAATTTTTGCTAAAACATGTGGCAGTGGTGAATTGGGATGAAATCATCTTGGAAAGGGATAGACAGGCTAGAGTAACATCTGATGCTTGAGAGGGAGAATAAACATAGCTACAGGGACTGTGGAATTGGGTGGCTATTGCTTAAGCACCATCGACCTATCGAAGAGAGATAATGTAGCCTCAGGGTAATTAATCAACAATCCCAAGCAAAATGTGAAAACTAGAGGGCCTTCTGGGCAGCACTAAGGAATCCAAAAGTTCCCACAGATGGAACAGAGAAGCAGGCACAGAATGTATCGTAAGAATAGAAGAGCTTCAGGGAAAGCTGATTGCTCAGCCCAGCAGGTCTCCTGCACACAGGTCAGGGCCTCAATACATAAGGAGGGGGACCCTGAAACTTGGAATAGGGATATCTAGGTAGATGCCACTGAGAAATGTGAACTTCCAAATTCTGCTGAATCTGTAGGACCTGCAGAAGTGGGCCACTCCCCCATTTTAGAGGATATAGGAGATAGTGATTCTTACCACCCCCATACCCACCCCTCCTCTTGCTTACAAATCAGCTCAGGCTTCAAATAAGACAAGTGCCTTGTAAGACAATGCTTGTGCTCCTTGAGTTCTATGATTGTAGGTGTGCAGTCTTATGTCTGGGCTCTCTATTCTGTTCCATTGGTCTATGTGTCTGTTTTTGTACCATGCTCTTTTAGTTACTGTAGCCCTGTAGTATAGTTTGAGGTTGAGTAATGTGATGCCTCTAGTTTTGTTCTTTTTTCCTTAGGATTGCCTTGGTTATTTGGGCTTTTTTCGTTCCATATGAATTTTAAAATGGTTTTTTCTATTTCCGTGAAGAATGTCATTGATAGGAATAGCATTGAATCTGTTTGTTGCTTTGGACAGTATGCCCATTTGAATGATATTGATTCTTCCTGTCCATGAGAGTGGGATGCTTTTCATTTGTTTGTATCATCTCTGATTTCTTTAAGCAGTGTTTTGTAATACTCATTATAGAAATCGTTTGCCTCCCTCGTTAGCTGTATTCCTAGGTATTTTATAATTTTTGTGAAAAATGCTAGAATTTCAGTGGCAGATGGTAGTGGAAGAAACCAAGAGACTCAAAAAAGAAAGTAGTGTGTAGTAGTTTCCTCAGGCTGCCATAACAAAAGTACCACAAACTGGGTGGCTAAGGATAACAAGTTTATTGTCTCACAGTTCTGAAGACCAGAAGTGGGAAATCAAAGTGGTGGCAGGGCCATGCTGCCTCTGAAGGATTGAGGGGAGGGTATGTTCCAGGCCTCTCTTTGGCTTCCAGTAGTTCCTTGGCTTGTGACAACATAATGCCAGTCTTGACAAGGTGTTTTCCCTGTGTCTTTACATCACCTTCCTTTAGTGTGTATCTCTCTTTGTGTCCAAATTTCCCCTTTTAGTAAGGACACCAGTAATATGCAACCTTACTGACTTCATCTTAACATAATCATCTTCAAAGACCCTATTTTCAAGTAAGGTCACATTTATAGGTATTGAGGGTTAGGACTTCAACATATCTTTCAGGAAGGGGAACTAATTCAACTTGTAACAGTCTGCTAAAGCATATACACTACATGAGTCTGGGAAACCCATTATTCAGCAACTTTTTGCAGGAGGGCCTGGAGGAAACTCGGTTTGCCAAAGTGTGAGAGAGCCCTGGTGAGAGGCACCAGCACCACAGGGAAGTTCAGTGGTGGCTGTCCTCTGTAGACTACCAGTGATGGTTAGGAGATGGTGCTACAGAGCTAGAGCCCCTGAGAGCAACAAGGATGATAAGATCCTGAAATAACAGAGCCCAGGAGGTGGCACTCAACTGTCAGAAGCAAGATGGCACAATTATCACAATGGACACCAAGACTGGACTAACACCTCCAGGGGCTCCAGCTACAGGGAGATGTGGGTATGGTGACCTCAGAAGCAAGATAAATGGGCAGTTAAGAGTACTAATTACTTCTACAATCAAAAGAAATCAGGTAAGATTCAGAAAAGATTCAGCTAAGTGGGACTAGAGGGCACAAGTAAACCCCCAGGGACCTCCATTGCACAGGAAGAGGCCACTGTCTTTTCCTCACACCAGTGGTCTCAGCAAATTCCTTGCATCCAGCTAGTGGAAGACGGGTTGTCACTATAATAAAAAGTTGTGATTTCTTGCCCAGTTTCTGGACCTGAACTAGTTTTCAGGCTCAGAACCTCCTGACTAAAGGAGAGGCTAGGTTCCTATGTGAAAGGACCCTATAACATTGTGAGAAAACTATTATATATTCCTTTCTCCAGTGATTTACACATATAGCCGTGTGTTGGAGAAAGAGAAAAACCTGGACCTTTCAAGGAGTCTGAGTTGACATTTATACTCAGGGATACAAAGTGCCACCATGGTCACCTTGCTCAAGAAAGGATTTGGACCGGGATATAAATGGGGTCTTGGCCATAGACACACCTAGTAGACACTTTCCAGGTTTCTGAATGTATCATTGAAATGGACACACCTGGCAGTTGTCAGATTTCCCTGCACCAGTTTCTTGGTCCTTGGAGTAAGAGCTATGGTAGTAGAGAAGGCCACGTCAAAGTTCCTGAAACTGCCTACTGCAGTTTACTACCCTTTCCCCAGGGTAATAAATATGAATTGTACTACTGTGCAGAAGGAATGGTGGTGGGTGCTGTGCTCGAAGACTTAAAGAATGCAGAGGTTATAGTGTCCTGTCATATCTCCATTGAACCCCCTAGTCTGGCCCTACAAAAGCCAGATGGATCCAGGCAGATGACAGTGGACTATCACAAATCTCAACAAATAGGAGTTCCAATTACAATTTCTGGCTGGAGGTAGTGTCTTTGCTAGAGCAGATTAACCTGGACTCTGGCACATGACATGCAGCCACTGAGCTGGCAGATTTTTCCTTTCCCATTTCCATCAGAAGGAAAATCAAAAGTGGTTCACATTCACACGAAATGAAGAACAGTATACATCCATAGCCTTCCCTAGGCTGTATTACCTCTCCTCCCCTCTGTTATAACATCATCTGAAAGAATATGGACCCACTGGGCATCACACAGAGCATCACATTAAACTGGATGAGCAAAGAACGGAAGTATGTTGGAGACCTTAGTAAGATACAAGCACCATCTTACAAAGATTTGGGAGCCCACCACATCAGTAAAACATTTCAGGTACCAAAAGCAGCATATTGTTCTCTTGGGATGACAAATTTTACCCTTTTACTATCTGACAAGGAAGCCTGCAAGATTTGAGGGGGGCCCAGGCTCTGCAGCACATCCAGGTTGCACAGCAGCCAGGAGACCCTATGGCACTGGGTATCTGCGGTGGGAAAAGATTGCATGAGGTTTAAAGCACACCCTGAAGGGAGAATCAGCACAGATCCCCAGTGGTTTGAGCAAGGCCATGCCATTTTCAGCCAAATCACACATTATTGGAAAGCAGCTCCTGGCAGGATACTGGACTCTGGTAGTGACATGGTATCTAACCGTGGGACATCAAGTGACAAAATGGCTTGGCCTGTGCATCACGAGCTGGGTCTGTCAGACACAGAGCCACAGCATCACAAGCTAGGAATTGGTACAAAGTGAGATGGCAGTGATAAACTGGGATTCAGCTAAGTGGGACTAGAGGGCACAAGTAAACCTGCAAGTAGACCCCCAGGTACCTCTGTGGCACTGGTGCCTCTTCCTCACACCAGTGGTCTCAGCAAATTCCTTGCATCCAGCTAATGGAAGAGAGGGGGGAAAAGGCAAACAGTTCAGGAGACCCATCGCCCCACAGGAGGCTTGGGAAATCCTCTCAATGGACAGAGCATGAAGAGTGCATTTGGTGAGCCATTTATTATGGAAAAGAGAGAACATAAGGGGAAAATTATGCACCATGGGCAGTGATGAAGAGCCTGTTAGAATCCTGAAAATATATGAGGGATAAGGATGTCTAGGGAGAGGAAGTAGATAGATTTATGAGAGGGAGTACAAGATCCGAAGGCTTTGTATGGGCTTGTGAATGCCCGTTAGAGAGCATGCCCCATGGAAGAGGCCTTAAAGAGCAAAATACCTAGAATTATACTGCCAGTTAACAGCCAGTCTCTGTCATCACATATACCAATACTCACCTCAGTGCATAATGGGCTCATGAATGGAGTAGCCATGGTGGCAGAGATTAAAGCTACAGCCCAGCAGCATGGGCTCCCACTCAGGAAGGCAGATCTAACTACTACTACTTGAATGTTCTAAAGTCCAAAGCTATGTTTCTGATACTGCATCATCTCGAGACCAACCAGCTACTTGGTGGCAAGTTATTCTGTTGGACCTCTTCAACCCTTGAGGGGGAAGCAATCACCTTTACAGGAATTGACACAATTCCTGCCCACAGGGCCTTGGCCAGTACCACTACTTAAGGCCTGATCCACAAAGCTAAGATATTACACCACCTCTGACAAAAGCCCACTTTACAATAGAGAAAGTGCAGTGGTGGGCATGTGCCCAGGGGATTGATCCAGCAATACTATCAGATGCTGCATCACCCAAAGTCACTGGTCTGATAAAGTGATGGAATGGCCTCTTAGAGATGAAGCTGAGGATATGAGGTTCCATGATGTAATGGTGAACAGTCTGGACTCTGAATGCAGAGATGAAGCTAAGGTACCAGCTTGGAGATGATTTTCTATAAGAATGGAATACCATTCCTAGTATACATGTATATATCCTATATCAATAAACATTATATGGTTCTGTGTTCTATAGGTAGAACGCATGATCCAGGAATTAAGAGGTAGAAGCAGGAGTGGCACTGCTTACTATCAATTCTAGTGACCCACTTGGGGAATTTGTGCTTCTTGACCCCATAACTCTAGGCTCTGTGGCCCAGTGCTGCTGGTTTCTAGAGGAGGATAGTTTCACCAGAGAAAACTGCAAGTGTTCTATTGAATTGTAAGCTATGGCTGCCACCTGGAAAGTACCAAGGGACCATCAAGGAAGGAAGGGAGTTGTGATCCTGGAATAGATAATTGACCCTAACCATCAAGAGAAGGCTGGGCTACTGTTACACGGTGGAGACAGGGAAGAATGCATATGGCACCCAGATGATCTGCTGGAGCAGCTGCTAATCATCCTTGGCCCAACTTTGGCAGCAAGTGGACAAGTGTAGTGGCCATGACCTGAGAAGGACATGATGACCAAAGGACTCAGATAAGACACCTCAGGGGTGAAGGTCTGGGTCACCCCACCAGATAAGCCTCCTAGATCAGCAGAGGTGCTAGACAAGGCTGAGGAGAAACTAGAATAGATAACAGAATAGGGAGATGATGAATATCAATTGTACATGTGAGATCAGTTTCAGTTTGTTCTACTTTGTCCCATAAAGTTTCTCTTAAGTTTCCCCAGGAAACAAGACCAGATGGGATGCATTTGCTGTAAGAAGCAAGTACACAAATTAGCAAAAGGAGTGAACCATAATGGATGTTGGGTGCTCCACCCGGATCTCCTTTTCAGAACCTTCCTGCCCATACCCCAGCTGCTGGGTAAGTCAGCTGCTGAGGGCTAACGTCTGTGTTTCTTCCTGGGCACCAGCTACCTACAGGAAAACACATTGCCCAAAGTTATACCCCCTCCCAGGGACAGCCTGTGTTGCAAATGTCCAGCCCTCATGACTTAATTTGTACCAAGTTAAAGCGTCATTCCAGCTCCACACCTGCCTATGGCATTGGTTAAGAGCTCAGTTGCAACTACCCAGCAGGTCCACTTTCATCCCAATCCTGCCTTCCTCTCTTCCTTATAGAGGAATCTCCTAAGAGCACTCCCCAGGAAAACTCTTTCTCAGAACCTGTTCTCAGAGAACCAATCTAGGACAGTATTGGAAATACTTAGATTTATTTACATCTTCCATCACCAGAGATCTTAAACTGTCTTAGGTTCTGAGCAGTAAACAGAGGGGACTCTCAGTGGAGATTTTGAGGGGAATTTAATGAAGAGACTATTTACACTAATATGAGCAGTGTTAAAGCAGTCACCAAGGAATGCCAAGGCTAACAAAAGACTTGCAACATCGAGGAACCATTACCACCACTTTTAGGTCTGCAGGGACAAGAAGTAGAAATGGTTTAATAAGAGCCTACAGAGGTGTGGAGGCTGTTTCCTATGGGGCTGCAGCCACTGCTGAAATATGACCCTGAGGCACAGAGAGAGCAAGGGAGGAAATAACCCAACCTCTCTCTCCTCTCACCCTTGATCTCCTGAAGATGCACCCCATTGTCCAAATCCACCTGTGAACTGGGTAATGCCTTCTGTAAGAGACAGCCCAACACAACACAGAGCAGGGCAGAGAAGAGTAGGAAATGGATAGGGCCATGGGGAGGTGGCAAAGGAAGATACTAATACAGGTTCCAAGAAGACACACCAACTTTATTTGCAACACCACATACCCTCTGGTCTACTGCTCTGTGCCTGGTAAGGGCATCCCCAATGTGGTCATAATGGAGAGGACCCTGGGGATCTTTAGGCCACATGTAAAGAGTCATGAGGCATTCCTGATGACTTAGGTATTGCTTAACAAGGAAGAACATTAGAAAAAGGAGTTGGATAGCGTGGCTTGAACCTGAGTTGCAAAAATAACACTTGCAAAAATAAATATTGCCGCACACACGCT
The DNA here is from genome assembly GCF_049354715.1 of Callithrix jacchus. NCBI lineage: Eukaryota > Metazoa > Chordata > Mammalia > Primates > Cebidae > Callithrix > Callithrix jacchus. The sequence goes on from NC_133514.1 coordinate 90,696,768, forward strand.
TTTGTGATTCTTCTTTCTTCTTTTGTTAGGCCAAGGGAGAAAGGAAGTCCAGAAGAATTTGAGGCAAATGAACTACCATGGAAGAAAGCAGCATACAGATGAGAACACACTGTGTTCATTCTGGAGATTGAGAAACGCCCCCTCCCTGCAACTACCACGAGTTTGTCTTGGAACAGCCAGATTAGTAGCAGTTGATAAAGATGAGGTCAGCACTCTGGTCATTGGAGAAAGCATGTCATAGGTTTCTGAAGCCAAAATAGGAGTGAGTTGGGGACCCCAAAGTGGCATTTTTCACTTTGAATACTTCCAACCTTGTCCAGGCTTATAGAGACATTTCTGACTTGGCTTTGCCATTTCATTATTATGAACTCTGGATGTCATTCAGGCCATTGACATCTATCAAGCACTGTGCCCAATGCACTAGGCACTTTGCTGCTCTGACATGAGTCCGTGCCCTTCTGAAGAGCTCTGCCTTGGTTCCTATGGGAGGTTATGCGTCTTGTGGGACATTCGTTCCGCGTGAGGGGACTGGTTAGACAGCTAGAAACAAGGAAAGTAGGTCTGAGCACCCAGTACCTTCAGCCTGTCCTTGCCAGAGGTCTGAGGTCAGTTCTCCAGGTCACATTTTTGCTCTTCTGCCTTCAAGGGTCTATTCTCAGTCTCTGTCAACCCACTGCATTCATTTCTCAGCAACTGAAAAGCTCCAGGTAGAAGACAGCAGGTGAGCGGCCTGGGGAAGCATGGGAAGTGTGGCGAGGCACCGCTGCTCACCATGTCTGTATTCTCCTGGTCAGCCTGGGTCTGGGTTACACTTTCTAGTGCATAGTGTGCTGGGGTGGTCATGTGGCTGGTCCTGACCAATGGGATATGGCAGAAGGCATAAGTTACCACTTCTACGACTGGACCATTGATCTCTCAATGATTCACATTCTATTTCCTCTTTGGGAGGCTGAATAGAAGACTCTGATAGCCTGGAGGAATAAGAAGCCACAGGCAGAATGAACCAGAGTCCCGAGGACTGGGCAGAGCAGAAAATTTCCCCCTCACCCCTACCACCACCTACTGACTCACTGTGACCTGAACAGCAAATATGCTCTTACTGGCCTAAGCTACTAACTTTTGTGCTTGTGAAAGCACTAAACCAATCTTGATAAAGTATAAAGCTAGAGAAGAAATAAGGTAAGGCTGGCCTGTTTAGGGGCTGAAATGGAAGACTAAAGAATTTTTTACTTTCTTATAAGAAAAATGGGCTGCTGCAGTCTGTTGAGCAAGGGAGAGGCCTAGTATTCCATCAAAACTCTACCCTGGCTTGGGTGAGGGATTAGAGGGAGCAAGTCTGGTGGCTTGAGGTGCTCGAGTAGTAAGAAGCTACCACCATCATCCAAGGGGGAGAAGGAGGCCTGGACAGAGATGGCAGGAGAAATGGGCTTGAAAGACAAGATAGCCAAGAGTCTAAGCAGGAAGGGTCTGCAGACTGTGATATCTGACAGGTTGTGAAGGATGAAGGAAAGCTTGGAGGGCCATTGCTATGGCTTGAATGTGCTCCCTAAGACATATGTATTGGAAACTTAATCCCCAGTGCAACTGTGCTGGAAAATGGGGCCTAATGACAGTTGAGTAGGCCATGATGGCTCTGCCCTCATAAATGGATTAATGTCATTATCACAGAATCAGGTTTGTTATTGCAGGAATAGGTTTTTTATAAATGGATAAGCTTGGGCCTCTCTTGCTGTCCCTTGTTCTTCTGCCTTTCACCGTGAGATGACACAGCATGAAGGCCCTCACCAGATGCTGACCTTTCAATCTTGAACTTTCCAGTTTCCATAATTGTGAGACAATAAACTTTTGTTTATTATAAATTACCCAGTCTATAGTATTCAGTTAAAACAGCACAAAACAGAACAAGACAGCCATCAAGATTATTGAGGGTCTTGGAGGAAAACCCAGTTTGGGAGAAAGATTATGCCTTCATGTTGGAATATACGAGCTTGAGCTGGCTGAGAGCTATGGGAAGATGCCCAGGCACAACTGGAAATGTCACCCTGGAGCTAAGGACTGGACCAGCACCAGAAGTGATACTGTCTAGAATGAAGCCCATCTTGCCTTTCCCAGAGCTGATCTCTAAGACCCCTTAGGAATAGAGACACCAAAAATACTCTGATCCCAAATGCAGACCTGCACTCCAATATAAATTCAACTTTATAATTTTTCAACAAACATTCTCAGAGGTAGAGATGGACTGAAAGACAGAGTCAAGTTTTACTGAGAAAATGTTTGATGGGTGCTGAGGAGGTGACCCTCATCTGATAGTGAACCCAATATGGTCTCAGTATTCACACTTTTGACAAAAAAAAAAAAAAAAGAGAGAGAGAGAGACAAAGAAGAGACACATTGCAGCATGCGGTTGCTGCAGAATGACAATAGCCAATCCAACCACAAAAGACAGGAATGTGATCTTGGTCCTGAGGAGAAGAACAGCAAATATTCCTCGGCTCCGGATGAACTTAGAAATGAAAGAGAAGCCACTTGTAAATTTCGCTAGCACTTTGGCAGTGATAAAAGAAAATACTTTTGCAATAAATGAGGTGCTACTAAATAAATGAATCACTTGAAAATGTAATTGAGGGATAGCTGAGATAAATTAAAAAACAGATTAAAGTAACATCTGTATGTTAACATTGTCATAAAATGAGTTGGTAATGGGGGAGCATGCAAAGGACTATGAAACAATAATCAGAGACATGATATCAATTATTGAAAACCACGCCATTGATTGAGAGGTATCATTCAGTCTCTGATGTTTCTGCAGCATGTTTTTCCCAACTGAAAAGAAGTGCCTGTTCAACCCTGATAAATGCCCTTAAATTTTATCACAATATAATCTGCCTTAGGAAAACTGCATGTTGAACTGATTCTTATGACATGATGGTTCAATGATTTCTCTCTACCCTAGAGTGGTTGAATAGCCATGTTCATTAGAAGACAATATTTGATTTCTTGAAATACTAATAATAAAGATAGCAGTCATTAACTTTTTATCTATAGTCCTTTTTTGTTGTTGTTGAAAAAAAAAGACCTTTTTAACCTACTTTCCTATCTGAACCTCCTGGGAGACCTATAAAGCTGATTTATCATTTAGAGTATGAGGAGACTCAGGCCAGAGGGTAATATGATTTTTCCCAAATCACACAGCAAGAGGGTAATAGGTTCTTCAAGGGAACCCAGGTCTCCCCCAGCCAGACCTCACCTTCATCACTTTCTTTCCCTTTGACTTTCCTGGGCCCTCCCAGCACATCTCTCCCCTGACTCATTGGTTCCCCTGGTCAGTCCAGACCCAAGTCCATCACCTTCATCTTCTCACAGATCCTCCTGTAGCCTTCAGCCTCTCCCTTAGGCAATGCATTTTCCTTTTATTTGGTTCCATAAGATGCCCACCCCAGGGCCATCTTGTGTTCCTCTGGCCACCAATTCAGCTCTGTATTCCCTATATGTTGAAAATCTTCTCCACTAACTCTAACAGAAGGCATAGCCAAGAAAGGAAGTGTTCTATACTTTTGCCTCTGGTTCTTCCACCCTCCCTGCCTCCCCTCAAGTCCCAGGTGAGCCCCACCTCCTTTCCTTGCAGGCCATCCTCCTAGGCCCTTGTTGTTTCTGCACAACTATGCCTTCCATCTTCTTCCTTTCACCTGCATTTCTCCCTCCTCCTGGACAGCTTCTTCCTCAGATCCCAATCCTGTAAGTCTTCCTTATCCTGCAAAACTGTTTCTTTCTGCCCTGGTTGTGTCCTTCCTCGGGCTGCTGCCCTAACCCTCCTCCCATAAATTTATGGAAAGACTTCTATAAAAAAAGGGCAGTGCTGGAAGTCCCATCTGAATCATTCAGGGCGCTTGTTAAGAATACAGATTCCATGCTCCCATTTAAGAATTCGAATGTCTTGTCGTGGGTAAGGAGATCTGTCTTTGTAACCTATCCCCAAGGGTCTCAGATGAAAGCTAGGTTTGGGGAGCTTCAGCCCTCAGTATGTCCACAAGACCCCTGGTTAGAGAGGAGGGTGATGCTATGGGGAGCTATGGTAGATGGAACAGGAGTGTGGGACCAGGTCTTGGAGGCCCTGAGTGCTGAGCGAAGAGTCAGAATTCAGCAGGGGAATGAGGGTGGTAAGAGAGATCACATGCAGGCTTTTGAGGAGGAGAAAACTTAGATTCTGTGGTCTAGCCATAAACAGCTGATGTGGCTTCCCTGTGATCCCTTAGCCAACTCCATGGCAGCAGCCAGAGGGCCTATGTGAGTAGAGTGGGTGGGAGGTGCTAGTGTGCAAGAGACCAGCTGGGCAGTCCTTTCCAGTGAGAAATGCTTGGCCACAGTAGGGAACCAGCCAAGGGCATAGGCCCTGCTTTAGAGCAATTGCCCATCGCTGTCCTCTACTCTCCGGAGAATGTTGGCTGTTCTGCCAGTCTCCAGAGCTGCGCCAAAGTCATTTAGAAACTTCCAGGGGCTGCTTACTGTGCTCAGTTATTCACTTGCACAGTGCACTTTTCCCAGACGGGATGTATTGGTTTCCAAGGGCTGTAGTAATAAGTAGCAAGAACTGAGTGGCTTAAAACTACAGAAATCTACTCTCCACAGTGTGGGAGCCAGCAGCCTGAAACTAAAGTGCTGGCAGGGCCATGCTCCCTTCAAAGCCCCTAGAAATGGACCTGTCCTTACCTCTTCCAGCTTCTGGTAGCCCCAGGTATTCCTCATCTGTGGCAGCAAAACTCTAGTCTCTGCCTCCATCATCACATGGTCACCTTCCATCTGTTTCTCTATCTGTGTCTGAATCTCCTCTTATCAGTACGCCAGTCATACTGAATTAAGGACCCACACTACTCTAGTATAACCAGACTGTAACTTTAATGACAATTGCAATGACCCTACTTCCAAACAAAGTGACATTCACAGGCACTGGGGCTTAAGACTTCAACACATCCTTGGTGAGTTACAAAGTTAAACCCATAATAGATGTTTCATGGTTTAATATACATTTGATTTTTGTCTTTACTGATGAGATTTCCATTCTGGAAGAGATGAAGAGCCCAAAGGGTTTACACTATGTGAACAGCAGGTTAATATGCCCTGGCCTAACTTTCTGGCTATTTCCACAGCCTGCTTAGGATACAGGTAGAGTAGACTTAGTATAACATGATGGGGTAAAAAGTATCTGCAAACTATTACTACACTGGTGCTTCTACCACTAACAGCAACTATTTGAATTAAAACATTACAGTAACACTTCTGGCACTATCCAAGATGGAAGAAGTCTGCTACAGCCAATCTCTTCCACTAAATGCAGCTAAGAACACTGGACAAAATACAAAAAGCACTGACCACCTGATAATTCTGGAAACACAACATCAGAAGGCTTGGGAGAGAGAAGAGCCAAATCTTGATAAATGACTTGTAACAGGAGTAAGATACCATTATTGCCCTGTCTCATGAACTGGCTTTGATCTATGGGTGTTTCCAGTGCTGCTGTACTGCAATGCAGGCAGCAGAACTCTGGGAAAAGTGCTACCGTCTTTCTGGTCAGATGATCAGAAAAAGGGCCCCGGAGAGCTGGAGAGCATGGGAGAATTCCCTTTGTTTCTTTTTTTTTCTCTCCTGGCCCCTCATCCTAAGGGCAGCCCTTGTCTCAGAGCTGTGCGGCATGGTGGTGGCAGCTTGAGTATCTAAAATTCCAAAAGAAAACCTAAAACTGGTAAGGAGGACAGGGAGACTATGGCCCTGTTTCTGAAGAGCATAAGGAAAATCCCATTTTTTTCTTTGCTTGCCCCAAGGGCATCTTGTTTCATGGAACTGTGCAGTATCATGGGGCAGATGAAGCTGAGACATTCTGTGTCCCTCTAGCCACAGGGCTGGGAAAAGTAGCCACTTGGAGGAAGTAAGAGTCTATGGTGGAAGCCCCAGAGCAGAGAGAGCTGAATAAAAGAATGCCACCAATGCTGTGTCTAAACTGATACAAGCCTCGGACTTCACCACAAGCTGCACAGGTACAGAAGAAAACAAAAGCAAGATAACAAAGAATGTCAGAACTGAGTACAGGCCAGCACCAAGTCCCAGACTAACCTCCAAGAAGCTCACACACGGGGAATGTCTAAGGCAGATGTGAGACCCAAACTGACATCAGCACTTCCTCCCACAGAGAGTGAGACAGAACTTGTGGAATGAACCTAACCGGTTTGATCGACTGCTAAGAAAAGAATACTCAAGGTTCTCCAGAGAATTTTTAACATGACCCAGAGTCACACTGTAAAAATCAAAAACCAGAATTACTTGACATATGGAAAACCAGGAAAATGTGATCAATTCTCAAGGGAAAGATAGTCAACACACACCAATGCCAAGATCCACAAATATTGGAAATATCAGACAGAAACTTGAAATGAGCTATTGCAATCACACTCTTGAAAGGATAGAAAGACAAAAGTTCTCAATAGATAAATTAAAATTATTTTTAAAAGCCAAATGAAAATCTTAGGACTGTGTAACACAATATCTGAAATGAACAAAACACTGTGTGGGTTAAATTGAAAAATAGGGAAGAGAGAGGAAAGAATCAGAGAACTTGAAGACAAATGAATAGAAATTATCCAATCTGAAGAACAGAAAGAAAAATAATTGACAAAAAAAAATGAACAAAGCCTCAGGGAACTGCAGAACACGATCAAAATGTTGTCAATTGTGTTATTAGAGTCGTACAAGAAAAGAATAGAACAAGATTATAGCAGAAAAAGACTATTTGAAGAAATAGTGTTTGAAAATTGCCCGAATTTGATGAAAGACATAAATGTATAGATTCTAATTCAGTGAACCCCCAAACAGGATAAAGTCAAAGAGAACCACACCAAATATATCATAATCAAACTATGGAAAACCAGTGATAAAGGACAAAAATTCTGAAAACAGCCAGAGAATTATGGTACATTATATGTAGAAGAAGCAGAATTTGAATAAGTACAAATTTCTATTAGAAAACATGGAAGCCAGAAAACAATGAAACAACATATTTAAAGTTCTGAAAGAAAAGAACTGTCCACTCAGAATTCTCAGTGAAAGTATCCTTCAGGAATGATGGTGAAATAAATATATTTGCAGACAGAGAAATCGATTAAGTGAATTCATTATCAGCAGACTTACTCTAAAAGAAATGCTTTAAAACAAGAAAGTTGTTCAGGCCAAAGGGAAATAATACTAGAGGAAAGCATGGAACTTCAGAAATGAAGGAAGAGCAACAGAAATGAAATATGTTTGGGTAAATATAATAGATTGTTTTATTTTCCTTAGGTTATTTAAACTATGTATGATATTAAGCAAAGAGCCTAACATTTGCCTGGTAGGTTTTCAACATATGCACCTGTAGCACATGGCAAGTATACATTAAAGGTGGAGAGAGTAAAAATATCTGTGTGGTTGTAAGAGTTTAATATTTTATTTGATGTCATAAAATGTTCACTCTATACAGACTGCAAAATGTTATCCATATTGTAACCCCCAAGACAACAGTAAAAAAAAAAAAGAATGCAAAAGATGTAGTCTAAAAGACAATAGATAAACCAAAATGGAATGCCAAAGATATTCAAATCACTTCAAATGAGGTAGAAAAGGCAGAAGAAAGGAAAAAGAAAACAAAAAGAGAGAGAACAAATAATAAACCTGGTAAAACCCCGTTTCTACAAAGTCAGTCACTTCAATAATTACGACAGACATCATCAAATTGGATAAAAAAATGAAGACAACTAAATGCTGTCCAAAAGAAGGCAATTTAAATTAAAAATATATAAATAGGTTAAAAATAAAAGTATGGGAAAATCTACACAATGTGAATACTAATCAAAAGAAAGATAGTGTGGCTATATTAGAATCACACAAAAAGACATCAGAATAGTAACATTTCCAGGGATAAAAATGAATATTATGTAATTACAAAAGGGCCATTGCCAAGAAGATACAAAAATCCTAAATGTATATACACCTAACAGCAGAACTTCAAACTACATGAAGCGAAATTTGATAGAGATTAAAAATAAGCAGACAAATTCAAAAGTATATTTGAAGACTTTAATATTCCTTTCAGTAATCCACAAGCAAGTAAACAGAAAGTCACCAAGGATATGGAAGAACTAAATAACTCTGTTAACTAACTTGACTGAATGGATATTAATAGAACAGTTCATTTAAAAAAAACACACAACAGAATATACATTCTTTTCAAGTGTACATGAAACATTCTCCAATATAAACGGTTCCTTGGATAGTAAAATAAACTTTAACAAACGTAAAAGAATTGAAATCCTACAAAGTATGTTCTTTGACCATAATGGAATTAAACCAGAAATTAGTCATAGGAAAATATCTGGAAAATCCTCAAATATTTAAAAATTAAACAACACACTTTAACCCATGGGTCAAAGTGGAAGTGTTAAGGAAAATTCAAAATTATTTTAAACTAGAGAAAATGAAAATGCAACATTTTAAAATTTATGAAGTGCAGCTAAACAGTGCTTGGAGGAAAATGTATATCATTTAACATTTATAAACAAAAAGGGGTCTCGAATCAGTAATTTAAGCCATTGGTTGGCAAACTACAACCTGTGGGCTCCAACCTATTACCTCATTTTATAAATATTTACTGGAATACAGTTATGCCCATTCACTTACTTACTGTCTATGGTTGCTTTATTTCTAAGAGGCCAGTATTACCCTAATATCAAAACCAGACAAGGCAAGAAAACTATAGACCAATGTTTACAAAAAAACAAAATTTGGCAGATCAAAGTCCAGCAGTAAGGCTGGGCATGATGGCTCATGCCTGTAATTTTAGCACTTTGGGAGGCTGAGATGGTTAGATCATTTGAGGCCAAGAGTTCAAGGCCAGCATAGCCAACCTGGTAAAACCCTGTTTCTACTAAAAATACAAAAATTAGTCTGGTGTGGCAGTGCACACCTGCAATCTCAGCTACTCAGGAGGCTGAGGCAGGAGAATCACTTGAACCCAGGAGGCGGAGGTTGCAGCAAGTCAATATCACACCACTGCACTCCAGTCTGGACTACAAAGCAAGACTTTGTCACAAAATAATAATAATAATAATACATTATGAACAATTCATATTTATCCCTTGAATACAAGTCAAGCCAACATTTAAAATCAATTTATGTAATTTATCATATTAATAAATGAAAGAAAAAAATGATCATCTTAATAGGTGTAGGAAAAGTATCTGACAAAAGAAGAGAACTTTCTTAACTTGATAAAGGGAAACTCTACAAGGTGGTACTACCACATACCCATTATATGCTAAAATAAGAGAAACTTGCAATACCAAGAGCTTGAGAAGATGTGGAACTCCTGAAATTCTTAAACATTCCTGATGAGAATGCAGAATAATACATCCTCTCTGTTAGTTCGGTAGTTAAAAAAAATAAAGTTAGCCATACACTTACCATACAACTCAACAATCAGTTATTTATCCAAGAGAAATAAGAACATTAGTTCACAGAAAACATGTATGTGAATGTTTGCAATGGTTTTATTCATTATTAATACCCAAACCTAAAAGCAAGCCCTTTAAGTAGTGAGTGGATAAACAAATTGTGAAACAGCCATACAATGGGATACTACTCAGCAATAAAAAGGAATACATTATTAATACAGGAATCAACATGAGGAAATCTTAAATGCACTATGTCAAGTGAGGGAAGACAGACTCAAAATGCTGCATATTCTAAAATTCCACTCATATGACATTCTGGAGAAAACCAGGCTGTAAAGACAGATTGAAGGTTGCCAGGGCCTGGAGGTGGGAAAACAGTTGACTCCAAAGGAAAATTCTGGAGATGCGATAGCCATGTTTGGTATCCTTGTTGGGGTTACCTAACTCTAGGCACTTGTAAAACCTCAGGACTATACACCAAGGAGAGTGCATTTTACTTTACTTTAAGTAAGAATAAATAAAATTAACACATGCAAATAGAACAATATCTAACCTGAAAATATTTTTAAAAAATTAAAAATCAAAACAAAAAATTGGATTGCTTGGAAAGTCAGTGTTTAAACATAAATGGTTACTTAGAAGAGCTATGCCATATTTTTACATTGCTTATAGCCATTCATTGCTTAGTCCAAAACTAGTTAATCATATAGTTTGAAAGAAAAACAAGTCCGTGAGAAAAGGAGCATTGTACCGCTGAGATTTGATGAGGGTAGGGGAGAGGCAAGGCAGTCTGGAATAAGGTGCATTCTAGGTAGTGCAGACCCTGAAGACTCTCCAGGCTTCTGAAAATCTTGTACTTCACCTATTATTTTCCTATAGATGTTGGGTTCTATTTTTTTTCTTTTTAGGGGCTTGCCTAAACCCAAAACTGCACATTTGTTATTGATTCAAACAATATTCCCCAACGTAATGTATTCATATTCCCACTTCACTGATGGAGAAACTGAGGCCAGAAAGACTAAGGGACATATTCAAGGCCTCAAAGCTAATAAGAGCTAACCTTTAGTAAGAGCCTAGTCAGCCAATGGCAGTGTCTGTGAAGTTGGGAACAATCTCAACATTCGGGAAGAGTTTTTTGTTTGTTTGCTTGCTCATGTGTTGATCACAAGAGCTCCATGAACAGAGCTGAACTTCTGTGCTCAAAGCTTCAGATAGGAAAAGCCAGTCAGTTAAACAGTGTATCAACCCCCTCCTTGGTTATTAATAAGCTGGGTATTTTTTGAGAAGGAATTCTAATTCTTACCTACCTCACAGGGATGCCAGAAAGATCAATTAGCTGATGCTCATCTGAGACAGAATGAAAACAAAAATGGAAAATAAAAAGCTCTATAAATGATTCTTTCCTCAGTTATTATCATTGTTATTATCATCATCATCACCATCATCATTATTTCTGCTGAGTTACTGCTTCATCAGACTATTCCTGTATCTTCAGTCAGGGGAGAAATAGCCTGAATGGAACCTGGAAAGAAGGAATTAGGAGAGACATGCATCTAAGGGTGGGGTGGGAGCTTTCTGAGCTTAAGCATCTAATTGCCCCTCAAACTTTCCATTCCTGCCCCAGGTCTGTTTGACACTGAGGGAGGCCTAACATGAAAGTGGGGTAAAGGTGCCCCTCCCTTCCATTCCAACCTCCTATTCCCTCCCCTCCCCCGTATTCCCAGACACCTGCATTCATGCTGTTCTTTCTCCTTCTGCCTTCAAATTCTCACCTTTTCCATACCAGCATGGGTATTCTCCACTAATGCACTATATCCAGAGGTTGCAGCTAAAATGGTCAAAGATTAGGTGACAGTGCCTTCAGCCTTCTGCCCTATTGGCATAAGGGTCAGAAGGCACCAAAGGCCTGGCCCAGGGTAGGAGGGGATACTGAAGGGGAGAAGTGACCCAAGGCGCACTGATGACAGTGAGGTCAGAGGTGTCCTGGTGGGGCTGTCCAAGTACCCGGACTATGGTCCAGCAGGGAAAGTATGCTGGGTGGTGAGGCAGCGGAAGGATATAGGATGGTGGCCCTCAGGGTTCTACATATAAAGTCAGTCTCATCCCCCCTCCGTCTGGAACAGTGGCGTTCTCTGACATTCACAGTCACAGTGTGTAATGGAGCTGCAAGAGAGGGCCTTGCAGAGCATCAAATTCAATCCTGGAGTTAGAGGCTTAAATGAAGCTGCTGAGTTGTTGCCGAACTTGGGACACACAGAGCCAGAACTCCGAAGTGTTCCCAAGTCCTTCCTCTTTCAATAAGCCCCTCCTGATCTGAGTTCTCCCTCCTCTTCAAACTTGTAGTTACTTATTCAAGGGATGCCTTCCCTTCAAGTCTGTAAGCTCCATAAGAGCAGATACCGTGTCTATCTGGCTTAGCACATATTCCTAGTGCCTTGAGTAATGTATGATTCTGTGCTACATGTGTGAGTGTATGCATGTGCATGTTTGGATGCATGTGTGTGCACTGTGTGAACACGGTACTTGCAGCATCTACTTTTTGTTCTCTTTCCTTGTCTCCCTTCCTCAAAAGCACTGAGGCTTTTTCCACTTCTTTTTTTCTCTACTGTCCTCAGTATTTTGTTCATAGTGAGCATCTGCTGTATGTTTGATGACAACTTGATTCCAAAAGAATTTACAACAAAGCAGGGATAATCACACCTACGTTGGTCTAGCTCTATTTAATTTTAAGTGCCTTTGTATAAGTGAAAATTAATTGCTCATTTTTAATATTGCACATTTCAAACCTCTTTTAAATGTACATTAGTAAATAAATTCAGTTGGCAGGCATTTTGTTTATCTGTTTCAGGAAAATGGGAAGATGATTCACTTAGTAGAGAGAAGCTTTTCTGTCAGATTCTATTTGAAGAAGTCTATCATTCTTCCTTGTAATGCGGTAGAAGTGAAAAGCAGATTCAAAAGGGAATTCAAGCCCTGTCACCTACTGGCTGGTCCCCTCAACAACTTTTGCAAACTTCCTGTCTCAATGTCCTCATCTAGAAAAGCAGCATAATCAGACTTCATTCCTAGGACTGCCTGTGATAAGCAGGGAGACCATCTGGACTGTGCCTAGCACACAGAAGGCATTCTGTAAATGTTAGTTTCCCTTCTCTTCTCTTCTCATTTGGGCAAGACTTTCTGGAAAGGCTAAGATTTACACCTATTCTGAATAAGAGAGGATCCAGACATGGACCTTGTACTCACTTCCATGGTTTCCAGAGTTCCTCCTCCCCAGCTGCTACTCTTGTGAAAGTTAACACACACACACACACACACACACACACACACACACACACACACACACGGCCACCTCCTCTGGGCTTTCTCCAGCACACAGTCTCACTTCCCGTTGGCCCCATCCATTTGAAACTCTTGAGAAGGAATCACTCCATCTGCCTCTATTTATGTTTGTTTTTCCAAAACAGCTCTTGTGAAATGCAAAGTTTTAATAACAGAGAAATGATCATGTGGTGGATTGCAGAGCAGTAAAAGCTAGATTGGAAGCTGTACGCACACCAAAATACTGGACCTGCTTGATGTTTATAGTAGGGAAATGTAATATTTAGTAAGCAAAACATGCAGGAATGTGAACCAGGTTTCTTCTTCCCTTACTTCTCCAGCAGAAATGAAACAACTTTTACACTCCACGTAGTCTTCAGTAGAGGATGCTAATGATGTCTCCGATGCCCTCCTCATCTGATTAAACTTTATTGTCTGTGTCAGGCTGCCAGTTAAGGCATGGCTCTCCTATTGCACAAACTTCCCGAGCCACCTTAAAGGTTAATTGAATCATGTACATGCGATGCTCCAGTGGACATGGGGCTGTAGATTTCCTCTCAGACAGTGGATCTGTTGGGATAACAACTTAAAAAATAGTGTGATTGTTATGCAGCCAGAGTGAAGGCTCCTAGGAAGTAGGGAAGAAGTAACCAGAGCCCATCTTCCTGGCTCAGTCTTTCTTCTCCTCCTCCATGAGTTTAGCTTTTTCATGGCACCTCTGTCAAGTTCTCGTGAGCATCTTTCATTTCTGCTCTTCTCCATGCAATGCCATTTGCTGAAAAAGACAGAAGTTGTCTAAAGCAGGTCCATTTGAAGCATTGAATCTGACTGAGGTGGCCAGCCATGGCCTGGCTTCCAAAGCAACGTTTGACCAAAGATTAGCTGTTTCCAATACATTTTCTCGAAATGCACATCATACTTCTCAGAGCGCTGTCTCTAAAAGAATGTGTTTATGTGATTATAGACCTCCCCTAAGCTAGAAACTATGACCCAAAATAAACCATAATTTTCAGGATTTGCTGAATGAATACAAAGAATGATAAAATTATGGACTGTTCAAACTGGAAAGGTCCTAGAGATCCTTTCCCTCAGTCCCCTTAGACTGCAAATGAGAAACCAAGGTCAGAGGGGATGCATGGCTCTCCCAAGTGTGCAAGGACATGGAATAAAAGAAACTGTTGTAGAATCTTGGTTTCCTGAATGAGGGAAGTTTCATGGATAGGACTGGAGCTGTCTAAGCCTGTCTGTGAATCTGCTCTGTGCTCACCTCTCTCAGGGACATCCATTGACCATTATGATAGAGTGCGACAAAGAACTTTATAAATTTATTAAATCAGATCTCTGAAGACCTCTGCTTTATAGAATCTTTAGTCCCATTAATGCCTTTAAAAACAATTCACTTTTCTAATTTTATTCAGATTGCTGTTTTCCACAATTAATCCAAGTGGATGAACCATACTGGTTAACAAAACTTACTTTTTTTAAGTCAGATAAGCCTTAAATTGTGGCTTTCTTCAAGAAGATAGTACACAACAGACTTCTAGATCGTGTACTCAGAAGATTGTAACAGGGAATCCCAGTGTTTAGGGCCATATTACAGGCTGAGAGTCAGAGACTCATAGGATCTCAAGGTCCTTAAAGGCATCTTCCCCAACTAACGCCCTGCATAGTTCCTGGGCCTCAATTAATAACTGCTGAATGCATGCAAACAAAAATAGATGGATGGATGGATCAATGGATCAGTGGATAGATGGGTGAACAGATGGCTGAGTTTCCTCAACTTCCACCCTCCAGGTATCAAAATGTGATCTTTTACTCTTAAAGGCAATGAGATTACCATCTTGCGAGTTGGCCTGGACTACCTCAGTCAGCTCTAACTGTTAGAAAGTTCTTCCTTACATTAAACCTAAGTCTGCCAATGATTTATAATGTCTGAAGTCCCAGTTTAGTTTTGGGAGACAATGTGGAATTAATATACATCTTACCCCCACATGATAGTCCTTCAGTTATTTAAAAACAGTTGCTAGATATAGTTAAATTTTCTCTTTTCCTCCAACCATTCATCTAATTGCATATCTACCTTATGAAATTATTTCAAGAATTAAGTTAGATGTCTATTCAATGCCTGGCATATAGTAAACACTCAGTAAACAGTAGGTATTATTATTGTTATAAAGCCTTTGATTCCAAACTTCCCCAATATTATGTTTAAAAAGTTATGCCACCAAGACATTTTGCATCAGGTTTTTTTTTTTTTTAATTAAATAAGACAGCTTGAGCTAGATGGGCGCATACAGACTGCAGCTGGGGACAAGAAACATGTGTCAAATGCTGGGAGCTTACTCACTGGGATCAGAACAGGATTACCCAGGAAGGGGAGAAAGACGAGGACCCACAAAATCAGCATTCTGCTACAGTGTGTTGGGCGAGGCATAGCTACAATCAGCAAGTTTTAATAAGCTTGCATAATAAACGTTGGAGTCCTTTGGCTAGTCTGTTCCAGATGGGAAGCCCAATCACAATGACCTTGATGATGTTCTGGTCCCAGACATGTCTCTGGACATGGTCTTGTTTGTATCAAGTACACACAATGCTCCCTGGCAAAAATACCCTGTCCGACCATAATACAAAACTTCCTACGTGGCCCAACCATTTCCTGTGGCAGAAATCCCAAGCTATTCACCCAAATCCCCTTCTCTGTCTTCTTTTTAGGCACATGGCTGATTATATTTCTCAGGCTTTGTAACTAGGTAAGGCCATACAGAAGTTTTATCTAATGAAATGTGAGAGGATGTTGATGTATTCCATTTGTAGATTTTTAAGAGAAAAGATATGCTTCCTCTTCACCATGCCTCCTATCCTCTGCTACCAGTTGGTATAGATGATAACCCAAGGTCAAGGGTTTCATAGACTCTCAAGAGGGAAGGAAGCTGGTTCCTTGAATCACCATGTGGAAAAGAGCTGCCCAGTGGTCAATAAATCAAAATTGCACTGTTACTTAAGCAAGAATAAATTTCCGTTGTGCTTGACACTATAAAGTAGGTTCAGAAACCTAAAATATGTGGTACTGGCTTAAGGGTCTGGTGATGAGCAGCAGAGAAAGACACTGGAGGCAGGAAAGGAGACCCATGTCAAGCTGTTGCAAAATCTCTGATAGACCTGTCACATTCCCTAACATGGTAACCAACGAGGTGTTTACAGAACATCCAGCTGTAAGGAAAGAATCTGAACAAGAGCCAGAAAGATGAGTTTCATCTATATGAGTAATAAGAAATAGGAGTTCTGGTATTTAAGAGTAGGAATGAAAGGGAAGAGAACATGCCCAGAAGTTTGAGAGTTTACATCGTTAGGAAAGTAAATTGCTCCTGAACCAGAACTAGCAGGAGATGAGGCTTCTTCCATCCTACTCCAGCCTATTATTTGAGATGTCCTCAATGTAGCCTCCACCAACTTGAGAAAGAGAGACGTGAATCCAGGTGTGAGAACTATGTCCAGCATAGAAGTTCAGTTATGATTCTGAGCATCAGAAGTTGACTGGAAGTAAAAAGATCAGATTTTTTTAGAGAATTGTACAGTTAGAAAGGCCACTGACTATATGAATCCCAAAATAACTCCTGGTCTCCACACTTGCATGAACATTTTTAAAAAAAGCTATGAAAGCTGGACAGCACCCAAAGGATGCATGCACCCCCATGCCCACGGCAGAGGTGATATGGAGGATAATGAGTGTGGAGGAGCATCTTAGAAAGTAAAGTCAGGGGTCATGGAGGTCAATGGACAAAGGGCTCTTCCCTTGGAGAAAAATCAAGGTCTAGTCAGGGAAATACCTTCAGGACAAGGGCAAGGTCTCTACTCCAGGCCAACTGAGCAGGAGCCCATCATTGCCAGAGCCCCGGGACTGCCATGTCCTGCCAGTTCTCCTTGCCAGTTCTCCCAGAAGTCACTGTTCTGCTTGCCTTGTCCTGCTCATCTCTTTACACTGTGAGTGTGTGTGAAAGTGGGGAGAAGAGGTGACTTGTTATCAGCCCCAACATAATCATATCCAAGGACTGTCCATCACCCGAAGGTACTGGCCTTGGGTCTAGATTCAGTAACTGGAGGGGACTTTGGGTTGTCTCTCCAGGAGAAGGGGAGGGGCTTATATGCAGGATGAGGAATGTCGGAGGATAATTGGTGGCCACAGGAGCAGACAGATACCCAAGCCTGGCCTACCCTGGCTATACATGGTCACTCTACTTCGAAACTGCATGCATTTGCAAATCTTCCTGGGCAAAGATATGAAACTCCCCATGTGGTCTGACCAGAGTCCCGAACTTGTAATTTCCACTATTATGAGAGCTCAGTGAAACTGAAGATGCCATCTCATGCCAGTTAGATGCTTCCCTTCTTCTAGTTAGAGGTGACTTCTTTCAGCCATGGAAATTACAAAACCACTCCCCAGATTACTTCCATGTTCCACCCTAAATACCTGGGGCACAGACATGTCCAGATCAAAAACCCCGCAGATTCCTCCCTCCTTTGCCACAGCTTACTGTAGGGGCCACTCTTTTAGTACCTGGTATATGCTCTGCTTCACATGCTGGTTTTTGTTTCTTGATAATAAAATCTGTGAGTAAATTCCATGAACAAGAACAGTTTCTTACATGTATCCTTCACTGAAATGCCCAATTGTAAATAATCAAGAAATGCCTGTTTATTAATAGGTTGGCCAATTTACATAGTAAGTAGATATTCATTTCTTTTATTTCATAAACATTTCTGGAGCATTTGTGATGTGCTAGGCACTGGGGTAAGACCCCTTTTTGCTATCAAGCCACTTACACTCTCATGGAGAAAATAGACACATAAAGAAGCACTAGGTCAAAGACAGGTTGAGACAGAGACAATCATGGGAAACTGGGGTGTCATGGGGAGGGGCACCTGGCCTGGGCCTGAGGGTATTGGAATTGAAAGCTTCCTGGAGGCAGGAGGACAACAATGATTAGAACCCAAGCTCCATCTTGTATCCAATTGTCTTTTCAATTGAAACTCAGATTCTAAAAGAGATAATCCATGATATCTGCCTATTTTTTAAAAGTGGAGATGTGTAACCTGGGTGAGCTCAGCTGCAGGGCAGACTGGGTCCCTAGCAGTTGGCCTGGGCTTTTTCAGAGTTGTACTACAGTTTGGGAGTGTTGTCACATGCTTCTGACAGCTGATTCCATTTCTGTTACAACTAGCCCAAGTGTCTCAGGGGTGGTTGGGGAAGTGTCTGAGTGTTTGTCACAGGGGCTGTGGTTGGCAGAAGCCTTTCGAGTAGGGTGGTGACTAAGAACACACTCTTCAATGTCAGGCTCTATAAAACTTACTGCCTATGTGACTTAAAAACTGCTCTATGCCTCAATTTCTTCACCTTTAAAATAAGGATGACAATAGTGTGGGGAAAGATCAAATGAGATCATTTGAAGCTTTCTGTGTCTGGCTTCTTTCACTCAGCAAATACTTTTGAGATATATCCATTTTATTGCTTCTATAAGTTATTCATTCCTTTTAATTGCTGAGTAGTACTCCAGTATATAAATATATCAAAAGTGATTTATTTTCTCACCTGTTGATGGACGTGTGGGTTATTTCCTGTTTGAAGCTATTATCAGTAAAGCTACTATAAACATCCACATACAGGTGTTTGTGTGGACATGCTTGTTTGTATTTTCCTTTTCTGTCATATGGTAAGTGTATACTTAGCTAAATAAGAAACTGTCAAGGTGTTTTCCAAAGACCCTGGACCATTCTGCCTTCCAGCCAGTAACGTATGAGTGATTCAGCAGCTCCACATCTGTATCAATAGTGGGTATAGGAGTGATTATAATTTAACCATTCTAGTGTGTTTGTAGGGGATCTCATTATGGTTTTATTTCCATTTCTAAGCAACTTTTGACTCTTTTAGAAAAATTACCTCCACCTGAAAAGATTTTTTAAAAAGCGAAGGTATTTGAGGGCTTATGCCCAGATTGTGATGGAAAGTCCCAAGGAAGAGTCTAGTTATGCTGAGCCAAGTCCACAGAGTGAAAACCCAGAGAGCGTTGCAACAAGCTGCTTTGAAGGACGATATTCATTTGGGCACTGTATTTTGAACTAATTGTTTTTAAAACTCAATCCTGTTACCTCATAGTAGACTCTTTGGCAATAGAAAACGTAATTAATAGACTCTGGGGTCAGTCTGCCTTGGTTCGTAGCACTTACTAATTCTTTGACCTCAAGTTTCTTGTCTGCAAGGATTATATGAGTTACTACGCATGAAGGACTCAGAAAATACCTGGCACATACGAAGTAGTCAACACAAGTTTTCAACGTATTTCTTTAGCAACTTTTTTGCTCTTTGCCATTAACACTTTTTGTCCCATTATACTCTTAAGAATTCCTAACTCCTCAGTTTACTCTGGTTCTAGAGCTTAATGACATTTGAGCAAGAATCTTGTAGCTGTTCAATCCACTGGATTAGGTATTTAGAGCTCATAGCAGGAGGGATGTGTAAATCCTTCACTGCATAGATAGGCTATGAAATACATTTGGAAAGAGAGGAAGGACTATGGCTTACTGTTTCCAAGTACATGAAAACCAAAAAAGGGATTAACATTAATTACATGGAGTGTTTTCAATGTATATTGTTTATCTTCCAATCGTGACACTTTTGGGATTGGAAGATGTAAACCAAGATTATCCCAGATAAGCCAGAATGCATAGTCTCCCTAAAAATGTCTCAGGCACTGTGCTTGTGCTATGGCTTAGATGTTTGTTCCCAGTGTTAGAGGTGGGGACTAATGGGAAGTCTTTGGGTCATGGGGCAGATTCCTCATAAATAGATTAACACCCTTCCTGAGGGTAAGTGAGTTCTCACTCTATTGGTTCCCACAAGAATTGGTTGTGAAAAAGAAACCTGCACCTCCCCTGCCTTGCTTCTTCTCTGCCTATGTGATCTCTGCACTTGCCATCTCCATGAGTGAAAAGCGAAGGGGACATGGCAGGTGCACTCACGGTGGAAGGTGAAGGGGAGATGACATGTACAGCCTGAGGCTTTCGTCAGACACAGATGCCCAATCTTGAACTTTCCAGCCATCAGAATCATGAGCCAAATAAATATTTTTCTCTTTATAAATACTCAGCCTCAGGTATTCCTTTATAGCAACACAAACAGACTAAAGCAGCTAGGAACTTAAAATATTTTATTTAATTACTGAACTGGCACATTCAGGTAAAAGTAAATATCATTATTCTTATTTTGCACCTGGGAAAATCAAGTTCACAAGAGGTTAATTAACTTGCCCCTCAAACCACACCACAGTGGGTGAGCAGGAGAGCTGGGATTCAGATGCAGTTCTCTGATTCAGAGGCTCCTGCCTTCACTACTGACCTTTCTACCATCAAGTTCTCAGGACTTCTCCCATGCAAATCTCCTTTGCTTCTCTGCTTCCCATTACTTTTAAGACAGTATTAATGACAATTTTCAGATGGTATATTTATACAAAAAATGTAGAGACCGCGAAGGCCAATATACCACCACATAGCCTGAGAAATAAAACATGACAAATTCATCCACAGTCCCCTGTGTATCATTTCCCAATTCCATTTGCCTCCCACCTCCAAAGAGGTATTCCTACCAACTACCTGAACTAGGTTTTGTAATTTCTGTGTAACTCCTTATACTACTAAGGTGATAGGTGTACCCACAAAGGGCACATAGTCTGGTTTAGCAGGCTTTTAAACTTGTATAAATAAGGGTATGTTGTGTACAATCTTCTGCAACTCCCTACACTCAATGGTGGAGAAACCCTGGCTCATTCCTATTTAGTGCTGTGTAGTATTGCACTGTGCGAATGCTCAGCAGTTCATTGATTCATCCCCCACTGTTGATGAATAATGAGAATATTTCCAACTGCTCACTATTACAAACAGTGCTCCTATGAACCTTCTAATACATTTGTCCTCATGCATGTCCTTTGGGTCCATAGAATACAGACTCAGGAGTGGGTTTGCTGGGTAAAAGTGTTTGCATATCTTCAACTTTACCAGGTAAATCAATTGTTCTCCAGAACAGTTTTGGCAATTTACCCTCTCACCAGCACAGTGTGTGAGTTAGGATTGCTTCATATCCTCACCAATCATTGGTATGTTCAGATTTATTTCTTTCTATAATAGTACCTTGAAGAAGTTTTATAGTATCATATTGTAGTTTGGATTTTTATTTCTGTGAATTTCCTTGATTACTCTGATGACTAGAGACTGATCTTCTTTTCTTTTCTTTTTTTTTTTTTGAGATGGAGTTTCACTCTTGTTACCCAGGCTGGAGTGCAATGGCACGATCTCGGCTCACCGCAACCTCCACCTCCTGAGTTCAAGGAATTCTCAGCCTCCCGAGTAGCTCGGATTACAGGCGCGTGCCACCATGCCCAGCTAATCTTTGTATTTTTAGTAGAGACGGGGTTTCACCTTGTTGACCAGGATGGTCTTCATCTCTTGACCTCATGATCCACCCACCTTGGCCTCCCAAAGAGCTGGGATTATAGGCGTGAGCCACCGCGCCCAGCCTGATCTTCTTTTCATAGGTTGATTGGCTGCTTAGTTTTCTCCTCTAGGTAGTAGCACCTCTCCCTTTTCATCTCACCAATCTTCCATCCGTCTGGGCTCATCTTCCCTTAAGAAGGCTGCCTTTGCACGCAAAAGTTATTATTCTTTACCACCCTTTTGCAAGTGACAAGCCCCTTATAACTTAAAGGTTATACTGCCAATTGCTCTGGAGAAAGTGGCAAGAGGTAGATTGCCTATATTTCTGATCTTACAAACATCGTGGTACCAGGAGAGACCACTGAACAGAAGTGGACCTAATGGATACATCAGTTAAGATGGTAAGTCTTTTAACAACAGAAAACCCATCTAACAAGTGGCTTTTAAAAAAGACAGTTACTACCTTATCAATAATCCTGGAAGTAGATGGTTCCAGAGCTGGTTCAGAGATTCAATGATATCATCAAGGACCCAGGTTCCTTCTGTCCTTCTGTTCTGTCATCTGATGCATGCTGGGTTTATAAACTTAGTTTTGTTTCCTCGTAGTTCAAAGAGAACTGTGTATGCCCCAGGCATGCCATATTCATATAAGAAAGTTAAAAGACAAGAAGCCAGGGCAGGACAGTGAGAAAGCCCATCAGAAAGAAAAAATGAAATATCTTCCCAGAGGATTCCCAGTCAGACCATTCTTTATACTCAAATGAGTCAAAAGGCCACTCCTAGCTGCAAAGGAAGCTGGAAAAGACAATGTCTGGCACCCGTTGCCTCTAAGATAGAAGGTGAACTCTGCCTGCTTGAAAGAAGGGAAGACAGATGACTTCTGGGTAAGTAAATGATGAGATTGTGTCAAGTTAAAGTTACATGTTGTCAATACCTACTGAAAAAAAGTGACAGTTTTGCAGTAGAATAAGTAGAGAAAATGGTGAAAGAAACTCAGACATCATTCAGGACATGTTGCTATAAGCAAACCTAACTCAAAACACTGTGCATAGATTCAGTAAAGCAGCATCTCCTCTACTTTACCCCCATCTCCAAACCCACAGACCCACTCTTCGGTAGCATGTAAGACCCTGGCATGCTTAGGTTGTTCAAGTCTATGACTCAATTACTTTAAAGAAACAAATTGTGGCTGCCTTCTTCCTCCTGCCTTTCCTGAGCTCCTCAGCTCAACTTCCTGGCCTCTTTGATTCCAGGTTCATGTACATATACATGAATTTCCTTTTAGCAAACCTGGCTTCAAATTGGAATTTCCTTCTATCTCACCTGGCTTTAAATTGCTGTTAAGGTATTTCTTCCTTAGGACTTCATCTGGGAGCCAGAGACTGCATTTCATAGCAAGAGTAGGATTGCACAGGAGAAAGGGCATAAGTTTGGAGTCAGACAGGATTAAAATCTTGGCTCCAATACTACAGGCATCAATAGAATAATAAGAGAATATTAGAAGTAACTTTATGCCAATAAATTCAACAACTTAGGTGAAATGTACAAATTGTCTAAAAAACACAAGTAACAAAACTGAAAAAGAGAGAGAAAATTCTAGAGTCCTATATCTGTTAAAGGAATGGAATTATTAACAAACAAACAAAACTTCCCCAAAAAGAAAATATCAGAAAGAAATAATACCAGCCCCTCAAAAACTCTTTCAGAAAATAAGGAGGAAGTGATGCTTCTCAAACCATTGCATGAGGACACATTATCCCTTGTACCAAACCAGATATAATAAAAGAAAACTGCAGGCTATCTCTTATGAATATAGTCACAAAAATCCTTAACAAATAATTAGTAAATTGCATACAGCAACACATAAAAAGGCTAATATACCATGGCCTAGTGGGATTTATATCAGAAATATAAGATTGACTTAACATTCAAAACTCAGGCTAGGCATGGTCTTATGCCTGTAATCCCAGCACTTTGGGAGGCCAAGGTGGGCACATCATCTGAGGTCAAGAGTTCAAGACCAGCCTGGCCAACATGGTGAAACCCTGTCTCTACTAAAAATACAAAAACTAGCTAGGTGTGGTGGCAGGTGCCTGTAATCCCAGCTACTTGGGAGGCAGAGGTAGGAAGAACTGCTTGAACCTTGGAGGTGGAGGTTGCAGTGAGCCAAGATCACGTCACTACACTTCAGCCTGGTGACAGAACAAGACTCCATCTCAACAAAAAATGAAAAATCAATCAATATAACTTATCATATTAACAGAATAAAGAATACCATATGTCTATCTGGACAGATCCAGAAAATACATGTGATAAAATTTAATACCTATTCATAACTAAAAAAAAATTCTCAGCAAACTAAAAATAAAAGGGAAATTCCTTAACCTAATAAAGAGTATCTATGAAAAACTTAGAACTAACATGAAACTTGATAGTAAAATATTGTATGCTTTTCTCCAAATATTAGAAACATTGCAAAAGTATTCTCTCTTATCACCCTTACATAACATTGTATTTGGAGGTCATAGCTAGAGCAATAAGGCAAGAAAAAGAAATAAAAGCATTACAAATAAGAAATAAACAAGTAAAAGTGCCTTTATGTGTATAGAACATGACCAGGAACTTATAAAATCCTAAGAAATCTATCAATAGGCTACGTACATCTACACAAAATCTTGTACATAAATGTTAATGTTAACTTTTTAAAAATTGCCAAAAAGTGAAAAAATATGTCCATCAACTGGTGAAAATATGAAGAAATATTCAACAGTAAAAAGAGACAACTGTTACATACAAAAACATAGACAAAATGTTTAAAACCAGATGCTGAGTGAAAAAAACTAGACGCAAAAGAAAATATATTGTATGCTTTCCCTTTCATGAAATACTAAGTAAGACAAATCTAATCAACATTAAATAAAGCAGATCTGGGTTCACCTGGGGATGCAGTGAAAATAGATTGGGTAGAAACACAAGGAAACCTTTGGAGTCGTGGGTGAATATCTTGATTATGGTGATAGTTACGTAGATGTACACATTTTTCAAAACTCATCATACTGTACACCTAAAATGTGTGCATTTTATTGTTTGCAAATTATAACACAGTGAAGTTGACTTTTTAAATTCTGTCCTCTTGGTTTACAGAGAGGCCTGGAGCAGCTGATTTATCCCTCAGAATCGCAATTTCATAAGATGCAAATAGTATTTACATTGCAGATTTGCCATAATTATCTATCTAAGTATGGTACTTACAACTAAGCACTAACTTATTATTAATACATCTGAAGACTCGAATAGATGAATCTCTAATGGCAGGGCTTCGGATGTGTTGAGAAGTTTGGAAAATACTTACAGGCAGCGACTCTTGACTAGTGCGCCTCAAATTAGTCATTTTCTCTAATAGAAGCTCCCATTTTCCCTAATGGCCCAGTAAATTAAGCCATTAATATCCTTCCTCCAAGATAACTCTGGGTTTGGAGTCCAAATGATACTCTCTCATATTTTAAAAGAACTTTATTTCATTTTCCTCACATAGCTATCTTTGGAAGTAGGTAGATCATGAACCATATGACTCTTTAGACTTGCCTAAACTAACACACCTCAACCAAGCCTAAAATCCAGTGACTGACAGTATTTAGCGCATTATCCAGAGAAGATGAGATGGGATGGTGGGAGGGGGGAGGGGGGAGATATGGAGGGGAGTTCTGTTTTTGCAGAACATCAGAGCAATCACTCTGTTTGAAACACTTGAATGATGAGGGCCCATGTCCAAGGTCACAGAAAAAATTAGTGGTAGAATAAGATATCTCCTGAATCTCCTGGGTTGTTCTTCCTATATCCCCTGCCTCTCTCTCTCTTTCTCTTGAAAATGGTGATGGACCTGGTACTTGCCCTTGACTTTCAATAGAGCTTAACAGCACAAGAAGCATTTTTTCCCCTGACTTTTCTGGGCAGCGTGGTCCTCTGTTTCCACTGCATACTCCTGCCAGTGTAAGCAGTTAGGGTTGGTGAAGGTCAGTGGACAGTTGGCCCAGCGGTTCTGGCTGGGGAGGATGCGCCACTCCTAGCTGCCCAAGGGGAGTAGGAGGGACAGAGTAATTAATTTCTATGCATATCATTGCCAGGATCACTTACGGATCCAAGGAGGGAGATTAGAGATGTCACCCTGTAAATTGAGTCAGCGCCTTCACCTCGGTGCTTGGCTGGCAATTTTACACGGAGCCTGACACGGTAACAAACACAGGGTACAAAAAGGCAGCGGCTCCCCTGGGTGATGGACGGGGGGAATTGGCCCAATAAATTGTTCCCTGTAAAAAGCCATGTTTCCCTCATTAAAAGGCAGTGAATTCTCTATTGCTTTTCATTAGCTCTGGCCTTGCTAGACATGAGGTGTAATTGACAGTGTGGTTACAGGAGGTGGGCCCTGAGGTGAGGACAACAAAGAAGCTGAAAAGAGATTCTTATTTATTAAGGTGGAGGTGGCAGGCAGCTGCTTAATAAGTTTTTGGCATTGGGGCCAGGAGGTGGGGGAGTGGTTGGATCCTCTGAGGGTTGCTCCAAGGGCATTCACTCTACCCAGGAGAATAAAGAGCTGGTCACACTATTTATTCTCCTGGGTAGAAGTTGGGGCCACCCCACCAGGGCAGAGCACACCCTGGAGTGCTGGGCAGTGGAGGCTGTTCATGGCTGTCACCCCCACCTAGCTTAAAAGCATCATGAGCACTGGACTAAGGTCAAAAGGCCTGGGGTCTGGTTCTAGATTTGTCTAAGAAAGTCTAGAAAAGTCTCTGTATCTTTCCAGGTTTCCATATCTCCACCTGAAAAATGGGAAGAATGAGGTCAAGTGGGAGTTGCTCTCTGGAAAGGCGTTTGGAGGAAAAGGAAACTGCTACAGACACGCTTCTGATTTCTAGAATTGTTCTATTTTTGTCGTATAAACATAGAACCAAGAATTTTTCCTACTGTGTGGGTTATAAGTGATTCTTCTCACTGTGGTTTTGATGTTCACATTGTCCCAGGGGTGGCCCCTGGGAGCCTTGAGCTGGCCCCTGCATCTCCTCACAGGCCTCCTAGATTCTTGGAGCTCTCCCTTACATCCCTGCACAGGGAGATATGCCAGGCTCATCTGATACGCCCATCCCCTGCGCACCCTAGCCCTGGCTCTGTTACTGGGTCAAAAGCAGAACACCTTGCATGGGAGTCATCACCACACATTTAGGAGTAAGATGTGAACCACCTGTAGGATTCATCCTCACATGCCACGGGACATAAAGGGGTTGACGTCGAAGTGGCTAAGAGATGTTTCTGGAGAGTGAGAGCTGTGAGTCTTACACCCACAGGCAGGTGGGAGGGGTGCTGCCCCCTCACTGAGGAGGACACTGCTGTATCCCTAGGAGCTAGGGGTATACTGGGCTTGAGGAATCATAGACAAGAGGCCAGGGTAATGAAGAGGTGAGAAGGTCACCTGTCTGCAGCTTTCTCCTGGGCCAGGTGTGGGCCTTGCAGGAGAGAGAAGCCCTGAGGTCTTTTCTGTTCATGCCCCAGAGGACTGCCCAGAGGTCCAGACAGCCCAGCAGGGAGCAGGGACCGTGGAGACTCTTCCCCCAGCACCATGGGGAAGGTGTACGAGGCCCACTTGGCCAGCTGATCAAATGCATCACCCTTCACAGGAAGTGCAGTCAAGGTCTCCCTGTGGGACCTTTATGAAAGTGACCCTGAGAGGAATAATCAGTTCAGAACATTGGCCAACTCAGATAGTCTGTATGAAACATAATTTCCCAACAGCAGAACAGCAAAGCCAGGTTATCCAGGTTCCAGATAAGCAAGACCTACCCTCCCCTTTCCCGCCTTCTAGGGATCAGGAAGTGCCTCTAGGACCAGATAGGAGGCAGGGAGGAGCAGCTGACAACAAACCCCCAACGTGCTCCCACCCGTCCAGGCTGCCAGAGCCACCTGGGCTATGGGAGAGGAAGAGGTATCAAGTATTTAAACAATAGTTTCCTGGACATTTTGATTACCCTATGAGATTACTCTTCTGACAGGATGGGTTGGAGAATACAGCTATTTCCCAGTTGAAACCCAGTGAATTTGTTTCCTGGGGCTACTGTGTCAAAGTCCTAAGACTGGGGCTTAAGCAACAAACATTTCCTGCCACACAGTTCTGGAGGCCAGAAGACCAAAGTCAAGGTTTGGACAGGGCCCTCTGAAGGCTCTAGGGAAGGATCTGACCCAGGCCTCTCCCCTGGCTCCTGGAGTCCTCAGGAGTTCCCTGGCTTGTGACTGGATGTATTGTCTCTGTGTCTCTTCATAGCATCTTCCTCTGTATGTGTCCCTCTGTGTTCAAATTTGCTCTTTTCATAAAGACACTGGTCCGATTATAGTAGGGGACACTCTAATGACCTCATTTTAACTTGATTAAATCTGCAAAGACACCATTTCCAAACAAGAATGCATTCCTAAGTATTGGGGTTAAGACTTCAACATCTTTTGGGGGACATTCTTCAACCCAGAATACCTTGTATTACTGCTCATTTCATAAACCCTTCCTTCTTGAGCACCTGCTGTGTCAGATGCTATGCTGGGCACTGGGATGATGAATATCTGACCTAGGGAGACTCACAGTTGTGGAAAAACACAGCAGGACAGTGACTGCTTTGGTGGAGAGGACCTGTGCTGCACCCAGCCAGGAACATCACTCTGGAGAAAGTGATTCTTGAGTTGAGTCTTTTCAAGTTGACTTTCAAGTTGGCAGTAGCTTAGAGTAGTAAGGCCAGGCTTACTTCTACCTTACCACTTACTACCCAGTGGAAGGGTTAGGGTGACCAGCTGTCCTGGTTTGCCCAGGACTAAAAGAGTTCTTAGGATGTGAGATTTCCAGTGCACAAGTTGGGAAAGTCCCAAGGAAACTAGGAAGAGTTGGTCACTCCAGACAGGGGAGACACCTGACTTCAGGAAGCAGAGACAGGCAATTGGCGTAAAATCAAAGGTGAGAGGCAGTAAAAAGCTCTTGATGCTCTCTGTGCAGTTATAAAAGAAAGGAGCAGTATTGGCTGGAGTGTCTTGGGCAAACTTCAAGGGGGAGATGGAGCTTTAGCCATCCCTCCCTGCTGTGTTTTTCCAAAACTGTGGGTCTCCCTGAGTCACGTGTTCATCATCCCAGTGCCCAGAATAGCATCTGACACAGCAGGTGCTCCGGACGGGTTTATCAAATAAACAGTAATACAAGGTGTTCTGGGTTAAAGAATGTCCACAAAAAGATGTTGAAGTCTTAACCCCAATACTTACGAATATAATCTCATTTGGAAATGAAGCCTTCGAAGGTGGGAGGAATTGGATGAGGGAGGAGTGGGCTCTCCAAATGGAAGAACAGAAGGAGCAATCTGCACAGGAGCAATCTGCACCAGAGGTGCAAATGTAAGAGGAGGTACAATTCCTGTCCCTGGAGCTTAGAACCTTGTGGAATAAAAAGGGAGCCATGGCCGGGCACAGTGGATCACGAGGTCAAGAGATCGAGACCATCTGGTCAACATGGTGAAACCCCGTCTCTACTAAAAATACAAAAAAAAAAAAAATTAGCTGGGCACGGTGGCACGTGCCTGTAATCCCAGCTACTCAGGAGGCTGAGGCAGGAGAATTGCCTGAACCCAGGAGGGGGAGGTTGCAGTGAGCTGAGATCGCGCCATTGCATTCCAGCCTGGGTAACAAGAGTAAAACTCTGTCTCAAAAAAAAAAAAAAAAAAAAAGGGAGCCATGCCCATGTGCAGAGACACTGTAAGGAAGGCAGGCAGTGAGCCAGATCAGGGTCCACAGGAAACCAGGCACATACAAGCAAATGCTGGAAATGGTGGGAGAGGGGCCCAAATGCTTTCCATACTCCTCCTGGGGAAAGCTTTGCTCTGCTCCTATAGAATACCAGAGGCCAAGTTCAGGATTCTAAGGAGGCTGATGTCCCCCAGGGCTACAACCCACTGGGCAGCTGAGGAAGGCCCTTTTCTTCCCTTCTTCCCTATTGACTTCATTTACCCTTCCTTCCATCCATCCAATAATTACTATGTGTCCATGACATTCCAGACCATGTACTAGGGGCCAGGAACACAACAGTGCGTAAAAAGAGAAATGGCTTCTACCATGATAAAGCTGCAGCTCAGTGGGCAGAGACAGACATTAATTAAATACGCAGGTAAATAAACATGAAATCACAAATAGGATCAGTGGGTGCATCTGACTCGGTCTGGAAAGTTAGAAAGCAGGAATTGGGTTTGTCTGTCCAGGGGGCATGCGCAGCATAGCACAGAGAGGCTATGAAAATGACCAAAGAATGAACCTGAGAACTAGGGAAGAGTTAGGATGGGGTGCAAACGAAAAGACTCCAGATCTTGCCTGTTGAGGAAGAAATTTTAGCAGATACAAGCCAAAGATTCTTGAAAGAGAATGACTCATAATTCACTTGATTTTTTTTTCCTAAACAATTTGTTCTCTTACCACTTGGCTGTCTAGATAATTGGGGGAACCCAAGAAATTGCATCAAAAGCCATTTCCCCATAGTAAAGAGCAGGATTCTCTCCAGCAACATTCCTCTTTGGGTTTTCTTCAGACTCTTCCTTTTCCTCTTCATTCTCCTACACTGTAAGGCCCAAGAAGGGCCAGTCCAGATGCCAGGCACTCCATGCCTTGTTGTCCTCAGAAGAAATACTGGCAAAATGGGAGCCTTAAAATTAAATAGCATGCAGTGTCCAATAATTAATTTTATTTTATTTCCATTGTTTATTTAATACAACTTTAAAACTACATTAAGAAGGCAGAACTGAGCAGTGTAGCATGGAAATGAGCTGGAAGCTTTCCAAGTGGAGGCCAGGAATTAGCAAATCGGTCAGATGTGCAAGATGGCTCCAAATAAGATGTAATCAAGAAGCCACACTCCTGATGGTTCATCGGCAAGAGACACTACCCCCAAAGCACTTGATTTCCATCCCTGGGTTTCAGGATGGCCTGGGGCCCCCAACCAGTCAGGGTGAAGCCAACGTCAGCTGTAGACTTCCAAGGAGACTGTGCTGGGGTATCCCTGAGCCACAGGCAGGGGGGCGAGATCTATCCTGCTTCCCTCATTTCCTTCAGATTGCTTGCTGCCATCTGGAAGGAGGTCCTTGAAAAGCCACCCTGGACCTGGCCCATTTGTCTGTTAGTAAGGAGTAGGTGCCTCTATCAGGCCCATTTGTCTGTTGCTATCTTACCTCTCTGGATTCTGGGGCTTCCCTGGATCTGACTATCTTATGAGTTTCCTGACCATCCCCCATTTCACTTGAACCCTAAATACAACATTCACCTGCCTCTCCCTTGCTTTCTAGGAATTCCTGGGAGCCTGACCACAGCCTGAGTCTTAATCCCATCCCTACATAGTCCCTTCTGATGTCTAATCACAACATATGACTCTGAGGCTTTGTGCCCATTCTACCTCCTAGCACTTTGGTCTTACGGTCTATGATGTGCATCAGTGCCTAGCTTGACTGCCTGGAATCTGACTCACTGCCTACTCACCTGGTTCAAAGTCCTCAACACTACCTCAGCTACCAGCCTCCTGGCCCTATCTCATTGTCATCTTGACCTCCTACTCTGGGCTTTCAGCCTTCTTTTATCTTTCTTTCCTGGCTTCTCACCTGCTTTCACAACCTGCTGCCCTTTGGACCTGCTGTGGTTAGTGTCTGCCCAGAGCAGTCACATCCTGCAGGGATCCTCTAGCTCAGAGGTGCTACCACTTGACAGCACCCTTCCCTTCCTGCCACACATTCTCAACCTCAAACCAGGCTGTCCTCTTGGTAATGCATTCACTAAGAAGTCCAGATGTCCCTAGGACAGCTACCGTGGGACCTGGACCCCAGCGAAGCATTCAGGGCCCTGCTATTTATAAGGAGGGCTTCCTGTCAATGCCTCCTCCTGCATCTCCTGCTGTTCAGTGGCTGTGTAAGCCAGCTCCAGCATCCCCTCCTCTCATCCCCTGGCTACTGCTCTTCTGCATGTGCTCTTGATGCTGCCTTCTCATTGGCTGCAACTGTATTCAATCCCCACCCACAGAGCCTCTCCCCAGGGAGGTATATGTTTCAACCTCCCTGGCTCTGCCCAGTCCAGGCCACCAACTGGGCAATAGGATTTAGTCAAAACAGTGTTTTCTAATGATCAATTCCTATGCCATTGATCAATAAGATATAGTATTGAACTAAACTAATGAAAAATGTCATAGAAAACACTTGGCCAATTGATTTTTTCTGCCTCTGTTACAATTAGAGAACAATAGAAGGTCACATATGATCAAAGGCTAGCTCATGTGTAAATGACTCTGATTGGCAAAGAGTTAAGAGAAGGAAGAGGAAAGTCAGCGTGGGCATCATCAGACAGAGGCAGTTTAAGAGAAGATCTCTGGGGCTCTACCTTTTACTATATGTGCAATTAGAGACAAGGTATTTAGTCTATTTCTTTTTCCAACCTAAAATAGGACTGACACAATTGACTCATATGAGGATATGAAACTAAAGTAACTTTTGGCCAGGCTCAGTAATCCTAGGACTTTGGGAGGCCAAGGTGGTGGGCCAGCTGAGGTCAGGGGTTTGAGACCAGCCTGGTCAACATGGCAAAACCCTGTCTCTAGCTAAAAATACAAACAGTAATGGGATGCGGTGGCACATGCCTGTAATCCCAGCTACTCAGGAGGCTGAGGCAGGAGAATAGCTTGAACCTGGGAGGCAGAGGTTGTAGTGAGCCAAGATCACGCCACTGCACTCCAGCCTGGGCAAAAGAGTAGGACTCCATCTCAAAAAAAAAAATTATACAAGTTTATTTTTTCATTTTCAATCATTTAAACATTTATTGAGTATCTTCTATGTCCCAGGCAAAGTACTGAACCTGGGGTTATAAAGATAAATAAGACACGGTTGCTCAAAGAACTTGCAATCTAGAAAGGGAGACTGTAGACACTTCAAGAAAAGAGTGTCTGTGTGATGATAGACATATGCAAAGGTCATTACGGGAGCACACGGGAGGGAGGTGGGGGGCAGGGACAAGACGGGAAGGCTTCCTGGAGGTGCCCATGACTGAGACGTGGTGGGAAGAATAAATGTGGCTTAGTCAGACAAAAGGGGATAGAAGAGCTCCCCAGGCAGAAGGGGCAGCGTAAACAGAGGCTTGTGGGAGGGGAACTCTTGGGGAGTGCCTGCTTGTGTGTGCGTGATAAACACAGAGAATGATAAACCCATCAGGAGTTTTCAGAGACTAAGGTTAAAGGCAGAAATAATGACAGATCAGTCCAAAGGTAAGTAGGGTTCTAAGTCATGTATTAAGAAGCTGGGAATTTACTTACTCCATGGAAAATGGGCAATTGTTCCATACTTTAAGCAGAGGAATGACATGGTCAGGTTTGGTGTTAGAAAGTTCATTAAGCCTAGAGGATGGAGGAAAGGTTGAGAAGGAAGCAGGCTTTGAAGCAGAAAGACAGGAGGAAGGGCTGAGCAGTGATCCAACTGAGGGTCATGAGGGCCTGGGCAGGCAAGGGCCCAAGAGCCTGGTTATAGGTCAGAAGATAGCATGAAAGACAAAAGGATGGAAAATACAGAGAAGTGTGCAGGAGCCCCTTGGGACATGGTGGCAAAATTAACTTCACTGTAACTGGAGTACCAGAGCACAGCAATCTTTAAAGCAGCAAGAGAAAAAAAGAAATATTATCCTCAAAGAGGAGCAGTAAGACTTACAGCCAACTTCTTGACAGAAATAATGGAAGCCAGAAGACAGAGAATGATAGATTCAAAGTCCTCAAAGAAAATATTTGCCAACACAAAATTCCTACAACGACTCTATCCTTCAAAAGCAAAGCTAGAAAAGGGTTTTCTGCTTCCTGGTGGGATACAGTAGCTTGAGGCAGACCAGCCTTCCTGCCAAGAAACACTAGCAGGGCCAGATGAAATAAAGAAATCATTCATTTGAAGTCATTGAAGATCTGCTGAGGAAATGGGAACTGGAGAGGCTCAGATTCTGGAGAGAGAGGGAATTTGGAGAGGTCAGCTGACTTCCCAGATTGCAGGAGTCTGAGAAGGTCTTTGCACCAATAGCTGCTGCTGGGGACCAGAGAATACAACAGGGCTTCTGATGGAAATTTGGGGGGCAGGGAAGGTCTCGATCTCATCGCCTCTTTTTCTCTCAAGCAAATTTCCTAACCAGAGCTCCCTGCTGCACTTCCTCTGCAGAACAGATACTTGAGATAGTGCTGGATGCTGCGGGCTGGGTCAGAGTGGAACAGGATCCCTGCCCTCTGTCCTGCTCGCCTCTCCATGGAGCTCAGGTGAATGACATTGGTTCTGGATGACCTCAAAGGTTATGTAGCAGTGCTAGCTTAATGAGAGAGTGAAGGCCAGGGTCAGGGCTGGGAACACAGAAGAAGGGTTGAGGACAGAGATGGGTCGGTCACACCTGACCCAGGTTTTGGAAGCCACAATTAAGAAAAATCCAGAGACCCGAAACCCTAACTCTTACCTGAGACAGAACTCATGGCCTCTCTCATAAGCATGTTTCTTTGCTTATTATTCTTTTCTTCCTGCCTGGACTCTTTTTAAACCACCTCTCCTCTCTCTAGCTATCCATTATTTCTTCTACAAGCCCTACCCTCTACTATGAAGCAATCTACACAGAGCTCTTCCTCCTCAACACCCTCAGACCACTTACCATTGGTCACAAACTCCCTTGTATGATTGGCACTCAATCCCATCATGAACAGCTCCCAATTACGCTATCAGACTGTAGGCTCCTTAAGGGCAGAGGCCAGTCCCAGAATAAGAGTCTGCACCTAACATATATCTAAACATGATGCTTTGAGTGAGGGGAGAGGTAATGACTGTGGAATTCTCAAGTGGCAAATATCTGAGCAGTCGAGGTCAGAGAAAATGTAGATCCTCAGTTCTTGAAGGCAGAGGTCTTGTTTTCTTTTTCATCTTCCAACTTCCAGCTTCCTCACTCCCTAGAGCATTGCTCATAGAAAGTACATGTTGAGACCGGGTATGGTGGCTTACACCTATAATCTCAGCATTTTGGGGGGCCAAATCAGGTGGATCGCTTGAGCAGAGGAGTTTTGGAGCAGCCTGGGCAACATGGCGAAATCCTGTCTCCACCAAAAATATGAAAAGAAAGCTGGGTATGGTGGTGCATGCCTGCAGTCCCAGCTACTTGGGAAGCTGAGGTGGGAGGGTCACTTGAGCCTGGGAGGTGGAGGCTGCAGTGACCAGAGATGGCCTTACTACCCTCCAGCCTGGGTGACAGTGAGACCCTGTCTTAAAAAATAAAGTACATGTTGAATGAATGAATGAAGCAATTTTTCCAGTTATCTTTGTAAATGGATGGTCATTTCTCCTCCTCCCCCTTTTCCTCCTCCTCCTTTTCTACCTCTTCCTTTATCATCACTAGCCTCAGAGAGTCTCGAGTCTTGACTTTTGGGATATGGACTCCTTTAGGAATCTAAACCCTCTCTCTTCTCTCTTTAAAATAAAAAAAAAAGTCTTTTCCATGTACATTGCATGGAATTTTTGGAAGTTCATAGAGCACTCCCACCCCAAACTATATCACCCATACACTGGCTCTTTTGGTGCTCTGTGTCTTAGGGGAATGGAGATTGTCACCAAAGATTGGCTCCTATCAGTGAGGACACCTAAGGCCACAAACACTCCTCTCCAAAGATAATCAAAGTGATGTGATCATTTTCCAGCCCATTCATGTGACTTCCAGCCACTTGTGATTTATAAACCGGCCATATATAACCTTGGGCAAGTCACTGGACCTCAGTTATCTTGTTACAAAAAGAAAAAAATAATTAGATGACCAAGACAAAAAGGAGTTTCCACTTGATTCCATGGATGATCAATTCAAGATCAACAAGATTAATGCCATATTTTTTGCCCCCACAGAGAAAACCCAACATTGAACCCAACAATGGTTTTGATGTTAGTTGACACTGGCTCATTCCCTGTCAGCCTAAGGCCGTACCTTGCAGGGCCACCAGCTTCTTGTTACCAGGTATGCTAGACTGAATAATGGCCCTCAAAGATACCCAAGTACTAATTTCTGGAACCTGTGAATGTTACCTTATATGGCAAAAGGGACTTAAGAGTTGTGATTAAGTGTGATTATCTCAAGGGTGATTAAGATGTGATTACCACAAACTTAGTGGCTTCAAACAACGAAGATATATTACTTTTCTGTTTTGAAAGTCAGATATCCAACATGGGTCTCACTGGGTAAGGTCAAAGTACCGGCAGGGCTGAGCTCCTTTGGGAGGCTTTAAGGAAGGGCCTGTCTCCTGCCTTTTCCACCTTCCTTTTCAGCTTCTAATGGCCACCTCCCTTCCTTGGTTGTTGGCCCCATCTTCAAAGTCAGCCACGTTGGGCCAAGTCCTTCTCATGCTGCCATCTCTTGGTTTCTCCCTTCCCATTCCCTTTTCCCCTTTTAAAGACCCAGGTGATTACACTGGGCCCACAGGGATAATGCCCAATAATCTCCCTATCTTAAGATCGGCTGACTAGCAACCTTCATCTCCCTCTGCCATATAACCTAACATATTCACAGGTTCTTACGATCAGAACATGGACATCTCTATTTGGTGGGAGCCGGTGGGTATTCTACCTAACACAGAAGGAGACAGTAAGGAGAACCTTCCAGACAAGGAGAAGTATGAGCCAAAGTCCATAAGAAGAAACCAGAGTTTCAGGAGAATCATGAGAATAAGGCTAAAGAGGTAGTTTAGAGCCACATGGCGGGCAAAGGGCTTTGAATGTCAGGATGGTGCATGGCTTTGTTGTAGAAACAAGAGGGAGCAGGGTGTCCTTCCTGGGACTGTGGTATAAACGTTGCCTGGATGTTGTCATTTATTTCTTTGACTTTCTCTCCGTCATGGCCCTAGGAAGTGAGGAGAGGTGTTCTCCTGGGCATCTATGGGCAGCTGTGGACAGGTGTAGAATTAATATGACCAAAACAGCAGGACACTGAAAATGGAGAGAAAGTGGGAGAGGAGGATGAGAGAGGGTGAACAGAACAGAATTTAACCCCTCAACATGACCTGCTCACACCTTTTAATTCCCATTGAATAGGCCTGATTCCGTTTTGATAGAAAACATACCCAGTGCCTGGTTCAGAAGGCTATAGAATTGAGAGCTATTAAATACTAAAAAGACAAGGTGAGAAACAATTTGCAAAATCTCCTCTTTTTATAGACTGCAGCGATTGAGAAAAATTGAGTAAATTCCCCAGCTGCCTCAACTGCAGTCTGTTTCAAGATTCCATCAATTTTTTACGGTACAATCAATATTTATGAATCCCCAAAGAAATGTCGCAAAGAGAAACCCAGCGCAACATTTTCTCAGCGGTTTGCAGAGATGTAACAGGGGGACCTAAATAACTTTTAAAATAATCTCAATGACAATCAAAGACTCTTCCATAGCCAATGCGGTTTAATGTCGGGCTTTATATTAGCGCTGCTCTGCCAAGGGCGGGGGCAGGGAAGGGAAAATGTTGAGAGTTTAATCTGTCCAAAAGATGACAGTTGGCTATAATAAGTATGCTGTAATATGGTACTTAAAAATTCAAAGGAAGTGCTATATTAAAAGTTCCCTGGATTTTTTGTTTAATGCATTCAAATATCAGTTAAGCAATAGATTTTTTCAGTCAGCTGGAAAAAAAAAAAAGATTCCTGGGGAAAAAAAACAGACAAACAAATTCACATTGCTTTAATGGCTACTTTAGGTTTAATATCTAAACTTATTTAAATAACTCTGCACCCTCCTGCTGAGAAATATTGAAACTAATGGATTCCTTTGTGCGTAATCTCCATTTAAATGTGGAGTTTAATTTCCCTTTTGGCTAAACCTGTGTGAAACTAGTCTTGAAATGTCCCTCTTAAAAAAGAGACGAAAACCCCATATAGAATATTTAGGGGGATTCCTTTATTTTACTTAAAATTGGTTTGGGGCATTAAAACTTAAGTAGCCAACCAAAAGCGGGATACCTGGAGCTCCAGGCGGGTGCTGGGCACCTTGCGGGTTTCCAGGTGCGCAAACGCCCAAGTGCGCAATCAGAGCGCCTGAGTCCCGTGCAGATGCCGCATCCCCTTGAGGTGTGCTCCCCGCCAAGGCTTGGCTCTCTCGCCCTCCAAAAGCCATCCTCATCCTTCTAATAAAGATAACATCGAAAATCCCACCACTGGAGCTTCCTCTCTGAGGCTCACGGCTTTCATTTCTGTTCCATGCAAATCGCCTCGGGCAGAGTCGGACTTCCCTGTGGCTGAGGGCTATTTTGTGCGCATGAATATGCACAGAGAGCTTTGAAGTCAATGGGAACTAAGACCTAGAAAGTAATCCACCACGCTGCCCTTTCACTGGCCCAGGAACGGGTGAGTCACAGACCAGGGTCAGAGCTGCGATGAGAACCCAGGAGTTCTGATTCCCGGGTCACCATGCTCCCTTTGCCAAGAGTGCAGCCGACACCGACAGACTCCCAGCGCCTGTGCCATGTGCATCCTGGTGTTACTGCACGTGCTGCGCGGGAGAGTCTGCCTGAAACTGAACGGTGGGTTAAGGTACAATATGCTTCTTATAACCACTCCCAACTGTACAAACATGAGAATACTAGGGTTGTCATTTTCATCAAAGGATTTCTTTAGATATCTTCTCTCAGCTGTGTAGATAAAATGCAGGTTATAGAGATGCAGCTTGTATATAACTCTTTTTACAACACCCTACTGCGTAAAACCATCCACACCTGCGTGTGCCTGCCTAGTGATCGGCTTCTCCATGGCCAGTATGCTATAATTCATCGACAATGGTAACTACTAATGATTTAAAGCTGAGAGGGAGAAAGAATGAGTGAAGGTCTTTCATACAATGTATCTGTGATAGAGAAGAGCTCTGTGACAGAAGGTGGGAGCCCTGGGTTCTGGTCCCAGTTCTTTCTTTTACCAACGGTGGGAACTGTACATCATTCATCTTTAAAATGGTGCTAGTGGTAACAATAACTTGTAGACCAAAGACAGGCTCCCAGAGCAAATGATTGGGGAGATTCTTCAGGCTATATGATTTGATTATTACATTATAAAAAAACATGACCGCAAGCTAAAGACAGAGAATGTGATCCAGTTTTAACATGTACACCAAGCAAACACACACACACACACACACACACACACACACACACACACACACAGCAGCTCTGAAGTCAAGATCCCTCTAACAGACTTGCTTTTTATATGTGCCTTAGAAATTGTGAGGGTTAAACATGAACCATAGCCTGAGGTGGTCCTGCTAGAAAGCCATGTGCCTGTCCCGTCAATCTCTCCAAGACCACTTGTAGAACAGCCAAATGCCAGATGGCTTGGGCGGTGTGATCTGAGGAGTGCCACGAACTCCATGCTTTAAAAAATTTGTCCCTACCAGCCTGTATCTGGAATCATGATGTAAATTGCTCCTATGGATAAGAACGTTAAAAAATTGAGTTAATGCAGAATTAATACCCAGGGGAGACACTGCTGTTATTGGCCATTAACTCTTTAGCTAGAACTCGTTTCTAGCTAATTTCACTTTTAGCTAGAATTCAGTTCATTTGTCATCTAACAGGGTCTTGAAAGATACATAAATTTCCACTAGAAGAGGGGAGAAGCATAAGACAGACCTCAACTATCATCAAGGAAAGGAAGGGCCAGTCTGGAGTGACAGCTAGGGTCAGTGAAAGTCTGGGCAGCGGAGAGGGGAATCCTGAAAATAAGCTGCTTACTTCACTCAGAGTATTCCAAGGACCAGCCCTGGCACCAGCATTGTCCACAGGCCATGGTCAGCTGCTGTATTGTGCTCAGGGCTGTGAGGGCCTCTGGGAAGCAGAAGAAATAACTCCTGCTTTCCAGAGCTTATAGTCCGGCTGAGGCTATGAGACATTACAACATTCAGCAGGAACTCGAAGGGCATAGAGACTCAGAGCAGCAGAGAGACTCAAAGAAGAAAGCAGACTAACTGTACGGGTGGGAAATGCTCCAGAGAGAAGAGGCCAACTGGAGGAAAGGCCATCCAGGACTGGTCCGACGGGGGTGGGCAGAGGGAACAGTGAGGGGAACAATGGAGAGGACCCACAGCTCTCCAGGGCAGCTCCAAAATATCCCACCTTCATAGGGCCTTCTTCTGAGTTCAAGTGTTAAGTGGGTCATAGGCCAAGACTCAGACTCTACCCACAGTGGCCAGAGTCCAGACCACAGACCAGTGGATAGGAAGCATTCCCTACCTACCTCCGTTCACAGGGCAGCGCAGTCCTAACTCCTGTGCTGTTTTATCAACACAGAAGCCCAGCATGGAGAGTGAGCCTGAGAGCCTTCAGAAAGGTTCCCCTCCAGGAATTTTTATTTTTGAGGTCACAGTTCCTTTAAGGATCTGATGAAAAGTATGAACCAACTCTCTCCCATGAAAAACATGCACCTGTGTTTCACAAGCTTCAAAGACCCCCTCCCACTCCCCTCCACCACAGAACCAATCCTTGAACCTCAGTTAGTAATATCTAACCCAATCCTTTCATTTTGCAGAGAAGAGGATCTAAAGTAGAAGAGTAACATCCCAAGGTTACACTCAAATTAGAGCTGGGCCAGAACTGGCTCCTTCTTTCTAGCAGTGCAGTGACCTTTGGCAGTTTTCCCAGACTCGTGGGTATCCTTAGGTATCTTTTCGTATTTGTATCAATTGCCACAAACATGCTGTGACAAACCATCTCAAAACTTAGTGACTTGAAACAACAAGCATTTATTTAGCTCTTGAGTCTGCAGCTCAAAGATTTTAGGCTGGACCTGGTTGAATGATTCTTCTGATTTCAACTAGGGCTGTTCCTCTGGGGGCCAGCGACTTACAGATCTAAAGTCTTACAGCTTTATGTTTACCTTCTCCCCACTCCACCCACCACACCATGCACACACACACACACACACACACACCCCTTTTCCCCTGTTCCAATCATGTCTGACCCACTGTGGATAGACTTTCCTATTTCTGCTTAGCTGTTAGAAGAGGAATATCACTTCTTAGCCTCCCAATGATCCTCCAGCTTTCCCCAGAGAATGGGTCTGTAAATTGTACAGGATAATGGGGAGTTTAGCCCACTACATTCATGGTCATATTCATAAGAGGTGGCCCACCAGCCAGTTTCTTCCCACAAAAAAGGGCACCAGATCTCCTATAGAACACATGCTACTCTAGACATAGCGAATCTAATCCTAGGTCCAATGCACAACCTGAAGCAACCACAAATGACCCAGACACCAGGGCGCCCCCAAGGTGACCTGGCTTATACTCTGCCCTGCACGGGCACTTCATACTGAATGCTGCAATTTGGCCCACCCAAATCCTCTGTTTGGGAAGATTAAATATTCGCTGTCAAAGAGATGAGTCACAGCATTTGTGGTGGTTGTCCCTATCCTGAACTACTTTTTCATTTCCCTATAAAAAACATTGCACATCTTTGTCTTAGAAGAGCTGCATCCTGGGAGAACTTGATGGCTGATGAGAACATATCTTGATCTACTCCACATTCCAGTGTATCCTTGCAGTATACATATAACATCAGAGGCACACATCTCTTCCCTAGTAGCTCTTAAGAACCTGAATGGTAGAGAGAGGGAGGATCACAAACGTTTGCTTCTAGCTTAGGTCTAGTCCCACCCACAGGTGATTCCATATTTGCTGTTTTGACTGTGTCTTTTAAATTCATTTTTTTAAATGAATTCATTGTATTGATGTCACTGACTAGCTTACCATGGTTCTTAATTACTTGCAGTCCAATAAGGGTATCATCAGGTTAACTTAGTTTCTGCTTTATGTAATTACAAGAGCAAACTCCTCTTTTCATTGTCTGCCTTTCCAGTCTGTTGGCCACAGAGCATTGTCAGCCTCCCCATAACGCACAACACTCAGAGGGCACTCAGAATGAGGATGGGCGGCTCATTATCTTTGTCGATCTGCCCCAGAGTTAGAATCCCTGCTGGTGGTATTACTTTCCAATATATGGGGCCTGTGTTCGCACTGTTGAAATGTTTCTTAATTAAGAATCTTTTTTTCTGTCTTATGCATAAATTAATCAAGGTAATTATTGTAGCATTATTATTATTACATTGTACTTATAGAGCACTTACCTCCAAGGTGCTCAAAGTAGTTTATAGATTTTTTTAATCTAATGAACTCTAGTAGCCTCTAGGCAAGATGGAGAGCAGAGCAGGGATTATTAGAGTCACATTGTAGTTGGAGAAAATGGGTCAGGCCAGAAGTAGGGGTGGCTGCGGGTTGCTGCAAAATAACTCACTCAGATTCACGGTATCCCTGTCTGTGGAGGTATGAAAAGCGAGCAGAGGGCTACCTTTGGGGTAGGAAGAGCTCCTTCTCTCCTGCAGAAAGCATACGCAAGAAGCAGCTTTTGAGCCCAGAGGGCCCCTCCAGCAGGGTTTGGACTTAGAAAACATGCAGCAGATATTAGTTGCTTTTTCCCTTCTTCTATTTTCCACCTGCCTTGAAGTCTGACCAGGTCCCCACACTGCTACTTTGTGATGCAGGAAGCAAAGGGCAAAGGGGAGACGAGGAAACTTAGCACTTGGCATCAGCACCAGTTTACTCTGACCCTGACTCACACCATCGTATTTTCATATGCCTCTTTCTGACGTTCTACATTTCTTAGAAGCAGCTGAGCAGGGTAGATCTAGGCACAGACAGGCATCATCATGGTCTGGTGGAAAGTCCTGTGCTGATGGACATGGGGAAAGGGGGTCCAGCCCACTTTAATTTGCCTAGAGGGCAGCAGGAAGTAGCAGCATCATGTAAGAGCCTTGAGCTAAAACTGCCTGCCTTTAGGACTGATGAATATAGAATGTGTGATGGGTGATTCAGAGAATGATCACTGCAAGTACTACACACAAATAATGACCACAATAATATCAAGGTGGTGATCTTGCAGGTCTATTTCCAGGTATAAAGCATAGACTTTCTCCCCTTTCACGAGATTGCTAGGGTATGTCCGGCTATCGACATCCACATTGCTA
This sequence comes from Callithrix jacchus, assembly GCF_049354715.1. Lineage (NCBI taxonomy): Eukaryota > Metazoa > Chordata > Mammalia > Primates > Cebidae > Callithrix > Callithrix jacchus. The sequence continues at coordinate 90,739,110 of NC_133514.1, forward strand.
TAACTCAGCAGAATCTAGTGGTCCCTTATCAGCATATAAGCATATCTTGGTGCTTGTAGGGGAGAAAAATGGTAACTGACAGTGAGCAAAAACAATTTCATGATACATTTGGTAACTATGGGGTCTCTGCTTCCAGAAGACTCTCATCCATTTTATTAAGCACATCCAATTCACATTGATTCATGTGCTCCCTCAGCATAGAAAATCTCTTTCCTACCCTTGCACTCTCTGTCTGCCTTAGTCCTACATCCAACAAGTCTCAACTCAGGCATCACTCATTCATTTTATAATTATTTTTGACAATAGCACCCATCCCTAAAAGACCAGGCACTATTCTGGGCACTAGGGTAGAGAAGCAATGAAACACATTGAAAAAAAATGGTTGCCATCACAGAGTGGAGAAGGTAAAAGGTCAGATAACAAAGAAATAGCACGTTATCTATTAAGTCAGAAAGCTGTCAGTGCTATGGATAGACATTGAAGTGAGGAAGAGGCACAATCTCAACCGAGTGCTTAGTGAAGGCCTTTGAGAAAGGACTTGGAAGGGAATGGGAGAGTGAACCATGCAGATGTGTGACACTATTCCAGTAAAGGGACAGGGAGTGCGGGGAACAAGGGAATAAGACCAGAGGATGGTTGACCCCTTCAAGGAAGAGCAAGAAGCAGAGTGGCTGTCAAAAACAGAAAATAACACTGGGCGTGGTGGCTCACGCCTATAATCCCAGCACTTTGGGAGGCCGAGGTGGGTGGATCAAGAGGTCAAGAGATCGAGACCATCCTGGTCAACGTGGTGAAACCCCATCTCTACTAAAAATACAAAAAATTAGCTGGGCATGGTGGAGCGTGCCTGTAGTCCCAGCTACACGGGAGGCTGAGGCAGGAGAATTGCCTGAACCCAGGAGGCGGAGGTTGTGGTGAGCCGAGATCGCACCATTGTACTCCAGCCTGGGTAACAAGAGCAAAACTCCATCTCAAAAAAAAAAAGAAAAACAAACAAACAAAAAACAGAAAATAACAAATGTTGGCAAAAATCTGGAGATTTGGAAGCTTTGTGCATTGTTGGTGGAAATGTCATATGGGAAGCAGTTGTGAAAAAAAGTTTGGTAATGTCTCAAAAAGTTAAACATAAAATTATCAAATGACCCAGTAATTCCAATTATAGGTATCTGTCCAAAGGAACTGAAATCAGGGACCTAAACAGATACCTGTACACCAACATTCAGAGCACATTATTTGTAATAACTGAAAGGTGGAAACTACCCAAGTGCCCCTCTATAGATAAATGAACAAACAAAATGTGGTATATCCATGCAGTGGAATACTGTTCAGTGTACCACCATAAGAACTTTGACTTAGACTTTAGGATGGGAGTTGTGAAGGTGAGGAACTGGGCTGTGACATGATCTGGCCGTCTTTTAATAGAATTCTATGTTAGAAATAGATCAAAAAGGGGCAAGCACAGAAGCAGAGACACCATGGAGAGGAGGCTACTGCAACATTCTGAACAAGAGATGACAATGGGTTGGTAACGGTGGTGCAGGTGATAAGAAGTCATGTTCCAGATGTATTTTTTCAGGTAAAGATAAGTGTAAATACCCATGAATTGGATGTAAATTATGAAAGAATGAGAAGAATTAAAGCAACAGTGCAAGACTCCATCTCAAAAAAAAAAAGAGTGATTCAAAAGTTATTTGACCTAAGAACCAGAAAGATAATGTTGTCATTAACTAAATAAATGGTAAACTGGCAGGGAAAACAGGTTTGAGGATAAGAAGATCAATGCTTCAGTATGGAACATGGATTTAAGTGTTTATTAGACATCCAAGTACAGATGTCTAGTAGGTAGTTGACTATAAGAATCTTGAATTTGAGAAAGCAGTTCAGATTAGAGTTAAAGATTTTAGAGTTATTAGTATGTAGTTGAGACTAGATGAGACCACTCTAGAGTAATAGAAAAGGAGCACCCCAAGATCTAAGCTGGGAGGCCCAGCATCAAGTGGTCAAGGAGATGAGGAGGCTGAGAAGCAGAAGCCAGTGAGGCAGGAAGAAAAATAGAAGAATGGGATATCTCTGAAGCCAAGTGAAGAAATTGTTTTTAGGAGAAAGAGTTATCAACTACGTTCAATGCTACTGAGAGTTCAAATAAATAAGGACCAAGAACTGGCAATTAGATCTAGAAGCATGATGACTTGGCAAGACCAGCTGGTGGAGAGGATGGGGCAAGAACCTACACAGGGCAAGTTCAAGTGAGAATGGGAGTAGAGAAATTGGAAACAGCAGATGTAGAAAAGCCTTCTGAGGGTTTTACTAAAAAGAGGAAGAGAGGTAGGGCAGTTGATGGAGGGGAAAGTGGAAGGAGTTGGGGTCTCAGAAGCTCAGAAGCTCCTCTGCTTTTCTGTCTGGTTAGGTGCCCCTCCTCTGGGTTTTCACCCTTACCTTTGTGTGTCTGCCTTCCCAAGCAGGCTGCAAGTTCCCGGGAGGCAGGAAGTATATCTTAGTCATCTCTGAGTCCCCAAGGTCTAGCAATGTGTCTGATATACAGCAGCTCTCAGAAAATATTTGCTAAGCTGAACTAAATGCAGATTTGATCATAGACCAATGATTTGCAGAGGAGTAAAAATTGGTGAAGAAATTTTAATATATATATATCCAGCAAGTCATCTGAATGGGATATGAACCATGAATCAGGTCCTGGCCCTGGGATCTGCTTTATATCTTGGAGGGGAGATCTTGTGCCTTTAACAAACGAGTTGGAGCTCTCAAATCTATTTCCTTCATTTAGCACTCATCTTTGAGCACTCATCTTTGCCATGGTCCAGTGTGGATTAGTGTAGTCTATGAAACAAGTGCCACTAGAAGAAATGCACCCTGTTAGCAGGACTCAGCTATGAGGTCAATACCTGATGATATTAAAGGCTTGATTCATTAGCCAAAGTCAAGTCAATTGTTTTGAACTTGAATTCAAGTGACTAACAGAAGCTTGCTGATCCTGCTTATTTCTCAATTTTCTGTGACTTTATGAAGATTTTTAGATAGTGGACATACAGATGGAGATAGATTTTTGCTTCCTTTTCTACCCTACAGTGAGAAGTAAAAAGGCTGCCATATCCTCCATAGAAGACTGAAAACATAATGACTCTTACTCTCCCCTTGGCTAAGTGACAGCTTGACAGCAAACATTAACTCTATGCCAAGCACTATATTAAAGAATTTTACAAGTATTAACTCATGTAATCCTCTCAACACCTTCATGAAATAGATCCTATTACTGGTCTGGTTCTCTGGTTGAGAAAATTAAAGCACACAGAAATTGGATTAATTATCCCAGGATACAGTTAGATTAATTTATCAGGATATGTGGCTTATGAGTGGACATCTGGCTCCAGGGTGTGTACTCAGAACTACACTTGATACAGCCTCTTTCTCCTCTAAAAGAGTCTAGACTCAAAAGAAAAGGTGTCAGAACTTGCTTTTACTCCCAGGTGAGTTGGGTTCTCCATGGAAGGCCTCATTTAATTGGAGGAAAAGAGCCAGCTCTTGATTCCACATTTAGCACTAGAAAATTACTCATTTTTTTTTTTTTTTGAGACGGAGTTTTGCTCTTGTTGCCCAGGCTGGAGTGCAATGGCGTGATCTTGGCTCACCGCAACCTCTGCATCCTGGGTTCAGGCAATTCTCCTGCCTCAGCCTCCTGAGCAGCTGGGATTACAGGCACATGCCACCGTGCCCAGCTAATTTTTGGGTATTTTTAGGAGAGACGGGGTTTCACCATGTTGACCAGGATGGTCTCGATCTCTTGACCTCTTGATCCACCCGCCTCGGCCTCCCAAAGTGCTGGGATTACAGGCTTGAGCCATGGCGCCCAGCGAAAATTATTCTTTAGAAGTCTAAATATCCATCATGTGTGAGTCCTTAGATGAGTCGTCAGACTCTCTAAGTCTTAGTTACCCACCCAGGAAATGAGGATCATCTTACCTGCCCTATATAAGAATAGTGTCTGCAGGCTTAGCTTGAGGGCCAGTGGGGAAGGGTGTGGCCTAAGAAAGAAGAGCTCCAAGGCCCAGGTCTGGCTCTGCCTGTGACTGCCCATATGCCTAGGAAATATTATTGAACTTTGTCAATCCTCTTATCCTCAGCTTCAAAATGAGGACATTTGGCCTCCAATAGCCCTCTCCATACTAACACCCTCCATTTTGTGTGAAATGAAGAAAAACAAGGTGTTGTTCAGCTTGTTGGTTTGCTGTTCCTTTATGTTGTGTGTTGACATTGCCATTGACCATGGTGCACTAGACTGTCCAGCCTGGGCCCATCACTTAGTCCAGCTTGAGGTCTCATTATGCCTGGCTGAGGGCAATGGCACCACACCCATGTGTGTGCTGTTAGAGGCACTCTGAAAAACTAGCACACGCAAGGGCCCCAAAACATTTTTGGTGAAATGGGTTCACTGCAGTCTCTTCCAATTTACAGATCTTGTAAATCTGGGAGAAGTCTGGTGTTTTTGGAAGACCCAAGGAAGGGGGCATAAAGAAATCTTTTTGTAAACCCAAATTGTATTCAGTAATCTAGACACTTTAAGAGAATACCATGACTACATGGTTTACAATTAAACAAGGTTCTGCAGGTTAATTATGTAGCAGGGTGTAACAGGATTAGATTATTACACGGAAAGTGGTCCTGCACCCTCACTGAGATTAGAAGGGAGTGTCCCTTTTGATGTTTCCATACTCATAGGCTACGTCTTTCATTTTTTTGGAGATGGAGGCTCACTCTTTTGCCCAGGCTGGAGTGCAGTGGTGCAATCTCTGCTCACAGCAATCTCCACACCCCAGGTTCAAGAGATTATTCTGTCTCCCAAGTAGCTGGGATTACAGGTGTCCACCACCACATCCAACTGATTTTTCTATATTTTTAGTAGAGACGAGGTTTTGCCATGTTGGCCAGGCTGGTATCAAACTCCTGACCTCAAGTGGTCCACCAACCTAGTCCTCCCAAATTGCTGGGATTATAGGTATGAGCCACTGTGCCTGGCTATGCTGCCTCTTTCTTGATTTCACCAAAACTGTAACCAAGGGCTTGACTTTGGGACCAATGGAGTTCTGGGGTGCTCTCACCAGTATTCTCAGAAGGCTCTGCCTCTCCCACTGTCTACCTGTGCTGCAGTCGTAAAACAGCAACATGATGCCTCAGCCTTTACTCCTTCACATATGCCACAGACATAGGTATTGATGCCTCATTTCCTGCCACCCTGAGAAGGTACTGCTCCACCAGTACCTTCTGGCTTTGGCCCAGATGAATGCCAACACTCGCTTGAAGATGAAAATCTTCTTAAAGAAGATTAAGCTTCCCTGCCTTCTTTACAGAATAGAAAGAATGAATACGAGGTAGACTTTTTATTTAGTGGCACCTGGAAATAGACTCAGAGAATGTAGAAGGCCAGGCATGGATGTCCTTAGGAGTCCATTTGTATTGCTGTAACACAAGATCTGAGAGTGGGTAACTTACCAGGAACAGGATTTATTTTCTCAAGTCCTTGAGGCCAGGAAGTCTAAGATTAAGGTGGCAGCAGGTTCAGTGTCTGATGAGGGCCTGCTCCATCAATGGGCCTTGTCTCACAGTGGCATCTTCAGCTGGTAGAAGGCACAGGGATCAAAAGAAGATAAACCATGTGTCCTCACATGGTAGAAGAGTAGAACTTGTCCCTTCAAGTCCTCTTTTAAGGGACAAATCCATTCATAAGGGCAGAGCCTTCGTGGCCTAATCACCTCTTGAAGGCCCCACTCCTTAATATTAGCACAATAGGAATTAGGTTTCAGCATGAATTTTGGAGGGACACATTCAAACCATATTAATGGCCTTTCCATGTAGATGCTCAATTTTTGCAGAATCCTAGAGCTGGAAGACCTTAGATTTCGTCCAACCCAGTGTCTCATTTCCTCATTGTTGGCACCTGGGTGTTCAACTTTGAATGAAAGAATGCATAATTCCTTTAAAAGCTAAGAAAGTGGCTAAGGCTATTTTCTCCTCTCTCCAGAACCACAGATGACCCATGATTCCTTCAGCAGATGGCTGCTTTCTGTAAGTGTCCGGTCTCTTCCTTCTTTGTGATTTCACCTGCCATGATTTACTACTGTCTGTGCCTACCTCTGGAAGCAACTTCTCTTTTCACTTCACCAATTCCAATATATCAATTAACCAGAAACCAGATAATCAACTTTCCTTCTGTGGTACAAAAAGTAAAGATACGCAGACTCTGAGAAAGCAGCAGAGAGTCTCTCCCATTGGCAAAGCGCTTGAATTTCTGTGCATCAAGAGTTGAAACCTACTTTGACTGGAACTTACCATTCATTCATTCATTCATTCAGTACTTATTTGGTTCCCAGCATTTGGGACCACTAGATAGCTAGATTTCAAAAAAGTAAAATATCGCTTCAAACTGATGCTAGCCTAGCCTATAAAACCAGTTCTGATGTGCTTGACCTGAGGTGAATAGATTTTCAGTGGCCTTTCCATATAGGCCTTTTATTATATTGTCAACTCTAAAATCTAGATGAATTTTTTTAGCTCAAAGATTGTATGGTTTTATTAATGTCTTTAGTCCCCAGATTTTTTTTAATGCTAATTGCTTCCAAGGAGCAAATTGAACCCACTTTTGAATTTACTCATCCAGCGTATCAAGGCAGGACTGAGGCTTAATTAACATTTCTCAGGATTGATACTTCTAATCAAGGTACACCATATTACTTTGGCCAACAATGGGTATTCTCCAAAAAAATAGAATTGTTAGTAAGGCCTTGGTTCAAGGGTTTTTTTTTCCCCTAGGGTTTTTCGTCATAAATACCTGATGGTATGAGCAATACATTCTGCCGAGTACACCCCTAAGTAACTGAGAAGGCCAGTCTCATGACTTTAGAGCCAACCGTCCTCAACTCCTGTGCCTGCTGGCTGCTGTGACTGCGATAGAGTCACATCCTGATGTCTAAATATATAAATGTGCAAAGACAGTTAACTAGGACTTATTTGTGCCTTGGGAATTAAAAAAAAAGTAATTAACTGGTATTTTTAACGCATTTTCTCTTTACAGGATGATCTAGTTAAATGGTTCAGTTATAAGATCAGGGAATTTGGTACCTTTTGAAATAGCCCATCTTAAGTGGTTCCAAAGTTATCTTAATGGGATGATATCTCATGCTTTGTCTCCCAGAGAGGCTAAAGGAGAGGGCAGAGTTGATGTGATGAGCAGGTGGAAAAAGACACAAGGACACAGAACAAAGAGGTCACGGTCAGCACCCACCATGGTCAAGTAAGCAGTTTACTCCCTGGGCTCAAGAATGTATTTAAAATATTATCTCAGATTTAGAAAAAAATATTCTATCAGCAAAGCAATTGAATTTCCTTTACAATCTGTAAGGAATAAAAATATCTCTAACTTCTTTAGACATCAAGCTACAAATTCTATATTTGGATCTATTGGTCAGTCCACACTGTTAGCTTAGGGGTCAGGAGAGTCCTGGGTAAGGTACACGGTCCACTAGCATCTACAATGTGTAAAATGTGTATAATAGCATGGGAAGAACGATAAAGTATGAGAGTAGCCAGCCTCCAAGATGGCCCAGTGATCCCGCCTCCTGGTCTTCACGCCCTGTGTAGTCCCCTCCTATATTATACCAGATTTGTTCTATGTGACCAACAGAATATGGCAGAAGTGATGGTATGGTATTTTTGAGGTTGGTTATACAAACACAACAGGGTCTGTCTCTCTTACCTCTCCCTCTCTGTTTCTCAGATCATTTGTTCTGGGGAAAACCAGCAGGCATGAGAGGCTCATATGGTGAGGAACTGAAGCCTCCTACCCACAACCACACACATGAACTTAGAAGTTAGAAGATCTTCTAGCCCAGTCAATGGCTGTGCAATGGATACAACCCTGGCTAATACCTCGAATTCAACCTCATGAAAGACTGAGCTAGAACCACCCAACTAAGCTGTTCCTAGATTTCTCACCCTTGGGAACTGTGTGCTATAAAAATATTTGTTATTATAAGCCACTAAATTTTGAAGTGTTGTGTTACACAACAATGTGTAAACAATTCAGAATACTAAAATATCAGTTGGAACACAAATGTACAGACACGTTTTTAGGAATAATTGGATGGTCACTCTGGGTCATTTATGCCCTCTCATATCTCAGAACGATAATACCCTTTAACCTCTACTTCTCCCCTCTTCCTGAAAATTCTGCTCAGGTCTTGGGCTTCTAGGAAGCTTATCAAAGCTAGCCCCTTTACTTTTCACTGGGGTTATTTATGGGGGTTTATCCCATTAAGGCTTGTGGGGGTCCAGCCCATATGGCAGCTTGAGGCCTGATGCCTTTGGGTCCTCAGCTGTCTGAACAGGAAAGATCCTGAGGCCAGAAGATCTCCCATTTCTTAGCACAGTGAAGCTGCTGGGCCTTTAATGTTGTGTGCATGTATCTAAAGAATCAGAGTTGGGGCAAGAAGGAACAGAAACCCTGTGTGGAAGAACCCTACCTGCTGCCGTATTTTCCTGCTATTTCAGATTAAGTAAAGCCAGCCGTATAGACAGAAAAGATGCTCATCTGAAGATGACATTTTCTTGAACTTGGTAGTAGGAGGTAAGTTACCCGAGACAGGAAAGCAGGCTTTAGCCAAATAAATGAGAGTATCAGACAAAGTTCTTCATACAGGAAAAAAAATCATTTAATTTGTGTTAAGTAAAAAATGATTTAATATGAGAAACTGGTGCTTAGAAAATTGGTGAAAGGATAGCAGGGGGTGGGGAAATTGAGGAGGGATAACATTAGGAGAAATACCTAATATAGATGACGGGGGGATGGATGCAGCAAAATACCATGGTATGTGTATACCTATGTAACAATCCTGGATGATCTGTACATGTACCCCAGAACTTAAAGTATAATTTAAAAAAAAGAAAGAAAAGAAAATTGGTGAAAGGGTTGGAGGAGCATCCTCTAGGCTGGATCTCTGTGAATGATACCCTGAGCGTGCACGATGCCCAATGCCCAACTGACCAACAGTGAAAGGTGGGAATCAGGAGGCCCCAGTGGACCTAGTGATGTAATCTGCAGTCTAAGGAAGCCATTGCTGCTTTTGCCACAGCTCCCTTCAACACCCTCAGAGCTTAGTGTTTGCAGCTGCAGCTCTGCTCAGCAGCCTAAGGTGTCCACATCATTAGCCAAACCCTCAGGAAAATTGCCCTGGCATTAGTCCCACCTTTCAAATCTCACACAAATATATTTATTAGACAGAATTCTATTCTCAACCAGAACTCTTCCAGGGAGTCATAGCTTTTAGATATCCAGACTCTGAAATTCAGAAAGGCACATTACAAAGAGGTTAAAATTAATACTGAATACAGAATGACCATTTCTAAGGCAAAGTGTGAGCTCCTAACACCATGGCTGAGCTTCTCTCTCTTCTAGATGTAAAATTAGAGGAATCTACGTGTGCTTAAAGGAGCATTCAGATGGCAGAGGTTAAAGATGGCTTCTGTACCATTGAGGTGGCTGAGGGGACAGCAGAGAACCCTCTTTAGGGATCCCAAGTGAAGATGAATGAGCCCAGTCTTACCTGAATGATCTCATTCTTGTTTTCTTCTTTCCCTGTTGCTATCCCCACACCTTTGATAAAATCTCATCTAAATATTTCAGCTGAACTCAGCTGGAATTAAGAGGAGATTTGTATGACTAGATTAGGGGCAAAGCATAAAAAGGGAAACATGATGGTGGCAGCAGTAATTATAGTAAAAGGTTCCCAGGAGGAAGGGAACCTTGGGGGATGTCTTAGTTTCCTCAGGCTACTGTAACAAAAATACTGAAAAATGCAGAGTTGACTTATAAACCACAGAAATTTATTTCTCACAGTTCCTGGTGGCTGGGAAGTCCAAGACCAAGGTGCCAGCAAATGTGGTGTTGATTTCTGATTCATTGATGGCAGTCTTTTTGCCATGTTCCTGTGTGGCAGAAGGGGCAAATGAGCTCTCTGGGGCCTCTTTTATAGTGCATGAACCTCGTTCATGGGCTCCAGTGTCATGACCTAATGGCCTCCCAAAGACCCCACTTCCTAACATTATCCCCTTGGGGGTTAGGGTTTCAACATATGAATTTTGAAGAGACATAAACAATCAGACCACCTCATGGAGTAAGCCTCAGTCACGCTCTCTGCATAGACATCCTCTCCCTATGCTTATCTCACAGGATACAGGTTTATCTTTGTGAAGGGAGCTAGTAGTGTTCTTGCAAGCCAGACACCACAGCTCCTTCCTCCAGCCCCATTCAGATGTAGGAAATTAAGCAAGTGTCTTAACATCCTAGGCCTTCACTGCCTTATCTCCAATGTCAGAGGACTGAGCCAGAGGAGCTCTCCAGGTTCCTCCCAGCCCTAAGATCCATGAATCCAGGCTCATGTTTATACAGAGGAATAACAACTGAGAAGGAGGAATGGGGCTGCTATCTCTACTACCTGCCACTAGACTGTGGAAGAGAGATCCCTTGAGAATTTAAGTGAGTGTGGGTAGTTGTCAGAGTATGACAGATTACCATCACGGTCAATTGCAAGGGCAAGAGGTTCATCTGAGACCAGAATGGCTAGCACCAGGAGGTAGCTTCTGGAGAGTCCTTGCTCTGAAGATGGTCTTAGGTGTCCATTCTGGGTCCATTCATTGGCCCCTTCCTCTCCCAAATTAATGCTTTCTTATACATCTGGGCTCTTTTAGGGCAAGAGCCCAATCTAAACCTGTCAGCCATCAGCATCCAAGTCTGAAGCTTTCGCCAGCAGGCATGGGAGGTAAGCTCTTCTCTGTAAGAGCACTTTGGAAGTCACCAGGGGTTATACAAATGGAAGGGATTATCACTGAAATATAATTTCAACAAAGGTGGTACAATGCTCTGTTCCGCTATGATGAAATGTGTCATTAAATATAGAAATAGATCAAGCACCTTCCCACTGAGATCCTCTGGTACCAAGTATCTAGGTGAGAAGGAAGCTGAGTAGCTGTGAGAGCTCACAAAATGTGAAGGAAGTGGGAGGAAAAAATTCCTCACAAGGGAGATATACTTAACTAGACTTATAAATAGCCTGATCACAGCTCGTTTGATTAATTTGGGGAAAAGGAGTAAACGTGTTTTGCCAATTCATCAGATTTCATGCTTTCAAAGCAGTTGCTAATGTAAATATTAGCATCCAAAATGAACAAATTGTCTTTGGTAATTAAATGCCCTAATTTACAGGTTCCATTAGCAGAGAACAGAGATAATTTCCCCCCTTAAATTAACTTTTCTCTCCTTCTCCCTTCCCTGCCTCAACTTGATAAGAAAAGTGGAAGTGTGGGCAGAGGGGGCTGGAGGGAATTTACTCTCTCTGGTCTGAGTGCAGAGGACTGAGTCAGTGCCTGAAGGCAGAGCTCAGAAAGAGTGGAGCAAGTACCTACCCCAACAAAGCTTAATTCCTGGTTGCTATGGCACACTGAGAAATGACCATCCCATGGGCCAGGAGTGGCCTGTTGCTGGGGTCAGGAGTTCTCCTTGTAACTGTACGAGATCTGCCTTTTGTTGTCTCCCCCTAGATCAGGATGTATCCCTTGGAAACCTATACTGGAGAGAGGTAGCCAATGACCTGGGCCCTGAGCCCGGCCCCCAATTGCTAATTCATCATATTTGGTCTTTGCAATATCTCTACCTTTCAGAATCTCTTATCCCACAAACTCCTCTAAGGATCCTAAGATTGTGCCCTATTACTCAAAACCCTTGGTTGACTACACTCCATGAACTGCTGGCTGGTGGCTACTACAGGTAAGTCCTGGAATGTTTGGCCTCTCACAGAGGGCTGCAGACTTGAAAGCCAGCATCAGCCAAACAAGTTGAGCTGAAATAGGTGGCCGGTGCATTGCCACAGTGCTGGGGGAGGAGTTTCAGCAGGAGAGCCTAGCTTCATCCCTCAATTCAGACTCAATTTCCTATTATTCTGTTTTATTTAGGGTGACTAAGTGAGGTGAATGAGGCTACTAGGGTGCAAAATTGAAGAAAATGTAGAGCTGGCATGTGCATGCGCGTGACAGTGAGTTCCTCCTCAAATCTGCACCCTAGGGAGGTAGCAGAGATATCAGCTCCATTCCTTCTCCTCACTAGTTATTCTTCTGCTATAAACATGAGCCTGGACTCATGAATCTTAGGGCCAGAAGGAAACTGGAGAGCTCCTATGACCCAGTTCCCAATGTTCAGAGGTGAGGCAGCAAGGATCCAAGGTGTTAGGGCTGGACCTAGACCTGGATGGGATGCCGCGGAAGAACATGGGGTACTTATGAATGGAATCAATGGCTGGGATCTTTGCTCTTTGATCACACACACACACACACACACACACACACACACACACCTGAGAACACCTACAGTGAGGCAAGACTCGCACTATTCTTCCAGGTCTCCAGCACATGGACAAAGGGAGAAAAGCACTGAAGATAGCTTTGAGAGAAGATTGGTTCAGGAAAGCAATAAAAAGAAATGGGAAAAGGGTCACCAGATCCTGTGGCCTGGCCCCATGGGATCTCTGTGAAAGGTCCTCATTCATAAAAAAATCATCAAGAACTCAATAGTTACTCACATACTAAGAACCTACCATGTGCCTGGACTGTTCTAAGTGTGGGGAAGGAGTGGGGAAGCAAAAAAGTATAAGGCATGTAGCTAGCCCTGGAGGCATTGACAAGACTGTAGGGGAGAAAAAGAAAGATATGACAAGTTAGCAAATCATGTAAATCAGGAACTTCCAGGAGGGACAGAGAGTGAATGCTAGGGCAGAGGATCTATGGGAGTACAAGAGTAGATGTATCAGTCAGAATAGGTTAGGTTATGCTGCAGTAACCAATGACCCCAAACTGTCTGTGGTTCACAACAGCAACGGTCTATATCTGATTTTCAGCTTACTGGACAAGAACCAGCTGTGCTCTGTTCCATCATTTTCATTTGAATCCAGGTTGATGGAGCAGTCTCTATCTATGACATTTCTACTTGTCATGGTAGAGAGAAAAGAGAAACCCAGTTGGTAAAACTTCTCTTTGGATGTGATATTTGTCATGACCCCTCACAGTCCATTGAATGAGATCCACACCCAGTGTCATTCCACTCATATTATGACCAAAGCAAGCCACATGGCCAACCCAACCATAAATGGAACAGGAAGACATAATTCTCCTCAGGAAAGGACAGAAATATTTGAGAATAATAATACGATCTCCTACAGCAGGGAAAGCTTCCTGGGGAACAAACAATGTGATATGGGTCTTGAAAGATAAATATATTCGAAAGAAAACATCAATTCAAAAAGGCAGCATATTCTAATGATTAGAAGTGCGGGTTCTGGAAGTATACTGCCTGGATTAAGCTCTCTGTTCCTCAGTTTTCTCATCTGTTATATGAGAATATGAATAAAACATATTAGACAACATTGCTGTGAAGCTAAATGAATTAATATAAGTAAATTTTGAGGGGATGGTGCCTGGAACATGGTAAACAAATGCCTATAAAAATATACTAGATGAATGCTTATTATTATTACTATTATTATTTCAGATTTTGTGTAAGCCCAAAGCAATAAAGAAGATTCAAGGTGCATTTGGAGGACAATGCAGTAGAGAACATTGTTATAGAAGAAAAAGAGTTACGGTAGATGGGACTGGCAGACAACCCCAAAAAACTAATAGAATCAAGCCTGATTATGGAAGACCATTGATACCAGACTCAGGTGTGGACATGACTGATCCATGAATATATGGATCAATGAGCCCACTCTCAGTGATCCCTTGGAAGTGTCATGGGTTTTCCATGAAGTCTAGGTCAACTCTTCCACTGCCACAAGGAAATGGTGGTCTTAAGTCACAGAGGTGTCATGTACTGCTGTGTCAGAGATCCTTCTCAGACAAGCTAGGTGACCCTAAACAAGTTCCTTCACCTCTCTGGGTCCTGAGTCTTCCCCTCTGTGAAAGGAGAGGCAAGCTTTAGGATTGGCAGGGGTCATTTTGGCTCAGCCATTCCTATCACTCTCCTCCACTCTCCCAGTCTACATCGGGCCTGGAGCTTTCAGATGCTCCCTTACATCTCACCCTACCAACCTTTTACCCACTCCCTCCCACCCCAACTCAGACCCCCTCCCACCTCCATCTCCAGCAACTCCAGCTTTTTGTTTCCCAGGAAACCCTGTTTTGCCACCAGCACCCAGAGCACAAAAATGCAACCCAAGCAGCAGCCCAAGTGAGTCTCATCCCCTCTCTCCACCCACTGGAACACAGAGGGCCTGGCTGGTATTTAATTAGTTTGCAATATAACATATCTGTTAAATCTTTTAATCTATTTAATAAAAAAAAGTTAAGACACATACGCACAACTAACCCACTAACAATGGCCCCAATTTGTGTTTTGTCTGACTGGGAGTAATATTCATGTCTACATGAGGATGGCATGTAATTAACATGTCATAATCAAAATGACTAAGTTTGACACATTATAATCACTGCATGGAGATTATAGCATAGCCAGGGGCGATCCACACAGCCTATCTTAATATCATTTGCATAATGAAAGCATGGTGGCAGTAATAGCTTTTTTCTCTTGTTATCATAATTTCACCCAGGGCTGCAAGGGGCTCCCACACTGTCAGATGTTGCCTGTTAAAAGTCATTGTGACTTGAAGAAAGCTGCAAAAGTGACCCGAAGCCTTGAAAAAATAGCTTGATGACTTGCCCTGATGAACAGAGTGGGGCAATACCAGGATGAGCCCTCAAAAAATTATTCTACAAACCCATACCCAGCAGGCATTGGACAACTTACTGTCCCCAGACCCCTTGCTTGCTGAGGATATGAAATTACCTTCTGATCAATGGCAAGTGCTGACATTCCTAGACCCCAGGCAAGCATGGCCAGACATGCTTATCCCCCTAAGCAGACCCCTTGCAGTTTGATGGTTGCCCAAATGGGGTTCCCAACCATCTAGGGCC
Source organism: Callithrix jacchus (assembly GCF_049354715.1). Taxonomy (NCBI): domain Eukaryota; kingdom Metazoa; phylum Chordata; class Mammalia; order Primates; family Cebidae; genus Callithrix; species Callithrix jacchus. Next base: position 90,754,131 of record NC_133514.1, read on the forward strand.
ATGATGCTGACCCTAGTGGTCAAAGGCATGGATCTGAGAGCCATGTAGGCCAATCAATCAACCTCCATTTCATGGTCACAAACCACATCCCTAACCTGAGTGAGCACCACATGGAATTGGGTGAGAAACTGTGTAGGAGAACATCCATTCACATAGCATTCCCTCGTCCCCTAATCTGCCACAGGTCTCATTTAACCCTGTCACTCTTCTAGCTCCCTGCAAAGCCTGCTGTTCTGCGCCAGCCAGGCCCAATTGTTCTCTATCAATCACCCACTCTGTCCTATTCCTTCCTCCTCACCTACTGCTGCCCCCAGCCCACTGTCTGACTTACCTGAAACCTCAGCTGGAGACCCCACTTTTATTTGACTTGCTGATACCCTCTCAGTACCACCAAAACTGCTTTTTATAATCATTACATTTCAATCTCAGAGAATCATATTAATTGGGACAGGAGGAATTTTTTGATTCGGCCTGAACTTGGAAATAATATCCCCACACAAATTTAGAGTATAAAAATACTTATACTCACTTCTAACAAAGGAAAAGGGACACTAAAAACTTTGTAATGGAGAAACCTTAACCAAGTGATCAAAGTGAATATCACCAATGACAAGTCATGTGGATATCATGGATCCTTGACATCTTAAGATGAAAAAGTACTTCATTTCTGTGGCATTCTTCCTCTGGGTTCAAAACCCCAGTCTAATCATGAGAAAATATCAGACAAATCCAAGTCGTGGGACATTCTTCAAAATACTTGACCAGAACTATTCAAAAATGTCAAGATCATGGAGGGAAAAAAATAAGACAGGAACTGTCACAGGTCAGAGAACACTATGGAGACAGGGAAGCTAAAGGTACGGATGGTTTCCTGGTTGGATCCCAGAACTGAAAAAGATTATTTGTGGAAAAATTAGGGAAATCCAAATAAAGACCATATAGTGTAGTTAATAGTAATGTATAAATGTTAATTTCTCAGTTTTGATAAATATACTATAGTTACATAAGATATTAACATTAGGTAAAACGCTGGATAAAACTGGGTGAAGGTATACCTCCATACGACCTTTACAACATTTTAGTTTATCTGGGCTCTATGAAAATAAAAAGTTTAAAAATGACATTATCAAAATGTCATAAAAAATATTGAAACTGTGGAGTTCTCACAAGCTTTTAGCAAACTGTCACAGAATCAATCTGAGTACGAATCTTCGTTCCCAACTACATTTCCCCATTGTTTAGCAAATTCTGTCCACCTGGCTGATGGCTCTTGTGACACTAAAGCTATAATTACATTTTGGTTTGCCTATGAGAGGGTAGACAGAAGAATCTAAATCTATGATCATAAACCACCCCGAAATGTAGAGATAACTCATTCTGTGGAAGCCTGCCAACCAAACAGCAAACAGGCTTGTGTTCCACCTCATATGTGATATCACAAAGACACAGATGAAAGCGATTCAATGGTAGTTAAAATGTATAAGAAGAAAAAACTTCCAGTAAGATCCCAATAGAGCCGGAAGAGACCTTTGACTTCTTGGATCTTACCCTCTGTTTTTCTGTGAAGGGACTGAGGCTTAGAGAGCTCAAGGTCACACAGCAGATTGTCATAGAGTTGGTAGTGGGACCCAGCTCTTCAAACTCCCAGCCCAGGGATCAGAGTAAATTCACAGGAGCTCATGTCCAGAGCAGACTGTGAGGTGGTGTCCTGGCCATGCATCTGTCCTGAGAGATAGGGAACTGTCAATGCACTCTTCAAAGTTCTTCAAGACACATTGGCTAGTCTTGCTGTTCCTCATGAATGGTGTGAGCCTCCTTCTGCTTTCCTGGCCTCTTCCACCAGCTCCACTTTGCCTGAGACCTGCGAGCTGCACTCCTGCACCCACCCAGAGAGCCACTTTCTAGATGTACTTTCTGGATGAGGCTGGATGCTATTCACAGGGCCCCAAAGCAAAGAGCGTTGTTGCCAAGTCAGGGCTGTTTTCTCCCTGCCAGCCCCCCTCCCTTAATTTCGGGGCTTGTCATTCAAGGCTGCCTGCCAGTCATCCGGGTCCCGGTAAGGAAATGAGGCCAAGGAACTCAGGCACAGAGCCCCCACTGCGAGGGAAATGTTGACTCACAGCCAATGCATTTTAACACAGGGAAACTCCCAGGAAAACCAGAGGGCTGCGCCTAGGCTCCAGGGCTTTCTGTTCTTCTCCAGGCCTGGAATTAATGCCATCATTTTTTTCTGGGCCAAGAAACTGCAGGAAGGCTCTCCTACACCATGAGCAGCCCTCCTGCCAACCAAAGGGGCCACTGCTCCACTGCTCAAATTTCATAGCATCTCCTAACTCAGAGACAGCCTTAGATGTGGGAATATTATCTGAAAAGTAATGAACTGGCCCCCTCCCCTCAAAAACATCCCCTACTATGCTTCTTCCTGGTGCCTGGAATTTCTACATTAGATTTGGATTCATTTGAATTAAGGAGAGTTTTTGCTTTTTAACCCTGGTCCTTGGCTGCAAGGAATAGAGTTCACTTAAACTCCCCATAACCAAACTAGGGGATCCTATAGTAACTTCTGAAGGAGGAAGACAGTAAGAGTTGCCTGGCTGCATGAGGATCACTGCTCCCCATGATGAGCTTTGCCAAACCCCTAGATTAGGCCAGGTGCCCCCTTTATCTCTCCTAGCTCTGTATAACTTCCCTTCACAACCCTCAGCACAGCTGCTCCTTAGACACTGATTCTTAGAAATACTTGCTTCATTTCTCTCTTCCCATTAGAATGTAGGCTGTGTAAGTTAGAGGTTGTTTTGATGTGTCGTCACGTCCTGGTACTAGCACAGTCGCCAACACGGAGAGGAAGAGCAGTGAATATTACTGAAAAAAAGAGAAGTGAAAAGGGAAAGAGGCCAGCCTGACTTTAACAGTGATAAGCACCTCAGGGTGGAGGCAGAGGATGCTAGGACCACCCAGCTCCTCCTAGGACAAAGAAGCTTATCTGACACTACCACGCAGCTCAGTGTGACTACCTGCCTCGTTCTCTAGGAGCAGCTCTGACAGGTCACCCTGTTTCCAGCATTGTGAGATCAAAATCAACTCACCCAAAAAGCAAACTGAGTTTTTCCGTATTAGAATTCTATGTTCAACTTTAATCATCATAAAGATCAAAGTCCCTACAAAGACATTCTTCCTACCATTAACGTTTGCCATCTGCAAGGCAAACCAAATAGAAGACAAGCACATGCATCCATGCCTCCACCAGACAGAGCATGTGCACCCTGCAGTGCCATGGGATGCGTTCAGATGCAATTAAAGTTTTCATGGTGTGGAGTCATGGATGGGATTTTATTTTTCTGTTGTGTTCACCTCCCCACTACCTAAGGCCAGTAGTCTCATCCATGACAGCAAGAAACTGGGGCATCATTATGGACTTCAGTTCAGCAGCAAGTTAACAGAATACCTGTTTAATGGGTCTTCTTGTATGTCTCACAAGAAGTCAGAAGCAGGCCAGGTGAGGTAGCTCACATCTATAATTCCAGCACTTTGGGAGATGGATGTGATAGGATCATTTGAGAACAGGAGTTCGAGACCAGCCTGGCCAACATCGTGAAACCCTGTCTCTACTAAAAATACAAAAAAAAAAATTAGCCAGGCCTGGTGGTGCATGCCTGTAATCCCAGCTACTCGGGAGGCTGAGACACAAGAATCGCTTGAACCCAGGAGGTAGAGGCTGCAGTGAGCCAAGTTCATGCCATTGCACTCCAGCCTGGACAACAGAGTGAGACTCTGTCTCAAAAATAAAAATAAAAACTAAGAATAAAGTAATTAGAAGCAGTTGCCTACCTAGCATATATGAAACTAAAGAAATCATTTGTTTAAAACTCCTCTTTACAACAACATTATTTTTAGCAAGAAGTTTCAAATTTGCATTTTTTCACATATATATTTAAGTGCACATTGTACTTCGCACAGAAGTTAATTCAGAGAACCCCCAGGAGTTTCACAAAGGCTCATGATCATCTCGTTTTGCCTTGGCTGTAGTCCATGCCACAAAGCACTGTAGCACTACATATCCCTGTGTTTAAACCATATTCAAAAGAAACAGCGATGGCACAATGACTGTGAAAGTGGAGAATCCAAACTTGAATTACTTCAATTCTGTCATTCTATATCACCATGCAGAGTTTTTTAATTTGTGCTTAAAATTTAAGTAAATGAAAAGGAATGTCTGGAATGAGCATTTTAAAACCATGCCTCAGATGGATACAGTGGCTCCCACCTGTAATCCCTGGACTTTGTGAGGCCAAGGTGGGTAAATCAATGAAGGCCAGGAGTTTGAGATCAGCCTGGTCAACATGGCAAAACCCTATCTCTACTAAAAATACAAAAATAATAAATAAGCATGCCCCAGTGAATCTGAATCTAGGGGAAGTTTAGTTTGTTCTTGAAACAAACACATGTAGTTTGGTCTACATGTGTGCTGTAGGTGGCTAAATGTAACTTATACACAGTGCTATTAAAACTCCACAGTCACTGGAGCAATTGTTTAGAACTTAGACTTTCAAAAGATTTACATGGGAGAGGAGAAGTATCTTATTGCTGACATAGCATTGCCTGCAGGTAGTGATAAACAAAAGCAGACTGACTTCTAGTCAGTTCTGTTATGGTTTTAAATTCTGTACAGACAGTGAAGCCCCTCATCATCTGCATACAGTGTGAATAACCTTGTACCCTTGGTAAGCCTCTAGTCAGGAGGAATATGCAGGACAATGCAGCAAGGCACTCAGGTTCTGTCTGCATTTCCTCTCCACCAGCCTTAGCCTGTTGGCTTTATCCTCAGTTTCTCCCTTCAGTCACCAGATGGCAGCTGCACATCCAACCATTACATGCACATCCCAGCCAGGATAAAGAGGGAAGGACAAAGGGACAAAGGCAAGGGAGAATAACAACCAAATTGGTCAATTTTTATAATTTGCTTATCAAGAGCAAAACACACCTTTATTGATATTCAATGGTTCCATGAGCTTTGACAAATACACAGAATTGTGCAACTACCAACAAAATCAGGATATAAGTTTGCTCATCCCCCAAAATTCCCTTGTGCTGGTCCTTTGTAATTAAACCTTCCCCTAGTCCTAAGTCCTGACAGCTACTTGTCCATTCTCCTGACCTATAGTTTTGCTACTTCCTGAGTATCATATAAGTGGAATCAAACAGTAGATAACAATTTAAATCTGGCTCCTTTCACTCAGTATAATGCCTTGAGATTCATTCAAATTGTTGCATATGTTACTAGTATAATAACCTAGTTTGTGTTAGCCTAACTGACTCCATCTCAGCAGTAAGCTGCAGCTTAGCTTCTCCCTTCCTGCTTCAACCCCTACAGGTGCATTACTGGGTCATGCTGCACTCAAAGCTTTGAACTGTTAAGAGTGGTTCACACTGTTCACAGTACCTGTAACCACGGTAACTGCATCCTGCTCCATAAGTCTACCTGCTATTGTGAATACCTTCCTTGGTAATTGATTGTATAGAAAGTTCCCCCTGCTACTCCCCTTAGTGATTGTATGGAAATACCCTTAGCAACCAACAATCCTGGGAACCTCCTGACCCCTGGTTACTAGCTTCCTTATCAACTTGCTTGTTCTGCTTCTGTAAAATTCCACTTCAGCTGGGCTCCCCCTCCTCTACCTAAATCAAAGTATTATGGGAAAGCAATCCCCTTCCTCGATGTTAGCCACCTCTTGGTCACCGGCTAATTAATAAAGGACTCTTAATTTGGAACTCAGAGCATGGCGCTTTCCTTCTACCTTGCTTAGATACAATATTTGGAGGCCCCAGCGAGATTTCGCCACTGGGCACGGACCGGACTCAATCTGGACTCCCCCAGATAGGGAGGTGAACTATAGGGGAGGCACCCCCTGAGACATTCCAGGGCCCCATAGGCCACCCCCTTCCAGAGGAGAGCGGATCAACTCCCAGCATGCTCCACCAAAGTTTTCTTCCGAGTCCTCAGTCCCGTTCCACAGAGAAGGTAAGTCAGGCCTGATCTGGTTATTCCTGGAAATTACAGGAGTCATCCAATTACTGGGACTCTGGAATGGACTCCAGTGATTCCTGCTGTTTGGTTTGGGTCTGCAGACTCTTTGGAGTCCCGGTCCTGTTTGGCTCTTGGAGCTGTCACTGGTTTGGGTCTGCAGACTCTGGAGTCCTGGTCCTGCTTGGCTGTTTGAGGTGCCACTGGTTTTTCTAAGTAGCTTGAGTCTTGGTTTTGTCTGGATGCTTATGTGCACACATGTATGAGTGAGTGAGAAAGAGAATTTCTCTGGGATCCTGACTGGTTTACAAAAAGGGCAAAACTGTTATAACCTCTGAGTGCATGTGTGAGTATATGGGGACCTTAGAGGCTTGTGTCTAAGGATTCAGTTTGTGGCTCCACAGTGACAGCTACGAAGTCTGAGTGGGCCCTAACCTGCGGTTCCATGATGACCTCACACAGCCTAACGACAGCATCAAGCTAGCCCCACAGCATTGGACTAGTCCTGATCTAAGTCAGGGGTTTATATCAACCTGTCTGTGTCAAGAGGCACCCAAGTCCCTGTAAGGGGAGCGGCCAGGCAGGCACCTGAGTGATCCCAGTAGGGGACCCCCTTTTCCCTTGTTTGGCCTTTTAAGCACCCACAATTGTCCATCTACCTCAATGCCTTATCTACCTCACTGTCTGTTGTTCTGTTCATCTCTAACATCTGTATGTATGTGTCTTGTGTTTACTGTTTTGTTCACTGTTAGTGTGTGAGTTGTATATCCTGTCGTCATTACTGCCCAAAGCAGTTAGGCGAGAATTTCTTCCAGGCCTTGCTAAGGACCTCATCCCGCGAGACACCCTCTCTCTCAGTTGTCACCTGGGCTGGTCTCCTCAAGCCTGTCTTTTCTGTCAGAAGGAGGTTAGGTTTTGTTATGGGAAGACTTGTATGAAACATTCACCTGTTTGGGATTTTGGGCATCATAAAGGTTGTTGGAAATTGGATTGTTAAGAGCTGCATCCCAGTGACTGGTGTGATGGCCCCATAGACCACTGGTGGATTCAGAACACCCACCCTGCTGATCTCCTGGCTCACCTTTTCTGTTACCCCACCAGCTTTCCCAAGCCTTTGAACAAGCCCCTATTTAGGGAGACCTATGCATTTTTAGCCCTACAACTTTTCCACTCCTATAATGCCCCTGAGTGGGAACTCACTGCCAGGTGGTACTGGTGGGATTATTCCAGTGGTCTTTATCCTCCTCACCCTCACCACTTGCCCTGAACCCGAACTATACCCTTGTCATATCAGGTCCAGCACCTCCAGGACTTGGTACTTGTGTCACTCCTCAAATCCCCAGTAGACAGGGCATTGTCAAGTTAGCTGCCTTTGAGACATGGAGACATCAAAGATATCTTGGATATAGAGCCAAAAGAAATCCCTGACCACCTCTGAAACCACCAAGCTCCCCTATATACTTCCCATAATGGGGTCTGCCTCTTCTCAACCCTCTATACCCCTTCAGTGCATGTTAAAAAATTTCTCCTTGGGCTTCTCAAGGGAATACAGAGTTCGCCTTACTAAAAGTTGGCTCCGGACTCTCGGCAAAGTGAAATGACCAAATCTTGGAATGGGATGGCCCCTAGCTGGGTCTTTGGATTCCAAGATGGTTCAGGTGGTGTGGAAGGTTGTTACCAGGACACCCAGACACCCTGATCAGTTTCCCTATATTGATCAATGGCTGGACCTAGTCCAGAATCCTTCTCCTTGGCTGCGATGCTGCGCCACTCACAATTCTTCATCCAAGTTCCTTCTGAGCTGGACTTCTCTAACTTCACCTTTGCCCAAACCCTCGGCTCCCCCTGCGCTGCCTCCTTCGGAGGAAGAAGACAGTTCCCTCTTTCCTACCCCAGCCCTACAATCCTCTTGCCCCCTGGGATCCCCTTCCAGCTCCTCGATCTTGTCCCCTGCAGCCTATCTGCCACCACCACCTCCCAAACCACCATCTCCCATGGCTCCTTCTCCTATCACCTCTAGGCCACGGCCCTGGCTGGAGGAAGCTGTTCCATTGCTCTCCTTAAGGGAGGAACCATCCCCATCAGGTAACAGGCAGGCTGGCCTGTTTATGGTCTATGTTCACTTCTCTACTTCTGACCTGTACAATTGGAAGGCTCAGAACCCACCATTTTCTGAGAAACCCCAAGTTCTGACTGCACTGGTGGAGTCTGTGCTTCAGACTCAGTGACCCACCTGGATTGATTGCCAGCAGCTTCTCTTGGCCCTCTTTTCCTCTGAGGAAAGGGACCGTATTTGTAGGGAGGCTAGAAAGGCTTTCCTTGCCTTGGCGGGCAAGCCAGAGGAGGAGGCCTGAGACCTTCTGGAGGAGGTTTTTCCCTCCACTTGGCCTAATTGCGACCAAATATCTCGGGAGGGAAAAGAGCTTTGGATGAGTTTCACCGGTATCTCCCAGCAGGTATTAAAGGAGCCGCTTGGAAGCCCATCACTCTGTCTAAGACAACTGAAGTTGTGCAGGGGCCCAGTGAGTCACCTGGAGCATTTTTAGAGTGCCTCCAGAAGTCCTATCAACTTTACACCCTGTTTGATCCAGCAGCTCCCGAAAATGCCCATGCAATTAATTTGCCATTTGTGGCCCAGGCAGCCCCAGATATTCAGAGAAAGTTACAAAAACTTGAGGGATTTGTTGGAACGAATATTTCTCAACTCCTAGGTATAGCTCAGAAGGTTTTTAACAATCAAGACCATGAAAAACAAAAACAGACTGTTCTGGCTGTTGAAAAGTCAGCTAAAAAGGCTTCAAAAAGGCAGGCAAAAATCTTAGTGGCCGCACTCTAAAAGGTTAAACTTGAGCATTCCAAGTTGTCTATGAGCCATGACAGCAACTGCAAGTCTGGTCCAGGAGGCTGACAAAATAACCCTGGGCCAAAACTTAACCCTCACAGCTCCTCATGCCATTGAAACATTGCTGTGCAGTGCCTCTGGAAAATGGATGTCAAATGCCTGCATATTACAGTATCAAAGTCTGCTTTTAAATCAGCCGCGTTTAACTTTCTCCCCGACAAGGTGTTTAAATCCAGCTACTCTTCTACCTGATCCAGTCATGAACACACCAGTCCATGATTGCCAGGAACTGCTATAGATTATGGAGACTGGCCGCCCGGACCTCCAGGATGATCCCTTATGAAGGCAGATGCTACCGTGTTCATGGACAGCAGCAGCTTCCTTGAACAGGGAGTGCAAAAGGCTGGTGCAGCTGTCACCACAGAAACAGACATCGTGTGGGCCCAGGTCCTGCCAGCAGGAACCTTGGCACAAAAAGCAGAGTTGGTGGCCCTCACTCAGGCCCTCTGGTGGGGTAAGAATAAACGCATCAACATTTACACCAACAGCCGGTATGCCTTTGCCACTGTCCACTGCAAAGGACATCAAAGGAAAACACAGCTGCTGCCCAAGGGAACCAAAAGGCAGCCCAGCTTCCAGTCTCCCCTTTAACGCTATTACCTACTGTTTCTTTCCCACAGTCTGATTTACCTAATCATCCAGTCTATTCTCCAAACAAAGAAAAGCAAGCATCCAATCTTCAGGCTAACAAAAACCAGGACGGATGGTAGATTCTCCCAGATTCCAGAATTTTCCTGTCCCATGCCCTCAGAAAGGCCCTAGTCAGCTGCCTCCACTCTTCTCACAAAATTAGCCCAGATTTTAAGAAACCATTTTAAAATTCTTCACCTGCCAGACTTAACTAGCAAGGTGGCCTCCCGGTGCACAACTTATACACAAATGAACACCAAACAAGGTCCAAAGCCTAAACTGGGCCATCGTCTCCAAGGATGCAGTCCAGGAAAAAGATGGGAAATAGACTTCACAGAAATAAAGCCACACCAGGTGGGTACAAGTGTCTCCTGGTGATGGTAGACACTTTTTCCGGATGGGCTAAAGCATTTGCCACCAGAAACGAAACTGCCTCTACAATAGTTAAATTTCTTTTTTTTTTTTTTTTTTTTTTTTTTAATTTTTTATTGGATTATAGGTTTTGGGGTACATGAGCAGAGCATGCAAGACAGTTGCGTAGGTACACACATGGCAGTGTGCTTTGCTTTTCTTCTCCCCTTCCCCCACATTTGGCATTTCTCCCCAAGCTATCTCTCCCCACCTCCCCCTCCCACTGGCCCTCCCCTTTTCCCCCCAATAGACCCCAGTGTTTAGTACTCCCCTTTCTGTGTCCATGTGTTCTCATTTTTCATCACCCACCTATGAGTGAGAATATGCGGTGTTTCATTTTCTGTTCTTGTGTCAGTTTGCTGAGGATGATGTTTTCCAGATTCATCCATGTCCCTACAAACGACACGAACTCATCATTTCTGATTGCTGCATAATATTCCATGGTGTATATGTGCCACATTTTTCCAATCCAGTCTATTATCAATGGGCATTTGGGTTGATTCCAGGTCTTTGCTATTGTAAACAGTGCTGCAATGAACATTCGTGTACATGTGTCCTTATAGTAGAACGATACATGTACACGAATAGTTAAATTTCTTACTCAATGAAATCATCCCTCGACGTGGACTGCTGTTTCCTATAGGATCTAATAATGGGCCAGCCTTCACCTCATCTATCACTCAATACCTCAGAGCTCTGGACAGGTAGAAGGTATGAATCAAACCTTAAAAGTACTCTTACAAAATTAATCTTGGAAACTGGTGAAAGTTGAACAAACCTCCCTCCTTTAGCCCTTCTTAGAGTTAGATGCACCTCTTACAAGGTGGGGTTTTCCCCTGTTAAAATCATGTGTGGGAGGGTTCCACCTATCTTGCCTAAGCTAACGGGTACCCGTCTAGCAAAAATATCCCAGGCTAACTTGTTAGAGTACCTGCAGTCTCTCCAACAGGTTCAAGACATCATCCAGCCACTCGTCTGGGTAGCACACCGTAATCCAGTTCCTGACCAAACCGGGCCCTGCCACACTATCCATCCTGGTGACCTGGTATATGTCAAAAAGTTCCAGAAAGAAGGACTCACCCCTGCCTGGAAAGGGCCTCACACCATCATCCTCACCATCCCAACAGCCCTGAAGGTTGACAGCATTCCTGCATGGATGCACCATTCCTGCATCAAGAAGGCCAATGAGACCCAACAAGAAACATGGGTCCCACAGCCTGGATCAGGTCCTTTAAAGCTGCTCCTGACTCGGGTAAAACCTCCCACTTAGTTCTCATTATCCTTTTCTCCACCTGCCTGTTACCTCCAGTTATGCCCTCTGCCCCCATCTACTCTTTCCTCCTCACTGATTTCAGAAATGGGTGTGTACTTGCAAATACCTCATGGGAAGCAGGTGCGTCAAACCGAGTCCTTCTTAAATTTGTTATGTGTGCTCTGTTCCCAAAGTCCTACTCCTCAAGTCAAGATTTGTCACATGAGCAAAAAATCTGCCTCAGAGGTGCTCTCGACCTCACCGAAGGATTTCGACACAGACATACCTGATGTGGAGAATCAGGTGAGCCTGAGAAAAGACTTCAGTCGACCGACTTCCACCTGTGTCCAGGAGACCACCCTGATGCTGGCTGCCAACAACATTATGAATTCTTCTGCCCTTACTGGTCTTGCGTAACACTGGCAACTTATCCTGGAGGACCAACCAAATCCTCAACTCTCTCCATAGCTTGCAGATCCACAATAAGTGGTGTTTTAAGGGAAAATGCAACCCTATTGTCTTAACTGTTCACGACCCCAATTTAGCTCATTGGTATTACTGCATGTCCTGGGGGTTTAGATTGTATATGACAGGTTTTGACCTTGGACCTATGTTCATCATCCAAAAGAAACTTCTGGTCCCCTGCAGATACCCCAAGCAAATCAGACCCTTAACTGATTTGGGTGACCCCATGTTCCATCTACACCCTAACCAAGTCAGCTTAGTCAGCTCACCCAAATCAGCCAGCTCAACAGCTCCATCACCCGTCCCAGCTCCCCCATCCCAGTTTCAGCATGAGCATCTTCAACCCAGCCTAATGTCCATTCTAGGTGGAGTATACCACCTCCTTAATAATATTTAGCCTGAACTAGCCCCAGACTGTTGGTTATGTCTAAAAGCCAAACCCCCGTACTATATTGGGGTAGGAGTTGAAGCCCCACTTAACACTGGCCCTCTTTCTTGCCGGACACTTCCCCGGTCTCTTACATTAGGTGACATCACTGGAAACGCCACCTGCCTAATTAGCAATCGGTATAAATTGTCTAATTCTCCTTTTCAGGCTACCTGTAGCCAGTCTCTACTTACCACCTTAAACACTTCAGTTTCCTACCAGGCACCCAACAATACTTGGCTGGCTTGCACCTCAGGCCTCATCCACTGCATCGGTGGAACTGAATCCGAACCTGTCCTGTGCATGTTAGTCCACGTGCTTCCCCAGGCCTACGTGTACAGCGGATCAGAAGAACGACATCTCCTCTCTCCTTCAGGGCTACACACCAGGTTTCATCGAGGTGTCCCCCTCATCGTGCCTGTACTAGCTGGTCTTAGCATGGCTGGATTGGCAGCCACTGGCACTGCAGCCTTGGTCTGGGGAGAAACTGGACTAATGCCCCTAACTCCACAAGTAGATTCTGATTTAAGAAATATCCAGTCCACCATAAAAATGTTACATGCCAAGGTAGAATCTTTAGCTGAAGTAGTTCTCCAAAATTGCCAAGGCCTAGATCTAGTATTCCTCTCTGAAGGAGGTTTATGTACAGCACTGGGAGAAAGCTGTTGTTTTTATGCTAGCCAATCTAGAGTCATTAAAGACACTCTTAAGAGAGTTCAAAAAAAATTAAATAAATGCCAACAGGAACGGGTGAAAAATATCCCATGGTACCAACACGTTTAACTGGAGCCCATGACTAACTACTTTAATAACTGGGCTAGCAGGACCCCTTCTTCTCGTCCTGTTAGGCTTAATCTTTGCGTCCTGTATACTAAGCTGGCCCCTTACTTTCATAAGGCGGCACATAAACTCTGTCAAACTTATATATCTCAGAAGCCACCCTAACCCTCTTGTTGTAACTGAAAAGATAATGCTTTGACTCCTGAAAAACACAAGTCTAGTTCATTCCTGTCTGTTAATTGCCAAATAGTACTTCATTGTATGGATGTACCATGGTTTATTTTTGCACTGTGCTGTTGGAAGGACATATGGGTTGTTTTCTGTTGGAGCAATTATGAATAACAATAATATTCATATGCAGATGTTTGTGTGAACAAACATTTTCATTTCTCTAGGATAAATACCTAGGAGTGGGATTACTAGGTCATATGATTCAAGTACATCTAACTTAATAAGAAACTGCCAAACTGTTTTTCCAGCGGGACTGTACCATTTTATATTCCCTCCAGCAATGCTTGAGAGTTCCAAATGTTCTGTCCCCTCACTGGCTGCTGTGATTTACATATCTGTCTCTTCCAAAACTCGTGTTGAAATTTAATCCTCAATATGGCAGCATTGAGAGGTGATTCGGTCATGAGAGCTCTGCCCTTATGAATGGACTAATCCATTCATGCATTAATAGATTACTGGGTTAATATTAAAGGGTCACCACAGGAGTGGGACTTGTGGCTTTATGTAGTAGTCCCTATTTATACTGCTATACAGAACTGCCCACGACTGGGAAAAATATAAAGGAAAGAGGTTTAATTGATTCTTAGCTCAGCATGGCTGGGGAGGCCTCAGGAAACTTACAATCATGGTGGAAGGCAAAGAGGAGGCAAGGCAGCTTCTTCACAAGTGGCAGGAAGGAGAAGTACTGAGCAAAGGGGGAACAGCCCCTTATAAAACCATCAGATTTTGTGAGAACTCACTCACTATTATGAGAACCGCATGGGAAGAACTACTCCCATGATTCAATTACCTCCACTTGGTCTCTACCTTGACACATGGGGATCATGAGAATTACAATTCAAGATGAGATTTGGGTGGGGTCACAAAGCCTAACCATAACACTTGATAAAACCCACTTGATTAGAAGAAGAGAGAGACCTGAGCTAGTATGCTCACCCCCTTCACCATGTGTTGCCCTGCAGTGCCTCAGGACTCTGCAGAGAGACCTCACAGGCAAAAAGGTGCTCACCAGATGCAGCTCCTCAACCTTGGACTTCTCAGCCTCCATAACTACTAGGTAATTTATAAAGAAAAGGAATTTTCTTTATAAATTACCTAGTTTCAGGTATTCTGTTATAAGCAACAAAAAAATGGACTAAGACACTGACACTTGGTATTGTCAAGTTTGTTTGTTTGTTTGTTTGTTTGTTTTGAGACTGAGTCTCACACTGTCACCCAGGCTGCAGTGCAAGTGGCATGATCTTGGCTCACTGCAATCTCACCTCCTGGGTTCAAACAATTCTCTTGCCTCAGCCTCCTGAGTAGCTGGGACTACAGGTGTGCGCCACCACACCCAGCTAATTTTTTTGTATTTTTAGTAGAGACGGGGTTTCACCATGTTGGCCAGGATGGTTTCTATCTCCTGACCTCGTGATCCACCCGCCTTGGCCTCCCAAAGTGCTGGGATTAGAGGTGTGAGGCACCACGCCCAGCACATCAAGTTTTCTAAATATACTTTAGATATTCAAATAGGTTTGTAATGCTATCTCATTGTGGCCTTAATTTATAGTTATTTAATGACAAATTATGTTTAGCATATTTTTATGTGTTTATTTGCCACCTGTATATTTTCTTTGGTGAACAGTCTGTTCAAAATTTTTGCTTATTTTTAATTAGGTTGTTTCTTTCTAATTGTCACATTTTGAAAATATATATTCTGTCAGATAAGTGATTTGGAGATATTTTCTCTTAGTCTTTGATTTTCATTAGTTTAACAGTGTCTTTCACAGAGCAAAATGAAATACACTTAGTAAAGTAAATTCACTAACTTATTATTTTATGGATTATGCTTCTGGTGTTCTATCTAAGAACTAGCTGCCTAACCAAAACTCACAATTTTTTTCTCCCATTTCTTTCTAAAAACTTTATAACTTTATATTTCACTTTTTGTCTATAATCTATTATGAGTTTATTTTTGTTTAAAGTATGAGGTATTGGTCAAAGTTCAGTTTTGTGCACATGGATGTCCAATTTTCCCACCATCATTTGTTGAAAAGACAATTCACCTCCCATTGAATTATACACCTGTGTCAAAAATTGATTGATGATATCTGTATGGATTTCTTTCCATATTTTTTATTCAGTCTTATTGATCTATGTCTCTGTTTTGACACCAACACCACATTGTAATAATTACTGTAACACTATAGTAAGTCTTAAAATTAGATACTGCAAATTCTTCATCTTTGCTCTTTTTCAAAATTGTTCTATGCTAGTTCCTTGCCTTTCCACATAAATTTTATACCCAGCTATGGAATATCTACCAAAAAAATTCTTTGGGTATTTTTATTGAAATGGTATTAAATCTAGATATATTAATTTGGAAGAAATTGACACCTTAAACAATATTTAGTCTTCCAAACCATGAGGTTGGTATATCTCTCTAGTAAGTTATGCCAAGCTCATGGTTAGTCTTAGTCTTCCAAACCATGAGTGTGGCATAACTTACTGGGGAGATATGCCAAGCTCATGGTTTGGAAAAAAAGGTATTTCCTTTCTTTCATTAAGGTCTGCCATTTTAAGCATTCTTTGAGAACATCTTACACATACTTTTTAGATTTGCATCTATTTCTTTCTTTTTATGGAGCTACTATAAATTATACTTGAAAAATTTTTGTTTTGGTTTCCAACTGTTCATTGCTGTTTTCTAAAAATGTGCTTGTTTGCTTGGGGTATTTTGCATATTGGCTGTGTGACCCTGCTAAACTCACTTGAGATTGTCTATGTAGACAGTTAAGTCATCTAAAAATAATAACCACTTTCTTTCTTCTTTTATGGTCTACATGAACTTTGTTTCTTTTTCTTGCCTTGTTGCATTGGCTAGACCTTTCAGTACAATATTGAAGAGGATTGGTGGGAAACGACATCATTGCCTTGTTCTTGATCTTTGTGGGATATCAGTCTTTTATCATTTTTTCATCTTTATCATTTATCATTAACCTTTTCCATAAAGGCATTTAAAGAAGTTCCCTTTTATTCTTAGTTTGCTGAGAGTTTTTATCATAAACAGATGTTGAATATTGTCAAATGTTTTTTCTGCATCAATTGATATTATCCTGCAGTTTTGCTTCTTTAGTCTGTTTATATTATGGATTATATTGATTGATTTTCTAATGTCAAACCCAACTTTCCTTCCCTGCATACACCCCACCTATTTGTAATATAGTATCATTTCTCTATATTGCTGCATTCAACTAGTTAATATTTTGTTGAGAATCTTTACAACTTTGTTCATAGGAACATTGGTCTCTCGTTTTCTATTGTGTTGTTCTGAGTTTTATCTTATTCATGTTTACTGAATCTGTCTTCTCTTCTCTCACCTCCATTCTCTTATTAAATCCCTCAAATTAATTTTAGAAATTGCTATTATTGTATTTTCAGTTATAAAATTTTCATTCATTTCATTTTTATAGCCTCTATTTTTTTGCCAACAACTTTTATTTTTTATTTCAATAACATTTTATCATAATTAAATAGTTGCTTTAAATCCTTGATAATTCCACCATCTGTGTCATTGTGGGAGTGCTGCCTCATTTTTTCCTTGAGAGTGACTAATATATTCCTGGATCTTTGTATCTCAAGTAATTATATCCTGGCTCTCTGAAATATTTTACTATGAACCTTTGGAACTTGTTAATATGCTTTGGAGAGTATTGTTTTTGTTGTTGTTGTTAATTTGTTTAAATGGGCAATTAATAGAGTTAGGTTCAGAATGCAAGTCCTACTCTGCTCTCTTTGGTCTTTGGTTGCAATGTTCATTTTCTTTTCTAAGTGTTTTTAGTGCTTATCTGGTCCACCTACCATATGTACCATTAAGAGCCAGTCTAACATTTGGGTGGTGGTCTCAATGCAGTTCAGTTCTCAAAGCTCTGTTGCTTTGAGTTAGTTTCATGCATATAAAACTCAGTATAATCCCACAGCTTCAAACACAGATTTATAAATAAAAGATTCCTATTATTATTATTATTTTGAGATGGAGTTTTGCTCCTGTTGCCCAGGCTAGAGTACAGTGGCAAGATCTCATCTCACTGCAACCTCCACCTCCTGGGTTCAAGCAATTCTTCTGCCTCAGCCTCCCAAGTAGCTGGTATTAAGGCACCCGCCACCACACCTGGCTAATTTTTTGTATTTTTAGTTGAGACAGGGTTTCATTATGTTGGTCAGGCTGGTCTTGAACTCCTGACTTCAGGTGATCCCCCGGCCTCAGCCTCCCAAAGTGCTAGAATTACAGGTGTGAGCCACTGTGCCTGCCTCAAAGATTCTTTTCTTAAGTTTCTTCTTCTCTGTAACTCCCCCTTTACTTTCAGCCTCCAAAGGGTTCTTTTTCTCATGTTCTGGCTATGAAGCCAAGGCTTTAGCTATGACACACTTATGACTAGATCCATATTACAAGTGGCTAAACAAACAAAAAAAAGCATTCCCTCTCATGTATACTTTTCAAACTCTGGAGGTTCCCTCTCTCAGTTCTTCTGGTCAGAGAGAAAGGTTTTCTGTCGGTTTTTGGTGCCTGTGGGATCATCCCTGTCATCATTCCTGCCAAAGAGGGGAACTCACCATAGTATACATCACTCTGAGTTTTGATTCCCTCCACCCTCCCCTGCAACCTGCCTACTATTTATTACTTTTCAGAGTCCTCAGGTAGTTATTTTGTGTGTTCTGCTCAAGGCTCTTTACTGCATAGTCATGTGCCATATAATAATATTTAGGTCAACAATGGACCTCATATATAAAGGTAGTCCCATAAGATTATGACATCATATTTTACTGTACCTTTTCTATATTTAAATTTTTCTACAGTATTCAGAACAGTAAAATGCTATGTAGATTTGTAGCCTAGGAGCAATAGGCTGTACCACATAGCCTAGGTGTGTAGCAGGCTCTGGCATCTAGGTTTGTGTAAATACATTCTACGATGTTCACACAATGGTGAAATTGCCTAACAATGCATTTTGCAGAACGTATCCCATTGTTAAGTGATACATGACTTATTTCATGGGAGAGATAGGGTGCAGTGTGTTTTCTCCATTTTAGTTGGATCCAGAAGAGCCAATCTGTTTCTTTATAAATGGGGAAAGGAAAGGCTCTTTTGGAAACTCAAGAGAACATACTCAATCTCTTTAGCCATTGCTCAGTATCTCTATGTCCCATACCTGTGGCCACCTCTGGCTTGCAGTTGGCTACAGAGAGGGAAGCTGGGGCTGGATCAGACAATAGCAGTGTCAGCTCCACACAGTGATGCCTAGTTCAAGTGCTTGGGCACAATGGCACTAAAATTCTCATTCCAGCTGATTATCTACTGCTACATTCTGAGCCCCCTTCTCAGAAAATGAGTGTCCAGGCTAGGTCATTGATTTGTATTTATTATTTTCAATGGCAAACTAAGTCAGGTCCTTGCATCCAAAATCATTGGGCTGTTTATAAAACAGTGGAGAATTAAAATAAGGGAGAGGAAGGAGTGAGAAAAAGGTTAATTGTAAACTTTTCATGTTATGTATTTAAATTTTTAAAAATTTTACTCTTTCATATTGGATCCATTTCCTGGCTTTGATAATGACAAACAATCCACTAGTAACATCCTTCCTGTCTGAGTGACAGATCCTGTGCTGGTTAATTTTATGTGTCAGTGTGGGTAGGCTATGGTACCCAGCTGTTTAGTTAAACACCATTCTAAATGTCACTGTGGGGGTGTTTTTCAGACATGATTAACATTTAAATCCATAGACTTTGAATGCAGCATAGTACCCTTCACAGTGGGCCTTGGATGGGTGGGCCTCATCCAATCAGTTGAAGGCTTTAAGAGAAAGGACAGTTCTCTGAGCAGGAAGAAATTCTGCCTCTAGACTGCCTTTGGACTCAAGACCGCAACATCCATGGACTCCTGCCAAGACTTCCAAACTGCTGCCCTGCCCTGCATATCTCAGAGTTGCCAGCCTCTACCATCATGTAAACCAATTCCTTAAAATCACAATCAAGTAGTTGGTAGATAGATAGATAGATAGAAAATCTACTGAGAGTATATTTGTAGTCTCTATCTATTTATCTATCCTGCTGGTTCCGTTTCTCTTGAGCCCTAGGTCAGTTCTCAGTTCTCAGTGTCCAGGCTGTAGATGAAGGTGGAGATTAAATTGAACAGCTACTGACTCTTGAATGGACCTGAAAAATTATTGGATTACTTTTAGTTGTGTCTATTATAAACACCTCATTATTTTCTAGTTTATAGTTTGAGTTGTCTGCTTCTTTCAAAAATGACGTGCTCTTGGAGATAAAAACTGCAATCTGGATACTTAAAAGTTCTGCTTAATGAAGTTTTTTGGTAAAATAATGCCCAGTAGTGCAGACACATCTCAGATATTTTATTGATTGGTTATGGGTTGTCCATGGAATGAAGAGACTTTTGCCCTGCCTAAGACAATTGAGAAGTTCCTCCACTGAAAATATCTTCTGTCCTGGCCCTGCTTCAACTCATGCCCTCTTCCCCATACCCCATCCTCTTCCCTAAAGAGAAGCCTTAACTCCTGTGAATCAATTAGCTAGTATTTATCATAAATCATTATTTATTATAAGCCCAGCACTCCGATTGGGCAATCACAATTTTTTGGTAAATGATTCACCTTGAATTAACTCGAGCAGAAGAAATTATTTCTGGAAGTTGAATCAGTTGGAAATTTTACTTATTGTAATAGAAACCATAGTAAGTCGTTTTAAGAACATAGGAGTTTTTCCTGACATATTAAGGGGTAGGCATTATTTTTAGAGACTTGATAATATCAGAGCCAAAGTTTCTATGATCTGCTCAGCCTTTCCTTTGTGCTCCAAAATAGCTGCTGCAATTCCAGCCATTAAGTCTTCTTTCCAAACAGGAAGAAGAGAGGGGAAAGGGCAGGAAGATGTAATACCCAACTTAGTGAGCATCTTTAAAGAGCTTTACCTGAAGCTCCTCTCAAAATCTTCCATGAGTATCTAGTTGGACACCTCTATCTACAAGAATTCAGGGAAATTTTAGCTAAGCAAGTTGCCATCCCTGATAATAGAGGAGTGTGTAGAGAGCTGGAGAAAAGAGAGAATGATCGAAGCCTAGGATATTGGTGGAAGAGAAGGAAGAGAAAAGAATAAAGAAATAAGCAGTGTCAGCTCAGGAAAGGCCTAGTTTCCATGCTGAGGAATGTGGATGTTACCCTGGAAGAAGCAGGAGCCATTGAAGGGTTTACACATTGGGCAATACAATGAGATTGGCATAACTCAGAGGCAGCAAGACCAGATAGAAAGTCATTTCGGATGTACCCATGTCCTTGCAATAACCATTGAGATCCACATCTCCCTGGTTCAGAGTGGCCTGAATGTTATCCTGGGACTCCAGCCTTGTCCCTAACCCAATGAGCAGGGCAGGGGATGGCTGCTACCATGGACGGCTCTAAAACTGTTAGGACAGCTCCTAATTGTTCCAATAGGAGCCTCCCTGAAGTTGTGGCCCAGTCCCAGAGATGCCTGATATGTCATCATGAAGCCTTGTCCAGGCTGCACTCAGCCTGGACCATCTTCTTAAGACCACGTCTCTGTCTGAGAGAATACAACTCAGCTGTAGGCCCCAGTACAAAGAGCAGCTTTCAAGCCTGATCCAGCCTCTCCCTGCCAGCCCTATTGAGTAGTTAATCAAGGCCTAAGAAGGAAGCACCATGAAGGCAGCCACTCCTCACTCTCTGCCACAGCTTCTGAGCTCTCACCCAGCTCCTGGACCTTAAAAGAGTGAGGCTCAGGCCAACTATCCGTGCAGATGTGCTGTGTCCTGGGGAAGGTCCTAACTATCTCACCCACTCCAGCCCATGCACAAGTGTGTCCCTCTGAAGAAATTCAGCCTAGCCTAGAGTTAAATATGCAGCCACAGTGGTGAAGTGAGAATCCCACAGTCCATGCTGACATGTGCAGTTGGGGGCTCAGACACCACAGTGTGGCTGTTGACATGGGAGCCTGCTGTGTGGTCACTCCGGCGTGTCACTCTGCTTCTCCAGTGAGAAGCAGAGGACAGCCTGTCTGGGGACCTCCAGAAACACTCCCTGGGCCATTGCACTCAGAGTCACAGGGCTGCCCATGGTAACAGGGTACTTCATTATGGAGAGAAGGCTCTTCATGACTCCCTTGGCATAAACCCAGCCCAAACTGTCATTCTTCACTCAGTTCGGATTCCCTAAATATGCAAGTTGAATCCCAGCTACACCCACCTCTCACTGGCCCTGTGGCCTCTTCTAGTCACTGGCCTCTTTCTGCCTCCATTTCCTCATCTCTAAACTTGGGTTAATAACAATGCCCACCTCAGGGGGCTCTCTTGAGTGTTAAATGAGACTTCGTTGCCAGAACATGGGGCACGGGGCCTGGCCTGCACAGAGGACCCACTCCCAGCCCCAACCTGTGTGAGTGTGTGAAGCACTAGAAAGGAAACCTTTCGCTGGAGCCTGACTGCATAGCCTCTCAGTGATGAGGATTGTCTGACCAGCGCACCCAGGGCCTTGTCTCCAGGAGCAGCCTATTAAGATATACATGCTTGTGTAGGGAACCCCCCAGCCAAGTTAATCCTTCAGATGGGCTGGTGCTTTCCAGCAGCAGAGGAGGCAGCATCTACCCATGAGATACAATTTGAATTGTCTAAAATTCTCTCTATGAATAAAATACAGACAACCACAATAAAACAAAACCAAGAACCTTGTGGGGAGGCCTTACCTGCTATTAGCAATTGCCTGAAGCTCCTCCGCTAGACACTGGGCTTCCCATGCACCCCTGCAAAACATGATTCAGAAGATGCTTCCTCTTTACCCCCCTCTGCCTCCTTCCCCTTACCCCTCCCATGGAATTAGAGGGTAACTGGTGGCAATTGAGGTTTGAAGGGTACCCCAATCTACCCTGCTCCCACAATATACTTCCAAGCGGCAGCTGTGGGAGCAGATGGAAGCCACTGTAGTTAGTATGAGAGAGGCCAGAAGCCAAACACAAGGGCAGCCACAGACTGTGTTTCCAGAAGTTAAGTTGGCCCACAAATGTAGTATTTGTCACACTCAGATTTTTTTATATGATTAAATTATTACTGATCTTTTTAAACTAGGTGATTTTACATAAGAATCTAGATCTGTGGCTTTTCTTAGAAAAACATTGAAGATCCGGGATTACCTGGAGCCAGAGAGACTGCCCTCACCAGTCTTTCCCAGGTATTGCCAGGCCTCCTTCACCCATTCTCAGGATCTTCTGGACCCTGCTGACCCCAACCTTCTAAAGAGGATGAGTTTAAAGGGGATGCATGTGCTAAAAGGGGTTTTGTTTGCCTGTATAAACAAAGATAAAACTAGGGGAAGCCGGAAGAGCCAAGTTTCTTTGTATGAGAACAGGGGAGACAGTCCTTCGAGGACAGCCAAGAAGCATGGAGGGTGGGGGACTGAGGAGGAAAGAAAGGACACAGAGAGGAAGATAAATGAGGCAGCAGCCATAGGAAGAATGTTAAGAACATAAAGTATTATTATAAGAGAATTTGGTGAAGTTTTTCTGCCTGGTATATGATGTAACCAGTTTCAATTTTATTGAAAAGAAAGAGAGAAAGGGGGTTGGGGAGAGAAGGAGGAAGAAGGGAGAAGGAGGAAGAGGAGGAGGAAAAAGAAAAGGAGCAAGAGGGAAGGAAGGAGAGGGAAAAGACTTCAATAAACGCCAGGCTGTTCTACAGTGTTCTGTGGTGGTGGGGAGTATGTGTGTATGTGGGGGGGGGGGGGGGAGAGTATGTGTGTGTGTGTGTGTGTGTGTGTGTGTGTGTGTTTGATTCCATGTGCTGAGACTTCAAGAAAACCCAGTTATAGTCAGACTATAACGTCTGGAGCACTAATCAGCCAGGCAAAGAGACAGAAATGTCAGCACCACCTGCCCCCATTGCACCTCCTGCAAATCCCTTTCTTCTTCAGGATGACCTGTGGGTGGGATCCCAAGGTCTGTCCTTGACCTCCCTGGGTCAAGGTGAGATAACTGAGGAAGTGGAGTCTCCCGGACCTGGGCAAGGTCCTCCATTCCTTCCACCCCTCCTGCCCCTGACCCTTCATCCCATGGACAAAAACAGAAACCCTCCAAGGGCTTTTCCATCTCCCAGAAAACCCTCAGAATAAGCCCGTGAAGCTCAGAACTCCCTTACTTTTGCTGTAGAGAGGGGAGGAGGGAAGGAGCAAGATTTTTAGTGATAGATATCTAGAGTTGCTTCCCCTGGAACTGCACCCCAGCCTTCTGTGCCTCAGACAGGCTTCTGCTTGTCTACCACCCAGGTAGCCTTGAATGGCAGTGGGCAGGGAGCTTGGGGCCTTGGAACATAGGAGTCAGGGTGCCTGGCACTCTCTATTTCATCCCTAGTCCTGTCCCAGGGGTAAATTCTGCCTTCAGATACACCAGTGGCAGCCAATATTGGACCCCATTTCTGCCACAATTCCAGTTGTTGGTGTGTGTGTCACCCATTCACACCATTGCTTTGTCATTTAAGTTGACTGAGGGGAGAGGAACAGAGTGTGTGCACACACCCCCACACACTCACACACCATTGAAGCTGATTAAAGGTTTATGAGAAGCAAGAAAATCTGATAGGATTTGGACAGAATCCGACCAGTTTTAAGTTTTCCATCCCTAAGCCGTTAAGTCCTCACAAGCCATTATTTTTGTCCTTGATGTCGAAGGGAGACTAAGTTGGGGAATGTAAATGGCAAGGCCCAGAGTTGCTGAGACGATTATCAGATTTGTGTAAGATTTACTCTGCTCTTTAAAAAAGATCATGCACGTGTCCTCCTCTCTCTCCCTCTCTCCCCCTCTCTCTCTCTCCTCTCTCTCCTCTGTCTCCTCTCTCTCCTCTCTCTCTCTCTCTCTCTCTCTCTCTCTCTCTCCTCTCTCTCCCCTCTCTCCTCTCTCTCCCCTCTCTTCCCTGTCTCCTCTCTCTCCCCTCTCTCCCCTCTCTCCCCTCTCTCCTCTCTCTCCCCTCTCTCCCCTCTCTCCCCTCTCTCCCCTCTCTCCCCTCTCTCTCCTCTCTCCCCTCTCTCTCTCTCTCTCTCTCTCTCTCTCTGTCTCATCTCTCTCTCTCTCATCTCTCTCTCTGGTTTTCTGCAACCCCAGCATGCAGAGATCATCAGAAAATTCGACTTTCAAGTAAGGATCCTGAGCTGGAGAGTGCAGGACTCCACACCGGGCAGATGACCTGCGGATTCCAGAAACTTTCAGGAATCTTGCAGATTCCTCAGGGGCAACCCTCTCCATAGGACAGGGAAACAAACAAGCCCATTCCTCCAAAGAGAAACTTTCCAGTTTGCCTAAGTTTAACCTCTAGTGATTCATTCCCTTGTGTGTTGGGCAGCGGGGCTGGGGGGCTTTCCACTCTCTAGGAGCTCCCTCAAAGGCAAACTCCCATGCAGAGGCCATTTCTGAGGGCTGAAAGCCAGGTGATAAGAGTAGCTACTGCTTTTTTAGCACTTAGTGCTAACTTTGGCATTTTGGCCAACCATCAAACACTCTTCCATCATCTCGCCCCTCCAGTCATAGCCCCATATTGTCAATCCCTTTCCCAGAAAACTTGGAGACAGGTTGGCTTGTCATCATCATCTGCACACTCTCTCCACAGTCCACTCTACTAGAGCATCAGCTGCACATATCACCAAAACCACTCGTCAGTGTCACCAGACACTCCCATGTTGCAAGATACAAAGGCCATTTTTCTGTCTCTTGCACTGAGCCTCTCCTAGAAGCACAAGGTCCCTGGGCTCTCTTGGCACTGCCCCCGCCAGGATCTTCTCTTTTTGGCTACTTCTGCCACAGTTTACCCACTGCCCTCTCCTTCTACCACTCTGTCAAGTACTGATGCATCCCAGGGCTCAGTCCTAGGCCCCATTCTTTCCTCTACCCATGTGTGCTCCTAGAGTCCCATGGTTTACACAGCATGCATTTACCAATGCCTTTATATAGCACTCCCATCCAAACCTCTCCCGAGCTCCAACCAGAATCACGCATGCAACTGCCTACCTGACCTCCCCACACAGATATATTACAGATCACTCAGCTAGTAACTGGCTGAGGTAAGACATAAAGTCAACCTCAGGTGGATCTGATCTCAAGGCCTGCATTCTTTTTGTTGTTTATTTATTCATTTTTTGTTTTAAGACGGAGTCTTGCTCTGTAACCCAGGCTGGGGTGCAGTGGCATGATATTGGCTCACTGCAACCTCCACCTCCTAGGTTCAAGCCATTCTCCTGCCTCAGCCTCCCCAGTAGCTGGGATTACAGGCATACACCACCATGCTCAGCTCATTTTTGTATTTTTAGTAGAGATGGGGTTTCAGCATGTTGGCCAGGCTGGTCTCAATCTCCTAACCTCATGATCCATCCACCTCAGCCTCCCAAAGTGCTGGGATATAGGCATGAGCCACCATGCCCAGCCAAGGCCTGCGTTCTTAATGACTCCTGGACCAGCATCCAAGGAGACAGCTGTCAACTCTCTGGGGGAAGAGGTATGTCCACTCCAAAGATCTACCCAATGGTCTAGGACAGACTTATTCCATCATGTCTCCTGCTGTGGGAAACCAGTCACTATGAGATTTCCCCACTTAAGTATAACTAGGTCGTTACCTTTCCTGCAATTTTCAAAGAGGGCAGATGTGTCAGGGGTAACATGCAGCCACAAACATCTGGTATAGCTGTGTCTTCCCAGAGCGTAAACCCTGCTCAAACATGGACACAGAAAGGCAAGCAGCGGGAAAAATCATTTTCCTACAAAGAGAAAACAGATGTCTCGTGGAAGAGAAAATAAGATACACATTTTTGTAATTTAAAAAACAAGATTTCAAACTTGAAGTGGACACCTTAGCCTTCTGCCACAGATTCAAATGATATAGGATAGAACTCCAAAGAGCTTAGGTCCTGACTCCTAGAAGCTTGTTTCTAATATCTGCCTCCATTAGCCTTTGTCTTAAACCAGAAAGGTGTTATGGACACTGAACTAACTGTCAGTGTACTTTGGAAGGGGACTGACAAAAATGGGAATTTTTGCCATGCTTCTGATATCTTTAGCTAAGCCAAATAAATCTGGAAAGAAAAATTAAATATTTCCCTAAAACTCCATAGCAGAAAAAAAAAAAGAGAAAGCCTTTCAGAAGTCCCCAGAGAAACAAGAAATGACCATTTCCAAAACAAAGTTTGATTTGAACTTATAAGAAGCTAGAGATCGTTTTGAAAACCAGTGAAGGGGGTCATGTAACACTCATGAACTTAACCAGGCTTAGCAAAAGTGGGAACAAAAATGCAAACCTGAAGTTGACCCTGGATCGCTTGGCCACCAGAATAAAACCCAGAGGTGGAATCAATTTTTTTTTTCATATTAAAACTGTAGCGTCTCTAGGTTGAATGCAGCTGTATAAAGTCAAAGGCTCCAGAAGTCCTTGGAAAATGATAAGTCAGTCCCTCACCAAATGATCCAGAGGCAACGTGGAATTCCTGTTTCTATCTCTACCTCTCTGATTACTTTAACAAGCACTTTCTGATTGGACCTTGGTAATTCCAGCAAGCCCAGACTTTCCATGGGTAAGCATAATTTATAACAGCTTCAGACACCACTCCTCCATCACAGTCACCTTTGTCATCATGAGTTTCCAAAACAACAGGAGGTGAGCACACTTAGCCCTCCTGGAGTCTATATGCAGCCTGTAGTTTAACCATAACATTAGTTGACCTGCATCCTTCATGGTTATGCTATGGTGTGGGCAGGATTCTAGCATCGACTTTCCTGGGCTTGAGAACCTCCTCCTAGCTCTACCACTTATTAGCTGAGTTACCTTGGGCAAGTTATTTCATCTCTTTGAGCCCCAGTTTTTTCATCTAAAAAATGATGATGGTAATAATATCTATCTGATAAGGTTGCTGAGGGGATGAACTGAGATAGAGCAGGAAAGTATTTGGTGTTGTGTCTGAGGCACAGCAAGTATTCAATACACAGAAGCTATTATTGCTACCAGAGTTGTCTTAGTCAGAGGCATCTGACCTTGTCATAGCCTTTTTTGAATACATGGTGTTGAGTTCATGCCTCATGTGTATGCAGTGTTGGCCAGGAGCTCTTTGACAATGTCTGTAATCTGTACATTTCACAGGGCTTTCACCTCACCCTCTTAGGTTACTGGCAACTTCGCATCCCCTGAATTCTAGTTCAGGGAGAAGAGCAAGTTCTTCAGGGACTGGAGAATGACAACCATCAAAGAATCCAGAGCTAGAGACCAAGGACTCAGACTGTAGACTAGGAATAGGCAAGCTACAGCCAGGGGCCAAATCCCTCTAGCCACATTTATTTTAAAAAAAAAAAAAGCTTTACTGGGGTACATTTAACATACAAAAACAACCTGCACACAGGTTTTGATGAGTTTGGGTACATGCATACAGCCATAAAACTATCACCACCATCAACGTAATAAATATATCCAGCACCTCCAGAGGTTCCTTGTACTCCTTTATTGTTGGTTTTGTTTTTGTGATAAGAGCATTTAACAAGAGGTATACCCTCTTCATCTTTTAGGAGCACAACAGTCTGGTTACCTAGAGGCACGTTGCTCTACAGCAGATCCCTAGAACTGACTCATCTTGCATAACTGAAACTTTTTACCCATTGAACAGCAGCCATTCCTTTCTCTTTCCTCAGCCTCTGGTAACCACCATTCTACTCTCTGCTTCCATGAGTTTGGCTATTGTAGATACCTAACATCAGTAGAATTATGCAGTATGTGTTTTTCTAGTCTGCTTATTTCACTTAGCATAATGGCCTCCAGAGTCCTCCATGTTGTCAAGTATGGTAGGATTTTCTTCTTTTTTAAGACTAGATAATATTGCATTGAAAGTCTATTTGAACATTTTATTTATTCATTCAGCCATTCATGGACATTTAGGTTTTTGTCATATCTTAGCTACCATGAATAATGTCCAGCACTTATTTTTGTAAATAAAGTTTTAATGGAACATAGCCATACCCATTCATTTACAAATAGTCGTCTATGACTGCTTTCATGCTGCAACAGCAGAACTGAATCGCTGCTTTAGAGACTCTCTCACACGCAAAGCCTGAGATGTTTCCTATCTGGCACTTTACAAAAAGTTTGTCAACTCCTGCTCCGAACCCCCCTTCTGAGCCATTGCTTCACCCTTTTTGTGGAAGGCCCCTTCCTCATCCCAGACTTTCAGAATCTGAATGCCTGAGATAGGGCCCAGGAGACTGCATTAAAACAAACGATAACAATACTCCTCCAGGTGCATCTTAAACCTATCAGAGATCTAATGTGAGACACAGAATGTGAGGATCTTTGCTCTTGATTCCTGAGGTTATATCTTATTCAAACATAAATACTCCTACACAATGTCCAGCATGCAGTAGGTGTTCAAAAGACATCTGCCTGTTACATTTTGAAAAAGCTGTTACTAATCATGTATTCTTGCACCTTTATGTGCAAACCACAACTTGTCCATGAAACCCACATTGCCCCTTGACTTACGTTATTGTATCAGAGATGCTTTATTTTTGTTTCAGTTGATATCCTAACACTTCAGTGTTAAGGTTTTCTGCCAGCAAGGCCTCAGTCAAGTTGCTAATTATCTATAAGCACTCAAATTCACTAGAAGAGTCTGCCATTTCAAAGACTTTTCTGGAAGATGGACAGTTCCCTTCTGGTTTGTTACGTGAGTTAAGGAGGGCTTTTCCTACAGGGGAGTCCCTGACAGCACACTCCATTAGCAGCTGCCTGGGATGGCAAGGATTGAAGTGATGCCCTTTGATGGCACTGTTCATCTCCAGCCCCTCTTGTGTTCAGATCCCCTCCCTCTTGGATCAAGGCTAAGACCCCTCACATGGAGACCAGAGAGGGGAGGTGACTCAGAAAAGGTCACCTGATGTATCTCAAAGTCAGAACAAGAATAGAAGTCCAGATACTCCTGGGCCTCAATCCCCTTAGTCACCACAGCTACCCTTGCTGGACAGACTTATGTTCTTCAGATAACTTCCTTATTTTGCTAGTACCATCAGACAAGAAAGCATAAATTCCTCTAATTCATTTGACATTAACATCTGGCATGCATTCATATGTACACACACACACACACACACACACACACACACACAGCCAGACTTAAGATCCACTTCTAAAAAAAAAAAAGAGTTCCACTTCCCTTCAAAGCCAACCCATTCATCTGTGTTCTAGACACCTGTATGACATATGTCTTTTCTTTTATGTATTCTGACACCTTAACATCTAGGGCCTGCTAACTTGGAGGGACTGCAGGGTTAGCCAATTCCTAGAGAAAGTTAACAACTTGCCCATGAGTGCTCTTCAAATACAAATCAGCCAATTCAGAGGCTATGGCTCCCATACTCCAGGCCACTCTCCCTCCTCTAATCACCCCAGGGACATGTGCTAGACAGCTAGGGACATCACCAATGTCCCAGAGCCCAGTGAGATTCAAACTAGCCAATCCTAAGCCTGCTCACCCTGCCTCACCTGTTTCTTCCTGCAGAAGCTGCAATAAAGCCTCCTGCGCACAGTGCCCCACTCCCTCTTTCCCTCTGCCTCCTGACCAACCCTGGTGCCCTGTGGCCTCTATGGCATGCCATGCCCCCTCTCCTCTTGGGAATACTGGGTAACACATTGTCTTCTCAATGACAGTCACCTCCTTATCTGTTGGCCTTACTACACCTCAAATTATCTTTCATTACATTATATTTTAAAACACCACCACCCCTCCCCGTCTGCCAGATGCCTCAGTACCTTCTCCCCATGTTCTGTGCATGTTCTGCCTCTCTCCTCTCTTCCCCTAGGACACAAACATGCTGCCCTGCATTTAGAACATTTATTTTAATGTCTGCTCGCTCCTGTCTCCCCTGCCTTTTTTTTTTTTTTTTTTTTTTTTTTGAGACGGAGTTTCACTCTTGTTACCCAGGCTGGAGTGCAATGGCATGATCTCGGCTTACCGCAGCCGGTTAGCTCAGTTGGTGAGCTCCTGGTGCTCCCCTGCCTTTTTCAATCAAATTTCCCAAAGGCTTGTGTGTACTCTCTGTCTCCTCCTCTATTCAGTCATCCAGCCGCTCCAACCTCTGCTCCACTATAACTGTGCTGGCAAAAGGTACTGATTCTTTATGACTAAACCATGTGGCACATCTCCATCTCACTGGACCAGGCCTCTGCATGTCACCATTGTCCATCTGCTCCTCTTCACTGTCTCCTCTGTGCCCTGCCCCCTCTCTCCTACACACCCTGTCTGCCCTCTCTTCCGTGCCCTGACTTCTCCTCTGTGTCCTGCCCTCCCTCTCCTCTGTGTCCTGCCCACCTTCTCCTCTGTGCCTTGTCAGCCCTCTCTTCTGCTCCCTGCCTTCCCTTCCTCTGCACCCTGTCCACCCTCTCCTCTGCGAGGTTCCTGTTGCTCTCCCAGTGCCTACCTCCCCAACCACTGTTCACACCCTCTTGCATCTGCAGGGGCTCCACTTGCTGCTCTTCCCCAGAAGTGCTGCTGTTCCCCAAGCCTCTTGCTTCAGCCTTCCTCTTCTCAAATACACCATTTGGAGAATGAGACGAAAGCTGAGGACTCTCTCCCCAGAAACACACACTAAACACACTCAAATTTTTGCATAAATATCAAGGGATTCATCAACCTCCTGAGGCCCCTGCTTTGACCTTTAAGGAACAAAGAACATCTGGTTTACCATTGTGTGCACTCAAATTTCTCTGTAGACTCCAGATCTGATGTCCCCTCCTGATCTCCAGATCTTACACTTTACCAGGCAGCTTCTCCCAGTTACCTCATGGGCGCCTGCATTCAGAATGTCCAAGGCCGGAGCCTTAGCCCCCCACAAAATGCACTCTTCTGGAATTCCCCCCTCATGATGCTACATTATCTGCTAAGCAGTCAAGGCAAACACCTGGCAGTCTCTCACACTCCTCAGTCTCCCTCAGCCCTCACATTCTGTCAGTCCCCAAGTCCTAACATTCTACCTCCTCATCATCTCTCAGGCTGCCCCCATTCCTATCCCCTCTCAGTTCCGCAGGTCCTACCCTTGTCATCGTTCACCTGGATTCATGCCTCCAGCCACCCACGCTGAGAAAAGAGCGGTTGTTCCAACATGCAGAACTGCTCAAAATCTCCCAGCATCCCTCCCCACCTTATCCCCTGGGCTGTAGCAATATTTTTCAAACTGTGGTCCACCTGCGGATTCTTTAAAATTTGAGTCTTCTCAACAGGACGTTTAAATTTCTGCTTATGTATGTTAGATCATTTGGATGGTTAAACAGCTTCTAACTCCACACCTACATTCGCTTTTGTACTCAATATCGCATTGGAGCCAAGAGGACCCACTTTACTTGTAGCAACTAATGAGAAATCAAGGTAAGATTAAAATGCCAAGGCTTCATTCCCAGCCAAATGAAGACCCACATTAGGAAAGAAGGCTTTGCAGAAGTTAAAATGAAGAAGAGTGATGGGCACTCTATGTGGCAGAGGGAAAAGCAGCATCTGAAGTAAATTGTGTGGGTGGTCAACACCTTATTCACACTGAAACAGCAGATTAGTTTCAACAAACCAACACCATCCATCTTGGAAGAGGTAAGTTATTAATTGAATGTTGTTAGTTTTGCATTTTGCTTTTTATTTGTAAATGTGTTAAGTTTGTACTTACACATAACTGATGTTTCATTTAGGTTTGTCAATATATAAAATGAAATGGAAAAATAATCATAGAAACAGGGAGTGGGGTCATTGAGAATTATTTTTTTCTTTAAAAGAGTTTATCCATTGTTTAAGGCTAAGAATGTCTGACCTATGAGGCGATATTTCTGTACCATAATACGAGTACAGGCTACCATCACCTGGCCCCTGCCTACCCTCTGTCTGCACTCATTCAGTTCCCTCACCACCTGAGCTAACTCAATGCACCTGCACAATTGTAGCTTCCCAAACACACAGCACCTCCCACTCAAAATCAGGATTAGGGGGAGGCAAGTGAGGTACTTAGCAAAATTTTAGGGGATACCAAGAAGCTCAGTAAATAAGTAATATTTTAATGCAATATTTTTAAAAATCAAAATCAAAACACCATGGATGATAAACAAAGTATTAAAATAGTAAAGACAGGATCAGCACTTCTTTGAGTTTTGTGTGGAATCTTGCCACAGGGTGTTTTGCCAGGCAGAGAAGGTAGGGAGAGAGAGTGCCCCTACCTTCTCTCCTCTCTTCCTTTCTCTGCCTGGTGAAACACCCCTGACTAGATACATGTCACCTACTTGCGGAGTGGCATTGCAAATGGCACTTTACTTCTTTGATCTTTACATTCCCCATCTGCAGATGAGGCTAATTTCATATGTGGCTCTGAGTATTAAAAGAGATAATAATGACTATGGAATGCTAACACGGTGCCTGGCCTGCAGCGTTGCCATCGTCGGCGCTATTGTTACTGTCACCGTTATCGCAAGCATTGCCTCCCCTCTGGTCTTTCCCAACATCCTTGACATCCCCAGGAAATTTTAGGAGAGGTTTTCCCCATGCTTTCATTATATAGTGTACACATGTCAATTACAGCAAAAGATATATTAGTCGGGAAGCTAAGGCAGGAGAATCATGTGAACCTGGGAGGTGGAGGCTGTAGTGAGCTGAGGTAATGCCATTGCACTCCGGCCCCCGGCTACAATGCAAAAGTCCATCTCAATGCAAAAGTCCATCTCAAAAAAAGAAAGATATATTATGATTGTTTCTATCTCTTTTTTCCCACTGACTATAAGCTGTTTGAAGTCCAAGACTGTTTTTTTTTTTATCTTTGTTGGCTTCTGCACAACAGCTGTTGAATAAATATTTATCGAACAAATGAGCGCATATAATGAGACTTAGTCCAAGAACAAGTTAAGCTACCAATTGACATCTCATGTGAGTACAAACCAATATCCATTGATAGATTTTACAAATATTTATGAAGCACCAACTACATTCCATGCATCCTTCTAGGTGCCGGGGCGACAACAGTGAATAAAATAAACACCCGTATCTCCGCGGCACCAGCAGTCTCCCAGAGGAGATGGACAATTAAAAGCAATTACAATAAAGTGGTGAAGTGTGTTCAGGAACTGGTAGAAGTTCCTTTTAGTTGGAACATCAAGTGTGTGAGGCAGAGAGTGAGGTGAGATGAGGCTGAAGGGAAATAAAGCCAGGCACCAGAGGGTGTAGCAAAGCTTGATAAGGAATTTGGACTTTATCTCAAAAGCAATGGAGGAACACTGAATGTGTATCAATAGCAAACAGAGAAAATCCCAACTTCATTAGCTTAGCAAAAAGAGAATTATTGGTACTTACAATTGAAAACTGCAGTGGTCAGGCTGGCTTTACGTAGAGACAGAATTAGGGCCTCAGACCAAGCCATCAGGGCATGGCCTTGCTGTTTCTGAGCTCAGCTCTGCTCTCCTCCAGGAGCTGATTTTTTTCCTTCAGCACAGCATGGATGCCACAGCTACTCCAGCCTCACATCCTCCCAGGTTTAAGACCAGCACACTGGGCCAGGTGCAGTGGCTCCTGCCTGTAATCCCAGCACTTTGGGAGGTTGAGGCTGATGGATCACCTGAGGTAAGGAGTTTGAGACTAGCCTGGCCAACATAGTGAAACCCTGTTTGAACTAAAAAAAAATCAGCCAGGCTTGATGATGTGCACCTGTAATCCCAGATATGCAGGAGGCTGAGGCAGGAGAATTGCTTTAACCTGGGCTGTGGGGGTTGCAGTAAGCCAAGATCTCACCATTGTACTCCAGCCTGGGTGACAGAGCCAGACTCTGTCTCAAAATAATAATAATGATAAGCCAGGAAATCCTTTCTCAGGTGATTCAAGTTAAAGCCCTGGGCTGGGCTGGGTTTGAATTACCCAACCCTGGACAATCACTGTGGCTAGGAGAGTGAAAGGTGGTCATTTGTTTAAGCTGAGGTGATACAGAGTGTCAAAAACAAAATCAAAATAGAAATTCATTACAGAAAGATTTTCAGCAAGAAGTGACTTTGTTATTAGATTTCTAAATTGAAAACAAGCCATCAAACAACCCCTCTCTGCCGGGGCAATGCAGGGATATGGCATGGGGGAAGAGATGCTGCAAGCAGGAAGGGCAGAAAGAGGCCACCCTGGACCAAATGAGGAGCACTGGCTGCTGGACAAGGGTGGGGGCTGTAGGCTGGGGAGAAGTGGGATTGACAGTACAGAGACCTTAAATGTGGAGGCTCACAGGACCCTGACAGTCTTCGGAAGGAGAGATGGATTCTGTTCGAGTAATGTGGAGTTTGAGAAGCTCCCAGAACCTACTTGTGGAAAAGTCCGGAAATTGGTTGCATAAATGAATCTGGAGCTCTGGAGGGTGATCTGGGCTGAAGATACAGATTTAAGAGTCATAAGGACATGAAATCCAACAAAAGCTAAGAGTGTGCCTGGAAACTCCCAGGCAGAGCAGTGGGAGGCAGAGGAAAGGGCTGGCTCAGAACCATGGCCAGGAACAGTGCCAAAGGGGTGAGCAGAGGAAGAGGAGTCAAAACAGAGAAGGAGAGGTCTGAGCAGTAGAAAATGAAGCCACAGAGGTCAAGTGAGGAGAGGTTTGCAAGAAGGATGCGAGGTCCACAAGACCAGAGAGCACCAGAGGGTCAAGCAAGACATATTGAAAATAGGCCTATTGGGTTTATCCATGAGAAGGCCACCGTGTCCTTGAGAAGAACAACTCAGGGCAAGGGATGAGTTGAGGAGTGAGTGCAAAGTGGGATCGCTTTTTACAGAAGTTGCATTCTGAAGAGGAAAAGAAAGAAGGCAGAGACTGGTGAGAGAAAGTGGTGGCATGGTGTTAAGAGAGGAGGCCAAAAATTAACAGGATTCATTTATCCTGGGAACAATTAAGAAATATTGGAGGCTTTTGATGCCACACCCCAACTTACCTTTGGCGTCATCTCCTCCCTTTCTTCTTAGGAAGAAAAGAAGATTAAAACAGAAAAAATGTATACACATTGTTCTAATCTAAAAAATATATGCACATCATTCTAATCCAATCTTTGTTTCTATATATGAGAAAACTGAGTTCAAAATGATTCAACAAGTTGTAAAAGGTTTCACAACAAATTAGTTGTGTAGCACAGGACTCCTGTCTTCTGACTTGCAGGCCAGGCCTTGTCCCTTCTCCTATGTTTGCTCTGTGTGACCAAGATCTCTTGCTAAAGGAGCTCTACGGGATCCACCTTCCCAGCTGGGACTCCCATTGGACAATTCTTCTCTAGTTAAGATCCCTCAAGGCTTTCTCATTCTGCATCTTGAGCCTCAAAGCCCCACTCACTACCAAATGAATGCATGCCAGCAGATCCCAGTGTCTCTTCATCCTAATGGCACCTTCAGTGGTTTCACCATTAACCTAAGGAAGTCCTCTAAAGGCAGGGACTTCAGCCCAGTTGAAGTAGATTTGGGAGGAAAGTAAGACTCTGTAGTCCCTTCTTGAATCCTACTGGAAGATGTGTGTGTGTGTGTGTGTGTGTGTATGTGTGTGTGTGTGTGTGTGTGTGTGTGTGCGCACATGCACAGATGCTGTGTTTGGAAAGAACTGGGGTGTTCAAAGCCGTACCCCAACAAGAGTGCACAGTTTCATTCCTCACTCAAAGGGCTTCCCTACCTGTGGAATACTCGAGCACTTACCACACCAGCTTTCAGAGCAGATGGGTATTTACTGCGCACAAATGTTACACTGACTTTGGAATGTTCTCGCATGTGCTTTTGTGGATTAATGAGCTCCTAATATTGTGATAATAATAATTTTCCATAAATATGCATAGTCAGCTTTTAAAAGTGTCATGTGCAGTAATTATTAGCTGTCTGGGTGCTAATCGCTTTGGGAAAATATTTACTTGCATGTGAAATGGAACCTATGTTTGTTTTGTTAAATGCACTGCGTTGAAAAGAGCCCAGAGCAATTACCAGCCTGATTTAAAGGGACTCTGATGCCAGGGAATTGGAATGGAGGGATCCTTACTCATGAGGGCTTGTGAAAAGGTTGGTTGGATTTAGTTCAATAAAATTATCCTGAGAACCTACTATGTGTAGGTATGTCAGAAAGAGCATTATTTTTGGGAGGCCAAGGTGGGTGGATTGCTTGAGGCCAGGAATTCGAGACCAGCCTGGCCAACATGGTGAAACCTCATCTCTACTAATAATACAAAAATTACCAGGTGTGGTGGCACACACTTATAATCCCAGCTACTCGGGAGGCTGAGGCAGGAGAACTGGTCAACCCGGGAGGTGGAGGTTGCAGTGAGCGGAGATTCCACCACTTGCACTCCAGCCTGGGAGACAGAGTGAGACTCTGTCTCAAAAAAAAAAAAGGAATAAAGAAAGAGAGAGGGAGGGAGGAAAGGAGAGGAAGGGAGGGAGGGAGGGAGGGAGGGAGGGAGGAAGGAAGAAAGGAAGGAAGGAAGGAAGGAAGGAAGGAAGGAAGGAAGGAAGGAAGGAAGGAAGGAAGGAAGGAAGGGACAGATGATCTTTGAAGCTAGAATGAACTTCAATCCTAAGTACTTTGTGACTTTGGGTGAGTTATTTAACTCTGAACTTCAGTGTGCTCATTTGGAGAATGGACAATATCCACTTCCTTGTCAGGAGTTTTAAATAACATACACAGAGTACCTAGCACAAAGTCTGGCACAGTGAGGGCTTCAGAACATGTTAGCTCTTTCTTCTTCTCATATACACACTGTAGGGAACACATGGATAAAGAACACAGAGCCCCCACTCTCCGGGACCCTTCCAAGCCAAGTACCCAGAGGACCGAATTCAAGGAGAGTTTGATGAAAGATGTGCTACTAATTGGTCAGGGGTGTAGGGGTAGGAAAGATACCATCTAATTAGTGGAAAATAAAGAGTGGGCTCAAATATGCAAGAGAACTGGCTTTGCCCACTGCCAGGGGAGACAGCACGCATGGTTTGGGAAGACACCTACATCCACATTCTTTCCCTCACTGGTGCCTAAAATTTTCACCTTCCTCAACTTATTTCTTCAAAACATTACACTTTCCTTGCATATCCCCTGGGGGACCAGGGAAGGTAGGATAATAGCCCTTAATACTTCTGGGTGAATAAATGTATCCCAGTTATGGGGCAACAGGATAAAGGAGGTGGAGACTGGGAAAGGAGGGCTTTTGAAATGCACTACGAAGAGAGACCATGGGAAGCAAAATCATCCCTTTATGTGAGGCTGTCCCCAGTTTTCCTTTCCCTGCTTTCTTGGGCTGGAGTGGAAAGTCTGTCTTACAGACCACTGCAAACCCACGGCCTTCAACCTGCCTTGGTAACTTTGGGGTTTCACAAATAGGCTAAAATAACACAGGTCTGCACTCATCCATTGGAAGTCTGGATCAGATAGTGATAAGATACCTTATGTTCAACTGTGCTAAGGAAATGATATAAACAAGATTGTATGTGGAAGTTTAACTGAGCCAAGAGAATGAAGTACTCTAAAGCACACCAAAAGATTTTATTTACTTGCAGAAATACATGGATAGTTATTTCAAATTATCTTGTTTTTAGAGGTTTGCATCCTGTCAGGTCCCCAAAGATTCAGAGCCCTTTATTGATTTGCTTGGGCTAGCTGTGTACTGATGTTACTGAGAAAAGGATATGATGTCAGGGAGAGGACCTCAAATTCCTGGATGTGAACATTCTGGTAAATCTTGTTTTTGGCTAATAGTGACATTGTGTGCACAGGTGCACCAGGGATCATAGGGGATTTCCCAGCACTAGTATGCTTCTAGTTTTAGATAACTCCCTCCTTTGCTCCCTGGCCCCTTGTATTTTCTGCATCTTTCTCTTTCAAGACCTCTGTCCTCCCCGTTTTGCTTATCCATGTGCTGGGGCTTATGTATTTGCCACTGTCTGGTTCCCAGAGTCATAGACTTTGGGAGGCCAGCTCCAGGTGGTGTCCTCCCTGCCTCTTCATCTTGTAATGAGATGTAGTATTTATTTTTAACATAGGATCATTTGGAATGAGAGTTCTGAGGAGAGAGTGAGGGCTTTGCTGTTGACTGACTTGAATGATGGCTTCTCCTCAAGATGTAGGCCCCAGAGCTTCCTAACATAGTAAAATGTCAAGAGCAGACAGGGGAGATATTGTGTCTTTCCATCTCTCATTAAAGGAGTTTTAACATAGATAGATAGATAGATAGATAGATAGATAGATAGATAGATAGATAGATAGATTTAGGTGAACTAAGGCACAGATGAAAATAGTCCTACTACATTTCCTTGGAAATTATTCTCTGATTCAAATTTTTCCTCATCCAGATCATTTACTCCACTTGCAATGTAGCCCTGCCCCCAGGAGACCAGGATTCCAGATGGGAAGTAGAGGTGTGACCTCAGCAGTTCAACCACTTGGGCCTCCATTTTCTCATCTGTAAAGCAAGGGGTCTGGCAATTACTTAGGCTCTTTTGCTTGCAGGAAACCGATCTACTTTGTTAGTTCACATAAAAAAATACTTTGCTTCTGATTTAAGATGGCAATCTGAGCACTTATATATATTTCCATGCCCACCTGAAATCTCACTGAATTTAAAGTGTAGAATAATAAAAAGAAACAAATCTATAACAATGAAGAAATGGGATGAGTGGAGGCAGGGGTGACACATGAGAAACTTCCATAGGTTTCTAGAAGACATAAAGCGGATAGGTGATGTTGACTAAGGAAAGAGGACGAGAAAGTTACAGGTGATCACACTATAAAGAGACCACAGGAGCAAATTCTAGCTGGCCTAGGAATACTGACAGTGGCAGCAGGAATGAGAACCTGGGTTGAAAACTGGAGATTGAAAGTCTCTACCTGGAATATAAATACCAAGAGGCACCACTTGGCATCCCTTCTCTCCATATTCCCCACCATTTCCATCTTGCCTCCTGTGGTAGGGGGGGCAGTAAGAACCTTTATGAAGAAAAAGAAAGTAGTTGCTCTTTTCAACAAGCATTAAATGAACTGACTGGAGACTACCAAGGTTTCAGCCGTGCTTATAAGGACCACAGGGTAAAACTGTCTGCCAATGTGTGTGTATGTGTACGTGCGCACATATCTGAGATGGGTGGCCTGATTGATGTGTCGCAGTTCATGCATTTTAAATTAAAGTGTGCCAGCTAAGTGGACATACCAAGGAGCTCCAAGGCACACATCCCACTCAAGGGAGAGACGTTGCGGGTGAGATAAGAAAGCTATGCCCAGCAAAGGAATCCCATACCAATCTTCCCTCTATAATATGAATGGATAGCCCAGAAGCACCAGGTCAGCAAGAAGGAACACCAGTATAGATAAGGGAAAGAAAGCAAAAACATGGGTTCCCTGAGAAAACCAAGATGATTCAGAAAACTTTTAACTAATTTAGAAAAGGATCAGGAGAATTCAAGAGCACATTGTATTTATTTAACAAGAACAAAGTGCTATAAAAAGGGAAGAACTTATTAAAAAAAAATAAAGAAAAGAGGTCTTAGGAAGGTAAATAATGTCATTTTTGTTTTTTTGGTTTAAAAAAAATAGAAAGCCAGCTACAAAATAAGTCACATTAAGGAAATTTCTCAGACTGTAGGTTCTCCCTCCCTACCCCCCCCAAAAAAAAACAGAGATAGAAAATACTAACAAAATAATAAGAGACTTTAAGGACTAATCCAGGAGGTCCAATATTTGACTAATAGATATCCCAAAAAAACATGACACAGAATGTGGAGGAGAGAAAATTATCAGAGAGATAATACAAGGTAATTTACCAGAACTGAAGCAGAACACCCGTGTTCAGACCACGTCTCAGAACACTGAATGAAAAGTGACCCCCCACTTACATATGTGGAATTTCTCAACACCCAGGACAAGAAAACATTCTGACAGTTTACAGAAAAGAGAGAACAAAGTAGACTCAAATGCCGCTGTGTGTGGAGAGATATTAGAGCAAGGCGGACAATGTTCAGAAGGTAAATTATTTCAAATCTAGAGTTTTATACTCAAGCATCTATCAATTCATAGTGAGGGCAGAGTAAAGAGATTTCCAGACAAGCAAGGGCTCAGAAAACCTACTGTGTTAGGCAGTTCTTGCATTATGACAAACACCCAAGATGAGGTAATTGATAAATAAAAGAGGTTTAATTGGCTCACAGTTCTGCAGGCTGTACAGAAAGCATCACGTGAACATCTGCCTCTGGGGAGGCCCTCAGGAAGCTTCTAATCATGGTGGAAGGCAAAGGGGAAGCAGGCATACTAATGGCAAAAGCGGGAGAGAGAGAGACAGAGACAGAGAGAGAGAGAGAGGTGGGGGAGGTGCCACACACTTAAATAACCAGATCTCACAAGAATTCACTATAAAAAAAAACAGCACCAAGCCATGAAGGATTTACACCCATGACCCAAACACCTACCACCAGGCCCTGCCTCCAGCATTGGGGAATTACAACTCAACATGAGATCTGAGCAAGGACACATATTGCAACTATACCACCTGCCTCCCAAATATCCTTTCTAAAGCGGTTTCTTGAAAAATGAAAAGTTGTAGCTTGAGGTTGTATTCAAACACAACAGTGAAATAAACCTAGAGAGGAAAACGTGCAGGGTCCAGGGAACAGGGATTGGAACCTTCTACCTCCAGAAGATTGCTAAATAGCAACTGAGAGGACCAGTTTTCAGGTCAGAGTAGGTCCTGGGAAGGAAACCTGGGGGTGAGGTAGGGGAATAGATTACCATAGATTGTGTGATTAAAATAGTTTAAGTGGTCAAGAATATGAGAAAGCCATATTTTATCATGAAGATGAAAGATAGCAGTTATAAAGTTCAGGGAAAACTGTACCAGACAGTAATGCTGCAGATGAGAAGTAACATAACATGTAGCATAATTTTAATGCACTGATGGAGAATCCATGTGATCTCAACACCAGCCAAGAGAAACATAATCCTGGGACTTCCTTGGCCTAACAGAGTATATGGTCATAATGATGTAAATGCTGTTTTACACTTTAGTGATCGTTTCAGTTAAGTGGAAGGCTCAATTGGGTCTGCAGGCAGAATGGAAATGTTGACACCCCTGACAATGTGTGTTACTTGAGATATCTTAACCATTCTATTCAACAACCCTAAAATCAGTGACATTGTCATAAGAGTTTATTTTTTTCCTTCATGTCACAGTAAATGAGGGAAATTGTAATCAGGTGGTGGGATGGTATTTCTGCTCCATGAAGTGACCCAAGGATCCAGGATCCTTCCATCAGATGATACCATCATTTTTAGGTCTCCAAATCTTCCACCAAATTCTCCACCAAATTGTCCACTTTCATCCTGCAGACTAGAAAAGAGAATGTGTGGGAGACTACCCAGCAGGTTTTAGAAACAAATCCAGGAAATGGCACATGTACCTCACCCTAGGTTCCATTGGCTTGACTTAATTACACGGCCTTTACCAACTGCAGGGAGGCTGGAACTGCAGCTTAGTTGTGTGTCCAGAAGGAAAAGAAAACAGGTTCAGTTTCACTCTGCTACATGATGCAAAAGTAAAAGCACCAGAGGGAGAGAACTGGAGAGAAGAGTAGGGGCCTTCATATCTGCATCTTACACAGTGCCAAGTTAAAAGACTTTGTGAACTTGAAAGCAACAGAAACAGATATTTAATTATACTATTTAAATTTATAAAGATTGCCAATGGGAGAACCAAAAATAGTCCTCTAACTTAAGAGATCTATCAACAAAGGGCCTTGTTATGGGTTGATTTGTGTCCTCCAAAAAAGACATGTTCAAGCCCTGACCCCCAGTACCTGTGAATGGGACCCTATTTGAAAATAAGGATTTTGCAGATGTAATAACGTTAAGGTGATATTTTTAGAGTAGAGGCCCTTCATCCACAGAAGAAGAGGAGAGACACACATGGAGAAGATGGCAATGTGATGAAAAAAGCAGAGATCAGAGTGATACAACTATTAGCCAGAGAACGCCAAGGATTGCCAGCAAACACCAGGATCCATAAAAGGCTTGAAAGAATTCTCCCATATAGGTTTCAGCAAGAGCATGACCTTGCCAACATCTTGATTTCAGACTTCTAGCCTCTAGAACTGTGAGACAACACATTTGTGTCATTTTACATTACCTGGTTCATGATATTTTTTCACAGCAGCCCCAGGGAATGGACCCAAGCCCATTCTCACCTACCCAGAACTGAGGGTAAGTTGGCAGGAATAAAGGCCAGGAAAGGCTGGGTGTGGCGGCTTATGTCTGTAATCCCAGCACTTTGAGCGGGCAAGGCAGGCAGATCACTTGAGCTCCAAAGTTGGAGACCAGCCTGGGCAACATGGCAAAAGGCCGTCTCTATAAAAAATACAAAAATCAGCTGGGTATGGTGACATGCTCCTGTCTCAACTGCTCAGGAAGCTGAGGAGAAAAAAGCACTTGGGTCTGGGAGGCCGGGGCTGCAGTGAGCCATGATAACACCATTGCACTCCAGCCTGGGTGACAGAGTGAGACCCTGTCTCAAAACAAACAAAAATCACAAAGGCCAAGAAAGCCTCCGGCCTGGATAGAACAGGAGGTGATGTTGGTGAGGGTCTCAGAAAGGAGACATTCAATAAGGAAGAGGTGAAGTCATGGAGGGTGTGATGGTTAATTTTACGTGTCAACTTGGCTGGGCTGAGGAAAGGCCAGAGGCTGGTGACACTGGGTGTGTTTCCGGGTGTGTCTGTGAGGGTGTTTCCAGAAGAGATTAGCATTTGAATCAGTGGACTAAGGAAGATCTGCCCTCACCAGCGTAGGTGGTCATCATCCAATCCACTGAGGGATTGAATGAAACAAAAAGGCAGAGGAAAGGAGAATTTGCTCTCTCTGTTTAAGCTGGATTTTCCATCTTCTCTTGTCCATAGACCTTGGTGCTCCTGGTTCTTGGGCCTTCAGACACAGATGGGGACTTACACTAATGGTTTTTCCAGCTCTCAGGGCTTCAGACTTGGACTGGAACTCCCAGAGCTGCTTTTGTGGGCCTCCAACTCACAGACAGCAGATTGTGGGACTTCTCAGCCTCCATAATCACATGGACCAATCCTTTATAATCTCTCCCTACATTCTATCTATCTCCCATTCATTGTGTTTCTCTGAATAACCCTGACTAACACAGAGGGATCTAAACTTGATCTCACCGGCAGTGTGGAACCACTGGGAGGCTCTTCCCTGGGTGGACCTGGTATCTGCTGT
Source organism: Callithrix jacchus (assembly GCF_049354715.1). NCBI lineage: Eukaryota > Metazoa > Chordata > Mammalia > Primates > Cebidae > Callithrix > Callithrix jacchus. The sequence continues at coordinate 90,797,533 of NC_133514.1, forward strand.
AGCTTGCTCCCTTTCTCCCTGTTTCCAGATGAGGCCAGGGAGTTCATTCAAGGCTGCAGGGTCAACGGGATTGAGCTTGGGCTCAACCCCACATCTTTAAGTCGTGACATTAAAGACTTAAAGAGACAAGAGTTGACTCCTTCTCCTCTGGCATTCAACAGCCAGCATTGCAAACTTCTAGAAAATAGAGGAGCCCCAGGGAAATCTAATAATAGCCCTACTTAAGAGCACACGACAATTATTACCTCCAACTGTGAGAGAGGCTGAGTAATTAAAAAGGGTTCTTTATTTTGATTAAAAAGAGTCCTTTTAGTGTTTCTGAATCTTTAGTGAAAGCCCAGAACTCTATTTTTAGCCACAAAACAAGATATGTGGCCGGGGGCAGAGGTGTAATTTAAAACATGGGATGAGCATTTGTAACCTGAAAAATGAGCACGCGCCCCCAGTGGCCCCCAGACTGAGCCTGTCCCCACCCAATGGCTTTCAGGAGGCACAGCAGCATGGCAGCATCAACTCTGCCACATGGATTAATAGGAGGCCCAAATTAATTGGTTTTAATCACTATAAATTTCCTTCCCAATAAAATTTCAAGAATTTCCAATCATGCTGATTTATATGTGTAATTAGAAATCCATTCACAGATGTCACACTGCTAGGTGGTGGGGAGTATCAGCCCCGGCTTAACTCCAGCTTGAGGCCTGAGCAATGAAAAATGATGACGAGAAACTTGGCAGGAAGCTGGGACAGGGAGTGTGCCGTACTCACTGGAAACTGTCTACCCCTAAGGTCATATGGGGGCTACTTCTCACCAAGCACAAATTTTGCCTTATTTAGTCCCTAATCCCTTCCATGCCCTTAGTCTAAGTAGGAGTGGATCAAAGGGGTTTTACATGTACCAAACAGGTAGTCTTCACTGAGATAAGAAAGGTAAGTAACACTACAGCTCTGTACCCAGCCTCCCATCTGTCCAGAGTAGCGATGGACAGAACTGTGGGATTCTAGAGACACAGGAAGAGGGGCACCACCCTGCCAACTTCCAACTTCCAACAGTCAGATTTGTCGCTTTCAAATTACCCACATCCCAGGTTATCTAAATCCAGAGTGTCTGTAGACAAGATGACAGGACTTTGAACTCTTGCTTGCTTTCTTTCCTCCTCCACTGTGATCCTCCCTCTGAAAATGGTTCAGTGTTGCAGCAGGAAAAGAAAGGGAGGAAAAGTCCACATTTCAGGCCTGAAAAGGATTTCAAATCAGCAGCCAAAGAAGTCCTCCTCTCCCTACAGTGATGAAGAGGAACAGGAAAGTCTATAGATGAACAAAAATACACCAAGAGTTTTATGCCAGGACTTTCACAGTATAAAGACTCCATCAGTGGAAAAGAGGAGAAGGAGACTGTAGAACTCCGGATGGAGGAGTCAGAGGCCCAGCAGTTATCACAGGTCATGTGGACTCAGGGCTCTAGAACCTGCTGGAAGAATTAGACACAGAGTGAGGTCCCAGCTGAAAAGATTAATTCCAACAGATCAGGCAGCAAGGGCGAGAGAGCACCCATTCTAGGGGACTGAGTGTCAAAGAGCAGGGAGAAACTGAAATCAGGTATACGAGGCAGGAAGGCTGGGCCCCAGCCAGAAGCACACAGAGCTGGGCTCCCCAGGTGTCCTGTTTGGAACCTCACAGTTAGTGTCAGAAAAGAAGCAAAGGTGAGATTGTACAATGCAGTCAGGACACCTGGGGTTGAGCCCAAGCTCAGTCCCGTTGGTCCTGTGGCCTTGAATGAACTCCCTGGCCTCATCTGTCTGCTGCAGCTCAGACTTCTGCCCTCCCATCATCTCAAAACCAACCCTGTCCAGTGAACATTGCTTCATCTCAACCTGACCGACTACAGAGATGGTAACTGACACTCAGAATGACTGTGTCACTTCTCAAGGTCACCTAGTTGGTAAAGAGGAAAAAGGAAGGAAATGGACATTTATCTAATGTCTACTGTGTGCCAGGGGCTTTTTGTGGATTATCTTCACTATGACCCTAAAAGAATAAAAAAATGAGGCTTGGATAAGTTAAATATTAAACTGCTTGCTCAAAGCCACACAAGCATCAGAGGTGGAGCCAATACAGGGCTACACTTGGAGTTACTTGTGAGCTTAACTCTGAGTTAGTGTCCAGGAAAGAGGCTGGTGATGGGTTGGGTTTTTGAAGGTATAAGAACAGTTGCATCATGATGCAGTCAGTACTTAAGGCAAGACGCGAGAGGCTGTTCAGTAGGCGGCTGGAGGGTGTTAGGCCCTACGAAGGTATTGCAAGGTCAGAAAGTCAGTAAGAAATACCCTCTTTGTCCCATCAATTTCTGAATTGACTAAGAAATAAGATGCAAACGTCAGAGGGATTCCAAAATAACAGCTATATTGATAAAGCTGCCTTGGGAAATAGGGTTTAAGCTTCCTGATACTTGACTCCTAAATTAGATACATAGCCTCATAGCCTCTCCCCCACAGCAACAGAATCTGCCTCTAGAAGTTCGCCACATGGAGGAGCAGGTTAGACTGCCCCATCCAGGAAGTCGCAAACCTGCAAGCTAGAGCAGCCCCACGCACTGAGATCCTTTCCCCCATACTTCCCAAATCTTGGGTGCTGCTATTGCATGGCCCATGTGGGAACTGTAGAATGGCTTCCCTTACAAGGTAGACAGCTCACTAACCAAAGGGAAGAGGGCCTAGGTGGCACTGAGGTCAAACTTGCCTAGACTAAACCCTGTCTGCTATCCATGAAGACCTCCCAGCTTCTTCATGGGCTAGAGAAGCAACCACCTGGGCCAGGGCACAATAGCTCTGTAATACAACCCCCACCGCCCCCGCCCATACACATCACCTCAAACACACACAGACATATTCCGAATTATTTTCAATAGTGTTCTTATCCTCAAAAGTGATTGGTTGGTTTGCCCCCTCAGCCCGCCTCCCCTTGAAGAGAGAAGAAGATCATCTTTGCTCCGGCCTGATCCTTTAATGCGCCTAAAAGCTGTTGCTTCTGTCTAAAGCAGACCCCAGGCCCTGAGCAGGGAATAGGTGGAGAGGTCTTAATGGGGATTAGTGTCTGCCCAGGGCAATGCCAGAACGGGGTCCTAAGAGGAGATTTTAGAGGTTGGGCAATTTTTAAGGGCTTAAATGTTTGATAATGCAGGCTCAGTTGCGTTTATGCATGTTAGGGCCTCAACAGCAAGGCACCATCCAGGGCATAATGGATGTTGCAAGATTTGATTTTAGTAGTTTAAAAATATCCAAGTAGTCTGCAAGCTAATGGCCATTGGACAGCCTCATTAGGATATCAATAATCATTCGGCATTCTGAAATCCTTTTAATGCTCTCGGACAGCAAGGAATGGACTAAGGGAGGGAAAGAAGGTCACGGGGAACTTGTGGGGTCAGTTAAACAAGTGAAGGCAGTGAATGAAATAGAGGCTTCCAAGGCCTGGGTGTGTTCTCTGCCACCACCCACAGCCTGGTTGAAACAGAGTGTGGTGGGACCTCATTGTAACTGATCAGGGAAGAAATGTAGAGGGAGAAGCTTAAACAAAGCCTCCCACAGCCCCTTATAGACCAGCCATTGAAATGAGTGCTGCCTACATCTCACAACCCATTCTCCACAGTGTGGCTTATACATTCTCACCTTCTGGTCTTGGCTCACTACCTTACCTGGTAGAGTGATTGCCTCCAAATAGATGACTTCTGCGTATCCTTCAGGTTCTTACCTCTACCTTCCCCAGCTCCCCAGGCCACAGGTCTTTCCTGTTAGTGGCCTTCTCCAGCCCATAACTTTATACCAGTACCTGTGCCTTAAAAGCATCACTGAACTGTGAGCTCCTGGTGAGCAGCAGTACCTGCCACATACAGTTGCTCTGTTAGGCTTGAAATGACAATTCTCATGCTCTCTGTTGTTGCTTTGGCCACAGAAACCCTTTGCATGTTGGACAAGGCTATTGCACCTATGCACAACGGCCCACAGTCACAAAGTATCACATGGGTTCAGAGGGCTTAAGGGCCTTCTGAAACCCATCATCGTTCCTTCCCATAACCCTAGGCATGAAGCTCTGAATGGAGGAAGAAGACTTTTCAGCCTGGGTAGTTCATTGTAAATCTCTTCCATTCAAACAGGAGACATAGAGGTTTTTTATGCTCATGAGCTGAAGCCCGAAGGGGCAATGAAATGTGATCAGTTTCTGATTTTGTACCTTCGGGGCCCAAAGAAACTTAGGAAGGAAGGAGCTTTGAATATCCTCAAAAATGAAATACCCAAATGTCAAAGATGCTTTTAAAGTCCTTTTGGAAAAATGTTCCCTCTCCATGGAGCACTAAGGGGCAGGGCCACCAAGGTCTAGACTTGGTCAGAAGGGAACCATCTCCACCCCTCTGCATCCTGTTCACTGCCACCAAGATGGTACCCTAGCTGGGGTTGCAGCTCTCAGATGACCTAGATGGGTCATGGAGGAGCATAGGCGGGGCAGGAGGTGTTTGGGGCATATTCCCTGGCCCAACCACCTTGCTGAGGACAGGACTGCTGAAGCCTGTGTGCTACTGAGCTTTGTCAGTTTGGCCTGCCATGGTTCCCAGTGCCCACTGGGTCATCAGAAAAGCATCTACTGTGCTGGAAGAATAGCATCTAAGACACCAGCCTGACATCTTGTCACCACCTTAGACTGCCGGCCATTCTCCCTGTTTCAACTCTACAGCAACTTCACTAGACATGGACCAGGTCTAAGAGCTTCCACTCTGCCAGTCAGGAAAACCAAGGCACTGAACAAGACAAAAGGTATCCACAAACGAAACTTGAAATCTCCATTATTGCTGTAACGGAAAATGTGAGAGACCTGGACTGCCCAACACTCTTACAAGCTTTGCTCCATTCCTCCCTTAGAAGCAACTAACATTTCATCTTTGGATGGTAGTCCCTAGTGAGCTGTACCCAGCCCATCACCATTCATTCATTCACTCACTCAGTATTTACTGAGCACCTTTCATGTCCTGCTCAGCCCCTGTCTTTACAATGTCTGTGTGAGCGCAGGTGTAAAACTTACAAAGTTTCCCATGTAAGTTTTGCTTCCATGGTTTCTGGAGGGAGCCTGCTCCATCTTAGAATATATGTTTCCTGATAGGTAGTCTCATCCCCAGGCACTTATCGCCTCTATTTATCATTAGACAAATTTGGAGCACATACTATGTTACCAAGATAAATAAGACAAAAGGCCTTCCCTTAAAGAACTCAGTCTAGGCCAGGCACCTGTAAACCCAGCACTTTGGGAGACTGAGACGGGCAGATCACCTGAGGTCAGGAGTTCGAGCCTGGCCAACATGGTGAAACCCCGTCTCTACTAAAAATATAAAAATTAGCAGGGCGTAGTGTCAGGTGCCTATAATCCTAACTACGTGGGAGGCTGAGATAAGAGAATCGCTTGAACCAGGGAGGTGAAGGTTACAGTAAGCCGAGATCTCACCATTGCACCTAGCCTGGATGACAAGAGTGAAACTCCATCCAAAAGAGAAAAAAGAACTCACTCTGGGTCATGCCTGTAATCCCAGCACTTAGAGAGACTGAAGCAGGAGGATTGCTTGAGGCCAGAAGTTTGAAACCAGTCTGGGAAACAAACAGAAACCTATGTCTCTATATAAAAAATCCTGTTTCAAAAAAAACCCAAAAACCCTCACAGTCTGGAGAAGTGTTGGAGACATGAGAGAACCATGAAGGACTGCAAGAAACAAGAAAGAGAATTCCCCAGACAGGGGGTCTCAGGAAGGCTTCGCAGAGAGGGAGACACCTGGGCTAAGTCTTAAAAGATAGACTATAATTTCCCAGCCATAAGGAATGGGGTTTTCCAGGCAGAGGGAGCAGCACAGGAGCAAGCCAGGAAGAAGAGAAACACCATGACATTGGGGGACCCCTGGCTGGAGCTTGGCTTTCTCTGTAGGCAGTGGTGAGAGCTGAGCTTGAGGTAGAAGGCAGGGGTCAGACACCTAATATCAGGGATGAATATGGCAGTGCCCAAGACAGATAGTGCTTACCCTCCCGGAACCTCCATTCTAGTAGGTAGAGAAAGTACATTAAAATATATATATACACTAATAAATACATAATGCATAATATGACAAGTGGCGATGCATTTTGGCATTGTCAGTAGAGGAGACTTGTAGATGAGCATTTTTAATAGATTGCTATGGTGGCTGCACAGCAGTGGCCTTGAGGAAGACCCAACAGAAACAGGGAACTCCACAGACTTAAGTCCGAGCAAGTGACAGTGTGGGTCAGAATGAAGACTAGATTGGAGAGATTATTGGAGAGATGAGAGTGTCACAAATAACCGTACACTCTCTGAAACCAGGGCACCTGGTTCATGTCCTGGTTCTGCCATTTCCTGCCCATGTGGCTCTAAGCCTCAGCTTTCTTGTCCGCAAAATAGGGATGATACTAATGGTTCCCACTTTATATGGGTGTTGTTCAGATTATAGGAGTTGAAGTCTTCAGGGAGCTTAGAGAAGTGCCCAATAAATGTCAGCTATCCCCATTACTTAGCTATGGAGTCAGCAAAACTTGATGAAAGCTTGATGGGAGCAGTGGAGCTGAGGGAGGAGCCCTGGCCTCTGGCTAGCTGGAGAGACCTCAAGAGGAGGAGCAGGTTGGGGAACAGGGTTGTATGTATGGAATCCAAGAGATCTGGTGAAGAATCCAAGAGATCTGGTGAAGATTTTAGGCAGGAAGTTGGACAACTGAGTGTGAGCAGAGGACTGGGCTGGAGATAGTCATGTGGGGTATCATCAGTACACTGTGCGGGCTGACACGTGGAAGTGGCTGAGATCCCTGAGAGAGTCACAGTATGAGAAGAGCAGTGGTCAAATATGGAGAATTCCCCAACAGTTAAGGATGGGATAGAAGGAGAGAGAGACTTACCAAGGAACATGGCAATGGCAGTCCCAGAAGTTCAGGAAAAGCCTAGAGCCTGTGAGATGACAGAGACCAAGGATTCCAGGGTGGAGTCACCAGGCAGTCATCTGCAGGAGACAAACCACAAGATCACAGGTCACTAAAATATCACTGACATGTAAGAGATGAGAACAGGTGTTTAGGAGAGGTATGTTTAGAGAGGCCTGGGAGACACAGGAGGCCAACCTGGGGCAGGAACAGTGGATCTCAAAGCTGCCCGTAGACTGGTGGGGCTGGATACTGCTGGGACTCTGCACCTGAGTGGGGTCTGGAAATCTGGGGCCAGAGCAGAGCATCCACAGAGGGGCCCTCCTCCATTCCCCCATTTCTCCTGCAAGCCACTCAGGCCCCTCCTCTTAATGAATGTCATCCAATTGTTTAAAGAATATCTGTTTAAAGAGGCACCAAACTGGATCTTTAAGGCAAAGGAAGGTTTTCAGGCAGAGATGGAACCAATAGTGTCCAATGAGGAGAAACCCTATACATTTGAGCTGAAGAAGCTTATTGGCTTGGCAATGGGAGGAGGAGGTCACTGGAGAACTGAACCATGGCTGTGGGCAGGCAGAGCTGAGAAGAATGCATGGTTCAGAAGTAGATGAAGGTGGGGAGAGGAAGCAGGAAGTGTGGAATGGGAGGGAAGGGAAGAGATTGGGCAGGAACTGCAGGGCACTGGAGCTAAGGGAGGGGCTTTTTGCCTTTGGGTGGGGGAGGTTTGCACATGAGATAGCACGGAATTGAAAACTGATGACAAGGAGGGAGTTGGCAGAACAGGTGAAGGAGAAGAGATGAGGTGAGGGCTCAGTTGGGGACTGGAATTGAGCAAGTCCAGGGACTCCTGGGAAGACTGAGGTCTCTATCATATAGAGGAAGAAAATCAGCCCTGGGAGAGTAAGTAACAGATCTGAATATGGGAAGGGTCTAGATATTTAAAAGGCCAGTTTCTAATACTGATCAGACCGTAGGGTTCAGCTCACACTTCGCCATTCAATCATTGATCATTCATTTATTTGTTCACTCAACAAACATTTTCTCAGCCCTTCCAGTGTGAGCTGTATGAATGAGGCACTCTTCTAGGCACTTTGAATATATTAATTCATTTACTGCTCACAGTAGTAAACCCAGGAAGTAGGCATCATTATTACTTGACACTTTCAGATGAGGAAACTGCAGCACAGAAAAGTTGAACAACTCACCTAAAATTGCACAGCTCTTGAGTGACAGAGTGAACACTCAAAGCCAGTCGGTATGGCTCCAGACCCTCTGGACTTAGCCAATATGCTGTTCTGCCTTTCTGTAAAAAAAGCACTAGGAGTGAGGAAGCCTGAGTTCTAGTCTTGCCTTTGCCATCTCCTCATTGGGGATTCCTGGGCAAAATGCTTGGTTTGACCTTCTGTTTCCAGTCTGTAAAGAAGGGGATGTATTGGGTGATTCCTGTCACTCTTCCATTCAGAGAAAGAGCCCAGAGAACTCAGGGCCTGAAGCCTCTGGCCACCTGTCCTCACTGAGCAGCTGAGATGGGAAGATGAAGACAGACCCAGCCATCTCTAACCCCACACTCAGGTGTTCCTTGAGTCCAGGAGGGTGGAGCGTGGGGCTCTCTGCCTCCTTTTTTCCCAGCTGACACCCCACACCTCTCTCTGAGCAGCTCCCACTGCAGGAAAACTAATAAGGCTGGCATTTTATAATGCCCCATCTTCGATGACAACAGGCAATTTGAAGAGTCAATAAAAGATGTGCTGTACCAAGGGGGTTTTATGGCTCATCAAACCATAAAACCCCACAGCCATTTGGCCAAGGTGCTGGAAAAGGGTTATAGAAGTAAATTCACCAGCCCCCTGTCCAAGGGGGCTTCCAAATTAAGGCATGATTGATCAACTGCAGGGGGACGGGGCAGGTGGTGTGAAGGAGTCTTTCTGAGCATGTTGGATACTGGGCATAGGCTTGGAGAGCTCCCCAAAAGATGAAACTCTCTAGGGCCCCTGAGGAATCCCAGAGTTCCCCCTATCCTATCCTGGGATGTTTGAAATCCTTTTCCCACAGGCCCAGCTTTCTAACCCTCAGGCCTGTGGCCTAGGGCAATAGCTGCCTTTCAGTCTGAAACTCGCTCCAACTGCCCTCCAACTATGTGACCCTGAGCAAATCTCCCATCTCACTGCACCTCAGCTTCCTTATCCTGCAAAACAGGGATAATGTTGCCCATATGTCTGGCTTGTTGGAAGTGCCTGGCCCCAGGAAAATGCTTAAGACATTGGATGAGTTGGGAAAGTGGAGGTACAACTTCCCCTGAAAGAGAACCCAAGCCTTCACATCCATACCCAAGTGTCACCAACAGCTCTCACGACATTTTCCGAGAGCATCCATCCATCATCCATCCAATGATATACATGAGGAACTGCTCTGTGCCAGGCACTGTGCTGGGCCATGGTGATGAGCAAACACTAAGCCCCTGCCTGCTGGAGCTTGCAGGCTAGTGAGCAAAGGGAGATGATCCATGCATAAGATTGCAGGTATATGTGTTATAAAGCAAGATAAGGTGAAGTCGGGGTTGCATAATGAGAAATGCTGCTTTCAAGGGACTTGCACACTAATGACAAGGAAATGGACAATGAACTATGAGCAAATAAATTGTGTGTGTGTGTGTGTGTGTGTGTGTGTGTGTGTGTGTGTGTAAGTAGGGTGCTAAGACAGAGAATGATAGGACTGTCACTTAGAAATGACATTTAGGCAAGGACTGAAGATTGAGAAGGAGCTAGATGCGCAAACAAAGGAGAGGTGTTCCAGGCAACAGCAAGGCCCTGAGATGGGCGAGAGTTCTGCAGGTCCAAGAAACTACAGAGGATCCCAAGTGGCTGGAGATGAAGAGACAGGGCCTGAGCCAACAGCATAGGGGTGGGAGGGAGCAGGTCCACCTGCTGCACCGCACAGCATTGTGTTGCTGTCACCTGATCTTTGTGGTTGTAGTAGTGTCCTGTTGCTGCTGCAACAAATCACCACGAACCTCGTGGCTTGAAATAACACAAACGTATTCTCTCCCACGTTCGATGTCAGAAGGCCCCCGTTAAGGAGCTAATATGAAAGTGCTGGCTGGGCTGGTTCCTAATGGGGTCGCTGGAGAGAATCTCTTCCAGATTCAAGAGGCTGCCAGCATTCCTTGGCTCCTGCAGAACCACTCCAATTCCTGCTTCCATCATGGCATTGCCTTCTCGGACTCTGGACCCTCTGCCTGCTTCTTGTAAGAACCCCTTGATTGCATCAAGCCCAACCAGATAATCCAGAAAAACATCTTATCTCAATACTCTTGACTTAATCATAGCTGCAAAATCTCTTTGGCCATAGAAGGCAATGTATTCACAGATCCTGGGGATTAGGGCATGGACATCTTTGGGGGACCACTATTCCATCTGCTGCAGAGATGTCTTGTGGCCCACATGTGGCTGGCAGCCTGAGAAGAGACTTTCAGGGCCCCCTGCAGGAAAGTCACAGCTTTGTACTCCAAGCCAGAGCCACCTCTCTGGCCAGGAAGTGTTGCTCCCACCTTGATGGCAGATCTTCACTGGGGAGCAGGGAATTATCCTGCCTGGACCTGCCATTCTCCTTCCCCACCCACCTCCTACACCATCCCAGCCTCAGCCATCTCCTCCCTCATGGCCTGCTGGAGAAGCTCACCCCTCCTTGGTACCTCACTGAGCCACACTGCCCCCCTACCCACTCCCACCCACATCTTTCTTCCTCTGCTCAGCCCTCCTCACCAGGTACTTTTTAGGCAAGGAGGATCTGCAGTGGCAGGACTGGGGACACAGAGAGCAAACCCAAGGACTTCCATCACAGTGGGAGGAGCAGGTAAGTAAGTGACAAGTTTTTAGGGAAGGATTGGGGGATGCTGTGGGAGTTCAGAGGAGGACCACATGACTGGACCAGGGGTTGAGCATTTCAGGGGAAGGAGGCTGCTGAAGTGGTCTGCTATGTGCCCGACTCCAGCCCTCAGCCACCTTCCCCTGCTGACCACACAGCCTGCACCCAGTGAGACACCACTGTGGTCACTGTCAACCCAAGTCCATATATGTGTACATTTTGAAGGAGGGCTCCCAGGTATCCCTTTTCCACACAGAGCATAGTGCAGACCAGGTGCCCATACAACCTCAGCACTTGCCAGCTCAAAGCCAGAAAGGTCTAGAAAAATGGATGTAGAGAGGTGGTGGGCAAGGGGCCAAACAGGTCCTTCCCTTTGCCCCTCTGGCTAATCTGACCCACCTCCTACCCCCTCCTGTCCATGTTGATTTTGTAATCACCAATACCCCTGGCTCCTTCTCATCCTACCTACATAAGCCAGGACCAGGAGGCCTCGGAGGCTGCTCCATCAGGCATTAAATACAGGCATTAGTCATCCTTGTGGCTCCATGGGGAATGGTAATGCACCTATTCTTTCTAGAAGCCCATTCCCCAGGCCCTCCCCTACCACTCTCCAACTCCATTTCTACACCAGGCTCCTGCTGCCGTCTGCCAGAGTGAAATTCCTGAATTTCTGGTCCACTCCAACTCTCCTGCTCCCCGTGTTGCAAACGCCAGGATATGCATCCAGGCAGCTACCCATGCATGGATCCGGATCAGTGATGTGTAAATATTTAACAACTAGCTCCTAGGAGAAGAAGCCCTGAATTGGAGTGTTTGCCAATTACCATGGTGTAAATACCTTCACTGCAGCCAATTTCAAGTTACCAATGGATTAAAGGGTGCCATGGAGCCACCTCCAGCATGCTCCCACCAAATCAGTGCTGAAGAAACGTACCTGCTCCATTATGGCTTCTCCACAGCCTGGCTCTGTTCCCTCCATTACAGTGTTACCCCTATCACGAAGGCAGGGCTCTCTTCCAAGCCAGGGGGAGTGTTAAGGCATAGCCTTTCGACTCAATCTGATCTGGGGTGAAATCCCAGCTGTGTCATTGAAATAAGGTGAATGGATTTGGGCAAGTTGCTGAACATTGTCAGACCTCAGTTTTCTTATTGGTAAAATGATATCAATATCATTTACATGCGAAACATAAGAATTACATAAGATCCTGTATATGAAGCCCTTAGCACAGCACCGGTCACAATCAGCACTCAATACACATAGCCAGCAGTGGGGAATGAGACCCAGAGAGCATGCTTCTAAGATTTGAGGACCCTCAAGGAGATGCTGAAAGGGACCCTGCACCTGGCACAGTCCCTAGCCCTATCCACACTTCTTTTTTTTTTTTTTTTTGAGACAGAGTTTAGCTCTTGTTACCCAGGCGGTGCAACGGGGCAATCCCGGCTCACCGCAACCTCCGCCTCCAGGGTTCAGGCAATTCTCCTGCCTCAGCCTCCTGAGTAGCTGGGATTACAGGCACGCGCCACCATGCCCAGCTAATATTTTGTATTTTTAGTAGAGACAGGGTTTCACCATGTTGACCAGGATGGTCTCGATCTCTTGACCTCGTGATCCACCCGCCTCAGCCTCCCAAAGTGCTGGGATTACAGGCTTGAGCCACCACGCCCAGCCCACTCTTCTTAAGAATTGGACTGGGATAGGTTCTTTGTCTTAAGGTTGGAAAAATATTATTGCTATGTCTAATTTGCAAACACAAAAAGATCAGCCCCACATACAGACTGAGTCTCCTACATCTTGTAATTTCAGGGGCACAAAGGAGATCTCCTGTCTCAAATGATACCTTTCACACCTGCACAAAGACACCTAAAATCCCAGCATGGCAGCTTCATTCCAACACTGAGCTGTCATCATACACTCCTTCCTCGGGGTACATGAGCATCAAGATGATAGCATTGGATGAAAGAGACTGATGTCACCTGATGCCTACTGGCCAAAGGAGGGCACTGAATATGAGGGACAGTGTGCAGAGAAAGGTGAGCCTGGGGAGGAGGGGCTCTCTGGACCAACCTTACGGTGTCCTGGTCTTGCTCAGCCAAGCCCCAGTCTGGATGAAAAAGGATGGCAGCAGCTCCCTATGCCTTTGTTATTTGAGGAGCACTCAGTCTGGGGCAGTTGACAGCAGAGGCTCTGGAGGCAGTGACCTCCGCAGCTGGAAGCCAGACCCAGACCAGCAGGGCCTATACAGAGGCCTAGGTTTGGGTCATCCCCACGGCCCAGAGCTGCTGAAAGCTGAGAATAGAAAAGGTGGGTTTGAATTTCTAGATTCATAGCATCACTTCGAAGATCACTTTTAGTAACATCAGTGGGGCAGGGGAGAGGCAGGAGAGCAGATAATAACTACTGAGAACAAAAGCATCGCTTAGTAGTGTGGTTTGAACTAAAAATCTTACCCATACAATGCATGGGCCAGGCTAGGTCTGGGAAGTGATAAGGAGAGAAAATACAAGACAAAAGGAAAATGATGAGGAAGAATGAGGGGAAGGGGAGAGAGGAAGGTGAAGAGGGAGAAAGAAGAGATGAAAATAAAGGAAAAACAGGGGAGGAGAAAAAAGGGTAAAGGAGGCAAAGAATGAGAGAAGAAAAAGGGAAGGAAGGAGGGAGGAGGAGGACAGGGCTGAAGACAGGGAGGAGGGAAGGGAGGAGGGAAGGGTTACAGAGAGGAAGGGAGGGAGGGAGGGAGGGAAGGAAAAGTGAAAAAAGGAGAAAGACAAGGAAGAGAAAGAATAAAAGGAAGAAAAGGGGAATAAAAGAAGAGGTGGGAGAAGAGGAAGAGGAGAGCATGGGGCCTGGCAGATGAGGAAGGAGGGCTCAGGGAGGGGTGAGGGGAAGGGCAGCAGAGGGGAGCAGTAGGAAGGGAGGAGAGAGGAGACAGGAGACCTTGAGAGTCTTACATCTTGATCAAGGCATGACTGATAACATTCCAGCGGACCATCTTTCAGGCCCCTTGTTTGATGACAAAGCTCATCCCCCCTCTGCCATCCATTATCGGCTCTCCCTCCCCGAGGCAAGAGCATCAATAATGCTCCCTCTTCGAGATGCGCGTCCCCCACGCTGAACGAGCGATGCAGGGCCGGCCATTGCTGGTGGGCATTCCCGCCGCACATCATTACCACCCTCCAATCCTTCACCCCACCTGCCGGGCAGCTGACCACCCTCCTCCAACGTCCCCCTCCTGCAGCAAACTTCTCTTCTGAGGGCAGGACCCCAACCCCCAGGCAGGCAGCCAGGGTCTCCTCCATTGCTGGTGGATGATCTCTGACAACTTGGGATCAGGGCTGGGTGTTTAAAAATGATTGTTTAGTTTTGTTTTGCTTTAATTAAGAAGGAGATCGAACTTCCCCATTCTGGTTGGCTCTTCCAAGAGACCTAACAGTTTGAATGTGAATGCAAACATCTTCAAACATCTGTTGCTGTAATTTGGTTGGATTAACTGTCTAGTTCGCCGGGACATCTGCTATTCCCTCAAACCACATCCCTGCCTCTTCCCCAGGCCAGGCCAGATATCTCACCTCTGCAGGTAGAGGAAGGGTTACAGAGATAATCTTAGTCAAAATCACAAGTCATCTTTCAGTAAAACTTGAAAACAGACTGGCCATGACCCATGTAACACCAAATGCCATTAAGGGAAAACTAAAGAGGGAGGGTTGTGTTTGAACAGCTGGTGAGTATACCCCCCAGGCCTGTGTGCTCTTAAAGAGGCATTTCTTCCTAGACCAATTGAGCCTTTCTCTCCCAGGCCAGGACTGCCATACAAGGCTGCTGGGATTGCATCCTGCACAGCCTGGGGGCTCTGTTCTACATGAAAGGCATTGCTGGAGTTGTGCAGTAGACCACCTGTGCAGCTGTATAGAGCAACCCTGTTCTCAGTTCCTGCCAGACCTTCCCTCCCTTTGCTTGGCATTCAAGCATCTTTCATGGTACATCTTCTACAAGACAAAGGCAGTGGCAAGAAAGTCAAGAAAACCCAGATTTCTCCTCTAGTCTCACTGTCCAGCCAATGTGACAAGTGCCTCCATCCGAGAAACGTCTCCCACTTCCTACCTGGACAACCCAATAACATACCCACTCTGCCAGGGAGAAGATCCTCTTAGGCTGAGCTGACATTAGGCAACCAGGCCCTTCCCTGACTCTTCAGGGGTGGGCTGAGGATTCTAGAGCTCCAGCCACCTGCAGACCCCTCAACAGACTTCCAAATGCACCAGTGCGGAGGGTCCCGGGATAAGCTTCAGAGGCTTAGTTTGGGGACAGTGCAGTCCCATGTGTGACCTGAGGGCTGGTTTCAGTGAGGCCAACCAGAAACCATTGCCTAGCCGCACGCAATAGAGTGTGGCAGATGCATAAGCAGAAGAAAGCAGGCATTAGGACCTCTGGACTTGCTCTTCCCTCACTGAAACTGCCTTCTCTTGCTCTCCCTCATTTGTCCCTTCAGCCAGACCAGCCTCCTCATTGCCGCCTAGGCTGGGTCTGCCCTTTGGCTGGTGCCATTTTCTGACCTACCTACCTCACTCCATCTCACTCAGCTCCAACATCAGGCCCATCCTCCTTCTCCATGGTGCCCCCAAGAAACAATTCTCCAGTTTCAAACTTCCACGGTAGGTATCAGTTCCACACAGGTGACAATTATTATCTACTTCCGCCTGTTATGTAATTATTTGATGTCCTCTGCACACACATGGTCATGTGGTATTTATGAACATCCATGGCTGAATGAACAATCTGATATCAGCATTATAACTAAGGTCCAAGTAACTTTGAAAAAAACCATGTGCCTATTCAACATATAGATATAAGATCTACAACCCTGAACACCTGTAACTGATTCCAAGGTGTGCACGGGTTGGCAGATGCCGCTGGGAAAGCTGTCCATTTCACTGGTAGCTGCGAACAAAGTCGGCCAGTTAATAGAAACCTGTTTCTAATTGCTTGACATATAATAGATACACCTCCAAGCAGCTGAGACCACCAAATCCCATTCAAAGCCCTGCTTCCCGGCTTACACCTAAGCCTTTCATGTTTTATTAGAGCCCTGCACATTTCATTTCCTTTTATGTGGGGGAGAAAATGGACCCTTGGTTCTAGGAGAGGCATTCGCAGGCGCACTTTTACTCATTGAAGGGCAGCTTTGTAGAAATCAAACCCCCTGCCTCGGGTTTGTGGACTCAGGTTTAAGAGAGGTAGAGAAGACAGAGGTCACTTTCCCTCCCCCAGTATCATCCAGAAACATGAAGATCTCAATCACACCCGGTCCAGGGTGAGACCCTGTGTGGGCAGAGCCATGTAGTCCCTACTCCCCAAGCCTGTACACTTAGCTGCTGCCCCAAGAGCAGAGCAGCCCCCCACAACACACCCCCAGTGTGGCCAGCGTCTCAGCAGAGTGGACAAACCAGCAAAGGCAGTCATAAATCAGGGCTCCCAGCACTCCCCCACCTCATCTTCCCCTGCCTCTCCCAGCCTGGACATGGAGCCCACCCACAGCTCTGCTGGCAGAGGACCAGCAGCCTTGACCCCACCAGCTAGCAGTAGCCTGGAATCCATCATTCTGCTCAAGCTCAGGTATGTGCTGGGGCTGTAAAGGGCCCAAGAGTGTCAGGATTTCCAGCCTGCTCCTGTCCTTCTGCTCCAGCCAGAGCACCAGGAGGAGCTTGTGCACTGCACTTGCCTGCTGTGCCCTCCCACCCCTGCTGGACTACAGCCTAGGCTCAGAGGAGACTCCAGGCCCAGCTTTTGTCCTGTTCCCTAAACCACACCCCCAGCCACAACCACCAACCAGGTTCCTGTCACAGCTAGACAGCTCCCTGAAAAACTCAGGATGGAGAATTGCCTCTGACAGGATGCTTCTTCCATGCTCAAGCCTTTATGAGACTTGAATTCTCAGAGCAGAACTGCTGGGGTGCTGTGGCTCCCACTGGGTGGTTTTCAGGGGCCAGCTTCTGTGGTTGGGCCAGGCCCTGCAGCGCCCCCACTCCTGCACCATAACAAACGAGACCCTTGGTTAAGCCTCATCACATTGGCAGCAGTGAAGCCACCACATCTTTATGAAACCATAGGGGTATGCAAGGCCCACCTTTTTACATATCATCTATGATTAGTTTCAAGAGCTTCTGAAGCTCATACTTGGGTCTCCTGCATGGCACGACACTTGCCCCCATGACACAACTACTAAGTGGCCGAGGGGAAATTTAAACCCCAGTGTCCAAGACCCAGACTCCTTTCACATCACTACATCACCTCCAATATCAGGGGGACCTGAAAGGACCAGGTATCAGCCCCAGTTATTCTGACTGATCAGCTGTCTGGCTGCTCCAGTACCACACTGGTACCTCCAGAAGCTACAAGCCTAGACTAAGTAAATGACCTTTTCAGCAGGGTCGTGTTTCCAGCAAGGGTAAATGAAGAACTGGGCTTGTCTACAAGAGCCTCCAAAAATAAAAACTGCAGCTGAAGCATATTAGAGGGGACAAGGATAATGCAGAACTGGACCCAGATCAAGAACAGTGGCCCCACAGCTTGTGTCCAGACTGGGAGAAGCAGAAGCAAGCAGTGAGCTCTCCCTTTGCTGCAGCCAAAGCAGGCTTGCTGAAGACAAAGTCGATCCCACATCTTTCTGCTGAAGCACTTTCAATGGATCCCCTGGCTCTCAGGATCAAGTCCAACATCCTTACACAGCCCACAAGGACCTGCAACATGGCCCTACCCCCTCCAGCCTCCTCACACACATGGACCCTCGCTCAGGGAACTCTAGCCCCACCCAGGGTCCTTGGGTTCCTCCCACATCATGTTCTGTCCTGTTTTTGGTTCCTGCCTGCTATCTGCTCCTGGGCAACACCCTAACTTTTGCCTTCAGGTCACAGCTCTGTTATATGCCCCTGAGAGAACTGTTCTCTGAGCCCCAGACAAAAGCCAGTTCTTCCCTCTGCACACTCTCATAGTGCTTCCTGTCTCTCCCTTGTAATGATCACCACCACTGTCATCTGACTTCATTGTTTGATGACCTGGTTACAATCTACCTTCCTATAGAATGTAAGCTCCATGAGGGCAAGCACCATGACTGTTCCACTCATGGTATCCTTGGGAGTAGTGCAGCACCTCGAATGTGACAGGTGCTCAGCATCTGACTGTTGCATGAGCAAAGGAATTCAAGAATGCTTCATCAAAAAGTAAAGACTTGGAAACTGATGCAATTATAGGGTGGGATAGACACTTCCTGGGAAACTGGGGGATGGGGGAGCCATGTCATTGCTTTGGAAACATAGACCCCATGCTCAAAATATCTGGTCCATCCCAACCCTGCCCTGACTCTAGGACCTGGTCCCACTCTGGCTTGGAGACTCAGCCTTTGCTAGACTGTGCACATTTCTACAGTTTGCAGCCCTCTCATCTGATGAAGCTCTCTCATATACAACACACCCCCATCCCATTCCCACAGAGGTAGAGGCATTATTACATAGCCCCATTTTTCAGATGAGAAAAATACAGAGGCTCAGGAAAAACAACTGGCTAGCGTAGTGTAACTTGTTATTGAGGTAAAGTCAAATGTAAGCCTAGGGCTTCTCCCCACACGGGTGGCACAGATTTTCCCCAAGCCCCCAACATGTGCATGATTTGGATGAAAGTGGGGTGAGGGGGAAGGAGAGTCCCTGTTACACAGTTAAGTGATTTACCCCTCCCTCTACTGACCCAGAGTGAAGAATGGAGCCTCCTTTGTCCAGAAAACAAGACACCTCTATGAAAGGGAGGTCATGGGGAAAGAGAGTGATGTGTGGTTGCATCAGGAACCTGGAAATTCCGACTAGTTTTAAGCAAATTTTCAACCAGTACACCAAATGCAGCCTCACACCTCATTCTTGTCCTTTGGGATAACTTGGGGCCTCCATGCCAGGGACCTCAGAGGTCCTACAAGGCCAACTGCTCACTTCTCCTGAGCCTTCCCCTCTGCAGACCTTTAGAGTGTAATATCTGCCACTTCACTATCTCAAACGCATGCCTCAACCCCCTCTCAGTCTTTCAAAACATTGTTAAAATCCTCCATGCCAGAGAACGATCCAAGATGGCCGATCTCTAATATCCCGGGATTGCAGCTCTCAGGGAAGGCGCGGAGAACTAGAGGACACCACACTTTCAGACAAATTCTGGTCACTCACGGAGCAGAAGATCCCTCAGTGGAGGAAACACATGGGTGGCCAGCGCGACTCTCATGGCCGGCGCAGCGGTTCCGCCGGCACCTCGGCGCGGCAGCTCTCTGAGCAGAGTAAACAGGTTCAGAGGACCCGCACGGCCCCCAGCAGGACACCAGAGCCCGGCACAGTGGCTGTGACGGCACCTCAGCACGGCAGTGTTCGGCGCAGAGTAAACGGGACCGGTTCCCCTTCTGACGGAGGTTTGGAGCCCCGGGAAGGCAGAGTCGCCTACTACGGACACAAGAAGGAAGCCAGACAGGAGAATACTGGGCAGAAAAGCACCATCAGTTTTAACGCCGCTGCTCTGGCCCTGGGAAATAACAACCTCGATGTCCACTCAAGAGACCTAATCTGAAAGTTGGTAATTTCAAAGACGACAGGAGGATAAATTTACAATGACGGGAAGAAACCAGCGTAAAAAAGCTGAGAATACTCAAAGTCAGAATGCCTCTCCCTCTAAAGATGATCACAGTTCCACATCAACAATGGAACAAGGCTTGATGGAGAACGAGCACATCCTGATGACAGAATCACTCTTCAGGGAATGGATAGTAACAAACTTCGGTGAGTTAAAAGAACATGTTGTAGCCCAACGTAAAGAAACTAGGAACTTTGAAAAAAAGGTTTGATGAAATCCTATTGAGAATAGACAACTTAGAGAGGAGTATGAGTGAATTAATGGAACTGAAGAATACAATACAGGAACTCCGAGAAGTATGCACAGGTTTAAACACTCGAATTGTTCAAGCAGAAGAAAGGATATCAGAGGTCAAAGTCCAACTTAATGAAATAAAACGTGAAGAAAAGATTAGAGAAAAAAGGATAAAAAGGAATGAGCAAAGTCTCCAAGAAATGTGGGACTATGTGAAAAGACCAAATTTACGTTTGATAGGTGTACCTGAATGCGACAGAGAGAATGAATCCAAGCTGGAAAATACCCTTCAGGATATTATTCAGGAAAATTTCCTTAAACTAGCAAAGCAGGTCAACATTCAACCCCAGGTAATACAGAGAACACCACAAAGATATTCCTCAAGAAGAGCAACCCCAAGGCACATAATCGTTAGATTCACCAGGGTTGAAACGAAGGAGAAAATACTAAGGGCAGCCAGAGAGAAAGGTCAGGTTACCCACAAAGGCAAGTCTATCAGACTTACAGCAGATCTCTCAGCAGAAACTCTACAAGCCAGAAGAGAGTGGGGGCCAATATTCAACATCCTCAAAGAACAGAACCTTCAGCCCAGAATTTCATATCCAGCCAAACTAAGCTTCACAACTGAAGGAAAAATAAAATCTTTTATGAACAAGCAAGAACTCAGAGATTTTATTACCACCAGGCCTGCTTTACAAGAGCTTCTGAAAGAAGCATTACACACAGAAAGAAACAACCAGTATTATCCTTACTAAAAATATACCAAAAAGTAAAGAGCACCAACATAAAGAAGAATTTTCATCAACGAATGGATCAAACAGCCAGTTAACATCAAATGGCAGTAACCCTAAATTTAAATTGACTAAATCCCCCAATCAAAAGACACAGCCAAAACCCAACGGCATGTTACATCCAGACCTGTTTCACATGCAAGGATACACAAAGACTCAAAACAAAGGGATGGAGAAAGATTTACCAACCAAATGGAGAGCAAAAATAAATAACAAATAAATAAAAAGCAGGAGTTGCAATTCTCGTATCGGATAAAATAGATTTTAAAGCAACAAAGATATAGTGGTAAAAGGATCAATGCAACAACAAGAGCTAACAATCCTAACACCCAGATACGAGACTTAGATTCAATGAGACAGAAAATTAATAAGGATATCAAGGACTCGAACTCAGATCTGGAACAAGTAAACTTAATAAATATTTATAGAGCTCTCCACTTCAAATACACAAAATATACATTCTTGTCAATACCACATCACACCTACCCATAAGTTTAAATGAAACATTGATTGACCATTATTAATACCCAATTTTTTTCAAAATAAAGCAATATTTCCATTTACTCTCCCTCTTTCTCTTCCTCTTTCTTCCTCTCCTTTACTTATTTTTTTCTTTACTTCTCTCAAAAAAAAAAGAAATCAACTTGTAAACCTCTAGACCCAGGTCGGCAAAGTCTCTCTCATTGCTTGATTTCCTTCCTTCCCTTCCCTTCCCTCCCTCCCCGCTTCCTCCCTTCCTTCATTCCTTCATCCCTTCCTTCCTCCCTACCGTCCTCCTTCCCTCCCTTCCTCCCCCCCAAAAAAAAAAATCCTCCATGCCTTGTTGTCTCCTCCCCGTCTTCATCCTTGTGACTCAACACCTTCTTAATTTCTCTGCTATCATCATAGTACATAGTTTAAGGTAGAAGAAATACGTTTTATTGAAAAATGTGTTGTGGGATAAAGTGTAAAACTTGGATTCTGCTGAAACTTAGATTGTGCTGAAATTGTCACCTTTAACGTCTATATTGATAATGTCAAGTTGTTATCTTCATCAGTTCTATCCCATTGTAACGCCAGCTTCTGGATAAATACTCCTACTTGTCACATGGCAAAAAGCAGAGGACCCTGTAAAAGTTCCTTGTCTATGGCCCCATCAGTCTTCAAGATACTTGGGCTTTAAAAATGTGAAGACCTCAAATCCACCTCCAATACCTGTTGGTGACTGTCCTGAGCTGAACCTTGTTCCTGAAGATTTAAGTCCATGCAGAACCTCAGAATCTGACCTTATTTGGAAACAGGGCCTTTACGGTTGTAATTAACTTAAGATGAGGTCATACTGGATTTGGGTGTGTCCTAATCCACTAACTGGCATCCTTATTAGAAACAGGTAAATTTAGAAATAGACACACATGGAGAACACGTGACAATGGAGACAGATTGGAGTGAAACAACTACAAGCCAAGAAATGCCAAGAATTGCCAGCAACTGCCAGAAGCTGGAGGAGGCAAGGAAGTTGCCTCCCTAGAGCTTTCAGAGGGAACGTGACCCTGCCAACAGCTTGGTTTCAGATGCCCAGCCTCCAGAACTGTGAGAGAGTATATTTTTGTTGCTTTAAGGCACAGAGTCTGTGGCACTGTGTTCAGTAGCTGTAGGAAATGAACATAGCATCCATGGCGTTTTTTTTGAAAGGTTTCTTGAATTTTAATCATTATTTCCTCAATCATCATTGAGCCCCTACTATGGGCAATGCATAGGACTAGACCCTAGAGAGGCAAAGATGACTGAGGTCATTAACTACAAATAACATCCTCAAGAAGTTTAGCAATTAGTCAGGACTAGAAGGTATGTATGGAAATGGATCAAGTACAAGGAAATGTGTAATAAGGCCCTGAGGGGGATAAAGTACTTGTTAGGAGAGTTCAGAGGGTAGAGGTGATGTCCTGGGAAAGAAGGAGAGTTGGATCTTTAAGGATGGAATTGATTTCGCTGAGAAGCACATTCCATGTGACCACAGAAGCATGGGAGCATGGGGCACATTTTGGGAATGGCCAGACTGGCTGGGGTGAGAGGTAGTGACAGATAAAGCCCCACAGATGGCCTGAGCCTGGGTCATGAAACATTCAAATGCCAAGTTTAGGATTAGGGCTCAACCCTATAAACTGAGTGTGGGGAAGACCCTGGCAGCTTCTTGTTGTGGGGGTGGCATGATGCAAGCTGTGTTTGCAGTGTGATGACCAAGCAGCCATTGCTACTGATGAAACCTCCTTGTTGAAAGAACCACTAGAAATGGCTGTAACCATTCATTAGAGTCATTCCTCCACTTTACCCTCAGAGTGACCAGGTACCAGTACACCGAACTGCTTATTTCCAGAAAATTCTTGCCCTGACTCCAAGGAAGTGAACAGAACTGGGTTGAGAGGAAGACAGGACACTGTAAGTCCTAATGGTCTCGGATCCTATTGGAGATGAATCAGAAAGAAAAGAAAATAGCTCTGTGTCACTGTGGAAATAGGATTCCAGTGACAAAAATGCAATTTGTACCTCACTTTTATCTAGCACATGGCTCCAGGGGAGCCTAGGTCAGAGGCTTTGGAGAACTCTGTCCTTCCCAATGCCAGGACAAATCCCAGGCAGCCCAGGGACCATCTCATTTGGCTCTGCACAAGTTCAGCACTGGTGTTTAACTTTTTTCCATTTTTTTTTCTTCCTCCCTGTTATTTAAATGGTTTTAAACATGAAACTAGGCCAGGAAAAGGGGGTAGCATTGTTTTAATAATTAGCAATTATGATAGCTGCAATATTAATTGCATATTTCCATAGCAAACACTTCCCCAGAGGGCCAAGGGTGGTTAGAGACTGCCAGAGCCTAAAACTGGAATTCCTGAGAACAGAAAAAGGAGAGAAAAGCAACTTCTTCCATTTAAGCAAATTACCATGGGGACTGCAAGGCCCCTCTAATTAGCCCAGCTCGCTGCAGCTCCTGCGCAGGCTGGTGTGGTCTCACTCAGTGCTGCTGGGCCTGCCTGTGCAGGCCTTTGCTCCTTTCTTTCTCTTATTTTTGTCACTTGGGCAAGGGAGCAGATTGTTTCCAGAGGGTAGCCGGGCTGAGCTGAGAGCCTGCACTCCAGAGCTCAGTGGCCCTGGCCCGCATGCTGGGGCCCAGGTTCATTTGTGCAAATCCTGGCCACAGGAGAAGGGCAAAATGGGACAGGACCGCAGGCAATTCTGTATGGTGGCGCTCCGGGAGGGGGCTATGGCTGTAGAGGCCACTGGATCTGCCTCCCCAACTCTGTGACACAGATTGTGGGGTTCAGGGTAGAATTGGGGGGACAAAAAGCAGGAGGGGGGAAGGGAAGGGTGGCGGACAAAGGGAAGATGGTGGCAAAAAAAGGAAGAAGAAGCAAATAGATGAAGGAAGAGAGAGAGAGGCCCGGGAACTAGGGGGCAGGAGACAAGAAATAAGGGAGGTGAGAGTGAGGATTCAGAAGAAAAAGCATCAGAGCTATCGGCGAGAAGCGAGGTCCTTTGCACTCACCCCAGGAAGGACCTTGACAAGTGCAAGGCAGTCCTACTGCAGACCACAGCTTCAGGGATGATAACAGAGGCTCCTGCAGAAGTCCGCCGACGATTAGGCTAAAGGGCAAGACCATGGCAAAGTCAACCGACCTTTCCTGCTTTCTGTCGGGGACCGTCAGGTGGAAAGATGGCGTGCTCAGAGCCCTGGCAGCACCCTGTGTTTGCAGATCCCACGCATGTCACATATGACATTTCACTTCATAATCAGAACAACATTGAAGGCAAGCATTACTATCTCCATTTTACAGGTGGGAAGACTAAGGAAGGCTGCCATGATCACAGACTTAGAAACGGGCAAAGGCTGAGGCTTTTTCTGATACATCGCACCATTTCCCCCAGCGTCATCCTTCGTCATCAGCCTCTGAGTCCCTCAAAGCAAACTTCTTATCAGGAGCAAGCCCTGCCTGGCTGCCTCCATAGCTGGAAGCTTCTCACAGGATTTGGAAGTCTTCTCCACACTGTTCCTAGTCTGTCGTGCCCAGGACATGCAGTCTCCATTTTAAAGTAACTTGCTAAGCAAAACTCCAAATTCACAAGTACAGACATTGCATGGCAATCATTCTCATTGTAAAAGGGTTCCCCCCAAAGGTGCCTTTAAACGAGGGAGCTCCCCTGCGCATCGAAGCGTTTGTTTACAGATCATCGACTCCTCAATGGAGAAGCTGGGAGGCTTCACAAACAAAACTGACAAACAAAATGTCTCTAGCTGCTTCCAGCGGAAAAAGATAAACAATGAAAATAAAGCAGGCGTGCCTCAAAAGAAGGGAATCCAACTGTGCAATGATCACCGTGACAATAATACTTTATCCACACGAGCACCTGTCATCCCTCGGCCCTCATCATGCCTCCTGCCCCGTGGCCCAGTCCCCTTGTCAGGGCAGCAGTGATTCCATCACTTTTATGTTGCAAAGCAACCCACAGCTGACTCTGCCCTGTCATCCTTAGTTTCACAGACTATTCCTGGCGATCCCTTTAGGAAGGGCAGAAATTATTATCCCAATGGACAGATGAGGAAAATGAGGCCCTGAAGGTCTCAGTGCCTGGTCTGAGGTCACACAGCCCGTGCATGTAGACTCTCAGCCTCTATCCATCCCTTGGTGTCTCTGAGGATGTTTTCATCACCTCCTATTCACCCTGTGGGAGAGGGTGGGAATCCCCTTGGGGTTATGGGGGTGGCCAAACTCTTGGGACCTGACTTGATGCCTGACACTGGAAAGATGAGATCAGCAGCAGTTTACGAGTCAGATGGACTCACATGCCAGGGAGGAGGGCCCAGCACACCACACAGGGCCACATGGGGCTGTTAAAGGAACAGAGTGAACAACCAGGGACGTGGCAGGCAGCTTTGTAGTACTGAGATGGTGAGGTGATCACCGATTCCCATGGACAAATGCAGCTGGCTTGTCTGAACATTTCTGTGGTGAGCAGCAAACTGAAACCCATTGCTCAAGGATAAGAAAGAACTGTGCCTGGCCCCCTTGATGCAAAGGCTTGTTTGGCTAGATGACCTTGTCCATGAGTGCAGGGTCGGGAAGGGAACATTCCTCTAGACCATTCAGTCCTTCCTGGCCTCAGCAGATGTCAAGGCTCATGATATCAGACTCAATTTTAAGTCTTACCCCCTCAGCGGCTGATGAGAGCCAGCCTCCAGCAGTATGCCCAGAGAGCCCATTTTTCAGTAACATGGCCATAGACTTCCAAGAAATGGTACCACCCCATGCCAAAACAGGTCCTGAAGGAGCCCAGGGCCAACTCTATTCCAGAGCAGCTTCTCCCCACTCCATGCCAGGGTGGGATGGGCTCTGCGAGCCCCAGCCTACTGCATACGCTCCCCTCCCCACCCTCCCCTGTTAACAAGTCTGGGAGGCTTTGCTCACTGTGTGTGTACAAACATTACCGGGTGTATTTTTTATCTTACTTATCCCTGGAAATCTATCTCAAAGCCGCCTTTGGAAACTCCTAAGTAGGATATAATGCGTGGATTTCAGCCTCTGCTCGGTAGTTTCTGATGTAGTTATTCCCCAAGACTTAGCATGCAGGAAGAAACAACTGAAGCAAAACCGTGTTTAACCAAACAGCAGCCTGTAGGGGAGAGATGGGAGGAACAGGGAAGGCAGGGAGGTCTGGAGAGGGGAAACCAAGTGCAGCCGCTGTACCTGTCTCTTCCAGGAGTGTGCTGAATGATTTCTATTCACGCATCCCCATTAGACATTTCACTCCCCAGACATTCTCAGGTTTTATTGACCGTGGCCCTTGAAGAGGAAGAAGCAGGCAGAATGCCTGGCATTACTGAGGAAGGCGAATAGAGGTGACCTCCTGACACAATATGGAAAAAATACTCTCAATGACATGTCTAAAGGATATTTCAGTGTTTAAAATGAACATAAAACTTGACCCCACGATGATTATAATTTTAAAAGGTAAGCATGAATAGGACAAAAATTAAATGGCAAGCTAGAAAAATGAAAGCACGCAGTAATAATTGTGCATTATTACAACCATTTGACACTTTTCCCTCTGACAAGTCCTTTATTGTAATATTAATTGGATAATTATAATATTTTCATGTAATTATTAGTAGTTTTGGGGTGGCTGGTAAGAGTCT
The DNA here is from genome assembly GCF_049354715.1 of Callithrix jacchus. Taxonomy (NCBI): domain Eukaryota; kingdom Metazoa; phylum Chordata; class Mammalia; order Primates; family Cebidae; genus Callithrix; species Callithrix jacchus. Next base: position 90,824,191 of record NC_133514.1, read on the forward strand.
GGAAAGAAAAAAGGATGTGGTGTCATCTTCTGAGAACTAACCATCTGGTTGAAGATACAGTCAGAGGCATTTGAAAGGGACTTGAAGCCATCACACAAATATCTCCTAAAGAAAAGGTGAAGGGAATGCTGGCTGGGCTTGAAATGAAGGAGAGGCCTACAAGTAGGAGTGGCTACCTGGAGGAGGCAGTCCTGGACTCACTTGGAAATAGAAGGAAATTACCACATCGATTCTTTGTTAACTCCCCTTCTAACCGGGCCAAGTCTCCAGAGGTGTGTTGTTCCCCAGTGGCTTTTCAAGCTTTGTGGAAGACCAGAGCTCCCCGCAAATCACTTAAGAGCCAGATCTTGCATCATAGTGTCAAAATTACCCCAGGACAAAAACTTGCAAGAGGACACGTGAAGGTAAGGAGGCCCAATCAACCTCAATCAAAGACCTCTCAAAGGCTCTGGGAAGCTCCATGGAAAGGAATGTGGCTCACATGCTCTCAGCTGACCCTGCCACTCAGTACATTTCTCTAAACACCTTGACTCCACATGTGGAATCTTCCAGAAGACCCAGTGCTGAGAATCTGGCAGAGATGTTGCCTGTAGGAAGCCCCCATGCCTTCTTCATCCCTATTTTCATGCCTCAAATGGATGTCCAATTGGAGATAATAAATGTTTACTGAATTGAACTGTGAGGGGACAAGGACATGAGAGGATGTGACAAGGGTCTAGAGTGTTTGAGGGCTGGGCAATTTCACACAGACATGGGACAGGTTGCACTGAACCTATGACTCCAGCCCTTGAAGGTCTATCCAGTTTCTCATAACCCTCAGTCCCAACTCCCATGACATGGCTCCCAACAGCACTCCTGCCGAGCTACCTTCCCACCCCACAGTTATTATGTGTCAGCACAGGCTAGAGCTCCACATTATATCTGTATTCCTGTCCATAATATCATTATTTCCACAGAGTGTGGTCATTGTCATAATAAAGGTAGATATCTGGGTGTGCAAGGACCACAAAGGTCAACCAACCAGGGGTCTCCATTTCCCATGTGTCCAGCCAACTAATCTCTCACCCAGGCAGGCAAGGAGAGAGACTCCAGCACAGACTGGGGTACTGGGAAGCAGGGCCTGGTTCTTTGCTGTGGGAATGGAAGACAGAGCACTCAAGTCCACATCTTTGGTGACAGCACCTTTGGAAAATGAGGGGTAGTTGGGGTGACAGTTAATTTTATGCATCAGTTTGGCTGAGCCATAGGATGTTCAGGTGTTTCTAGGTGTTTAGCTTGGCATGTTGGCTCATGCCTATAGTCTCAGCTACATGGAAGGCTGAGGCAGGAGGATCGCTTGAGCCCAGGAAGTGGAGGTTGCAGTGAGCCGAGATCATGCCACTGTACTCTATTCTGGATGACAGAGACCCTGTGTCAAAAAAAAAAAAAAAAATCCTGGGTGTGTCTGTGAAAGTGTTTTTGGACAAGATTATCACTTGAATCAGTGGACTCCACTGAGCAGACTGCCCTCCAGCATGGGTGGGCACAAGCCCTTCTGATGCTCAGACCTTCAGATTCTGAGTGGAACTACATGGCCAGCTTTCCTGGGTCTCCAGCTTGTAGGTGGAAGCTCATAGGACTTCTCAGCCTCCACAATCAATGTGAGCCAGTTCCTCGTGTGGGTGTGTATGTGTGTGTACACACATATATAAACATACACGTTATAGTTCATATGTTTTATATATTAAGATGTATGTTTTATACACATACACTCACACATATCCTAATGCTTGGTTAGCCATGGGTGGATAGGCAGACCCTAATCCAAGCTGACTCATTAGCTACAGTAGTCAAGAGAGACAAAGGGAAGACTTGGGAAGTTGAGCCTGAGGCCACTTCCTGAGCCCATGCAACAAAGACCTTCATAGCAGGTCCCAACCATAGTGGAGGTGAAGAGAGTCTGTGAGGGACCCGGGAGGACTGGGTGCCACCTCTCCTCTTCACTAACTCTACTGCCAAGGCACATATTGGGATCATGGCCAATTCATCAATGCCATAGTATTTACTGACAGATTTGAAGAAACTGAATTCTTGGACTTGGACTCTGAAGAAGTTTGAGTGGGGAATGGGAATATTTCATAGCAACCATCATATCAGCCCCTTGCAATTCTCTTGCCAGTAACGGAATTCATCTCCACAGCTCTCACAAGTTGGACCACTCAGTTCTCACCCACCTTGGTTGGATCTCTGTCCACTTCCCTTCCTGTCCTGTCATTATCTTCCTGACCCCAATATTGCAGTCACCAGACACAATCTTTTATTGTCTTAAACCTGCTCCCACTTCCAGAGCCAGAGTCAGGCCTACATGTCCTCATATTGACTCTTGCCAGTAACAGAATTCAGACAGCACTTTTGAAGCTGAGCTGTCACGAGCTCATTTTCTGGTCTTATGGCAACTGCTGGGACTGCCTGCTTGATTTTTGAGCCCATGCCCTGACCTCAGGAGTCTGTATGCTTCCTGTTTTTTTATTATGGGTCTTGTCTCACATTGTCCCTAAACCTCCATTCTATTTATCCCCACTTTACGTCCACCTTTCCCAACGCCTTCCACTATCCCTGCCACTGAATCCCACCATTACCACATCACCCCCACAAAACCCTGCTATCTCTCACTGCTATGCATTCACCAACCCCATCAGCCTTTCTGGGCTTCAGAGCACCCTGGCTGTGTCTTGCCCGCTGACTTCCAGGTCCTTGTCCCCCTGATCCTCTCCAGTGGCCACTGTACGACCTTGCTCCCAGCCTTTCCTTGACACCCTCAGCTCCAACTCCCCATCCAGCCTGCCCACTCCACATAGCTCTTCATCTAACATGGCACCCCTCTGCCAGCCCACTCCCCACCTCACCTGTGACCCAGCAACTGGGACACCAATCGCCACAGCTCAGGAAGGAGCAGAAGGGGTAAAAAAGAACCAGGAGAACAATGGGCTATTGACTACAAATTCCATTTCTCTTCCCACCTCTGGCTATTTAAACAGTTAGAAGACAGGCTTTGCTCACTATATGTGTGCACACATATTGGCTACACAATCGCCTATCCTACTTATCCTCGGGAATTTGTTTCAAAGCCGCCTTTTGGAAACTCCTAAGTAGGATGTAATTCAGTGGATTTTATGTTCTGCTCACTGTCTGGCAAAGCAGTTTATTCTAAAAACCCCTGGCATTCAGGGAGAAAGAGAATGCATGAAAAATGGGGCTGCTCTTTGCCCAAACACCCCGACATTGTCTCCACCTAGGTTTGAGGAAGGGACCCCCTTGACTAGACAGGGTCTGTGTAAAGTTTCTTAATGTCTAAATTTTACATTCCCAACTTCAGTAACTTGGGTTGTTAGTATGAAAGAAGCAGTCTGCAAATGGCATTTAAAAGCAAATTGGATTTTCTTCCCCCAGCTGATACAACCCTCGGTTCTGCTTGCCAGAGAACGCAGTTTACTTCTGTCGGAAGCAGCCATTTGTCATGTGTCAGAGGATCTGAAATAAAATTCCTTTGTGTACGACTGTCTAATAAAGAGGGTCTTAATGTTAATAATTTACCTCTAAATGCCGTTTACATGTTGTTTCTTTCATACCTTCAATCTAAGGTATTGAAGCTGAAAGGGGACGAGGATTTCCTGAAGATCCTAAATATGTGTTCCGGAATAACGTTTACATCAAACAGCGCCTTCTTTATATTCCAGGCCAGTGACTCTGCTTGTAGGTGTTAATGTGTATCAGGAAAGCTGTCCACTTGGCAAGGGGGATGGGAAAAAAGCTTAAATCCTTGGGTCGCAGAAAAGGGGAGGGCAGGAGGATGGGTTTGTGACAGAGGAAGGAAGAGAACAGAGGAGGAACAAAGCTGGGACATTTGACATTGAACAAATGCCCAGAGGGACTTAACGTGCCACCTTTCTCTTTGGCAGTAGGGCCATAGGCACAAACCCAAAGGCTTCCTCGCCTTCAAGACTTTTCTGGAACGAGGAATGGTCCAAACTTATAAATTAATAGAGACATATTCACCTCCATAAACAAGGTTTATGTGCCACCTGCCCTGGCCCTCTCATCCCCAGCAGGTGAAGGATTCCCTTCTCTGACTCCTGCAGCCTCTGAGGCGCATTTCTTTTACGCTCTCATCATTGCCATGTGGGTGGGTCCCCATCGGACTGGGAGGTTCAAGGTCATGGACCAATCTTTTCATCTCTGTATCCTAAAGATCTAGCACAGTGCTTGTCACACAGAGATCACCACATAAGTAGCTGTTGAAAGGCCCAGTCCCTGCTACCAAGTTGTTCACAATCTAGGGCAGGAGATAGAAGCAAATAGAGGGTCACAGTGCAGGCTGAGGATGCTGCAGGGAGAGGCGACCCCAAACCTCAGAGGCTTCCAACAGCAAAGGCTCACTTCTCACTCACCTTCATGATCATCACAGGTTGGTCATCACCCTCTGCTGCAAGACCTCTTCACTCAGGACCAAGGTAGAAGGAGCAGCCAGGACCTGGGCTGCAGGTCTTATAGCACGGGAAAAGAGAAACAGTGGAGCAACACGGAAGAGTCTGGAAGTGCTTGCTTCAAGTGACACATCTCCGGCCAGGCTCAGTGGCTCATGCCTGTAATCCCAGCATTTTGAGAAGCCGAGACAGGCAGATCCCTTGGGACCAGGAGTTCAAGAACAGCCTAGGCAACATAGAGAGACCCTGTCTCTACCAAAAAAAAAAAAAACAAACAAAAATTAATTAGCCAGGTGCAGTGGTGCCTGCCTGTAGTCCCAGCTACTCAGGCAGCGGAGGTAGGAGGATCACTTGCGCTCAGGAGGTCAAGGCTACAGTGAGCCACGATCACGACATGGCACTCCATCCTGGATGTCACAGTGAGACCCTGTCTCCAAAAACATTATGATTTTTTTTTAAAGTCTCGCATGTCTCTTCTACCCAAATTTCATTGTCATGTGTCATTCAAAGCATGCCACGTGGCCCAGCTTGCTATCAGGCAGCCAGGAAATCTCCTCCTCCCTCGGAAGAGAGAGAAAACACTGAGCCACGGCACAGACAAGCACAACACTGTGGTAGCAGAACACCCCTGGGCTCCGTGATCAAGCCAGGAGTGCTGGAGTTGCTTCCAGGGATGCAGCACTTGAGCCCAGTGAAGTAGGACTGGGATTCAGCCATTCCTGCTGAAGGTGGAAAAGCCCAAAAGTGAGGCTTCGGGTGTTGGCTGCCAGAGCTGGCTCCCACCCACCGCAAAATGTCCCCAGAGGCCTTGTGGAAGCCTGTGCATTTCCTGCATTTTCAAGGATGGAAGAAGCAGCCACTGGAGTTGGAGCTGCCAGAAACTCTGCCCAAAGGCCAGTTCAATGCTGGGATGTCACCAGCTTCTTCCCAACTAAGCATGTGCAGCCTCCAAGAGCACAGACAAGGCTTTTGGATGCCCTCCTTGCCCCCAGACATAGTCGCCAGATTCTGAGAGATTCAGAGCCCTCTCCCTACAGACACAGAGGTTGGGAGAGGACAGCCATACAGGAAGGCAGCAGAGACACAGACTCTCTGAGTGACCTGCCTGGGAAACTGTGCTCATTTTCTCAGGCAACTGCATCAGCCCATGCTGGAGACGTCAGTGATGGAGTACACCCTCACTGACGACCCATCCAAAGGGAAATGGCCAGAGCCATACAGCTGCTGCCCACACTGTGTGTGCATCGCCAGGAAATGCTGGGATCCACCTGACTGGACCAGCAGTGGGCACCCAACCAAGGGGCAGCCACACCTTGGCAGGGACAGTGACCTGTTGAGGCCTGGTGTTGGAGAGGGGAGCAGAGCCCTCTCACGGTTTTCAACTAAAGACAAATGAGAGACAGAGCCAGTGAGGCAGAAAGTGGAGTCAACCAGAACCACACTACCCTGGTGTGATAGGGAGTACACATGATGAGGAGGGCTGCAGAGAGAAACAGACGCAGAGAGAGAGAGAGAGAGAGAGAGAGAGAGAGAGAGAGAGAGAGAGAGAGAGAGAGAGAGAGAGAGGAGAGAGAGGAGAGAGAGAGGGAAGAGAGAGGACAGAGAGAGAGAGGAGAGACAGAGAAGAGAGAGAGGAGAGAGAGAGGAGAGAGAGAGACAGAGAGGAGAGAGAGGGGAGAGAGAAAGGAGAGAGAGGAGAGAGAGAGGGAAGAGAGAGGACAGAGAGAGAGAGGAGAGACAGAGAAGAGAGAGAGGAGAGAGAGAGGAGAGAGAGGGGGGAGAGAGAAGACAAATGAGAGACAGAGCCAGTGAGGCAGAAAGTGGAGTCAACCAGAACCACACTACCCTGGTGTGATAGGGAGTACACATGATGAGGAGGGCTGCAGAGAGAAACAGACACAGAGAGAGAGAGAGAGAGAGAGAGAGAGAGAGAGAGAGAGAGAGAGAGAGAGAGAGAGAGAGAGAGAGAGAGGAGAGAGAGAGGGAAGAGAGAGGACAGAGAGAGAGAGAGAGGAGAGACAGAGAAGAGAGAGAGGAGAGAGGGGGAGAGAGAGACAGAGAGGAGAGAGAGGGGAGAGAGAAAGGAAAGAGAGGGGAGAGAGAGGAGAGAGAGGGGGGAGAGAGGAGAGAGAGGGGGGAGAGAGGAGAGAGAGGGGGGAGAGAGGAGAGAGAGGGGGGAGAGAGGAGAGAGAGGGGGGAGAGAGAGAGAGGAGAGAGGAAGGAGAAAGAGGAGAGAGAGAGGAGAGAGACAGAGAGAGAGGAGGGGGGAGAGAAAGACACAGAGAGAGGAGAGAGGGGGGAGAGAGAGAGACAGAGGAGAGAGAGAGACAGGAGAGAGAGAGGAGAGAGAGAGGAAGGAAAAAGGAGAGAGAGAGAGAGAGGAGAGGGAGAGAGAGGAGAGAGAGACAGAGAGAGAGGAGAGAGAGAGGGGGAGAGAGAGGAGAAAGAGAGAGGAGAGAGAGGGGGAGAGAGAGACAGAGAGAGGAGAGAGAGACAGAGGGGGGGAAGAGAGAGAGAGAGAGAGAGAGCGAGGGAGCGAGCTGACGGATTTCTGTTCCAATCCAATCCAAAAGTGATTTGACAGAGACCTTTTATTTCCAAATAAGTCTCTATCCTTCACAACCAAAAAAGTCTAGCTTGAATATATCCACTATCTTTGCCCATTGTGGATGCTGTAACAGAATAAGGAAATTTATAAACAACAGAAGTTTACTTCTCACAGTTCTGAAGGCTGGGAAATCCAAGGTCAAGGTGCTGGCAGATTCAGGGTCTGGTGAGGGCTCATTCCTGGTTCATAGAGGGCCATCGTCTCCCATGTCTTCCCATGGTGGAAAGGGCAAGGCAGCTCTCTGGGCTCTTTTTGATAATGGCACTAACCTCATTTGTGAGGGCTCTACCCTTATGACCACACCACCTCCCAAAGTTCCACCGTCTAATCTTATCACCTTGAAATCAGGATTCAACATATGAATATCTGGGGGGACAAAAGCATTCACTCTAGCACCCACCAAATGAGCATCCTCTTTGTGGGTGCTCCAAGCAGTGGCACAGCGTTGTAGACGAGGCCAAATCTAAGACGAAGGGCAGGTTGACTTGTGACACATCCAGAATGGTTGAAATCACGAGAGAAGAAACCTTTAAAAGAACAATAACTTTGAAATACATACAAAATGCAATGATGCCATTTATAATCTAAAGATACACAATTTAGGAACTTTAAAGTGGACATTCATTCTATGAATAAAGTGACAACTTCAATAATATCTTTATAGTATACTTTTAGACATGAAAAGCTGAAGAGTGATAATTTTAACATAAATATTCTTTTTCCAATTATAATTTATTATTTTTCTGTTGTAAATTGGTCCATTTTTAGTTGCTGCTGTTGTCTGTTTCAATCCTTCTTTGTCAATCTTGGCAAAGGACTGTCTCATTTAGTGGTCTTTAAAACACAAAATAGATTTTGGTTTTGTAAATTAACTCCACTTTTTGTTTTCTCTTCAATTCATTTGAGCTTTCATCTTTATCAATGCTTTCTGTTTATTGTATTTAGTTCATATTGTTTTTTATCTAATTTCTTAAATTGAAATCATAGGTTATTTATTTTGAGACTTGGGATTTTCTAATTAATGAACTTAAAGCTTTTCAATATCTTCTGAAGAGTCATACTCCACATATTTTGACATATTGCATTCTTGTGTTTGTTCTAATAATGTGTATTTCCATTTTGATTAACTCTTTGAGTAATTATTGAGAGAAATGTGTTATTTAAATCACAAGCCCAGAGATTCTATTTTTGCCATTATTTTGTTGATGGTTTCTCATCTTATTGCATTATGACTTGTGAATGTGGCATTTAAGTATATGGTAATGTTTAAAAATGTATTAATATTTTACAAAGGGGTACCTGTACCACGTTTATTGTAGCACTATTCACAATAGCAAAGATATGGAATCAACTTAAGTGTCCATCAACAGATGAATGGATTAAAAAATGTATGCTATATATACACAAGGAAATACTATTAGGCCATAAAAAAGAATGAAATCATGTCATTTGCATCAACATAGATAGAAATGGAGGTCATTCTATTAAGTCATATAAGCCAGGCTCAGAAAGACAAGTGTCACGTGTTCTCACTCACATGTGGAAGCTAAGAAAGTTGATCTCATGCAGGTAGAGACTAGAACGCTGGATACCAGATGAAGAGAAAGGGAAGTTGGGAATGGAGAGATGAACAGAGGGTGGCTAATGGTTGCACACACACAGTTAGATAGAAAGAATTCAGTTCCAATATTGGACAGCAGAGTAGGGTGCCTACAGTTGACCAGAGTGTGTTGCGTAATTCAAAATATAGCTAGAAGAGAGGACTTGAAATCTTCCCAACACATAGAAATGATAAATGCTTGAGGCAATGGATCTGCTAGGACCCTGACTTGATCATTACACATTCTATGCATTTAGCAAAACACCACATGTACCCCATAAATAAGTGCAAATATTATGTATCAATTTTAAAAAGAAAAAATATATTAATGTTTTATATGTGGCCTAATACATGGGCAGTTATGTGAATGTTCTATGTGTATCTGAAAGAAATTTGTATTCTCTATTTGTTCAGTATATGCCATGCATTTTATATACCGCCAACCTTATTATGTTATTTGCATCCTCTATAACCTTACTTGATTTTCTTGTTGGTCTGATCTGTTGAGGAGTAAGTTGAAGTCTCTGATTATAATCTTTTATTTAATTCCCAGCAGTACTATCAAGTTTTCTTTCTATATATGTGAGTTTTCTGTTATATGCATAATGGCCCATAATTATCATATGTCATCTTAACAGGGAGTTCCTTCATCAACACAAAATATTCCTCTTTATTTGCTATTAATGTTACCATCCCTGTTTTTATTAGCCTTCCCTGATATATATCTTTACATTTTTCCTTTTGCTTTCAATTTTTCTCTTTATATGTATATATTGCTAGAAAACTGCATGAAACTGGATTTTTTAAAATCCAATTTGAAAGGAATGTAACTCATTCAAAAGTATTGTGATTGTTGATATGTTTAGAGTTACTCTAACAATGACGTGTGTGTGTGTGTGTGTGTGCGTGTGTGTGTGTGTCTATATATGTATTCTATTTATTATGCTTTTTTATTTTATTTCTAACCATTTTTCTGCCTTTTGGTAATTCATTTCAGCTGTCTTCATTTGATTCAATTTTTTCTCATATTTTGAAAGTTACACCATGGATTTCAATTTTCTGGTGTTTACCCTTAAAATTTTGTCTGTAATTCCTTGCATTTCTATAACAATATCTACAAATAATCAGCATCTATATTCAGTCTTAGATCAAACTAAGAACAAACTGACCACCTATCCCTTCCTCAGCTCCTCACCACCCCAACCCGCTATTCCCCATGATGGCATCTGACATTTTTTCTAGGTAGTCTTCAGCTTTTAAATACTTTTACAATAAACAACAAGTTGTATTACTTTCTTTTAACCTTATTATGTCTTCCTCCAGATTCAGTCTTTTCCTGTATTTGGTTGTATGTAAGATGCTCAATTATATGATGCCCGTCTCAATTTCAGATAAATTTGGGGAGAAAATAATGGTGTAGTTTTATCATAGAAGCATTGATAGTTATTTGAAAGTGTTTTAAAAGTAATTTCACAAAGGAAAATATATTATTGTGTCTATATTATCATTTAGAAATGCTTGGCTTTGTTTAACAAAAAGCATACAAAATAGTACTTTAAAAATATAGAAATGTATTTTTCTCTCAAGTGAAAGAAAGCTTAATGGCAATGAGCCCAAGGGTAGTTTGGTCTCTGCATGATATCAGGAGTTCAGGCTTCTTCCATCTTATTGCTTCGCAGAACAGGGCTGCTTCTTCCAACGTTATCTCATGGTTTAATATGGCTGCTAGGACTCCAACCATCGCATCTCCATCCATCGAGAAGGAAAAAGAAGGACATCCCCCACCTTTAAAGAGATTTCTCCAAACACAGTAATTCTATTTATATTTATAAGGTACTCTACCTCCAGAGGAAGCTAAAGAAATAAGATTTTTTTTTTAACTGGGTGACTATGTGCCCACATTAGAGCATACCATGATGAAATTTAAGAATACCAGGAATCAATAGAAGACCCTAAAAGCTTCCAGAGAATAGAAAAAGATCACATTAAAAATAAAATATCATATTCAAATGATTCAGAATAAGTATATCTTTAGCAATACTGGAAGCTAAAAGACAATGAAACAATACTTTCAAGAAGGTAGAAAAATATTCTCGAATTTATCATTCTACCTCCAACCTAACTGCCAAGAGTGAGGGTTTTTAATTTTTCACCGGAAACTACTAAATGATACAGATTTCCAAAATAAGGAAGTAAACCAAGAAAAAGAAAGACAAAGGGACCCAAGAATCCCACCAAGAAAAGAGATGAACAAAAATCCCTCTGTTGATGGCTAATGCAACAGTTGACATGTTTGAATGTATTCTTCTAAAGAGATTTTCAGTTCTGCAGAAGAATTTAGGAAAACGGATTCCCAATATACCAATAGGTATATAAACTAAGCAAATGAAAACAAAAGCAAGTATCAATCTAGGAGGAAGAAAAAAGAATTCTAATCATAGCACACTACATGGCTTAGCTATGATAATATTTATATGCTCACACTAATATAAACACCCAAAAATAGTGACTTTTATGAAAAACTGTGATACAGCTCTGTTGGAAGATGGGGGAAGGACAGTTTGTGTGTTTGGTGAGAGAGCAAGTGGGGGTGTAAAAGAGCTAAAATTTAATTCTCCATGGTTGAAAGTCAATCAATAACTCTTAACACCAAGAAATCAAGAAATAGCTATATATACAAGAAATTTTAGAATACAGAATAGCAGATTAAATAGCTAGAAGAGTTGAGAGGGGTTGCTCTGGGGAAGTGCATATTTAGGATGGGGAGAACAGGGTTACAACGTGCTCTTTCATGTTACCTAATATTTTTGTCTACATAATTATAATAGCTTGCTAAACAACATAAATATATTAACATTTTTATAGATTAATATGTTAATATTTTTATGTGTCAATGTGTGAATGTTTTTAAAGGTATTAATGCCAGGTGATTTGGGATGCTTTTTCCCTGCTGGTAGGGGATGGAGGAAGGCAGGCATCCTACACAGTCGCCAAAGACAGTAATTCTTCCAAAGAAGAACTGGAAGGCTGGTAAATGTTCTGAACCTTACTTGTCTGACGTGGCTTCATTTTACCCTCGCACTTGAATGATCATTTATGTTCAAAGCCATTTCCCCTCAGAGCTTTGAAAATATTGCTCCATTATTTTCTTGTATCCAATTTTGCTGATGAGGAATATGATATCAATCCAATTCTTGTTCCTATGCATAGTGGGTTGGAGTGAGTCACCCAAAAAGATACGTTCAAGTCCCAGTCCCAACCCCCAGCACTTGTGAGTGTGACCTTATTTGCAAGGAGAGTGTGTGCAGATATAATTAAGGATCTAGAGATGGGATCTTTTAGGGTGGGCCCTAAGTCCAAAGACTGGTGTCCTTATAAGAAGAAGAAAGAACGCAGAAACACAGAGAAGGCTACGTGGAAATGGAAGCAGACAGCAGGGTCATGACCTGCAGGCCAAGGAGTGCCAAGGGTTGACAGGAGCCACCGAGCTAGGAGAGAGTCATGGAACAGGCCCTCCCTCAGAGTCTCCAAGAGGAATCAACCCTTCTACACTTCAGAACTGTGATCATTAAATTAATGTAGTTTTAAACCAGTTTATGATAATATGTTACAGAAGCCCCAGGAAGTGAAAATACAGTTGACCCTTGAACAACCTGGGTTTGTGCTGCAGAGCTCCACTTACAGGCAGGCCTCCCTCCACCTCTGCCACCCCTGAGACAGCAAAACCAACCCTTCCTCTTCCTCCTCTTTCTCAGCCTACTCAACACGATGCTCCACTTCCACTTAGTAAATAATAGATTTCCTCTTCTTCATTATTTTTTTTTTTGTTTTCTCTTTTCCTTTTTTAGAGACGGTCTTGCTCTGACCCCCAGGCTGAGTGCAGTGCCACCATCATAGCTCACTGCAGCCTTGAACTCCTGGGCTCAAGCAATCCTCCTGCCTCAACCTCCCAAAATGCTGGGATTAGAGGCATGAGCCACCATACCTGGCCCTGTGATTTTCTTGATACCATTTTCTTTTCTCTGGCTTTATTGTAAGGATACAGTATATGATACATATGACATACAGAGTATGTGTTAACTGTGCATGCTATTGGCAAGGCTTCCAGTCAACAGCAGGCTATTAGTAGTTAAGTTTTAGGGGAGTCACATTTTACACCCAGATTTTTTTTACTGTACAAAAGGTCAGCGCCCCAACCCCCAAATTGTTCAAGGGTTAACTGCGCCACATATGTAAGTTGCTTTTTCTCTCTCAGGAGACTTCTGAGACTTTTCCTTTATCTTTGTTGTCCTAAAAATCTCGCTTACATGTCCATGCTTGTGTTTTGTTTTGTTTGGCCGGCTACATGTGGGCCCTTTAAATCTGAGCACTTATGTCTTTCTTTGGTTCTGGAAAATTCTTTTGCTAATTCTTTAAGTGCTACCTCCCCTCCCTTATCTCTATCTTATCCTCCTGGTATTCCTTATGTAAGTGTCCTCGGTGTTGACTGAGTGCCCTTTTATGCTGTCTGTCATCTCACCTGCTGCACCACTCCTGGAGAAGTTCTTGCCTTGACCTTTTGGCTCTTTTTTCTTCACCCATGCTCATCCCGCAATTCTATCCATCGATTCTGAAATTTTTGTTCAGCTAACAAAATATTCATAATCTTGGCTAATTCTTTTTTTTTTTATGACAGATTCTTACTGTGTTACCCAGGCTGAAGTGCAGTGGCACAATCTCAGCTCACTGCAACCTCTGCCTCCCAGGTTCAAGCGATTCTCCTGCCTCAGGCTCCTAAGTAGCTGGAATTACAAGCACCCGTCACCACGACCAGCTAATTTTTGTAGTTTTAGTAGAGACGGGTTTTCCCATGTTGGCCAGGCTGGTCTCGAACTCCTGACCTCAGGTGATCTGCCCACCTCGGCCTCCCAAAGTGCTGGAATTACAGGCATAAGCCACCACGCCCGGCCACTAATTTTTATTGTATGGGTCAAATGCCTTTACATCTTCGAGAGGACATTAATTTTTCTTACCCCAAAGTCCCTACTACTTGTGCTGCTGCCTCTGTCTCCTCGGAGCTAACTCCTCACTCATCCTGCTCTGTTATCAGCTCTCCTCAAACATGTGGCCATTCTTGATTCTGCCTTCCTCTCTGAGGCTGAGTGCTGGCAATTCCAATTGCTCATCCTGCTTGAAGGGAAAGGGAAGAACTGTTGAGAGCAGACGATGGGCCTGGCCACACCCCTGTCACCTCGGAGTGAAGGATCCTCACTTTTTCTAAGACTTGCCCAGCCTCAGGAAATCCCCCATTTGATACCAAACCTATCACATGCATCTGCCCCAGGCATCCACTCCTGTGGGTAGAGGTGACAAACTATGTAAGGGCCACTTGCTGCTCCTGCTGCGATACCTCAGCCAGTCACCTGTCCACTGTCCTGGTGACACCCTTCTCTGTCACCACCAGCCACCTCCACCTTGGGGCCCTCTCAGGGTCAGGCTCACTGTGTCCCATCTACTTTCCATCTTCCCTCGAAAGTTATAGCCCAGTTTATTTTATTTTTCTTTTTTCTTTCTTTTGGGGGGGCGGGAATGGAGTCTCTTGCTCTGTCACCCAGGTTGGAATGAAATGGTGCAATCTCAGCCCCCTGCAACTTCCACCTCCCGGGTTCAAGTGATTCTCATGGAATAGCTGGGATTACAGGCACCTGCCACCACACCTGGCTATTTTTTTTTAATGGAGTCTCGCTCTGTCACCCAAGCTTGGGTGCAATGGCATGATCTCAGCTCACTACAACCTCCACCTCCCAGGGTCAAACAATCCTCCTGCCTCAGCCTCCCAAGTAGCTGGGATTACAGGCGCCCATCACCATGCCCGGCTAATTTTGTACTTTTAGTAGAGACAGGGTTTCACCATGTTGGCCAGGCTGGTCTTGAACTACTGACCTCATGTGATCCACCCACTTCAGCCTCCCCAAGTGCTGGGATTACAGGCATGAGCCACCACACCCAGCCCCAGCTTATTATGCTTCAGCATGTTTAAGAACTTTGCCAAAAGTCTTTTCTTTATGTCTATGGTTTTTTTTGGTGAGAGAGAGGTTGTAGGGTGTCCTCAGAATTCCATTGTCTCATACCTTCTTCAGGCTTTTCTACTTCTGATCAGGAGAAAAGTCCAGAACTGTATTTTGATTCTGATATTCACTGCTATTAACTGAGCTCTTGCAAGATGTCAGGCAGTTAACACTTCCTGTGCATCATCTTATTGAATACGGCAACCCACACAGGCGGGAAAATTAATACGCACATTTAATAGAGGGGTAAACTAAGTCAAGGAGAGGTTACTTGTCTCTGGTCACAGAAGAACTAGTGAGTAGTAGCAGTGGAATTTGAGTCTGGATGTGGCTGATTCCAGAATCCAAGCATTTGAGCCCTCTACGTGTTAGCCTTAGATGAAGTTGCTTACGCCACATTCTATTTCTTGATATTGGTTTGTGCATTTGTTAAAAGATTAGTGGAGTAATGGGTCTCACTGGGAGTGACTTTGTTCCCCCAAAATGTGACAATGTCTGGAGACATTTTTGGTTATCACAACATAGGAGGAGGTGTGCACACTGCTGGCATCTAGAGGTAGAGGCACGGATGCTACCAGATGTCCTACAACACACAGTCAGTCTCCTGACAAAGACGTATTCAGCCTCAAATGTCAGTAGTGCTAAGTGGCACCAGTAGACGCCCCAGTGTAGAGCATCTGAAACCTCTTCCAGCCTTGAAAGTTCATGGCGGTCTCCCAGAGCTCCCCTGTCAGTGACATCTGTGTTAAATGCAGGAGGGTGTCCCCAGAAACCCCTAGCAGCCCAGGCTCACTAATGTCTCAAGGGAATAGATTTCAAGGGTGATGCCTGGGAGCCCTGGTGGTCCACCTTCTGCCCTAGGGACTCCAGCCTCAGGGACTCCAGACTCCACACAAGCCTCAGCACCCTGATGTGTTCACATTCACCCTGTGGATCCCCATGAGGCAAGATGGGACAACTGCAATCCAAACTCTGGGGTTCTCCCTCACTGTTTTCTTCCTCTCCTTTTAAACAGGCAGCCAGGCTCTGTTCTGCTTCTTAGTCTCAAGGATCTCTGCAGGATGGAAAGCAGAAAAGACCCTCAACAGTCAGGGAGAAGTGAGCCAGAAATGGCAGTACCTAGGAGAGGTGGCCAGATCTGGGGGGCACACTGAAGTGTGGTGCACCTGGGAGCCAACCACTAAGCCTGGGAAATCCAGCCCTGCCAAGATGCGCAGGCCCCAAACAGGCCTCTGCAGCAGGGGGACCTGGGAATCTTCCCAGGTGACTGCAGCAGCCTGGGCCAGACTTAGTAGACACATTGCCAGGGATGGAAGGGCCTCTGGAGGGTGCTACGCAGTTGTGTTCAGGGTGAGGGGCAGAAGCTAACCACTGACCCTGCCTGAACTGCATTCACATGGAAAGAGGACAGATGAAGACAGAAGCCTGCAAGCTGAACTGGAGGGCGGGTACCAAGCCTGGGTTCCTCTCCACCCTACGATTGGACCTACTGTGGCTGGTGCCATTCCAGAGCCACCCTGGGACTGGCATGAGGCATCTTCCAGCTGTTCTTTGACCTCTGGCTCCCATGGGCTTATTTGAAAATACCTGCCTGCCTTTCCCTTCCAGCTCCACCTGGGAAGCCTGACCTCATCCAGTGAATAAAACAGGAACCGTCCAGATGTGGTGGCTCACACCTGTAATCCCAACACTTTGTGAGGCTGAGGCGGGCAGATCATGATGAGGTCAGGAGATCGAGATCATCCTGGCCAAAATGGTGAAACCCCGTCTCTACTAAAAATACAAAAATTAGCTGGGTGTGGTGGCAGGTGCCTGTAATCCCAGCTACTTGGGAGGCTGAGGCAGGAGAATTGCTTGAACCAGGGAGTCAGAGGTTGCAGTGAGCCAAGATCATGCCACTGCACTCCAGCCTGGTGACAGAATGAGACTCCATCTCGAAAAGGAAGGAAAGAAAGAAAGCAAGAAAAAAAAAAAAGAACAGGAACAGAGGCATGGGACACAGCGAAAGACAAGCCATGTGACCTTGTCCTGGTCCCAGCTTGCCCAGTGTCATGGTGGTGGTGGAGTGAACCAACCTGAATTTCTCCTCTATTCTCCCCTGCTGACAGGAACAAAGGCCAGGAGGAAGAGGCCTTAAAGCTAAAAGGTGCCCTTGTGGCCCCTCTCAAATTCCCTGGGGGCGTGGCCACTCCTCACACCTGATTCCTGGTGGCTTCTCTCTGTGCAATGGCAAATGGAGAAATAAAATCTTCATTTATCACACCCTGGTTTTAGAACTCAAGTCCCATTTCCCTATGGACTCACAGGAACATTTTGGAGATCGTTAATCTTCATTTCTGATTGATTTTCTGTCAATATTTCCCCCACCCCAACCTTTCCATCAAATAGTTAATGAGCTGTAAACAAACACTTGGATGCACGGGGGAGTGGTTTTCCAAGAAGCCTTTTCCACGGGGAACCAAGGCTGGGCGGCACAAACCACACCCTCTGGTTTGCTGTGGGTGCACGTCTAATTTTTCTTACATGGGGTTCCCGAGGACTGGTGAAGTGAGAACAGCCTCCTCTCCCCGCAGGCAAAGCAAGTAACAATTACTCGCCATAAAGGAGAGCGCACTGAATAAAACCAAATGTCTCCCCTCTGCCTCCCGCCCCGAGTGTAGCCGCTTCTCCAGGTCAAGGGCTCTAGAAGGTTCACCTGTCGGGAGGTGGCAGAACCCAGAAGCACCAGAGGTATCCGACCTCCTCTCTGCAGGGCACAGATGAATTGAGCTGGGAAAAGTTTGAAGCCTGTGTTCCTGTGATTGGGGTAGGCCTGGGCCCACCTACATGGCACCGCATGGCCAGGGTGATGCAGGAGGTTCCCGAGGGGCCTGAAGATTTAGAAGGTCCCAGCGATGACCGTGGTGGAGACTTCATGCCAGCCCCCGCAGTCTGGTCTGTCAGCTCTGGGAGTGACATGCAAGACCCCTCACCGCGGGTCTCAGTTTCCTCATCCATCCTGCTTCCCTCTCAGCGGTGTTAGAAGGATCTGGGGACAAGCGCTTGGGAAAAGTCTAACCATGTCACCGATGTCAGAGGGACCCCTCTGCCCCCAGGGTCACAGAACTGTCCTCCCCACCGGCCAAGGCCCAGGAGTTCCTCTGCAGCCCGCCTGAACGTTAACACGCAGGGAAAACTTCAAGGAAAACATACAGCTGATAAAAAATTAATGCTATATGTAACAAAGCAGAATGAATATTTAATCCATGCTTTTATGCGAAACCACATAACCAGGCAGCCCCACGCGTCGGCCCCTCCCCGCGCCCGCACCCGGCAGCGAAGCAGTTAAGCGGCTGGCAACAAGCAGCTCCTAATAAACACTCGGCTAATTCTGTAGGAAAAGCACTAATTAGAAAGGCAATAATAATCGGTGTAATTGCTCTAAATTACCCTCCTAACAGAGAACGGCTCTCGGAGCCGGGAACGCAGCTGCCGCCGCCCAGCCCTGCGCCCCGCGCCCGCGGCCCTGCGCTCTGCTGCCCCCTGGCGGTTCCCGTGCGCCACGCCCCCTGGGCTGCGAGGAGCCGCCGCGCGAACCCCGACGCTCCGGTGCCCCCTGGTGCCCGCACGGCCGCACTAACCGGCGGACAGACGGGAGGCCTGCGGATTCAGGATGGCTCCTTGGACTCTCCCCACCCTCCCCGCCCTCCGCTTCTCCCCGGGGCTGCTAAGGAACCAACATGACATTGGCTGGGCCCAAGGAAGAGAGGACAGGGCCAAAACAGTAATGGGATACGTGAACCTCTCAGCGGTTCCCGGAATTCGGGATGCTGCAGATTTAGGTGATTGCTGTGGGCATGGGGGATGATGGAGGGAAGCAGGGCCCTCCCTCAAGTGTAGAAGGTCAGCATTTTAGGGGAGATGACATGTTCTGGGGAGAGGGCCAGGACAGGATGGCCAAGGCTTCTCTTGAGAGGCCTAAAATTAATTAACAAGGACGCTGTCTTTCTGGTGGATTTGCGGACCATGGACAGGGTCACTAACAAGAGCCGCCCATCCCTGCCCCAAACGCTACTGGGCTCAGCCGCAGTTTTCAGAGTAAGTCTGGGCCTCAGCCTGTGTGTGTCTCAACCCTCCTCAGACCAAACCACATACACACATCTACACATACATACACACGCTTGTACACAGACACACATATACATACATGCACACATTTATACACACATGCATATACATACAGATTTATACTCACACGCATATACATACATACACTTATACACACACATTTATATACATACATTCTTATACACACATACACATACATACAATTATACACACAGATATAAACACATATACATGTATACATACACGTATGCACGCATATACACATACACATATACGTACACATATACACTTAAATACACATACACATGCACATTTATACACATACACACATGCTCACACATATATGCATACAGACATATACACATGCACACACCACACTGGAAGCTGCTAAGGGGCAGGCCCCCTCTTGGTGCCTGATGCCTGGAGTAACCACTCACCAAATACTGGATCCATGTATACCTGGAACAAGCTGGATGCCAACCTGGGGGAAAGAGCACCTGGGATGGGAAAGCAGGATGTAAAGCTGTGGCCAAAAGTACCAGCAAGAACCAGAGAGGGATCCAGAGATGCCCCATAGGACAGAGGAGCCTGCTGGCTGGGAGGTCAGGAAAGACCCCTGGAGGAGGCATGGTCTCTACCCACCCCTGGAAGCTGACTCTAGAGGCTTAGAATGAGGACCTAGGAACTCAAAGGGTTTCTAGTACCCCCCCAATCCCTCAGAAAGGGGAATGGGGAGGGGCAGCCTCCAATGAAAATCAAACTTCTGCTCCCCTGTCCACCAGCCCTCACATAACCATGCCCCTTCCTGACAACCAGGGCAAAATCCCAACCTCTTCTGTTTTAAAGCAAGCTGTGGCAGGGGGGAGGTCAGTGTGAAGGGGGCTGTCCCTCCTACCCACTTCACTGATGCCCTGGCACTGCACTTTCTACCTGAGACCTGCAGACCCTCCACACACACATGCTCCTCATCCCCACCTGCCAATCACCAACCACATGGAGTCCACTGAGAGTCTTGCTCCTCCTGCCTCTGCCCCCAGGCCTGGGACCTGAGTATTCAGTGCTGAAGAAAGCCGAAGACCAAGGAGTCCCCATTGGAAACAAAGGCACGCGCTGTCCTGCCAACCCCCATGCAGCCTCCCTACAAGGCTGAAGCTTTTTCTAGAAACATCCCACAAGGTAAAAGAATGGACGTTCATGACACGAAATGGGCATTTCCTCCCCAGAAGGCCTTCCCTGACTTAGCCGTCATTAACCTTGGAAACTATGGCATGGGCAGGAGATACGGCTTCTCCATCACGTGACTGATCTAAATCAGTGGTCTCAGAGGGAGCACATATCCATGGGATATGTCCAGTGGGAAATGTGTGGATGAGGAGGGGACAAGGGCTTCTGGGTTCCACCGCTCCATAAGCAAGCAGCTCCACCTTCACATCCAGGCTGGAACCAGACTACCTGGGTTCAAATCCTAGCCTTTTCACTCACACTGTGACCACTGGCAAGTTCCTTAACTTCTCTGTGCCCATTTCCCTCATCTATAAAATTAGGATGTTAGTAGTAGTAACTGAACTCACTGGATTGGTGGGAAAAGATTGAATCAACAAAGGGAAAGTGTTTGGCATATGGTAAACAATAGATGTTAACTATTAATATTATCTGGTTTATACAATGGAATTCTATATATGCTTGAAATAAGACAAAAAATGTTTGAATACCACTGAATTTAATCATCTCCAAGGTCCCTTCTGGCTCTAAAATTAGCTGATTTTAAGGTGGTATCTTAACTGTGACTTTTGCATCTCCAAGCCCTTGCCCCTGCTGTTCTCTGCCAGATACACCATTTCCTCCTATCTGCCTAGTGAACACTGCCTTGTCCTTCCAGCCTCAGTTCAACAGCTGCCTCCTCCAGGAAGCGTTCTCTGCCTGCTCCAGGCAGAATTGGTCCAGTCACCCCTTCTCACAGGTTCCCAGCACACTTTAAAAATAACACGGAGTCCTTGATGCCTGTGGTATCCCACGCATGTTTCCTTGTCACCCTTGTACAGGAGGACCCACAGACTCCTGGAAATCCTACTCAAGTTTGTAGCCCCCATGCCTGGCCTAGACCAGGCAATGTACTCGTCAGTTTCATAGTGAGGAAACTGAAGCACAGAGGTGTGAAGCAAATGGCTGGAAACACTCACTAGGTCAGAGCTGGCAGGAGAAACCAGGCCTCTGGACCACTAGATAGGCTCTGAGGCTTCTTTCAAGGGCAAGGGACAGGGCAGGGAGGGTGTCACCATCTCAATTCCAGGGCAGGCTTTGGCACAGCCAGGTGGGGGCATCTCTGTTAGGGCTGAGAAGGACTTAGATGAGGGACCAGCCCCACCACCAAACACAGAGGCAGTAGCATCACCAATGGGGTCTGGGGAACGCCATCTCACACCTGGACCATTGCAGTGGCTTCTAACTGGCCTCCCACTTGCCCCGTGTCCCCGCCTCTACTCCACCCACCACATGGCAGCCAGAATGACCTGGTGAAACATAAGTCAAATCAGGCTCCTCCCTGCTCAAAACCCCCATGGCCCATCTCATTCACCATTAAAGCCAAAGTCCTCTCAATGGCCTCCAGGGTTCCTCATGTTCGAATCCAACCACAATTTCTCCATTTCTCTTCCCTGCCCATTTCGTTCCAGCCAGGCTGGCCCACTCAATAGACACCAAGCACAATCCCACCTCGCATTGCTCCCCTTCCCTCTGCCTAGAGCGCCCTCCCGCAGACAGCCACGCGGTTAACTCCACCACAGCTTTCAGACCGCTGCTCAAGAGCCCTCAGTAAGACCTACCCTGACCACCCTACCTAAAAGAACAGCCCGTCGTGCCCACACAGAAGGCCTTCCCCTTACAAAACATAGGTCTATTTCTTTATCTCTGTCTTCCCCGCTGGACTAGACGCTCCATAAAAGCAGGCGTTTTGCCTTTTGTTCACTGACACAGTCCCACATGTGAAATTGAACCCAGCATACAATGTGAGTTCAAGAAACACTAAGTTAATTAAACAGTTGTAAAGTCACAAAGAAATGAATTTCTAATGGTGGAATTTCAGGCAGCATATGCATTGCTGATGGACATGGCACAGTACCAAGCGCGTGATGGGTGCCTGAAACGCTCCATGGCATGAGAGGCCTTCTTGCTTCTGCAAGCACCTTTGCTAGGAAAGCATGCAGCCACTATTGTGTTGTTGGATTGTCAGTTGGTTGGTTGATTTTCTGACTGTGAGTGCATCTTGGGGGCACACCCTGCTTCCTCCAGAGTAAGGTTAGCGGAGACGCACACCATGTACACCATCCCTCTTCCCAGTGGCCTCTCCTGACTTTAGGTCCCCACCCCCAATTGTTTCTGGCCCAGTCAAATGGAAATTTTAATTTCCAATTAATTAGACCTGAATTTGGTGCCCCTCGTCAAGTTACAGGACTGCCCCTCTCCCAAGAGAGGGGGGCTCCCCGCCCACAGATGGCCAACACTTGACACTGCCTCTACCGGCAGAGAGACAAAGGCCCCCAGCCCTGCCATTGTCTCAGCTGGAGTTCACGGGCAGGCGGGCACAAAGGCCGGATGAATTCTTCATGACCCTCTGAAAGCGCAGCTCTTCCCTATCTTTGGCCACAGGTGGGCCCTTGAATGGGGGAGACGGACATCATCTCAACAAACCAGTGTCCCATCCAACACAGCTCCCAGCCTCCCTCCCCAGCCTCCTGCCCTGGTGCCGTCGCCCCTGCAGTCCGCTGAAACCAGAAGCCCCGGGGGCCAGGTCAAGGCAAGGGCGCCCCACACGCGGCGCAACTCCCCTTCTTCCACGACACAGCCCTGCTGCTGTGGCTTCGCCCTGGCTCTCGGGGATGGGGGGGGGGCACTCCCCTTCCCTGCTCCAGAAAGAGTCTTCAGGGAGTGATCTGCCCTGCTTTCCGTTGTATTAATATAAGGGAAAGGCCTGGGGTGGAAGATGTCCCCAGCCAGCGTCCTCTCCATCCTCCAGGAGTCTCTCCTCACAGATCTCCATCTTCCCCGCAGGACCCGCTATGCCGTGGAGCCCTCTGCTGGTGGGTCCCATGCAGTGCTAGAGCGCTCACCTGGTCCCTGAAAGCCCATGTCCCCTCCCCTCAAGTTCCTCCCTTCCCCAAAAAGTCCTTAGAGGGAAGAGGAGGTAGTCCTCTGGCCAGGCCTCTTCTCCAGAGATAAGCAGAGGGGGGGATGGAGAAGAAACGAGGCCTGGGGGAGGGAGGCTGGGATTTGAGTTAATGAGCTATGTATCTTCCTTTCTCTATAATCCACGGTATTGGATGCAGCAGCCAATTTAACGTAGCCATGGGATCATTTGTCATAGGGCTGTTAGGATGCAGAGGCTGGGGTGGGATGAGAATGGGTGGGCAAGACAGGGTCAGACAGAACCGGGGTCCATCCCAAGTGCTTCCTAGCAAACCTCTTGGGGGTGGGGGCGGGGCAGGGAGCGGCATACTCGGTGCACCAGGGGCCCAAGGAAAGGAAGGTGGATTGGGTCAAGAATTCCTCAGGGACAGAGCTAGGATGGGACCAGGAAGGGAGGGAAGGAACCAACTCCAGCACAAGAGAGCCCTGCCAGGTCAAAGGGCACCCCAGCTCTCCCCTAAGAACAGCAGTGTGTCTGTGCAGCCCTCCAGAGCCTGGGACCCAGGGTCTTCCTGCAGACTGTTGGATCTGTGTGACTCATGGATGGATGGCTGGACTGGATGACTAGATCCATGGATTCATGAGTGAGCATCACTCACGTCTTTCATGCATCCTAGAATGCGACAGAACCAGGACATTCTGGCCTCTTTTCTGTGTCCCTTCTGCGTGCTTCCCTTAGAGTCATAAATCAGAGGACCTCAAGTCGGTGGTCTTAGAAGGCAGCTCATTTCATATAGAAGTTGGGTGACCCTATATTCTGGTTTGCCCAGACAGCTGTCCCAGTCTCTGCCTTTGACCCAGGGCAATTAATAATTCCTTTCACTCACAAGATCATCCTCGTGCGGACAATAAATATGATCACCCTACAGAAAAAACTGAGGCTGAGATGCAGTCACTGCTCACAACTAGCCTGTGGCCAATGCCCAAGTCTCCTAACATCCTCTGCTCTTCCTGCTAAGCTGAACTACTGCTAAACCCTAAGACCTGACACTCAAGGCTTCAGGATCAGACCTCACCTGTCCACTGGGACCTCCCTCTCCAGGAAGCCCTCCCTGACTAGGACAGCCTGCAGAGACCCACCCACTCTGAACTTTGCCATCAGTACTTGCCATCCCAGTCCTGCTCACAACACTAAACTTGTTTCTCCACCAAAACGTGGCTAGGCCAGAGGGGAGTGTGGAAGAGGAGAATAGACAGGTAGCAGGGGCCAGAGGGCTAGGGTCTAGAACCCGTCACTGCACACTTCTCCCCTGGGCACCTGAAACAACAGTGGCCTGAAGCCCCAACTAGAAGATGGGGAGCCACACGTCTGAATGGGAGTGGAATGAAAATGCTGATTTGGCCATTTACCTCCCATGGTCCTGGGCAGAAAGGCAGGCCAGGCGCTCTCTACCAAGAGCCTGGTAGTTACCTAACAGCCTGTGACTTTACTTCCATCCCACCACTGTGGGCTGCAGAGGCACTCTCTGGCCCCTCTGTTGCCTGGCCAGCCCACTTTTCTAACTGCAGTCTTTCCGGGGAAGTTGGGTAGTAGATTCTCTCTCCCAACCCTGTCTCCTCTCAGGAGGTATGAAGTTCCCCTCCTCCACGGCCCCAGCCATCCCATTTCTGAATAGACCACACTCCTCTCCTACTGTCCTGCCTCTTGCCAATCAAATGGCCAGCCACCGTCCACTCCCTGGAATGTAGCACCACCTAGTGGCAGCCTGCAGCCTGACAGTGCCGCAAGTGAAATTTCAGCGCAGCAAGTCTTTACTGAATATCAACCATACGTAGGCATTATCCCTCGCCTTCACAGGTGGGCAGAAAATCAGAAAGACAAACAAACAAAACCTTAAGATGGGCTTCCTGCACGGGAAAGCACTTGCCTTCCAGTGGGGAACTGAGCCTAACACGGTACAACAGAAGCAGTAATTGCATGATGCTTGTGGGTACAGACTTCTGAGTCAGACCGTCCAGGGTTCAAATACTAGCTCTGGCACTTACTAGCTGTGCTATTCCACGTACAGTATTTCGCCTCAGTAAGCCCTAGATTTCTCTTTTGTAACATGGGATGAATAAAAATGCCTCTCTCAAAGGGATGTTGTTAAGAACTGAGTTGAAGTATTTATTAAAATACTCAGCACAGTGCTTGGCAGATGGTAAGTGGCTTTTAAGATGGATGCTATTACTGAAATGGTAAAATGATTCATTCAGGCTTAGTCTTGTAAGAATTCAGGAAAAGGTTAACCCAATTATAAACTGGAATTATGACAGAGAGAGTGATGGAATAGGTAAGAACTGAATAGGGCTCTACAGAAGATGCAGGCTTGTGACCATGAGCAAGGCTTTGTCTGTAAATGGAGATGACACTAAGTGCTTAAAGGTAGGGACCTCAGGTAATTCTTGAAGTAACATCTTTCATTGATAAACATGTACTGAGCACCTACAATGTGGCAGGTTTGAGATTCAGAGATGAAAAGATACAACTGCTGATCTCAAAATCACAATCTGGCTCATATCACAGAGACACGAGGTGATGGACTTGTGATCCCCACCCAGATCCCTGCACCAAACCCAGAAGAAGAGGATGAGGGCCATCTGTAAGTACTGTGTCCTCAGCAGGCAGAACCTCCAGGGATGTTTTGGGGAGATAAGATGGCAGATCATGATCAGGGTCATGGGCCCAATCACTCCTCTCAGGCCACTCCTCTGCAAGGCCTGCTCCAGCCATGCTCCTCCCCTTCCCACTCTGGTCCACAAGCGGCAGTGTCGGGAATGTAAGGTTCATGAGAGGAGGGGTCCAGCCCGTCTTGTTCTATAATGGGGCCAGTACAGCATTCAGTGTCTGGGATATAATAATGTCCAAAAATGTCCAAATGCTGAATGGATGAATGAATTAATTAAAGTTTTAAGAAAGTAATTCATCATGGGATCCTTTTTCTTACACCTAGTAACAGCACACCTGGGGCCTTTCAAAACTATTCTAGTCCTCATAGTCTCCATCTAGAGACTAGAAAGTGAAGTACACTCAGGATCTGTACTTCATTATTCAGCCAACTGCATAGTTTTAATATGTCCTACTAATTATTGATCTGTGTTCTTTTTGTCTCCCACACTAGATGATAAGTTCCTTGATGGCAGAAACTTTCCTTTATTTGCTGAATTTACAGTTGATAGATTTGCCATCATGCTGTGCCATTCCTGGATTCCATGCTAAACTTACTTTTCTCATGACTTCAGCATGAAAATCTTGTGTCAGAAGAGAATAAATTTGGTGGTTTTTGAGTTAGAGTCCTTTCTGCTGATTTCCTGGCCTCCTCATAAAATCGTGGGCCTAGTTAAGATTGCAAAAGATCTGGAAATTTTAGACTGATAAGCAGAAACCAACAACATAAAGTAAAAGACTGAATTTATAAACTTTATATTCAGAACACCAACAGTACAAGTGCAATGTGGTAGAGAAGACATTACTTTCCATGGGGAAAAGATCAGGATGTTTTATTGTCCAACAAAATAAGGACAAAATGTAGAATTGCAGAAAGGAACCAAAATAATATTTAAAATTTGAAAAATTATAAATTCAAGAACCAAAAGATAAAATAACCCAAATTAGGAATTAAATGAATAAGTTTAACAACTGCTTAGAAAAAGATGAAAAAATAATTAGTAAGAGATAACAATGGTCAAAAAATAAAATGAATTATGGAGAGACAAAGGAGATGAAAAACACAATACAAATGTAAGAGAAATAAGAAATACAATAAGTTGGACCTACTTTTGTAATCCCAGAGAAAAAAGAATGAAACAGAAGCAATCTTTGAAGGGAAAATGGTTGAGACGTGTTCAAAATCAATGCAAGAATTAAAACCACATCATTAATGGGTTAATATATATATATATAAACAGCCAGAAGGAAAATTATCTTTTTTTATAAACCTCCTAACAAAAAAATTGGAAAGCAGAGTCTATTGGAAGGTATTTCTAAGTACTGAAAGAAAATAACTGCTGATTTGGAATTCTATACCCAGCAAAAATATTCTTCAAGAATGAAAGTGAAATAGAAACACATTCAAACATGCAAAAACTAGAGAAACTCAACAAAGCAGACAAACACTAAGGACAATACTGAAAAGTGTTCTTTAGGCGGAAAGAAAATTATTCCAGGTAGAAACTCAAAAATGCAGGAAGGAATGAAGAGTGATGGAAAATAGCATATATAAACAAACATTAATTATATAAAACATAAATAATGATGTTTATACTTAATAAATAGAAATGAAATAGGTGACAACATATGCCAGAAGTGGAATACATTAAGTGTTCAAAAGTTCCTATATAAAAATGCTGGGCCAAGCGCGGTGGCTCACACCCATAATCCCAGCACTTTGGGAGGCTGATGTGGGCAAATCACCTGAGGTCAGGAGTTTGAGACCACCCTGGCCAACATGGCAAAACCCTATCTCTACTAAAAATACAAAAATTAGCTGTGTATGGTGGCAGGCACCTGTAATCCCGGCTAACTTGGGAGGTTGAGGCAGGAGAATTGCTTGAACACAGGAGGCAGAGCCAAGATCACACCACTGTACTCCAGACTGAGCAACAGAACAAAATTTCATCTCAAAAAAAAAAAAAAAAAAGGAAGAAAGAATTCCAAGAGTTTGTAGAGGGTTTCTCTTTGATTATTCAGTATAGTACAAATAAATACATACATCTGAGGAAACTACCCAAATCTGGAGGGAAAACATCTGAGAGTATTAAGATGAAGAGCACCTAATTCCACTAGGAAGACTGAAAAATATATTTTATGGGACATTTGGGTAGAGCACTTAGAAGGACCTTGCCTCAGTAGCAGGGAATAATTATCCCTAAACTAAACAATGTTCTGGTCCAGCCTGACAAATCTTAAAAGTAAGACCCAAATAATGAATCTGTTTCCAACTAGTTCACCTGCATCACAAAATAAAGAATATTTGTAGACATGCAAACTATCCAACACACAAACTGTAAAATTCACAATGTGTCATATCCAATCAAAGATTACCAGGCATGCAAAAAAGCAGAAAAATATAACCTCTCAAGACAAGAAAAACCAGTAAATTAAAACTAAAATTGTTATTACAACTGTATTACAGATGTTCAAAAACTGTAATAGAGATGTGGAAGACATTTTAAAATGGCTAAATTGAACTTCTAGAGATTAAAACAATATCTGGTTTTCTGGAGATGAATTCAATATCTGAGATGAAAAATGCACTGAATGGGATTAATGGCAAATTAGACTTTGCAGAAGAAAGGATGAGTAAACTTGAAAATACAGCAATAGTAACTATCTGAAATGAAACATACAGAGAAAAAGAATCCAAAAAGGATATGAGAATCAGTGAGCTATCAGACAATTTCAAGCAACCTAATATTTATGAAATTGGATTTCCAAAGTAAGGAGGAGGGCAGAAAAAAAATTATTATAGACATAATGGCCAAACTTTTTCAAATTTAATGGAAACCACAAACTTACAGAACAAGAATCTCACAAAGCTATAGTACAAGAAATATAAATAATATCACACCAAGGCACCTCATAATAGTATTACTCAAAACTAATGCCAAAGAAAATCTTAAAAGCAGACAAGGGGGAAAAATGAACAAAGGTACAAATAAAGGATAACAGCTGGGCACAATGGCTCATGCCTGTTATCCCAGCATCTGTGGAGGCTGAGGTGGGTGGATCAATTAAGCTCAGGAGTTCAAGACCAGCCTGGGAAACACAGCAAAACTCTGTCTCTAAAACAAATACAAAGATTATCTGGACATGGTGGCATATGCCTATAGTTCCAGCTACTTGGGAGGCCGAGGTGGGAGGATAACCTGAGCCTGGGGAGGTTGAGGCTGCAGTGAACCATGATTACACCACTACACTCCAGCCTGGACAACAGAGTGAGACCCTGTCTCAAAAAAATAAATAAATAAACAAAGGATAACCATAGCTTTCTCACTGGAAACAATGGAAATGAGAAGATAGTACCCGCAATATTTTAAAAATGCTTTTTTAAATGTGTTAACCTATAATTCTATACCCAGCAAAAATACCTCACAAAAAAAATATTAACCTAACTAATATTTATAGAACACTCCACCCAACAACAGTAGAAATAAGCATTTTTTTCAAGTGCCCATGACCATATTTTGGGCCATAAAACATGTGTAATAAATTTCAAAGGATAGAAGTCATAGAATGTATGTTCTCTGACCACCATATAATTAATTCAGAAATCAATGACAGAAATATCTCTGAAAAATCCACAAGATGCTCTTTTCTAAATA
Organism: Callithrix jacchus; assembly: GCF_049354715.1. Classification (NCBI taxonomy): domain Eukaryota; kingdom Metazoa; phylum Chordata; class Mammalia; order Primates; family Cebidae; genus Callithrix; species Callithrix jacchus. The sequence goes on from NC_133514.1 coordinate 90,853,501, forward strand.
AACGTTGTTCGAAGAAGAAATCTATGAACTGAATCAAAGTTAAAATAATACATATCAAAATTTTAATACACAGCTAAAGGTAAAGCTGTGTATTAGAAGTACTAGAAGGAAATTTATAACACTAACTCCCTATTTTAGAGAAGAACACTTTCAAGTAAGTGACCTCAGCTTTCACATTAAGAAACTACAAAAAGAAGATGAAAGTAAGCCCAAAGTGAGCAGAAAAAAAAGAGATCACAGCAGAAATAGGGGGGAAAAGAGAGAGAGAGAGAGAAAGTAAATTAAACAAAAAGCAGGTCCTCTGAGAAAAACAATAAAATTAATAAACCTCTAGCTAAGCTAATCAAGAAAAAAAAAGAAGACATACATTAACATTAGTGGAAATAAGAGAGGTGATATCACTATAGGTGCTACAGATATTAAAAGGATAACAAAGAAATATTATGAGCAACCTTATACCAATAAATTTGACAACTTAGATAAAATGTATAAATTCCTTGAAAGACATAATTCCCAAAGCTCACTAAAAAAAGAAATAGATAGCCTGAATATCTACTAAAGAAATTAAATGTGTTTAACATTCCCCTCTTCCACAAAAAAACAATCTCCAAACCCAGAGAGTTTCATTGGTGAATTCTACCAATAATTTTTATTTAAGAAAAAAAATTGTATCAATTATAGCCAATTGAAAGTTAAAGAAGAAAGAATACTTCTGAACTTCTTCTATGAAGTCATTTCCCTCTACCAAAACCAGACAAGAAAACAAAGCAAAACCACAGAGATAGGGAAACTACAATCCAACATCCTTCATGAACATACATGTAAAAATTCTAAATAAAAAATTGGCCAATCACATCAAACAATATAAATTTTAAAAGATAATACTTAGTAAGCAAGTGGGGTTTACATGAGGAAAACAAGGTTGGCTAGCATTCAATAGTCAATGTAACTCACCAAACTGAAAAAGAAAAATCATTTAATCATCTCAATAGTCACAGGAAAAGCATTTGACAAAACTCAACATCCATTCCTACTTTTAAGAAAGAACCTCAGAAAACTAGGAAATTAATGAAACTTCTTCAATAAAAAGCATCTACAAAAACCTACTGCTGGAAGTCCTAGCCAGAGCAATCAGGCAAAAGAAAGAAACCTAATTAAACTAAAGAGCTTCTGCACAGCAAAAGAAACTATCAACAGCACTTTGGGAGACTGAGGCAGGCAGATCACTTGAGATCAGGAGTTGAGGTCACCATGTCCAACATGGTGAAACACTGTCTCTACTAAAAACATAAAACATTAGCCAGATGTGACGGCAGGCACCTGTAATCCCAGCTACTCAAGAGACTGAGGTGGGAGAATAGCCTGAACCTTGGAGGTGAAAGTTGCAGTGAGCTAAGAGTGAGCCACTGCATTCTAGCCTGGGTGACACAGCAAGATTCCATCTCAAAAAAAAAGAAAAAAGAAAAAACAAGAAACTACCAACAGAGTAAACAGACAACATACAAAATAGGAGAAAATATTCACAAACTATGCATCCAACAAGGGTCTAATAGCCAGAATCTATCAGACATTTAAACAATTCAACAAGCAAAAACCAAATAACCCCAATAAAACATGGGTAAAAAAACATGAACAGACACTTCTCAAAAGAAGACATAAAAGCGGCCAATGTACATGAAAAAATGTCCAATATCACTAATCATCAGAGAAATGCAAGTCAAAACCATGAGATACCATCCCACACCAGGCACAATTTCTATTAATAAAAAGTCAACAAACGACAGATGTTGATGAGGCTGCAGAGAAAAGAGAACATTTATATACTGGTGGTGAGAATGTAAATTAGTTCAGCCTCTGTGGAAAGTAGTTTGGAGATATCTCAAGGAACTGAAAATAGAACTATCATTCAACCCAGCAATCCCATTACTGGGTATACACCCAAAGGAAAAGAAATTCTTCTACCAAAAAGACACCCACACTCGTATGTTTAATGCAGCACTATTTGCAACAGCAAAGACATGGAATTCACCTAGGCACGGTGGACTGGATGAAGAAAATGTGGTATAAATACACCATGGCTACTATGCAGCCATAAAAAAAAAAAAGAACAAAGTTATGTCCTTTGCAGCAACATGGATGCAGCTGGAGGCCATTATTCTAAGTGAATTAATGCAAGAACAGAAATACTGCATGTTCTCATTTATAAGTGGAAGCTAAACATTAGGTACACATGGACATAAAGATGGCAACAACAGACACCAGGGACTACTGAAGGAAGGAGAAATGGGGGGAGCAAAGGTCGTAAAACTATTAGGTACTATGCTCACTAGCTGGGTGATGGGATCATTCATTCCCCAAACCTCACCATCACAGTGTACTCATGTGACAAACCTGCACATGTACCTCCTGAATCTACAATAAAAGTTGAAATTATTTTTTTAAAAGTTACCACTAAAATCATACTTAATGATGAAATAATAAATGCTTTACTCATTAAAAATTAGGAACAAGACAAAGATGTCTGCTCTCACCACTCACATTCAACCTGATACTGGAAGTCATAGCCCATGTACTATGGCAGAAGAAGAAAGAAAGAGGGAGAGGGAGAGGGAAAGAGAGAAAGAAAGAGGGAGGGGGAGAGAGAGAGGGGAAGGGAAGGGAAGGGAAGGGAAGGGAAGGGAAGGGAAGGGAAGGGAAGGGAAGGGAAGGGAAGGGAAGGGAAGGGAAGGGGAAGGGGAAGGGGATGGGAAGGGAGAAGGGAAAGGGAAAGGGAGAAGGGAAAGGGAAAGGGAGAAGGGAGAAGGGAAAGGGAGAAGGGAAGGGAAGGGGAAGGGAAGGGGGAGTGGAGAGAAAGGGGAGGGGGAAGGGAAGGGGGAGTGGAGAGGGAGGGGAGGGGAGGAGAGAAGGAAAGGAAAGGTCATTAGAAAAGAAGAAATAATCTTGTACCTACATACCTATTTACAGATATCATGACTGTCTAAATAGAAAATCTTCAAAAATGCTTTTAAAACCAATAAGAGAGTTCAGCATGGTTGCTGGATATAAGATCAACATACTAAAAATCAATCACAGAAGTAACATATACTAATCATACTCACAATTGCTCCAAATGAAATAAAATATTTAGGTATAAATGTAACAAAACATATATGGGATTATATATATATAGTATGCTGAAAATTAGAAAATGCTAATGAAAGAAATCAAAGGAGAGCTGAACAAACACCTAAGTAGACATAAAGTATTCATAAACTAGAAGATGCCACATACGAAAATGTCAGTTCTTCCCAGATTCATCTAGCAGTTTACTATCATTTCTATCAGAATCTCAGATAGAGGTTCTTAAAATAGTTAAGTGTTTTTCTTTGTTTTGGTAGATAGACCCACTTATTCCATATATTCTAAAATTTAAGTGAAAAAGCAAAGCCCTAAAATAGCTGAATCAATTATTGATTGACTGAGACAAAGTTTTACTCTTGTTGCCCAGGCTGGAGTGCAGTGGTGTGATTTCAGCTCACTGCAACCTTTGTCTCCAGGGTTCAAGTGATTCTCAGGCCTTAGCCTCCTAAGTAGCTGGAATTACAGGCATGTGCCACCTTGCCTGGCTAATTTTGTATTTTCAGTAGAGATGGGGTTTCACCACGTCAGTCAGGCTGGTCTCGACCTCCTGCTAAATCAATTTTTTAAAAGAAGAATCAAGTGGGAGAAATCACTCTGCCCAGTTGCTATGATCTTAATTTTTATGTCCCCTCAAAACTGATTGATTGAAATCTTAATCCCTACGGTGATGGTATTAAGAGGTAATTAAGTCATTGGGAGGTAACTGCATCCTGAGGGCTCTGCCCTCATGAATGGGATTAGTGCCCTTACAAGAGCCCTGAGAGAGCTCATTCACATGCTTCCACCATATAAAAATACAGCAAGAAGACAACATCTATGAGGAACAGGCCCTCACCAGACACCGAATCTGCTTGTGCCTTGATCTTGACTTTCCCAGACTCCAGAACTATAAGAAATAGATTTCTGTTGTTTAAAAATTACCCAGTCTAAGGTATTTTGTTACAGAAGCCTGAGTTGACTAAGACATCAGTGTATGGCTTATTATATTTCCACAGTTATTAAGAGAGTGTGGTATTTGCAGAGAGATGGATACAGAGATGAATGGAACGCCTAGATAACCCAGAAATAGTCCCATACAAATATGCCCATTTGAGTTTTTTAAGAGATAGGGTCTTGCTGTGTTGCCCATGCTGTAGTGTAGTGGCTATTCACGGGCAAGATTCCACTACTGATCAGTACAGAAGTTTTGACCTGCTCCATTTCTGACCTGGGGTAGTCCTGATGGTCCCCCACTCCTGGGAGGTCACCATTTGGATGCCAAACTTAGTGCAGACACCTGGTTGGCATAGTGTACTATAGCCTAGGACTCAGGGTCCTGAGTACCTGGGACTATAAGCACTTCCCACCATGCCCAGCTCAACTGAGTTTTAACACACATACCAAAGAAATTCAACAGATGAAGGGTGGTCTTTCAGCACATGGTGCTGGAACAACTGAACATTCATAGGAGATGAAAAAACAACAACAAATAACCTCAATCTAAACCTTACACTTTATACAAAAATTAACCTAAAATGGATTATGGACTTAAGAGTAAAATGTAAAATGTAAAACTTTTCTTTTTGACATGGAGTGTCACTCTGTTGCCCAGGCTGGAGTGCAGTGGCACACTATCTCTGCTCACTGCAACCTCTGTCTCCTGGGTTCAAGCCATTGTCCTGCCTCAGCCTCCTGAGTAGCTGGGATTACAGCCACACACCACCATGCCTGGCTAATTTTTTCATATTTTTGGTAGAGATGGGGTTTCACTATGTTGGTCAGACTGGTCTAAAACTTTTATAAGGGAACATTGGATTTGGGAGGCCATGTCAAGCAGATCACTTGAGGTCAGGGGTTCAAGGCCAGCCTGGCCAACAAGGCAAAACCCCATGTCTACTAAACACACAAAAATCAGCAAAGGGTGGTTGTAGTCACCTGTAATCTGAGCTCCTTGGGAGGCTGAGGCAGGGGAACTGCTTGAACCCAGAAGGCAGAGGCTGCAGTGAGCCAAGATTGTACCACTGCATTCCAGCCTGGGCAACAGAGTGACAGTCCATCTCAAAAATTTAAAGAGAAAGAGAGAGAAAAAAAAAGAAAGAAAAAGAGAGAGAGGAAGGAAGGAAGGAAAAAAGAAAGGAAGGAAGGAAGGAAGGAAGGAAGGAAGGAAGGAAGGAAGGAAGGAAGGAAGGAAGGGAGGGAGGGAGGGAGGGAGGGAGGGGGGAAGAAAAGGAAAGGAAAGGAAAGGAAAGGAAGGAAGAAAAAGAACAGAAAAGAAAAGGAAGAAATGAAGGAAGGAAGAAGGGAGGGAGAAAGGGAAAGGGGGGAGGGAGGGAGCAAAGGAGAGAGGAAGGGAAGGAAGGAGGGAGGGAAGGAGGGAGGATGGATACTGGAGAAAGTCTTCAGGACCTAGGACTAGGAGAAGAGTTCCTAGACATGACATCAAAAACACAATTAATAAAAGAAGGACATTGATAAATTGGTTGTCTTAGTTCATTTTGCATTACTATAACAGAATACTAGAGACTGAGTAATTTATAAAGAAAAGGCTTATTTAGCTCAGCTCTGTAGACTGAGAAGTTCTAGGGCATGACCCTGGCTTCTGGTGAGGGCTTTCTCACTGTCGTAACATGGTAGAGAACATCAAAGGGAAAGCAGACACATGCAAAGAGGCAAAACCCAAGTCACCCTGGTTTTTAACAACCCACTGTCATTGGAACTCACGCATTCCTGTGAGAACCAATCCAGTCTTGCCAGAGCAAAAATTCACTCACTACAGCAAGAACTGCACCAAACCATGCATGAGTGATCCACCCCCATGACCCAAACAACTCCCACCAGGCTCCACTTCCCACCACCACCTCATTGAGGATCAAATTTCAATATGAGTTTTGGTGGCGACAAGCTCAAACCATAGCATCAGCCTCAACAAAACTAAGACTTTTCCTATGTGCAAGACTTAAGATGCTGAAAAGACAAGCCTCAGGCTGAAAGAAAATATTTGCAAACCACATCTACAACAAGATGTGCAAAAAACTCAAAACTCAACATTAAAAACAAAAACAATCTAATTAGAAATGGGCAAAAGACACGAAGGAAATTTCACTGAAGAGGATATATGATAGCAAATAAGCACACAAAAAGACGTTCAACATCATTAGCCATAAGGGCAATGCAAATTAAAACTACGATGAGTTATCAACACATACCTATCAGAATGGCTAATGTAAAAAATAGTGAGAACACCAAATGCTGATGGCAGTGGAGAAAATGAATCATTCATGCATCACTAGGGGAAATACGTAACAGCACAGGCACTCTGGAAGACAGCTGGTAGTTCCCTTAAAAACTAAACATGCAGCCAAGCCCAGCAGTTCACAACTGTAATCCCAGCACTTTAGGAGGCTGAGGCAGGTGGATCACCTGAGGTCAGGAGTTTGAGATCATTCTGGCCAACATGGTGAAACCCCATCTCTACTAAAAATACAAAACATTAGCCAGGCGTGGTGATACATGCCTGTAATCCCAGCTCCCCAGGAGGCTGAGGCAGGAGAATTGCTTGAACCCTGGAGGCAGATTGCAGTGAGCCAAGATTGCACCATTGCACTCCAGCCTGAGTGACAGAGCAAGTCTCCATCTCAATAAAAAAGAAAAAAAAAAACTAAACATACAACCCATTAATTCCACTCCTGGGCTTTTTAACAGAGAAATGAAGACTTATGGTTATACAAAAGCATGTACATGAATGTTCACAGAAGGTATTTAAATTAGCCAAAAACTGGAAACAACCTAAATGTCCTTCAGTAAGAATGCTTAAACAAACTGTGGTATATCCATATGTTGGAATGCTACTTCACAGTAGAAAAAAAATGAGTAACTGATCCATAAAACTTGGATGTATCACAAGGGAATTATGCATTCTGAATTTAAAAGCCTAGCTCACAAGGTCACGTACTGCCTGATTCCATTTATATAGCATTCCCAAAATAACAAAGTTATGGAGATGGAGAACAGATTAGTGGTTGCCAGGAAGTTAGGAATGGTGTGGGAGGGAAGTAAGAATGCCATAAAGAGGTGGCACCAGGGAAATCCTTCAAGTGATGAGTCAATCTTTTATCTTCATTGTGGTAGTAGTTACACAAGTCTACATCTATGATAGAGTTACATAGAACTACCCACACATACACACACACACACACACACACACACACATACACATACACACACACAAGTGCATAGAAACCTGATGAAACTAAATGCACTCTGTGGATTGTACCAACATCAATTCTCTGATTTTTACATTGCACAAAAGTTATATAACATGTACCATTAGGAAGAACTGAGTGAAGAGTACATGAAACCCTCTATTTTTTGCAACTTCCTGTGAATCCATAGTTATTTCAAACTAAAAGGTTAAATCTTCAAAAATGGGCAAAAGATCTTATACAAACACACTACCATAAAAATATATATGAATGGCATCTAAGCACATAACAAATAATCAACATCATTAGTGATCAGGGAAATGCAAATTACAACTATCATGAGACACCACCTCATACCACTAGAACAGCTAAAATAAAATAGACAGACGTGGACAAAACGTGTGGCTACTGAGCTCTTTAACATGTTTGGTGAGATTGTATAGCGATACTACTTTGGAAAACAGTTTAGCCATTCCCTTTGAAGTTAAATATAACACATACCATATTACCCAGCAACTCTACTCCTCAGTCTTAAGTATTTGCCAAGGGAAATAAGACATTTGTCCACAAGAAAGATGTGCACAAGAATGTTCATTTGGCTATTCAGAATAGGCAAAATCTGGAAACAATCTAAATGTCCATTAAAGGAGAATGGGTAGAAATACCTTATAGCATGGATGAATCTCAAAACTGTTACGTTGCATGAAAGAGGCCAGACACAGAAGAGTGTGTACCACATGATTTCATGTAAGTGAAATTATAGAACAGACAAAATTAAGTTCTAGTGATAGATACTGAAACAGTAGTTGTTTTGGGCAAAGAGAGAGGAAGTGGAGGTGAATTGATTGAAAAGGGGCATGGAAAACCTCACTGGAGTGATGGAAATATTCTATATCTTCATTGAATTACTAGTTATATAGGTGTAGACCTTTGCCCAAAGTCATCAAACTACATTTACATACAAATTTATTGTATGTAAATTATGCCTCAATTTTTAAAAATAAAGCCAAATTACTCTGAGTACATTCCCTGGCCAGTGAAATTAAACTCAGAATTAATAACAAAAATATAACTGAAAAGTCTGTGTGTGAATGGAAATTAAAGAAATACATTTCCAAAACATGTGAGTCAAGAATAATAATTAAAATAGAAATTTAATAGTATCTTAAACTCAGTGATAATAAAACCTTAAACACCAAAACTTGCTAAATGCTGCTAAAACATCAGAAGAAAATGTTATGACCTTAAATGCACATATTACCAAAAATAAAAAAAAGCTAAAAAAACCATCTCAAGAATTTAGAAAAGAAATATCAAAAACAAAACAAGAGTTACATAAGAAAACAGCAGACAATAATGAAGTAAAAATGTAATGTAGATAATAAAGTCAAAAATTGGTTCTTTAAAAATAAAGATATATCGTATAATCCTCTGGTGAAATTAACCAAGAAACAAAGAGAGAAGCAGCAAATAACCAACATAAGGAAAAAAGAAAGAGGCACCACTACAGATCCTACCCATATCAAAAAGGTCAAAAGAATACAATACAAACAACTTTGTACCAAAATATTTTAGTTTAGAGAAAATAACGATACCTAGTAACGTAAAAATCCTAAAACTGACACAAGAAGAAATGGGAGATATGAGCAGTCCCATGACTGTTTTAATAAATAAATTATAACTTAAAATCTTCACACAAAAGAAATACCAGGCTCAAGAGGCTTTTCCAGTAAATTAAACCAAAAAATTGGTGGTGGCGGTGGGGGGACAAAGTTATAAAAAGTATTGGTTTTCTATTGCTGCATAACAAATTACCACAAGCAACTTACACACATTTATTATCTCACAGTTTTCATGGATCAGGAATCTGGGCACAGCTTAACTGGGTCCCCTGCTCAGGTCTCATAAGGCTGCATGCAAGCCAGGTGTCAGCAGGACTACAGTGTCATCAGATGCTTGACTCGGGAAACTCTGCTTTCAGGTTCCCCCACATTGTCAACAGAATTGAGCTTGTTACATCTATACGGCTGAGTCCCCATTTTTCTCATCATTTACAGATTGCCTTCCATTCCCTGCTACATGGCCCTCTCCATAGACACTCACACAAACTTTTTTGCTTCTTTAAGACTAGCAGGCCCTCCCTCCAAAAGTAACTATGTGAGATGATAGATAGGTTAATCTGCTTCACTATAGCGACCACTTTACTATCTATATGTATCCTATAACATGTTTTAAACCTCAAATGTATATAGTAAAATTTCTTTAAAAAACCAAGAGGAAGGTCTTTCTCTTCAGTCTAAGACAGTGCTATATAAAGAAACATAACCACAGAAGTGACATGCCATCATCTTTGCCATATCCTATTGTTTAGAGGCAAGTCACAGGTTCCACTCTTACTCAAGGGAAGGGGATTGTACAAGAAGATTCTGGATCACTGGGGTTTGCCTGACACATTGAGTCAAATGGGGTAACTGAAGCTAAATCTACAGGAACAGTTAAGTGTAAAATGCTGATTCATTTTTTACTTTATTAGATTAACTATGCTCGTTAAAGTTTCTAGGGTAACCACTAAAAGGACATAACTAAGATCTATAACCCTAATGGGGACCAGTGAGAATGAGATTCCACAGTACAAACGAAAATAAGAAAGAAGGAAAAAAAAAAAAAATGAAGGGCTAGGTGCATTGGCTCACATCTGTAAACTCAGCACTTCTGGAGGCCAAGGTAAGAGGATCACTTGAGCTCAGACCTGCCTGGGCAACATGGCAAAACCTCATCTCTACAAAAAATACAAAAATTAGCCAGGCATGGTGACACATGCCTATAGTCCCAGCTTCTTGGGAGGCTGAAGTAGAAGGATCACTTAAGCCCGGGAGGTCAAGGCCATAGTGAGTCATGATTGTGCCACTGCACTCCAGCCTGGGCAAGATCCTGTTTCAAAAAAAAAAAAAAAAAAAAAAGAAGGATATGAAGAAAATTGGACAAGTAGAAAATGTAAAATAAGATAATATTAATAAATCCAAATTTATTGTAAAAACAGTAAACAAAATAGATCAATTAACTTTCCAGTTAAAAGATAAAGTTTGTACAACTGAATTCTTAATAATCTAGCTACAAGCTACCTGTAAGAGGCATTCCTAAAAAATAGAAACACAGAACGTCTGAAAGCAAAGGTTGGAAAATACATATACCATCAAAATATTATCCTAAAGAAAGGAGAATAGATAAATATACTGTGATTTGGTCATAAAATAGAATACTGACCAGCAGTGAAAACGAGTGAGCCACAGATACACTTAACAGAATGGATTAAATCAGTCACTGAAGAATGCACTCAGTATGATGCCACCTAAATACATTTCAAAAACATTCAAAACTAAATAATATATTGTTTTGACAGATACACATGTGGTAAGTTATTTAATAAAAGAAAACAAAAAACATAAAATTTAGGATGCAGGAATCTCCAGAGGTGGCAAAGGGATTTGCAAGATATACATAAGAGTTCTCAAGGTTGTTACAATGAAAAGTTGGTAATTATTTTGAACTAAATAATAATAACACACAATATTTAAAAATAAGTTCTTAAGCCTGATGCACAGTAGATGTATATTCATTTTATTTTTATCCTTTATATGTGCATATGTAGAATATTTTTTAAAATGTATTTAAAATTCAATAACTCTTTAAAATTTACTGAAAGCCTGATAGTATATTCTTTTCTTGACCCAGGGGAAAAGTATAATGAATGGAACCATGAAAAGAAAGACCTTTCCCCAAGATCGCCATGAACTTCACACAAGCTCAGAGCATCCCACATAGTCGAGTCTCCACGGACACAGCTCAACCAAGACACAGAACTCCTCACAACCACTGCAGCCAGGAGATCCACTCATGCTGGGACTCGAAGCAGGATCAAGGAATCCTTGCTTCTTTTTGTCTTTCTGGGGAACCTGGTAGCTGTCTGTCCCCCTCAGAACATCTCAGAATTCTTGTCCAGGTAAGAAATTTCCCAACAATTCTGTCTCTAACCAGGATACTATATGATAAGGTCTGTTTCTCATTCAACACATTATTGTAAGTGCCTATCATGTGTCAGACTGTGAATTAACTGCTTGCATTACCATAGTGAAATGTGACAAACAGGGTCTTACCCTTAGATGCCCAGAGCCTAAGAGGGCTACCGACAAGCGAATGAGCAAATACAATGGAGAGTGTCAAATGTAATGAGCTTGTGAGTTCCATGTACCAGGAAAACAGGGGAAGGTTCCCAAACTGAGTGGCCATTAGGGATGCTTGCCAGAGGAACTGGCAACTAAGCTGTGAAGACAAAGGGCTCTGTAATGCCATCCTCCCAGCTTCAACCTGACTTACATTCAGTAACATGTATGGACCTGTCACTTGACTATCAAACCTTCCATGGCTTCTGTTGTATATTCAGCCTCCAATAGCCACTGGGATGCTGAGCTCCATTGCTTTACACTCTGCTGTGGGAATTAAGGTCTTCCTTTGTGTTATCCCAAGGTAGCCTCCTTCTAGCCTCAGGGAGGATGGTACAGGGAGCATCCCTATTGACGAAGCGGCCTCGGCTTCCTGCCTTGCTCTGCAACATGACCAAGGGAGTTGGTCTGGTCCTATGGGTCCACTGCACATGGAGGGTGGAAGGAACTGGATAGCAGGACTCTCATCATTCCCCCTGGACTCTGCCCACCAGAAGCATCCTGAGCTAAATGCAGGCTCTTGACCCCAGGCAGCCCAAGCTGGGGTGTCAGGGGAGGAGGCAGGAGGATGGAGAAAGTGGGAGTGTTTATCTGCAGTGGGACTTCCAGTGGAGAGACTGGCTCCAAATCCATCTAGCTGTGTGGTCTTAGGCAAATCATATCACCTAGGTGGGCCTCACTGTCCTTATCTGTGAATTGGGCTTAGACAATACCTGCCTCTCCAGATGGAAGTAGGGTTCACCCTACTTCATTCGAGGGAAGCGTTCTGAGATGTACAAAGCTCTGCCTTTATTCTCAAGTCTGGCCAGAGTTTCTTAGCTCTTCTTCCCCCACTTAAGGCAGAAACTTCCTCCCTCCACCCAGACCAGACCAGGACTAACATGCTTCCTGACTCTCAACTCCCACGAAGCCTCCTGAGGGGGCTCAGAAGCCAAGTGCAGAGTGAACAAGGAGGAGGGATGTGAGCCGCCGGGGCTTCCCTTCCGTATTTGGACCAGAACCATTCTCAATCTCTTGGGAGGGAAGGCAGCTGCACCCAGATTCCAAAACCTCCTTCCAGAGCCTTTCCTAGGGCTTGTTCAGACAGGAAGTCAGCCCAGGGGTTTTCCAATTGCCCAAAGGTGCTATGCACCCCATCACCAGCAGGTGGCGCCCGGGAATCAACCACCGCCTGTGTCTCCACTCCGCGGCTCCTGACACAGCTCTTACCTCCTAAGTGCCGAGGCTGAAACAGGAAGGACCTCATCGGAGATCATCCAGGCCAGCTTCCTTAACGTTTTGAAGGTCACAGGCCCCTTTGAGAAACCGATAAAAACTACTGACCCTCTCCCTGGAAGAATGCCCAAGCACATCCACTCAATATGGTCATACAGACTCAGAACACACTTGGACCCCACACACACCACCCAAGGATGCCCTAGGATTTCTTATAATCCCACCCAGGAAACCTGCCCCATCAGCTAGCCCCTCAAGGTCGAGAAGCTAAATCAGGCCCAGCACCTCCGCTCCCAGCAGTCAGCCCACGCCTGTGTTTATCCTGGTGATACCAGTCAACAGCTTCAACAAAGGAGGCTGAAAGAAAGCCAAGGTCATCTTGTTGGAAGACAGGGGTTTCTGAAAGTGTGTTTGGCAGGCGGGGTGGGGGGTACTTTGCGACTTGGAAGATTATGAGCTGACTGATTGTCTAGGAACCTCAAGCCTGGAATTTTAAAAAACTATGCCAGGCACAGTGGCTCATGCCTGTAATCCCAGCACCTTGGGAGGCCAAGGCAGGAGGATCACTTGAGGTCAGGAGATCAAGATCAGCCTGACCAACCCCATCTCTTCTAAAAATACAAAAATTAGACAGGTGTGGTGGTGTGTGCCTGTAATTTCAGCACCTCGGGAGGCGAAGGCAGAAGAATTTGCTTGAACCTAGGAGGCAGAGGCTGCAGTGAGCCAAGATCATAACACTGCACTCCAGCCTGGGCAACAGAGACCCTGTTTAAAAAAAAAAAAAAAAAAAAAAAGTCAATAACTAATGCTCTTTTTCCCAAAAGGAATCATGGCCCTACAGAGTACAGAGAGGGAGGGCAGCACTGAAGAGGGAGGGAGCATGGGGAGGCAGGACTTAGGATGCAGGAGAAACTGCCCCCTTCTCTGTGCCCTGTGGACCCCTCTGGAGGTCTCTAGGAGCCCATACACGTCACACAACAGGCCACAAGGCATTGACTCCTGGGGTGGCTGAATTACCCCTAACAAGACTGTAAACTAACAGTCCAGGAGAATGAATGAAAGGGCACAAATTAAATGCTGGGAGAATCATGGACTGACAGAATGAAGTAGACCAGCAGAAACAGACGTCTCAGTCACCTTCCCCAGCTTCTCCCTGAACCTTCTATGTCAGCCAGCCTGGTCTAGGCCTGGGCTCATTCGCTGTTGTGCCCCGAGTGCTGCTGTGGGGCAGGCTCTGGGGGTGTTTGGGGTGTGCTGATGATGACAATCCCATCCTTGTACTTCGAGAGCTCCCCACTGAGCAGGCGAGACAGACAATATGTAAATAACTGCCATGTGAGCAGCACCGAGGAGAGGAGTTCTTCCAGCTGGGGTGGTCAGCGAAGGCATCACAGAGGGAAGGGGCTTGAGGAAATAGGGTCCCCAGGGGTGGTAGGTGAGATGACAGAAGCAATGGCACAGAGGCCAGCAGGCACGAGCCGGAGGCAGCAACAAAGCACCACTTCCACAGCACCCCCACCCCAGGGTATCTTCCTGCCATCAAACCTCAGTTTCATTGTGATCCAAGTCTTCCATTCTGCCCACTCCCCGCAGCCACCAATGCACCTCACAAACGTGGGCGCCCTCTATGCTAGAACATCAGAGGAGAGGTGGGCATTCCCACAGGACACATTCTATAAATGCTCCATGTGCCACGCACTATTCAAGGCCCTGTCTGGGGCCCAAGAGACACAACAGTGAAAAGGAAAACAATGCCTTGCCCTCATTTGCACTGGCAAAGCGCTTCTTAGAGTAAGATCTCTGTTCCCAACCACCTCCCAGGTTCCCACCCTCCTCATTTTATTATCTTGCACTGTATCTCTTGGAAATGGACCCAAAGACCCAAGAGGGCTTCTGTCAATACGGAGGATAATGGAGCTGTCAGCCTCTCTAGGTCTCTAACTATTTGGTTAATGCCACCAATAAATGTAGGAAGTAGGTCTTGTTTCAAATATTGATCATAAATACTCGGAACTCCAAATGCTGAAGTCATGAATGCTCATATTTTCACTGTAAGTAACAGAACCCCAAATCAAACTAGCTTCAGCACAGTGAAAATTGTTTGTAAGGAACTAAGTGCAGTCACTTTGGGAGGCCAAGATGGGCGGATCACTTGAGGCTGGGAGTTCAAGACCAGCCTGGCCAATATGGTGAAGCCTTGTCTCTACTAAAAATATGAAAAAAAAAAAAAATTAGCCCGGTGTGGTAGCTACTTGGAGCTACTTGGGAGACTGAGGCAGGAGAATCACTTGAACCCAGGAGGCAGAGGTTGCTCAGTGAGCCAAGATCCCACCACTGCAGTCCAGCCTGGGCGGGACAGAGCAAGACTTCATCTCAAAAAAAAAAAAAAAACTAAATGCAAGGATGAATTGGGGCTCAGAAACAACTGGAATTGGGGGGTTCACTCTCCCCACATCATTCATGCTCTACACAGCTCCGTTCCTTCAGTCTTTCTCTTTCTTCGGATTACCTTTTCCAAGACATGTAGAAAAAAAATGTGAACAAGGCAGATTTTTCTTAGTCCCTGCCCTGAAGTCCAGGAAAGGGACAGATGGGTCCAACCTGAGCCAGGGTGCTCACCCCCATGTCTGTCAGTTGTCATCTGAGATAAGGATGAGACAATAGTTCCTAACACAACCTTATGGATGGAGTGGAGGAGAAGTAATTCTGTGCAGATGACGCCCAATAGGGCACTTGGTGATCTAGTCCAACCTCTCAATTTTCCGAGGAAATTGAGGTACAAATAGGGATGACTCCTTGTCCAGTGAATTAATCACTAAACTCAAGGATTTCTGGAGTTCTTTGCAGGATTGAGCATCGATCAGATTTCCAGTGAATTGAGTGAATGCATGCCTAACTCACACTCATAAATGGTAAAATATTCATGTGATACACTTCCAAGGGTTGACTTAACTTACACGAGGGTGACTTTCCTTTTCCCAAAGCCACAGCCTGATGCTGCCTCAACCTTGCACAGCCAGAGAATGAGGAACTCTTGGTGAAGACATTCTCAGGAGAAGCAAAGATTCCCATGAGACATCTAAATGGTTGCCATTTAAACTTCTCCTGACTGAACCTCTTTGTAAATGGGTTGCACACTGCTCTGTCTTCTTTAAGAACGGGCACTCAACAGAGTTAAGGCTTTTCTTAACATTTCAGCGTCGTTCACGTATTGCTCGATTGTTCGCTAGATGACAGACACTGTTCTATCACTAGGAATAACAACAGTGGCCAAGGCAGACGTGGTCACTGTCTTACAACTGAGTGAGGAAAAACACTAATAAATATTTATGCCCATAATTCATCATAGTTGGGATGCAGGCAAGAAGGAATATCACATTGTGACAATCTGAAGTTATCAAGAGGGGATCTGAAGGAGAGAAAAGAAGACAAGAAAGGTTTATTTGAGGAAGCGATGTTAGGTTAAGACCAGAGGAGGGTAAGAGGAAGTCAGTGGAGAAGAAGGAAAGGGAAAGAGCTTCAGAGAGAGGGAACAGCCATTGTGAAGGTGGGAGGTGGGTGAGAAGAGATGTGCCTGGGGGAAGCCAGTATGGCTGGAGCAGGGCCCCATGAACAGTGGCCATTGGTTTGGACTGACTGCAGAGGTCCCCTCAAGGCTACTGCCGAGATCAGGCACCAGGTAGAAATGATGCCACCTGCTCTTGGAAGAGATGGGAAGACCCGCCCTGTCAAACCCAAGACAGACACCAGCTACTCACAGAGTACTCTGCTGTGTGGGTGCCTGGGGATGGCTCACTTGGGTTGAGTGGCATATTCTGTCATGTTTCTGCTATTCAGAACTGCCACACAACTATAGGATAATAGATTTGGAAAGCTCCCAAAGAAACTGTCCAGAGCAGGAGTTATGATCCTGGTTGCACCATAGGATCACTTGGGATACTTGGAAAAATACCTATACTCAGACCCTACCCCAGGTCAATTAAATATCCAGGCAAGGAATTACGGTGTAGGTGTTTTGTAAAGCTTGTGGGTGATTCTAATAAGTAGACAGGGTTGAGAATCACTATCTTAGTGTAATCCTCTTTTTTAAAAAAACAAAGAGCTGAAGCCCCTCTACACAATTATTAATTTTAGAAATGTGCCCATATTCACATTATACACCAATAGGGAGTGAAGAAGGAATAGAAGTCATGGAAATCTAGTGTTTAAAATATGGTAGAACTACGGGGAAAGTGGATCCCACTCTGTCTTTCTTCATTTAGAAAAGCACTATTAAAAAGGTTGATTAATAAGTTTTATTATGTAAAAAAACAGTATTATGTATAGCCCCATGAAAGAGAATGAAGTTGGACCCCTTCCTTACACCATACACAAAAATTAACTCATAATGGACCCAAGACTTAAATGTAAGCTAAAATTTAAAACAAAACTCTTAGAATAATATATATGAGTAAATTTTCATGACCTTGAGTTAAGCACAACCTTCTTAGATACAACATCAAAAGCACAAATAACAAAAGAAAAAATAGATGAATAGACTGCATTAAAATTACAAAGTTCTGTGATACAAACAATACCATCAAGAAAGAGAAAGTACCCTCAGAATAAGAGAAAATATCTGAAAATTATATTATCTCATAAGGAGCTTGGATCCAGAATATACAAAGAGCTCTTTCAACTCCATAATGAAAAAGACAAATAACCCAATTTAAAAATGGGCAAAGAATCTGAATAGCCACTTCTTCAAAGAAGATCTATAAATGGCCAGTGAGCACAGGGAAGGATGCCCAACATCATTAGCTATTTATGGAACGGAAATCAAAACCACAGTGACATACTACTTCACACCCACTGGGGTGGCTATAAGAAAAAAGACAGAAAATGTGGTGTGGTTATAGTGAAATTGGAACCTTTGTATATGTTAGTGAGAGTGTAGCCACTTTGGAAAACAATGTGTCATTTTCTCAAAATGTTAAACATAGGGTCACCCTATGAACCAGCCATTCCACTCTTAAGTATATACCGAAGTACAAATGCCCACATAAAATCCTGTACACCAGTGGTCCCCAGCCTTTCTGGTACCGGGGACCAGTTTCATGGAAGACAATTTTTCCACAGACTGGGGAGGGGGCGATGGTTTCAAGATGATTCAAGTGCATTACCCTTACTGTGCACTTTATTTCTATTATTACATTAATATACAATGAAATAATTATACAACTCACCGTAATGTAGATTCAGTGGGAGCCCTGAGCTTGTTTTCCTGCAGCTAGACAGTTTTCTCGGGGGTGTTGGGAGACAGTGACATATCATCAGACATTAGATTCTCATAAGGAGTGTGCAACTTAGACCCTTTGCATGTGCACTTCACAATAGGGTTCTCTGGTGTGCGCTGTATCCCAAACTGCACAAGGGTTCAAAGACCTAAGAGGGAACAGTGGGATAAAGACACAAATAGAAACATAGAGAAAGCTGGGCCAGGTAGTCCAGGAGGTAAAGGATGTCAGTCTCGCTGACCCGGACCTGTCTCAGTGTACTTTATTTGTTCTCAAAGCACATAGCAGAGGGAGGGTGCAGTTACTTAGAACAGCCTGTGGTTATTATTCTCATACTTCAGTTAACATACTTCAGCTAACAACTATCTTGCAGCAAGGTCAGTGAAAGCTGGTTATCTCTCTAGACCCATCTGCTCTACCCCAAGACATATACATCCTTCCATTATGGTTTCACTTCTCTGGAGTTCACCCAAAGTTCACAGTAGCCTTGCTGCTGATCCCCCCAGAGGGAGTGGGCTACGCTGGCTCTCTACAGGGTTCATGCTCCGATGAGTCTAATGCCTCTGCTGATCTAACAGGAGGTGAAGCTCAGGAGGTAATGCAAGCAATGATGAGCAGCTGTGAATACAGACGAAGCTTCACTCAACACTCACCACGCACCTCCGCTGGGCAGCCTGGTTCCTAACAGGCCATGGACTGCTATCCCTGCTATAGACAAATGTTGAGGATCCCTGATTTACATGAATGTTCGTGTCAACAGCATTCATAAAGCCAAAAAATAAACAACCCAAACGTTCATCAGCTGATAAATGGATAAACAAAATGTAGCATATCTGTGCAATGGAATATCATTCAGCCATAAAAAGGAAGGGAGGGTTGATATATACTACAACATAAATAAATTTTAAAAACATTATGCTAAGTGAAAGAAGCCAGAAGACCACATATCAAATGATTTCATTTATATGACATGTCCAGAAAAGGCAAATCTATAGAGACAGAAAGTAGATTAGCAGTTGCTAGGGCTGAGAGGGTGGAGGGAGATGGGGAGTGGTCACCACACTAGTGCCCATGCAGGGTTTCTTTTTAGGGCGATAAAAGTGCTCTAAAATTAATTGTGCTGAAAATTGTACAACTCTTGTGAACATACTAAAAACCATTGAATTGTACAATTTAAATGAGTGAATTGTATGGTATGTGAATTGTATTTCAATAAAGATGTTTTTTAAAAACAGTGTTAGCTAGACATGGTGGCTCATACCTATAATAGCAGAACTTTAGGAGGCCAAGATATGAGGATCACTTGGGAGTGATCAGGAGGGCCAGGGTTTTGAGATCATCCTGGGCAACACAGCGAGATCTCATCTCTCCAAAAATTGTTTTAAATTACCTGGGTGTGGTATGCTCCTGTAGTCTTAGCTACTCAGAAGGCTGAGGCAGGAGGATTACTTGAGCCCAAGAGGTCAAGACTCCAGTGAGCTATGATTGTGCCACTGTACTGTAGCCTGGGTAACAGAGCAAGACCCTGTCTCTAATAAAACAAAACAAACAAAACAAAGACAGTGTTATATCTTACTTCCTTATTCTGAATGGAATTGGGCCATTGGTTTCTTACGTTTTAGGTTTTCCATTCTTTTCCTTCTTTTAACATTTCAATCCCACTCACCTACCTGAACTTGTGTTTCTTTTCTGCTCTGACTCCCTCTCCCGCCTCTCTCTCTCCTTTTTTCTCCCTCTCTCCCTCCCTCTTCAAGAAAAGAATTACAGGATATTCTCAGAAGCGTTGTCTTTGCAGATTTGTTCATGCAAAGAACTGATAGGCCACCAAGCAAGTGGCTTTCCAGTGAGTCAGTGAGAAACAGCTGAGCTTCACAACTTCCTCCTTGTCAAAACTGAGTTAGGCCAGGTGCAGTGGCCAAGGTGGAAGGATCACTTGAGCCCAGGAGTTCAAGGCCAGCCTAGGCAACATAGCAAGACTGCCTCTCTACAAAACATCAAAAAAATTAGCCAGGCATGGGGACACATGCCTGTGGTATCAGCTATTTGGGAGGCTGAGGCGGGAGGATCACTTGAGCCCGGGATGCTTCAGTGAGCCGTGATTGCACCACTGCACTCCAACCTGGGTGACACAGCAAGACCCTGTCTCAAAAAATAAAATCAAAAAATTAAAACTATGAGTTACCCAAGTGTATTGTGCACATCACTTAGATTTGTCTTCAAAGAAAAAAAGGGGGGAATGGCCTTATTCCTAAGGCATTAGAGCCTATGGCCATATTGATTCCCTGGGAAGTGAAATAGTTTAGGAAGAAGACTTTTCTGAAATATTATCATACCTAAGTACCCTATCCCCTAAAGAGGGTCAAGTAATGTTAAGGCAAGTAATGACAAGAAGAAGACACCAATGGATGCAGGAGGATTGCATTTCCCAAGTGCAGCAGATGGTATTTTTCAAAAACTGCCGCAGCAACCTTTCTGATCCCTCATGGATTTCCTGACTATTGGACAACTCTCCTACAAAAGGTGAAGTCTAATTCTGTTCCCCTGGACTATCCTGCTCAGCTCCCTTGGGGACTTGTTCTAAGGAATAAAATCTGGTGGAAGTGACTCAGTGGTTTCTGATGTGAGCTTAGAAAAGGTGATATCGTTTCTATATGGTATCTCTCTCTCTCTCTCCTTCCCTCTCTCCCCCTCTCTCTTCTATTCACTGGAATCGAGTCACGACATCTATCCCATGCTCCAGAGGAAGGGATTATCCAAGGGTGAAAATCCCAGGAGCCATCTCAGAAGCTGCCTGTGCACTGAGCAAAATGAGTGTTTTGCTTATTTTAATCCACTAAGTTTTGAGATGTTTTGTTATGCAGTATAAGGTAATGGGAAAACACCAAAACACAGAGAGGAAGAGTCAGGTAAGAAAACTGTATTCGTTGAGTATTTACTTTGTTCCAGGATCATTTCCCGGATGGTAGAACTAAGGCTTAGAGAGGCGACTTTCCAAAGCTATTAGTGGTAGGATTAGGATGAAAACCAATCCTATTAGATTTCATAGTCCATGACCTTCTCACATTTCCACTCCACTTCCGTCCTTTGAAGAAAAACAAAATCCCAAACCATTTCAATATTAAATGGTGTTTTACCAATAACCTTTTTTTAATCCTCATATTTAGCCAGCAGAGACTATTTCTGGGTACATTCCCCACCCACACCCCTTCAACTCCTAGTTACAAAGGACTTTCATCTTCATGCAAATTCTGTATTTTTCAAAGCTGGCAGGACCAGTCCACCATGCCTAGCTAAATTTTTTTCTATAAAAACAAGCTTTCTGGAATACTATTGCTTGCCATAGCGAGGACATAGATTCCAGGAAGTTGGTTTCAAATGCTAAAAAAAGAACATGAGGCAGACATCTGCTTGAGTAGAGAATGTAAAACCCAACTGCTCCTGCTGTTAGTGTCTCTAGGACCCCAGCCCCATCGCTGCAAGAGGTGGTTCAGGCTAAACACATTAAAAACTTTCAAATTGATTTAAGGATACAGAATAGGAGGGAGGCTGACTTTTTACTGCAAATCTTTTTGTACAGAATTTTAAAACATATAATGTGTATATCAATTATCTTTAAATTTTTGTTTAGAGTCAGGCACAGTGACTCATGCTTGTAATCCCAACACTTTGGGAGGCTGGGGCAGGCAGATCACCTGAGGTCGGTAGTTTGAGACCAGCCTGGCCAACATGGTGAAACCCCGTTTCTACTAAAACTACAAAAAAAAAAAAAAATCAGCAGGGCATGGTTGTTACAGTGGGCACCTGTAATCCCAGCTATTTGGGAGGCTGAGGCAGGAGAACCACTTGAACCTGGGGGCAGGGATTGCAGTGAGCTAAGATCACACCATTGCACTCCAGCCTGGGCAACAACAGCAAAAATCCATCTCAAAAAAAAAAAAAATCTGCTTAGAGACTAATCTTGGTTGATAGATTTTGATCAAGGGAAACTGAGGCATTTTTCAGGATGGATTCAGTAGTCCTAATATCTCTCTGGTGCTGATTCTGTGCTGCTCTAAGCATCAAGGATGAGCTCAAGCCTAGGCACTCAGCTGGGACAGAAAGGGCAGAGAGGTGGCCTTTTCAGGGGCACCCTGCCTGCTTGCTTGGGAGACAAGTTTTTCCAGAAGCAGCAGATAACTCAAAGTCAAACCTTAGATGCTCATGGGCTGAGTGATATTCTAAAAGATGAACCAGAACAAAAAATGACCACACTCTTTCTGCAGGCTACAGTGATCATGATGGTAATAATAATGTGAATTACTATTTATTAATTAGGGTGCTTACTTAGTCCATTAACATTTAATTTAATTGTTGATAGGGTTGGAACTAAGTCTATCTTTTCATTACTTACCATCGGTTCATCCCTTCTCGGTTTTCGTTCCCCTGTTCCTACTTTCCTTCCATCTTTGGACTATTGCAGTATATTCTAGAATTACATTTTAATGTATCTATTGGCTTTTTAGCTAGAACTATTTGCATTATTTTTTAGAGGTTTCACTAGGGATTACAGTGTGCATCCTTAATCTTTCACAGAGTTGATATTGTGCCCCTTCCCATAAAATCTGGATGCTTTATAACTGTACAGTTCCATTTACCCCTCACCCCACCCCACTCACAGCACTCACTCTCTAAGCTGCAACTGCCATGTATATTACATCCACATGTACTGTAGCTTGCAAGAAACACTATGCTTTCTTTTTTAAAGAGTCATATGTATGTATGTATGTATGTATGTATGTATGTATGTATGTATGTATGTATGTATTTGTGACAGGGTCTCATTCTATTACCTAGGCTGGAATGCAGTGGCAAGATCATAGCTCACTGCAGCCTTGACCTCCCAGGCTCAGGTGATCCTCCCACCTTAGCCTCCTAAGTTGCTGGGTCCACAGGAATGTGCCACCACATCTGGCTAATTTTTGTATTTTTTGTAGAGACGATATTTCACCATGTTGCCCAGGCTGCTCTCAAACTCCTGGGCTCAAGAAATCCACCTGCTTAAGCCTCTCAAAGTGCTGGGATTACAGGCATGAGCCACTGTGCCTAGCCAAAATAGCCATATGTATTTTAAGGAAACTGAGATTAAAAAATAATCTTATGGCCAGGCACAGTGGCTCACAGCTATAATCCCAGCACTTTGGGAGGCTGAGACAGGTGGGTCACGTGAGATAAGGAATTTGAGAGCAGTCTGGCCAACATGGTGAAACCCTGTCTCTACTAAAAATACAAAAATTAGCTGAATATGGTGGTGCACACCTGTAGTCCCAGCTACTCAGGAGGCTGAAGCAGGAGGATCACTTGAAAATGGGAGGCGGAGGTTGTAGTGAGCCAAGAGTGTGCCACTGCACTCCAGCCTGGGCAACAGAAGATAAACCCTGTCTCTAATAATAATAATAATGTGTATATATTTACCCAGATATTTACCATTACTGATGTTCTATATTCTTTCTTAGAGGTCCAAGTTTCTCTCTTATGTAATTTCCTTTCATCTTGAAGAGCATACTTTGCTTTTCTTCCAGTGCAGGTCTGTGAGAAATGTCAAAAATAAATAAATAAATGTCTATTTTTTTTTTTTTTTTTTTTGGAAGAACATGTTTGCTGGACACAGAATTTTGGGTTTTCAGGGTTTTTTTCCCTTCTTCTTTAGACCTTTAAAGATGGTGTTCCACTATTTTCTGGACTCAATGTTTTCTCATGAGAAATCTGTGGATATTAAAATTATTGTTACCTAGAATTTCATGTGTCGTTTTCTCTGGATGCTTCCAAATTTTCTCTTTTTTTTTTTTTTTTTGACTTTAAGTGGTTTCACTCTAATGTACCTAGATGTAATTTTCTTTACATTTATCCTACTTGAGGTTTCCACATTTTTTGAATCTATGCATTTATATCTTTCACCAGATTTGGAAAATTTTCAGCCACTATTTTTTAAAATATTTTTTCTACCCCATTCTTTCTCTCCTCCCACTCTGAGCCTCTAAGTACACATACATATGTCCTACAGATCTGGTGCTTTGTTCACTTAACATTTTTTTTCTCTTTCTTCATCAGATTAGATAATATTCGTTGATGTACCATTCCATTCACTGAATCTTTTTTTTTTTTTTTATGGTGGTGGGAAACATCTCCATTGTGCTATTAGGTCCATACTGCTATTATGTCTATAAATTTTAGTTCAGATGTGCTATTTTTCAGCTCTAGAAAATTCATATGGCTCTTGTTTATATTTCCTGTTTCTCTGTTGAGATTTCCTATCTTTTCAATCATACAAATATATTTTCCATTAACTCATTGACCATGCTTATAACAGTGGCTTCAAAGTCATCTTACCTCCATTGACTGTCTTTCCACTTCAGAAAAATCATTAGGCCTTCATGGAGAAACATATTGTTGAATAAAAATAATAATAATTAAAAAAAGAAAAGTCATATTTTTCTGGTTCTTCAAATGTCACGTTAGTTTGGATTGCACCATAGACTGTGAATTTTATATCATTGAGATTCTAAACTCTATTATATTCTCCCAAAGAATGCCAATATTATTGTTTCAGAAAACGGTCAACTTGGTAGACTCAAATTTCAATTGAATTGCCTGAAGTAGGCAGCAATTCAAATCTCAGTTCAGTTCTGTTAGCCTTACCTGCAAGCACATGTGTGGTACAAGGGTTAACCAGTGTCCCTCAATTTGGATTTTTGAGTTCACTGACAGAACTTATAGTTGCCCTTTCTGGCTCTCTTCTTTCTGGGATTACCTTTACATGTTCCAGTGGTCGTGGTCACCCCCAGGCTCTGTCCTCTGTCATTTCAGGTCAGAAAGGTGATAGATTTTCTATCAGAGTTTTGGTCACTCCA
Source organism: Callithrix jacchus (assembly GCF_049354715.1). Taxonomy (NCBI): domain Eukaryota; kingdom Metazoa; phylum Chordata; class Mammalia; order Primates; family Cebidae; genus Callithrix; species Callithrix jacchus. The sequence continues at coordinate 90,878,400 of NC_133514.1, forward strand.
AAACTCAATAACAAGCAGTTTTCAGCCTGAAGCCATTAGAACAGAAAATTTACCATGTACCAGTCCTTGTTTTCTAATTTCAACTCCCTTCCAAATTCTCCCTGATTTTTCTCACTCTGCAGAGAATTTAAGCCATTGCTTTTTGTAGTTTGTTTTTTCCCAAAATTTATTGTTATTATTTGTAGAATTACAAGTCAGGAGCTCATTCCACCAGATCAGAAATGGAACCAGTCACTATTTATTAAACCTCCTCTGTGTACCCATTTGTACCTCTTTTTTCAAGTTTTTTTTTCACTTTTAAATGTTTTCTTTTATAAAAGTAATGTATACTCATATAAGAAAAAATCATATAACACAGAGTAGAACAGAGAATAAAAATTAGTCTTTTAATCTTTCTCAGTCACCTCCCCCAACTCTATTCCACTCCCCATTGATAAGTATATATATATATATATATATAGAATTCTTCTACACCAAATACATCATACTATAATAAATGTGTTTTATATTTGTCAATTTCCAAATCATTACAAATATTATTTTATTTCGTTTCATTGGCTATAATGCATTTTATTACATGCATGTGTTATAATATTTATGCACCACAATATATTTAATGTGATTCCCTTGTAATTGAGATTTTAGTTTTTCTCCATTTTTTCAGTTACGAATCACGCTGCAGCAAACATTCTTGCACATATATTTTTACACATTTGACAGAGTATATAAAATTCTAAAAATGACATTGTCTGCACAAAGAATAAGTATATTTTAAATTTAGGTTTCAAGTTTTAAAATAATGCTTCAAACCTAAATCACTTCCGAAAGCAGTTTTGCCTAGATGCTGTGGGGCAAAAGACAAAGAGAAATACACAAACATTGGGTCTTCATTAGTAAATTTGTTTGCTCAAAGGATACTGTTAGATTCTGAAACTATTGTACATATATACTAGGGTTAAACAATATATTACAGAAATAAGAAGCAAATTTCTCACTATTGGACAAAGAAGTTACAAATAAGCAAAGGCAGAAGACACTGTTGCATTAAATTAGTGTTAGAGATATCAGCATAATTTCATTTAATGATGATCACAAAAGAGACTAAGATAGATAGATAGATAGATAGATAGATAGATAGATAGATAGATAGATAGATAGATAGACAGATAGATAGATGATAGATAGAATCACATTTCTATCTCTGTCTACTGAAAGGACTTAGAAACAGTGACATCCCAATAGCAGTGTGCACATCTAATAGAAAGATTTTGGTTTATAAAATCATTTCCCAGCAAAAGAAACCAGGGCTCCTTGGAGAAATGGTTGATCCAGAGTTGAAGTAAGAAGAATACAAGATGAACTAAGAGTATCCTGTGATACCAGAAAGTAAGAAAGTGTTCAAAAAAACGTATGGAGTCATGTCAAAGGACACAAGCAACTCTGAAAGGGCTCCCAATACAATGTTATTGAATTAAATCCCAAAGAATAAAATAAATAAATGATTGGATAAACAAACTCCAACTAATATCTGGACATGGCAGCACATGCCTGTAGTCCCAACTACTCAGGAAGCTGAAGTGGGAGAATCACTTGAGCCCAGGAGGTTGAAGCTACAGTGAGCTGTAATCATGCCATTACACTCCAGCCTGGGTGATAGAGCAAGATGCTGCCTGTAAAAATAATAATTCCAACAAATAAATGTAGAATAAATGAGAGAAATAGAAGATCACCATTAGAATAGCACAATAACAATTACTAGCAGGGGCAGGCTCCACCAATGAATGCTAAAATTAATGGGTGAAAGTTCAAGAAAAACACAGAATGCATATTCAAAATATCTTCCTCAAAATACTTATTAGTTACTGTGGTGAGATGTGTTAACAAATTCTTTGATACACCTCCCTTAGAGGTGGACCTTAATTTCCCTCTCCTTGAGTGTGAGCTGGGACATAATGACTCTCTTCTAACAGAGTGTAAGAAGAGGAAAATACTAACTTTGTCATGGATAAAGCTGACACATCACCTAAATCAAGTGATCAAGGTTAACATCACCATAATAAGTGATCACCACACACCCACTGATACCATGCACTGAGAAGGACACATCACCTCTGTGCTCCTCCTCCCAAAATTCTATAACTTCACTGTAACTATCAGAAAGCATCAGACAAATCCAAACTGAGGGACATTCCATAAAATATCAGAAAAGGACTTCTAAAAAGTGTCAAGGTCACAAAAGACAAGAAAATTCTGGGAACTGTCACAGTTTGGAGGTGACTAAGGTAAGTATACAGTTTAACATAACATGGTAGTCTGGATTGGATCCTGAAACAGAAAGGGACATATGTAGAAAAAGTGAGAAAATCTAAATGAAGTCTGTAGCTTTGTTAATAATATTGTCCCAATGTTAATACTCTTAGTTTTTATCATTGTACCATAGTGACATAAAATGCTAGCATTAGGAGAAGCTGAATGAAGAGCACATCAAAACTCTCTAAACTATCTGAGCAACTCTTCTCTACATCTAGATTATTTCAAAATAAACAGTGTTTTAACACCTGATCTTCTCAGCCAAAAGGCTGAGAAGAATTTTTATTTTTTTTTTTTTGAGAGTGTCTTGCTATGTCACCCAGGGTGGAATGCAATGGCACAATCTTGGCTCACTGCAACCTCCACCTCCTGGATTTGAGCAATTCTTGTGCCTCAGCCTCCTGAATGGCTGGGATTACAGGCATGCACCATGCCCAACTAATTATTATTATTATTGTATTTTTAGTAGAGATGAGGTTTCGCCATATTAGCCAGGCTGGTGTCTGACTCCTAGCCTCAAGTGACCCACACCTTAGCCTCCCAAAGTTCTGGGATTACAGGTGTGAGCCATCACACCTGACCAAATAAAAGGTATTTTAAAATAGTTGCTCCAGTGTGTAGTCCCACCAAGAGTGGATAAGAATGCCCATCTCCTCACATTCTCTCCAACACTGAGAATTATTAGACTTTCAATATTTGCCAATTTGATGGGTAAAATGGGATCTGACTATTTTGAGTTCTAATTCATTCACTGAGAGAGAACCTGAGCATCTTTTCACGTGCAGTTCATCCATATACATTGCTTCTTCTGTGAGATGCCTCTTCAATGCTATTCTTATTTCTACAGCATCCTTACACAAGGACTATTATTCTCATGTTACTGCTAAGAAAACTGAGGCTCAGGATGGTTAAGAAATCAGCCTCGAACCTCCCCACTAATAAGTGAGTGAGCTTGAACCCAGATCTATCCAGCTCCAAAGTCCACACCCTGTCCAATGCCTAGAGTAGGTTGGGACTTTGCCCTGTAGTATATTCCTCATCTTCCTGCTGTCTCCTGAGATGAAGAATAATCAAGTGACAGAGGCTACTTAGTCTAATGCAGTTATTTTGATTTACGATGAGGAAAGAGGCTGAAAGAAGTGACTAGAGTTACCGAAAATCACAAAGGGGCAGGGAGAAGACTAGAACGTAAGTCTACTGGCTCCCAGCCCAGTGCTCTTTCCACCAAACCTGTAGCCTTCCACGATGCAGGCCAGGGCAGTCGTGTCTATCTTTACATGTTCAGTGGTAGAAATTCTTAGATGTGATATTCCCAACCTCCTAAGTCCTACATGGGCATCAAATAGGATTGACGTAAATCAAAAAGGTTGTTTTTATGCTGTTTTGCTGCAATAAAAGATCTATTTTAGCTCAAGCATTGGATACCAAGTTTTAACAAAGGTCTTCAATAAACCCTGAATGTATGTGACCATAGATTTTACAGCCTCCCTTCCTCCCCAGTCATGTGACACCTTCCTTTCAAATATTAGAATTCAAGGTCACCTGATCTGGAGAATTTCCATCTCCCATTTGCTGGCAGTTGTCGAGACCATCCCTGGCAATTTATGTTTGTAGCTCCATGTTGAGAATGGCTTCTGTATATTTCTCTGTGTTGAATGTGGTGTATTTTCCCTTTACAATATGAAACTCCTCAAGCATCGAATCAGAGTTATCCTACTCCAAAAAACTCAACATAAAGCTCTTAACATCGACATATTGGTGTGTTCAAGTCACACAAACCAAGAATAATAGCAGCTGCCATTTATTGCAATTTAATACACACCAGACACTCTGTTCAGTATTTTAGGAGCAATTAGTCACTTAGTCCTCCCAAACACATCATCAACTCCATTTTACAGATGAGATGTCGAGCACAGTAAGGTACAGTAGTTTGCCCAAGTCTACACAGCTAGTAACTGGAGGAACAAGGAACTGAACCCCAGGAGTCTCGCTTCAGAACCCACATGCTTAACTACTATGCTTGGTCTGTGGGAGCCCCATTACAAGAATATTTTGAATCATCAAAAATGAGAACCATAAACTATTGGAGGAAAAATATTTAGACAATTCTTTCTGAAACAGCACAACCTAGAACCTTGTTTCCCAAACACTGTCACCCTCCCACCACTGCTTTCATTTCGGCCATGGCTGACATAACCTGCACTCTCAGTCACTTAACATCTTTTAAATTGACTCAATTGTTTTTGCTTAAGTAAATTATTTAAAAAGGAAAATGACCTCATGTCACTATTGTAAATGGAAAAGTAATATCATTTACTTTAAGTAAATGGTAACCTAAAAATAAATACCATAGAAACAAAACAAAACAATGTCAATAACACTCAGATCTACTGCCTACCAAAAGCTCAGAGCCTGAATAAGCTCTGTTCTCTCTTTACCAAGACAGGGGAGTTTTAACAAGTTGTAGAGAGGTGTTTGTGATAAACCAGCATCAAAAGATAATCCGAAGAATTGCAAGAAAATGAAAAAGGAATAAACAGTTCTCTGGAGTCTAGGATTAGGGGACAGAAACCCCAAAGACACAGTGGCCTAAATAAAATAGAAACTTACATAGATGAAAAGCAGGTGGACCAGGCCTGCTGAGGCACCCCATAGTGTCATGATGACGTGGCTTCTATTTTAGAGTTCCATCAAGGGTGGTTCACAAGGTCATTTCAAGGCCCAAGATTGCTCCTCCAGCACCAGCCATCTCATCTGCTTTTCACAGAGCAACGAAAAGAAAAGGAGAAGAAAAAGGAACATCCTTTCTTTCTAAGAATATTTCCTCACTTTTGTTACATCCCTGTAGGCTAGAACTTAGTCGCACAGCCAGGGAGACTAGGAAATGTAGCCTTTATGTTGGGCAGCCAAACACCTCACTTTAAAAAAAAGAAAAAGAAGAAGAAGAAAAATTCTATTACTAGAGAAGAAGGGAGAGGTGGCTGAATGATAGCAGTCTGTGTGGCTTCATGATCCTCCACTGTGCCTGTGTGCCTCCAAGAGTCACCTTAGGGAGCCCATGTAAGTCAAGCCAAGCCCAGAGTTTTAACAGACACGTCTGCCTGCCTCTGAAGTCGGCCTTGAGCCCACATCTCTGCACAGAGTTTCTTCCTCGCTAGGGAAAGCACTTCTCCCTCACACCATCATTGCTATTACAGGGTTTTGTTATTAGGCCCCTTAAGGGCTGTCCTGCCCTCTGAGTCCATCTCTGCAGCCTCCCTGAGCCAGATGGGCTGTGGTGCAGGTCTGTACTGCTGAGGAGGGGAGAGCACTGTGCAGGGAATCAGCAGGATTCAGCTTGGCTTTATGGCTCTGCCCCTCGCCAGCTGTGCTGACCATTGTCAACCCAAGCACTGATCTTCTTCTTCATTGAGCCTGACGCTGCGACACCAGACATGCAGGTCCTGGCCACAAGTTGAAAGAATCAATAGCCCCAAATCCAGTTATAGCTGAAATAACCATTCTGATGCTCAAGGAGCTTCACAGCTTAAAGGGAAGGTATGCCACATTCAACACAAAGACATATACAAAAACCATGCTCAGCACAGAGGTAAATACAAACATTGCCAGGGATGGTGTTAGCAACTGCCTGCAAACTGGAGATGGAAACTCCCATATAAGGTGACTCTAATCTGAAGAGGGAGGATGTGACATGACCAGGGGACGGAAGGAGTTACGGGGCACAGCCATCGACCAGTTATCCAGGTGGGGTTGCCATTCATCTAGATCACCAAGAGGAGGGGTGCTACCCCAGTGTAGGGCTAGGAATGTAGGCTCTAGAACAGGAGGTAACCTGGGGCCCGAAACTCAGTGGTTCCACCTTCTCAAAACCAAGGACACTTTTAGTATGCGCCATCTCAGTAGACTTCTGTTTTAAGAGCTGCTTGCCAACTAAATTGTACAAATTAAGAATTCATGCATGTGTCCTGTATTTTTTGCCTAAAAGCATGTCTCTGCTGGTCAGAGGTTCTGATGAGCAAGGCGACTGTGCTGACAGATGCTCAACCTTGGCTGTCCTGCTCAGGCTCATGCTGCAGAAAAACCCAGCACTTAGGTGGGATTTTTAAAACAGCAAAAATAGCTGGTGAGCCAGCCTCACTCTTGGTGTCTCTTACCATCTTTGTTGGGCTGCAGCCTCCTCCCAATTGGAAGAGAGCTCATCTTTCCCCCTCCCCAATGCCCTCTTTACTGGTAAGAAAACTGGGGCTCAGATGCGGAAGTGGCTTAACCAAGGCCACACAGCTGTGGGTGGAGAGATGGAGGCAGACTGCCACGAGCCTCCTGATGGGTAGCCTCTGTCCTGTCCCTCCTACACACTCCTCACTGCCCAACTCCAGCCATCCAACCCACAGTGTGGGGAGCCAGCTTAGCACTGTGGTGGGGAGGAAAAGAATAACTCCCAAAGAAAGATGTTTAGAATCACCCACACCCAAGAATATAAGACAGAAAGGACACCAGAATCAGAAGGCCAAGGCCATGCCAAGATCCCATAAATTAGGCAGCCAGAGATGCCAGACTAGTTATACAATGAGCTGGCACACTGAAGTGTGTCTGAAGGCTGTGGTCTTTGTGATGGAGCCCATTACTTGAATCTGGCGTGTTGTGTGATCTCCTACAGGTGATAAGTATTTTCCCCAAACACCATCTCAATCAAGCTCAGGAACAGACTACCCAGAAGCCATTGTGACATATCACACTTCACAGAAGCATAAACTGCAATACATTTTTATTCCCAGTTCCTATTGAAATCACTGACTCCCTTGTATAAGTGTCCAAGCCACCCTGTTATACTGTCTGTGAAGCCAAGTGTTAGCTTGAGCTCCTTAGTAGCCGTGTAACCTTGAGCACACTGCTGCTCTCAGGCGTCGTCAGGTCCCCAGGTCCTCAGTTGAAAGGCACATAGTCACTGTATTGGCTTGCTAAGAGCTGTCACAACAAAACACCACACACTGGGGGCTTAAACAACAGAAATGTATTTTCTCACGATTCTGGAGGCTGGAAGTCTAAGATCAAGGTGATGGCAGAGTTGGTTCCTTCTGAGGGCGGTGAGGGAGAATCTGTTCCAGGCCTCCCTCCCAGCCTCTGGAGGTTTGCTGGTCATCTTTGGAATTCCTTGGCTCATAGAGGTATCACCCCAATCTCTGCCTTCATTGTCACGTGGCCTCACTCTCTCGCTCTCTGTGTGTGTGAGTGTGTGTGTGTGTGTGTGTGTGTGTGTGTGTGTGTGTATTAGTCCAAATTCTTCCTTTTTTATAAGAACACCAGTCATATTGGCTTAGGGCTCACCTTAGTGACCTCCTCTTAACCTAATTCCATCTGCAACAACCCCATTTCCAAGTAAGATCCCATTCTGAGGTACTGAGGGTTAGGATTTCAACATATGAATTTTAGGATGAAACAGTTTAATCCATAGCAATTCCCTATATTCATCCCGGCATGGCCTGCGTCTCCAGTGCCACAGGAGGCCATGCATGTGAACACTCTCAGGGGAAGATAAGAGGACAGGATGGAAGGACAGGGGTGAGCTCCCCAGAATCTGGACCACTGAGACGTAGCTGTAACACCGCCAAGAGGCAGGAGCGTGGAGGTGTGAGGAGCTCACGACTCTTCTGGAGAGTTCTGCAGAAATCCCACACAGCCTGATTATCTAGTTTTTCTTGAAATGCTTGATGTAAGAAGATAAAACCTGGAAAGAGTTTTCACAGAGGCAGGGCCCAGGGCCTCTGAGCTGCTCTGCACCGAGGAGCTTGGGTTTCTTTCCCTGCCCTATCTAAGGGTTTGCTACAATCAACAGAAGATTTGCTTTCAATGACACTTGCTTATCTGGGCAGGGAAACCAGTCCAAATAAATTGCTTTAGCATCAGTCCTGTCCATTTCAACTCCCATGTCATTTGGGATGGGTGGACAGCAGGCAGCCATTTCCTGCTGCCAGGTATCAATATGACCTGGTTACTCTGTGCCAAGTAGCCCAGCTCTGGATAGGATGAGGATCTCAAGCTCCCTGAGCTGCCCCTACTCACCCTCCTGGACTCATGGGTCACCCTCTTCCCTGCCCATGCAACCTCCATTCTATAGCAGAGAGAATTAGAGTAACTTGCCCAAGGTCGTGCAGTCAAGTGGCAGAGCCAGCATCTGGACTCAGCCGGTCTGGCTCCTAAATGCCATGTTTTCTTGCATCAGGCTGAAGCTGGGCCACTACCCAGACCGAAAAGCTCAACTGTATCATGTGGTATGAAGGGCAAGACTCTGGGAGAGAGGCTCAGCCTGGAGAAAGGGCAGAATTTTCCACCACTGTGCTTCAGAGTTTTCCAACTCAGTGCCTTGAAGAAGGGGCACCAGTGCTGGGAAGAAAAGACTCCACCCTGGGACAGGAGAGCCATTTGGAATGGGAGAAATCCTTCATGCTCCCCAGTGTTGAGGAGGCCTAAGAAGCTTTTTAAATTTATCTATATGTTTGATATGTTTTCTAATAAAGCCAATCCATTAACATCAAAGACATCTACACACAACCCGGCTTAATAAAATCTAACACTAAGCCACATTTGCTTCAGATTCTCACTTTTAAGAAATGGAACAACAGGTCGGGCACAATGGCTTACATTTGTAATCTCAGCATGTTGGGAGGCTGAGGCAGGTGGATCACAAGGTCAGGAGTTTGAGACCATCCTGGCCAAGATGGTGAAACCCCATCTCTATTAAAAATACAAAAATTAGCTGGGCCCAGTGGCACACACCTGTAATCTCAGCTACTCGGGAGGCTGAGGCAGGAGAATCATTTGAACCCAGGAGGCGGAGATTGCAGTGAGCTGAGATAGCACCATTGTACTCCAGTGGGAGCAACAGAGTTTCCATCTAAAAAAAAAAAAAACAAAGAAGAAAGAAAGAAATGGAACAACAGATCGAATTGAAGCCCCCTGCGTATCGCTCCTGCCATCGTTCCCCTTCTCCCCAGGGAAAATAAAGAACCTCTTAGGAATTTGGTGTTTATCATTCCTGTGCAGATTTTTATAGTTTTCATACATATTTATGTATCCACACACATTTTGTAGTACTAATTTGCATATCTTAAAACATTATACAAATAGTATCATACTAGACATCCCTTCTGCAACTTGTCTTTCCCACTCAGCAACGTCTTTGAGATGTATCCATGTTGATGCATGTGACTGTAGTTCATTCATTTTAACTGCTATATGGATAGATCACAACTTTTACATTTATTTTCTGGTTGTTTCCAATTTTTTTATGTTACAAATGATCTTGCAAGAATATTTTTGCATCAACAAGGCTCCCTGTACCCCTCTGCAACACAGGGCTAGAAGTGTGATTACCCAGGTCATGGGGCAGGAGCATCTTCAACTCTCTGGCTATTGCCAAACTTCTCTCGAAAGTGGTTCTTCCAGAGACACTCCCTGCTGGATACATTTGATCTCAGCACATCCTAGTACATTTGGTATTATTAGGCTTTTAAAAAATGTTTATCAGGCCAGGTGTGGTGGCTCAAACCTATAATCCTAGCACTTTGGGAAGCTGAGGCGGACAGATTGCCTGAGGTCAGGAGTTCAAGACCAGCCTGGCCAACATGGTGAAACCCTGTCTCTATTAAAAAATACAAAAATAAAGGTTGGGTGTGGTGGCTCACAAGGTCATGAGTTTAAGACCAGTCTGACCAACGTGGTGAAACCCTGTCTCTACTAAAAATACAAAAATTAGCCAGGCATGGTGGCGCACACCTGTAACCCCCACCTACTCAGGAGGCTGAGGCAGGAGGATCACTTGAACCAGGGAGGTGGAGGTTGCAGTGAGCCAAGATCTAACGACTTTACTCCAGCCTGGGAAACAAAACAAGGCTCCATCTCGAGAAAAAAAAAATACAAAAAGTTAGCTGGGTGTGATAATGTGTGCCTATAATCCCAGCTACTCGGGAGGCTAAGGCAGGAGAATCACAGGAACCCAGGAGGTGGAGGTTGAAGTGGGCTGAGATCACACTACTACACTCCAGCCTGGGCAACAGAGTGAAACTCTGGCTAAAAAAAAAAAAAAATGTACCATGCAAATGGGTATGAAATGGTATGTTTCTGGGATTTTTTTGCACTTTCCTTAATTAGCAGTAGGCTGAGCACCTTTCCATGGTCTCATTTGAATGGCCAATGTCTTTAGGTATCTCCCTTCATGAAATCCGAGGGGAAGTACAAAATAGCTGGACATAGAATCTTTGTCCCAGCTCCCAGAACTCCTGAAACTCTCCTGAGCCCTGGGTAAGAAATTCAGTTGCCTGAATAGCCTGGGGGAGTTGATCTTGTAGAGGCTGAAGAGAGAGAGTAACAAAGCAGAAAGGGCCAGTTCTACCCAACCCATCCACCCACTGACTGGAGACCTGCACCACACCGAGGAAGCAGGTTCAGTGTCAGACATCCACCAGCCAGAGTGGGTTGGGGAACAAAGCAGGGTGAGAGGGAGCAGGAGGGATGTGTAGATGTCTCATCTGACAAGCTTTACTGGGCTGGAGAGTAGGACAAGGAGTTGAGGGAGGTTTTCTTTCGCCATGGGGGAGACAGAACATCTTGATCGAGGCGCGAGGGGGAAGTCAAGACACAGGAGTGGGGGCAGCTGACCACAGGAGCAAGGCTCAGGGTGTCACAGCAGGAGGGAGAAGGAGAGGCAGTGAGAGGAGGCCAGCTGGGAGGCCCAGGATGTGCTGCCATCTGACGGTTGTTCTCAGAGCACAGCACTTGACTGTCAGATGCCCGTGAGGGGACAGCACATGGAAGAGTTGAGGAGAATGAAGATGACTTGAATAGCGTGGAGAGTGAGGGGAGTGGAAAGGGAAGGCTTGTTCAAGAAACCCAGTAAGATTGCCAGGCCCCATCCCCAGGCACCACTTTTCAAATGCCTCTTTTAATCCCTTTTTCCAAACCCTGAAATCATGACTGTTCACTGACGGGGCAGTGAGGTCCCCCAGTAAGGATGCCTTGAAGTAAAGGATCATTGGAATCAGCTGAAAATCCCAGTGATGGAGAAGAGGGAAGACTCATATCCCTCAGAGTCAGAGGCCCCACTGAGCAAGAGACAGTGGGGACAGTGCCCCCAGAGTGAGGGATGTTTCTGAGCTTGGTGAAAGCTGTGTGAAAACACCATAATTCCAGGATGGAGAAGTCAGAGAATAACGTAGCCAATGGTGATGGCTTGACTTGCTCTTTCAGTGATTAATTTTCTGTTTATTTTATAAATATTTTATCATAGTCTATTTTTCCATAAACTATTTATATAATAATATGCAGAATGAAAAAAGGCAAGTGACATTGTTAACTACTAGCACAAATCTCTTGCTTTTTCATGATTGCTTCAGAAAAATTAATCTTGGCCTCAATATTTTTCATTACCTCCTCTTTAAAGCTCATGCACCCTCTAACGGCTGTCTCTCCTCAAGACAGAGACACACAGGATTCCAACGTTAAAAATAAAAATAGCTGCAGCCTGGTATACACACAGTGCCCTGCACCTTCTAAGTCAGGTCTCCAGCCTTAGCTAATGTGAGCTTCACAACAGGCTCCTGCCTCATGAGGTTGGCAAAACAGGGTGGTATTTTTAAATTTTTTTCTTTTTAATCCTCCTTTAACAGGCAAAGAAGCTAGGGGCTGGGGAGAAGCGATTTGCAAAGACTACTCAACTAGGGAAAGGCAGTTTCAGTTGGAATCCATCATCACTGGCTCCCAGGTCAAGGCTCAGGGAATCAAGGGTTGGGGTCTGAGGGCAGGAAGCTGGGTACTGGGGGTCAGGCAGTGCAGGCAGGACCCCAGGGAGCGAGCTTGATCCAGGACACACCAGAGGCTCCTTGGACACGCTCGCAGCATCAGGCGTTGCTAAGCAGAAAGCCTCCCCACCTCCAGAGGCAGTGGCCCCTCTCAGAACAGAAAGCTGCAAAAAGCACCATGGCTGCCAGAAGAACCAGGGGCCTGCCAAGCTCAGGTCACTGCTTAGACGTGCTCTGGGCAAGGTGCTAAAGAAAAGAATAGTGGGACCCCCCCTGCCCCCCTCCCCACAAAAGCCAGTCCCCTGCCCCCAGACTCATTCTAGTGACTCACTCCTCCCCAGGGAGTGGTCTTTGGAGGAAGTGGCCACAGAGTGCCTGGGAGAAGCTTTGTCGGGACAAACCTCGGGAAGGTCCCTGGTCTCCAGGAAGGAAAAACAGAGCAAGGATTAAAATCACAACAGTTGGCAACAGCGACAATCTCCAGGGCACGTGGGTGCCTGGCAAGGGACATGCAGGAAGTACAATGACGGGGGAGATGGTGTGTGCTTGGCTGGATGCAGGAGCCTGTTTTTCACCTGGCCTGCGGCAGGGAGAAGGCCCAGTGGGCCTGCCTGCAACCCAAAACAGGATCAGGCAACCAACTGGCCAGGAGGGACAAACCCATCACATCCCTAGGTGTGAGTACCCATGGAGAGGATCATTCCTCTTCTGCTTGCCCCAGGCTAAAATTTTTAAGGACTTATATTTTAGACTTCTCACTCAAAGACTGAAGCCTAGGTCTCTTCTATATTAAACCCTATCTTTGCAGAAAGTCACACATAAGGGACGACACAAACAGGGAAAAAATACAGGCATTCACTTGTGTGCTCTCATTGCCAGAGCCCACCAAACCTCATCCCAGACCCTCAAAGGTTCTATTCAAACAGATATTTTGGGCCAGGCATGAAGGTTCATGCCTGTAATCCCCACATTCTGGGATGCTGAGGCAGGAGGATCACTAGAGGCCAGGAGTTTGAGACTAGCCTGGGCAACATAGTCAGACTCCATCTCTTAGAAAAAATTTTTTTCAATTAGCTGGGCATGGAGGCATGTGCCTTATAGTCCCAGGTACTCAGGAGGCTGAGGAGGGAGGATCACTTGAGCCCACGAGATTGAGGCTATGGTAAGCTGTGATCACACTGCTGCACTCCAGCCTGGATGCAATGCAAGAGACTGTGTCTAAAAATAACAAATTAAAATTAAAATAGGCTAGCATAATGGCTCACAGTTGGGAAGCTGAAGGGAGTGGATTGCTTGAGTCCAGGAGTTCAAGACTAGCCTGGACAACATGGCAAAACTCTGTCTCTACAAAACACACAAAAATTAGCTGGGCATGCTGGCAGGCACTTGTGGTCCCTCAGCTACTTGGAAGGCTGAGGTGGGAGGATCTTTTGAGCCTCCCTGTGGCTGGAGAAGAGAGTCACAAGTTGGGGTCACAGAGCACTGTGGCCAGAATATAAGGCTCTGTCCTGCTTTACTGGGGCAAGACAGCATTAGTGGACACCTAGCAACAGGTATTTGCACAAGTCTAGAAATGCATTCATTTCTCCCTTTGTCCCTACATTGCTTCATTTTGCCATTCTACAGGCACGTGCCAACCACCCACGGGAGCCTGACACTGTGCTGGCCACAGAGAGTTGCCAGTCACTGCTGCAGGCTATAAAGGGCCCTCTTTTGCACAGTCCCCTCTGCAGGTATGTGTTGGACACACCTACATGCCGAGCACCATGCCAGGATGAGGAATCCAGAGACAAGGAGCACATGGCTCCATCATCAAGGAACTGCCTGTAGTGGGCTAATAATCTCCATCCTTCCAAAATAGTTTGAGTTTTTGGAAACAGTGCAGGTTTTCTTGACATTCATTCATTCATTCAAATGTATTTCTTGAGAACCAGCACTGCTGTAAGCATGAGAATACAAAAGTGAACACAACAGACATGGTCTGTGCCCCCAGATAGCTTACACACCAGTGGCGGGGAGACACAATGCAACACAAGCTTACCACAGTTGGCTTATTTGCTCCCAGTAAGCAAATAGAGAAAAAATACAGTGGCAGTTTCTCATGATGCTTGCTAGGAAGACAACAGGAAGAATCCATGATGTGCAAACACTGCTGAGTGAGGGTGTAACATCACTCTGGGGGGAGAGTTTGGGTTAAAAACAAATAAGGAAGCATATCTCAGAGTCCAGCGGACAATTCATTAGTCTGAAGCAGCCTGGGAAGCCAGCCCCAAAGAAATGTTCTGGAGTATTCTTGGAGTAAATGTCAGGGCATCTAAGGGACTTGGAAGTGTTTGACACTCATCCTGCATAAAATGTGGAATTAGTGGATTCTAAGGTATCACCTAAAGTTATTTAACTTTTGATCTAAACTAGGTTTTATAAGTTGTCTAAGTGTGTGCATGTCTTTGCTAATTGGTTGAAGATTTTTTGAATATAAAAACCATATGCATCTTTCCTTTTTTCTCTCCTCCCCACAGACTTGCACAAGTCCAGAAATCTGCAGCTTTCCCCCTGTGTTCACACATTCATTCATTCTTTTAGTCCACAGGCACGTGTCAATTGCCTGCGGGTGTCTGAGGCTGCTCGTGGTTCCAGAGCACAGATTCAGAGAGTAACAGGATATGTCCTTGCCCTGCGTAGCTCAGGAGGCCAGGGCAAACAGACTGGCATAACCACCGTTGTGACAATACAGTGCACAACTGGCTGCAGAACTGCCCCAGTCACAGAGCTGTGTTGTGGGACACACACAGGCATGTCCCCACCCCTGACCCTGGGACACTGTGGCAGTGATTGCTCCCTCACTTCCTTCAGGTCTCTGCTCCAATGCCCCTTCGCCATGGGGACCTTCCCTGACCGCTCCCCCTTCGCTCCCTCTCCCCTTCCCCTGCCCTGTGTTTCTCCACAGTGCCATCACTGCCTCATAGTACATTTCTTTATTGTCTTAGCAATTCTGTAAAGGAGAGATCTTGTACTTGGCACAGATGGTGCTCAGGAAAGGGAAGAAGAGAAGGAAGAAGGGAGGGAAAAAGGGAGGGGAGGGGAGGGGGAAGAAAGGAAGGAAGATACTGTGAGTCACCAACCCTGACCAATCTGAAGAGTTTCCCTGGGCTAAGAAGACAGGCACAAGCAGTTTAGGCAAAAGAAACCTTCAAAGTCAGGGAGGCCAGAAGAAACCACAGTGCTAAATGCTAAGTGTTTGGAGCAGAGGGGCAGAAGGTGAGGCCAGAGAGGTAGGCAGGGACATCTCCTGAAGGGACTTGAGGCCAGAAAAGTTGTCCTTGGGCTGTAGGCACCATCGAGAGCAGGAAAGCAGAGGACTGAAAGGAGGCGTGCTGGAACAGAGCGAGATGGAGACTGCACAGAGGCTTGCTGGCAAGGGACTACTGGATCTAGCAGCTTTCAGACAGCGCCAGCAGAGCAGGGAGCAAAAGGGTCCCCAAGCAGAGGGTGCAGCTGAGGGGCTTCACAGAGCAGGTAGGTGAGCCCTGTGCAGGCCATACCAGAATGAAAGCGATCTTGGCGTTCAGGTAGGCCCTTGGTGCATCTCAATCAGCAGGACAGTAGGAAAGGGGAGAGAGGGCAAAGTCCAGGGGGAACCTCTCTGAGGCTGACAGCACCGCTCCTCCCATCTCTGCGTTCCAGACAAACATGCTCCCCTTCCACCCCTACCATTATTATGCTAATAATCCAGCCAGGAAATTCCTGTTTAGACAGGACCCCACCTTCCAGGGCTTCACAACCAAACTTGCCTCTCTACCTACCCCACCCCCACCCCCCCACCGGCTCCCACCCCTCCCGAATTGGTCTTGAGTGGTCTCCGCCCATCCCCACCCTTGCCAGGCCTGGTGCCACCTCAAGGCCAGGATGCGCCCCAGACACAACTCAACTCCCACCTCTCCTTACCTTGGAGGAACACTGGGGTTTGCTCTCTCTTGGGGCTCAGCACGGCCTGGGGAAGAAAAGTGCAGGGACTGGGCTTCCTCCCATCTTTTCGTATTTGTATTGCCCTGTCCATCCTCCCTTTTCTACCCCTACAAAGGAGAGGAGGGCAAGATTCACCCCAGTGCAGGTGTCTCCTCCTCAGGACCCCTACCAAGAAGTAGACACCCGGAGAAAGGGCACAACCTGTCCATTAATGAGGAAGTCTGTGGAAGCCACCCCACCCCACCCCACTTACGGGGCTAGGGAAGATGCATTATACTTACATAGCTCTGCTTCTTACAGCTCCAAAGTCACTTTTTGGTGCAAAAACATATAAATGTATTATGTATGACTTGGTATCACATTTGATATATTTAGATAGTTTTTCAGAAAAGCAAACCAATAACACCTCTCTGAGAGACAAGAAATTCCCTTTCCCCCAAATTTCCAAGTTATTTTCGTAGGCTTACCAGTTCTCCTTTGGAGACAGGAGAGGCAGAGACCCCCCTGCTCCCCAGGAGTCGGGCTCTGGGGAGAGGCTGTGCAGCAGCTCTTCTGGCGCAGACACACCCGGCCCTCCGTGGGATGTCAAATTGATTAACTTCATCATGGTCGTGAGCTCCCTAATGTTTTTCTTTGAAATGTCTCGGCTCTAAACGATCGTGACCCAAGGCAATTTACAGTTACTTCCATTTTTTTTAATGAAGTCTGATTTAATAGTCGGAATGGTTAATGGCCTCGTCTGTCACACATAATAAAACAGAGCCTAATTGTATTTTAAAAAGGCCCTTTTGGTATGAATAGAAGCAACAACTTGATTGAATTGTGAGAGAGGGCTTTGGTGTGTGCTAAGATGTCTTCCCAAGGGCGCCAGACACTCTTCCCGAGTTGCCATCGCCCCCTCCCGCCCACTCCTTGCATGGTTCTTTTTTCTAAAGAAATTCCATAACTCTCCCAACCAGTCATGACCCATAGCCGTCTGCAGCTTCCTTGTAAAACCCCATCGAGGGCTCCCAGGACTCCACACACCCTCCCATAATTATAGCCTTCCAGGCCCTCCCACAGAAGCAAATGGCCTGACACACATTTTACACTTGGGAAAATGGAGGCTGGCTGGCTGGACTTGCTGAGAGCCCCAGTGCAGGAAGTCAGTGTCTCAGTGGACCCTGTTGCCAGCCAGCACTCCCCACTCAGATGGCCTGCATGTCCTCCTCCACTGTCACAGAGTGAGGCCCATGAGCCAGGCCAGCCACCACGCAAACTATCCTCTCAGAATCACTGTGGTCAACCCCTGAATCCAAAACCCATGGAGAAACTGAGGCTGAGAGAAGCAATTTCAGAGCCCAGAACTTCCTCCAAAGGACTTGAGTTTCAATTTTGGGTCACTGAGCAAATAACAAACTTATCTTCCATAAAACACAAAAGCATTTGATCCAGCAATCCCATTACTGGGTATATACCCAAAGGATTGTAAATCATTCTATCATAAAGACACATGCACACATACGTTTATTGCGGCACTGTTCACAATAGCAAAGACTTGGTACCAACCCAAATGCCCATCAATGACAGACTGGATAAAGAAAATGTGGCACATATATACCATGGAATACTATGCAGCCATAAAAAAGGATGAGTTCATGTCCTTTCCAGGGACATGGATGAAGCTAGAAATCATCATTCTCAGCAAACTAACATAAGAACAGAAAACCAAACACCGCACGTTCTCACTCATAAGTGGGTGTTGAACAATAAGAACACATGGATACAGGGAGGGGAACATCACATGCCGGGGCCTGTCAGGGGTGGGGGCTAGGGGAGGGATAGCAGGGATTGAGGGGATTGGGGAGGGATAGCACTAGGAGAAATACCTAATGTAGATGACAGGGTGATGGATGCAGTAAACCACCATGGCACATGTATACCTATGTAGCAAACCTGCATGTTTTGCACACATACCCCAGAACTTAAAGTATAATTTAAGAAAAACACACAAAAACAGACCCCCCACCACAGGAGCACCTGGGAAACCCCACGGAAGTCTGGCAGGGACTCCCCATCTTCTACCCTTCCCTGGCCTGACCACCCGAGTGTTCCAGCCATCTCTGAGCAAGCCCAGCCTGAAGCTGAAACTGAGGTTCACCAGTTAGCCAAAGCCTGAGGGTCTGCTGCAGTCCATGTTAACACCACACTGAATAACAGTGGCTGAAGCTGAAGCTGAGGTTTACCAGTTAGCCAAGGCCTGAGGGTCTGCTGCAGTCCATGTTAACACCACACCGAATAACAGTGGCTCTCCCTGGGAGTGAGGGGCAGTGAAAAGAGCAGGGGACTAGGTGTCATGAGGCCACAGGTTGGTCAGCCACCAACAAGCCATGTGGCCTTGGGTGGGCACTCCCCTCTCGGAGGACCAGCTTCCCATCTGTAAACCCGTCCTGACCTTGCCCACCCCATTGTGCCTTTTTGAGGGTCACTGGACATAAACACTGCAGACATTGCATCTGAGACCATGACAGCTCCAGCACTCCCGGCTGTCAGGTCACCTCGCACATGCCCTGACTTCAGCGGGAGGCTTGCTGAAGATGAGCAAGGGGCCAGGTGGGCTCCCAGAGCCAGACTGAAGCAAGGCCAGACTCCTGCAGGAGGAGCTCCCAGATCAAGGGGACGACTCAGCCCCACCAAGGCCTGCACCCTGCAATCTTGAGAAGTGGGGCCTGTCTGGATCTCCCACTCTTCACCATAAAGCCTCTTTTAAGTTCTGATGCCCAAATGAGGGGGAGTAAAGAACATGTGGGCTCCTGTCCAGTGTCTATGGCCGGAGGGGCAGGCAGCTGGGAGAGGCATCCAGGTAAGACTGCAGAGGTTCTCCTGCGCTTGGCTGGGCAACAGGCCTGAAGGCCAGGGCCAGAACTAGCAGACAGTATCTAGGGCAGGGCCCACGGCTGTGCAGGACTGTCTGGCTTCTCTAATAAGGGGAAGGGGGGTCATGAGAATGGAAGCCTTCTAGCCTCTGGGCAGTAAGGCACAGGGAATTAATGGGTTCCAGTCAGACCAGGTTTCAGTCAGACCAGGTTCCAGCCTGCCCAGGTTCCAAAATAGGTGATTTGGACCTAATCCCTGTCAGGAATGGACAGGCTGTGATGAGGACTTGAAGGGTGTGTGCAGACCACATAGGACCATCCTTATGCAAGCACTGGAAACCCCTACTGGCCCAGGAAACCTCTCTCTCTCTGTCTGTCTCTCTCTCTCTCTCTCTCTCTCCTCTGTGTGTGTGTGTGTGTGTGTGTGTGTGTGTGTGTGTGTGTATCCAGTTTAGTGTGTGTGTGTCCAGTTTAGAGTCTGTGTGTGTCCAGTTTTATGTGTGTGTGTGTCCCCGGTTTTGTGTGTGTGTGTGTGTCCTCAGTTTAGTGTGTGTGTGTGTGTCCCCAGTTTAGTGTGTGTGTGTGTGTGTGTGTGTGTGTCCAGTTTAATTCAATCTGAAAAGGCCAAAACGACAAACAAAAGCAGATACCTGAAATCTCAGGGGCAGAAGCTTTGCTGGCAAGACAAATTAAAATAAGTCCTTTCAAAAAGAAATTCTGACCACTTCTGGCAACAAAGAGAGTCAACACAAGTTCCAACTGGACACAAGGACACATTCTCCTCGGGGACACGAGCAAGGACATGTTTGGTCCTGACTGCCCCTGGCAGCCGTCTTGTCACTGTAAGAAACAAACCCAAGGATGACTCTAGCATATCCCATGCTTCCCTCCCTCCCCAGCTCAGGCTCCTTTAAATATACCCTCAGTTTCCTGGGCCCTCGCTTTCCCTGCTAAGCCCCTCTCGAAGCCCCAGTGCTGATTAAACTGAGTCAATCCTCTTTGCCCCTGCACAGAGGCAGAAGGAAGACAGCTGGACAAAGGTGCACAGTGGGCTGTATCAGTCAGCATGGACCATGTCACCGTAACCACCAACCCCAGCCACAGGGCCTGGCTGCTGCAAGGTGCACCTTTCACCTGTAGAACGTGTCCACTGCAGGCTGGCTGTGGCTCTGCTGCTCATCGTCTTCACTCCAGTCTCCAGGATGATGGAGCAGCTCCCCTGGGATATGGCCAGTTGGGCAGGGGGGAAAGAACATGGTAAAGACAGGCTGCTTCATAAATCTTCCACTTAGACATGACACACATCACTTCTAGCCATGTTTCGCTGATCAACACAAATCTTATACCAAAGCCTGATGTCATTAGAGCAGGAAAATATAGTTCTCCTGCAGAGAGGCCTGATGAATTTTTCTGCAGAATAACAGTCTAGCAAACAAGCATGCTGTCTCGCCTAAAAGGCGTGACCATTCACGTCAGATGGGCTCTTGCTGCCTCCAGGAACTCTCCTCCATTTGCTCAGTCCACTCAATTCCCCACTTCCTTGACCCCTACTTTATGCCTTCTCCAGCAACTCCTTCCTCATTTTCACTCTAGCTAATTAATGACTTGCCTTCTTATGTCCCTGAGGAGGTAGAAGCAACCACAAGACAACTTTTACTCATCTTGGCCACTAAGTCTGCTCACTCAACTGCGCCTGAGTGCATGCCCTCAGCCTGCTCTCCTTTTTCTCTGCTCAAAGGCTCCACGCTGCTCTCAAAGGCCCTTCCACGCATGCACTCACATCACCTCCTATCACCTGACATCTCGTGGTCATCACCCCCATCTCCTGACATCCTGTTTTCCCTTCTACTTAGGATCGAGCATGTTGCTTCAACCCTCACCTTTAAAAACACTCTCTTGCTGGGCACGGTGGCTCATGCCTGTAATCCCAGCACTCTGGGAGGCCCCCAGTCTTCTGGCTCAGTTATTAGAAACTCCATTCTTCAAGACATTCGGGTCCAAAACCTTGAGTTTTCAATTAATCCAATTCGTCAGCAAACACTGTTTGCCCCACCTTCAAAATATATCTCAAATCTGACTACTTCTGCTACTACCCTGGTCCATCATCTTTCACCTGGGCTATTATTATTCCCCCATTGGCCTTTTGTTTTATTTTGATTTATCTGTCTTAGAGACAGGGTCTTGCTGTGTTGCCCACGTTGGAGTCAAACTCCAGGGATCGAGCAATCCTCCTGCCTCAGCCTCCCAAGTAGCTGGGATTACAGGAACACACCACCATGCCCAGCTTAGTCAATTGCAAGTGCCACTCAACTGAGCTTCCTGCTAATGATTCTTTAAGATGAAGTCAATCCAGACACTCCTCTTATCAAAATCCTCCAGGAGCTTCAGTAAATCCAGTACCCTTACCATGGCCTACACAGCCTATGTGACCTGTCCCACTGTTTCTACCTCCCCATCTTCAGCTCCCAGCATACCTCACCTGCTGCACCCAGCCATGCTGA
Source organism: Callithrix jacchus (assembly GCF_049354715.1). Classification (NCBI taxonomy): domain Eukaryota; kingdom Metazoa; phylum Chordata; class Mammalia; order Primates; family Cebidae; genus Callithrix; species Callithrix jacchus. Next base: position 90,899,826 of record NC_133514.1, read on the forward strand.
TATCCCAAACTCTCTTCAGTGAGTTGCCTCAGTGCTTGCTCTTCCTTCAGCCTGGAAGTTTCTTCTCCCAGACACTCACGTGGCTTGCTTCCGCTGGTCCCTGCTCAAATGCCATTTTATCAGAGGTCCTCTCTGACCATTCTATGTAAAAGAGACTCATTAGTTTCCACCACTTTCTACTCCTTTGCCCAGCTTGATTTATTTTTACATAATTTATCACCACGTGTACTTGTTTTGTCTCTACAAAATAGAAAGTAAATGCCAAGAGAAGTGATTTTGGTTGTTCATTGATATGACTTCAACCCCTAGAGCAATGCCTGACATGAACTATTCAACCGATAGATATTCACTGAATGAACAAATGAATGGAGGAAAGTGGAGCACAGAGATAGGAAGTAACTCACTCCTTTGCAATACAGGGCCTGGACTACTTTGGGGCTTCCATTTCTGAGACATTATTCTTCCTATATTTTTGAGACTAGAGTCTTGCTCTGTTGCCCAGACTGGAGAACAGAGGCACAATCTTGGCTAACTGCAAACTCCACCTTCCATGCTCAAGCAATTCTCGTGCCTCAGCCTTCCAAATGGCTGAGATTACACATGTGTGCCACCATCCTTGGCTAAGTTTTGTATTTTTAGTAGAGATGTGTTTTCACCACGTTGGCCAGGCTGGTTGCAAACACCTGACCTCATGTGATCAGCCCACCTTCGCTTCCCCAAGTGCTGGAATTACAGAGGTGAGCCATTGTGCCAGGCCAGTTACTATTGATTCTTCAAAATACTTATCAAATTTGTTTTAAAATTCTTGTCTGAAAATTTCAACATCCGTAATATCTATGTGTCTGCTTCTGTTGACTGATGTGTTTTATTTTTTACTGTGGGTCACATCTTACACATTTTTTTCCAGTTTTTGTTATTTTAGATGGTACATTGGCCATTATGGAGGATTTACTGTAGAGATTCTAGGTTCTCTTACCTTCCTCTGAAGAGGATGGTTCTTACAAGCTTTTAAATTACTAGCAGATCATCTTGAATCTGAAATGTCTTGATTTTAGTTCTATTACAGTGAGTCTATTTCAGCTTGGTCCTTAGACTGAGCATGAATCGCTGAGTGCTGGGATGTGTCCTTACTCTTAAGGTGTGGGCTCTCTGAAGTTTCAATGAAAGTCTGAGATCCTTAATAAGCTCCTCTAATTTGGAAGGACTTAAATTGCACTGGGAAGCTGAAATCTCTGCTCAGCACTTTCAGCCTGGTAGCTATTGCTTTTGCCCTGGAAGTCTTGGAGTTTTGATCCCTACATACAGAGTTAAGGAGTCAGGCAAGGATTTAAAAGGAGTTTATACACAGATTACAGGACTCCCTTCTCTATGACTTCTCTCCTCCTCAGTTTCCAGCTTCTCTAGAAACCTCAGAACAGTAAGACTGCCACTTTCTACTTGAGTTCTATTCACTGTCTTGTAGGGGCTAGTGAGTACCCACAGGAAAAAATAAAGAAAAAAAAAAAAACATACCCACCATGGTTCCTTTTTCTCAAGGTTTGAATCTCCTCCAGCATGTATCCGCTTTGGGTCACTCTCCCATGCCTCCAGAGTTTATATGGTAATTATTATCAGCAGAAGAATTAGTCTGACTTAAGCTACTCTGTGATTTCCAGAAGCTGGAGATTCAATCTTTTGGTGTTAGGGACTATCTATAATCTGACAACTCCCAAATTTACATCTACAGCCCCATTGTTTCCCTGATATCTAGACTTGTATATTCAACAGCATCTGGAATGTCAAATAGGCATTTCAAACCATATGCACACAGAAGGAATCTCTCAATCATTTCTCTCACATTACTCCACCCACAGCCTTCGTCATCCCAAGAACTTGTACCTCCATCCGTCACAGCAAACTTGAAGACATCCTTGACTTCTCCTTTTCTTCACATTCAACCCATCAGCGAATTCTTAAACACACATCCAGAATGAAATGATACAACTGAGATTTGCATACAAATAAAATGGCAGGGGAAATAGGTGGAGTATAAATAAAGTAGGTGTGTATAAACATCATCCATGAGCTGAAAATTGTTGCAGCTGGGTGATAGGTATATATGGTTGTATGTTATTCTATTCTCTGTTTTTATGTTTGAAGTTACGTCTATATCAAACCACTCCTCATCCTGGTCTACGTCACTATCATCTTGCCTGGATTGTTGCAATAATAACCTAACTGGACACACAGCTTCTGTCCTTGCCCCTGTATAGGTTATTCTTAATCCAGCAGCTAGAACAAAGCAATCATTTTAAAATTAAGTCATTTTGGCTGGGAGTGGTGGCTCACATCTGTAATCCCAGCACTTTGGGGAGGTCAAGACAGGTAGATCATTTGAGGCCAGGTGTTTGTGACCAGCCTGGCCAACATGGTGAAACCCCATCTCTTCTAAACATACAAAAACTAGTTGGCATAGTGGCGCACACCTATAATCCCAGCTACTTGGGAGACTGAGGCAGGAGAATAGCTTGAACTCAGGAGGCAGAGGTTGCAGGGAACCAAGATCACACCACTGAACTCTAGCCTGGGCGACAGAGTGAGACTCGTCTCAAAAAATAAAATAAAATTAAGTCATAGTATGTCATTCTCAGCTCAAAACTCACGAATGGCTTTCCGGCTTATTAGGAAAGCAAAGGCCTTCTAATAGTCTACAAGGCTCACGGTTACTCTTCTTTTACTTACTTCCCTACCCTCTTGTTCATAATTATTTTGTAGAATGTCCCAAATTTGTTTTTTCTGATGTTTTGTCATGATTAGAATCAGGTTCTGTATTTTTGACAGAACACTCACTGAAGTCATTGATGTGTACCTTTCCAGTGCTCCACATGAGGAGGAACATTAGTCATAGCATGTGCTACCTACTTGTCCCATTACTGGTGATGTTAAACTTGATCACTTTGTTAAGGAACCTTCTACCATGTCTCCTCAATGTATAGATGTCACTTTCTCCATTTACAATTGATGAATAATCTGAGCAAATATTCCAATCACCAAATAACTTTCACTCAAGACTTTTAGTGTCCATTGATCCTTGTGATCCTTGACTGAATCCGTTATTACTATGGTAGCTACATTATGGTGACTTTTTTCCACATTTACTGGTTAGCATTATCTGTAAGGACATGCTCTCGTCTCACCAGGTAGAAACTATTCTAAGAGTAAGGTTAGTGTCATGGGATAAAATCAGAGAAATAGTGAGTCCAGATCCTGAGTACCTTCTGGACCATGCTAAGGAACTTTGGCTTCACTGTAAGAATAAGAAAGCAGTGAAGGTCTTGAGCATGGAAGAAACATGATTACCTTTTGAAAGATCAAATTCTCCTACCATTTTTCACCTCTCAGACTGAATGAGTTAATTTTTTGTTGTTGTTGCTATTGTCGTTTTAGAGTCTCGCTCTGTCACCAGGCTGGAGTGCAGTGGTGTAATCCCAGCTCACTACAAACTCTGTCTCCCAGGCTCAAGTGATCCTTTCATCTAGCCTCCCAAGTAGCTGGGACCGCAGGTGCACACCACCATGCCCAGCTAATTTTTGTATTTTTTGTAGAGATGGGGTTTCACCATGTTGCCCAGACTGATCTCAAACTCCTGTGTTGTCCTGACAGGTCATAATTATTTTGTAGAATGTCCCCAGATTTGGTTTTTCTGATTGCTTGAGCACCTGGGCTCAAGCAATCCACCTGTCTCAACCTCCTAAGGTGCTAGGATTACAGGCATGAGCCACCATACCTGGCCTGAAAGAGTTAAATAAGTTTGATAATACATTGAGTTAAGAACTATATGTGGCAAAAAGGCATTCTTATTCATAACTTGTGACAGTATACACTGATATAAATTTAGGTGTCCTGTGGTACCTGGCACCCTGGCTACATCTAAGACCACCTAGGTATGTCAGTGAGCTTTGCTCTGCTCTAAATATTTCTGACTTCTCTTTTAAAAACTGAAATCAGGCTGGGCGCGGTGGCTCAAGCCTGTAATCCCAGCACTTTGGGAGGCCGAGGTGGGCAGATCATGAGGTCAAGAGATCAAGACCATCCTGACCAACATGGTGAAACCCTGTTTCTACTAAAAATACAAAAAAATTAGCTGGGCATGGTGGCATGCACCTGTAGTCCCAGCTACCCAGGGGGCTGAGGCAGGAGAATTGCTTGAACCCGGGAGGCAGAGGTTGCAGTGAGCCGAGATCGTGCCACTGCACTCCAGCCTGGTGCCTGGCAACAGAGCAAGACTCTGCCTCAAAAGAAAAAAAAAAACAAACTGATATCAGAGTTAATTTATGAACCATAAAGAAATGCAGTCTCATTGCTTCATTTCCATCTTTATTCTTTATTACCAACACCAACCACCACCTCAGATAGTCAACTAAGTAATTCCTGGCTGTTACCTACGATGGACCTAGTTAAAAACCAAAGATGACTAAGGTGGTGCCGAAGGAAGAATTCTCAGCAGCAGTTCTTAACAACAGATCACAGAAACAAGGCTGTCCTCCTCGGGTATCTCTGGGGAGACAGGTCAAAGGGATGGAGAAGTTCTGTGCTGCTATGGAAAGAGGCATTGTCTGCACTTGGAGGTCAGATAGTAAGCACTCCAGTTTCTCTGCTTTCTTCTTTCCCCCTTCCTCTTTATTCAGTTCCTTAAAGCATATGGCAGATGCCAGCTAGTGGTAAAGGAATGGCACAGTTTTCCAGGCCAGAGCAAGCAGGGTGAGGGGTAGGCATGGCATTCTATATCCTCCCAGTCTGAAACTGGAACCAGGTAGAGGTGAGGATAACCTGTGGGGCAATTGTGAAGTAGACTAGCCAGTGGAGATGTGTGCACTCATGCAAACTGGCCTACCTGCCCCCACATCACCTCCTTCCCAGTGAGCTAAGGAGGACTTGGAACCAGAAAGACAATAAAGCACTCTTGGGTCTGTGCCAAGTCTTCCAGACTCCTCTTCCCTCCAGGTCAGAGCTCAAGAACTGGGCAGTGATTCCAATCTTATAAGAGCTTTGTTGGATGACAGCCAATGTTCAGCCTTGTCTATAATTCTCTTTACATCTTCTGAGGTTTCCCCATCACTGAGCTCCCGCCCCCTGACCCTCTCTTTGCCTGAAGGTTAAGCTTTCAGGGAGATGTTATTTTTTCCCACTATGTACCTGTTACTTGGGTGGAGATTTCTTTTTAATTCCCCAACCAAAAAGAACTACTCATTTCCTTTTGACTCATGGCCTGAGACATACTTGGATAGAGTGGGGTGGACTCACTGAGAAACATTTTAAAGAGAAGACTGAGTATCATTTAAAGGCATAATAGATTTCTAGCCCATTTGCCAAAAGCCATCCCAAAGAGGGCTGATATGGTCTGTTAAATGCTGTAATTACAGACTTGAAACACGTACTCTTTCAGACATGAAGTCAGAGGGCTTCTGCCATCCTGCCTGCCCAGACCAGCTAATCTTTAGTACAATCACAGAGGAGCACTGGAAGACACCACAGCCCAGGCAGCTGGCCTGGGAAACGGTTTCTCATCCTGGAAAGAAGTCATCTGACTCAGGAATACTAACAACCAAGCAAATTACAAATTGTATACATGCGAGAAGAAACTAAGTGGTCACCAACCAAGTCATTTCCCTGTCCCAAAACCTCCTGAGCCTTCTCCTTGCCCCCTCCCACCTCTTCCCTACCACTTACCGCTCTCCCTCCTCCCACTGCACACTCACCATCCCCACTGTGTCTCTGCCCAGGCTATGCTGTCAAAGTCAAACGCTATCCACCCTCCCTGCCCACCTTAATTGCCCCCATTGGAACCCTCTAGTAGTTTGTGCTACAGACTAGGCTTTCAATCATCTGATTCCACACTGCCTTATAATCAGCATTCATGGCACCTGTGACAGCAAATCAAGGTCCTCCCATATAGACGGTGTCTTTTTCCTACAGTTCCCACAAGGCTAGGCACAAAATTGGTGCTTAAAAAGACTAATTGACCAACTAAAATATTTGACTAAAATATTTGTATAAGGTCTGGGCATAGTGGCTCATGCCTAAAATCCCAACACTTTGGGAGGCTGAAGTGGGAGGATCACTTGAGCCCAGGAGTGTGAAACCAGGCTGGACAACACAGCAAGACCCTGTCTCTGTTAAAAAGGAAAAGTAAATTAAATAGTCCCATGCATCAGCAAAAGCCACCACAGCTGAACTATCACACTCTTGCACCATCTTCTGAATTCAGCATCGTCTTCCCTTATTACACTGTGGGGTGCAAATCATGGTTTTCTTATGCCAGAACAACTTCCGTGCCTGTCTTGTTCTCTAAAGACAGTCATTCTTGGCCTAGAAGTTTTCTGTTGGCATGAGCACTACCATCTCACAAGGAGTGGAATGCAGTAGCCACAGTTTCAACTGACACACATCTGACATTATCCCCAAGCCCCAAATGTGCAATGAAGAAGGTAAAAACTAGTTGCTGTCCACTTGGCTTCCAGGAACAGGGTGAAAACCTCAGGTCTTATGGCCTGCCACATTGGAAGGCCTATGCCGATTTGAAAGAAGCTAACTCGGAAATCCACAGGAATGCTTCAGTGTTCCTAAGGGGCCACTTTACTTGTATCAGCTGGGTTGGGTGAATTGGTCCTCAACCCTGCATCTCCCTCAGGCCCCATCCTCACTCCAACACACACATATTCCAAAGATCATCAGAACCTTTGATCACAAAACAGACAATGAGAACAGCTGCTCAAGATGGAACCCTACGAAAGGCAAAAAGAGCAGGGTGGGGGCAACATACCAAGCATTTCAAGGAAAATAACTTAAAAATTAATGAGCTCTCAGGAAAAGATAGCATCATAAGAGAATCAAATCAATCAACCGAGATCTTCTGAGCACCTGTCAAGTCGATAAAGAAGCATTTATTGCATGCCCCTATATATAAAGCACTGCTGGAAATGTTGAAGCAGACACAACAATGCAGCATGCATAAAAAGCAAATGTCTGGGAAAAAGTGATTTTAGTCTCTGACCTCAAGGGGCTTGTATTAGTCCATTCTGACACTGCTATAAACGAATACCAGAGACCAGGTAATTTATAAAGGAAAGAGGTTTGACTCACAGTTCCATATGGCTGTGTCCCCAACTCAAATCTCATCTTGAATTGTGACTCCCATAATTCCCACATGTTGTGGAATAAACCAGTGAGAGGTAATTGAATCATGGGGGTGGGTCTTTCCTGTGCTGTTCTTGTGATAGTAAGTCTCATGAGATCTGATGGTTTTATAAAGGGGAGTTCCCCTACACAAGCTCTCTGTTGCTTGATGCCATGTAAGACCTGTCTTGCTTCCCCTTCGCCTTCTGCCATAATTGTGAGCCTCCCCAGCCATGTAAAACGGTGAATCAATTAAACCTCTTTCTTTTATAAATTACCCAGTCTCGGATATCTCTTTATTAGCAGCATGAGAACAGACTAATACAGCTGGGGAGACCTCAGGAAACTTACAATCTTGGCAGAAGGGGAAGCAGACACCTTCCTCACAGGGTGGCAGGAAAAAGTGTGACATGTAAAAGTTCAGGAAAAACTACCATTTATAAAACCATCAGATCTTGTGAGAATTCACTATCATGAGAACAACATGGGGGAACCACCCCCATAATCCAGTTACTTCCCTCCCTCAACACGTAGGGATTACAATTTAAGGTGAGATTTGGGTGAGGATAAAGACCCAAACCATATCAAAGCTCATAACCTAAGTGGTGGTAATCAAATCTAAAGCACATTTTATAGCACATACACTCCCTATTCCCAGCTTTCTTTCTTGAGTGTCCGTGTCACTGTCTCCCCAGGAACCCTATAGGAGCCTTGTGGATCTATCTCATGAACATCCAAGTACCACTTCCTGTGAGAAGCAGGAGTAACTTTCAATAGGGGTAGTTAAGGAAGACTTTGCAGAGAGGATGGAATTTAAACTGGGTGCTGGCCGGGTACAGTGGTTCACACCTGTAATTCCAGTATTTTGGGAGACTGAGACAGGTGGATCACCTGAGGTCAGGAGTTTGAGACCAGCCTGGCCAACATGGTGAAACCCCATCTCTACTAAAAATACAAAAAGTAGCCGGGCATGGTTAGGAGGCTGAGACAGGAGAATCACTTGAACCCTGGAGGCAGAGGTTGCAGTAAGCCGAGATCACACCATTGCACTCCAGCCTGGGTGATAAGAGTGAAACTCCGTCTCATAAACAAACTAGGTCCTTAAAAATTACTCTGTCGTCCAGGCTGGAGTGCAGTAGCACAATTACGGTTCACTGAAGCCTTGACTTCCTTTGATTGAGATTGCAATTGCCCGGGTGGGAAATAAACAGAAACTGCAGGATGAGTATGCGAGTCTTAGAGCAGCAGGGTTAGTGAACTACTTTCCTAGCATAGTCTGGGAAAGTAGAAGACTGCAAGCCACTCAGAGAAGTCCTGCTCATGACTTAGAGGCTTACCCAGTATGGCACGGGAGCACTAGCTCAGCACTGGTGGAAGGAGGTGTCTAGTAGTCTGAGAAAATACTGGCTTTCCAAAGCTTGAGCAAGATGTTTAGTACGTCCCAAAGTTCCAACATCATCCCTTTCTACCCACTCCAAAGCCAAGCAGATTAATCAGCCCACAGTTGCAAGACGGGGGCTATTAAGGCAGAGAGACCTTGATAGCAAAGGCAATGGCAGAGTTGTGGTCAGCAGCAGGGCATGACAGCATGTGAACAAAAGCCTGTGAACCACTTACATTAACCAGTGGATTCAGGGATATCTAACAAAGATGGCAGGAAGAGCACGAGCAGCAGGACTGTCAAGGACCTCAGCACATGCATTAGAGAACCTGCTTCCTGTGTCACCTGGAGAGGACTGCTCTCATCCTCTAGATGCCATCATGAGGAAGAAGATAGCAAGAACCTTTGAAAAGCTGAGCATTTATCCAAAGAGGCGGTTTTAAACCTGAGATAGGCTATCTGAATCCAAAGAGAACGTTATCTTTGATTAGCAAGTTTAAGGCCATCCACCTCTTCCCACACCCTTCCAAAGCCAGATGGGATGTATGAAAAATTGATGTGGAATGAAGGAACTGCAACTTCTTTTCTGCATGATCTGAGTTTTAATGTGTGGGAGTTGGGAAGAGGGAAGAACACTGATAGAAAAATCTGAAAGCCACAGGAAATGTGATCTAAAGCAGAGGTTTACGTCCTGGCTGATAACACTTTTGGTCTTCTGAAAATGCAGATCCCAGTGCTCCAATTCCAGACCTGCTAAATCAGAATCCCACAGTTGAGGCCAGGGAACCTGAATTTTAGAAGCTCTCCTTGTGACTCCAATTTTGAAACCACTTATTTAACCATTAGTACAAGAACTGGCCTTGAATAAGACATCACTTCCTCCATGTCTGAGTATAGCACCCCATGGCAATTGCAGCAAATGGAGGGATGATTCAGTAAGGAGGGGGTGAAACAGAAAATCAACATGGTTTGTATGAACTGGTCTTGACACACCCTTGGCTGTAAATAGCAGAGATAAAAAGTAGTTACAGGGGTTGCAAGGATGTTGTCTTAATTTTCCTGTTGTCTTAATAAAGGAGGATTTACTGAGCCCATGTAGGCTGTAGGAAGAAGCTAGAGGAGAAATAATTTATGTATAGGTTCTAGAGAAGCCTTGCAGACTTACCCAGGGCTCAGATCACATGGCTTAGTCCCGACATAAGAGACCATTTTTCCTTTGCCACTTGGCTAAGAAGCTGAGGAGGAACTGGCAGTGAGGGCGGGGCTTGAGAATGAAAGTTCTGGAGAGTCACCTAAGAGATGGTAAAGACACACTCACATCCTGGCTTCTAGAGCCTGTAGATAAGATCAACTTCCCTCGAAAATGCTAGTTCCCATGCCACATTTAGTCAAGACACTAATAAAAGGCTTTCTTCAGAGAGGGCAGTAGAAATGGGTATGAGATGAAAAGGGATTGTATTTATTTCTATTTGTACCTATGTATTGATCAGAAGTTTTGGGTCTTAGGAAAAAAAAGTTTTTTAAATAAATTATACATAATTGGGTAGCTTTAAAAAAATACCAGAATGTACAGTGGTCACTCTAAAACACTTGTTTTTGGATAATACACTTACAAATTAGAAAATGAGAAAGGATAGATTCTGGTATTAACTGCCTAAACAACTTATTAAAAACATTAACAATAACAAATATTTTAATGTAATATTACTAATTTGGCACATTTAATACTATATATGTCCAATATATTTTCTATGTACTGTGAAAGTTTTTGGGAAAATAACTTGTGTTGCAAAATCTGCAACCTATCACAAAGGCCACCAAATCTTACACACAAAATACTCCTGCCTAGCAACTGCCCGTCCAACCTCAGACTGGCACCACCCTTGCTGTTGATCTTTGTAGCCAAGGGCAATTATAAACAATTATGCAACCCTGCCTTTTTCTTTAAAATCTGTCTTCCTTCCCTGAATACACATGTAGTTTACCATGACATGTGTATTTCTATTGCAATGCTGTACTCCCAAATAGTTTTGTTTTAGAGAGCTTGTTATTTAAGTTGACAAAAATGGTGTCCAGCAGCAGGACCTGAAGCAGGACACCTTTCGGAGGGAACTGGTGACCTGGGAACCAGTATGCAGTACTCGCTGGAGCCCTTTGGGCTCTCGGCTTACACAGCTTGTGTGTTCTGCCCTCGTGAGTCTCCTCTCAGGTGGAGCCTCCCACTCTTGGCAGTGGCTTTTTGACTTGACTTTGGATTTGTCTTGGTTCTAAGACCACTTTAATAAAGGACTTCACATCCCTCCCGGGATGACAAAAGACTTTTTGTCTTTCCTGACAAGTCCTTTTTGGTATAAAGACAAGTGTCCCTCTGGTTTGAGTACTCCGGATTTAAAATAAATTTATAGACAGTGTCTCACTATGCTGCTGAGGCTGGTCCTGAACTGGTGGGCTCAAGTGATCCTCCCACCTCAGCCTCCCAAAATGTTGGGATTACAGGCATGAGACACCACACCTGACCACTTACTCTGGATTCTAAGGCATGCCTTTTCTGATGAATTTACTTTAGATTCCTCTGTGTGCTTTAATTTTTTTTTTAATCTGCACGACTAGGTTAGAACTTTTGGGAACACTGATTTTGGTTGTGTTTTGGTTGGTTACATGTATCTGTAAATGATTTGGCTCTTTTCCCTCGTTTCTGAACATCTCCCAAGAGCGAAAATAAACATTCGAAATTTGGGGCACAGGGTGGCTGGTTAAAAGCCACTAGGACAGTTGCCACCAACTAAAACACTGGTCCAAACACCTGACTTCTCTGACGACAGGATTTACAGAATTTTCTTTGCTGTTAAGAGACTGAGAAGAAACAAGATGGGAATTCTCAAACGTTGAGGCATGCTCGCTTTTCTGGGACTTCAGGTCAGCTACATGGCTTTTCCTCTTACACGTTTTTGGATCAAAGACTATCATAGAGATTAAACTCCCCAAGCTTATTTTTAATGCAAAGTGGCTACAGCTATAGAGTTAACATGTAGAGTCTTCCAAGTTCTCTATTTTTTTTTTCTGCCTACTTTAAATCTGCTGACTTTTCTGCAGGTGTTGAGATAAAACTCACTCCTTATGGCATTCCAGCCAAAGTAAAAAAAAGAAAAAGGTCTTAAAGGGCCTTCAAATTAATGGCTTTACAAATTACAACAACTCCATGGCAACCAACACCTAGACTTAAGAAGTCTCCCTTTCAATATAAATTTAGGTTTGCCTAATAACTGCTTAGTGTGATGGAACAATTAAAGGATTACTAGCCTAAAAGAACTAAATTTTTATATGAAAATTAGGTTCTCAAATCAAACAGTCAAAATATTGAGCTCAGTGCAATAATATAAGGTATCTTTGGTCCAAAAATGGTTTGCCAGCTATGCAAAGGCCAAAAAAACAACACAAAAAACCCCACCCACAGCTGCTAAATAAAATGCTTTCTAAGCCTGCACTGACTAGACAAAAAAAATCAAATGGAAAAAGATTTGTTACTAAAATTTCAAGGCCATTTGGAGATTGTTTTTTATTATACAATTCAGCCAGTCCTAGCTAAAGATGTAAGCATTTAAATATTTAACATTAAACTCATTTGAAACTGAATAAAAGGGGTTGGGAGGTGGGATAAGAGGTTTTTTAAACAATCAAAACTGCTGTTTACTCAAACTTTTGGTTCACAGCCTTCGTAAGATTACCTATTCTGGCAAGTTTACTCAGCTGAGGTCCCGTTTTCTCAGAAATGTAATTTGAATCCAATAACTGTCTTTCATAAACCAGCAAGTCTGTATCACCATCTTATAACTAAAATTCTAAAATGAAAGCTGTTTGTATATATGTTTAGCTGTGTTTACACATATGTACATATATATTGTATGTTGTGCCTACATGGTAAAATCTGGCATAGTTGGCTATAAATCCCTTAAGGAATTCTATTCATATTGGCTCAGGTAAATGAGTGCTAATACAAAATATATCGTAATTAACACAAATGCTTTTCAGTTCATGTGACTTAAGTAAATATTTAATAAGCTGGTTTAAAAATAATTGGTATATCAAAAATAACAATGTCTTTAAAATTTTTGCCTGCATTGACTACTCAGTTTTATATTTTGTAGATGTTTTAAGGTCATAAAAAATATGAACTCAACTTAAAAACAGAATGATCTTTGTGTAACTATAAGTTGGACTAATTTAGTACTGTTAATGAAAACAGCTGTATCCTCTGAGTTACTGGCAAAATATCCATGTATTTCATTTTTATGGTTCTTACTTAACTGAACACATGACATTCATAGGTAATAAAAAACATGGTTAACAGGAAAATAACTTGAAATGATTAGCTATGTCTAATATCTTGGTTTTTATAAGTAATCTAGGAATAATTATTAAAAAATGAATTGGATGGGTATAAATGGGATAAGCAAGGGTGAGTCATGGTGGTATGCATCTATAGTTCCAGCTACTCAGGAAACAGAGGCAAGAGGATTGTGTGTGTTGGAGTTTGAGGCTACAGTGTGCTACAGTTGTGCCTGTGAACAGCCACTGAACTCAAACCTGGATAATATAGCAAGATATTATCTCTAAAAGATAAACCAAAAGAATGTTTTTAAAAATATGATAATACAGTTTACATGTAATTTGAAATCTTAATGTTAAATTAAGTAGTATTCATTAAATGTCTGGATCATTTCCAAATAAAAACGGATAAATTGTTGAAAATATTAGTTGTTCTTGGCTTCCCAAATTATAAAAAAGCTAAATATATTTGGGCCCATTAATACATTAAATTATAAGGAAACGTGTTTTAAAAAATTATAAAATGGTTCTCATCTATAAAATGCTGACATAACAGTTGAAAAATTTTGCTTTCTAGGTTTTCACTAAAAAATAAAGTTAATAAGAGTTAAAATTTGAAAATCTGAAATTCCATAGACAAAGTGTACCAAAAAATGTGTTTTAATAAGAAAAGTTATAAGGCATAAAAATTGTTTATTGGGAAAAAATAGTTGTTTAAATTCAGTTTATTAGAGGTTGTTTCAAATATGGAAACAAGATAAAAGAACCAGTAAGTGGGAGGAGGAGAGAGAAATATGAAGTTACAGGTATGAGAACGTACTGTTGGTATGGAAGGTTATAAAGTTAACAGAATAATTCTGTATGAGTCTTGCACAGTAAATCTTTGTCCTAAAGCAGGATGATCAATTATTTAAGTAAGAGGAAGTATAAAACAAAGCAGAAAGTTTAAGCATGTTACTGAAGGTCTGTACAGGTCATGAAAGGTTCATGAAGGATAAATTTATGAAAGGAGTTTTGTGTGCAATGAAGTTGGCTATAGACTAGAATGAAATCATAAGACTTTCAAAGATTGAGATTACATATATATATACTAATACAGTATATTCTATACACATACCATCTATTTGTATATACACTATAGTATAAATGCTATACATGCATATTATATACACTAACGCCAAAAATTTGGTCCTCTATTCTAGAACAAGGTTCTTTTTAAGGATCTGGTCTTAATAAAATTGAAAGAAGTTTAATTTTTAATTTCAAAATCAGCCATTTTCTAAAATGCAGAGTTTCAATTTCTGCCTTATTTCCTTCTGAGATTCATTTAATTTCACCTAGATTCAGGTTAGAGAGGCTTTTTCATTTAAAATGGTCATTTCATTTTTTGAGGTAGAGTTTTCTTCTTGAAGATCCTGATTTGTATTTCACAAGTTCAACTTTTGCTGACTTGCTGCACCTTATTTGCAGGTCACACGTCATTGCCTTCAGCTCTTTCTCCCCGTAAGAAGGTACATCTTTTTGTCTGGCTGGAGTAATAACTCAACTTTTTCATTAGCTCCTGTAACATTTTTTCTCCGGTTCTAACTCTTGCCGTTATGACTTGATACTGAAATGTTCTGTAGAAGACATAGAAAAGCAATGTTTTCCTCCAGTATAACTTAATTCTGAATTCTTGGCTTTTTTGGATGTTTGAATTGTTTCCAAGCAACAAGGAGATTTCTCATAATTTTTCCAAGAGCCATGTATTCTGCTCGAAGTACTAGCTTTCTTACTTACATTCCTCTATAGTAAGGCATTCACTCATAGCCTTGGAAATACTCCTCCTGTCTCTGACTAAATTCAAGTACCTTTTCATCAGATTCAACTTTCGGTATATCCAAATAGGCTTCCCATAAGGAAAGGCAGTCACACTGCAAGAGGTGTTTCTTTACCATTTTGGTAAATGACCTAAGATTTTGTTTATCAAAATAAATTCCTGTGTTTACATGTTTTTTTTTTCTTAGGAAAAATGAAGTTTTGAAAAGATGAAAGTTTTTTAAAATGTAACTTTCTGTATTGTTTCTGAAGTCTTTTATCTTTCCTGTTCAGTATTTTACAGTGACCTGAGATCCTGTTTTGAACCTTCTGACATCTTTGACAGGCTTCTCTAAGATCAAGTTCTAAATTAAATGTTTTTGACTTAAAATTACCTTTTGGAGTTTTCCACTTGCGCCTCTGGAAAGCCTCGGAGCATGTGTATGCCATCTGGTAGAGATGTTAATTAATTAGGCTTGTTTGATGTATTAAATTATATGATAAGCACTGTCTAATCATGTAATACTAGACATAGTTACATTTGTAGGTGTTACTGATGAGTGTTCCAAAATTGTATGATGTCGTTAGAAATCTGTCATCGGTCATAATTCTGATTATGCTGTATGCCACAAAATAACCAAAATTCCTTGTCTATTTCTGGTTATGGTAAACTCTCATCAGATTTTTAATCCTGGTTATTCTAAGTTTTTGTCATCACCAGTTATTGCTTTTTCTCTAAAAGAATTTGCAATCAGATTCATGGAAAAGATGCTAGTGTACTTTTAAATAGAGGTTACTAATAACTTTGATACCAATGGACTACATTTTTCAGAACTTGAATGAAGAAACTGATGGGTCCATGAAATTAAGATCAAATAACAAAAAAAGTTACATGAGACTGAGTAACGGAAGATTTTGTTTGACCTTTATTTGAAACATTTTTACTTAAATGTTTTATTTTCCATATTTAAGGAAATTCTCTCATGCTATCTATAGTTTACAGCAATTTGGTAAAGTATACTTTCATGAACAAAAGTGGAAATATTTGCTTTTTCTTTCTTCTTGATCGCTCCAAGATTTGGAAACTGAATATTCTTTTGTTTTTGAGATGGAGTCTCGCTCTCGCCAAGATGGCACGATCTTGGCTCAATAAAACTTCTGCATCCCGAGTTCAAGCAATTCTCCAGCCTCAGCCTCCCAAGTAGTTGGGACTACAGGTTTGCGCCACCATACCCAGCTAATTTTTGTATTTTTTAGTAGAGAAGGGGCGGGGCGGGGGGGTTCACCATGTTGGCCAGGCTAGTTTCCTACTCCTGACTTCAGGCGATCTGCTTGTCTTGGCCCGCCCAAGTGCTGGGATTACCAGCATGAGCCACCGTGCCTGACTTATTTGTGAGTATTCTTAAGGCAATATAATTTGCTTAAGTTGAATAAAAATCTGCTGTCTTTATAACAGGATACGAATGGAAACAGTAGTTATATTACCAAGGCTTTGACTGAAATGTCATCTTTGAAAATGTGTAGAATGCCTAGTTTCAATGGTTCTCAGCATTACACTGAGTTAAAAATTGTCATTTCCTGGCAGGCCCAGGAAACCTTAAAAATATAGGTAAAATTTAAAGTCTACCTTGATTTGGCTTCCTAGCCTCAAGGGAGCTTTTTAAATCTGAGATTACTGTGACCATGCTACTATTCTTGCAAAATCTGATAAATTTTACAAATCTGTTTTATTCTGAACATCTTTGGTAAAAATCAGGGTAACTTTAGGTTTCTGAAGAAAGCTATACATACCTGTTATTAAATCGCAGCTCTGTACCCTTTTTTGAAACTCCAGTTATCCACCTGCAGTCTGGATTTTCTCCTGAATTCTAATTTCCTTTAATATTTGGCTACACCTCTCTAAGAAAAAAAAAACAAAACTATTTACATGCTCTGAGGCCTATAAACTAAGATGTGGTGAATTTTTAAAGGAATAAGTCCTCATGCTGATGTATGGGTCACACAAAAGTTCACCACACCAACCAATGCCATAACTAGAGATATTCAAACTGCAAACCAGGACAAAAAGTTGATGATTTCAGGCTGTAGACATTTTTCCGAAAACATCAGAGCAAGAACTGTATTATAATTTGGTTTATTCAATTGGTTGCCTTTAAGCCTACGTTCAGCGCTCAAAACCATTATGCAAACTGGGAGTGTCACGTTACTATTAATTTTACTTTGTATATTTCCTTTTTTAAACTTTGCATCTGTTGTTAAATTTTTTGCAGAAAGAAGCACAATTCCTAACAGACTAGCCCAGCACTTTGTGGTGACAGCAAAGGACTAAGGAAAAAAATTGAACTCGATAAAACACTCCAGGTGGACCTAGCCTGGGTGCCACTCCCTTCAAGCCTCCCTAGCCTCAAATGTGGCCAAAAAGGTTTTAACACTGACTTAGTTGCCAATTACTCCTGCCAATACAGGACCATACCAATAATCTGGAAAAGGTCTATTCTGTCACCAAGGGACAATCAAATCTAACTACAGGATGACTGATCATAGATGCTTTTAAGAAAAAGATCTTGATCAAGAGAGGAAAAGGTAAAAGCCATCAGATTCAAAACAGCGTCATGTTTCCAAAAGCCCTGACAAATGGATCCAGGGAAGTCCATGAAGAGAGGGTTCTTATGCACTACCTCAAAAGATCCAGAAGAAACCACGCCAGCTTGCATGACTATTTGCAAACTTACATAGAAAATACATGTCCTTTAGCGAGGACATGAGCCCAGAAGCTGATTGCCCAACCCCAAACTGGCATTATCCTTGTTATTAATTCTTGTAGCCAAGAATAATTATTTCAAGACAATTATATAATCCTCTTTATCTGTCATTTAAAAACCTGTCTTCCTTTACCTTCCCGAACACACAGTTTACTGCGACATGCATATTCCCTTTGCAATGTCCTATTCCCAAATCAACATAATTTTCTTTTAGAAAACCTGTTATTTAGGTTAACAGTTATTATACCTGAAAACTAAATGCTAGCTGATCAATACAATTCTTTGGTTCTACAGTATACTTTTATTTTGGGACATCTGCTTCCACAAACATTAAAGTACAGTTAACTTTTTAACATACACAGTATACACTAAAAAAGAATCACACAAAAAGTATGTCTAAACTTTTTATATTTAATTTCTAACACCAAATTTAAATAGACTAATAACACAGATCTTTTGTGGTCCACAAATCATGGTAAAAAACTTTTGTTTTCATATGCCCATTAGCTTGCTGACTGGATTACCGCATTTTAGATTTTCCTTATGATTTTAGTAGTTTTCTCCAATGAATGAGCTGTGAGTGAAGCTTCATTTTCCATTGAATATACACAGACATTCAAATAAAGACTGGGAAAAAGTGCACACCAAACAGTTGTTTGCTCTGGTTGTTCGAATCTGGGTGATTTTCTGTTGGTGGTGCTTTCGTATTTTACAAAAATAATGGGTATATTAGAAAGTTTGAAACCACCACCACCACCAAGATTTTTAAAAGTTCCATCCATTGGGCTGCCAGAAGACCACAAAATATTTTTGTGTATTTACAGGAAGGTGATAATCAAAAGTTGTTGTGGGACCATTCAAGATGAGTGTGGGGAGGGGAAGCCCATTTAAACATACATTCAAGGAAAAATATATCAAGTTACCTGAAAATTTTGGTAGAAATATCGAGCACTGCTATGGTTTGTCTCCCAAACTGCCCCTCAAACACACTGTGAGATCTTCTCTTCATTGTGGTGGTGTTGAGAGCTGGGGCCTAGTGGGAGATGTTTGGTTCACGGAGGCAGATGCCTCATGAATGGCTTGGGGCTGCTCTTGTGGTGGGTTCTCCCTCTCTCAAGGCTAGATCAGTCTCCCCATGAGTGGGTTGTTAATAAGAGACTTGTTTGGTTGTTGTTAAAAAGTGGGTTATTTGATCTCTTTGCACATCTGCTTCCCCTTTAACCTTCTCCATCAAGCTATGAAGCAGCAGCAAAGCCCTTGCCAGGGCCAGGACCATGCCCTTGAACTTCCCAGCCTGCAGAACTGTGAGCTTTCTTTGTAAGTGACTCTGCCTCAGATATCCTATTATAGTGGCAAAAGAGACTAAGACAGGCACACAAACATTGAAGACTGATGTTGACTCCGCTTTCTAGGCTACCAAGCACAGCCACATCACCAAAGAGAAGCTTACTTCCTGACTTTGTTGGAAGCAGAAACTTGACTCTCCAGGCAAGATAATTGCTGTCTTAAAAATTTCAGTGTCAAAGGTAAAACAAACATACCTTGATCAGTCAACCATATTACTGCTAAAGCAGTATTGGGAAGTTTCCTAAAAGCACTCCAAGCTTCTAAAAACAGCCAGCATGTATAGATAGCATCTTTGCATTTAAGAAGTCCCAGAAAGGTTTTGGAAACGGCATTAATGCAAATGTTCAGATTAAGAGAAAAAGGTTTCCCTGAATTGAATGATTCTTTCTACCTCTTATATGAAGTGGACTCTTCTAGTGCTATACAGGATAGGCTCAGAGTTTAGAGGGTGTCAACTTCCAGTCATGTGATAATGGCCAGAAGCAACCACAATAATGAACTTATAGATAGAAAACACATTCATTTGCTTTTGTCTTCTTATGTCAGATTAGGGTTTTACTTGATGCTCCATGAGTTAAAACACTTTGAACCAAAGAGACCACTATTAAGACCCAGCTTGAGCAATCTTTAGCTTCTCCACATTTCTATTTGCTGGCAAACCAGTACAGTAACCCGTGAAATACAAAGCAAGGGTGTAGTAGACTGCACTGCCCTTAAGGCTCCAATTCTTTGCCCCTCCTGTGTTCTCTCCCTTGGTCTAAAAACTCTGTAGTACCTTTCCACACTGGGTTTAGCCATGTGGCTTGCTCCTGGTGAATGCTGGTTAGCAAGAGGCATGCAGACTTGAAAGGGAGTTATGGGATTGGGCTTGGTTGTTATTGCCTTCTACAACCTCCACAAAAACATGCTTATTTAATGGAGGATAGGAGGCATGTGGAAAAACGCCAAGTCCTTCTACTTGAGGCCAACTCCCTCATTAACGAGGAAAGACTGTAACTGCCCCAGAGACACCTAGCCAAAATCACTTATCAATTCATAAACTGTTTATTGCTGCATACCACTGGGTTTTTGTGGTTGCTGAGTTACTTTTGTGGCAATAATTGCTCCAATACATTTTATGTGACATTTCTGAGTTTGACATCTCATTTGCAAACTTTCTTAGAGAAAGATTCATTATTGGCAAAGACCTTCAGAGTAACCTTTGCCTTGTATTCTGTAGACTGTGCAGATTCAGCCATGTAATATTGAGTACCCACTTTGGGCTGAATGCTCTCTCAAGTGTTCTCATTTAATTCTCATAACCACCCTGAAAGTTAACTTCATTTTTGGGGAACTGGAGGAAAAGAGGAACTTTAAAGCACACTGATGAAAAGATTTATCTCAAGTCACATACATTGGCACAATCAGGGCCCAAACTCCAGACCTCTGACTCTGAGTCAAACTGCATTTTCCATTACGTCGGAAATAACCAAGGTTTAAAATTAGCAGAATGTTATTCTGTCCAGCCATTAAAATCCAAAAAATTTTGTTCAAAGTAGGCAACTGAGTTTTCATTCTATTATCCAAGATAACTGAAGTATTTGACTGTATAGGACTGTTTCCTTCAAGCATTCCATCCTTAGCAGTCTTGTTAAAAATGGCCTTTAAGATACTGCTATTCCCAGTCAAGAAACACCAACTAGAGACTAAAATCATGTAAATCCTCCATTTCTCAGTTTAATCTTAAAAATAAATTTATGTTCAATACCCCTCTTTAGTCAATCGCTATGTAAATTGTAAATTAAGAGATGATTACTTGGTGGCAATACTGGTGACAAAAAAAGCACATCCAATTTTACAATGGTCATATACAAATTGGGAAAGAGTGGATATAAAAAATATGCACCCACCTTCAAATAAATGTGATCTTTTAAAGAATATCAACAAGTCAGATTCTTAGGTAGTTCTCCCTTTTCTAATTTTGATTCTGAAAAAATATTTTAAAAAATCAATTAGGTATTCAAAAGAAGGCAGTTTTATAGGGGTTTAATTATAGGGGATTAGGAGCAGAGAGATAAAAAGGGGAAGCAGCACCCAGGTAGTATGAAGTAGACATTTTGGCAAATAAAAATTGCCCCATATGACATGTCACAGAGACTGTTAAGAGACTTTGAATCCTAAAATTTGGCTTACCAAATGTAGCTTGATTTTTGTGTTTTATAAATTTTTATGTTAAATTTAAGAACCTGAATCCTGAAATGATAAAGAACAGGAAAATAATGCCTAAGCTAATAACTAAACTTTGTGTTTAAAAGTTGGTCAGTGGTTTTCATTTTAGAATTAAAAATATGAATTTTCCTTTACCTACAAGTGCATGTAACTGGTAGCCACAAATTCCTCCACTGACAACTTCAAAGCAAAGCAAGAAACCACAGTGGTTTTCAGGCCACTAATTCTTTTACAGATGAAAGCATTCAATTATCTCTACAAAATTCAATTCTTTATAAGATGTTTTTGATTAACTATGTTCATTTTTAAATGTAGTGATAACACATGCTATTATTCATGATTTAAAAGTTGAAATGAAGTAGCTTGTAGTTCTTGGGTAAAACAGATACAAAAATGCTTTTTTCAATATAAAAGAGCAATGTAGACATTCCTATAAAACATTTTTATTCCAGGTGGTAAGCTAGGCTTATTTAAATTTTCATTTCTCGGCCAGGTGCGATGATTTATGCCTGTAATTCCAACACTTTGGGAGGATGAGGCAGGCAAACCACCTGAGGTCAGGAGTTCAAGACCAGCCTAGCAAACGATGTGAAACCCCATCTCTACTAAAAATACAAGTAACCCAGTATAGTGGTGTGCACCTGTAATCCCAGCTACTCAGGAGGCTGAGGTAGGAGAATCGCTTGAACCCAGGAGGTGGAGGTTACAGTGAGCTAAGATCATGCAACTGCACTTCAGCCTGGGTGACAGAGGAAGAATCCCTCTCAAAAAAAAAAAAATAATAATTTTTCCCACTGAAGCACACTTTTAAATGGCAAACTATGTAAAAGTGAGTCATCCTTTGTATTAAAATGGTACTTATATCTTAGTTTGATCAAATACCTCCACAATATAGTTTAAAGATAAGACCTCTAATGAAGAAAAACTTTATAAGATTTAAAATCAGAGCAAATGAATTTCTGCTTAAGTTTAAGATATGTAGTCTCAATGGAGAACTGCTGTTGGGCAGTGGTTAAGGCCTCTGATTTGCTACTTATCAAAAAATCCACATACATACAAAACTCTTGTTAAAATTCCAACAGTTTCTCTAGACAAATATTTGGCTGTGAGCAAAAAAAAATGTTTGAGAGAGAGAGAGAGAGAGAGAGAGAGAGGAGAGAGAGAGAGGGAGAGGGAGAAGAAAAGAGGGAGGGTAAGGGAGGGAGAGGAGGAGAGAAAGGAGGGGGAGAAGGGAGAGGGGAGAGGGGAGTCGGGGGAAGAGAGGGAACACACTAGTGTGTCTATGTATCAACTTCCTCATCCTCATTCCACGTTGCATTCTTGGCTAGGTTATGGCTTGTATTCTCCGAACGACTGTCCCCAAAAATGACTACTCAGTAGCACAATCTCATTGTAAACTATGGAACCCAAACTATACAGCTATCCTTGGCTTTTAACTCCAAGCTATCTAGGCCTTGTGATTAGATGTGAGCTTCATAGCAGAACCTACCCAGCTTGCGATTATCAATTTTGTGCTCACCATATATGTAACTCAGTAATACTGTTCAGTTTTCATGCATATCCAGACATACAGGTAAGAGTTCTGTTTCAGTGTCTCATTTTGACCTGCTTCAAAAGTCCTATCTCTCCAAATTCAATGTATTCTTCAACCCTGGGCTTAAACTGCATTGTGCCCATCTTCCTGGACCAAAGTGTTCAGAAGTTAACTTCTCTTTCCTCTGTCATCACCCCTCTTTCCTAAACTACTTTAAAAGTTAATTGTATTTTCACATAAAATTCAGAAAGGTGCAGAGGCAGCCAACAAAACTATTGCAGACTGTAAAAACTGGCAAATCCCCATCTCAAATTCCATTTATCCTATAACCAATAAAGTCATGCAGCTTGGACTGGAGCACAGTAACATATTCTGTTCCCATGTAGCTTCCTAAAGAGCATGCTTAGTCTATTGTTCACTGAACTTGTTATCTGCTAAGTCTAACTCAATGTTCTTACCATCTACTAATGTGATTTTAAGAATTGCTGCATGTCTCACTATGGCAAAATAGCATGACATTTGTTTTACATAATCAGTTAAACCAATTCTACAAATATTTCCATACCTATTTATTGCAGCAGAAGATAATCTTTATGTGTAAATTAGCTTTCTGGGTTTTTCTATTCTTATATTTATAAACTTTAATTTTTAGGTTGGGCTTACTGTGTATTTCGACGAAACGGATGAGTCTGTCAAAAAAGAGGCTGGATAGCTCTATGTTGCAAACATGTTCTTGAGTAGCAAACTAACACATTCTTCACCCAAACTTAGACAAACCTGGAGCTTAAAATAACTGCACTGGATGGCATCAGTTTGATACTGATACATCTGCTTTAAGCACTAAGAGCCTTTCAATCCATTTTGAAGAGAAGGAAAAAAAAAGAATAAGCCAAGTGGGGAAACAGCTCAAACACAGACTTTAATACTTCTCTCTCTCCAGCCTCTTGATGAACATGTGGAATTATGGATGCTAGGGCCATTATAAAAATCTCCTGATATAGACCAGTGTCACTACTTCAAGCTAAGCAGTGAAAGGCAATGCCAGGGTGAGGTGACAATGTAGAAAGATCTCCTCTAGTTATCCCTCAATGTTGTTCAATGTTGGGAGGCTCCTTTTAGATTTACACAGTGGCAAGTGGTAGCAATTACAGTAAATCTTCTTGGCTTTCCTCCTAATAAAGTGTTGATAAAACTGCACTAGTCTCAGGGCTATTCAATGCCAAGCAGGATACTGTACTGTAGCATTTGAGGTCACTTTTTGTTGCATACCGATGCATGTTTAAAATGGTTTGCAGAAAACAGTCTGCTAACCAGAAAAATACTGATTCATCCACAGAAGTGAATTCTTGCCAGGCACAAAGGAAGTGTGGCTGATCTAAATGTTTCTCATTTTAAAAATTATTTCATGATTATATGAGATTATATCTTATCTAGTATTTTTCAATGGAGCCTTAAAATTTTTATTTTGCTAAAAGTATATTGTAGCAAACTTCAACTTTCAATTTTGTTTATGGCATAGATCTTACACATTTGAGTGCTAATGTGGCATAGGCAAACTCTGAAATAAATCAAAATGTCTAACTATCACTGCAGTGTGTGGTGTGTACCTGTTGTGGGGCTATACTAAATAGTATAGATTTACCTGCCAGGAGAATAGGATAATTTTTTATGTAACACCAAATTAAAAACAAAAACATGAACTCTTAAAATCATATCTCCATATGTGAAATATAATCACTTTTTTTGGTTTCCACAAAATTTAGGGAGTGAACAGCAAAATGTAATCTCATCTAAAAAAAATAAAAAACAAAAATTAGTCCCATAAATAACATGGTAAACAACTCAAATGGCTTTCTTTTAATTCTAGGAAAACTGACCACCTTTCAACAGTGACAGTGCTGTTAACATAGGTAAGATCAAACAACGTAAAAAGTGAAAGCACATACAGATGATGCACACAAATAGATATAAAAATTGACCAGAAATCACAGGACATGTAAGCAATGTTTTCTTAAGCAGAACTTTTTTTTGTACTTTAAATAAAGTATTTGGTGTAGGTGGGGAAAAGACATCAGTATTCAACCATTTTAACTGAACCAGCTGTAATACAGCCTCAGCTCATTGTTTAATAAAAATAAAAAAGGAACCACATCATATTTTTGACAGTCATAGAATGAAAGCTTACAAAGAGCACATTTAATATCTCCATCACAGTGCACCAAGGATGCAGCCACTGAGGACTACCAGAGAGAAACAACAGGGTCTGCATCCATCATATTGCATTACAAAGTTAATCCCATGAGAGAAAAAAAAAATCTCACCTTATGTGCTCAGTGTTCTAGCTGGTAAGCACCATATAAGTAGGAGGCTATTAAGAGTTGAATGCAACTACTCAGTCTGCATCAGGACACCCAATTCCTTCACTTGCCATTGGCTGATGCATTTAGTCATTTCAACACAACATTCACTGAGAAATGTAGTAACACATTGTAGCTTCTTGAGCAGGACAGACTGGGAAATGCAGAAGAGGCCATAGCATCAAAGGCCATGTATTTCCTCACAAAAGAAATCCACAACCACAATTGGTTTCCTTTTACTATGAAAAATCTAAATATCAGATGAAGTTTAACCCTGTAAGGACACATTATTTGTACTTACATATACACATAGGTTCAAAAGAACTTAGCTATGTAGTTGGCCCCTTGTGTTCCATTAAAACATCATTTATCTTTGCTGGATCACTACTAAGTGTGAGTCTCACCACCATGCTGGTACCTTCAGCTACTTGTGTTATAAACCTCATGTTCTATTCACAGTAGTCAGAGACTAGAGGACACATATCCCAGTAAGTATCAGTAATGTTGACAGCCATGGTGCAGCTGAGTTGAGAAGCAACTATGACAACATAAGGAAGTGAGGGTAAATCACAAGAACACCTAAGGTGGTCAGCTCCTTCTGGTGTACCTGGGACTTGCTTGGGTTTAGCAATGAAAAGTCCCACATCCAGGGAAACCCTCAGTCCCAGGTAACACTAGGGCAACTGGTCACCCTGAGAACACTACTCACTCCTTCCTTATTATCACTAGAGAAAAGGTAAGAATTTTCAAAAGCATAAAGCTACCTTTAAGGGATCCCAAAATACTTTTATGTCACTAGCTAATGGCTAGTTCCTCCAAGCTTGCTAAAAGGCCAGGAAGTCCAGAACAACCTTATTTAAAGGTGTTAACATTAAAAACAGTTGGTAGCAATCAAGCAAATTAGTGAGTAGTGTATAAAAGCTCACGCCTGTAATCCCAGTACTTTGGGAGGCCAAGGCAGACCGATCACCTGAGGTCAGGAGTTCGAGACCAGCCTGACCAACATGGTGAAACCCTGTCTCTACTAAAAAAAAAAAAATGCAAAATAAGCCAGGTGTGGTGACGCATGCCTATAATCCCAACTACTCAGAAGACTGAGACAAGAGAACTGCTTGAACTGGGAAGGTGGACGTTGCAGTGAGCCAAGATCACACCACTGTACTCCAGTCTGGGCAACAAGAGTAGAACTTCTTCTCAAAAACAAAAACAAAAACTGCCAGCTGGAGAGACAGCCCTCTGATAAGAAAGGCCCACAATGTTACTTTTAAATGCTCTCCACCAGGAGGTCTGGCCTTGGGAAAAGGTGGCAAAAGGAATAATCTCAGATATGAACATTTTTATTCTGCCCACCATACTGTGATCTAATTCAACAACTGTAGAACTGTTTTCATCTTAATCTCTGTAGTTTTCCTTTCTTTACTCTTTTGTATAAAATGGTTAGTGTCACATCTTCACTATTACTAATAAAAAGATACAAGTATGCCTTTAAAATCAGGGTTGGAAAAGCAAGAACGAGGCATGAGGTAAAACTGGTCTAAGAAAGTACCAATTTGGGTTGTGCATTTTGTCAAAAAGCTGAGTTTTAAAAAAAAAAATTCAAAACTCAGACATGTTACCTGTTATGTGTTAAGTATTTCTCACAATTTTAATTAATCTGTGTGTATATTAGTTGTATAAAGCAACAGATTTCCAGTCTTAAAGCAGGAACCTATATTCACCAGAAAAGGACCCTATTGTTTCTCACCACAATTTTTTTTTTCAGCTTGAACAATCCAAGATTGGTAATAGTAAGAGTGGCAAACAAATATTTGTTTAGGAACTTAGAAAAGAACAACCTTACTGGAAGAACAGACTTAGTAAAATTCTATTGCTACAGACAAATGCTGAAAACCAACTTTATAATAACAGCATTATAAAGGGTAAAACTTAATATAGAACCAGAAATATGGCAAGTTACCTACTAACATTATAAAATAGTTACAAACTTGAAAGCTACAGAGAAAATAGAACAATTACGAAATGGGAAATATATAATATTTAAGTATTTTTAAAATTCTAAAACTTCACTTTTGTCCTTAAATCAATATATTATGGATTTCATTGTTCAATAAATTACCATCTTTAATTAAAAATAAGAAGTAAATCAAAGAGCATATTTTGGAGAAACTAAGAGCTCTTACTTTTTTGGAGGGTAAACGAATGATATTTTTCTTGAAATTTTTTGAACATCTAAAAGCCTGTATATTGAGTTAATATACCTTTCTGATCCCTATCATCAGTGGCATTATTCTTCCAAGAGACTCATACATCTAAGCAATGGTGAAATTCTGGGTCCATTATGGATCTCATGGCACCGAACCAACTGGCATTAAAGTGAATACATTCCAGTGAGATCACCTGTGGGTCAAGGATGTCCCAGAGAATCTTGGAAAATCCATTTATGTTTAGCAAAGATAAAGTCAGAGCCGAACCACCTTCCATCAGGCTGTCAGATACAGGAAAATCTGACTTTGTAAGTAGTACTTCCCAGGGTAACTTAAGCAGCAACCGTACACCAGGGGAGAATTAAAGAGGGAGCAATCTAATATTATCAACAACAAAATTAACTCTAAGTTAGTACATCCCAGAGTCTGCTGAATGTAGAATAGTTTAGTAAAGGGGTTTATGACAGAGCATTCTTTGATGTTAATAAATTTTAGCTGTCTTAATTACCAAGTTGCCAAAAAATGGTATAATAATTGAACTGCCAAATAGCAGATTAAGAAAATTAATGTACTCTGATGGTCTGTCCATTAAAGAAAAATGTATACAGACAAATTAAGAACATTTTACTGCGATCTGAGATTTAAACAATGGAACAACTGTTTTAACACTGTTAGAATAACCCCAACTGTTAGTTTTTCTGAGTGTATATGCACATATAAATTCATACACACACATTATTTCCTACTAAAAAGATTGAGGCAGTTCTGCTATATATAGTTAGCTATAATATCCAAGATAAAACAGTTCCTACTCAAAAAATTACATAAACGCACGAGAAAGTTCTTATTACAAATGCTATCATGAGGCTATCTAGTATAGCTCATATTTCCTGGTTGTAAGGCTCAAAACACAGGAATTTCACTCAAAGAGATAATTTCCCCTCAATCCCCACATACAAAGTGTAGTCTAAACAAACAAAATAGTAATAAAAATCTGAAAAGGAAGATATAAAAAGAACTCAGTAGCAGGATTCTGACTACCTCTGGAGACCACACAGTATCATTACTCCCCATTGTCCTAAATTCAACAATCCAATATGCCCCAAGATGGAAATCTGGCATCGTAGGGAAAAGATTGGCTAGAAGTGTCAGAAAAGTTCGTAATCTTAAATTTATGCCATTTGCCTGTCACGAAGACATTTACTAAACAGAATTTTTGAGCCATTTGTAAAATTAAAGTGACTGATCAATTTGAATAGCAACCTTCATAATGAAGAAATTAGGACTCTAGGTATGAAAAGCACGTTCCTTTGTTAGTAATTTCAAAGGAAACACTTTGATATATGCAGATAAAAACATGGCTAACAAGAAAGAGGGTAACCAGCAAGTACCACCTGGATATGTATTGTCAGGAGGGGAGGAAGAATAAAATTCAGATAATGAAAATAATAGATTTAGCAAAGTAAAGTATATAAAAGGAAGAAAATGTTTGATATGTCCAAGTATCAATGCCTTAGATCGGTAAGAAAAAAAAGTCATTCATTGTTCAGGTTCACAGACTAGGTATCTAAAGAGATACTTGGTGGACAGGGTCTTGGAATGGAGGGGGGCAAATTAGGAAACTGGAATGTTCAGCTTTTAAAGGAAAGACTACATGAAGACATATTTTAAGTACAGCGAAGATTGTCTTGTGTTAGTTTATATCCCACCATAAACCTACCCCACCCTCAGACCAACACGGTATTTAATACTGAATAAATGCTGAAGTTTTTAGTAGTTAAAAAAGAAAAAAGAGGATCTTAAAGGTATGTATGGGAAGCTTTTGGAAGAGGTAGAGAAACCAACTGGGTATATATTCTCTTTTATTTGATTTCAACTAGCAAGAGTCTAAGACTGATGTTTGTTTGTTTTACCATCTAAGTCTTAGTCTTAAACTGACAAAGGCACAAATAAAGTGAAATTAAAATAATTTTAACAAAAAAATCATGATAGTGTTCAAAAGACAGACGAATCAAGCAAAACTGAATGTGGTTTAAGGTAAAAAAAAATACAAATAGATATTAAACAATTTGTAAAACCATACAAAGAAAATCTCGTTTTCAAGAAAATTAGATTTCCTTCTGGCAAAGTGACAGGTCCCCAGGAAAAAAAACATAACCTCTACAAGACCAAGCACAGCTCAAGGGTCAGGGCCCCATTCTAGTCATCTTTTTATTATTCAGTATCTATCACAGTGGCTGGCAAACAACAGGCATCAATAAATGTTTACTGGCTGAATGTATATCATAAGGTATAATCGTATAATTGGCAGAGCTTAAATCTAATCAGGAAGGCTTCTTTAAAGTAGGATGAAAAGAGCACAATCGATGGTATTCCAGAAGGTAGGCCTAATTCCAGTTATATTTTCTAATCTCAACCAGTGGTTATAAAGACTTTGAGTTTCTTTTTAAAGCAATGAAACTCTTTCCAAAAGAAATCTCATGCAGTATATTTCAATACAGAATAAAAGTGCCACTGGTTGTACCAACATCAGTGGGAACCCCAAAAGCCTCCCCTAGCCAGCACTCAAGGTGTCTCTGTAAAACCTACTGGAAAAACTACTACTCATCTTAGAAATATGATAGAAAGCATGGGCATTCAATTCTCAGGTCATCAAACCTAGAAAATTATCAGTATTGTGGAGAATAAATCCTAAATAATGTTGCTAATTTAAATAAAGATAAAATTCAACAAATAGGGCATTCTATCACTTACAAAAATGAAAAACACACCTATAAATGGGGGGGGAGAAATCAATAAAAATTAGGCCACAGTAGATAAAATGCAAAAAAGTCATCTCATTAAAAAGTATCATGTTCACACAAATGTAATTATGACCATGAAGTAAACTGCTCAACAGGTATAACTGCTCAATATAGGTGTTTTCAAAGAGTTGAGTCCCAATTTCCTACTGTTCAGAAAAATCGCAGCAGAACTGTAGAGATGTGCTCCACTACTGAAACAGCACAGTAGGCACTGCTTCACTCACCACAGTAATGTAAGAGTAACCACCAAGACCAGGACCTTCTACCACTTTCAGAGTTGTTTTCTGCCCCTAGAACTGTTGCCTAACACCATTACAAATTCTCACTTAAGTAAAAGAAGGGCAGAGGCTCCACTGAGTATCTCCCACAGGCCTGACAGTGGTAATACCTAGGACATTTACTCTGCTCACAAGATGGGTAGTAGAAGACATAATTACTGGGCAGCACGAAGTCTGGAAGCAAGCAGCTCTTGTTAAGTAGTACTGATGTGGTGCAAATGAAATTTTTACAGCAAAAGGTTGAGGAAGAAGATATATTAGTGAGAATAACATGAAGCAGACTATCACAAAATAAGGCTACCTTCAAAATATTATAAACTGTAGAACCATTCTGATCTTCAAGTTTGGATTTGTAGAGAGTTTTCTGTATAAAGCATTAATATCTAATCATGAGTTTCCTTTAGTGTGAGCCTTTTTGCATTTGATGCTATTCTCTTTGCCAGGAATGCTTATCTTCCCTGGCTCATCACTTGGCTTGCTTCTTCAATGTCAGGTATTAGCTCATGCATCATTTCCTGAGAGGCTTTCCTTGATGTCCTACCTGAAGCATCCATCTGTTATTCTCCAGTACAGTACCCTGTTTATCTCCTTCAAAGACAAGATGATTAAGGATTAGTGTAATTGCTGTCTCAGCAAAGGCAGGAACTGTAGCTGTCTTGTTCACCTTTACCCAAAGACTAAGAAAGTTCCTGGTACAAACATGCGAACAATAAATATCTGTTGAACGAATAAAAAATTACTATACCAAATTTACATGAACACATACATATACACACAAATACAGGAAAATGGCGAGTATCCAATAGAAAACCACCAAATGTTGAAAGTATCGAAAATGATACCTGTAGAGACAGGTTGAGTATGATTTCAAAGAACAAGTACCAAAGATAGCTTCAAAAATATGAAAATTTATGAAAAGATGACCAGGAGTGGTTATTTTCCATTTCTACTAAGATGCAAACAAGAAGAAATGTTTAAACTGCAATGAGTCAACATTAGACATAATAATTATTTGCTGCAGAATGAACTACCAACAGAGTTTCGGAAATCTCCTCTCACTACAGAGTATGAAATATGGTCAACCACAAACTGAGGATCAGTTAAGAACAGCTCAGACTGCAGGTAACTTAAAAGCTAAAAAACTTGCTAAAGAAATGGCTTTTCCCCCCAGTTTTTAAAATTCTGAATTCATAATTACATGTAGAGTAACAATCAATTTACAAATTGAATACAACATACTTTAAAAACAGATGGCCCATATCTGCTGATCGTACCTCAGCATCACTTTTCTAGGTATTTTGCAGAAACAATTACATCTACAAAAGGTTCATTTCATAATACAATCTGGTAACTAAATCAAATGAAACTACTAGAAGACCAGAAGGTCTGCGGTTGAAATATTTTAAAATACCTTTTGAAAAAAGGGTATTTATAGATTAGCTTTTTAAAAAGGGAAAAATACGTGGAAGTAATTCTAGCATATCCCTGAAAATAATTATACTGCCACCTATGTATTTTTTTGTAGGTGGAAAGTTAAATCAACAGACTGCCAGGTTATACAAGCCAATTATTCCTGTCGAAAATTGGGTGTCAAAGGAACTTTCTCCATATGAATTCTTACTGTACCCCAGAATTAACTGGTGCCAGCAGTATCAGTGCAACTATTACTGGTGAAGATGTCATGCTATGCTATTTTGATTATCAGGACAAAAATGGGAATGGAGAAAAGAGGCTTGGAAAGATTTTCAGTATGGTTTCCTTATAATAAGATTTAGCAGTTAAAAAAAAACACACAAACACACACACAAAAAAAGAATGACTGTTTAAGCCCCACTGAACACATTAAGGATAAGGATTTCAAAAGTTAATCCACTTTTCTTCCCCCAAGAGTTTATTTTTGGTAAAAGGCAGAAAAATTAGTTTTTCTACAAGGAAAATCTGCATCTAAATAATTTGAAAATCTTGATATATATTATATATTAAAAAAGACACACAAAAATAACAGAGAAGTGGGAATAACAGATTAGGTACTGTAACTTTATAAAGGTTTGCCTAGATCAAGAAGCAGCGCACACACACACCTCATCTATGCAAACTAAAAATGTATATAAACAGCACAATACTGTGATACTGGATCATGATACATTACCTGTACACATAACTACTACTGTTATTAATAAACCTTTGGGACACTCAGTTTTATGCCCAATAAGACATCATTAAGTCTTTAAAATCTTCTCTTCCTCTTTTATGGGAGAGTATTTCTAGACACTAATTTTCCCATCTAATATTCAAATATAGGAAACAGATTCCACAAGGTGCTTTAATTGATGAGACCTCAAGTGCTGTTTTCTCTCTTGAACTTTTGGACAGTAAACAGTCCATGGAGACCACACACAATACTATGACAGAAGAGTTGTTACATTAAGTCTTTTGATGGAAATTGATTGGTGATGAAGCTTTATGACATGCTTGAGCAACGCACTGAAGGGGATCCCATCTGAGTTAATACTTTGTCCAACCACTGCAGAGGTCCATTCAGATGAAGTTCAATCCAGCAAGGAGTACTTGTTACCGTCTGCCTTCTGTTTAAAAGAATATAGGAAAATAATTATGAAATAAAGTCCACAAGCAGGAAAAATGGCTGTTTATGTACACTGCATTAAAAATTTACAGAAATTAAAAGGTTGAGTATATAATTTTGGACACGATTATTTTGAAAAATGGTTGATCCTCAGAGTCAAACAAAGTACTTCTGATGACCTTGTTTTAAAAGAGAAAAAGATGTTCTTGTAAATCACATCAAACTAAAATTAATAAGGTGATCTTACTATTCACCATCGTCCAAAACTGAACACCTGAGAGAAACTGTGGGTATTATTATTAATCAGGCCAGGGCTGAGTGCAGTGGCTCACACCTGTCATCTCAGCACTTTGGGAGGCTGAGGCAGGTAGATTATGAGGTCAAGAGATCAAGACCATCCTGGCTCACGTGGTGAAACCCAATCTCTGCCAAAAATATAAAAATTAGTTGGGGTGGTAGCGGGTGCCTGTAGTCCTAGCTACTCGGCAGGCTGAGGCAGGAGAATTGCTTGAACCCAGGAGGCAGATGTTGTAGTGGGCCAAGATCACACCACTGCAATCTAGCTTGGCGAGAGAGTGAGACTCTGTCCCAACACACAAATAAATAAAGCCAGAAGAAGAGACATGAATCAGGATTCTCCCAAGCAAACCAAGACATATATACGGTCACTGTACTCAACAAATCAACTACAGCATAGTAGATACTCAAATAATCAAATGGAGTCTAAATACAAGTATATCAAAACAAAAACAAAATCTTGGCCCAAGGTAAACCCTTACCACAGAGAGTGTTAAATGCTGGAGTTCAACTTTCCCTGACAAAGCCAATGAACATCCCTCTTAGCAACACCATTCGGGCTTTTAATAGTGCTTCAACAAAAGGGACAACTCTATGGGAATTACAAATTATTCAATGATATCCTGTCACTTCCATGCACTGATTTTAGTTCCACCTTATCTGCTACACAGAATAAGTCAATAAACCTACTTGCTTCTATAGACTAACAGCCCTTCAATTATAAGAAAAGCCCATTATCAACTGTTCATCTCCAAGCAACACAGGTTCAATATAATTTAAAACTGTACTTCCAAGAATGTCATTTTCTGAGGCAGATGGTATCAGTACCCCACTATACCCTTCAGATTTTTCAGTGTGCTCTAGGCAACTTCCAATTGCAGATATCTGCATTTTTGTGCCCAGGAACTTCTCTGATATATCCAGAGAAGCAGGCTAGAAGTGCCAGGAAATTAACATCCCCAGGAGCAGCCCTCAACCAAGGAAACAGAAATTGACGTTCACATGCCCAGCACTTCTGTTCCCCTGGGTGGGATAATTCTGCACACTGTGTAGTTTCCCAAAGTTTCCCCAAGTTTGTCAGTTCTAGTGACCCACCGACTGTGGCAGATGGATTAACAATGGTCCTGGCTGCCCTTGTCTCCCCTGACCAGCTTCCCTTTCAAGAATAATTCATTATCCAGGTTACCCAAGGAGTAGGTTTAAGAAGGCTGCCACTCAGATATATTTCTCAAATATGAATTCTTCATACATCTAAATTCCCTGTTTACTCCATTTCCTAATTTTTATGCTAACAACCAAGATGGCATTAAAGAAATAAAAAGGATAGTTTTAGAAACCTGAACATTAAGTCTATTTCCTCAGCTCCAGAATGATTAATGACAAAAAGTTCCTGGTAGCTACCCACAAGTCCATAGATAAATGGATATTTGCCATTTTGATTTGTAAATGTTACAGGAAACGACTTGATTTTCCAAAGTCAGATGTACCTGACTCCAAATATTCATAAAGATATACTGTATATTACTGCTTCTGTAATTAAAGATTTTACTTTATCTCTGAGTTAAAGAACAGCAGAGTCCACAGCGAATGAAGGGTAGTATCTTTACCAATTAAAACTGTTCTTAGAAGATTTATAGATACACATTTAATTCTCTCTGCAGTTCACTCTTACTTCCACTAAATTCCTACCACATTTTGCACTATTCTAACCTTTGGAAGAAAAAAAAGTCTGACCTGAAAACTTATTATTAGACAATATAATTTAAATCTAATTTTGCTATCAACTCAGGTCAAGTCTAAAGTTTTGAAAAACGGCATTCAGCAGTCTTTACAGGTAACAACATATCAAAAGAGAACTACAGCAAAATCACAAAATGGATGATTCTACCAATATAGCTCAGACAAAATAGTGACAAGTCTTGATTCTCAGATAGAAACATATAACATATTTTTTAAAAAGTATTCAACAAGTAGACCTCGCATTTCACAATCTCAAAGTCAGATTTCTGACAGAACTTCAGACAAGTAATTCCAAAAGAAATAAAATAAATTTGGAAGGCACCAAATTGCTGGAAGAAGCAGGAATACAATCACTATACTACATGAATATTTCTTAAGCAGGCATACAAAGAGTAAGCAATACAAACTGAAGGAAGACTAAGTATTTTACTTAATTTCTACCTTTAAATACGGTAAAGAAGTCTTCCCTCTAATGCGAAATCCAATCTATTGTTTATCAATAATCCAGTCTACCTTACCTACTGATGGCAAATTAGTTTTTGTAAAACTTAAATATATAACTTAATAGGTTAAGAGTCCAGAAGAACTATCTTCCAGTCCCATCTCAACCACTTATAATGTAACGTTGGGCAAATTATCAGTTTTTTATGCCTATTTCCAAATATTTATTAGTTTGAACCTATTATTTGTTACCTACAAGGATGGCAATTTCATTTATTTCAACCTTATAAAGATCTAATTAAAAGAGAGAGTAATTTTTAGATACTACACTTTAAACAGCACAGTGTCTGGCACATTAGCAAGTATCCCTTCTACTTCTGAATGAAGTTCCTCCTCTTAACCTACATTTAGTTTGTCTCAACTTATTTGTCCAGTTTTATTTTTTCTATACTCCATACTGAATTGCTAATGCTACTGTCAAGATTATCGCTTCCCAACTCTGCCCATCCATTTATGACTACTGAAATATTTTACAACTAGATTATGTGCCATTAAGCTTCCCTTGAGCACCATGTGAAAACATCTCTCCTTCTATAAAATGACATAACCCTTCATATACACCCCTTTTATGATATTTAACACTCTGCATTATGTTAAAATGCATGCCTGTACATATTTTAATGATATCTTCCATAATGTCAGCCCAGTAATTTTCAATAGTTTTGAATTTGGAGGCCTCCAACTTTATTTTACATAGAGATCAGCTAACACTATAACCTCAATGAAAATAAATACAAATGAACGCCAGAATAAGCAAGAATAGAATGAAACACAATTACACTGTGGAAATTTAAGAAACAAATGTGCATTTCATACCGGTATTCTGCTCCCCACCCTTTCACAAAACTCATTCTTATGGTGCACATTCTAGTTAGCTGATAGACGGCTTCAAAACCCTGATTAACAGACTGAGCCAGAAGAGCAGCAAATTCCTGGTTGTTGAAGATCTTCAGATTACAGCCTATGATTCAAAAAAAGTACAAGCAACTGTCAAAAAAGAGTATCATTATTAAAAATAATTTTAAAAGAGTTACAAGTTTTAGAATATGAGCATGCAATCATCTCCCGATTCCTAAAATTAGCAACCAGAAAAAGCAAGTTGACATAATAGGTTTGCTTACATTATTGAATCCATACCTGGTGGAATTTTACACACGGTTGCAGGGTGCCAGCCATATCTCTGATTACAATTGGGGCTCTGCACAAAGATTGCACTATCACTTAGGCACTCGGCAAAAACTTCCCCACCTATGTAATACAAGCGCACTCCTCTTCCTGAAACAAAATACATAAGAGATTAGTTTTGTAACATTTACTATTTCAGTGCAACTTTGGAAGCATTTTCTTGGAAAAATTCTAAAATGATGTAAGGTATTTCCAGGATCTTTTTCACAGGTAAAGTCTTTCTGAAATCTAACTTTAAATATACTACTGTATATTTCTCTAAGTATTTTCTAACAATAATTTTATTGAATTTAAAAGTAATACATGCATATCAAAAGTATTTAAACAATGTAGAAAAAGTAGATGGTAAAATAGTTTCACACAAATGATATATATTATTTTAAAAGTAAAAGATTGAGTTAATTTTGAAGGAATTCACTAATGTTTGGAGAAATATATCTTCATTACAAGTGTATTTTTTTAAAGATCCCACTAAGGTTAAGAAAAATGATGTAAAATTATCAAGAGGTTAAGAGTCATTCACCATTTTAAAAACTATATATTATGGTAGAAACCAAACCTCTAGATGTATAAGTATAATTAAGTGAGAAAAAATTCTACTGGGAGATTTTTAATATACTTCTTTCAGAATCTGAGAGATCACAGATGCAAAATAACATGAGATACAAAGATTTTAAAAAAACAATTGAGAGGCAGAGTTCTAACAGCACCTAAGGGTTTCAGCCTTGATGTGCACATACATTCTCTATTATATCAGACACTAGGTGCTGCTGTTAAGAAATTTCTCAGATGTAATTAAGGCAGCAAATCAGTTAACCTTAATAAAGGGAGATTATCTTAGGTAGGCCTGACTTAATCAGGCAATCCTTTAAAAAGGACCAGACTGTCCTAGGCTAAAGTGATTCAAAACATGAGAGGGATTCAACACAAAGGCATGCTCCACTGCTGACTCTGAAGATGGATGGGACCATATAGCAAGGAATTCAGGTGGCACCCAGGAGCTGAACTCTGCCACAACCATGTGGGCTTAAGAGGACCTCAAGCTCCAGATAAGAACACAGGCCAGCTGACACCTCAATTTTCACCTTTCACCCTAAAAAGACCACTTAATCCATGTCTGGAATTCTGATCCACAGAAACCATGAGATAAAAAATTGGTATTTTAGGCCACTGAGTTTGTGGTTAATTTGTTTCACAGGGAAAAAAAAAAACTTGTAAAACAACATGCCAGATTTAATAACTACAGAACCTGGTGCCCTGGTTCTGTTAAGACTATGGAATATTTGTAGAACAGTCATGCACGTGGTCATTGGGAAAACATTAAGTCCAAAAACTAGAGCTTTTTCAGGCTATATTTCCTGAAAAAAATCAGCTGCAAAACTAGGAATCAAAAAATAAAAAGATAACCTAATAATTACAGCAATCTAAAACTTTGGAGAGAGAAGTGAACAGAGAAAACCCAATAAATTTTTTTTGCAGAACCTCAATTAAGACAGAAGAACAAAAAAACTCTGAAAAAAGCACCTACAGTGACACCTGGTATCTTAACAAGATCATCCAAATTTATACATCAAGCAAGATTTGAGAACTTCCACATGGAACCAAGTAATAGATTTTCTAGTCACTATCATTTTGCAGTATCAAAATCACCTTTTGGTAACCAGCATTACATCTCACAGAAGGTGAGGGTTAATTAGAAGAAGAAAAAAAAAAAAAAAAACAGAAGCAAACTATTGTTAAAAGAAGTCACTTTAAGGTGATAAGAATGGTGTTCAATTATTAGTGGCTCTCACACTTTTTCACTTCATCGTTAAGGAAATACTGAGGACCCCCAAAGAGTTTTTATGTAAATATTATGGAAAATGGCCATATTAGATATAAAAACTGAGATTTTAAAAAATTCACTTAAAAATTACACAATAAATCCATTACATATTAACACAAACAACATTTATGAAACTGTGTATCCAAAGCAAAAAAAGAGTGGCAACATTTCACGTTTTTGTAAATCTCTTTAATGTCTAGTGTAACAAAGTTGGAGTCTCATTATCAAATCCACATTTCATGTCTTGCAAAATCATATGCATGTAGGCTCTGGAATATTCCACTGTATACTCATGAGAGAATGAGAGTAAAAATGGCAAACATCATCTCAGTACTACTATGAAAATAGCTTTTTTTTTTTTTTTTTTTTTTTTGAGATGGAGGCTCACTCTGCAGCCCAGCTGGAATGCAGTGGCACAATCTCGGCTCACTGCAACCTTCACCTCTGGGGCTCAAGCAATTCTCATGGCTCAGCCTCCCAAGTAGCTGGGACTAGAGGCACACACACCAAACCTGGTTAAATTTTTTTTTTAATTTTTAGTAGAGATGGGGTTTCACCATGTTGCCCTGGGTGGTCTCAAACTCCTGAGCACTGGTGATCCACCCGTCTTGGCGAAAATAACTTTGAACTCACAAACTAGCTGAAAGGGTTTCTGGGACTACCAGAAATCCCCAGATCACATTTTGAGATCTCCCTGAATTACATTTTCAACTATATTAAATGACAATTCTTGCTTTAGATAACTCATTTCAGATGAACAGCAAGCAAAGCAGATTTGATTTAATATATGAGTTCACCAAAGGGGGAAAAAACCCAGGAGATACATAAAGAAACTGAAAAAAAAATTATTAAAACGTCTGAATCCCAAAATCTGAACATTGCAATTTTATGACTGGTAGAGACTCAGCAAATTAAACTTATCTTAACACATATTTATCGAAGAACTTTCCAGTATCAAGGGTGCCAAATAAAAGTTGTAGAGTTTGCAGCTGAAGAATCGCCAGGATCTATTAGAAGCAGTGAAGCCTGTGCACTTAAATGTGTTAGCTCTTAAACCTCCAGAGAGAACGCTGGTTTTACTGCACAGAAGCTCTTCATGTGGCACACCATGCAATGCCTACATTATGAGTATACAGCACTGGTTTTTCATAACAAGGAAAATGAAACATACCTATGTGCCTTCTTGTCATTTCTACTGTGGCATTTCGGTTAACATTAGAGAGTAAACCTAAGCAGAACCTCTCTGAATTTGATGGGTCTGTAAAGCCATCTACAGTGAGCGAGGGCTGAGATGCATGGAAGGTTTCTCCAACCCTCTGATTTAATTCATAATATGCTATTGAACACCAAAATGCAGGTTCTGAGTAAGTAACTGGCTGTAAATCTGAAAAAGAAAAAAAAAAAAAGAAAATGTGTGAACAACTTAAGCCGAAAATGGATTGAATACAATCATCTTTACATGTTCTATGTGAGCATGCATTGGCAAAAGCTCAGAAAATAGACATACATCTGTATCAATTTCCATAGATCATACTAGATTCTTAATATTTTTCACTCAAAACTCCAATCTCATAGATCGTACCAGATTTTTTCAAATTTCTCCCATGTCATTCAATCACTTTATGTTGGATTATTTGTTTTACCAGTAGTTTTAGTCTAGCTCCTGTTCAACCACAAAACAATCATAGGCAAAGTAAGTCAACTTGTCATACTTGGTACATTTCTAAAGCACATAAAAAAACTAATGTGAGGTAAGATAAAGCTGGAGCAAAGATGAGTCAAAAGCCACACAAAGAAAAACATTCATGATAAAAGGATACAAAGTATGACATATTTTTGACATTTGTCTATTTTAACATCAAATTTTTGGTGAGATACCCTTGCTACAAAAATAGAAAACCCATTCATACGTAAGAACTGGAAAGCATCATGCAAGTGGAAACAGACCAGAGTCAAGAGACTACTTTTTTCACTGGAAAACTATATATTTAGCTGCTTCAATTTTCCCTAAAACATATTAAGAAATATTACAAAAGAAAAAACTTAACAATTTTGTAGAATAAATTCCAAACATTAACAACCGAAGAGAAATTGTGAAACAGCAGGGTAAGATGATGGCAAAAACAGTAATAGTAATACAGAAATGTATATATAGTCATTCTTTGGTATTTACAGGGTATGGTTCCAGTACTGCCCCCCGCCCCCCTACCCAACTAAAAACCCTCAGATGTTCAAGTCCCTGACATAAAATCGCATAGTATTTGCATGTAACGTATCATCATCCTTATACTTTAAATCATTTCTAGATTATTTATAATATCTAACAATGTAAATGCTATGTAAGTTGTTATACTGTATTTTAAAATTTGGGCCAGACATGGTGGCTCACACCAGCACTTTAAGAGGCCAAGGTGGGTGGATCATTTGAGGCCAGGAGTTTCAGACCAGCCTGGCCAACATGGTGAAACTCTATCTCTACTAAAAATACAAAAATTAGCCAGGTGTGGTGGCATGCACCTGTAGTCCCAGCTACTCAGGAGGCTGAGGCCCCAGGAGGCAGAGGTTGGAGTGAGCTGACATCACGCCACTGCATTCCAGCCTGGGTGACAAAGCAAGATCTGTCTCAAAAAATAAGTATTGGCCGGGCGCGGTGGCTCAAGCCTGTAATCCCAGCACTTTGGGAGGCCGAGGCGGGTGGATCACGTGGTCAAGAGATCGAAACCATCCTGGTCAACATAGTGAAACTCTGTCTCTACTAAAAATACAAAAAATTAGCTGGGCATGGTGGCGCGTGCCTGTAATCCCAGCTACTCAGGAGGCTGAGGCAGGAGAATTGCCTGAACCCAGAAGGCGGAGGTTGCAGTGAGCCGAGATTGCACCATTGCTCTCCAGCCTGGGTAAAAAGAGCAAAACTCCGTCTCAAAAATAAATAAATAAATAAATAAATAAATAAATAAATAAATAAATAAATATTAGCTTTTACTGTTATTTTCATTTTCTACTGAGTATTTTCAATCTGCAGTTGGTTGAATCTGGAGATGCTGAACTCATGGTTATGGACTGTACACATACACATTTGTACATATACACACATGCTCTCATATTTATATCCCCATACACATATATTTATGTCAATGTATATATATGCATCTTTTATTAATTGCTACATCATAAAACATAAGCATAAAAATCTAGCCATAATAGGTGATATAATTTTCTATGAGGAATATTATTTCAATAAGAAGAAGATCAAACCCATTTCCTGTTCTAGAAAACTTTAAATAATATTGAGGGATGATATTAGTATTCTTTTTTAAAAGCATCATTGTAAACCAAATACATAATTATTTGATTATTCCTTAGAATTCCTTTCTCATATATATATTTTAAAAACTCCTAGAGGATTATTATTATTAAGCAGATGATATAGTATAAATATGATAAGGAGAACGTATTTGCAACTTACCCAAGCTATGATTAACAGGGGAAAGAGTAGTAGGAGATAGTTCTGCTGGAGAGCCTAAAACAAAAGGATTTAATTTAAAAATAAATAAAATATTTCCAGAACTTCTGATCAAGTAATCACAAAACTAGCTGTACCTGGTTATAATTATCAACAATAATACAAAGATAATTTAAATACTAAGAATTCAGAATATGTAAGTGCTTAAATTTAATTTGGGTGGAGGAGAAAGGGGGTTCCTGCATAAAAGGCACAAAGGGTACAGTTTTGGCTTCTAGCCTACCAGTTCATCTTCCCAAAGGTATCTAATGTTGATAGTTCCTTGGGTATCTTTCCAAAATATTCTATGAACCACATAAGCAAATATATTTTTGTTCTGTGTCTTTTCTTTTCACACACAAGTGGTAATAGTTTTTGAATCTCCACATTATTCTATCAAATTGTTCACGATGTGTTTCCTTATTTGTCTATCTATGTAATTAGTCACATAACATTGGGATCCCATACTGATGAATACTCAGGTTATTTATCTTTTGCTATAAGAACCAGTGCCATAAGATTGCAATAACTATTCTTGACCATTTTGCATGTTCCCAATCACATCTGAAGGATACAATCCCAAAAAAGAAACTGCCAGGTTGAAAGGTTTGTGCCATGTGCAATTTTGATAAATTTGGGTAAAATTATAATTCATACCAGTTTACATGACCAGTCACAACACAGTAAAGTGATGCCTGTGGTGTTACTGCTTATAGATGAAGAATGGTCACAGTAGTTTTTTGAGTGGCTTTACACGTTTATATTGTGTTTCCTTTCTGTATAGTCTGTTTTTTTTTTTTTTTAAGTCTGTTCTTTTCTTTTTGCGATGTTGATCATTTTCTTACTGATTGTTTGAAAGCTCTTTATATACAATAGGGATATAAGTCTTTTTATGGTATGAGTTACAAATATTTGATCACTGGTTTTATGACTTTTAATCCTAATTTTGATCATGTAGCACTAAAAAAACCCTTCTACATGATTTATCAATCACCTTTGGGTTAGTGTCACACGTTGGGATGAAACAGTGGTGACAGTGGATGTTATCTTACTCTGGACTTTTAGGGTAATGTTTCTACCATTTTTCTGATTACGCATGGCATTGGCTTTGAGGCTGACAGCAATAAAATACTTATTTAGGTGTTTTGCATCAATAGTCTCAAGCAGTATGAGCCTAAATTTTACATGAGTGCTATGTTTGTAAGGCTTTGTGATCAATGTTATGACAATATAGCAACTTTATCTTCTGCAAAGGTTCAAATAGCATCGTACAGTATATTCTTTAAAAGTTTGGTAGAATTCTTCTGTGAAATTATTTATAGTTAGTAACTTTATAGGGTTTACTATGAGACATTATGCTATGAAGGGTGACTTTTTCTGATAGGTCTATTTTCTAGAGTCAGTTTTGGTAAACTGCACTTTCTTAGAAAATGATCTGTTTCTTCTTTTGAGTAAACAGGCTAAATCTACTCAAGAAAATAAGGGGGTACAAGTACACAAAATAAGAACCACCACAGACAACAGATGAAAAATCATGGTGCAACTACTCTGCTCAATTCCATGCAACTCAATTTTAAAACATGTTTGCTGTAAACATTGTTAAATAATCATATTAAAAATATAAAATATGTTTTATGATCATCATTCTCTACACGTTTAGGGAAAGTTATCTAAGATAGCATGACCCAAGCTTCAAAGGTATACCAAGAGCATAAATGCAGAATCAGATAGGTCAGGCCAGGCATGGTGGCTCACACCTGTAATCCCAGCACTTTGGGAGACTGAGAGGGACAAATCACGAGGTCAGGGATTCAAGAACAGCCTGGCCAACCCAGTGAAATGCAGTCTCTGCTGAAAACACAAAACTTAGCAGGGTGTGGTGGTGCACAACTGTAACCCCAGCTACTTGGGAGGCAGTGGTGGAAGAATCACTTGAACCCAGGAGGCAGAGGTTATAGTAGGCTGAGATCGTGCCACTGCACTCCAGCCTGGGTAAGAATGAGACTCGGGCCGGGCGGGGTGGCTCAAGCCTGTAATCCCAGCACTTTGGGAGGCCGAGGCAGGTGGATCATGAGGTCAACAGATCGAGACCATCCTGGTCAACATGGTGAAACCCCGTCTCTACTAAAAATTACAAAAAAGGGGGAGGACTCAAGATGGCGCTGTGAGAACAACCCAGGATTGGAGCTCTCGTTGAATCTGCAAAGAGGTGAGTCAGAGCTGCATTTCCAGACTGATCTTTGTTGCCCACAGAACGGGAAACTCCCAAGTATAAAAAAGACACGGGACGCCAGGCAGTAGGTCTGCCTGGCGAAGTCGGCAGCCGGGTTGGCGGCGGCCGGCCCTACCCAGCAATCCCCATAGGGCGGGCTTGTCCGGGTGCCCTGTTGAACCGGCAACCTGAGACTTGAGAGGGCAAGACTTAAGACTGAACGAGACTTGGACAGTAGGCCAGCCCAGGGGATTGCAGGGACAGAGCGTTTGGGATACCCAGTGGGACGAACAAAACCGCGATTTCAAACTATCCCAAGCAGACGGTCCGGGACACTCTGTTGGGGAGGGGCGTCCACCACTACCGAGGCAACCCGCTCCAACTGAGATACACGCCCACTGCTGACGCAGCCAGCCGTTGCCGAGGCAACCCGTCCCTACTGAGATACACGCCCACTGCTGACGCAGCCTTCTGTTGCCGAGGCAACCCGTCCCTACTGTGATACACGCCCACTGCTGACGCAGCTTGCCAGTGCCGAGGCAACACGCTACAATGAAGAGACTCCGGCAACACGCTACAATGAAGAGACTCCGCTGCAGGTCGTGGCAGAGACCACAGCAGAGCCTGCAGGAACAGGGTGAATCACACAACAGCAGGGCGGAGACTCGGCAGGCAAACAGTGGCTAGTCTGCCTTCTAGCTGGGCAGGACACCTCAACGGACATCGAAAAATAAAGCCCGAACCCCCCAACACAGAGCATTTCAGAAAAAAAGGGTTTTTTTTAATGAGCTCTGTTGCAGCAGAATCAAACACAGCAGCCTAACAGCCCTGAATGAACAACAGAGCTCACAGCTCAGCAATTGAGCTCCAAAAAAGTACAGACTGTCTCCTCAAGCAGCTCCCTGACCCCTCTATATCCAAAAGACTGACATTAGGCAGG
Source organism: Callithrix jacchus (assembly GCF_049354715.1). Classification (NCBI taxonomy): domain Eukaryota; kingdom Metazoa; phylum Chordata; class Mammalia; order Primates; family Cebidae; genus Callithrix; species Callithrix jacchus. Next base: position 90,944,765 of record NC_133514.1, read on the forward strand.
CATCATCCTGGGACAAAGATAGCAGAAAAAGAAACTGGTAGCATCCCTCACTGTGCCACAGCTGCTAGAGGTACACCCCAGACAAGCAGGGCCTGGAGTGGATCTCAGCAGTCGTACAGCGAAGGGGCTAGGCTGGTAGAAGGAAAACCAAGTAACAGAAATACTTCATCATCAACAATCTGGGTGTCCACTCAGAGACCCAATTGAAAAGTCAGCAACTACGCAGACGACAAGCGGATAAACCCACAAAGATGGGAAGAAACCAGCGCAAAAAGGAGGAAAACACCCGAAACCAGAACACCTCGCCTCCTAGAAAGGACCAAAACGCCTCACCAGCAAGGGAGCAAAGCTGGACGGAGAATGACTGTGACGAAATGACGGAAATAGACTTCAGAAGGTGGATAATGAGAAACTTTTGTGAGCTAAAAGAACACGTATTAAATCAATGCAAAGAAACAAAGGAACTTAAAAAAAGACATGAGGAAATGATAACAAGAATGGATAACTTAGAGAGGAATATGAATGAATTAAAGGAGCTGAAAAACAATACGAGAACTTCGCGAAGCATGCACAAGTTTCAACAGCCGAATTGACCAAGCAGAAGAAAGAATATCTGAAGTTGAAGACCAACTCAATGAAATAAAACGAGAAACCAAGATCAGAGAAAAAAGCGCAGAAAGGAATGAACAAAGTCTCCAAGAAATGTGGCACTATGTGAAAAGGCCTAACCTACGTTTCATAGGTGTACCAGAAGGGGACGAAGAGAATGAATCCAAGCTGGAAAATACTCTTCAGGACATCATCCAGGAAAACTTCCCCCACCGAGCAAGACAGGCCAACACTCAATTGCAGGAAATACAGAGAACACCACAAAGATATTCTGCAAGAAGAGCAACCCCAAGGCATATAATCATCAGATTCAACAAGGTTGAAATAAAGGAGAAAATACTAAGGGCAGCCAGAGAGAAAGGTCGAGTTACCCACAAAGGGAAGCCCATCAGACTCACAGCAGATCTCTTGGCAGAAACACTACATGCCAGAAGACAGTGGGGGCCAATATTCAAAATTCTTAAAGAAAAGAACTTTCAACCCAGAATTTCATATCCAGCCAAACTGAGCTTCAGAAGTGAAGGAAAAATAAAATCCTTTGCGAACAAGCAAGTACTCAGAGATTTTGTCACCACCAGGCCTGCTTTACAAGAGCTCCTAAAAGAGGCACTACACATAGAAAGGAACAACCAGTACCAGCCATCCAAAATCACACTAAAAGTTAAAGAGCATCAACATAATGAAGAATCTACAACAACTAACAGGCAAAACAGCCACTTAGCATCAAAATGGCAGTATCAAATTCACACATAACAATATTAACCCTAAATGTAAATGGACTAAATGCACCAATCAAAAGATACAGACTGGCAAATTGGATAAAAATCCAAAACCCATCAATGTGCTGTATCCAGGAAACCCATCTCACATGCAAGGATACACAAAGGCTCAAAATAAAGGGATGGAGGAAGATTTACCAAGCAAATGGAGAGCAAAAAAAAGCAGGAGTTGCAATTCTCATCTCTGATAAAATAGACTTTAAAGCAACAAAGATCAAAAGAGACAAAGAAGGCCATTACATAATGGTAAAAGGATCGATACAACAAGAAGAGCTAATGATCCTAAACATATATGGACCCAATGCAGGAGCACCCAGATACATAAGGCAAGTTCTTAATGACTTACAAAGAGACTTAGACTCCCACACAATAATAGTGGGAGACTTTAACACTCCACTGTCAATATTAGACAGATCAACCAGACAGAAAATCAACAAGGATATCCAGGGCTTGAACTCAGACCTGGAGCAAGCAAACCTGATAGACATTTACAGAACTCTCCACCCCAAATCCAAAGAATATACATTCTTCTCAGCACCACATCACACCTACTCAAAAATTGACCACATAATTGGAAGTAAAGCACTGCTCAACAAATGCAAAACAACTGAAATCATAACAAACAGCCTCTCAGACCATAGTGCAATCAAGTTAGAACTCAGAATTCAGAAACCAACCCAGAACCGCACAGCTTCATGGAAACTGAACAACTGGCTCTTGAATGTAGACTGGGTAAACAATGAAATGAAGGCAGAAATAAAGAAGTTCTTCGAAACCAATGAGAACGAAGACACAACATGCCAGAACCTCTGGGACACATTTAAAGCAGTCTCTAGAGGAAAGTATAAAGCAATAAGTGCCCATATGAGGAGAACGGAGAGATCCAAAATTGACACCCTATCGTCAAAATTGAAAGAGCTAGAGGAGCAAGATCAAAAAAACTCAAAACCCAGCAGAAGACAAGAAATTACTAAGATCAGAGCTGAGCTGAAGGAGATTGAGACACGAAAAACCCTTCAAAAAATCAATAAATCCAAGAGCTGGTTTTTTGAAAAGATCAACAAAATAGACAGACCACTAGCCAGATTGATTAAAAATAAAAGAGAGAACAACCAGATAGATGCAATAAAAAATGATAAAGGGGAAATCACCACAGACTCCACAGAAATTCAAACCATCATCAGAGAATATTACAAACAACTCTATGCACATAAACTAGTAAACCTGGAAGAAATGGATAAATTCCTGGACTCCTGTGTCCTCCCAAGCCTAAACCAGGAGGAAGCTGAAACTGAATAGACCAATAACAAGGTCAGAAGTCGAGGCAGCAATTAAGAGCCTACCACACAAAAAAAGCCCAGGTCCAGACGGGTTCACAGCCGAATTCTACCAGACACACAAAGAGGAGCTGGTACCATTCCTTCTAAAACTATTTCAAACAATCCAAAAAGAGGGAATACTTCCCAAATCATTTTACGAGACCAGCATCATCCTGATACCAAAACCCGGCAGAGACCCAACAAGAGAAGAAAACTTCAGGCCAATATCCATGATGAACATAGATGCAAAAATCTTCAATAAAATATTGGCAAGCCGAATGCAACAGCAAATCAAAAAACTTATTCATCATGATCAAGTAGGATTCATCCCGGGGATGCAAGGCTGGTTCAACATACGCAAGTCTATCAACGTAATTCACCACATAAACAGAACCAAAAACAAAAACCACATGATTATCTCAATTGACGCAGAGAAGGCATTTGACAAAATTCAACAGCCCTTTATGCTAAAAACCCTCAATAAACTCGGTATCAATGGAACGTATCTGAAAGTAATAAAAGCTATTTATGACAAACCAACAGCCAATATCATACTGAATGGGCAAAAACTGGAAGCATTCCCTTTAAAATCTGGCACTAGACAAGGATGCCCTCTTTCACCACTCCTGTTCAATATAGTTCTGGAAGTTCTAGCCAGAGCAATCAGGCAAGAAAAAGAAATAAAGGGTATTCAAATAGGAAAGGTGGAAGCCAAATTGTCTCTATTTGCAGACGACATGATAGTATACCTAGAAGACCCCATCACCTCAGCCCAAAAACTCCTGAAACTGATAAGCAACTTCAGCAAAGTCTCAGGATATAAAATCAATGTGCAAAAATCACAAGCATTCGTCTACACCAATAACAGACTTAACGAAAGCCAAATCAAGAACGAACTGCCATTCACAATTGCTACAAAAAGAATAAAATACCTTGGAATACAACTCACAAGGAACGTAAGAGACCTCTTCAAGGAGAACTACAAACCACTGCTCAACGAAATCAGAGAGGACACAAACAGATGGAGAAACATTCCATGTTCATGGTTAGGAAGAATTAATATCGTGAAAATGGCTATATTGCCCAAAGTAATTTACAGAATCAACGCTATCCCCATCAAGCTACCATTGACTTTCTTCACAGAACTGGAAAAAACCACCATGAACTTCATATGGAACCAAAAGAGAGCCCGCATAGCCAAGTCAATTCTAAGCAAAAAGAACACAGCATGGGGCATCACACTACCGGATTTCAAACTATACTACAAGGCTACAGTAATCAAAACAGCATGGTACTGGTACCAAAACAGAGATATAGACCAATGGAACAAAACAGAGGCACCGGAGGCAACACAACATATCTACAACTATACAATCTTTGACAAACCTGACAAAAACAAGTAAGGGGGAAAGGATTCCCTGTTTAATAAATGGTGTTGGGAAAACTGGCTAGCCATGTGCAGAAAGCAGAAACTGGACCCCTTCCTGACACCTTACACTAAAATTAACTCCAGATGGATTAAAGACTTAAACATAAGACCTGGCACCATAAAAACCCTAGAAGGAAATCTAGGCAAAACTATCCAGGACATAGGAGTAGGCAAGGACTTTATGAACAAAACACCAAAAGCATTGGCAACAAAAGCCAAAATAGACAAATGGGACCTAATGAAACTCCACAGCTTCTGCACGGCAAAAGAAACAGTCACTAGAGTGGATCGGCAACCAACAGAATGGGAAAAAATGTCTGCAGTTTACCCATCTGACAAAGGGCTGATATCCAGAATTTACAAAGAACTCAAACAGATTTACAGGAAAAAAACAAACAAGCCCATTCAAAAGTGGGCAAAGGATATGAACAGACACTTTACGAAAGAAGACATATATGAGGCCAACAATCATATGAAAAAATGCTCATCGTCACTGGTCATCAGAGAGATGCAAATCAAAACCACACTGAGATACCATCTCACGCCAGTTAGAATGGCGATCATTAACAAATCTGGAGACAACAGATGCTGGAGAGGATGTGGAGAAAAAGGAACACTTTTACACTGTTGGTGGGAGTGTAAATTAGTTCAACCATTGTGGAAGACAGTGTGGCGATTCCTCAAGGCCTTAGAAATAGAAATTCCATTTGACCCAGCAATCCCATTACTGGGTATATATCCAAAAGACTATAAATCGTTCTACTATAAGGACACATGTACACGAATGTTCATTGCAGCACTGTTTACAATAGCAAAGACCTGGAATCAACCCAAATGCCCATTGATGATAGACTGGATTGGAAAAATGTGGCACATATACACCATGGAATATTATGCAGCAATCAGAAATGATGAGTTTGTGTCGTTTGTAGGGACATGGATGAATCTGGAGAACGTCATCCTCAGCAAACTGACACAAGAACAGAAAATGAAACACCGCATATTCTCACTCATAGGTGGGTGATGAAAAATGAGAACACATGGACACAGAAAGGGGAGTACTAAACACTGGGGTCTATTGGGGGGAAAAGGGGAGGGCCAGTGGGAGGGGGAGGTGGGGAGGGATAGCCTGGGGAGAAATGCGAAATGTGGGTGAAGGGGAGAAGAAAAGCACACTGCCATGTGTGTTCCTACGCAACTGTCTTACATGCTCTGTTCATGTACCCCAAAACCTAAAATCCAATAAAAAATTAAAAAAAAAAAAAATTTATAAAAAATTAGCTGGGCACGGTGGCGCGTGCCTGTAATCCCAGCTACTCAGGAGGCTGAGGCAGGAGAATTGCCTGAACCCAGGGGGCGGAGGTTGCGGTGAGCCGAGATTGCGCCATTGCACTCCAGCCTGGGTAACAAGAGCGAAACTCCGTCTCAGAAAAAAAAAGAATGAGACTCGGTCTCAAAAAAAGAATAAGATAGGTCAGACTGCCTTACACACCTCCTCCCTACCATACACCATTATAACCATGACATAAAATACCAGGCGATAAAGGTGAAATGGCAGCCCCTAAATAAATGAATCAGAAATAGAGAAGAAATGCTTATTTTTTAGAAGACAGAACAGTCTTCCCCAACACAAATAAGTTATGTTCATTTTTTATTTCTCAGCTTGAAAAATCTGCTGGCAAGTCAGAACAGGTACAACTAAGAAAGGTCAAAATATATTTAGAACAATGAGCTAAAATTCACTGCTGTTTCCTGAAGCCAATATAAAATAAACAAAGCCACTATTAGAAAAGGAGGAAACTGCCCAATTATTCATATCTTTTAACTGTTTACTTGTCTATTAAATACTTAGAAATGACCAGTAGGATCACTTAGACTAATAGATGTTCAGTGAGATGTGACAAGTTAGAATTACAGATTACAAAAAAGACAAATTTTAAAAACTTAAAATAAGCTAACAATAGAAGGCTTTTCTGAAAAAAAAAAAAAAAATTCCTGAAAAATAACAGAGGCGAGGAACTGATGATTAGCCTATGAATTATTCTTACATAAATGCTGCTACTGAAGTTTCGCCTACCACAGGCCTTCCACTTAGGAGAGGTAATATTATAAATATCCTATTTGAGAGCCAGTGTGAATTAGCAGTATCTACTTACAGCTAAACCACCTAGAGAAATCCTTGTGCATGTGTCTTTATATACACGTTTACATATATTTGTAGAACACATTTGTCAAACCTTTGTTTGAAAAATTAACGAATGTCAAATAAAATGTTAAACTTTTCTAAGTGCCAAAATATCCTCTCAAAAATGTTTCATCTTCAAGAATTTATAAGCTAGTGCTTCACACTGTGTCACTACATGTTGACATCTGCCAATATGATAGGTTTAAAGGGAGCAACTGTTTTTTTTTTTGTTGTTGAAATAGTGTATTCCTGTTCTGTTAGCCAATTCTATTAACTGTTTTTTCTTTTTGATATGTAAATTTTTAAACTTAAAAATCAGTTCTTAGACTTGTCATCAATTTGCAAATATTCACTCAGGTTTTTCTTTTTTAATCTGTTATCTTTTAAGGGGACCTTAATTTTTAATTACAGACCATTTTTTATTAGAGTATTTTCAAGATCACACCAAAACTGAACAGAAAGTATAAAGAGCTCCCATATGACCCCTGGCCTGCTTCCCCAACTTCCCCATCAATACCCGCACAACACAATGGCCCATTTGTTATAATAATGAACCTACACAGACAAATCGCTATCACCAAAAGTCCATAATTTACATTAGGGCTCACTATGTTACACATTCTCTGGGTTTTGACAAATGCATAATGACATGTATCCATTTACAGTATCAAGCAGAGTAGTTTCACTGCCCTAAAAATGCCATGTGCTCCACCTAGTCCTCCTTCCCTCCCACACAGTCTCAGTAACCACTTGTCCGTCTCCATAGTTCTGCCTTCTCCAGAATGTCATATATAGTAAGTCCTCATTTAACATCTTCCATGTTTTTGAAAACTGACTTTTTAAGCAAAATAATTATACAACAAAACCAACTTTCCTCAATCATCATTATAATGAAATGACATTACTTGAAGACCTGTTCACATTACTTGAATATATCAGTTTATTTACTCAGTCACCTTATTAAAGACATCTTGGTTGCTTCCAAGTTTGCTAATTACAAAAAAAAACTGCTATGAATATCTATCTGCAGGTTTTTGTGTAGACCTAAGTTTTCAATTCATTTGGGTAAACACTAAGGAGAAGCAAGACTGCTAAACCATACATATGGTAAAAATATGGTTAGTTTTATAAGAAATCACCAAACTGTCTTCCAAAGTGGCTATACCATTTTTCATTCTGACCAGCAATAAATGAGTGTGTCTGTTGCTTCCCATCCTCACCACATCAGCACTAATGAACTCTCTCAGCTTTTGTTTGAGAAATTTTTTATTTCTCCTTTGTTTCTGAAGGACAGCCTTACTGGTTATAGTATTCTTGGTTGGCAAGGATACTTTTTTTTTTTTTTTTTTTTTTAGATGGGGGTCTCATTCTGTCACCCATGTTGGAGTGAAGGGCAATAGCACAATCTTGGCTCAGTACAACTCCTGCCTCCTAGGTCCAAGCAATTCTCCCACCTTAGCCTCCTGAGCAGCTGGTACCACCAGCTGCTGGTACCACCACACAGGTGCATACCACCATACCCAGCTAATTTCAGTTTTGTTTTTTAATTCTTTCAGCCCTTTAAATACATCACCCATCTCTCCGGGTCTGCAAACTTTCTGCTGAGAAATCTGATTGTCTAATGAAGACTCCCTTGTTATGCAGCACATTGCTTTTTATCTTGCTTTTATTCACAATAGCAAAGATACAGAAAACAACCCAAGTGTCCCATCAACAGATGAATGAATAAAGAAACGGTGGGTTACACACACAACTGAATGTTATTCAGCCTTAAATAGAGATATCCTACTACTTTTGTCAAGGATGAATCTGGAAGACATTATGCTAAGGGAAATAAGGTGGACATAGAAAAAAATTGCATAATCTCATATGTGGGGTTTTTATTAACCAAATACATAGAAACACAATAAAATGGCGATTACAGGTTGGGGGAAACAGGAGGATTATAGGTCAAAGGGTGTAAAGTTGTACATATGTAAGATAAGCCTAGAGATCTAATGTACAACCTGAGGACTACAGTTGCAATACTGTGTTGTACACTGGAAATTTACTGAGTCAATTTCAGGCACCTTTATCACACACACAAAGAGGTGACTGTGAAATGATGGATTTAGTTTACTATTATAACCATTTCACTACATACACCAAACATCATGTTATATACCTTAAAAATATACAACAAAAATGTATGCTTTAAAAAGTCTAATTTACTAAAATATACACCAAAGTGTTCACAAACCTCCAAAAAACTGGGAATCATCCTGGATTGTTCTTTCAACCTTATCCCAAAAATGATCACTAATTATATTCTAAACCTCAGCAATATGTATCAAAAGCACCCATTTCTCCCCCATGTCACCTAAAATCAGCCAGAGATATAGTGTAGTAAACAAGAACAGGAACTCTAGAATCTGACATCCTACTGAATTTCTCTGCATTTTCTAGCTATTTTTCTGAGGTTAATTACAGTGTTATGTTTTTAATTTCTGGTAAAGGTTGAACCTTTAAAAATTTTAATTTGTTGCTAGATACAATTACATGTAATGCTTAAGATTTCCTGTTCTAACTATTCTAATTTTTTATAATGAATATCCATTTATCATTTGAAATGTTATATCATAACCTTATGTGTAGAACACACTGTTTAACTTTTATCTGATAAAGAATGGTAGAAATGAGGTTAAGCCTCCCTGCCAAAGTGATACAACACAACTGTCAAATTCAGCTTATGAAATATATAATGCATGAATAACCATTTTCTCATTTCTTGTTTTAAAAAACTTAATCCCCAATGTGATACCATCTTAGGTTTTTTATATATTCCCAAATTTTCTATGAGCATAATTCCATTCATAATGAGAAAAAAAGCAGCTTTTATTTTTATTAGAAACTCTACTATAGAATTCCCCTTACAGTTAGTAGGTAGAAGATTGGGGAAAACCTTTGCTTCTGAAATAAGAGGTAAGACTTTGCTTCTGAAATAAGAGGTAAGACAATAGATTTTAAAAATTCTATTTTTCTTTAAAGTTTTCATACAGATACAGATCCAAATAAGTCTGCAGGAACTAATTGAGAGAGAGGGATGAGCTCCTCCTCAGTTAAGACAGTGGTAATCACTTTCACTACTGATAGATAGCATCTGCCACATGTGGACACAAAGGACTGGGCCTGCCAAAAGAGAAGTCAATTAAAATTTCAATGGCCATGCACAGACAATGGGAACCTAAGAAGCTGTAAGCACAGAGCTAGTCCTCTTCACCAGTCAGTTCCAATACATGTTTTTAGCTGAGTACATGGTAGCACAGGAAGTCTTGGGCAAGGCTGGAAAGCAATCAGAATATGCAGTCTTGCCATATTCATACCTCAAAGTCCTGCTGAGGTAGAGGACTGATCCTCCCTGAAACCTGAGTGATGTGATATTAAAGCATGGAATTATCACGTTTCCAACGCAAATCCTAAGAGCAGGGAAGGGATCAGCTCAACTTAGCAACTGGAGAGAGAAAAGGGTGGGTTTTTCCAAAAAAAGCGTATTTATTTTAGTCTCTATTATTTTATATAAAATATCCAGTATCTAGTTAAAAACAAAAGATATTCAATGAAGGAAAAAAAAAAAAATAACCCATAATCAAGGGATAAAACAGTCAACAAAAGCAGGTCATATTACATATTAACTGGACACAAATTATCAATAATTTTTACATGGAAATTATATAGTTAAAAAGCAAATCATCTGAAATAAAAAATTCATTTAACTGGATTAAAAGCAAACCCAAACTCAGACTCACATACATATTATCACTTGATTTTTCAACAAAGGAGCCAATGTAAATCAATGGAGAAAGGAAAGCCTCTCCAAGAAATGGTGCTAAAACAAATGAAATAAATGTCTGTAGGAAAGGAATAAAAAGCAGCAAAAAGGAACAAACATGGTATATATGTAGGTAAATACAAAACACTCCATTTTATCCCATCTAATTTTCTTTAAAAATCAACTTAAAGTCTAAAGCAAAAATTACACTGTATCTTGGGGGTCATACATTTTTATTAAGTAAAATACATGTCAATAATTGCACAAACAACAGAGGTGGATGAATGAAATTAGAGTGGTGTAAGTTCTTAAATTTTACAAGATGTTGTAAATAAAATATTACAACTTAAGTAACCTTCTATATATAACGTGGTCAGTACAATGTAATGACCAGAATACCAACTGTGAAAATAATACTGTTATTGGTAAAAAGCCAAGAGAGTAAATAGAAGGAAACAAAAATTACTTGATTAGTCTAAAAGGCAGGAAAACTGAAAAAAAAAACTAGAGAGAACAAATAGAAAAACAATTGCAAAATGGTGGCTAAACCCAATGGTATCAATAATTCCTCTAAATATAAGTGGACTAAATTTTCCAACTAAAAGACAAAAATTGTTAGATTAAATAAAACCAAAAAATGCTGTCCACAAGAAACACACCTTAAGTATAAAGATTCAGATAAACTGAAAGAATTAAAAATATATCATGTAACCACTGAGGTAAGAAAAAAGATATGATGATGTTTATGTAAATTCATTAGGATGATGTAGTAATTCTAAATACGTATCATCTCTGTATCATAACAGAGATTAAAGATATATGAAACAAAAACTCACAGGACTAAAGGCAGAAACAGGTGACTCCAAAGTCAGTGCTGGAGATTTTGTCATCATAACTGACAAAGGAGATTTTAAAAAATCCTAAAGGATTAAGAAGATATAAACACCATCAACCACCCGGAACTAAATGACATTTAGAACACTATAGTACATTATTTCTAATGAATATATGAAACTCTTATCAAGATAAGCTACAGGTTGTAGCATAAAATTATTTTCACAAATTTCCAAGGACTAAAGTCACACACACTATGTGTTGCACTATAACACAATTAAATGAGATATCAATGAAGTATCTAGAAAATCTTCACACTCCTTTAAAAAACTCAAACTTCTAAATAAGCCATGAATCAAGAGGAATTAGAAAATAATAAAAATATAAAACTTGTAATATACAGCTAACAAAGCTTAGAGGGAAATCTATAGCTTTAAATGCTTACATTATAAACAAATCGATGATCTAAATGTATACCACAAGAGGCTACAAAGAGATTAACTGAAAAGTAAGTAGACAAAAAGATGATGAATACAAAGAAGTGAAACAGAAAGGAAACCAAGATAACAGAAAAAATTAACAAGACAAAAAATTGGTCCTTTGAAACTACTGATAAATCCCTTACAAGATGTTTTAATAAAAAAATTAAAAAGTCAAATTAGTAACATCCTAAGTTTTAAAATGGATCTCACATACATTAAAGGAGTAACAAATATCAGAAATAACTTTGTATCAATAAATTCTCCAGCCTCGCCAACATGGTGAACCCATCTCCATAGCAATCAGCCAGGCACAGTGGCATGTACCTGTGGTCCCAGCCCCTCAGGAGGCTAAAATGGGGAGGATTCCCTGAGCCTGGGAAGTTGAGGCTGCAGGGAGCCAACTATGCCATTGCACTCCAGCCTGGGCAACAAAGTGAGACCCTGTCTCAATCAGTCCTACAACTTAGATGAAATGAACACATTTCTAACAAAATACAAGTTTATCAAACACATATACAAAATTAAAAATGTAAATAATCTTCAATTCAAAAAATCCCTTTCCTACAAGAGATGGTTTCCCTGGTAAAATCTATAGAATTTTTTTTTGGATACAGGTTTTGCCCAGGCTGGAGTACAGTACTGCAAACATGGCTCACTGCAACCTCAATCTCCTGGGCTAAAGTGACCCTCCTGCCTTAGCCTCTTAAGTAGCTGGGGCCACAGGTGAATGCCACTACCCTGGCTAATAAAAAAAAATATATATATATAAATATATATATTTGTAGAGACAAGGTCTTGCTTTGTTACCTAGGCTGGTCTTGACCTCCTGCACTCAAGCAATTCTCCAGCCTTGGCCTCCTAAAGTGCTGGGATTACAGGCAAGAACCACCATGCCCAGCCCTATCAAAAATGTATAAAAGAAATAATGCTGATCTTAAAGAAACCCTTTCAGAAAACAGGAGAAAGCCCTTTCCAACACATTTTATTGATATTAAAACTAATCAACACATTAGAAGGGAAAAAACCCTATAGACCAGTCTCTCATAAACAGATTAAAAAATTCTCAAAAATAAAACAATTCAATCAAATCCACGAATCTATATAACCCTCTTACAAATGCAGAAAAAAATTCAAGAGCCATTCATAAAACACAATTGGAACATTAAGAACAAAAAGGAAAAGGAACTTCCTCAATCAGATAAAATCTCCAAAATATCCACAACATCATACTTAAAGGGGGAATTGTGAAATGTATTCCTCCTATAATCAGAACAATGCACAAACGTCCATTCTTATAACTTCAACACTTGATTGTAGGTCTTAGGACAGAAAAAGGAAAAAGCATAAAGACTGGGGGAAAAAAAATGTCCTTATCAACAGATGACATGATTGTATATGCAGAAAATCTCAAGAATCAACAGAATTCTGGAACCAGAAAGTCAATTTAGCAAGGATGCAAAAGAAAAGATTAATATACAAAAATCAAATATTCCCCATACCCTAGGAACAAACAATAGGAAAATAAAATTTAAAAGCAAAAACATGTGTAACAGCAATAAAAGTACAAAATACTAAAAAATTTACCTAATGAAAGACACGCTATACATCTATATCGAAAACTGACTATAACATGGCAGAAATAAGGCATAGTTAAAACTAACATGAAATTGTCAAGTCTAATCCCTCATTTTGACAAAAACCTTACTTACCTACTTTATAGAGATGACTCTAAACCACAAATGTCAAATGCCCCTATGTCTGGATCTCAATTAATCGTTTTCCTTCAAATCTTTGTGCAATGTACTATCTTCCTTTTTCTGAACGGTTAAGTCCTCTTTTAACATTTTCTATTTTTTTTTTAAAGAAAGAAAAAAAGGAATGAAGGAGAGGAAGAAAGAGGAAGAAAAAGAGGGAGAGAGAATGGGAATATTGCTTTATTCTAAAAATGGGTATTAATAATGGCTGATCAATATTTTGTGTATTTAAGGTGGAGAATGTATATTTTGTGTATTTAAAATGGAGAGCTCTATAAATATTTATTGAGTTTACTTGTTCTGGATCTGAGTTCAAGTCCTGGATATCCTTATTAATTTTCTGTCTCGTTGAGTCTAAATCTCTTTATGAGTCTTATGTAACCGGGTGTTAGGATCGTTAGCTCTTATTGTTGCATTGATCCTTTTACCACTAATCTTTGTTGCTTTGAAATCTATTTTATCAGATGCAAAAATTGCAACTTTTATTTATTTATTTATTTTTGCTCTCCATTTGGCTGGTAAATCTTTCTCCATCCCTTTAAGTCTTTGTGTATTTTTAGATGTGAAATGAGTCTGGATGTAGCATATCATTAGGTTTTGGCTGTATCTTTTGATTGAGAGATTTAGTCGACTTAAATTTAGAGTTACTGCCATTTGATGTTAACTGGCTATTTTATCCATTCATTGACGTAAATTCTTCTTCATGTTGATGCTCTTTACTTTTTGGTATATTTTTAGAAAGGCTAATACTGGTTGTTCCTTTCTATGTATAATGCTTCTTTCACAAGCTCTTGTAAAGCTGGCCTGGTGGTAATAAAATCTCTGAGTACTTGCTTATTCATAAAATATTTTTCCTTCAATTGTGAAGCTTAGTTTGGCAGGATATGAAATTCTGGGTGAAAGTTCTGTTCTTTAAGGATGTTGAATATCGGCCCCCACTCTATTCTGGCTTGTAGGGTTTCTGCTGAGAGATCTGCTGTAAGTCTAACAAGCTTCCCTTTGTGAGTAACCTGACCTTTCTCTCTGGCTGCCCTTAGTATTTTCTCCTTCGTTTCAACCCTGGTGAATCTAACGATTATGTGCCTTGGGGTTGCTCTTCTTGAGGAATATCTTTGTGGTGTTCTCTGTATTACCTGGGGTTGAATATTGTGCTGCTTTGCTAGATTAGAAAAGTTTTCCTGAATAATATCCTGAAGAGTATTTTCCAGCTTGGATTCATTCTCTTTGTCGTATTCAGGTACACCTATCAAACGTAAATTAGGTCTTTTGACATAGTCCCATATTTCTTGGAGACTTTGCTCATTCCTTTTTATCCTTTTTTCTCTATTCTTGTCTTCTCATTTTATTTCATTAAGTAGGTCTTCAACCTCTGATATCCTTTCTTCTGCTTGATCAATTCGGCTATTCAAACTTGTGCATATTTTGCTAAATTTTTGTATTGTGTTTTCAAACTCTGTTAGTTCATTTATATTCCTCTCTATATTATCTATCCTTGTTAGCATTTCATCAAACCTTTTTTCAAAGTTCTTAGTTTCTTTACATTGGGTTAGAACAAGTTCTTTTAACTTCCAGAAGTTTCTTATCATCCACCTTCTGAAGCCTACTTCTGATAATGGCACACAGTCCTTTTCCATCAGGGCTTGTTCCGTTGCTGATGAGGAACTGTAATCCCCTGTAGAGGGAGAGGGCTTCTGATTTTGGGTATTCTCAGCCTTTTTAGGCTGGTTTCTTCCCTTTGTTATAAATTTATCCATCGGTCGTCTTTACAATTACCGCCTTTCTAGTTGGGTTTCTGGGAATCAGTAAACTGATTCCCAGAGCTGGAATCTGAGCAACCCACTGCACCGGCCAAAACAGCAGCGATAAGACTGATGGTGCTCTTCTGCCCGGGAATCTCCTCCCGTTTACTCTGCATGAAGAGCTGCCGTGCTGAGGCGCCGGCAAAACCGCTGCGCTGGCCACAAGAGTCACACTGGCGACCCGTGGGGCCCCTCCACTGTGAATCTTCTGGTCCGTGAGTGACAAAAATTCGTCTGAAAGCGTGGCGTCCTCTTGTTCTCTGCGCTTTCACTGGGAGCTACAATCCCAAACTGTTAGCGATCAGCCATCTTGGATCTCTCTCCCTTAACATTTTCTTTAGCTACATTCATACAGTGCTTATCACAGGTTAGGAACACGTAGATGCTTTATAAATATCAGGCCTGTTAATACCCTATAAGGTGTAAGTGCCATTATTATCCCTATTTTACAGATTATAAAACTAGGTTACCTAGCTAGTATATGGAAGAGAAACATTTTAAACTCAAGTAGTCTAGCACAGAATCTGACAATGCTATCTTAATTATATGCATTTGCTTAAGAGAAGTAGTCTTGTAAGTGGAGTAGTCTTTAAAGTGGAGTATGTGAACACTATCTAGAGCACAAAAAACTACTAGTTTACAAAAAGAAAAAATTAAAACATACTTTCCATTTATTTAATCTCATCCTTCAATTTCTAATTTTTGTTTATATTTTCAAGTGTATATAACTTACAAACAACTAAATACACCTATGAGCAGGAAAGTCTCAAAATCTTAATTCTCACTGTATTAGCTTCCTAGGGCTTGCTCTAACAAAATACCACAAACTGGGTGGCTTAAAACAACAGAAATTTATTTTCTCAGAGCTGTGGAGGACATAAGTCCCAAATCAAGGTGTCAACAAAGCCAAACTCTCAAAGGCTGAAGGGGAGAATCTGTTCTATGCCTTTCTCTTAAGCTTTCGGGTTTCCCATTAAGAACTGCTAAGCTTGCAGCTGCTAACTCCAGTTACCTGCCTCCATCTTGATACGGCGTATTCTCTCCTATCTTATAAAGACACTAGTCATATAGAATTAGGTGTCCATTGTTCAGTATGACTTCATCTTAATTACATTTACAAAGATGCTACTTCCAAACGAGGCCACATTCTGAGGTATTGGAGTTTAGGACCGCATTGTATCTTCTGGGACACAGGCAGATTAAAAAACCCTTTAAGTCTTTGTTAGCATATCTTGGACCAAGCATTGTGTATGTAGAAGATACAAAACTGAATTGAGAGTTATGAAATCCACATCTTACAATTATATTCTATTTCTCTATATACCTATTTAAACAAATATGTTCATAAAAATCATGACTTGAAAAGGGATTGATTATACAATACTACAAAGATTAATCAGACTTTTCAATTTCTTATGATGTCCAGCCTGATCTCTAAAGTCCAAAAGACTATAAAGAAAGAAAGTCTTGACAAGAGAAATTTAAATTAAAAAAAAAAAGTAACAAGTGCTTGTTCATATAGTTACTCATCATGCCTAATTAATCCTCTGGCTGCCCTTTTAAAAAATTTCAGTACATTTTTTTTCCCAGCAGGATTCCCTCTGGAAGGTATGAACCACAGTTAGAGAGGTGGCCAACTGTGTTCTAAACTGGAGCCCTGCATCAGTCAGAATTGTGTTTCTTGCCATGGCCCCGAGAGAGAAACTGATATTGGGTAAGAGGCTGGCAGCCAAACCAACTGCTGGCATCTGATGAATCAGATATTGCCATATAGTAATTTTAAATGTGTCATTCAGAAAGCCAGTAACACTACTCCACTGAAACAAATATTAGGTTGCGTTCAAAGTTAGCCCCAACACTGCAATCATTTTAGCCAGCTGACTCAGGTTATTCTCTACTTTTTTACTTTGATTCATTTATCATAACCAATACTTGTATTATTGCTCCCTGTGTTTCAGTTACATTGTTGAATAGGTGTCTGTGCACTAATTAGAATACCTACAGCCTTTTTTATCTGGCTTCTTTCACTTAACATACTGCTTTCCAGGTCCATCCATGCTGGCAACTTCAAACCTCATGTTGTACTATCACTACTTTATATGGTTGAATAACTCTATGGCAGAAACATACCTCATCTTATTTATCCATTCATCATTTGATGAACATCTGAGTTGTTCTGAATATTAAGAATAATGCTTGCATAAATGGTCATGTACAAGTTTTTGAGTAAACATGTTTTCAATTTGCTCGGGTACATAGCTGGCCACATATGTTAACTCTATATTTAGCTTTCTGAGGAACAGCAAACTTTTCCAAAGTGCTGAACCATTTAACATTCCTACCAGCAATATATGAGGACTCCAATTTCTCCACATCCTCACCAACATTTGTAATTTTCCTTTTTTGATTATAGCCATCTAGTGGGTGTGAGGTAGTATCTCACTGTGGTTTATGATGTTCAGTATCTTTTCATGTCATTCACTTTTTAATGTCACAGTAACAGCTGTCCATCACAGGCAAAAAAGAATATTACTGCTTCAAGAAGAGAGTTGATATCTAATGTTAGAAAGACATGTGGAAAGTCAAATATCATTTGCATTAAGATATTTGCATTAAGATGTATAACATGTTATTTGCAACGTCCATTAGATTATCTACCTTTCTTAGTTATCTGGTACTCCTAAACAGCCAAATGTATGATTAGCTACAGCAGAAACTTCTTTACCTGGGAGTCTAAAAAATGGAAGGATTTAAACAACAGAATTATTGTAACCCCTCCCTCCACCACCAATGATAATCCATTTTAAAATAATTTAGATTATCATAACCACAAAATACATTAGTATTAAGATGTGGAGAAAGAATGATAGCATAATTTGTCTGAGATATTAAGACTGATAGCATATATTGTCTGCGATATTTGGCTGTGATATTATTAAGATGTCCAATAGTTAAGATACAGACAGGATGAAATGAATCAAACTGGACAATTACATCAGTGATTTCACTGCTAATTTATTAGTCCTGAGTTATACATTTTATTACATAAAATGCGATTTAAAACTTTCTCTATCATTGTTTGGAATTTATAGCTAAATATAATAAATTAATCTACTATAATTAAAAACTCACTATTAGGTTCAAGGAGCAGTGAACAGTTGATCCCTATCCTTCAACCCCAAATTCCTCTGAAACTCTGTTATTTGACTAATTATGGTCTTTTATCACAGAGAGGTATTTAGTCACAGGGTTAACTAAAACTTCAACAGAAGCAAATACTTAAGAAGAAATAAAAGCATGTGTATGTTTTCAAATTTTCCATTTACTCTAATAAAAAATATAACAATTACTCTGCAGAGTATACAGTAATTTTTCAGTGACAACATGGACCCCTTTGATGGTTCAGATATGTTAAATCAAGATAGAAGATCATCTTTTGTGAGTTTCAAACAATACAAGAAATATATATCTAATCACTGAGGAATTTTCAAATTTTTTTAATTTTTTTTTTTTTTTTTTACCTGTGTCCATACTTTGATTCAACTGTTGGTCACTTGTTTCTCCATCTTCACTGATATATCCAGGAGGCGGCGTTTCTACAAAAGTTTAAAACAAATCAAGCATAGCTGCAACATAATCTCACTACCTTTTCTCCCAGCTACCAAAGGTAACCAATGAATAATCACTCCAAATAACAAATAATGTTATATAATATTATTATAAAAGTAATATTGCATACTGAGAATGTATGATTCAGGATCTTGTCTAAATTTTGCAGGTGAATCCTTAACATCTACTTTTAATAAACTCCTGCTCTCTGGACATATTTTCTTAGACATTATCTACATATCTTGCTCATTACTATAGGTACGTATTCTGGGGCAAGAGCCAAAAATGTAACTTCAAAAATGCCTCAGATCTGAATCAGTAAGCTGCAAAACCATTAGTAACTACAATGTTTTTCATTGTTGTCGTTGTTTAATCTAATGAGCATCATTATTTTATGAGGACTTAGAAAATTAAAAGCACGCACACACACACACGAAAGATTTTGGATTATAAAAGTATTAAATATTATAGGCTTACAACTTACACTAAGTTCTATAGACTAAAAGAAGCTAGTACGGTTCAGGATTGGTCCAGCCTAAATTCTACCTAAAAAGTATATTTTTCCAAGGATTCCTAACTGGTAAAGTCTAAGTGTTTGAAGCAGAAAATTCAATTCAAATAGATACTACTATAATAAAGAGGTAAAATGCTCCCTGAAAATAAACATTAGGATACTAACACATTATTTCCAACATGCTGTCTGAATAAAACATTTATGTTCAGAAAGGCACCTGAATAGCTGAATAAACTGCATATAAAATAAAATCATGTATACGATTTCCTCAACTGTAATTCCCAGGAGGAAAAACAAGTTCAAAAGATTTTCATCAGTTTAACATTTACACTGCTGAACATTTTTGAGCAATTCAAGATAACACCGACACATATCCAAACCGAATTTTAAAATTAGCAAAAGAAAGAGGCTGGGCATGGTGGGTCACGCCTGTAATCCCAGGACTTTGAGAGGTGAAGGCAGGCAGATCACCTGAGGTCAGGAGTTTGAGACCAGCCTGACCAACATGGAGAAACCCCGTCTCTACTAAAAATATAAAAAATTAGCTGGGCATGGTGGCACATGCCTGTAATCCCAGCTTGCTCAGTATGCTGAGGCAGGAGAATCACTTGAACCCAGGAGGCAGAGGTTGTGGTGAGCCAAGATTGCACCACTGTACTCCAGCCAGGGCAACAAGAATAAAACTATCTCAAAGAAAAAAGGGGGGGAGGGGGCGACCAGAGGGTTAAGGGTATCCTTCAATAACCTTTTACAGTATCTATTCAATAAGCTAACCACAAACTTTAAGTATCAAACTTTTCATTTAAGTGTCAGTACCCCCAAATTCTTAAAACAAAAATTCTAAGAATAAACTATCTTCTTATGCTCAAACAATAAAGAACATAAGTGTACATATTATGCATATTTTAAAAGTTAAAGCTAATAAAATTAAACAGAGCTAAGCTTTGTGAGTTTAACCAATATCTCAAAGATCTAATCAGAAAGAAATGCTGAACCTTAAAATGCGTATCCTATTTTTTTCCATTATCATTATGATAAATAATAAAGCTATTAGCATTTTTGAGAAAATGTTAAAATTTCCTTAAAGTGGTTTTGCTGTTGCTTGGAACTGGATAAAGCCCCACTGTCTAGAAAAGCAAATGGGTATAATCTACTCCTATTTCTACTTTACAAAATATTCCAATCTAAATAATTAAAGGAATAAAAAAGCAAGGAAAAATGAGCCCAAACATTTTCACAAGTGAAAGCCACTAAACATTCTGGTGAATATCCTTCCAAATAATTACTGGGTATGTGTGTTACAATACTGCATGCTTGTACCTAAGTTTCTTAGTATTGCTGGCTGAACAGTAATTCCCACACTAATGACTTAAAATGCCTCCCCTTCCCGACAGCAACATTCACAAAACTCCACTCCCAGCCAAGTTTACAAAAGTAAAACCAAATTTTTCTACCCAGCAATTGCCCTGTTTCACAGTCTCATGTTTTCCCTCATCCTAGTATATCATACTATATCTCACCCTCTCCCTCTCTTAACTTTAGTAAGTTTGTATTTCTTAAAAACCTAAAAAGTAGCCTTAAATCCTCTTCTGGAATAAAACAGTAATCAAGGAAATATACATTAAAATAATCAAAAACCACTTCGCATCTGTAAAACCAGCTATTAAAAAAAAATACTACTTTTCTTAGTTATTATCTTCCTTTTCTTTTTTTCTTCCTTTTCTTATATATTAAAAACTATCGGCCGGGCACAGTGGCTCAAGCCTGTAATCCCAGCACTTTGGGAGGCCGAGGCGGGTGGATCACGAGGTCAAGAGATCGAGACCATTCTGGTCAACATGGTGAAACCCTGTCTCTACTAAAAATATTTTAAAAAATTAGCTGGGCATGGTGGCGAGTGCCTGTAATCCCAGCTACTCAGGAGGCTGAGGCAGGAGAATTGCCTGAACCCAGGAGGCGGAGGTTGCGGTGAGCCGAGATCGCGCCATTGCACTCCAGCCTGGGTAACAAGAGCAAAACTCCGTCTCAAAAAAAAAAAAAAAAAAAACTATCTTCAATGAGTAAGTATTATTTCCATGATGAATACAAGAAATAATTATTTAAGTAGTAAAACTGTATTTTAAATTTTTTGTAAATGCTCTTAAGTTCCTTACATATTTTTAGTGTATAAAATAAGCGTGGAACAGAGGAACATTACAAAAGGAAGAAAGAAATCAAGACACTATAGTTTAATCCTCAAGCTAACATCACGTCATTTCTGCTAGGGAGAAAAATCAAACAAAAAGGGAAACATACAAGAAAACTTAACAAAATATTAGTTGTTCTCCTAAAAAAAATTAAAAATGAAAAAGCCAGATATCATATGGTGGAGTATTACTGGATCACATAATATATCAGAACAAAATTTGAGAACCATGTAGCTGAATTCATTTTTCATCTGGAATTACTGAGATATAGACAGAACATAATTAAAACAAAGGTTTTCTGATGTTCAGTATAACATGGAAGTTTTGCTATGTCTATAAAACTAAGTATATTTCTTATAAAAATGTTACATTTCTGTTAAATATTACCAAGTTAGCTAAGAAAAAATGTTCACTGGGTGGATTTTCAGTCACATGTGCTTCGGGGGCACTTTTTTCCTACACCATTTGTTTTGCTTACATTCTGCATCTCGCTTAGCTTCAACAACTAAGACAAACTTACTAAGATCTTTTCTTTTCTGCTTCTCACAGTACTTTGATTAAAGTCACTGCAAAAGAAAATGAAATATAAAGTAAAACTCTTCTCCAAACAAAACTGTTTAATTTACTAGGCTTAGACATTTCACAAGATACTCGCCCAACAAACCAGATTTTTCTACTAAAAACTAAGAAGCATTTTTTAAAAAGTGAAACCACAATTTACTAATACTTGAATGCTTATAAACAAAATTTCTATCTATCCAAGTTTTAGGAGATTCAGAAGGCAAAAATACCTGGAATATAATTACTCTGTGGCTCAATTCCTGCCGGGAAGTTAGTGTTTTCTGGAATGGAGTGAGTATAGTCATCCAGAGGCGGAAGTTCTGTTAGGATCTCAGTATGTCGGGGCACTAATACTGGAGGCAAAACTGAAAAAGTTCAAGAAATCAAAGTTAACGGCAAAGAGCAAAGGAGAGTGGGGGGACCTTTTTTAGTTTGCAACAAGACGACGACAAAGCAGTTGTAGCTTAATTTTTAAAGTTAGGAACCACCTATTTGACTATATATTTAACTAGTTTATTTAACTAGGTATCTATCAGTTATTGAAAAAATGACAAATCTGACTATGGCTTTAACTTACATAGGCTACTATTCAAATTTCCAAGTTCTAATTTATCTCAAACTTTTGGGAACAATGTGATCCTGGTAACATTATATTACCATAAAAGTTCATATATCCCCACTGGAAAAGTTAACATTGTCTTTATCTGTAAAATCAGATATAGAAAACTTTCACAGCTATTGCTATATTTTTTAATAGTTTCAGGTAGACAACTAACTAAATGAAAGTCTTGTCACAAGCTTTACTAAACAGCTTATATACAAACAATGTCATTAAAGTACTTCTAAAAGCACTCCAAGTGCAAAATGCTTAAAAATAAGTTACTGCAGCAGAGACATGTAGAAGCACATCAGTGTAGCTCTAAGCAGACTGCCAATCTACAGTATTTTCTGGATACATACTTCGATGCCAAATCATATGCTATTCCAAGAAACAGACATATCTTTCCCTGATATGTTTTCCCATTAAAAATTTAAAAAAATAAAAAACATTTTAAATTACCACCAAATAATATGCACAATTTAAGGTAATTTATTAGATTTTTACACTAAAATTTTCCTGGATCACAACAGTACCTAAATATACTTAAGTTCAGGCATTTAATACAAAACCAGGAAAAAAACTTGCAATGTTCCCACCTGGTGTCTCAACTCTCTGATAGTGGTAAGGGTTTACACATACTTCATCCTTTTTAAGATTAAAAGCATATTCGCAGTTTTCAATTGCCTTGAGTTCATGATGACTGTGAAGATCAGGCCAGCGCCATAATCGGCAATATATAACATGTGGCAATCCTTTTCGATGGGATACCTGGAGACGACCATCAAGAGACCTATTGGGAAGCAAGGGAAAAAGAAAGGAGGAAACTTTAGAAAAAAAACTGTTGTCAAATGGAATAATAAATTAGTACATTAAGAGCATAAAGAAAAGAATGACAGCCATTTAGTTAGTTTTAGTGAGAATCAAGAAGAAAAATGTACTATTTAATGGATCTGATAAAAGTATGCAGCAGCACTAGCAAATGTTTCTGATAAATATGTCACATAAATGACTCAAATGCCAATGAAAGGCTAACTACATGGGAAAATTAATTTTTAAAAAAGTATTATGCAGTTATACTGGAAAAACTTTGTCAACTTCTATGTTTAGTCAATCAAACTCATTTTAGAGATGCTTCTAAGGGTATTAATTCTGGAGGTGACTGAACAGTCAAAAAAGGAACTAGTGTGAAGAATGATAAATACCAACAATGATGTGATAGTAACTTCCTCAGACTACTGCAACTCATTACCCAGTTGTGACTGCTTTGAGAACTGAGGTATATTTATATAGTTCACAAATAAATGTGGATGGTAATGAATATGATGAGATGAAATGAACAAATACCATATACGCAAAAAAGAGAATGAAATGATTTTAAAAAGTAACATAAAAATGAGTTAACCTACTGTTAATTGTGATATAAGGGGTTCATTAAATATGTATTTATTAGTAAAAAGATGAGATTTTGATAACAAATTTAGTAAAACTGATCATGTATCTACTTAAAAATTAGCCCAACAACAGATTATAATCTGATCTCAAGCTAAAATAAATAGTTATCAAACTTCTTATTCTTTAGGGGATACAATAAAGAAGATTCAAACTAGAACTGCATTGATTAAAACATCAGCTGAAACATTTAATATATTTTTTATACTGGCAAGCAGATATTTTAAATGCTATGCCTTATTTTACATTAAGGAAACATCCTAGGCAAAATTACACTAAGCAACCCCATATAGGTCTTCCAAAATATAACCCCCCACCCACAAGATCTCTAGGATTCGACAGAGGGCAGAATATTCACCTGGTTTGTTCAGAGAAGCTGTAAAGGCCTGTTGTATCCCACTGATCTATCGTATTTGGTGTACTCAGTCCCCAAATTTCAGAGCAAGTGCTGTGCATAAATTGAAAAACAAAAAATTGATGTGAACATGGAAGCATGGTTATTCAAAATACCATGATGTAAAACATGGAGAATGTACAGAATACTTCCTTCACCCAGAAAATATACAATTGCTTCACTTTTTCACAGGCATTTAGTGCTAGTTACTATATTTTCTATATGAAGGAAGCCAATAAAATGGAACATGTGACTCCAGATAAGTCATGATTATGTTTTTAAAATGTGAACACCAATGCCCTCTAGTTCAATGAATCACACCTATAATGCCCTTTCCAATTTCCTCTATTCAAAAGATCTAAAACCTGTGCCATGAGCTTTACTAACAGTGCTTCATTTTATAATCCAGTTTTTATAAAAAATTATCTAAAAACAGATGTCAACTGATTTTTAATATAGAAAAAAATCTCAATAAAAATAGACATACATTCACAGTTAAGATTTTTAGGTTATTTGTTCAAGATACTTCTAAGTTTTACTGAAAATTACTTTGTTCTCTTATCACTAGAATGGACAAAGAAATAGATTTCAAAATCATTCTAATTTAGTATAGCATCTTAAAATTTTTCTCTCACATTTCTTTCCAGAATATGGGCAGCCCAGAGATAATTCTCCCTTTTTCTCTACTTCTACTTCATGTCAAAGTGACTTCTGGTCAGTGAGAGAAGGGAAGGAGCTTAAAACAAAGTTTTGGAATGGAACTTTTGACAGCCAATGTCTCAGGTACTCAGTTGTACTTTTTAAGCTAGTCAAAAGATAATTTCAGAAAAGTTCATTTCTCGCATATTACAAAATCATCAAAACTTCAATGCGGAGAAAGGAGTATTTCAAAACATCTTTTGAAAATAAATCAAGCAGCTGATAAAATTTCAAATTTTCATGTTAGTGAGCTTAACTGGATCAACATTTCAAAAGGCAATGGTGAGAAGTGCTGGCTTCCTGTGGTGAGGCAACAGAATCACAGGGCATCCTCAGCTTCAGTGCTACAGGTGCTGTCGCATAGCCATCAGGCTGCAGGAACAAGACATGCCTGGCTTTAGGGGCTACAGTGACTGGACAGTTCAAAACAAAACATGTTTGGAAATTTTCCAGCACCTCACTGAAGTGTTTTATAGATTCTCTTGCTTTTTCAGGCTGCAATATTTACCAGACAATAAAAGTCAGAAAACACCAGGTAAATTACAGCTAACTTAGACCTTTGCCTTTTTTCCCAAAGATAAACTGATTTAAAAACCATGACATTGATGACTTAAAAGATTTCTCAAATAACTATTGGAAACATATAGCACAATGTAGTTTAAATCACAATAGAATCAGCTAAATTCTACAGACTTGAGTCTGAGTTTATTAAAGAAATGGTATACAGCAGACTCTTCTTCGAAAATAATTAACAAAAGTGTAGCACAAGAGGCTATTTGCTCTGCTATCAGAACGTTTCACTCAAGTTATTCTGAGACTGACATGAGAACCAGGATCTAAAATAGAGTCTGAAGTTTAAGTTGTACTTTACTTAATCCTTGAAAGGAATCAGAAAAGAATAAACAGTAATTGTGAAGAACTTGCAATCAGTCTAGAGGCAGACAGATCTAGACCACAACCCTAATTCTGCCACTTTCCAACTGCTGTCATAGGGTATATTTAAGCCTCAGTTCCATCATTATCATACCTAACAAAATTGAAAAATGTATTTAAAAACATTAAATTTGCTTCTAACTAGTAAAACCATTGCCTGTTTACATAATAAAAAATATTTTTAAAAATAATCCAATTTATAACAAAACATAGTCCTCTGTATCCAAGGGTTCCACATCCTTGTATTCAACCAACTGTGGATCAAAAAAAGTAAAAATAAATTTTAAAAACTAAAAAATAATGCAACAACTGAAAAATACAAACTTTAAAAGCAGTATGGTATAACAACTATTTACACAGCATTTACATAGTATTACATATTTTGCATAATGCAGAGATGATTTAAAGCAGGAGTCTCCAAGGCCACAGGCCACAGACTGTTACCGGTCCATGGCCTGTGAGGAACCAGGACGCACAGCAGGAGGTGAGCAGCAGGGGAGAGACCATTATCGCCTGAGCCCTGCCTCCTGTAAGATCAGCAGTGGCATTAGATTCTCACAGGAGCGAGAACCCTATTGTGAACTGCGCATGTGAGGGATTTAGGTTGGGCACTCCTTAAGAGAATCTAACGCCTGATAATCTGAAGTGGAACAGTTTCATCCCAAAACCATCACTGCACTGCCATGGTCCGTGGAAAAATTGTCTTTCACAAAACTGACTCCTGGTGCCAAAAAGGTCAGGAACAGCCAACTTTAAGTATGAGAAAATGTGCATAGGTTACATGCAAATACAATGCCATTTTATTTTTAAAATATGTCTCACTGCAGCCTTGACCTCCCAGCCTCAAGTAGTTCTCCCGCATCAGTCTCCTGAGTAGCTGGCGCTACAGGCATGTGTCACCACACTTGGCTAATTTCAGCACTTTGTAGAGTCAAAAGTCTCACTGTGTTGCCAGATATGGTCTTGAATTCCTGGACTCAAGTGATCCTTCCACCTCAGCCTCCAAAACTGCTGGGATTACAGAAGTCAGTCAACATGCCCAGGCTTACAATGCCATTTTATATCACAGACCTGAGCATCCACTAATTCTGGTATCAGTGGGAAATCCCAGAACCAATTCCCCCTAGATAATGAGAGTTGTATAAGCAGCATCTAGATAAATGTAATTATAACTGTGTCAAACTATACAAAGAAACATTTTAAACATAACTAAAGAACACAAAAGTACACTGAGCAAAGAGAAAAACATAGGACCCTAGACAGGGAGATACCATCATAGAGATAATCCTTCTACCAAATTTATACATTTGGTACAATCTCAATAAATTTTTTAAAAATCCAGGTATTAGTCCAAATACTATAATATGCCAAAATAAATAAATATGACCAGAAAAATTCTAACAAAAAATAGTAAAGACTTGCCCTACCAGATTCTGAACCACATTATAAATTCTCAATAATTAAAACAGTATGCAATTAGCAAAATACACAAAACAGAAGGGAGGTTCTACTACCAGTAATGGCAGAGCAGCCTCAGTCAGGCTAACTTTCCTTCAAATAACAATGATAAACTGAACAAAATATAACAATCAACTATCTGAAAACAGTGGAGACAGATCAAAAACAGACAAAAGTTGAAGGGAGGACCACCTGTCAAAGCTGCAAACTGCACTGGATAAGAGCTGCATTTCTGTGGCTGTGTCCCCAAGGGCACTCCCTAGTCACTGCTAGGCAGGGCAACTAGATTCAAACAGAACACTGCAGGGGTTTTTTGTTGTTTTTAGAAAACTGCAGTTTTACTGACCTAGAATCCCTAGAATCAGAGGACACATTTGGGGCTGCCAGAGTTTGAAAAAAGGAGGAAGATATCCTGTAAAGAAAGAGGCACAAGGGAAAAACATCAAAATATGACTGTGAACTCTGCCCAAACTCAACTTTGCTCAAAGATTTTTTTTAAAAGCTACGTAGAGATACAGCAGATGGGTCAATATTAAGATATCCATCTGCCCTAATTCCCTAATGACTGTTGCCTATTTGTTTGGTATCTATTACAGTCACCATTTCAGCAAAAATTTTTTGTAGCAATTGACAAGCTGATCTAAAATGTATATGGAAATACTAAGAATCTGAATAGCAAAACAATCTTGAAAAAGAATTACTGACCCATGGATGAATCTTGGGAATATTCTGATCAAGAGAAGCTGAACATTAAAGCATCTACAGTGCATGACTCCACTATGAAGTTCCAGAAGTGGCAGAACAAATTCAAAGTGAAAAATTTCAAACAGTGGTTGTTTCCAGAAGAACCACTAGGAAAGAGTATGAAAGAACTTTCTGGATGATTGAAATATTCTTTATCTTGAAACAGGTATATGCATTTGTCAAATCTAACTGAACTGAATATATGATTTGTACACTTCACCATATGAAAATTTTACTTGAAAAAAGGAAAAACACAGAACACAAAGTAAAAACCAAAACAGAAAAAGTCCCAACAAAAAATTCATAGGGCAATTTAGCATAAGATGAAGATACCCTATGAATTGATATGGAAAGGTCTCTAAAATATGCTACTCATTCTATTAAAAAAGGACAGGTAGGGCTGGGCACGGTGGCTCACACCTGTAATCCCAGCACTTTGGGAGGCCGAGGTGGGTGGATCACGAGGTCAAGAGATCGAGACCATCCTGGTCAACGTGGTGAAACCCCATCTCTACTAAAAATACAAAAAATTAACTGGGCATGGTGGCGCGTGCCTGTAATCCCAGCTACTCAGGAGGCTAAGGCAGGAGAACTGCCTAAACCCAGGAGGCAGAGGTTGCAGTGAGCCAAGAT
The DNA here is from genome assembly GCF_049354715.1 of Callithrix jacchus. Classification (NCBI taxonomy): domain Eukaryota; kingdom Metazoa; phylum Chordata; class Mammalia; order Primates; family Cebidae; genus Callithrix; species Callithrix jacchus. The sequence continues at coordinate 90,973,544 of NC_133514.1, forward strand.
CGCGTCATTGCACTCCAGCCTGGGTAACAAGAGTGAAACTCCGTCTAAAAAAAAAAAAAAGGACAGGTAAAAAGATCTATAAGTACTTGCTAATATATGCATAAAGACACACATACATCATGAACAGTAGTTACCCGAGATACAGAGTGGGAAGGAAGACGTTCCAATATATGTGTGTGTACATGCATGCTTGTATGTGTATACACACATAAATATGCCTATTTTTGAACTATGTGAATGTATTGCCTTACACCAAAATTTTAAAAATAAAAGAAAATATCACCAGAGAATTAAATGAAAGTCTACGTCTTCTCAATGTTTCTATAAAAAGATATGGTTCTAACCTTACATAACTAAATATCAGAGACACAACAGTTCTGTACTGCCTAATTTAAAGCACAGTTTGAGCATTACTATAAAAGACAAATAATAACATGGCAGCCTGAGCCCTGATCATTCTCTTCTGACACAATGTCCTTTCTGTCTCACATGAACCTTTGGTACCGATTTCCTTACATATGCATTTATGTCAACTGCCCCCTTCTAGCTACCTTTTAACTTTACTACTAGTTCTTTAACATGTCTAGCAAACCAGGTCAATTTTTTAGATGCCTTTTGGTAGGTTTTAATCCAGCAGTTTTAATCACCCACTTGTCCTTAAATATTAATTGTCTAATTACAATGTATTTCCCCACAACACCCTGAGCTTCCAAAGGCCTTTGTGTACCACCCAGAAAACAACATATTTGGTGACCCAGCTGGTATTTTCATAGTACAAAAAGTGGATTATAATATTCCTAGACACATTAACTCATAACATTCTAAATAACACTGGGGAAAAATTACACCTCCCAGGTTTTCAGTTTGTTAATAAGAAGTGCAAGTTATAACTGCAGGTATGGCCAGTTTCTAAATAATATCAAAAGAAACAAACACAGGGAAAATTTGAGAGAAGTAGCACTGATTATAACAACTTTATAAAAAGCCTTTTACACATGCAATAAATTTCTCTAATCTAAGATAATCTACTTTAAAATGCAACATTATTTGTGTAACACTTGAAAAACCTCTTTCAATTTTATGTACAAGGTGCATCCCAAAGTGAAAAAAATGTGCATCTTAGAAACAAGTATTTAATAACAACTGTCTTCATAAGCTCGCTACTTCATATCAAGTACTTTGTAAAATTAAATGGATTATGGACCTCACAGTAACCTGCAAGTTATGGAAAAACAGTATCCATCACCTATGAAATTGATGGTAATCGGAATTGTGGGTTATATAGCTGAGTATAAATTTGTCTTTTGGTTAGCATAAGTTTACACTTTAGTACGTTTCTTTACATTTATATAATACCAAAGGAAGTCCACAAGAAATGTCTGCACATTACTACTCAAATGTGAAAAACATGAAGCTGTACAACAACAAGCTGTTTACAAAGTACTAAGGATAGAAAATAGGTCTGAAAATGTTAAACTAAGACTACTTGTTACGTGAAATCAACAGTATATCCTAAAGAGATTAAGCTGTTATAACAATGACAGCAATATCCCAAACACATTGGCTCAACATTTCCTAAATTTATTTGACCACCTAACTTCAGGATATTCTTAAAATTCTTATGTATGAAAAATATCATGCAAAAATTGTCTCATAAATTCTGCCTGAACAAATTTGATAGTTTACTAATAAATTAATGTCAAATATTACAATATGATGAAATAAGATGTAATAGACCATTAATTAACTACAGTGATGTCCCAGCATCAATTCACAGATGAACAAGTATACATACGTTAGCATCTCTTGCAAAGTCCCAAAGTTCTTTGCATGGAACAGTGTATTAACAACAGATTATCCCTCTATCAACTATGTAATGTTCTTACTTACATATCTAGCTTGAATTTAAAAAGATGTGGGGAGAAGTAAAACAGTTATTAAAGTCATAAATATACTAAGATGGCAACTACATTTGTTGGCATACAGTATACTAATCACTAAACTAACAGGATCACTTGATAGTAAACCTGACAGAAATCCTTATCGAATTTCCTTAGCAACAACTTTTACAATAAGTATCAGTAAAATAAACACATTAAAGATTTTCTTCATCTAAGAATAGGCTGACTTTTGAAAACTGAAGTTAAAATTTAATATCTAGTGTACGATTTACAAATGATACACTTGCCTACATATATACACATCTAAATTAACATTTGGCACTTTGTTCCAACCATCCAGATATTATGTTCATGTCAGTTAATACACTACCTTTTTTGCATTAAGGGTATATATATATATATTCATTCACATCTTTGTTATGAAGAAAGAAAAGAGAAGCAGTGAGAGTTAAGAAAACACTACCAACTTTGGGTAAAAGGGGGCTCGTATCACAGAATCTGGTAACCCTTTAAACCAGTTTAATGTTCCTGCCATTATCTGCAAGATTTACTGCTGCAGTTAGACAACCAACGTCAAAAGTAATAAACCCCATTGTTTTACTAATTTATTTTTCATGATCTTGCCTAAACAGTATATTTATTTAAACAAATAAAAAAGATAACTACCTAAGTTGTCACCCTGCTAAGATTAAAGCATGCCCAACACTCAGTAAAATTAGTTAATAAGTTAGCAGAATAGTATCAACAAAAGGAACTTTACCTGAGACTCCAGCTCTTGATTACGTATCTACTCATTTAATATAGAGTTCTAGGGGAATAATTTGTAACTATGCATCCATAATTATTTCTACTTAAAATAACCCTTTCATTCTAGACTAAAAGTTTAGATTTTAAACAGCTCAGGAATGAAGAGGTAATCATTGTAATAATTTTTTTAGGTCTCCATAATTATAAGTACTATGTGTGCCTGTGTACTTTATCTTCACTACAAATATAATTGAAAGAGACACAAAATAGACTGTAGTATTCAATTACATATGTTTAAATGTCATTTATCTATCACATCACTGAAAACAATGTGACTGCTTTGATTAAACTTAAATTCTTCATCAATGATTACGAATAAACAGCCTTGATGCTGAAGCAGCTGCTGCCGAGTCCGGATCCCACTGCTGTGCGCCCCCGACGCCCGCCCGACATGCATTCCTGGTTCCTTTTGGTTTCAAGTCCAAAATGGCAACTCTCGAGAATCAGCTGATTCATAATCTTCTAAAGGAAGAACAGACCCCCCCAGAATAAGACTACAGTTGTTGGGGTTGGTGCTGTTGGTATGGCCTGTGCTATCAGTATCTTAATGAAGGACTTGGCAGACGAACTTGCTCTTGTTGATGTCATTGAAGACAAACTGAAGGGAGAGATGATGGATCTCCAACATGGCAGCCTTTTCCTTAGAACACCAAAGACTGTCTCTGGCAAAGACTATAATGTAACTGCAAACTCTAAGCTGGTCATTATTACGGCTGGGGCACGTCAGCAAGAGGGAGAAAGCCGTCCTCATCTGGTCCAGCGTAATGTGAACATCTTTAAATTCATCATTCCTAATGTTGTAAAATACAGCCCTGAGGGAGAACTGTGGGGATCGCTCCCGTGTGAGGCCCTTAGGAAATGGGCCTCGCCATACAGTGAGCTTGAGCCTGGACACAGATCCCCGGTTGGGGGAGTCGAGCTGAGGGAAAGCAGGAACCGAGAGAGGGACTATGCTATTCAAAATAATTAACAGACATTACTTTATGGATATGAGGACTTGGGAGGCATTGTGTCCACTTTTGGTTCCTTATGGTTTATTGCTTCATTGTGTTCATTTTGGATGCTTGCTACATTTGTTGTAAAATATTAAGTATTTACACTTGTTAAGTATTTACTGGGCGTAACTTACTTACTGGGTGTAACCTACTTACTGGGCATAACTTACTTAGTGGGCTTTACTTGCTTACCTTGTGACTTAAGCATTTTGATCTGATGTAAACAACATTAAGCAGAAAACTATATAATGGAACCTATTGCAAAAATAAAATTGCTGCTTGGACATAGCCTAAGCCAGTCCTCCAGACCTCACTCTTTTCTTTCTCCTTTTTTTCCACGCACGCTCTCTTCCAGGTTTGGGACCCTCTTGCTGGACAAGATTCCTGGGCTCACGTTCAGTTCACAACACAGCCCGAACTGCAAGTTGCTTATTGTTTCAAATCCAGTGAATATCTTGACCTGTGTGGCTTGGAAAATAAGTGGCTTTCCCAAAAACCGTGTTATTGGAAGTGGTTGCATTCTGGATTCAGACCGATTCCTTTACCTGATGGGGGAAAGGCTGGGAGTTCACCCATTAAGCTGTTACGGGTGGGTCCTTGGGAAACATGGAGATTCCAGTGTGCCTGTGTGGAGTGGAGTGAATGTTGCTGGTGTCTCCCTGAAGACTCTGCACCCGGATTTAGGGACTGATACAAATAAGGAACAGTGGAAAGAGGTTCACAAGCAGGTGGTTGAGAGTGCTTACGAGGTGATCAAACTCAAAGACTACACATCCTGGGCCGCTGGACTCTCTGTGGCAGATTTGGCAGAGACTACAATGAAGAATCCAGGCGGGTGCACCCAATTTCCACCATGATTAAGGGTCTCTATGGAATAAAGGATGATGTCTTCCTTGGTGTTCCTTGCATTTTGGGACAGAATGGCATCTCAGACGTTGTGAAGGTGACTCTGACTCCTGAGGAAGAGGCCCGTTTGAGGAAGAGTGCGGATACACTTTGGGGGATCCAAAAAGAGCTGCAATTTGAAAGTCTTCTGATGTCATAGCATTTCACTGTCTAGGCCACAACAGGATTTTAGCTGGAGGTTGTGCATGTTGTCCTTTTTATCTGATCTGTGATTAAAGCAGTCATATTTTAAGATGGACTGGGAAAAACATCAATTCCAGAAGTTAGAAATAGGAACGGTTTGTAAAGTCCTACAGCTATATTCTGATGCTGGATGGCGGTAACCTTGTGTAGTCCTAAACTGGTTAGTGTGAAATAGTTCTGCCACCTCTGAGGCACCACTGCCAATGCTGCACATGCTGCAGTTGCCCCTTGAGCCAGAGATGTTCATTTGTTATATAACTTCCTGGCTCCTTCACTGAACATGCCTAGTCCAACATTTTTTCCCAGTCGGTCACATCGTGGCATTCAGCGTATAGATCCAATATCACATGTCTTATTCCAAAGGATCTTATTTTGTGAACTATACATATCAGTAGTGTACATTACCATACAATGTAAAAAGATCTACATATAAACAATGCAACCAACTAACCAAGTGTTACACCAACTAAAACCCCCAATAAACCTTGAACAGTGAAAAAAAAATAGAATAACAGCCTTTCACTTGCCTCAGAATCCAGTCTCTTCCCTATATTTTGTTCGCAAAATGTAGACAATCCTGATTGAGAAACGAGTAGGTGCAAAGGATTTTTTAAGTTGCTGCATTATAGATGCAAAAAAACTCTCTCTTGAAAACTTGAGATATTCTTGAAAAATTGAAAATATAAAAGAAATATAGTAAGAAATTTATTTCAAAAAGTTGAATCTTCAGTAGCTAATAAGTGCTCACATTCCATCATAACTAAGGCATAACGGGGCAGTAATTAAATCTGGAGACAGTTTAAGAGGGTTCTTAACTGGCTTAAACCTTAGCTGTGTAGAAAATGTTTTTCAATTTTATTTTGTAGTGAAATAGTAACCATTCAAAAACAGTCACCAAATGTGCATCCCAGGAATCAGTGTTTCATTTTAAGTTTCAAATCAGAACAGAGCATGTCTACATTCCAGATAACTGAGCTGTACACAGCTCACCATTCCTCAAGAAGGAAGCCAGACTGGAGATTCCCAGGCAGAAAAGCACCATGAATTTTAACACTGCTGTTTTAGCCAGCGCAGTGGGTTGCTAAGATTCCAGCTCTGGGAATCAACAAGCTGGATGTCCACTCAGAGACCTAATTTTAAAGTTGGTAATTACAAAGATGACAGGTGGATAAATTTACAATGATGGGAAGAAACTAGCATAAAAAGGCTGAGAATACCCAAAATCAGAGTGCCTCTCCCTCTACAGAGGATCACAGTTCCTCATCCACAAGGGAACAAGGTCTGATGGAGAACGAGTGCATTCCATTAACAGAATTAGGCTTCAGAAGGTGGATATAAAAAACTTCTGAGTTAAAAGAATATGTTCTAGCCCAATGTAAAGAAACTAAGAACTGTGAAAAAAGGTTTGATGAAATCCTATCAAGAATAGACAATCTAGAGAGGAATATAAGTGAATTAATGGAAGTGAAGAATATAATACGAGAATGCCACGAAGTATGCACAGGTTTTAACAGTCGAATTGATCAAGCAGAAAAAAGGATATCAGAGGTCAAAGACCAATTTAATGAAATGAAATGAGAAGACAAGATTAGACAAGAAAGAGTAAAAAGGAATGAACAAAGTCTCCAAGAAATATGGGACTATGTGAAAAGACCTAATTTACATTTGATAGGTGTACCTGAATGTCATGAAGAGAATGAATCCAAGCTGGAAAATATACTTCAGGATATTATTCAGGAAAACTTTCCTAACCTAGTAAGGCAGGACAATACTCAACTCCAGGTAATGAGAGTTACCTGGTAGAGAAAACCACAAAGATATTCCTCAAGTAGAGCAACCCCAAGGCATATAATCGTTAGATTCACCAGGGTTGAAATAAAGGAGAAAATTCTAAGGGCAGCTAGAGAGAAAGGTCAGGTTACCCATAAAGGGAAGCCTATCAGACTCACAGCAGATCTCTCAGCAGAAACCCTACAAACTAGAAGGGGTGGGGGGGTCAATATTCAATATCCTCAAGGAAAAGAATTTTCAACCCAGAATCTCATATCCAGCCAAACTAAGCTTCATAAATGAAGGAAAAATAAAAGTTTTCGTGAACAAGCAAGCACTCAGAGATTTCATCACCACCAAGCTTGCTGTACAAGAGCTTCTGAAAGAAGCACTATACACAGAAAGGAAGAACCACTATCGGTCATCCCAAAAACTTACCAAAAGGTAAAGAGTATCTCCGTAATGAAGAATCTATTATCAACTGATGGGCAAAATAGCCAGCGAGCATTAAACAACAACATTAAACTCACAAATATCAATATTAATCCTAAATTTTTAAATGGATTAAATGCCCCAATCAAAGACACAGACAGGCAAATTGAATAAAAAGTCAAAACCCATCAGTACGCTGTATCCAGATCCATCTCATAAGCAAGGACACACAAAGACTCAAAACAAAGGATTGGTGGAAGACTTATCAATCAAATGGAGAGCAAAAAAAAAAAAAAAAACAGGAGTTGTAACTTTTGTCTCTGACAAAATACACTTTAATAGTAACAAAGCCTAAAAGAAACAAAGGACATTACATAATGATAAAAGGATCAGTGCAACAACAGGAGTCAATGATCACAAATATATATGCATCCAATATAGGAACACCCAGATACATAAGACAAGTTCTTAATCACTTTTAGAGAGACTTGGACTCCCGCACAATAATAGCGGGAGACTTTGACACCACATTGTTAATATTCGACGGATCAACGAGATAGAAAATTAACAGGGACATCAATGATTTGAACTCAGACCTATAACAAGTAAACTCAGTGAATATTCATAGAATTCTTCACCCCAGGTCCACAGAACATACATTTTTCTCAGTATCACATTACATCTATTTTAAAAGTGACCACATAATTGGAAGTGAATCACTCTTCAGCATTTGCATAGCATTTCACAGACTTAAAGGAAATACTGGTTGGCTGTTATTTTCTTCCCTTATTCCTTCCTGTCTCTTCTGTAAAGCACAATTATTGGCATAAAGGAGGGTTTTGATACCTATTTTTGGATTGCATTCCAGCCTGGGCAATAGAGCAAGACTCCTGTTCTCTCTCCCCTTTGTCTTTCGTTAAAAAAAGAAAAAAAACACACATACACACACACACAAAATAATGTGCAGAGGCAAAAAAAGATAAGGAAAACATAGCTTCACCCTCAAGGAAAAAAAAAAAGGTTGAATAAAAAGTTTTGCTGTACTTTTATAAGAATACATACAAAACAATTAAAGAAAATAAACTCATGCTGAGCCTTTCTAATCAGTAACACAGTAAATTCAAATATAGATCCAGATATCAGACCTTGGTTTTATTCCAAGGTCTCAGATGCTCATGTAACAAGCACAATTTTAACAACTAATTCCATTATGAAAGTTGGTGGAAAGCTCTGTAGAGATAGGTCCCCACACATTCTTAAGAATCAAGCAAACTTAGCCTGGCCAGCAAAGTGAGACCCCCATCTATCGGTACAAGATAATTAAAAAATTAGCCAGGCATGGTGGCACGTGCCTACAGTACCAGCTACTTGGGAGGCTGAGGCAGGAGGATGATTTGAGTTCAGAGTTTCAGGCCAAAGTGAGCTATGATGCACCACTGCACTCCAGCCTGGGTAACAGAGAGATCCCAGTTTTAAAAAAATAAAACATAAAAGGATCAAGCAAACTTCTGGGGAGAAATACCTCAGAAAAGAAAACCTTAACAGTTTCCAAGTATTTATTCCAACTTCTCAGATACTTCAGTGAACAAGCTTTCCATCTTCTCCTGAGTTCTCTGTTACAAAAAATTTCAAACATCCTAGAGAGTTACGAGTAAGCATCCTATATATTCATCAGCTAGATTCTGCAATTAAAATTTGTTTTCTTTGCTCTAACATCTATTTACTTAACCTCTCTTTCCACCTCTTATTTTTTTGGAATGTTAAACATAAAGTTGTACCTGAGCAGCCTGGGCAACATGGTCAAACCCCATCTCTACCAAAAATACAAAATATTAGTCAGGTGTGCTGATGTACGCCTGTGCTCCTAGTACTCAGGAGGCCAACCAGAGGCTTGACCCCAGTAGGCGGAGGTTGCAGTGACTCCACCACTGCACTCACTTCCAGCCTGGATGACAGAGCTGGACCCTGTCTCAGAGAAAAAAAAAAGTTGCAGATACCACAAATCCAAACACTTAAGAATGCACATTAAGTACAGTTTGCTGTTCTTTTTTACTTTATGTAAAATTTACATAGCATGAACACACATCTTAATGGTACCATCTGAGTTTTCTCAGATGCATAAAGTTTATACTTTTCAACCCTGTCCAAATCATCGCCCATGTCCTTTCTCAATGTTTGCCATCCATTCCCCCATCCCCAGAGGCAACCACTAATCTAATCTGATCTTTTTTCACCGTAGGTGTAGTGTCTTCTGGAAAGTCTGTGAATGGGATATGGTACACATTCTTCTGGGTCTAGCTTTTTTGACTCAGCATGATTTTGAGATTCATCCATGTTAACATATACGACTTTTTTTTTTAAGTGCTAAGGAGTTTTCATTACTTGAACAGGTACAACGTTTAGTCATTCTTATACTGATGGACACCTGACCTCTTGCCAGGTTTTAATTATTGTGAATAAAGCTGCCATGAACATTCGAGAAAGCACGTCATTTTAGGGAAATATGATGTCAATCAGGCATGTCTGCATTTGACAAATGAGGTCATGGAAGCACAGAGATAAAGTAACATGTCTAAGGTCCTACAGCCAGCAAGTGGCAGAGACAGAGGCCACATTCTTAATTACCAACATTATTCTGCCTCATATACTTACTAAAAAGAAACAAGTAATATAAACATAGCAAATCAAAACTAAAACAATAACACTGGTATAGTATTCCAGGTATATAAATTATTTACAGTACATGTATTTTAATTTTTCAAGACAGTCTCACTCTGTTGCCTCAGGCTGAACTGCAGTGGCACAATCTTGGCTCACTGTAACCTCTGCCTCCTGGGTTCAAGCAATTCTCATGCCTCAGTCTCTCATATAGCTGGAATTATGCCACCTGGCCTGGCTAATTTTTGTGTGTTTAGTGGAGACAGGGTTTCGCCATGTTGGCCAGGCTGGTCTCAAACTCATGACCTCAAGTGACCCACCCACCTTGGCCTCCCAAAGTACTGGAATTACAGCATGAGCCACTGTATGTGGCCAATACATGCGGTTTTTTTTAACAATTAAAAAATAGTATTTTAAATGACAAAATAAATAAATATAAAATGTAAGTACATGTCATTCTAATCTTAAAATAAGTGCATAAAAATCTGGAATACATGGTTGGTCTCTATATCTGTGGGCTCCACATCCATGGGTAGAAAATATTGGAGGAAAAACTATATTTAAAAAAATACAATACTAAAGAATACAGGCTGGGCATGGTGACTCATGTCTGTAAGTGAGGCTGAGGCAGATCGCTTGAGCCCAGAAGTTCAAGATCAGACTGAGCAACATGATTAAACTCTGTCTCTACCAAAAATACAAAAATTAGCCTAGCATGGTAGCATGCACTTGTAGTCCCAGCTACTGGAGAGGCTGAGGTGGGAGGATCACCGGAGCCCAGGAAGCTGAGGTTGCAGTACGCCAAGACTGCACTACTATACTCCACCCTGGGCGACAGAGCCAGACACTGTCTCCCCATCCACCTCCAAAACAAAATATATGCGGGGATGTGCACAGGTTATTTGCATACAATGCCATTTTATAAGACACTTGAGCTCTCCAGATTTTGGAGTTATGGGGTATCCCAAGGATGACTGTACATCAAACATAAAACAAGGATTGCAATACAGAATGTGATTTCATGAAATTCAACTTTTTAAGTTATACAGTTTTATAATGCTTAACTGATTGCAGAGAAATGTTTTTATAATCTGGCAATGTTTGAAAATTAGCATCCCACAAAGTAAAAATCAACTCAAATTTGTACAGCATTCTGAATGTGATAAACAGCTTTCACACAGAGGTTATGTTTAGATAACACGTTAAAATGTTTAGGCAAATGTTTAAGCACATAGATTAATGTTTTATACCTGTGGATGCAAACTATATAAGGCATCATATAAAAATTATATAGGAAAACCCTTTTTGAATTACTTAACTTCATTATAAATTTTTGTTCAGTATCTCTCAATTTCCCTATCGTCCTCAATATAAATATAATCTTTCACCGCCCCCAGCCCTCATTGTACTAGCAAATTTCAGAGAAATTATATACATATATATACATATATATATAAAGCCATAAAGATAAGCAAAATTCTAAAACAAAAGGCTGAGGTGAAGTTAGAAGTCTTATATGTTTCAGTTCTAATTTAAGTGTTATTAGTGATCACAGTTTCATAAGAGCATGAAGACCATTTCACAGTGCTTCCCATCATAACCCAAAGGCAGAGCTAAAAGTTGGATTTTGAGAGTAAAGACTAACCTAACACTTCAAGGAAAACGATGATAACAGAAGAAAATTGTAGTTTTAACTTTGCTTTGAAAATAAAGCAACCAGTGTCATGACTGCATGTAAAAAAAAAATGCTTTCGTTAAAATGGCATGTATTTCACGCAGATGCGCGTAACATCCCTCTGTTCTCCCCACATATTCTCCGTCCCCAGCAACCACTAAATTTGGAATTCTGAACTTTCAAAATGAAGATACAGACAGCTCATGAAACAAGCTGGACTTAGTGAGCTCCACTCTAGTCATTGCTCTCCAACAAGCAGCTCTTCTCAAGCGGCTTTTATCCTGTCTGCACAAAATCTCAAAAAGATTTCAACACCTTTCCAGTCATGTCCAGATATATGTATTAATTTCTTCAGAGATTAAAAATCTAGCCTGAGCAAAGACAAAATCTTACTATCTCATTAATTCTTTGCACTCTACCTCTTCCAGTACTCCAGATATTATTTTAAAGGCCCCTCCAGGTTCCGAAATAGCAGGAAGAGGGTGTCTAAGAGAAAAAGGGCACAGTGTTATGTGGCTGGCTGGACTGTAATCTGATGCGACAGTCATGTGGTGTCCTGTGGAGGTGAGAGTCTAAATGCCGACTCTCTTACCTACAGTTAGTTCCTGATGCGGGAACTTCTCAGGCTGGTCTGCCTGGAACATTGTGACCTTCCAACCAAGTATGGCCTCTTGATCCTTTCAAGGCAAGCCAAGTTCAACTATTATGTCTTACTAAAGTCTACTTAGTCCATGGGGGTAATTCTTCCATCTTTGACCCATCGAACTCTGACAAACTGCTGGCCACTCCCATTGTGCCATTTCTTCATTCTACTGATAAAGGGGCAGCACCAGCCTTTATCTCACTTTTTAGGCCTTTTCAGATAGAAGTCAAGTACCAGTCCTATTTATCTCTCAAACCTCAGCAGACACATGTCAAACTGAGAAGTTCTTGTCAAGTTCCTCAAATTGGATTAACAAAAAAGGGAGAAATACCTTAACATATACTACTCTCACCAAAAAAGGTTTTGGCTGTGGGGTCCTTCTCCTGAACTCACAATCTTTATATAGCCTAGAGGTGAGTAATGGGTTTTAATTGTAGCAATGCTTGACTCAGGGAGTCTTTTTCTGCAAATTCTGCAAGAACACTGTAGTACCTCAATTTTGAATGTAGGTTATTTGGAATCTACTGTTCTCAGATTTGGAGTAAATCTCAGATTTGGAAAATACCAGAACAGTTCCTATTACAATATTCTGCTACAGTTTTACTTCCAGGTAAAATATAAGCAGGTCACAACAGTCCAATGTTCTTACTACAATAACTAGAAGGGGGAAAAAAAGGAAAAAGAAAAAGAAAAAAAAAACTTGCTCAAAAGACAATGGAGAGCTATCAAACTAGTGAGATCCAGAAGAACTGAAACTGCAGCACAGCAGCTTTCTAGGTGAACTGACAAATGCCTATCACTTCCTCCCCTGGGGTCATGTACAGATTTCTAGGTGCAAGCTGAGTTATCCTCAGCTTGATCTGAGAAAAGAAGCTCTCAGAAATAAAAAACAGAACTTCTGACAATCACAAGTATTCCCCCTCAAGACAATTATCAGATCTTAAACCTGAGAGTAAAGAGCTCATACTTTGAAAGTCACCTCATACTTCAAAAACGTAGAAGTGAATCTCCCAGTGTTTCAGGGGTTAGGTGACAGTCTGCCATGCTTTCAATCAAAATCCCCGGAGAGCTTTGTTTGCAGTAAAGGTATAATCCAGTGGCAGACTAAACCAAATTAAAATGGCAGTCTAGCTCCAACCCAGCTCAGTCACTAATCAGATTAAAATGAGCATCCTCTCTGTCTACCTGATATAGGTAAGTAAGGTCAAATACTCTGGGGAAAGCACCATTTACAAAATCTTTCTTTTATAAGTGAATTTTACATAATGTGCACAATATATAGCATAGGATAAAAACTGTATGACATGAAAATGCAGGAAGATATGAAGAAGAATGGACAGTAACAAAAGCAGACCAATAGATGATCCAGGTATTAGAACTGCCAGACAAAGGACTTTAAAGTAACTATCATAAATATATTAAGGAAATAAACAAAATGGATGGTGAATTTCAACAGAGATTTGGGGATCTATAATACCAAAGGAACATACTGTAACTGAAGAATATAGCATTTGAAATTAAGAACTCATGTAGGCTTAACAGACTGAATACAGCACAAAAACAGGACCACTAAACTCAAAGTAGATCAACAGAAAATATCTGCATTGAAAAAAATTAAAAAAACAGCCTATAAGAAACGTTTTGATTTTAGTCTAAGTACAAGAGAAGATTTAAAGCAAGATATCCTAAACTGCTGTTTTACTGTGATCTCACCTCTCCATAGTCCATCAGTGGGTACTGTCTATCTCGGGCACTTTGGATAGTGATACATTTACTTATATTGCCAATGAGGACCACATAGGCCTGGAAGTACTCTATTACAAGACAGAAGGGGAAGGAGTAAACAGTATGGTTCTTCCCCAGAATGTAGTCAGTCACATAAGAATGGCCTGGGTATGACATTTTGGACTGGATAGCAAATACTTTAAAAAAAAAAGAACTGCGTAGACTGAAATGGTTCCAGGTACGACTGGAAACAGACCAAGGATATTGGGAAAACAAAAGATTATTGTAATTTTTAGAATGCCTATTATTTTAGCTAGGTTGAGTCTCTTTCCTGAAGCTAATGTATTAAATTAACAGGATGAGAAAAGTCGGTATGTTGTCTATTGCAACAGGTGTTACAGGATGAAATTAAAGGAATTAATTAATTTGGGTATAATTCAGTAATTTTTGTAAAGGGACAAAGGTCCTAGGACAGGTAGGTATTTTCCCTGATAACTGATAAAAATGTCCCATGTAAGAATGTATCATATACACAAGGGACTTTGAATACCAGCGTCCTGGAACAGGAGCCCCCTCAAAATACTTAACTGTAAATGCAGGCACCAGATAAAGATCCAGGGTTTAGCAAAGTGCCTTCCAAAGTGTGTTTCAGGCGATCCTTGACTTCATCACAAGTGCTTTCACATTTACAAACACTGTATGACAAACTGGATGCTAAGGCTGATAAAATGTCCCTATTCCCCATAACCTCAAAGTTCTAATTTGTATTTATAGAGTTTTACTGTTCCAATTGACTTTATCAACAAATTTTATACATTTAATAAATTACACATTATGCAATGTTGCCTGGCAAAAGTTTTCTCTAAGCAGAGACAATATATTTTAATGTCTACAATTTAATGTGAGTTCTCTTGGGGAAAAAAATTGAAAGAAAACAAAGACCTGGAATATCTGAATTTTTCCAATTAATCATAATCCTAGCTATAATGTTTAATAGCTTATGAAGCCCATTTACATTATTCCAACGGACCCAGAAGTTATACTGTGAAAGTACTCAGATGGCACTATTGCCTTTCACAGCTGAGAGAATAGTAAAAAGTACAGTCATATTCCACAGGATCTACACTCATCAATACTGAAGAAGCTGACATAAAAAACAGGTTATCAAACTTGAAATTCAGAGTTCCCTCCATCATAGTACTTCATACATATTACCATACACACACACACACACACACACACACACACACACACACACGTGCGCCTATGTATGAGTGAGAAGAATTACCCTATTATGAAAAAGCACTCACTTAAGAATGAAAGAATACCATGGTTTGGGTTCAAAAATACTTCTCTTTAGCTAGTCCTGATTATCTAGAGAAGCAAAAGTGTATGAACATGAAGCTAGAAATAAAAGATGATATTTTTTTTATTGGAACTGCTCTATTCCAAGACAGTCTGCATAAAGTTACTAATTACTCTGATGTTTAAAATTTCTAAGAAGCAAAACAAAATCCAAATGTTAATGGCAACATTAAAAAGAAACATCCTGGAAAGGATACATGAGGCACTAGTAATAGAAAGTTCACTACAGAGGAAAACTGGGTGACGAGAGAAAGGAGTGGGAGGGAGACTGATTTTTCCACTGTATAACCATGGTTGATTTTCAGTTACATACATACTACTTTATGTTTTTAAGTAACTTTTTTTTTTAAGAGACAGGTTCTATTTTTATGTTTTTAAGTAACTTTTTAATTTTTTTTATTTTTTATTTTTTGAGATGGAGTTTCACTTGTTACCCAGGCTGGAGTGCAATGGCACGATCTCAGCTCACTGCAACCTCCGCCTCCTGGGATCAGGCAATTCTCCTGCCTCAGCTTCCCGAGTAGCTGGGATTACAGGCGCCACCATGTCCAGCTAATTTTTTTTCTGTATTTTTAGTAGAGACGGGGTTTCACCATGTTGACCAGGATGGTCTCGATCTGTTGACCTGGTGATCCACCCGCCTCGGCCTCCCAAAGTGCTGGGATTACAGACTTGAGCATCTTTTTTATTTTTAAAGAGACAGGTTGCCTAGTCTGGAGTGCAGTGGCTGTTCACAGATGTAATTACTGCACACTGCAGCCTGGAACTTCTGGGCTCAAATGACTCTCCTGCCTCAACCTCCCAAGCAGCTGGGACTACACGTGCATTCCACCACATCCGGCTAGTAACACACTTTTTGAAGGCAAAAATAGTCATAAACATACATATATCAGAAGAGAATGCTAAAAAAATGGAATTGCTCTGTAACAGAAAAAAGACAAGTCTTGTCATAAAGAGAAAAGAATTAAATTGCCCAAAATCCTATTTAACCATTTAATTGTGTTGACTATAAAAGTAATATACTTTTATATATAAACATTAGGAAAAAACTACAGGACTTTTCAAGATCATCCACAGTCACAACTAAAAATTTGGTCAATTAATGTCTAAAAGTTTCATAACTATTAACATTTTTAGAAGTATGCTTTATCAAGCTAAGAAAACTCCCATTTCTAATTTGTAAACATGAATAGGAATGTTATAGAAAGCTCTTTCTATATCTGTAATGATTGTAAAGTGCTTCTTAAATATGATTTTGCAGTATCTTATGCTAACAGATTTTCTGTAGTGGAATCATCCTTGAATGTCTATAATAAAATTTAACTAGTTTTCTTTTTGAAATGGAGTTTCACTCTTGTCACCCAGGCTGGAGTGCAGGGGTGTGATCTCGGCTCATTGCAACCTTTGCCTCCCAAGTTCAAGTGATTCTGTTGCCTTAGCAAGCTGAGATCATAAACACGCGCCACCATGCCCAGCTAGTTTTTCTATTTTTAGTAGAGACAGGGTTGCCCCATGTTGGCCAGGCTAGTCTCAAACTCCTGACCTCAGGCAATCTGCCTGCCTCAGCCTCCCAAAGTGCTAAGACTACAGGCGTGAGAACCGTGCTTAGTTATGTTTTTGTGATTTTGTTTTTAATAAACCACTGAACTCTAGTTTGATATTTTATTTATAACTTTTGCATCTATGTTTATAAGAGTGGTATGAACTTCTCTTTCATTATCCTCGTTCAATTATGGTATAAAATAAGCTCAGTGTTCTTTATTAAAGAAACTAAAGGTTAGGATTGGATTTTTTTTCTAATTCACTGTTATTAAAAACAATACACATTCCAATGGACTGGTGGAAGAAAAGGAAAAACAACACTGAAACGAACATCAGAAATCTTTGACAATATTCTGATTTTTTCCTTAGGATGAAAGATCAAAAATGTGTTTACATGGTCAGAGTACCACCTTAGGAGAGTCCTTGTAATTTATGTATATGAAAATAAATTTTACATTCCTATACATTTATGTGTAATTATTATAATACTGTCATTTTAGACCCCATAGCCCTCACATTTAACTTTACAGAACTCCATCCTTTACTTTTAACTTTACAGAATGTTTAACACTTCAGAGTCCTTTACTTTTAACCTTACAGAACCCCATCCCTACTGCAGTTTCAATTTTGCTTTATTGTGGATAATATATTGAAAGCCTTTTCCTTACGTCTGATTCTTTGCCTAAATATAAACTGCCATTCTGGCTTCATGACCAAATTGTCTCCCATTCCTCAGACTCAAAAATGTTTGAGGTGAAAAAGCTTCCTGAAATTTTTTATTATACCTCACTGTAGCTTTTATTGAGGTTAAGTTCTACCTATAAATTACTCTGTCACCATAGAAAATGCTGGGAAGGAAGCAACAGTGACATATCTGTAACTACAGTTCTAAACTGCCAGAGGCAACAAGAGTATTAAGGTGAGGGGAGTGGGAGTACCAGAGGCAGGACTATGTTTCTGCCCTAACTTTAACCCCCCTCTAATATTAAGGGGCTGAGAGAAGAGGGGAGGAACTGTTCAGTAAACAAAACGTTTCAACAGAAAACATTTTCCATTTCTTATAATTAAGTAATTTGTTTCCTGTTCTTCATCAGTTGAACTTTATTGTTTTTGACTTATAAAACCATAAAGGTACTTTATTAACATTTTACTTGCAATTTTGAGTAAATGTGCTTACATTAAATCCACTGTGTATCACATTTTGAATAATTCTGTTTAAGCTAAGGTTTGGATTTATCCATAACAGACCTTTTCCATCCCACTCCCCATCTTTTACACTCTACATATAAATGAGTTCCCTGAATTCCAACTAAATTTCTTATGTTTGTTTTGTAGTTAAAAAATCACTAATAATCTGACAAAACTTAGTTGTTCTACTAAAAACAAACTTTAAAAATATGACACCAAGCTATAGTGTGCAAAAAGTTAAAAAAATTTTTATAGACCACGATCAATAACAAATCTCAATTTTGCAACATCTAAAATCATCAATCAGGTGAAAGGGCAGAAAAAAAAGTGTTTTTAATGATGAAGCAGCTCTAGTATATGAGCGCTCAGAGAGCTCTATCTCCAAACGAGGCTGTAAAAAAAAAAAAAGCGGGGGCGGGGGTGGTGGGGGGAATAAAGAGTCATGATGAAGTTGACCTCAGACCTCCACAGGTTAAATATCAGCACTGGCCAATTTTAATACTGTTGTACTTCCTTAAAAGATTAGACCCTCTCAGGCTCTGTTCTGTGGATAACCTCACTGCAATGAACTTGAGCCTTGTTGAAGTTGTGCAAAAACATGGCTCTATCTCTGCCTGTATCACATAGCTTCCTTCGATCAAGTGATAACCTACTAACTGGTCTCCCAGCCTCCATTCTTGACAGCCTCACAAGGGGTTTTCTCACTGCAGCCCACATTACAATTGAAATTAATCTGACTTCTGAGCCTTCAGACCCTAAGGCACTTCAATGGCCCCAACCTCACCAGTCACCCTCCGGTTAAGTGTGAACTCTCACACGGCATGCAATGACTCCTTACTACCTCTATACACTCACCTCGGCCACTTACCACCCCTTACTTTATACTCTAAGGACACCAACTTGCTTGGAACACTTCACCAGTCAAAACCACTGCGCTACATGTGATGAAACAGGCTTCTCCTCTAATTCCTCCTTTACCCTACTCAACTCAAGCACCAGTATTCCTCCAGAAGGAAACTTTCCACAAGCCTCCTCCCCAGGTAATCCCCGAGCATATTTCTAATATCTACCATGCCTTAACTTCTTCTTTTTTAAAAAAATTGATATCCCTTACTAGAAAGCAAGCAGTTTAAAAGCAAACATTATATCTTAACTCCAGTGAGGAAGAGCACACCAGGCACATAATAGGCATGTGATAAGTGGTCACCTAACTTAAATGCCAGGTACTACACAATGAAAAATAGAGCCTGACTTCTCAGCCAGTTCACCAGCAAATCCTCAGTTCCTCTTCTAAAACCTATGCACTGGCACAGCCACCACACAGTCCAGCCTCTATCATCTTGCATTTAGATTACTCAGACTCCTAATTTTCCTGCTTCTATCTGCCCTACTACACACATACCATTATGCCCTCATTTGTCTCCAGCAGCCCAGAAAAACCTTGGTTAAAATGTGAATTTTGAAAATCCTCTTTAAAATCCATCAGAATAAACTCATTTTCTTCCTGTTATATTTAGACTAACATCTGAACTCTCACCATGCCCTAGGATGTCCTATAGAAGCTTTGAACAAGCCCATCTATTCTGGGCTCCTTTTAATTCTTCTAATACAAGAAGCCCACCTCAGTGTCTTCACACTTTCTCTTCCCTCAGTTAGCTGCTGCTTCTCGAAGCTCTGCTCAAGCAATACAATCCAAGCCAAAGCAGCTTTTTAATTCTTCATATTATTCTATCATATCACTGCATTTGGTTGCCTTCTTTGCACTCATCATATCAAATTACAATTAATTTGTTTACTTGTTTACTGTGTATTTCTGTCCCTTAGGAAGGCAGGAGTTTTGTGTTTTGTTCATCACTGTAACTCCATATGTCTAGAAACAGTGCCTTCTACACAGCAAACACTCAATAGGCATTTGTAAAACAAATGAACAAATTAAAAAAGAAATCTTTAAGATATACACAAAACAAGTAAGGGAAAGTAATGGATGGTCCACCAAACAAGGCAAGAAATATTCTACTGTTAGTATTTGCAGCTAGACAGGCTGTGCTCGTGTTATTGGAATCTATTATCCAACAAGCATCAAAAGTGTCCTTCTCAAAGCTCAAAGCCAAGTAGAATGGTTTCACACGCTATATGCTAGTCCACATTATATCACTGCAAACAATCATTTTAGAGAATTCTACATTTCTTACAGTCCCCCCAAAACCTGTAATGTATACAAGTAGTAGTAAAACATATTTAAAAACACCTGCCACTTTATTAAAAAAATAAAAATACTATGACAGTGGTACTTATCTGTAAATGATTTAATTTATCCTCAGAAAACTTCAGCCTTTTAAAGTAACAGGTCCTCCCAACCTAAGACGTAGGTCTTTAAGACAGGTCTGACTAATGTTTACAACATTTAAGAAGCCACCGAACTCACTGTTCTTTTGGAAGTAATGCTGCCACTCAAAGAAAAACCATATAAAACTCATTAAAAAGTGAGCAGCCTCTTTTCACCCAACTGATAAAAGTTTTGACCAAGGGAGGAGAAACCATAGGTTGCTACTATGTTAGTGGTAGAAAAAGCTTCCATTCTTTATTCAAGTATCATTCAATCACAGAAATGAAGATAACATACAAATTTAGGCAACGAAGATAATAAATCTAAGTAACTTGTTAAGCTTGATTCAACCTTCTCACTGTTCAAGATAATGATTTCTAAAACAAATCAGCTAATAAAAACAATTTATACAACAAGGTTAAAAACAGTCATATTTTAATCATCACTTTTTACAGGCGACTTGAACACAAATTCAGTAACTTTCCCTCAGATTCCTTTACACAATTTGATCATCACACTTGGGATCTAACAAAACTTACCTTGGTATGGTAACACATTTAGTATTACAGTTTTGAGTGGTGATGGCTTTCTCAAGCTCATCTAATCGTCCTGTTTTCTTCAGCTTCTTCACCAGACTTTTCACTGCTTTCTCACACCACTTTTCTTCCTGCCCATTCTGCTCTCCTCCGCCTGCTCCTCCAGACCCACCAGCTGACTTCTTCCATCCCAGCAGTCTCTTCACAACTGGCGGCGTGAATGGCAAGATGGACGACATGTTCTTACCAAAGGCAGCAAGCCACGCTAGGAAAACAGCCTCTTGTATCGAACCTAGCAAAGATATTGAAAGGATCATGTAGAGACTAACTTGAATACCAAGAAATAATTTCAACGTATCATAGAAAGCAAACTGTAAAACCAGACAGAAATTCAAATTATGACTTTCCCAACAGATTTCCCAACCCATGAAAAAGTTATCTTTATGAATTTAAATGAATTATGTAAACAAACTAGTCTAAAAAACAAGCCAATGTTATAAGGACTTGTCTTGTGGGCAAACACAGTAATTTTGCAAGTAAAATCAGATACTTCTAACAATGTTTCTCTACCAATACTAAACTCTTAAAATTGTCAATTAAAATATTTTCACAAAAAAAGGTTTTCTCACTTTTTAGAACTTTAATCTACTCTCAAAAGACTATACAAAAATACATTGAAAATTTATAAGCCCACTCTCCCCCAGGTTTTAAACTTTCGTAACTACCAGGAGGCAAAATCTATAGTTACAAGAAGGGAAAATGCATAAACTGTGAAAAAATCAAGAACAAAGAAATAAACACGGCAAACTGCAGAGAAAAGCTGTAGTCCACTTTCACCTGCCCTTGAAAGAAACTTTTTATACTTTTTTCATTTTCATCTAAATTTGCTTAGTGAGTAAAGTTAGAGGGTTTCTCTTCCCAATTTAAGGAATAACCTGTCTTCTCCACAGGAGTCATTTTTATTAAGCTGTTTTGTCTATTCAGTGTCATTTTACAAATATAAACATGGTCACATATCTATCCACATTCCCACCACCTTATTCCTACATAAAAGTAGCATAGCATACCTTGATTTTGTATACCTTGACATTTTTTTTTTTTTTGCTTAATTTGCTGTAAGTCATTCCTTATAAGTTCACACAGAATTTAGAAAGCACTGTCCCCTCAACTTCCTAGAATCCACTACTGATAAGTCTAACATAACTTTTATTCCTGATCCTTTGATTAAAAAGTGATTTGCTCCAGAATCTCTTAATATCTTATCTGTGGTTCTGAAATTTCATAATGTTCTAAGAGGGTATGCAGTGTTTATTCTTTTTCTCATCAACTGTTCTGAGCACTTAATTGATACTAAAATTCTATGAGTCTTGTTTTTATTATTTCTTTGATTATTTTCTTCCCTATTTTCCCTGTAGTCTCTCGTGGAACTTAAGATTTCAGCCTTCTAGTATTGCTGTATCAGTTAAGACATTTCTATTTGTGATTCACATTCCAAGATCTGAGTAACCTCTCCTTCCTCTAGTGTTTCCGCTCTCATTCCTTACCTCTTATGCTTTTCTTTCTTTGCCAATTTTAGTGAGATATAGAAAAAAGGAAAATATGTGTTCAATCTGCATATTTAATAAAGTTCCCAAAAGCATCCTTTTTAGAAAGTAAAGAGGTCTTTACATCACACACCCCAAATACTGCAACTGCAGTTTTCAAAGTGTATCTTTATGAATACAATCATGCTTACATTTTCATGAGTTTGTTCCTTAATAATAATGATCAGACAACAGTTTCTAAGCACACTTTGCATATACTCTTAACATTAAATAAGATCCAGCTGGGTGTGGTGGCTCATGCCTGTAATCCCAGCACTTTGGGAGGCCAACACGGGTGGATCACAAGGTCAGGAGATGGAGACCATCCTGGCGAACATGGTGAAACCCCATCTCTACTAAAATACAAAAAATTAGCCAGGAGTGGTGTCGTGCAACTGTAGTCCCAGCTACTCAAAGCCTGAGGCAGAGGAATCACTTAAACCTGGAAGGTAGAGATTGCAGTGAGCCGAGACTGTGCCACTATACTCTACCCTGGCAACAGAGTGAGACTCCACCTCAAAAAAAAAAAAAAAAAAAATCCTAACACAAGATGAAAAGTTATTCCCCATCAAAGAACTGGCTAATTTTCATAGATAATCTGCTGAGTTTCACTTCCAATGTACACAAAGTGCATTCCTACTCTGACCTCTCCGTAATTCCAATATTTTGGTTTAAAAAGAAATATATACATTAGGCACACACCACATAAAAGAATAATTTTTTAATATTCCCTCTTCTCAGGAGGGTCATGACAGTGAAGAATACTGACATGATTAAAATACACATGACAAATAAGATAAATTGTAATGGGAATTACAGGTACACAAAGAAACAACACCTAACTTTGCCTTAGGTGTCAGTAAAGGTTTTCCTGAGGAAACATTTGCACCTCCTTAAAAGGCAGCTTGCCATTTATTCATTCCTTCTTGCATTCAACAATTTTTTTTTTGGCCCATCTATTGTGCCTGTATTTACCTGTTTATTCTCAAATCCATTCTGTATTACTCATCTGCAAACTACACTTTTGAGCTGGGGCTGGTAGGAAGAAGAGAAACCCTTTGTAGCAAGGTACTGGCAGTGGGGGATGGGGAGTAAGTGGCAAATTTCTAAGGGCAGAGAGATCAACCAGCAGAGAATTGCAATACACAGAAGGAAAGAATAGGTATTAGGGAGACAGAATAGAGTTAAGGAAAGGTTACAATTACAGGTTCTTGCTTGAAAACCCAGTTGAATGAAAATACAATTGGGGGTAACGATCCAAGATGGCTGATCGCTAACATCTCGGGATTGCAGCTCCCAGTGAAAGAGCAGAGGAGGAGAGGACGCCACACTTTCAGACAAATTTTGGTCGCTCATGGAGCAGAAGATTCCCAGTGGAGGAGCCACACGGGTCGCCAGCGCAACTCTAGTGGCCGGCGCAGCGGTTTTGCCGGCACCTCAGCGCGGCAGCTCTTGGTGCAGAGTAAACGGGACTGGTTCCCCTTCTGACCGAGGTTTGGAGCTCTGGGAAGGCAGAGTCGCCTATTACGGACTCAACAAGGAAGCCAGACTGGAGATTCCCGGGGAAGAAAAGCACCATCAGTCTTAACGCCACTGTTTTGACCGGCGCAGTGGGTTGCTCATATTTCAGCCCTGGGAATTAACAACTTGGACGTCCACTCAGAGACCTAATTTGAAAGTTGGTAATTACAAAGACAACAGGTGGATAAATTTACAATGATGGGAAGAAACCAGCGTAAAAAGGATGAGAATACTCAAAATCTGAATGCCTCTCCCTCTACAGAGGATCATAGTTCCTAATTAACAAGGGAACAAGGCTTGATGGAGAATGAGCACATCCCATTAACAGAATCAGGCTTCAGAAGATGGATAATAAGAAACTTCTGTGAGTTAAAAGAACATGTTGTAGCCCAATGTAAAGAAACTAAGAACTTTGAAAAAAGGTTTGATGAAATCCTAATGAGAATAGACAACTTAGAGAGGAATATAAGTGAATTAATGGAACTGAAGAATACAATACAGGAACTCCAAGAAGTATGCACAGGTTTAAACACTCGAATTGTTCAAGCAGAAGAAAGGATATCAGAGGTCGAAGTTCAACTTAATGAAATAAAACGAGAAGACAAGATTAGAGAAAAAAAGGATAAAAAGGAATGAGCAAAGTCTCCAAGAAATGTGGGACTATGTGAAAAGATCAAATTTACGTTTGATAGGTGTACCTGAATGCTACGGAGAGAATGAATCCAAGCTGGAAAATATTCTTCAGGATATTATTCAGGGAAAATTTTCCTAAACTAGCAAAGCATGACAATATTCAACCCCAGGTGATACAGAGAACATCACAAAGATATTCCTCAAGAAGAGCAACCCCAAGGCACATAATCGTTAGATTCACCAGGGTTGAAACCAAGGAGAAAATACTAAGGGCAGCCAGAGAGAAAGGTCAGTTACCACAAAGGGAAGCCTATCAGACTTACAGCAGATCTCTCAGCAGAAACTCTACAAGCCAGAAGAGAGTGGGGGCCAATATTCAACATCCTCAAAGAACAGAACTTTCAGCCCAGAATTTCATATCCTGCCAAACTAAGCTTCACAACTGAAGGAAAAATAAAATCTTTTATGAACAAGCAAGTACTCAGAGATTTTATCACCACCAGGCCTGCTTTACAAGAGCTTCTGAAAGAAGCATTACACATAGAAAGAAACAACTAGTATTAGCCTTTCTAAAAATATACCAAAAAGCAAAGAGCATCAACATAAAGAAGAATTTACATCGACGAATGGATAAAACAGCCAGTTAACATCAAATGGCAACATCAAATTTAGGTAACCCTAAATTTAAATCGACTAAATCCCCCAATCAAAAGATACAGCCAAAACCCAACGGTATGCTACATCCAGACCCACTTCACATGCAAGGATGCACAAAGACTCAAAACAAAGGGATGGCGAAAGATTTACCAACCAAATGGAGAGCAAAAATAAATAAATAAATAAAAAGCAGGAGTTGCAATTCTCGTATCTGATAAAATAGATTTTAAAGCAACAAAGATATAGTGGTAAAAGGATCAATGCGACAACAAGAGCTAATGATCCTAACACCCAGATACATAGAGACTTAGACTCAATGAGACAGAAAACTAATAAGGATATCCAGGACTTGAACTCAGATCTGGAACAAGTAAACTTAATAAATATTTATAGAGCTCTCCACTTTACACAAAATATACATTCTTGTCAATACCACATCATACCTACTTATAGGTTTAAATGAAATATTGATTGGCCATGATTAATACCCCCTTTTTTTTTTTTAGAATAAAGCAACATTTCCGTTCTCTCTCCCTCTTTTTCTTCCTCTTTCTTCCTCTCCTTCACTTTTTTTTTCTTTCCTTCTCTCAAAAAAAGAAAAAAAGAAATCAACTTGTAGACCTCTAGATCCAGGTCGGCAATGTCTCTCTCATTGCCTGATTTCCTTCCTTCCCTTCTCTCCCTCCTTCCCTCCCTCCCTCCCTCCCTCCTTCCCTCCAAAAGAAATTAATTAATTAATTTAAAAAAGAAAATACAATTAGGCAAAATATGAAGTTATTCGGGGAACACAAGTGTTATGTTAGTCAAGCTAAATTTGCTGTGACTACGAAATTCCAGAAGGAGGTGTCCAAAAACCAGGTCGAGACAAAGGTCTGAAGCTGAGCAGAGAAATAAAACGGTCAAGTGGTAACCAAACACTGGTATATGGGGGAGTTCAGAAAGTGCCAAGTTCAGTGAGGGGGAAAAAAAAAAACTAAGAAATACATATAAAGGAGTTATCAGATGGGGGAAAAAGTGGATGATTAGGGAGACAGGTGCTATGAACGCAAAGGATAATTTATAGCAACACAACAAGATAACACAACTCTTAAGTGCCAACACTAGGATTTGAATCAAGCAGCATGATGCCAGAGAACAAGTACTTGGTTGTGTCAATATACTGTGTTGCACATAACAATCTGGAGCTAAGACGTAAAAAGAGCCATCATTAAAAGCTGAGCTCTCTATACAATCAACAGAGGTATCCATGCCTGACAACTTAGTCCATTAGATGGGATTAGAACGACACATTTATCTCGAACTCCTTTCTCAATCTACAAATGATTTAGTCTTTCAGTCTCCACCTTCCACCTTCTCTGATGCATACTGCATGTCACCCTACTACTAAAATATCCTTCGATATTTGCAAAAAATGACAGTGAAATGACTTAATATCCTTTAAGAACATATAAACAGTGTAATGCTTAAGAGAACAGATTCTGAAGCCAGTTGGCCAAGTACAAATCCCAAGGATGCCACTTACTAGTTGTATGGCAACCTTGATACACCAGTTTTCTCAGCTGCAAAACAAGGATAACAACAGTATCTATCTTAAAGGCAATATAACAACCTCTATAAAAATAGTAATGTGAGCCATATATGTACTTTAAGTTTTCTGGTGACATTTTAAAAAGCAGAAGGAAACAGGCGACATTTTAATGATGTATTTAACCCAATATATCCAAAATGCCATCATTTCAACATGCAATCATATAAGATTTTAATACATTTTTTTCATAGTAAGTCTACAAAACCTGCTGGGTACTTTACACTTACAGGACAACTCAACTAGGACTAGCCACATTTCAAGTACTCAATAGCCACACAAAGGTACTGTCTATTAATACTGAATGGTCCAGCCCTAAGTACTCAAAATTTCTGCCCACTCTCCCTATCCCATATTCTCCACAAAACTGTTCATAAACACCTCTATTTAATGACTGTAGGATCCAGAGATGTATCATTTTTCTTTCCTAATATTTAAATTTACCTGTTTCCCCCTCCCCATCTTCTTTCAATCAGTGTTGCTAAGTGGTCAATTACATTAATCTTTTCAAAGAACCAACTTTTTCTCAGCTTTGTCAATTTTCTCTATGTAGAATTATTTTCCATTCACTAATTTCTATTCATCTTCATTATTTCCTTACTTCTGTCTTTTTAGGCTTGATTTCCTATTCTTTTTCTACTTCCTTAATAAAGCTTTCTTTTCCAATGCATAGATTTAAGACTATAAGTTTCATCTTAGCATTACAGCAGCGTTCCAGATCATTGTAGTTCACCTTCATTTTCAATCAGTTTAAAATATTTTCTAGTATCCACCGTAACGTCTTCTTTGAGCCATATATTATTCAGAAGCACAGTATTTAATTAACAGGCAGTTGGAAATTTTCGTTTTTTGTTCTTTTTACTTACTATAATACAAACAACATATTCATTTATTAAAATCTAATGATATTTGCTGAGGCTTTATGACCCCAGCACATGGTCAATTCTAGAAGAATTTCCATGTGCAATGGAAAAGATGGTCAATACCACCATTAATAGTTTCAATGTTCTATGTCTGATAATTAGATCAAGCCTGCTAATTGCAATGTATATATGTGTCCTATATACCTGCATCCATTATGGTGGCATATTTGTCTGTTTCTTTTAGTTCGAAATACAATTTTTGGTTTATAGATGTTCAGGTTATCTTCTTACTAGGTACAGATTACGGATTGTGGTAAGTCTGGTGGATCAATCCCCTTACACTATAAAATGCAGTTCTCTTTTTCTACTAGTGTTTACTGTATTAAAGTCTCCTTTGCCTGATTAATATGGCCATACTTATTTCTTTCAGTTAGCATTTGGATGGTGTATCCTTTCCCATCATTTTCTCTCAACCTTTCTAGGTACTTATATTTAAGTAATTATTATTTGTCTAGTCTGATAATTTTTGACATTTGCTTGGAATATTTAGCCTATTTCTTTCCATTTAATTACCAATTTAGCTGTCTTTTATATTTTCTTTCTTGCCTTCTTTCGACTTTATCACATATTATGTATCCAATTTTTCTCTGTATTCATTTGTTACACATTCTTCCTTTTCTTTTTGTGGTTACCCTAAATAGTTCCTTATTCGTCCTTCATTGAACACAATCTCATACATATACTTTTATTTCTTCCTCTATAATGCCAGAATTATAGAACACTGCTGAGTAGCAATTTTGCTATGAACAAGACTACCTCTGGTTTGTCCCTGTTCTGAGGTTCTGAGGACAAGGCTCTGCAGAGCTTTCATTTGAAAGGCTAGCAGATCCTTATCTTCCAGGTACCTAGATACTTTAAGAATAGATTTCTGGTTTAGCTCTTTAGCCTAAGCAGCTCCAGAATTTGGCAATGTCTACAGGGGGAAGAAACTGGGTGTACTGAAAATCACCAGTGTGTATTCACCACTTCCTCAAGTGCTTTCAACTCTCACCTATTGTTGAAGTCGCTTCCCCTAGAGAATCTTTATCTCAATGCCACAGGACTAGAAAATATCCCAATCTCCTTTTTGGAGGTTTTGGTTTATCTCTTCCGCCCAGTTGAACTACGGAATTTAGCAAATATATCGAGAGGGTTCTCTGTGTTTAAAGGTCGCCTCACATTTTCAATGTGCCACTCAGGCTGCAGCCCAAAGGCCTCCTCTACTCTGTACCCATAAATAACAATGCCTCACGATCAGCTGCAGACCTCTCAGCTCACTTTTGAAAGGTATTCATTCCTCCAGAGTGCAAAATTTTGCTTTCTTTAATCACTTTTACACCCACTGTTCTCTATCTCTAAATATATAATTTTTGTAAATTACCTGACTTTTCTAGTTTTTTTTTTTATTATTATTAAGAGTCTTGGACTACCAAGAACTACTGCATCCTATCCCCTCAAATTTTCTCATTCCATTTCAGTAGTAAATCTTCCCCAACTATTAATCTTTGAGTTGAAATAATTTTATGTTGATTAATTTTAAAATAAGACACAAGACCACTTTTGAGGACAGAAATGGAGTTAAGATTTAAGAAGAATGGGAAAAGATTTAGAAACCTAGCCCTGAGAAATCTAGAAAATCAATCAGAATGAAAAAACAGAAAATGTGTCAGGTATATATTATCAGGCTATATATTTAAGAAGTATTCCATAGAAGGAATTCCACTTATTATTGGGATGTCGAAAGTTACAAGAGACCATCACTTTCATTCTAATAATCAAAACCAGCCAGATAAGCTACAAAATCATGGTTTCTCTGAACCAGAGTTAAGGATACAAAGTAGGTTAAGTAGAACTAATTCCAAAGTGTTGAGCCTTGAGAGAAGAGAGGCTGCATGGATGGTCTCTTTCCTGGTGGAGTGGCTAAAGAGGAATAATCCTGCCATAAATGCAAGTAAGAAGAAACCAGACTGACATGACATATTAAAACTGCAAGGATCCCACAGAGTAAGCCTGTATCAATCCCAGCCACTCATTCCCATGGGTTTCCACTAAGTACTTGCAAAAGTATGTCAAAGATTGGGGAACAGGGCTGAAAAGCTGAGAGATCCTCTAAGAAGCTTAAGATCTCCCACAAATGCAAAGAATCTACCCTTTGAATGGGATGTGGGGGAGGCAAGAAAGGTGAGAAAAAAATGATGCCAAGAGACCCTAGACATTGAGCTGCCAAGGGCTGGGGTGAAACAGGAGAGATACGAGAAAAACTTTCACCCAGATACTCAGGACATTGACCTACCAAGGCTGAAATGAGCAGCCAACTTGAAGACAGGATAGGCTTGCTAAGAGAAATCTCTGGAAGGTATTATTAGCAGAAAGATCTCCCACTAGGCACAAAAGCTTGGAGGCAGGACTAGAGAGGTGGAGGAGGGAAAGAAAATCAGAATGACCAAGGAGCGGACAGCTGAGCTACAGAAAACTCTCTCATGGTTTAGAAAGCTGGTGGTTCAGCTACAAACCAAAAAGAGATATTCAAAATCATACCTGGACAACAAACCTGACAAAATGGGAAATATTGCTCTTGTCCTCAAAACACCTGAACTAAATCAAACTAAAGTTGAAAGCAAGCCCAGGACTAGCTTAACTACATATCTTAAAGACTTAGCACCACAATATACCAGACTGACACAAGAAATGATGGACCATTTTCTAAAGTAAATATTCTTTACTTCAATCTCTATTGTTTTTATACAAATGTTCAGCATTCAATCAAATATTACAAGATATAGGGAGTAGCAAACAGTCAAAACATGAATTAATAACATCAGATAACTATGATAAGAATGCTAAAGAAGCTGATGGAAGAGATGGCAACATGAATAATGAAAAAATTTCATCAGACATCGAAGCTACAAAAGAGAACCACAGGAAAATACAGTATTAGAAATTAAAAGATATTAGATGGGCTTAACAGAAATGAACTGTGAACTTGAAGACAGGCCAAATTAAGGTATGCAAATTTAAACACAAAGAGGAAAAAACAAAACTGTGGGGGGAAAAAAACTCAAATTATCCAAAACCAAATGTCAGTGGGATTTAACTGGAATGGCAGAGGAAGATGAAAGAGAATGGGGAAGAAAAAAACGTATAAAGAGATAATGGCCACAAACTGTTCAAGAGATGACAGATACTAACCCATATATGGAAAGAAAACACATTCATGGTCAACCTGCTGCATATTAAAGATAAAAGCATGGATTAAAAGCTGAGCTAGGATGACAGTTAAGAATCCCTGGGAGCCCCAGACAGAAAGAGAATCTGCACCCATATGCAAGCTCTTTTCCAAGAGCCTCAACTGAATGTTCTTGAAAAAGAAAATGGGAGAGAGCTCCTTCCTCCTGCTTGGTGGCATCTCATTTCAACCATGACAGAAGACACAGGGAAGTCTACCAAACCCAAGGGCAAGCAAAGATGCCCTGCCCTGAAGGGGAAGAGTAGAGCGAAAGACATGTGCTGTTGGGTTGGGAGATTTGTGGAGCACAACTTACCGGCCCATCTCCCACATACAAACATGCCTTTGACTCTGTAACAATAACCATCACATTATACTGCCAGAGGAAGGGAGGAAACATTGTCACCAGTCCCAGGCAAAGGTACACTGATGCTGAGGAATGAGAGGCAACAGCTGTTTGATATTGAAAAAGGGACAAGAAACTGGCTTGGGCCCAAGATCTCATACTAATACATAGCAAAGGTTACTACTAGATGCAAAAATCCTTAACAAATATTAGCAAATCACATTCAGCAACATAAGAGAAAAGGTCATCATCACCAAGTAGGGTTTATCTCAAGGAACAAAACTGGTTTAACATTTAAAAATCAAGCACCTCACTTACAGTATAAAGGAGAAAACACCCATATGATTCTCTCAAATGAACAAGAAAAAAGGTATCTGATAATGTTAATTCAACACTCAGCTATAATTTAAAACCCCCAGCAGCACTAGAAAAGACTTCTTCAACCTGAAAAGGACATCTATGAAAAACCTAGAGCTAACATCATATGTCATGAAGAAACATTCAATCTCTCCCTTACAACTGGGAATAAGACAAGGTTGTCCATGGACACCCTTTCTATTCACTAATACATTGAATGTTCTAGCCAGGACAACTATACAACCAAGAAAAGATATATTGGAAAGAAAAAATAAAACTGACTTTATTCTCCAGTGATGTGACTGTCTTCATGGAATCTACAAAAACACTGAACAAGTTTCAAGATACAGGGTGGTCAAGAGGCAAATTCAACATACAAAAACCATTTCTACATAAAAGCAAAAACATCTGGAAAATGAAATTTCAAGAAATATACTTCAAACAACAGATACTTTCTACATATCTAAAGAAAGATACTCAAGACCTCGACATTAAAAATTACAAAATACTGTTAAGAAAAGTGATAAACACTGAACAAAGAGACCGTGTTCATAGACTAGTAGACTCATTTTGCTTAAATGTCCATTCTTTCCAATTTGATAAATGGATTCAGTGTAATCCCTACCAAAAGTCCAGGAGAGTTAAGAAATTCATATGACATAAAATTCATATGGAAAAACAACAACAACAAAAAACTAGAATAGCCAAACCATTCTTGAAAAAGGAAACTGGAGGACTTACACCACCTTATTTCAAGGCTTACTAAAAAGATGTAGTAATAAAGAATATAGAGTAGGCATAAGAAAAGAGCAGTGGAACAGAACAAGTCTAGAAACAGACCCATACATATTGTCAACTCATCTTCCACTAAGGCACAAGGTCAATCTAGTTTTCAACAACTTTTCAACAACATGGAAAATAATAAGCCTCAACCACAATTACATGCTATCTTCAATGGGAAAGCAGAATCTTAAGCTTACAGAAGAAAACACAGAATACATTCATGACCTTAAAACATTAAAAACCATTAACTACAAAAGAAATACAGGTTGAGCCAGGCATAGTGACTCACACCTATATTCCCAGCACTTTGGGAGGCCAAAATAGGCAGACTGCTTGAGCTCAAGAGTTTGAGACCAGCCTAAGACAGGATGGCGAGATCTCATCTCTACTAAAAAAAAAAAAAAGCTGGGTATGGTGGTGTGCGCCTGTGCTCTCAATTACTCAGGAGGTTGAGGTGAGAGGATCATTTGAGCACAGGCAAGATCACTCCACTGCACTCCAGGCTGGGTGAGAGTGCAAGACCCTGTCTAAAAAAAACAAAAGAAAATAAATACAGGCTGACCATCCCAAATCTGCAAACTGAAATATAAAATGCTCCAAAATCTGAAACTTCTTGAGTACCACCATGACACCCAAAGAAAATGGACACTGTAGTATACAGCTATAATGAAAATATTCCAAAAATTGGAAAAAATCTGAACCACTTCTGGTCCCAAGCATTTTGGGTAAGGGATACTCAAATCCACCAAAACTTTAAAATGTCTGCTTGCTTATCCAAAGACACCAGAGACTGGGGCAAAATTTTTTTTACAGTACATGTATCTGACAAAGGACTATCTTAAATGTACAAAGAACTGCAAATCGCAGAAAAAGATGAGCTCAGCTTTTTGTTAAACAGGAAAAGAACAAATTATGGACATTTCATAAAAGAGGATACAGGAGTACAGTAAGAGATATTTAGTTTCACCAATCATCAGGAAAATGCAAATTAAAACCATAATGCAAGACCATTTCACACCATCTAGAATGGTTTTAAATTTTTCTGACACTACGAAACGTTGGTGAAGGTGTGGAGTGTATTAGTATACTACTGCTGCTGTAACAAATGATCATAATCACAGCACAAATTTAGCAAAATCAGTTTCAATGAACTAAAGTCACAGTGTTGGCAGGACTGATTCCTCCTGGAGTGTCTGAGGGGAAGTTCATCCTTGTCTTTTTCAGCTTCTAGTGGTTACCCGAAGTCCTTAGCTTGTGCTCCCTTCTTCCACCTTCAGAGCACATCATTCCAATCTCTGCTTCCACTGTCACATTGCCTTCTCTTCTATATTCAAATCTCCCTCTACCCTCTGCTAATAAGAACACTTGGTATTACATTTAAAGCCCACCCAGATAATCCAGGATAATCTCTCCATCTCAAGATCCTTAACTTAATTACATCTGTAAAGTCTCTTTTGCCATATAAAACAACATGCACAGGTTCTTGGGATGAGAACCTGAATCTTTGGAGACCATGATTCAGCCTACTACGTCAAGCAACTAGAACACTCAAACACTGCTGAAATGGAAGTGTAAAATGTTATAGCGCATTTGGAAAACAGGCAAGTTCCAAATAAACACAGATCTACCCTGTATCACACATTCAGGAAAAATGAATAAGTATGTCCACAAAAAGAAACCTGTATGAGAATGTTCATAGTAGCCATATTAATAATAGCAAAAAACTAAAAACAGTCAAAATATCCAAAGAAAACAGAAAAAAATTCTGGCATACTCATAAAAACACTGCTTAGAAGCAAAAATGAATGTGCATATACACTCCACAACATGGATCAGTCTCCAAAATATGCTAGGCAAAAGTCAAAAAGATATAGACTGATTTCATTCACGGCTTCCTACAACAGGCAAAACTAATCTAATGACAAGTCAAAATGATCGTCTCAGAGGCATCAAGGAAGAGAAGTGGAAACGTTTGGACAGAAGCTCAAAGTACCTTTCTAGGGGTGTAAAAGCGTCCTCTATCTTTTATCCCCCAGTCCTGTATATCCACTGTTGAATTCCTGAATGTTTTCTATGTTATTTGGAAGGTAGTCACACATGAGTACAAATTATCAAAACTCACAGAACTGGCCGGGCCCAGTGGCTCATGCCTATAATCCCAGCACTTTGGGAGGCTGAGGCAGGGAAATCACTTGAGTCCAGGAGTTCGAGACCAGCCTGGGCAACATGGCGAAATCCCATCAGTACAAAAAATACCGAAAAGATTAGCCATGTGCATGTCTATAAGCCAGCTACTTGAAACGATCACTTGAATCCAGGAGGCAGAGGTTGCAGTGAGTCAACATCATGCCACTGCACTCCAGCCTGGGTGACAGGGTAAGACTCCATTTCAAAAACACAGAACATTTAAAGTTTGTGCATTTTAGCATATGTAAATTACAATTCAAAAAAATTTAAAAGATGCCTGAACAAACACATTAAGAAGTTCCTAAATAAACTAAATAGGTTTCTTTACTGAAGAACTTCTCAAAAGCTTCAACATACCAATGCACATTGCCAATTTCAGAAGGAAGGAGGTTGCAAGTGACCAAAGATGTAAGCTTAGAAGTGTCTGTCCACAACATGCAGATACCCTATGTAAGTATATCTAGGCAAATGTTGGTGGATGGGGGATGGAAGGGGTATTATTTTAAGGACAAAAACTGAGTCAAAATGACAGCCAATCATAAACTTCTGTAAGGCATGGACAAAATGGTGGTTGTAACAGAGCTATACAGTTGATCCTTGAACAACATAGGTTTAAACTGTATAGGTCCACTTATTCACAGATTTTATTCAAGAAATACTGCAAAATGCCTTGGAGATTTGAGACAATCCAAAGGGGGAAAAAAAACTCAAATAAACCAGGTAGCCTATAAACACTGAAAAAAACTAAGAAAAGGGTATGTTACAAATGCATAAAAGATATGTAGCTACTAGTCTATCATTTACCACCATGAAATACAAAAATCTACCTTAAAAAGTTAAAATTTATCAAAACTTACACACAGACCACACATGGAACCATTTACAGTCAAGAGAAATGTAAACATACATTCAAAGGAAGTATTTAATCATAACTACATAAGATTAACCATAGTACATACTGTATTACTATAATAATTCCATAGCCACCTCCTGTTGCTATCACGGTGAGCAGAAGTGCTGCAAGTACCCACTGAGTGAGGCTAATCATCTCTGCATGAGCAGTTCTTGTCTCCAGTAAATTATCACAGTAAAAAGTGATTTCTCACATTTCTCATGTATTTTTCACCATGTGTAGTGCAATACCATAAGCCTTAACTAATACCATGAGATCTGTACGATGTGCCACTGGTGATGCTCAAAGTGCTCCCAAGTAGCAGAGAAAAGTCATGACGTTACAAGTAAAACTCAAATTGCTTGGTATATACCGCAGACTGAGGTCTGCAGCTGCAGTTGCCCGCCATTTCAAGATAAATGAATCCAGGGTAAAAACTTACTGTAAAAAAAGAAAAGGAAATTTGTGAAGCTGTCACTGCAGCTACACCAGCAGGTGTAAAGACCTTGCACCTTTTGTGAAACATCTTTTATCTCATATTAGAAATGCAGGTTTTATACAGGTACAGAATTACTATAAAGGCTGGCATACCTATAGCCTATCACACAGTTGGAGAAAAAGCAAAGTCATTATATGACGACCTAAAGCAAAATGAAGGCGATGGATCTAAAGCTGAAAATTTTAATGAAAGTCGAGAATTTAGAAAGAGGCATGGCTTAAAAAATGTCAAGATTAACAGGAAAGGAGCTTCTGCCAACCAAGAAGCAGTAGATGAGTTCCCAGGCACCATTAAGAAAATCACTGAGTAGAAAAGGTATCTGCCTGAACAGGTTTTTTTAATGCAGACCCAAGTGCTCAATTCTAAGGGATAAAAACTAACACAACGGACATTCGTTAGCAAAAAGAGAAGCAGCACCAGGATTTGAGGCAGAAAAGGACAGGTTAACTCTACTGTTTCATGAAAATACAGTCAAGTTTATGATCAGGACTGCCCTTCTCTATAAAGCTGCTGACCTCCAATCCTTGAAAGGAAAAGATAAACACCAGCTGCCATAACAAAAAGGCCAGAGCAACCAGAACCCCTTTTTCTGGATTCGTTCCATCAATGCTTTGTCCATGAAGTCAAGAAGGAGCCTGCCAGTAAAGGACTGCCTTTTAAAGTTCTTCTGACATTAGACAATGCCCCTGGTAATCCACAATCCCATGATTCCAACACCAAATGTGTCAAAGTGATCTACTTGTCCCAGAACATATTAATAACATCTCTAAATCAGTCTCTAGATCAGTGAGTGGTAAGGACCTTTAAGGCTCATTATACACAGTACTCCATGGAAAAGACTGTCAATGCTATGAAAAAGAACTCTGATAAGAGTGTCATCAAACTATGGAAGGATTATGCCATTGAAGATGCCCTTGCTATTACAGAAAAAAAAAATGAAAACCATCAAGTCCAAAATGACACATTCCTGCTGGAGAAAACAGTGTCGAGATGTGCCTGACTTCACAGGATTTACGCCAGAGCCTATCAAGGAAATCATACAAGACTGTGGATATTGGGGCGGTGGGGGGGGGGGGTAGACAGGGGAGTAAAGGGTTTGAAGACATGGATCTTGGAGAAACTCAAGGGCTAACAGACTCCACACCAGAGGAATTAACAGAAGATTATGACATAATGGAGATGAGTGCCTCTCAACCAGCTCCAAATGAGGAAGATGCAGAAGCAGCAGTGTCAGAAAACAAATTGGCATAGGATAATTTACCAGAAGGGTTCTAGTTATTCAAGGCTGCTTTTGACTTCTTTTATAACATAGATCCTTCTATGACACGGGCACTAAAACAAAAGCAAAACGTGGAAGAGGATTGATACCACACAAACATTTTCAGAGAAATGAAAATGAAAAAAAGTCAGGCAAAAATTACTTATTTTCATAAAGTTACACTGAATGTGCCTGCCGCCCAGTCTACCTCTTCTGCCATGAGACAGCATGACCAACCAAACTCCTCAGCCTACTCAGGGTGAAGACAATCTGAGGATGAACACCTTCAAGATGACCCACTTCCATTTAGTGAATAGTTATATGTATTTTCTCTTCCTTATGATTTTCTTGGTAAGCTTCTTTTCACTAGCTTAAAGAATAGAGTTTATTATGCATGTGACATACAAAATATGGTGAATCAACTCTATGTACTGGTAAGGCTTCCACTCAACAGTAAGTCACTAGCTGAGTTTTAGGAGAGTCAAAAGTTATATACAGACTTTTCACTGTGCAGGAGGACAGCATCCCAGCCACTTCATTGACCAAGGGTCAACTGTATATTTACTAAAAAAGAAACATTAAAGGCTCAAAAAAGAACTATAAATTATCAAAAGACTGTTCTCAAAAAAGGTCTTCAAACTGAAGATATTCAGGCCTTGGTATAATTAGCTAGAAAATAATAGCCACAACCTAATATAATCATACTCACGCCCCTCAAAAGGGAAAAACAATTAATGGGTCTTCAAGCTCAATTCAAGAGATTGGCCCCAGGGCCTCCCTACAGGAAGAGGAAACACAGCATGCCAAATTTCATAAATTTGGCCACGTCAACCCTCTTTTAGGGACGTATGGAATGCCACATAACAATACCGCATTGGCCACCTTGGGAGTCCAACTATGGTTCAAACACTAAAAATCTGAAAGGAGTCAATAATAGGATTACGTAACTTTTTTTAGCAATATAGTAGAAATGGTGGAAAAGTGAGGTTTGCACAGAATTTGGGAACTGCAATGCAAATAAAAGAGCAACAGAGAACTTAACAGTAGTCCTGTTAAACTGTCTACAGTGGTAGACCCTATAATACTACACATAAATAAGCACTGAACTATATAACTTGATAAAATAAAGCAAGCACACATAACTCCATCAAACCTGTGTAATAACCTACCAACTAATAACCTGGGACTACTGGGCAGCAAAAAGTATCTTTGGCTACCTTTGGCCCCTGCTGGATTCCTACTCTGCTGGATGCCACAAAGTATACTCTAGAGGAGCCAACTACAGACACTGTAGTATCTTGTGACGCAGTGTTATCCTAGCACGGAGAACAGGATTAATTTAACCTTTGGAGGGAAAGGTGTCACAAAAGTTGGCACCAGAGCACAAGTATGAAGAAAGAGATAGTACAGTAGGCAGAAAGTTCAGCATGTTTTCTAAAGACAGGCAACATTTTAGGAGAAACAAAAATTTAGGTTATCACTAAAATATGGTGCACAGGAAGCACTGTGGCAGAAGATGAGGGGCAAATAAGGCCAGCACAGATTAAAGGGCTGAGGACAGAAATTACTAATGACAGTATTACTTTATTTCAGTGACAATTCACGTTTTACTGACCTACTGGACATGTACAGTTTAGGGAAAATGATTCAAACACAACTAATGTGACCACCTAGTAACTAACCGAGCAGCATGTAATGATACATTCATCACTATTTGGAACGAGCAAAGAAGAGCAAACCTGAAGACTAAGGTGAAAGGGGCAGTTTTATACATGTAAGTAACAATATTCATCACATGGCCAGGAGGTCGCATAAGATACAGTAGACTCAGGATAGAGAGTAGTCAGTGCACAGTGTGTGTGCCCAAGCTAGGCAGAGAGAACTGGAGTCTTAAAGAAAAGCAGAGTAGCCAATCACTAGGCTTGGTTTCTGAAGACTGTCCAGGCCTGTTCCAGTTCCACAATTATATCCTCCAAACAACACCTCTTTTTGAGTTACCATGAGTAATATCTCTGATCCTTGTGAAAAAATGATAGAAAAAGCAGAATATAAGAATCTCCCTAGAAGTGTCTATATCTTTGGTTTGATTATGTCATTCATAAGAATTCAGCCTACAAAAATGAATTTAAAAAATAAAACCTTTGTACAATCAGCAAAAATAAAAGATTTCCACTATTAGAAGAAATCAGAGTAACAGTTTGTTACATTTTTTTTTTCCTGGAGACAGAATTTCGCTCTTGGTGCCCAGGCTGGAATGCAATGGCATGACCACGGCTCACTGCAAACTCTGCCTCCCGGGTACAAGCAATTCTCCTGCTTCAGCCTCTGGAGTAGCTGGGATTACAGGCACACACCACACCACCACACTCAGCTGATTTTTGTATTTTTAGTAGAGACAGGGTTTCACCATGTTGGTCAGGCTGGTCTTGAACTACCGACCTCAGATGATCCACCCCACCCACCTCGGCCTTCCAAAGTGCTGGGATTACAGGTGTGAGCCACGGCACCCAGCCTGTTACACTTTTGTTGGAAGAAATGTTTCCTATGAGTTAAGCTGTATTCCCAGGGATCTAGAAGTTTTTAAAACTTCTACCATATATTTTCTTCACAGAAATGAAACTACCTTAAATTTAAGCCTATTGTAGGTCATCTGAACGGCCACATGACCTGGTACTGCCACATGATTTCAGTGTCCCATGTCTTAAAAGACGAGTTAAAACCATTTTGGAACTTAAAGTTACCAGCCTTATCTTTACATGTCTCAGTAACCACTGTTGGCTGACATCTGTCTAATATCTCTGGAGAATTTTTAAATCATATAATATAATAACATTTGTTGTAAGTAACGCTAATAATACATCTCAATTAGTTAAGCTTTTATTTTAAAAACTTAAGTATTATACTTAGCCAATATTTTTCAAGTGTAAATAGACTGAATGTAGGCTGACAAAGAATAGATAACAATGTGTTCCAAGTTAAAAACAAATGAAATACAAAAAAAGAAAACTATTTTTATGATCAAGTTGCTATCAAAATGTGAATGAGTCATTTACAGAATACACCGATTTCCTTCAATGGTATGGCAGCAAGTTCTCTACTAAAATAAATTTTCAGCATCTGCAAGAACTGAAATCTAAGTTCAGACACTAATTCTAATTCCAGCAATAAGTGATACTTACATAATACAGATTTCAAAAGAACACAAAGGCTTTATCTTTACAGCTGAATAAGTAAGCTTACCAAATGTTACACCTTAGTAAAATTAGGATTCTAAGATTACTCACCGGAAAGTTTCAATTAGGTAGGAGATCTAATTATCTTGAACTTGTATGTAGTAAAGCCTTCAAGTTAACTCTAAACTAGTTTGACAAATAGCATTCTCTGCATATTTAATTAAACAACAGTTCATATTCATTCCAGAGTCCTCAAATATGTGGTCCTTTTCTTACTGTTTTTATTCTGACATAAACCCTATCACTGAATATGTATTACAAAAGAAATCTCCAAATCCTTAAAATGACTTTTAATTTTATGTCGTCTTTTGGAGCACACAAAGTTATATTTTAATTCAAAATCTTTAATGACACAACCTTGCTTCTTTCCAAAGAAATCTTGCTCTGCCTCTAAATATAGTCGGAAACATTTATTGAGTGCTTAAGCCTAAGAGTCCAGTAAGCATGAATTTGCAGAATCCTAAGAACCAACTGAGGTAGGTACTATTATTTATAAATGAGGAATGTGAAGCACAAATATCCTAACGTAATACAGAGAATCCCCTCTAGATATTCTTTCAGACACTTTAATTTGACGTTTCATACTTGAGTTTCTAAAAGAAAGATCAGAAATCTGGTTTTAAGACGTGAGATAGTGATCTAACCACCTCTAATAAGGACAGCCTGTTTATTAAAGTTTACCTTTCACTAAGTCATAATGCTACTTCTGTCGCATCGCAAATTCCTACTAGAGGTCTGATCGCACACTTTCTATTCTGTTATTTGTTCACACTTAACATCAATATAAGAGAATATTAATTCTAGTTAGTCTTGTTATGAGCCTCCCTCATTTTTCAAATGTGTAACACTGCTGGTTACTTTTCAGTTTAGCATGTTCTACAAAAATCCTAC
This sequence comes from Callithrix jacchus, assembly GCF_049354715.1. Taxonomy (NCBI): domain Eukaryota; kingdom Metazoa; phylum Chordata; class Mammalia; order Primates; family Cebidae; genus Callithrix; species Callithrix jacchus. Next base: position 91,014,749 of record NC_133514.1, read on the forward strand.
ACGATTTTGATTGGAAGTGCAATGAATTTATATTAGTTTATGGAGAACACATTTATGATATCAAGTACTCCTATGCAAATGGATATTTCCATTTATTATGTACTGATAAGTTGCATAATTTTCTGCATAAAAAAATTTATATCTTGTTAAATTTACTTATTTCTCCAGGTATCTTGGTTTTTTACTGTAAATGGGGACTTAATTTTTTTAATTATACAAAACTATTACATTGAACACTCCCGTACTTTCCATCGAGCTGTCATATCTTACAATTTTGCAGTATTTGATCAGATAGATATAAGAAATAAGACAAGCCATGGATACAGCTGAACTCCCCTATGTATTCCTTTTTGATACCATTTCCCTCCCTCTTGCTTCTCAGAGATAATCACTATCCTGATGTTCCCCCACAGTCATTTAACAGTTTTGCTACATAGTGTATCCATACAATATACTTCTGTATATTTTATGAATTTATATGAAAGTTTGATACTGTTCAGTCCATGCTGATAGACACACAATCCTAAATTCTAGTTGATTTATTTTAGCTGTTACATAGCATCCTATTTTATGACTAGCACAGTTCACTGTCCATTCACTCTGGATGACTAGTTAGGTTTCCAATTTTCCTCTCTCATAAACTGCTATAAATAATCTGGTATATTTCATTTTACACTATGTAAAAGCTCTTCTAGGGCAAAAACTTTCAAACTTTTTAACCAAAGAAAGTCCCACAGTGAAAAGTTCCTTTTACATACACTGCAGCCTAGTGTATAAACACACAATCGGCTAGAAGAGACATTTCACCATATGCTGCACTCTACATTTTCTCCAAACTGAGGGTTGTGAACCATGAGTGAACATGAAATCAATGATTCTAACAAATGTTTACACTCATATAACTACCATCCCAAACAAGACAACATTTCCATCATCTCAGATGTCTCCCTTATGTCGCTTTTCAGTCAATCCACCCTCCCCATCCCAGGCAACTACTGACTTCTATAGAAGTCAGTAGCAATTTTACCTGTTCTAGAAATTCGTGTAAATGGAATTATACCATATGTATTCTTCTCTGTCTTAACACCCTTTTGAAAAGTGTCTTGTATTCCTCGTTTTCTAAGAATTTTTATCACGAACAAGTACTAAACGTTATCACATGCCTTCCCATTGTCCATCAAAAGGCTTTTCTCCTTTAATGTGTTAACATGATGAATTTCATTCACAAGTTTTCTAATGTTTAATCATCTCTAAATTCCTAAGACAAACTCTAGTTATGGTATTTTTTTGTTCTGAGTAAATGCTAACATTTTACAAACTACAATTTTTATTGCCATGTTCATTGGTGAGAATGCAGCCTATATCCCCTTCTCACACTCTGTGGTCGGTGTATCAAGATTACAGAAGCCTTGCAAAATAATTTTTCTGTAAGATTTTGTATAAGATTGGAGTTAATTCCTCACGTTTGGTTGCACTTGTCCATATGGGGTTGCCATTTGTAATCTGGTATTTTGCTTGAGGATTTGAAATTTTATTTTGGTACAGGTATATTTCTTTATGTTTTATTTTCTTGTTTTGAGACAAGAGTCTCACTGTCACCCAGGCTGGAGTGCAGTGGCACGATCTTGCCTTACTGCAACCTCTGCCTCCTGGGCTCAAGCAATTCTCCCACCTCAGCCACCCGATTAGGATTACAGGCACCCACCACCATGCTCAGCTAATTTCTGTACTTTTGATAGAGATGGGGTTTCACCATGCTGGCCAGGCTGGTCTCAAACTGCTGACCTCAAGTGATCCACCGGCTCGGCCTCCCAAAGTGCTGGGATTACTGGCATGAGCCACCACACCTGGCCTGGTATATTTCTAAATATGACTAAGTTTTTAAATCATAATCTAGTGAAGCTTCTAATTCTTATTAAGCCAACTCTGTAATTTACTTTGGGAGAAACCATCCACTTTACCTATTTCCAAATTTAAAGAAATAAAACTGTTCCCAGTATTCTTGTAGTTTTAAAATCTCAATTTATTTGCAGTTATACCACCTTTTCATTTCCAAAAGATGTGTACATTATTTTTCTCCTCTATCAATCCTGGTAGTCTTTTCAATTTAGTTACATACACTAAATCAAAGGTGCTATTTTTTTGTTTGAGACAGTCTCACTCTGTCACCCAGGCTGGAGTGCAGTGGTACAATCTTGGCTCATGGCAACCTCCACCTCCTAGGTTCAAGCAGTCCTCCTGCCTCAGCCTCCCGAGTAGCTGGAACTACAGGTGCATACTACCATACCCAGCTAATTTTTGTATTTTTAGTAGAGACGGGGTTTCACCATGTTGGCCAGGATGGTCTCAATCTCCTGACCTAGTGATCCGCTCGCCTCAGCCTCCCAAAGTGCTGAGATTACAGGCATGAGCCACTGTGCCCATCTGCCTTTTTTTATTAATGTCTACTTTTCTTTAATGTCTGATTTAAACTTTATTATTTCCTTTCTTTTTCTATTACATTCTAAACTATTTTTTCTAACTCCTTATATTAGTTAGCTCATTAACTTTCAGTTATTTACAAGTAAACATTTAAGGTTCTAAGCTTCCCATAGAGTCAAATGCACTTTTGCTCTATCTCACAGTGCCAATAGGTAGTATTTTCATAGTTTGAAATATCTTCTCATTTCCACTGAGTTGTTCATCCCGTAAGTTTAGAAATGTTTTTGGTATTTGACAATAAATTTGGGGATGTTGCTATCCTTCTATCATGCTACTAACTTAAATGCACTGGGCTCCAAGGATATAATTTGTACAATATAAATTTCTTAGAATTTGTCAACACTTGCCCTGGAGTCTAGTATATAACCAATCTGTAAGATTCCATGGGTACCCGAAAAGAATGTGTCTTCTGCAATTGTTGAATGCTTGCTAATCCTTTAAAACTTGTAATTTTTTTAATTTACCTTTTCATAAATTACTAAGGTATATTAAAATGTTCTACTATGATTATAGATTTGATTTATCCCTGTAATTCTTCCAATTTTACCTTATAAGTAACACCATGTATATCTTTTCCATTTCTTTGCTTTCAAACTATGTCATCATACTTTTAGTAGTATCTCCACTTGTAAAACACAGTTGTTTGGATTTTTTAAATTTTTATTCTCCTTTAGCCAGCAAGTTTAATCTGAGATTATGTATTGGGTTTATGGAGGTATCTCAGCTTATTTTCTACCATCCTATTTTGTGTTTTCTACTACCTATGTATTTTTCTTTGCTTTTTTCTTCTTCCCTGACTTATATTGGAGTGATCAAATTTTCTTCATTTCTATCCCTCATCTGCACTGACTTGGAGTTATACATTATTCTTCCATTTCAATTCTTTTGGAAGGTTACTGGTAAAAATTTTTAATGGAAAACTTTAACTCATCATTGCATTGCAGATGAAAACAGTAGCCTATTCAAAACCATAATAAAAGGATTTTTTTTAAGAGATGGGGGTCTCCTTATGTTGCCCATGAACTCCTGGACTCAAGTGATCCTCTTGCCTCAGCCTCCCAAAGTGCTAGGATTACAGGCATGAGCCACTGCGCCCAACCGAGGGAATTAAAAAAAAAAAAAAAAATGGTCATGAGGATGGGGAGAAGGGGTAAGAAGAAAACGGAAGTAAGCTTTTAATGGCTAGAAAATGAGCGAGTAGTAACTGAACAGATCAGAAACTACTAATTCTGGGCTTGCTGTAGAGAAAGCTGAAAATAATCCATTACCACAGAATCCTCGAAAAGTTAAGGAACCAAAAGCAAGACACAGCAGGAACTGAGGGTCAGGAGGGGAAAGGAGTAATAGGTAGCAATTGTTAAGAGCTATTTAGAAAGGAATTCAGTTCTTAGATTTGTGCTCCCACACTGTCTCTAGATAACTAATCCTCTGCCTCAATGCTTACTTACTGCAAAGGGTAAAACAACATCACTGGATTAGGAGATGGCCTGAGTATAAGTAGGAAGAAAATAAGATGTGAATGAACATGAACACACTATGCTAAATGTCGACTCCCAAGCCCCTTCCTCCACTGGGTTCTGGCTCCCAACTACTAGCAGCCAGACTTCACCCAGTTATTCAGATCAAAAGAATTCACTAGGGTACCTGACCAGCCCAGGAGAAAAGGCACATAGGTGCTAATACTGAGAGTTTACCAACAAACAGCCTGCTCAGATTGCTCTACAGTGAAACTGAAAGGAGACAAGCTTCACCCACATATTCAGTTTCTGATCAGCTTTTTAGATCCCTACTTCTTAAGGATTAGTTTGATTATCTGAGGAAAAGTGTCAAACAAAGCCAGAAAAATTCAGCTTTAACGTAAGACCATACAGAGGAAGAAAACATTTGTAAATCATCAATATAGCCAGAGAAATAAGACTTAGCAACCCTGAAGCAAGATCAGCATGAGGCAGCAGAGAACTGAACAGCTCCTGTATAGCTTGATAGCTCATGACAGCAGAAAGTGGGGCGGGGAAGTCAGCACAAGTGCTACAAGATAAATAGAAGAAATCTTCCAGAAAGTAGAAAAAGATGGGAAACAGTAAAGTGAAAAAAATTGGAAGGCTGGTTCTGGAGCTCCAATGTCCCAAGAGGAGTTCCAAAGTACAGAGATGGAGAGTAGGGAAGTCAAATAACTAAATTAAGAAAAAGTCCCTGAACTGAAAGGCATTTCCAGATGGAAAGGGCCCATCAAGACCCCAGTGCAATAGATGAAAACAAACCTACATGAAGGCCCATGGTAGCAAAACCTAAATGCCAAGGACAAAGAAAGGGCCTAAAGTTTCCAAGGAGGAAAAAAAAAATAGGTTATATAGAAAACAATCAAAATGGCTTTGGTTTTGTCAACAATACACTGTAAATAAAGTTAAGAGAGCAATGGCTTCATAATTCTGGGCTTCACAATTTTTCAAAAAAAAAAAAAAAACTTTTTTCCAACCTAGACTTATATTACCCAGAACAAAGGCATTTTCAGACAGGCAACATCTCCAAATATTTACCCTCCTCTCAACACTCTCTCCAGAAGGTCCTGAAGACTATGTCTCATCAAAAGGAGCGACTAGAAAACAAAAAACAATCTACACTTGAGCCCAGGAGTGCTAGGCTGCAGTGAGCCATGATCACCTACTATAATCCAACTAGGCAACAAAGTAAGACCTTGTCTCAAAAAAAAAAAAAAAGTATAAAAAAAGAAGAATAGGAGCTCTAAAAAAATAAGAAAAAATGAAGGAAATCCCTAATTTAGTAATGCTAGTAAGGGAGAATCTCAGGATGACTGCTGCATACGAGGTGTAGAGGCAACCAGCGCAAACTGGAGCAAGTTAAAAAAAAGATAGAGCCAAAACAATGGCAGCCTTCTCTCCAAAGTGAACACTGTAAAAGTCAATGGAAGCACAGCCTTCACTGATTACACCCACAAATGATAATGACAAACGGATGAGGGTGACTGAGCCATAAAGAACAGCCTTGTACCACTTTTTTGTAACCAACATCTCAGCAGATTTCTGATTCCACAGAATACCATGCAAAAGAAAAAAACTGCCTAAGAGGAATTCCTGTAATCGTACATGTTTATACATGTATGGATCTCTTTAGACCTATCCAACAGAAATAGGATGCAACCACGTATCGTTAAATTTTCATCAGCCACATTAAAAAAGTAAAAATAGGTGTGCTTTAGTCAGTTCAGGCTGCTATAACAAAGTACTATAGACTACGTGGCTTACAAACAACAGAAATTTATTTTTCATAGTTCCAGAGGCTGGAAGTCCCAGACCCGGGTACCAGCATGGTTAGGTTCCAGTAAGGGCCCTCTTCGAGTTGCAGACTGCAGCTTTTTTGGGGTATCTACACACCGAGGACAGAATGTTAACAGAGGTCTCTTTTATAAAGGCACTAATCCCATTCATGAGGGCTCTACCCTTCTGACCTCATTATCTCCCAAAGATCCCACTTCTTGATGCCATCACAGCAGGAATTACAAGAGAAATCATAATAATTTTACTAATTTAACCCAATATATCCAAAATACTATTTCAATTTGCAATCAGTATTAAAAACCACTGAGATATTTAATATTCTCTTTTTGTACTATCAGAAATTTAGTGTATATTTTACACTTGTGGTCCATCTCAATTCAGACTAGCTACATTCCAAGAGTTCAATAGCCATGTGTGGGCAGTGGCTATCATACTGGGCAGAGCAACTCTAGAAAAATAAATGAGAAGCTAGTAACAGTAATTATTACATTTCTGGAAAGCACAACAGGACAGAAGGAGGTAGGAGATATGAAGGAGACTTACTTTTTTCAGTATCTACTATTTTGTTCTCCTTGACTTTTATACCATGTGCATGTGTTATTCAAAAAAATGAAGTACATTCTCTAAAATAAATTACAAATGTAGATATTCTTTGAACTACTCCTAGAAATCTATCTTACAGACATACCTGCAAAGGAGCAAAACACTATATAAACAAAGTTATTTGTTGTAGCATTGTTTTTAATACCACAAGACTGGAAATCATCTAAATGTTCAACAGAGAACTGATAAATATATGCAGACACCCAGCCAGGCACAGTGGCTCACGCCTGTAATCCCAAAACTTTGGGAAGCCGAGGCAGGCAAATCGCTTGAGCCTAGGAATTCAAGACAAGCCTGGGCAACTTGGCAAAACCCCCTCTCCACAAAAAATTTTAAAAATAGCTAGACATGGTAGGCATGTGCCTGTAGTCCCAGCTACTCAGGTGGCAGAGGTGGGAGGATCGCTTGAGCCCTGACAGTCAAGATTGCAGTGAGCTGTGATGACACCACTGCATTCCAGCCTGGGTAACAGTGAAGCACTGACTTAAAAAAAAAAAAATTACAGACACCCATACAAAAGAATATTATGTAACCCACTCCTCCAAAAAAAAAAAAAAAAAAAAAAGGCATGCATTATATACTAACACAAAATAAGATGTACTATTAAATGACATATATGACCACTTGTATTAAAAGGTAATACACACACAAAATTGTTAATAGGTGCATAAAATCCCTGGACCACCACACAAAAACCCAGTAAAGCTACTTGCCTTTGAAAAGGCAACTGTATGGCAAAGGACAGACTAGTAAAGAGACTCTTCACTGTGTCTCCCTGAATTTTGGATTGCAGTAATGTACCATGTATACAAAAATTCACTATTCCACATGCAGCTGCAGATCTGTTTTCATTTACTCTGCCTTGCCTTGTTGTGATATTTAAGTCCATCTAAAGCCTACTGTTTTTTCAATTCCTCCATAGAGAGGTCCGAGGCTTCTTTCTCCCAGAATCCACAGATGTTTCAATGATACAAGAAGAGTTTTTATTTTTAATTTTTTTAAGCACACAGTTCCCAGAGTCCCGTCTCTTCATTGAATAACCTCAGCCCCAGCTACTGAATCTCTAGTAAATCCCCCAAGGCCAGCCTTTCCTTAAAGTTGACTAATTTGTTTAAGTTTCTAGTACTAGGGCACTTTCTCTCTCCCTTAAGCTCAACTATATACATACGTAAGAGAAAACTTGTTTTATGTTTTATCCAACATTTTTATCTCTTTACAGAAGGAACAATGGGCCGAACTTGTGTCTGTGCCATTTTAAGAAATTTAGATAGAGTACAAGCAATAATGGCAAGCCATGAAGGTATGATTATTGAGAAAAGATTACTAAACTTGGAAGGCCTGTAGAAAGGGATATGTGAAAAAGAATGGTTAAAAAAAATTTCACAAAGTTGAAGTCAAGAACAGATAAGGTGATTACACGCAGAAAGCAAATGTAGACCGCACTTTTCAAAGGTATGGAGAAAAGAGAAATTTCAAATCTTCAAACTGCAGGGAAATACAAAATAGTCCCCAAATACCTATGTAAATTTTTATTTCAAAAGAAAACCAAAGTTAATTATTTCAACATAAAATACTTTAAATATAATGGTGCTGCCTCATCTAGAACATTTAAGAGCCCACTAGAAATACAAAATCACTGTACATGTCCTCCTTATCTGTGGGTTCCAAATACATAGATTAAACCAACCATCGATAAAAAATAATCAGGAAAAAAACCGCCTGTATTGAACATGTACAGACTTTTTTCTCATCATCATTTCTTAATACAGAACAAGTATTTACACTGTATTAGATATTATGCAATCTAGAGAAGACTGAACAATAAAATGTGCATAGATTACAAAGTCTACACCATTTTATACAAGGGACTTCAGCATTCTTAGATTCTGGTGCCTACAGGAGGTCCTGGAAACAATCCCCTAAAGAGACAGATTTTTAGCAATGTACGGTCAAACACACTTGCAAGACAGAGAAAAAAACAACAGCATCAATGACCTGGAATTTTACGACTGTTTTAGTCAGATAAATAATTCATTAGTAACCAGGACAATAGAAAATATCAAAAAAAATTAAAATACATAAAAGCCAATTTTTATAAAACAGATTTTTCAATTCTCACTATAACTATGTTCTTTCCAAAGCATAAGCTAGTAAAAAAAAGACACCGCCAACTGGAAACCTAAGTTGGCCCCCGTGGAGAATGAGTGATGTGTCTTTTCAACAAAAGCAAACAGGAAACATTCATGTGTTCCACTTTATGGACTGTCAAACCTAACGCAAGCTTGAATTCAGGAAAGTTATTATTTTACCAAAAGTCCACATTAAATAGGGACTGCTGTACAAAAACACCTTTCTTTTTTTTTTAACCTAGAAGTTACATTCCTATCACCTATAATGAGTTTTGTGAAATCCACAACTCTATCATCAGCTTGTAAACATACAACTTATTTATTGGTTTATCATTACCAGATTATTTTTAAAAAAAAAGCACCTATGACAACACTACACAGGCCCAGACTCAAATCAGCACAAATATTAAGTACTTCAACTGCTCTACAATTTCCCAAAGTCTATCTTGACTCTCTTCTGAAGCAGCAACTAATATCACGTCAAATCACGAGTGGGGTCCTCAGGCCATAAAAGTTCAACTCAACTTCAGAGTAGTGCCCTCCAACAGACCCTTCTACAATGATGTAAATGTCCTTAGGTATCTGCTGTCTAATACAGTAGCCATCAGCTGCCTATGACTACATACATTTAGATTAAGTAAAATTTAACATTCAGTTCCTCAGTCACAGCAGCCACATTTCAGGTGCTAAATAGCTACATGTGGCACCTGTTAAGATAGAGCAGGTCTACAGCAAAAATTTCTCCAAGACCTATGGTTCTTCAGTGGTGCTTCAAAGGCTTCCTAGGGTTGAGGTTGAAAGCAAAACTCATCAGGCAGGACTTCAACTGCTTACTCGTCTTTCCACAAAACAGCTTTACTCTTTGTATCTATTTTACATTTTGAGATTCTGCATATTTCTCTCTAAAGGCTTTCTAGTTGCTGCTTTGTATACTGGTGTGCATATGTTTTAAGTCTGACTACTACTGGTTTAGAGTAGAAATGGCCAATGTACAAACCTCAGGCCAAAGCTGGACCCTCTTGATAACCAAAACATTTTTTAAAAGAAAAGCTTAATTTATCAGTTAACATGAACTACAACATAACTATCTGTCTATTAAGAATTTTAGGCTGAACGCGGTGGCTCACGCCTGTAATCCCAGCACTTTGGGAGCCCAAGGCAGGCAGATCACCTGAGGTCAGGAGTTCAAGACCAGCCTGACCACAAAGTGAAACTCCATCTCTACCAAAAATACAAAATTAGCCACATGTGGTGGCACATGCCTGTAATCCCAGCAACCTGGGAGGCTGAGTAGAAGAATCACTTGAACCTGGGAGGCAGAGGTTGCAGTGAGCAGAGATCGTGCCACTGTACTCCAGCCTAGGCCTAAGAGTAAAACTCCATCTCAAAAAAAAATTTTTTTAAGTTGATCTAAATAAGGAAAATTTGCATTCACTGCCACAGATAAAGTATCTCTAGTCAACAAAAAAGTTTCAATAGTTCATTCAAGTCAAAGGAGAAGGCTCATGGGCCCAGCTTCCCTTGCATCCTTTATAAGGAGTTTATACAGGGGACTCTGCAAAAAAGATTTGCCACTCCACATTCTTTTTTTTTTTTTTTTGAGATGGAGCTTCACTCTGTTGCCCAGGCTGGAGTGCAGTGGTGGGATCTTAGCTCACTGCAACCTCGTCCTTGCAGGTTCACCCAATTCTCCTATCTCTGCCTCCCAAGTAGCTGGGACTACAGGCGGTCATCGCCGCCGCCACCACCACACCCGGCTAACTGTTGCATTTTTAGTAGAGACAGTGTTTCACCATGTTGACCAGGCTGGTCTAAACTCCTGACCTCAAGTGATCTGCCCACCTTGGCCTCCCCAAGTGCTGAGATTACAGGCTTGAGCCACTGTGTCCAGCCTCACCACCCCACATTCTGAAATGAAAGAGGTGATTAAGATGGAACATTTCCTCGATATTTACAAGACCTTAACCATGTTCTCTTTATAGGATTTCTGGAAGTAGCTGAAGCAGCATATGAAAATGTAGTTTAAGTACAGGCAAACTATAATATCAACTATACAGATTTACTACGCTACTTCCTCAGATAGTTTTTTTTTTTTTACTTAAGAGACTAAAAGTAATGAACAGACAGACTACCAGTGGTTCACCAAAGATTACTCTTTCTTATTAACTGAATACATTAAATCTGAAACTACATCCCCCTTCCCCACAGAATGAAGGTATGGCACTGTAGATTATTCAAGGAAATGCAGATTTTTACATGTAAGGTAGACACGTGCACTAAACAAGGAACTAAAATCTATCCTAGCTTTCCACTGCTCTACAGCCTTCAGGCCAATGTAAAACCAGATTTTGAAAAAGAAAAGAGCTACCTAGGAGAATTAGTGACAATTTCACAGTAAATTCACAAATTCACAAATTTTGAATCATGTTAGAATTTCTGTTTTCTTAAGAGTACAAACCTAAATACATCAAGCACCTGTCCTATCAATGCGCTTCAGCTACAAATAATAGAAACCCACTGAGCCAAGGAGAACCACTCACACTGTACAATGTAAGGCAAGCACAGAAAAAACAGAATCACCCTAAAATTTCTGGCTACCTAATCAAACTAAAGGCAGTGTCTAAATCCACCTGGCTTGGAAAAATTACATTCTCTCTACATGAAACTGCTGAACTGTAGCTGAGAGTTCTCTTTGAGATGTAAATTTAGAATAAACACTGAATTATGTCCTACCTGAATACATCACAACTACACCAACCTGAAAAAAAAAAGGTCGAAATTGATCAATAACAAGCAATAGGCCTCTAACTATGCATTTTTAAACCAAAAAGGCTAGATTACTTTTGTACTGATAAAAAAAAAAAAAATCCAATTTTTAAAAATAGCCTAGGCAACATATTACAAAGTCACCAATAATTATCTGATAATACAGATGGTTTAAAAAGTAAACCTGAGGTAAGGTTAGAAGAAAGGGGATCAAACAAAGTATCAATGCCAATACTGGGCAGAAGTCACATTACAAGAGTCAAGAAACCCTCAACAGAGAGATCAGCCAACTATCCTCTCTTGCTTTGTCCCAGAAATCTCCAGCATACTCTATCACAAAGCACAGTGAAAAGCATACACTATTCTCAAAGCACTAGTGAAATTTTGTATGATACTCCTGCAGACTGACAAAAAAATTACTTACTTCGAAGAAAGGGGAGGCATAGGGTGCTACCACACTGAGACAGCCTTCCTTTACTGCTGGCTACCCTTTCAGCTTGGAATCTGAATGGCTGTTTGAATGGCAAAACAAATAAAAAACATCTTGGTCATAACAGGTACTGTGGATCTTTCATGAAATAAGCCATAAGCCATAGCACAATCTTCTACCCCTTTAAGAACATTTGTTAATCATCCTGAGTGACAATCTAAAGTATATTATGTAGATTACTGCACTCTTAAAAAGATTTTGCCAAACATGATTTAAGCTAATTGATGAACATTCATTACTATGGTTTCAGGTCTGGTCCTGCACAGAATGGCCCCAGACATGCTAGCCAGGCTGACTATTTTTGTGTCTTGTAGATTATCTCTATTATCCTCACCAGGCTGTTACCTGTTTTTTCTTACAATAGACACTAAGCTAACATCCTACTATCCAGCCCCCACCACACCCCCTTTAAACCTCCCACAGTACCCATAATCTACTTGTTTCTAATCTAGTGCAGGTTTAGAAGCCGATAACTTTGCTTGTTAGAAACACTTTAAATAAATGCCAATACATTCTTATTAGGGGTCTCCAAGGCTCTCCTAAGCTTTAAGCTGCAGACTGGAACAATTTGGCTATCCCAGGCCTTTGCTGTTCATTGCCTGCTGCTGGAATAAATTTTAATAGGTCAATAACAACAGTGTAGGCAAATCATTTGGATTAGAACAAGTAACAAACCCACAACTACAAGAGAGGAAAAGATCATTTGGGGGGACCCTTATATATCTTCAGGTAATGTTCTAGGTACTTTAATTGTGATCATTTATTAAGAGGAAGAGGTTATTACTTCCATTTTCTGTCAGAAAACCAAGAGTCAAGGATTAAGTAGTAAATTGCCCAATACTGTAACTGAGAAACAAAGTATTAGCCTAGGGGCTCTCTGATTCCAAAACCCAAGGCCTTTGCACTACATGAGATTGCTGTCCAATTCTGGTTCTCAGTATAACTAATTGTTTTTACAGTTTATTCCTAATCCCTTCACTGGAACCTGATTCATTCAAGTCTCCCTTCTTGCCTTAACCAGTTTCTGTAACTAAAGGGCAATAAGTAATCAAATTAAGGCCAAATGAAGCTTAGCTCTACAAGTGTACATCTGTTCAGCAATAAACACGTTTCTGAAAGACTGGCCATATCTTGTTTACACAGATTGTGCAAAACTGGTACCAATTCCCCCCAAAATACACCAATTGTTCCGAGTGACACTGAGTTAACACTTCACATCTTCCCCAGTGCTGTCCCCACTACATGTGATAGGAGGCATGGCAAGCACACTTGAGGAATGGCTCAGTAACACATGCTCCCTCAATTTGTACACTAACAATTTTCTTACTCTGAACACTGGAGAATCGGGCAATGGACATGACTTTCCACTTTTCTAATTCCATTAAGGAAAAGGGGTGTACTTTCTTGCTGATACTTTATTGCCTAGACCAAAGCCCAACTCACAGAAAAAGCTGTTTGATGAATAAATGCCACTTGGTCAATACAAGTTATTTGTTGAATAAATGCATACCTCTCCTAAATTGGCTTGGAATTCTTTACATTCACATTTTCTGACACACTTTTGCAAAACTTAGTGGAAAACATCTTCCCTCTTACAGAAACTAAGGGCCTAAAAATAGCTGTTCTATACACATCAAAAGACTAGGAATCTTAAAAGACATGAATCCCTTCACCCTCTAAAAATGACTCTTGTCCCAAGAATATGAAATCTCCATTTGCAAAATGTAAAAATTCAATAGGTCTTTGGCCAGCAGTTTATGCAGCTAAACTGAGGTTTTCCATTCACATATATTCCCCTAAATGTGAAGTAACAAGATTACAGCAACATGATTCTAATATTTATTACGTAAAAATGAAAAGGGGACAACCTCTTGCCATCTTGAAGTAGAACAGAAATAACCTTTGTTCCTATTAAAGAGAAACTCTGTTGAAATACACAAAACCATCGCCTATATTCCTACATAAGAGTTAAAAACACATACCAAGCCTGATAAGCCACAAACAACAGGAAATTACCCTGCACAGTTTCTTAAAAGACTATTATTTCATGAAGCTTACCGACTATGTGGAGACATGACCACTTATGACTAAGTACACGTAGGTTACAACCTTGAAACACCAAACTTTTGTTGAACATCTTCAACGCTTTAGCCGCACTTTAGAAGGTGTGGCAAAGTATAAAAAGCAAGCTGTAAGAGCAATTTCTTACTAAAACCCCAAAATGAACGTTTCCAATCACATTCCATTAATTAAACCTGGCCAGTGAACTGACTTGAACTCAATTAAATCCAGTTAATATTTATAGTAAGTGTATAAGTGGGTACTCGGTTTAGAAATGCCCAAGGTGTGAACTATTTATATTTACTACCACACCCAAGTTTACCGCAAAGGCTAAGAAACTTTAAAAATTAAAGTATTACTTTTGAATTTAATATATACGTTTGCTAAATGACCTTTTGGCAGACGAAATTCTTTAAATATCTTGTGTGGGTTTTCTGAAGGCAAATTTTTAAAAAACCGTCAAACTATGATACATTTATGAAGCCCATTTTAAATTCCTTCTCACATCTCTGCCGCATTTGCTTCACTAATTCATGTATTAAAAAATGTTGAAACTCCATTTAACTATTTGACTAAGTTCAATGTAAGATGAAAACTTTTTGAAAGGGGGTTAAAATAGAAGAGCAAATTTTCAGCATAAGAGCAAATTTATTATTAGGCGCAAGAAAAACATCCTATCAGTGATTCATTCATACGAACCTATCAGGTTCAATTCATATGAAGTCAGAAAAGAGAAAAGGAATTTTGGAAATTCATTCACATTTCAAGGACCATTTGCAAAAAGGTGAAACTACTTCCAAGTTATTTATTTATTAACAATTATTTTACACATATCTTTTAAAAATTTTCACACACCAAAATTTAAGAGTATCAGCTGTGTGCGTGTCACACACACAAGCCATGGAAAACTCGAGACTACTATTGTTAACAAAGGTTATCAGACCAAAAAAAAACTATAACAAACAAGACAGAACTAATGGAAAATGCTGCTTGCAAATTCGTTTCACCTGGAGTTTTTTGTTTTTTGTTTTTTTAAGGTATGGTTGACACTACACTGGTGCTGTTTTGCTTTTAAAGGGTCAAGAGGAAGGAGTAACAAATCAACCCAGGTATTCTCTTTCTGTTTAGGATCAAAAGGAAATCATAAGGGTAAGTAAAAGACAAAAGTACTTGAACCAAGGACAGTATCCCCTAAGAGAACAAAATAAGTTGCAATTTTGACAACCAAATTTGAAATACGTGAAATCACTTAGAGGGCTTTCCAAAGGCGTGTGATAAAAACTAATAGGCTCCACCCGCAGAACAACTTTCACAAATGAGTGAAGGATGATCACAGAGTATCAGCTGTGTTCGTGTTTGTGAGTATACACAAGCCATGGAAAACCCGAGACTACTATGGTTAACAAAGGTTACCGGACCAAAAAAAAAAAAAAGTGGAAGCAAAGTATTACGCGCCCCTAACACAGCTTCCCCACAACTCCTGAAACAAGAGCTCTGGCTCTTCGGCTTTAAAAATCAAAACCACAAACTATGGAGCGTGAGAGCCGCGAGGGGAAGGGACGCAGGCATCCTCCGCCCCCGCCAGGCTGGGCGGCAGCACTGACCGCCAAGCCCCGTCCCTCCCGGGTTCTCCGGCCCCCAACCCGCACCACCGGGCCCGCGAACCCACAGCCCCCGAACTCGCCACACCCCAGCCCCCACCAGCCGCGGCCATGTGACACGGCCCATCACCCCAAGCCGCGGCCGCACACAAACACACCCCTATCCCGAGGCCCGCGGGCGCCGAGGCTTTACCTGCACAGAGGCACCAGGTCCCGCCCCGTCAGATCCGGGGGGTCCAGGACCTTTTGTTCCTTCCTCTTCCGATGGGATGGAGGGGGCTGGGAGGGGAAGAGGGGAATGGGCGATTGGAGGCGGAACTGAAAACACTCCCCGCCGCCGTCTTCCCGCCCCGCCCCCAGGCCCGGGCCCGGCCAGCCACCCCGGCGCGCGCGAGGGGAGGGGAGAGGTGGGGGCCTGGCCGCCGCCCGCGGGGAAGGAGGGGGTGAAGACGCGGGCGCCCGCGCCGCCCCTCCTCCCCTCAGGCGCGCGCCCGCAGCCCTCCCCGCCGCCCGCACGGCCGCGCCCTCCCCCGCCGCCCCACCTCCGCTTCCGCCCTCGGCCGCCGACCGCCGGCCGCCGCGCACCCACCTCCCGGCGGCTGGCGGGCTGCTGGCTGGCTAGCTGCTCCTCCGCCGCCGCGGCCGCGCGGGTAGACCCGCCTGCCACCCCGGGCCGCGGGCCCCGCCGATTCGCCGGCGCAGCCCCGGGGCTGGCACCCTGCCTCCCGCTGATTGGCGCCTCCAGCCGCCCGTTAGGGCGCGAGGCACGCTGGCCAAGCGTCGCGCGGGGCGTGTACGGAAGACGGAGGGAGCGGAGGAGGAAAGGAACGAGGCCGAGCGCCGCGGGAAGGGCCAGGGGGCGAGCGGGGCGCGGGGAGTCGCCGGCCACCGCCTCCCCACCTCCCTTTGCCTACGGCCCGCCCCGCCTCCCGGCCGGACCGGCGGCGCCCGCAGCCAATCAGCACGCGGGGAGCTCGGGGTGTGAGCCGCGCGTCGGGGGCCTCGAATCGGAAGGGAGACGTCGCTTGCTGATTGGTCCCGCCTCCCCCGTCTAGCGTGAGGCGAGGCGGGGCGCGGCCGGGCGGGGCGGGACGCCAGCGGTTTCGCTTGAGTTGGGCTTCGGCGCGCTCCCATCTGGGCTCGCGGGTGGGGAGGGAGAGGCCCGTCCCTTGTCGCGCTAGAAAACGATCCCCGGCAACTGCCGGGTCCCTCGCCAGCGCCGTGGGGTGGGTCCTGTGGGGGCCTGCCGCCTCGTCCACGGTCCGTCGTGAGGCCGGGGCAGACACGTGCTCATGCCACGGGGAGGACTCGGGCAGCCCGGAGGACGCGCCCGGGAGAGAGGGGTTCTGGAGAAGCCGGGTGCGCCCTATGCAAATGAGTGGGCGGGGCCCTCGTGCTGCAGACGAGGGCGAGTTCGCAATGTAAATAAGCCCGGAGCTGGGGTCTTTCAGGAACACTTAGGCCTGGGCAGGGGATGCCAGGTATAAGAGTTTAACCTGAACCTTGGTTCCTTCTTCAGCAAGGATGATAGCAATAATGCATGTCCGGAAGGGTCTTTGTGAAGTCTAAAAGAAACGCCTGTCACGATGCCCCTTAATGGTTGGGCTATCTTCCCTTCCCCTTTTCTCCACTGTTGGGCCATTAGGCCCGGGTCTGCACATCTGGCCTACAGGAGGCAGCAGGCCCTACACTTACGACTGCCCAGGGCATAACCGCACCCAGGGGAAAGCTTGTTGCTTTTACCCTTAGGAACACCCAAGCCTCTGGTGACAAAATATTGATCCCAACTAATGACATCAAGTATTTACTATGCACCCACTGTGACACAGGCAGGGAGCATCGTAGAACTAAAGTTGAAAAGAAATAGGTCTCACACAGGTGCCAAAGACTAGAACTCAGTTTTCTTGGCTGCCTGTTCAGAAACTGGATTACTTTATAGATTCAGTTGGGGACTTGGGATAAACAAGCTGGAAAAAAGCACTAGCAATACAAATCAGTAATCAGGAAGTACCAATGAGCACTTCAAACAGTAAGAGTTTTTAAAGTATAATCTTTCTTAAAAATGAAGGTGTCCCAGAGGAGGGTGCCTTCAGATGGATCTTAAGAGTGATGTGGCCATCCCCTGAGTCATACACGTTTTCCAGATGTCCTTTCAAAATCTCTGTCCTTTCTACCATCTCCTCACACACGGAGGAACTTTTCTCAAGCAAAAGTTGCGAGGAAGAGCGCGAACCCAGGAATCAGCTACAATCACATTGTAGCTTTGAGTACGGCTCTGTTCCATAGCTAATCTTTGGCAAATGGAACTCACCTGCAGCCATATCTACTTAAATATAGTTGTGTGATGGTTAAATAATAATATGAAAGTAAATAGCATAGGACTTTGAAGTTCAGGGAAAGTCTGTGATCATTAACTTCTCTTCTGTTGCATGCAAACATTTATGCTAAGACAAAGCTACTCAGCAGAAATTCTTCCTCCAGATACTTCCTTCCAGGGTGGTTTCTTCCATTGTTTAGAGGCAGCTCTACTAACCCCTTAATAAAAAAGGTTTGTGAAGGAAACCCAGGAAGCTAATTGGTGAAGCTGTCCCACCTCCTCTGCCTTGTTTACTCTTTCCAGAGCCCCTAGGGAGGATGGTCTAGGGCAAAGGCTGTTCAACTTAAAAGTAGGAAGGCTGTTTCTGGTTTTGGGTCTGTCTTCCTGCTAATGCAAGTCAACAGTTATAATATGAAGTAGCATGTTAAAAGCTGCCCTGGTCACACCAGTATTCTTTCCTGTGTGAACAGGGTGTGGATTTGGGTGTCCACCTGAATAGTAGGAATAGAAACAAAAGCAGGCCTAGCTGGGATTCCAGAAGAGTGTTCTCCCAGTGTGGGAGTTAGGTACTTTGAGGTTACATTAATTGAGTGGGTAGTATGCCTGAGGTCTAAGTTAGACCATTTCTCCAAGTCTCAGACCTTAGGTCCAGAACTCTTTCATTTAGGAAACCTTCCAGGATGTCTATAATTGAGGAAGAGGGAGGAGGGACAATCTGGCTACCAATGCAATCCCCAAGGGGCTTAGAAATGGGAGCGTGCCTACTGTCCCCTCTGCTAGAAATGCACATAAACCAAAGTGGGTCAAGACAGAAACTGAAGGCACATAGAGCAGGGATTGCCATGGCAACAAACAGCTTGGAAATCCACTAGGGTACCTCAAGATCTATCAGTAGGTCCCTATTGTATAAATTAGATTGAGTGAGTCTCATTTTTATATGGATAGAGACCAAGTTTAACCCTTCATTACACATGACACAGCAAAATCAATTAAATCTAAATCAATTCAGAATCCAATTCAAAAGTGGTTAAGTGCACTAGAGACACATAAAAATGATAATGGTGGTTGCTTCTGGAAAGAGCCTGAGGGTCGTAAGTGGAAAACTTAAATTTCATCATTATTTCTTCTGTAGTTTGATGTTTTTAAAAATGTGATTTTTCAAAAAACAACTCATATTCTATCTCCACTCTGGTAAATCTTTAAAGCCCTTTCTGGCTTCCCCAGCCTAACACTGCATCACTCATATATGAATTTTCTCTCTTATAACTACAATGATATACATACCATTACTTTATTTTGATTTATGTCTTGAGCAGTTTTTTTTAGCGTCTCCTGTGTATACAAACTGTCTCTCTATCTAGAATGTAAATCCCTGAAGGACAAGGACAACTTACTCTCAGTTGTCTTCCCTGACCCTTACCAAAGCACTAAGTAATTGAAAAAAGGTAAAATACAGCGTTTGTATAAAAGGAAAACATGTGTCACAGGTCTGCAAATGTTCTACACAGCTTTGCACCCATTCTTCCTGTTTATAGTGGCCCTCCATACAACTGTTGGGTCTCTTTCCAACATCCAAGCTACACATTTGCTCATCTTAGTGCAATTAAATTGTAGCAAGTATTACTACATCTTAAGGAAAGATCCAGTTATTTGCAGCTGAAAGGACACTGATTAAATGAGATCTTCTAAGTAAAAATTGTAAAGAACAAATCTGTGGGGTTACTTTTATTGTAAATGATAAGGAATCCAACACCGGCTAGATTTTTATATCGATACAATGAAATTTCAGGTTCCAAATGAATTTATGTTCCAGATATGAACATATGCACCCCCCCACACACACACACACAATCATTATTCATGTTAGTTTTTAGTATTTCACGTCTGATAGGAAGTGCAGGAGACAGGAATAAGGCATATATTACAAAAAAAAAAAAAAAAACCTTCAAATTTAACAAGTGTTCATGCATCTACCATAGAAGCATTGGTTGATCATACTGGAAAATTCTCACTCTTTGGCCAAAGTCATTTGAGAAAATAAGACAAGTAGGATTTTTTATAATTAGAAAGAGATTAAGAGAGAAGTTGGCTCTGATAGAAACATATATGCAAAACAAATTATATTTCTTATTCTCCAGGCATCTTGTAGTTCTCCTCTATACACTTAAATGGATAATTATTTAGACCATTGGATAACCCAATGATTGTTCAAATATTACTTGGAAAATTACAATACAATTCCAATGCAATGAGCTCTCCCTTAAAGGCATTTAAATATCTGAGATCTACATATTTTGGAAGAAGAAGAACAGTGGCCAGTGTCTAAACCCTGAAAGAACAATATACAAATTGTTTAAAATTCTGTTGTGAGGGGAGATTATTTGGTAGTCATATGCCAACAATAGGGCCTTATGCCTTCATTATAATTGTCTGTGGGTGACAATATTGACTAAGCCAGGCTGCTGCTAGGCAGGATAAGTGTGTGAAGGTATAATACTCTTGGAAAATTTCAAGCATATTAGCATAATTGCTCTGATGAAGACTGAAGAGCTTACCTAGCTGACTAGAGTAGACAATAGATGCATAAGCAGTGTCCTAATTATTGAATTAATGAGTCCCAATTGTTTGTCCTTACTGCAAACAGTCCTTGCTATGAAACAGACATTTTGCTGAAGGAGTCTGACAATTGTGTTAGCTGACAAGTGGCCAGAATGTAATTAATGGTGGGAGAGAGACAATTACTACTGGGTCTTAAAGACTTCACTGGTGAGTTTCAAGGTTAAATTATATAGCTATATAGAGGTTTTATATCAACTCCTCCTTGCCTTTGTAAAATCATGGAGCCCGATTCAGTGCTCTTATTTTGCAGTTGAGGAAACTGAGGCCCAGGCTTCCTTCTCCAAAGTCCTGTGACCACTTAGTGCCAGCGGTTGTGCACTTAGTATCTGCCTTTTCTGCTCTGGCACTGCCCACACTCTTCTTCCTGTTCCTGATCTGCATGCACATCCATGCTGCAAAAAGACACTTCTGAACTCAGAGCTCTACAAAACTCCAAGTTCCCATTACTTTTTATGCATATGTCCTCACCAACTATTTCATGGTGAAAATAGAGGCAAATTTCCTACCCATGCCTAAACCCCCAATGATGGGCAGGTATATCTGTCTCCAGACCTACTCTTCCAGCCATTTTTTTCAAAAGCCTTGCCTCTCCCTCTGGAGAGGCTTTTTCCTCCACTTACTCTCTGTTCCTTTGACCACCTGTCTAGATTAGCACCCCCTCCCAACATACATGTGTCACACTCTATCACATCACCTTTAAATTTTTTTCTTTAAAAACTTTTATCATTAGGTAGAATCATCATATCCACTTATTCTGTACTGAATTATCACTTGTCACCCCTTAACACTTAATGTAAGCTCTAAAACAGCAGGAAACATGTCTGTTTTGTTCACCATAGTATCCCTAATTCAAGCATCCATGGAGGCACTCAATAAGTATTTTTGAATGGATGAATAATTTTCACTCAAGTTAACTCAAACTCAGCTTATCCAAATGGAACTGATCATCTCCTTCTGTTTTCCTATCTGGTTATGTCTTAGCCCAGTTCCCTAGAAAACAAACCCTGATGCAAGGATTAAGAGTTGATGCTTTTTTTAGGAAGCATAATCCCAGGGCAGCAATATGAGAAAAAAGACAAGAAAACATGAGGAACAAGGTACAGCAGTGCATTACTGTGCTAAATACTACTCCATGAAAATCCTTAAAGAAATACAGCCTGTCTCTTGGGCAGGTGCAGCCCCTTAGCCATACGGGACATCTCCAGACAGGCAGTATGGAGAAATCACACCATGAAACAATGTGAAGAAGGAAGGAATTTTATCCCTGTGTCTCCTATCTCCTGTTGGTCATCACTTGTCCCTCAGGGAGTTAAAATTCCCTCACTTCCCAGTTGTGTTACCCATTTTCTTTGTCAGTTGCTCAGAAAGCCAGGTCCAATCCCTGGAGTTCAGAAGTGGTGGGAGGAAACTGTGGGTATGTGGCTGGTTGGCCTCAGGCAATTAAACCACAGGGACTTAACCTAAGTCTCTAGTGGTAGCAGCTGAAACAGAGGAAGAGGTCAAGGGTCCCAGAGATGGTAAGGCCCAGAAAATCTGAGAAGATATGTAAATGAGGACTGACATAAAGTAATCATTACTACAGCAAAGGTAAGACCAGGTTTATTTTATCCACTTCATTATACACAGCACCTACCACATTATGTGCTAATTAAACTTTCGTTGAATAAATGCCTGCATAAATGACACTGCCACCTGCCAGGCCTACTTAAACAGAAACCTTGGAGTCATCCATGGTCTTCCTTCTTTCTTAATTCCTATGTAGCAAAACAAAGGCAAAATTTCCATTGGTTTTGCCTCCTTAATATATCTCAGAACCAATGCCTCATCTCCAAGGTCACTGCCTTGGTTCAGACTTCATTGTCTTTCATTGGAATTATTGCTCTAGTTCCCCAGCTGGTCTTGTCTCTAGTCTTGCTCCCTTCCAATTCATCCTTCTTCCTGCTGCCAGAATTTTTTTAAATAGTATATTTTCTAAATAGAAATCTGACATCACTACCTTGATTAATAGTGTCCTTCCTATGTTTTTTCCAGAATAAAATCAAGACTATTTAGCATAACCTAAAAGACCTTTCATGATCCATCCCCGGCCAGTCTCTGTAGCATCACATCTTGACACTTCCCCACCTTGCTCCCTTTTCCCCAGCCAGACTGAACTCCTGACAATTTTTCTAATCACCGTGTTCTCTCATTCCACAGTACCTATGCTGTGCTCTTTGTTCTGCTTGAAAGCACTTGCCCTATGGTGCCTGATCAACCCCTACTCATCCTTCAAAGCTCTGTATAGAGCTTCAGTAGCCTCATTCATCCGTTGATCTCTATCCATACATACGCAGACACACACACACACACACACACAGTGTTCATTGTAACAGCCAGAGTTCTTAGTTGCAAGCAACAGAGGAAACTGATGTTGGCTGACTTAAGGAAAAAGAGAATTTAGTAAAAGGATATTGGCTGACACAATTGCTGGGAAGGCTGCAGAAACAGACTTAGACAAGCGGGAACAAGGAAGGCTGGCCAGCAGCCAGGAACACAGCCAAGACACAGGACAGCATACTGGGGGAAAGAGGAAACCATCACCACCATTCCACACAGGATACCACAGCTTTCACTGCCACTGAGCACTACCCACCATTTGCTACCCACCACTCTCAGTATCAGCACTGTTGCTCCTGGCAACCAGATGTCACTGTAGTGCCTGTTACTGCCGCCAGAATTGTTTCTTTACCACCTGTATTTTGTATTACTAGAGCCCTGTCTTTGAAGCCCGGGGCAGATCCATTAGGTCAACCAAACTTAGCCTATGTTGCATGCTCTACTTGCAGGCAGGGTTGAGAAAGTAAGGAGCTGACATATTGGGAGCCTTCTATATTTGGGATTTGCTTCTCTCCAGTAATCCTTAGAGAATTATCTAAACAAAAGAAAGGGGGCCAGGTTCTGGGGAGCCCCTAAATGACAAATGTCAACCGTGTTCTCAACATTGCTCAACAAATAAATTGTGCATCTACCTGTGCCAGGTTGTCTTTGAGGCACTCAAGATACGAAAATGAATAAAGTGACAACTTCATACCCGCTAAGATGGCTATGATCAAAAAGACAGAAAATAGCAAGTGTTCCTAAGGATGTGGAGTGACAATGTAAAATGGTACAGTCCTTCTGAAAAACAATCTGGTAATATTAATACCTCCAAAGATTAAACAGAGTAACCATATGATCCAGCAATTCCACTTCTAGGTATACACCCAAGGGAAATAGCAACATATGTCCACCCAAAAGTCTTTACACAAATGTTCATGGCATTCATAAGACCATAAAGTAGAAATATCCCAAATACCCGCCAACTGATGAATGATAAACAAAATGTGGCACTTCTATACAATGGAATATCATTCGGCCATGAAAAATGATGAAGTATTGAGACCTGCTACCATACGGATGAATATTGAAACTTGAACCATTATGCTAAGTGAAAGAAGACAGTAGCAAAGGTCACATTGTGTGTCGTTTCATTATATGTAACATCCAGAATAAGCAAATCTGTGGAGATAGAAAATGGATTTGTGTTTGGCAAGGTAGAGTGGAGCTGGGGTGGGAAGGGGAGTGACAGCTCGTGAGCACAGGATTTCTTTCTGTGGTAATGAAAATGCTGTAAAATTAGATTGCAGTGATGATTGTATAGTTCTGTGAACATACTAAAAACCACTGGATCATATACTTTAAATGAGTGAATTGTATGCTATGTGAGTGATGTCTTAATAAAGCTGTTTATAAAAAATGAATACAGGGCCGAGAACAGTGGCTCACGCCTATAATCCCAGCACTTTGGGAGACTGAGGTGGGTGGATCACGAGGTCAAGATTCAAGACCAGCCTGGTCAAGATGGTGAAACCCCATCTCTACTAAAAATACAAAAATTAGCTGGGTATGGTGGTAGGTTCCTATAATCCCGGTTACTTGGGAGGCTGAAACAGAGAATTGCTTGACCCCGAGAGGCAGAAGTTACAGTGAGCAGAGATCGTGCCACTGCACTCCAGGCTAGGCAACAGAGCAAGACTCGATCTCAAAATAAAATAAAATATGAATACAATAAAAATTCCTCAAGGTGCTGATGTTCTTGTAGGACAGCAGACTTAATAAGGTGACTGCAGTGGCCACTGGTTATGCCTGTAATCCCAGAGCTTTGGGAGGCCTGAAAGGATCACTTGAGGCCAGGAGTTCAAGAACAACCTAGACAACATAGTGGGACCCTGTCTCTACAAAAACTATATTTTAAAAAAGAGTTAACAAGGAAACAATATGACTTTAAGTTGTGGCAAGTCTTTCCCTCACACCTATTCCTTTCTTCACACCTCAAGACAGAAGACGTACTTTGCTCTTTGCCAGAGTACTTAATTACTATCTTTTTAAATTGTTTTTCTCAGAACAGTATGATCCTTGAGGTAGGAATCTGTGTGTCTTTGAACTATGGGTCACCAGGGCCAGCTGCAGTGCCTGGCACACAGTAGGCTTAATAGTTGTTTGTTGAATGGTGAATAAATGAGAGAGCCAAAACTGGAACCTGGGTGTCCCAAGAGCTAGAACAGATTCCTTCCAACTGCACTTGACAATATTGATGCCAGAAACGAATGCTTTCCAAATCTGACAGCTAGCCAGAGAGACTTCTACACCACAGTGGCGTTTTCTACAAGCTGTCAGTTTCCAGGTATATGTTTACGTTTTACACTGTAAACGTAATTTTGCTGTTTCCCTTAGTTATGCTGTGTCCTTCTAATAATCTTTTTACTCACCTCATTTATAGCTCTTTTTCTTGCATTCATCATACAGCACCAGCATTGCTGTCATCTTTAGCATCCTGTAATCTCGACTTCTCACCCACTTGGCTGGTCAACACTGAGTTGGGGGCTTTCTGGCCTGTGTGCACAGGGTTTCAAAGGCCCAGATTATTTAGAGATTTGGTTTTTCTCTTACCAAGAAGTACAAAGAAGAACTATATCAGCAACGATTACGTCGAAAGTTTTTTTTTTCATGGCCTCCTGAGATTTAACTTTGCAACAAATATTCTGTACTACTTTTAAAAATTAGCTTTATTGGCCAGGTATGGTGGCTCACATCTGTAATCCCAGCACTTTGGGAGGCCAAAGCGAGTGGATTACCTGAGGTGTGGAATTCAAGACCAGCCTGGTCAACATGGTAAAACCCCATCTCTTCTAAAAATGTAAAAATTAACCAGGCATGGTGACGGGTGCCTGTAGTCTCAGCTACTCAGGAGGCTGAGGCAGGAGAATTGCTTGAACTTGGGAGGCAAAGGTGGCATGAACCGAGACCATGCCACTGCACTCCAGCCTGGGTGACAAGAGTGAGACTCCATCTCAAAAAAAAAAAAATCAGCTTTCTTGAGATATAATCCATATACCATAAGATTCAACCAGTTAAACTGTACAGTTCAATGGCTTTTGGTATACACAGAGCTATGCAACCATCACCACAATCTAATTTTATAACATTTTCATCACTCCAAAAATAAACCCCATAGTGATAGCATTCACCCTCACTCTTCTCTCCCCGACTCTCAACCCTAGCCAACTACTAATCTACTTTTTTATATTTATAGATTTACCTATTCTGAATGTTCATATAAATGGAATCATATAGTATGTGGTGTGTTTTTTTTGTGACTGGCTTCAGTCACTAAGCATGTTTTCAAGGTCCAGCTATGTTAGAACACGTATCGGTATTTCATTTCTTTATTTTATTATAGCTGAATAATATTCTATGATATGGATATACCATTCATCATCAGTGAATGGGCAGTTGGTTGTTTCCATTTTTTTTGTCTCTTAGGAGTAATGCTGCTAACATTCACGTTTCTCCACTACTTTTTAAACCATAACTTGGTTTCAAAATTTCTTCCACCCCTCTGATGCTCTTGTCTCTGAGTAGGCTCTCCAGTAATTTATAAGGTTCTTCTAGGCTTTTTATAATTGATTATTAATAGTTATTGAAGGCCTAAGGTTTACCTGGCAAAGATTCACCCTTTCTGTTATTGTAATTATTACCAATATAGAAAATATTTCACTGAACGAATGAAACAACTGTATCTCCAATGACATTTTTTAACCTGTTAAAAGATGCCAAGGAAGGCTGGGTGTGGTAGCTCACACCTGTAATCCCAACACTTTAGGAGGCTAAGGCACTTCGAGACCAACCTGGCTAATACGGTGAAACCCTGTCTCTATTAAAAATATAAAAATTAGCCAGGTGTGGTGGCCTACTCCTGTAATCCCAGCTACTCAGGAGGCTAAGGCATGAGAATCACTTGAACCCAGGAGGCAGAGGTTGCAGTGAGCCAAGATCACACCACTGTACCAGCCTGGGCAACAGAGTGAGACAGTCTCAAAGAAAAAAAAATGCCAACAAGCCATGTTCTTGAAGAGTCTTCTCTATTAGGGATTGTGCACTGTACTGGGAAGACAAGGATAATTTTATATATTATCCTTGCCCTCCGGGATCTTCCATTCTGTTAGAGGAGACAGTTGTAGGGGATGCAGCTCAACTGGTCATAGTAGTCAGGGAAGGCCAGAATGGTACTGCTAGGGGTTAGCCAGGAAAAGAGCCAACAGAGCAAAGGCAAACATATGAGCAAGGGCCCAGATGTGAGAGGAGCATGTCTGTATGAAAGGGAAGGAGAAAGGAAAGGGGAAAGAGGGGAGGGGCATGAGGAGGTGTGGAAAGAAATGAAGGCTGAACTAGTAAAAAAGAGCTCTTAAGGGCTTTGAAAGCCAAGCTAAGGAAAAGTTCCTCTGCTTGAAGAGGAAGGATCCCCAAAAATCAGCAGATTAAATATTCACTGAATGTTTGACCCTCTCAACACTTAACAAACACAAAAACTTATTAGAAAATGTAAAAAACCAAAAGGAATTCATGAAATACTACTTTTTAGTCTTTGCGTTAGAAGTAAATGTGTTTCTCTTTTAATCAAACTTTTCAAATTTGACATCAACTTGTAATAATAGTAATGTTTAAAATTATTTTCTTTTTATTATTTAACAAATATGTGTTTAGACCCTCCTATGTAAAAGAGATTACTTCAATCTCTGAGACTACAAAATATTTCATAGTGCCTGGTTCCTCACTTCAAGGCATTAAGTGTTAAATCACATAAGGGGTACATGAAGAAATCAGTAATATTTTATATATTATACATATTTAATAAATTTCTCATTCAGAAGAAGAGGCAACACCAAAGAATTCAAAGTGTATCAACATTAGTGTCCCTCATTGGCACAATTATAATTAATTAAATTTTTTAAAAGACCCCTACACCAAGGGGCCTTCAACTAAGAAGGCTTTTAATTATTTTTGCTTGGTAAATCTTTTATCCTCTGGTCCAATTCAGGGAACAACACTAGAAGTATATATTTTTAAAAGCATTTATTAAACATTACAAGCAAAGTAGGGTCCTATGGGCTATGAAGAATATAAAGAAATGGTGGGTATGGTTCCTTCCCTCAGTGAACTTCCAGTTCTACTGGAAGTGGCAAAGAGGAGGTTGGGGGAGTGTTTATTGTCTTCTCTCATTGTGCAAGCTTCTTTTTATTTTGAGACAGAGTCTTACTCTGTTACCCAGGCTGTAGTGCAATGGCGCAATCTCGGCTCACTGCAACCTCCGCCTTCTGAGTTCAAGCAATTCTCCTGCCTCAGCCTCCTCAGTAGCTGGGACTACAGGTGTATACCACCATGCCTGGCTAATTTTTTGTATTTTTAGTAGAGACGGGTTTTCACCATGTTAGCCAGGATGGTCTGGACCTCCTGTCCTCGTGATCTGCCAGCCTCTCAAAGTGCTGGGATTATAGGCATGAGCCACTGCACCCGGCCTCAAGGTTCTTAAAGCTCACTTTATCTCATTTGAATTTCCAATAACCCCATTAAGAAGGTATTTTTCTCATAAATAACAGAAGTCCCCATAGAGGTAAAATAACCGAAGATCAACAAGCCACAGTGGACATTTTCAATTGACATGAAACCCAGGAAAGATACACCAACTGTGGTCATATAGGCAACCGCCCAGTTCAGCTGAGTGAAAATGGGGTTGAATTCTCTTAGAGCTGGCCTCCAGGGGCCTTTCTTGCATCTCTGCTCTTTGGTTCTAAGGAAAGTGACGAAAAGCCCTTTTGAGACCTGGGGGTGGGAGTGGGGCTGGGGCTGGCACTGTCTGGAGGCATCTTCACTCACATGTCTGGTGGGTGATGCTGGCTGCTGGCCAGCACACCTAAACATGGTCTTTTGAGTTTTTGGTAAAGGGGAATGGATATAGAGAAATAGGAAAGACCAGTGAAGGGAGATAGGCATTTAAGAGAAGATTTTAATCAGATGGAACATAGAATATTTTTATAGATTGAAGAGAATAATCCAGTAGAAAGGGGGAAATGATAGTACAGGAAAGAGAACAGATAACAGTGAGAATGGCACTCTAGAGTTGGTAAAAGGAGATGGGACCCGGTGCACTGGGAAGGTTTAGCCTAAGACAGAAGCTTTGATGGTTCGCCTATTGCACGTATCCTCGATGAGGACAAAAGTTTGTTCCTACTCTTTTTATATCAAAGCACAGATGTGCATGCAGTACGTAATCTCATGGCACAGGCAATTAGGAAAATGGTATCTCAAAAGACTGTATAATGGGCAATAATGAAAAGAAAAGGTTGAGACACACTGATCTAGGGTAACTCAAGTGAAGGCAGAGAGCATGAGTAGATATCAGTGTTCCGATGTTCAGTGTTTAGATGTTGGAAACGTGAAAGTTCTCTTCTGATAGCATCTATTTCCCAGTGAAATAAGGAGCAAGAACAACCAAAAACAAGAAGGAGAAAGGGAGTTTTGTAGGTTTGACAAGAGATGAAAAAGTTTGAAATTGATGTCTCAGACGGTCAGGGAGGGAATTGACTAAAGACTCACTTGATGTTCATGGACTCGTTAAGGTGAGATCAGTCATCATGTTTGTGTGCTTTTCTCTAACTGCTTTCAGATGCTCAGATTAGGCAGTGGTTGGGTTTCACCAGGGTTTGGATTTTACTAGGGGAGTACAATGGCTGGGGATATAAGCAAGGGCATCTCCAACAGAGTGGCTATAATGGTCCTCAATTCCTGACCCTCACTCTGCACTCCCTATAACAGCACATTGTTGGCTTCTCACAGCAAGTACCTGCAGCTCTCTGTGGGAAGGCTTCTTGTTGACCTGCGTTAGAACGGTCCAGAAGTGCTAGGAAGCCCCTGGGAGTAACCTTTAGCTAACAATGGATGGGATACTACACTTTCCTTGCCCTTGAGGGGGGAATAATTCTAAGGACTATTCCACACACCTGCTTAATAAATTCCCTGTATTCACTCCCTCCTCTTCCCTGTGTGACTTTCCTACTTCCCTCCAATGCTTCCTGGGATCACTTCCTAAATAAATGACTTGCACTCAAATCTTTGTCTCAGGGTCAGCTTCTGAGAGAACCAAACTAGGACACTGATGAACCATAGTTTCAAGCCAGGTGAGAAGAGAATTAAGTACATGATGGTTGGAGTGGGGATGGAAAAAAGATAGGATTGATAGACGGTGAAAAACAATGGGATCAGTGGATTCAAGAACCCAACGAGGTCAATGAATGTCCGAGTTAGGATACTGGCAATGGTGATTAAAGAGTAGGACACTTGAAATTGGGAACCTGCAGTTGTTGTTGAAGACAATGTTTAGGGTATGACCATGGAATTGTGTGACTTGGTGAGGTGGAGGGTAAGATCACTGCAGGTGAGGAATCAAGAAACTGAGAGGCAAAGGTAAAACCATCTATTGCAGAGGTTAGTTTTAGTCAGTTCCTTTCTACCTCTCCCATCAAGTTATCATGAAGATTGAATGATATAATTCACATAAGGGCATGAGTACAGAGCTAGGTATACAGTATGTGCCTAATAAATGTTAGTAGAGATTCAAAGATGGGCATGTGGTCCAAACCAAACCTTCCCAAGGATTGTGTAACTTGATCCACTGGAGAAGGGCTCTCTTTTCTCTTTGGCCGTGCAACACAAATGGAAGCAGAGACAAGATGGGGAGATTGTGGCAGTGTTCACTTCCCTGGAGCAAGTTGTCTCTACAGCCAGTAGACCCTTTGCCTACAATTATTCAGTTAGGCTTTAGAGTTAACAAAACTAAAAAGTGTAATGTTGTTATGCTTACATTAATTTGAGTTGAGTTCCGGTGATTGCCAACAACAACAAAAACAATTAAATGGCTAATAAGAGAATTCACCTCTTGCCTCAGGCTGGCCAAAGTGATCTAATACAGGGTTCATTCATGGAGATTCTTTAAAGCCCTCAAGAGGAGGGAGTGTTGTAAGGTTTCAAGAACATCTGATGAAGGCTCAAATCTGAGTTTGTCTCAACTCTGCCATGTGCTAACGAAGTGGGCATTGTGCCTTAGGGTTTCATTGAAGAATCTCTAAAATCAGCCTTGCTAACTTACGTTGCAGCTACGTTTTTGAAGGCACCATCTACTTCACCTCTCAGTATCCTCTCTATGATACACACAGGAGAAATTTATTTTGGAATTTGTTGCCAGAAGAACCTGACTTCTCTCAAAGAACTGGGAAGAGTTTTCTTTGTGAAAAAGAGAGCTCAGGAATCAATTGTGTTTATTCACTTTGGCCATATATAAGCTCAAAGGCAAATATACAGCTCAACATGTGGGACCTTATACTCTGCAATGTGAATATGGAATTTTTATGTTTTCCTCCTAATCTTAGGAATATGTTCTGATTTATATGTTTCTAAAACTCAATTTTAATATCATATTTGTATTTTACTATTTATTATAAATGCTATATAAAAATCCTTATTTATGGAATAAAGAAAATTTTAAATAAATAGGTACACATGAGCTGGACATGGTGGCACACATGCCTGTAGTCTCAGCTACTTGGGAGACTGAAATGAGAGCATCACTTGAGGCTGGCAGTCCGAGATCAGCCTGGGCAACATAGGCAGACCCTGTCTTTAAGAAATAAAATAAAAGATAAAGAAAAGAATAAGTACCCACACTAGCATTTAATCTGAGGAATATCCCTTCACCTTTTGTGTGATTTTTACTGTAAAATGATGCAGTTTAATTTTTACTGGAGATGGTAAATTCCTTTTACTATCAGGATACTCAGTATCCACTCTATGATACGCACAGAAGAAATTTATTTTGGAATTTGTTGCCAGAAGAACCTGACTTCTCTCAAAGAACTGGGTAGAGTTTTCTTTGTGAAAAGAGAGAACTCAGGAATCAATGTGTTTATTCACTTTGGCCATATGGGAAGAAAATTTTAAATAAATAGGTACACATGAGCTGGACATGTGTACCAGAAACATTCCTTTTACTAAAATATATAGCAGTAATAGACGATGATTTTAAAAAAGAAACTAAAGTAATACAACAATTCAACTGGACTCAATAACAAGATAAAAAGCTCCAGGACCCAGAAACAAAGTATAAACATCAAGAAGTAAATAGGGCTAAAACCATCGTGCTCTGGGCCTCTGGTCTTTAGGCAGTAGTCATGTCTAGGAGCTCAGTACTGTAGAATAACAGGATCAAGTGGACCCCACATGAGATTGGGTATTAAAGGCAGGAATATTTGCCTGACCATGAAAAGAAGCTGAAAAAGAAAACTCATGTTGATGCATATGTGAGCTTATATCTTTTATAAAAGCAGGAGGAAACACTAGGGTGGCAGAAGACAGAGACATAACTAGGAACTAAAACAAGCTGCCTCCTAGCCTAGTGACTAGATCTGAAGCATCAGTGCCTTATAAGGCAGGAATCCCCCATCACAAATGGAAGACTTGGTTCTGGACTGAGACACTGGCGTGAGGGTGGGGGAAATTAACTATAAGCTATCGTAAACCTACTAAATAGGGAAGAGAGATAGAAATGAATCTCCCTCTCAAAATGATCCTACAGACTGATCCTACAAATGATAAGGCATTTGAAGAAAGCTAAAAAGCCAAGAAAGACCAGAATAAAAATCAGTTATTAAAATATAATTTGCTTTATTAGATATATTTTAGGGGTTATTCTGAGAAAGACTAAAACATAACTATGCTTGGGATGCTAAAATCCATAAGAAAAACAAACAAACAAACAAGTAGCTAGGCACGGTGGCTTATGCCTGTAATCCCAGCACTTTGGGAAGCAAAGGCAGGCAGATCATGAGGTCAGGAATTCAAGATCAGTCTGACCAACATGGTGAAACCCCATCTCCACTAAAAATACAAAAATTAGCTGGGCATGGTGGCATGCACCTGTAATCTCAGCTACTCAGGAGGCTGAGGCAGGAAAATTGCTTGAACCCAGGAGGCAGAGGTTGCAGTGAGCTGAGATCACACCATTGCACTCCAGTCTGCACAATAGAAAAACAAAAACAAAAACAAGCAAGCTAACAGGCAGAAATAAGAACTATATAGATAAGACAAAAAATTTATTATAGATTTTGAAATAGAAATTTAGATTTTGAAATTAAAAATTTAGTAGGCCAGAAATGGGTACTGTTGATGAACAAATTAATGAACTGAATTACAGTGTTACAAAATGCACTCAGAATGCAGCACAAAATATATAAAACATTTTAAATAATGATTAAAAGACATGGATAATAAATTGAGAGACCATATAATACATCTAATAAGAGTACCAGAAGAAAAGAATAGAAGAAATAAGGAAGAAGTAATAATTGAAGAGGTGGTAGCTGAAAATTAGCCAGAATTAAGCAATGATATCGGTCCTTGGTTTGAAAGTGCGTTCCAAGTACCAAGCAGGAAGAATACAACTAAATCCCCACTTAAATTCTTCATGCAGTGAAACTGCATAAAGAACATAAAAATAAACAAAAATCTTTAATAATTAGTAAAGATTATCTACTATTAAAGATCTATTATTTAATAGATCATCTAACATTGAATGATAGACTAATAATAGGCTTCTAATTGGAAAAACTTAAGGCCAAAAGACAATGGAATAATATCTTCAGCATGCAAAGAAATATATTTGGCAAGCTAGAATTTTATACCCAGCTAAACTTCCATTCAACAGACAGCAAAATATAGGCACATACACATAACTTGAGAGAGTTTGCCACCCTCAAGCCTCACTAAAAGATAACCCTTAAAACTTTTAATCTGAAGAAATAAGAAAGGAAGAAGAAAAAGAATAAAATGAAAGAAAGATAAATGAAGACATGGAATCGAAGAAAATATGATGAGGACAGAATAAGAAAATATATTTCCATAAATTTAATTAATATTGACTGAAATAAAAATCAAAATAACTGATGATCCATGCTTATAAAAGGGAGAGTAAATTAATGTTCTGAATAAAAAGAAAAAGAATGGGAGCACAGTGTTCAATAGGTAAAATGTATTCAAGCTCACATCATTTTTAAAGAAGGAGGTGGTCTAATCACCTCTTTAAGACCCCACCTCTTAATACCATTGCATTGGAGATTAAATTTCAACAAGAATTTTGGAGGGACACCAGCATTCAAACTGTGGCACCACCTAATTAATAAATTAGTGTAAAAATTACTGGAAAAATATGGAAGCTCAGTCATTGCCCTATCAGAGTTTACATTTAGCAAAGAAGAACAACAGAATCAAGACATTTTTTCAAAGGAGAAAGAAAATGTAAAATAGGCTTACCAAACTGCTACTATGGCATAGTGGACAATTAATATTTTGCCTGCTAGCACATCCCTTTCTTTAGGGAACTATGTCCTCCTTCTCTACAAACTGTTCTTCTTCTACTTATAAGAATCTCATAGGGACTACCATATTCTTAGAGGACCTCAACTGTACGGCCATAAGTGATTGGTCCAGGAATGGGCCTCTGACCTAACCTGTGCCCTTCAGAATTCTACCCAGGGCCATCATAAGCCCATATGGCACTTTTGTGTAAATTAGAAAGAAGTGGCCCTTCCTCAAGACACTTTATACACTGTGTTAGGAAACTATTGAATGTTTATGGGGCATATGGCACTCCTAGCTGTTTGAAGTAACTCCAACAGCAGGAATTTTGAATTTTAGACTGCCAACAATATGATAGGTAGTATCTCTCCAGTGGAGACAATAAAATTCAGGAGCTTAGGGCAGACGTCCACCCTGATACATGGAAAAGGCTGGTCTGCAGTGAGGCAGGATGAAGTCAATGTATGGGAAGAAGCCAAAATGCAGAACAGAGGGAGATAGTTCCAGTTATATTTGGGGTCATAATTCCAATTGTTCCTGAAGACTCAAGTGTATCCCTTTCTCTCCCATTGTTTGGATGTTCAACTCTTTCTTTTTTTCCACAAGCCAAAACATTCCTCTTTTGGCTTATGAAAGATCAGATAGAATTTTGTTATTTGCAAATAATGCAGCTGTGAATTTAATTTCACTAATTTCCACATCCCTCAATTTTATAGGCAAATAAAGGAGGGCACATTAGCTGTACTCTCTACTTGATCAAGTATGATTTTTACACAAAGGGAAACAGCTCTGTGTCTGTCTATTCCAACCGAGTATGTCATTTCTCAGTCTATATCCATGCTTAAAAAGAAAATTACATGTTGGCTGCCTGCTTTAATTGTTTGTAATCACTGAAATTTGTAGTCCTATCCTGTGGTGTGTTCTGAGACCTCTCACGGGGCATTATTTCACTGTGTTTTGTTGGCAGGAGTGTAGCAATTAGAAAATTAGGAAATCTATAAAATCCAGAGGGATATCAATTTTGGCATTTCTTTCCTTTAGTCAATGTTGTTGTTAGAAATACATAGGGCACTGGAAAAAAATTAAATGGAACCATGGGCTCTACCAAAGACATACGAGAATCACTCACTGTCCCCATTGATGAATCCCACTATAGGAAGTGAAACCAATGAGTCTTTTCTTGGAGGGAGAAGGGAGGAGTTCCTCTTGCCCTCTAAGCTTGCTTAGAGGCCAGTATCTTTAGAAAGTCCTCTTCTTCCCAAGTGCATATGACTCTAATTTGTAGTCACAGCCAAATATGCAGAACAGGAAGAAGATTAAACCTTATGTGTGTATGTGCACACACATACCTGATCACAAGCAACTATAAAGTCATATGACTAATTTTAAAACAAATATAGCAGAACTGAGGCCATCTTTTTCTGCAACATGCTTTAAAAGTGTGTTTGCTCTTTGGAAATAGGAAGGAGTCATCTGGAGCCACATTACCTGGCAAATCAGGTAATCAAGCTGCAGTAATTAGGGGTCCAATAAAAAAGTATTAGTGAGCTATAAGACTGGTTTTCTACATGGCTCAAAACCTGTTGCCAAAAATAATTTTCAAAGGAAACCAGAAAAGAACGTCCAGCAATGGAAGCATCCTTAGAACAATTCAGTAACCTTCTAAAGAGATTACACAGGAGGGGAAGCACTCATTTGGAAAGAAGAGGTTGTACATATGCTTGCCATTCAAAGATGGTTAAGTGATGAAAAGCACAAACAAGTGCATCTGCATGAGATACAGTGATATAAATACTTATGTTTCTAGAATATTCATCAAACGATTCCAGGAAAATTGGCAGTTTAGAAATAATCAAGTTAGATATTCTCCTTACGGTATATCCTAGAATAGATTCCCAACATATTAAAGAGAATAAATAAAATCATAAAAATTTTAGTGACTGAAAAATGTCACAGAAAATAGAGTCTGGAGACAAGTTTTCTAAGCATCAAATTATGAAAGAAATGGAAATTCTATAAGACCAAAAACATTGTATAGAAAAAGCTGTACACCAAGGCAAAGAGTTAATAGCCTTACTATATACAGAGCTGTTATAAAGTAATAAAATATTTTATATTTATATAACATGAGATGTTTAAAAAATGTTTAATCGTTCGGGGCGACGGACTTTCCATCCCAGAACCATGGCCCAATTTATCCGTAACCTTGTGGAGAAGACCCCGGCGCTGGTGAACGCTGCTGTGACTTATTCGAAGCCTCAGTTGGCCACATTTTGGTACCACGCCAAGGTTAAGCTGATTCCTCCCACCCCTGCTGAGATCCCTAGAGCTATTCAGAGCCTGAAAGAAATAGTCAATAGTGCTCAGACTGGTAGCTTCAAACAACTCACAGTTAAGGAAGCTGTGCTGAATGGTTTGGTGGCCACTGAGGTGTTGATGTGGTTTTATGTCGGAGAGATCATAGGCAAGCGTGGCATCATTGGCTATGATGTTTGAAGACCAGTCTTTTTAACATCTGATTAAATTTGATTTATTATTTGAGTGTTGTTGGACCACGTGTGATCAGACTGCTATCTGAATAAAATAAGATGTGTTAAAAAAAAAAAAAAAAAAGTTTAATCTTACTAGTCACTACCAAAACATTGCAATTTAAAGATGTCATAGCTGGAGTAATATTTCTAAATATATTAATGTGCTTTATTCCCCTCTTAATGGTTCTGTGCATTTGACCTTACCCTAATCAGCCTACAGAATTCATCTGTGTTGGGCAAAGGGGAAGTAGAGAAATTAGGGGTGGGAGAATGTCAGGTGGGGCAAATAGAAGTCTTACTGTAACAAAAAGTAAGAGTTAATAATATCCAAAATTGGGTTTTATAGCATGGAAAGACAGACTTTATCAGAAGAAACAGGATTTCTAAATATCTGTAGTCTCTTTCACTGTGGAAGAAAGTTTCAGTCTGACTATAACCGTTAAACCATGACATCTGCTAACCTTATAGTCTAGGATGGAGAAGGGACAAGGAGGATATTATACAGACAAAAATAGATATGTAACATTAATATGTAACTATTGATATATTTATATAAACATATTTACATAAATATATCATAGATTTTATAATAAATAAGTATATTTACATAAATATATTTAATATATATTTATATAATATATACATATATTTATATAAACACATGTTAACATATTTGATATAAATATATAAATTTGTATTATGTATGTATATATTATATATTTATACATATAAGTATAGATGTAAATATACTTATATACATATATTTATATAAATATAATACATATAATATCCTCTGCATATGCTTATATATATACTGTATATCCTATATATACTGTATGTACTGTATCTACTGTATATATCCTCTGTATATACTTATATATAGAGAGAGAATATTATACAGAGACAAATATATATAATATATAATCGATTTGTTGTGGTATATATTTATATATATACAGAAACAGCAGAACATCTAAAGACAGACCTTCCCTGCTCAGGTGAAAGAACCAAGGAGATAGAGTGATATAGTGCAAGAAGGTCAGGTGCTGATCCCTTTTATTTTCCTCTCCACATATGCTGGGCAGGCACTTACACATCTAGATAAATTTGGGGAAGTGCAAGGACATTGGGGCTAGCAGCTCATTTCCCTGGACACAATGCAGGAGAAACCCTACCTGTGGCTACTTTGAGCACAGAGGAAGCTGAGACAGGTTTGACAGGAGATAGGCAGTTAGATAGACCATGTGCTCCTGGCTCTCCATGGTCTGCTCACAGATAGCAAAGGATCCACGTGGAGCCAAATTCCCTGGTAGTACAGAGAGGGTCAGGGGACCAGCAAAAACAAGTGGGACTCAAAGACCCCAGCAACATGTGCTAGCACAGAATCCCAAGGGGCCAGTTCAGGGTAGATACTCTTCAGCAGTTATAGGTTCAGATATAGTCCCTGGGCAGCTGACACCTTATGGGGGATTGGTCTCTGAGAAGTAACAATTTATAAATTGAAAGTAGCCTGTTTTAACCAGAGGAAGGGGAAATACTATTCACTGGGAAGCCCTAGGGCTCCTTACTATCCAGTGAGGAGGTACTCATGGGGAATATCAGAAATACATTGATGATATATTAACATTGAATATTGACTAGCAGTTCAATATTAATCCAAAATGAAACCACATTTTAAAATACAGCCAAGTGTGACTTCAGTGATTTGCAACTTTGCTAACACAGTACTTTATTCTTTCTTCGTTTCACTCTTTCATGAGTTCTATTTTTTCTATATAGATTTGTTTTCCAAATGTCTATAAAAGGAATCTAAAACAAAATTACCCTTTTATAAAAACATGTATCACCTCTGAAATAAAAAATATGTTTGTAGCTGAGTGAGGTGGCTTATACCTGTAATCTCAGCATTTTGGAAAGCCAGGGTGGGAGAATTGCTTGAGCTCAGGAGTTTGAGACGAGCCTAGCAACACAGCAAGACCTCACCTCTACTAAAAAATTATAAAAATAATAAAAGATAAATAAGCCAGGCATGGTGGTGCTCACCTGTAGTCCCAGCTACTCAGAAGCTGAGAAGGGAGGATCACTTGAGCCCAGGAGGTTAAGGCTGCCGTGAGCTGTGATCACCACTGCACTCCAGCCTGGGTGACAGA
Organism: Callithrix jacchus; assembly: GCF_049354715.1. NCBI lineage: Eukaryota > Metazoa > Chordata > Mammalia > Primates > Cebidae > Callithrix > Callithrix jacchus. The sequence goes on from NC_133514.1 coordinate 91,053,554, forward strand.
GCAAGACCCTGTCTCTAAATAAATATATAAATAAATAATAAAAATATGTTTGTATATCAAACTAGATCAGAAGAGACTCTAGGGTAGTGTTTCAGTTAAAGTTATTTTCTGTGAAGTTAAGTGTACAATAAAAATTCAAAGATTAACAAAGCTGGGCCTCCTTAATGTTGTCACTTAACCATATGAGTATATTTCATCTTTTTTTAAGATGAAAACAAGCCATCTCCTGCACTGATTTTCAATTATCTGTACTCTGGAAGTCCAACACACCCTTGCCTAATTAAGCATATGCTTCCTGGGATTAGCGCAGGAGAGATTTACCGCCTAACGCAGCTCTCCCGGCTCCCAGCGCCATCTGTGCATTGAGCTGTGCCCAGAGTGATTTGGTGATTCACTGGAACCTGGCGAAGAGTCTGGCCAGACTCTGTCAGAAAACAGGATATGGTAATTCTCTCGAGGCTTAGCCCCACTCTACTGTGGTTTCCTTGATACACTCTGATTCCTTAAGACCACCCTTTGGTTTTCATTGCTCTGCAGTGGTGTTTCCACACCCACACCCTGGTTCAGACAGAATGAAATAGACAATGCATTTGTGAGCTCATTACTTCTCCAAGAGGCCCAGAGAACAGAGTCTGTTACCCAAGGTCACACTCTTAGCCAGTGGCAGAATGGGGACAGGACGCAGGCGCCCAGCTGTTCATCCAGGAAGACTAGAGCACTTGAGGAAAATGTCCACAGCCCAAAGAAATAACTTATTAACATGAACAGTCATGAACCCCCCTTTCACTTTTATAATCCACTTGTGGGTGGCTCAAGTTCAAACTGATCTAGTTCCACATGGAATTCACTGCAAATGATTTCTAAATGTGGGCAGGATTGAATTGTATTTAAATACAGACTTTCTTCTTCCTGGGCCCCCCAAAGGCCTCCCTTTCCAGAGCCTCCCTAACCTTCCCCCATGCCTGCCAGTAACTGTGGTTTCTTGGTAAGGCAGCTAAGGTTCATTATTATTATTTATACAAACACAATGTACAGAAGTAGAAAAGTACAAAAAAAAGTAACCAGTGGAAAATAATTCTTTTTCTTACCTTCAGCCATTCAGCGACCAAAGCACTGGTATCAGATTTTTTATATTCTCCTGGAGTTATTCCATGAATATACAAGTATACAAATTTATATAAATTGAGAAAGGTATGCTCTTGCTCTTTCTCTGTTTTTTTTGTTTGTTTGTTTTTAGACAGAGTCTCATTCTGTTACCCAGGATGGAGTGCAGTGGCATGATCTTGGCTCACTGCAACCTCTGCCTCCTGAGTTCAAGTGACTCTTGTGCCTCAGCCTCCCGAGTAGCTGGGACTATAGGCATCGCCACCACACCCAGCTAATTTTTTTGTATTTTTAGTAGAAAGGGGTTTCACTATGTTGGCCAAGATGGTCTCAAACTCCTGACCTCAAGTAATCCACCCACCTCTGCCTCCCAAAGTGCTAAGATTACCAGCATGAGCCACTGCACCCAGCCAGAGGTATGTGCTTTACGCTGTTACCCTTGCTTCATCTTCCTTTAACATCTCTTGACTATTGTTCCACATTAGCATGCATGAACAAGACAGCTACGTATTTCTGATGCCAGATATACCTAGTGCTTTAAGATCTGCCACCAAAGCCATGGTATTCTGTGTCCATTTACATTCAACAAAAACTGTCATTTCTATTCCTTTCAAAGTTATGGCTGGGAGGATTTTAACAACTAATGATCGGGAGGTAAGTAAGCACACCAAATACGTAAATACTGGATACTGTCCCTGTATCAGCCCCGTCAATTGCCATATATCAGACCATAGAACCTGGCAACTCAGTGTTGGAAGAGACCTTAGAATCATGTTGTCTGATTTCTTGCTCAGGAAAAGAATCCCTTTCACATTCTTCCTGACAGTGTCACCTAACCTGTGCTTCAGCTAAGCTCCACAGACATCCCTCTTCCTCTAAAAAGAAGCCATTTAAAGTCAGGACCATCATAAAGACAGGACCTTTAAAGTCCAGTCTTATATATATATATTTAATTTACTTCTTTTTTAGAGATAGGACCTCATTGTGTTGCTCAGGCTGGTGCAGAGTAGTCATTCACAAGCAAACTCATAGCTCATTGCAGCCTCGAATTCCTGGACTCAAGCTATCCTCCTGCCTCAGCCTCCCAAGTAGCTGGGACTACAGGCATGTGTATTAAAATTTGATTTCCTAGTAGCCCTTTGAGGAGACTGATGGCTTCGGCTATGGTACCTCAAGCGTTGTCTCCAGGGCATTCTGCTGCTCTACCAGCATCCAAGTGTCCACATCCCCACTGCCCTGGGCAGCCCCCTTGCTGCCACACGGTGTGAAAGAGAAGCACTCAGACCTGGCCACAGCCACCCAGCTGGGGCCTGACCAACACAGGGCAATAGGCACACAGTCAGGCATAGGGACTAAAGGGTGGGGCTTGTGCCTTGCTTACATTTTCCAAATATTTCCTGACATTCCTGAGAAAACCCAGGACAAGTGTTATCCTATGAGTTTAGTGGCTGTATTTTCTGAGACAAAAACTGCATCTGCTAACCACAAGCCAAATTGTTGCCTGCTATGCAGCGAAGGCCATCCCATGCCACCCTGTGCAGAAAGGAGCAGGCCTGAGCACCGGCAGGCTGATACATCAGCCCAGCGGCCCCCTGTGGCTCTTGGAAGTTCATGGGTAGCCTGTGAAAAGACTGCTTGGCCACCATTAGGAGTTGTGCTGATTCTGTGATTTGAAGTTATGATATCAATTTGGTAAGAACTAAAATGATTATCCACATTTGTCTTGGGCTCATAGGGCTTTCAGTGGTGTGCCCTCCACCCTGACATGAGGATGAAGCTGGATAATTATCACCCTTTGGCAGTAAAAATGATGCTAATCATTGCACAGCTGGTGAGAATAACCAGGTACAGAGTCTCTCCACCTAGCTATAGGTGGCTTGTAAATTACTTGCTGAGAAGACAACAGACACACCTACATCATACCTGTCAAGGTAACCAGTGGATATCCTTAGGCTTGGATCATAGCATGAAGAAAGTCATCACCTCAGCAGTTCTAAGGGGCACTGTGTGATTGAGGAAAGACTTGGGTCATCCCTGTAATCCCAGCACTTCGGGAGGCTGAGGCGGGCGGATCATGAGGTCAAGCAATCAAGACCATTCTGGCCAACACGGTGAAACCCTGTCTCTACTAAAAATACAAAAATCAGCTGTGTGTGACAGCACGGCACCTGTAGTCCCAGCTACTCAGGGGGCTGAGGCAGGAGAATCTCTTGAACCTGGGAGATGGAGGTTGCAGTGAGAGGAGATCGTGCCAGCCACTGCACTCCAGCCTGCGGGACAGCGCAAGACTCCGTCTCAAAAAAAAAAAAAAAAGAAGAAGAAGAAGAAGAAGAAAGAAAGACTTGGGGCTCAGCATTGAGAGATGTGCACGCAGTCCAGACAGAGAGAGGCAGAAGGGGATTCATCTGTACTACCCTACCACTTCTGAGAAAGCACATGCATCCAAACAGGAGTGCTTCTATTCCAGTTCTGGGCTCATTCAGCAACCTTCTGACAATGGATTTGTTTTCCCAGTTACCTGGAAACCAAGTACAGGTATCTGTGAAAAACAGGCATAATTCTGAGCATGCTGATCCTAGGAAGGGCATATTTCCCAGGAAGTTAGTTAGTAGTCACATGGCTTTCGAGGTCCAACTTTATTAATCAGGAAAGTGAGAGCCTGTTACTGAACATCTGGTCAATTAAGGATAAATGGAAATAAACTGAGTTACTGTGACATCTCCAAGAATATGACAGGCTGGGAAACCCTGCCTAGGTGCGGGCTAGTACTGTCTTTAAAGGCAACACTGAGTCCTGCTTTTTGGGACTTATTCCTAGGCTCCTCAATAACTTTTTGGCACCTGACTCTCATTCTTCCTGCCCTCATCCCAGTTCCTTTCAACACTCATGTCAATTACCTGACGCTGCATTTATTTCTGCCTCCTTGACTACACGGACCTCTTCTCTACTCCATACCAGTTACACTGCCAGTCTCACCATCTCACTCATGGCTGGGATTGCAGCTCTGCTCTGGTGAGCTTGTCCTTAGAACACCCTTTCTGCCTTCTCACCCACTCTACAACCTTCAACAAACACCCTCTTTGGGTGCAGACTGTATTTCATCAGCTCCTGTGATACTATACATGAACTTTTCTGGCTCCCTTCTTACTTATCTGATCACTCCTTTTCTTCTCTTGTTTGTTTTCTAACCTACTGTATCAGTCAGGAATTACATTTAGCTTCATATGATAGTAACCCTACTATAGTGGCTTAACAAAATAAAGATTGTTTTTTGAGAGAGTTTCGCTCTTGTTGCCCAGGCTGTAGTGCAATGGTGTGATCTTGGCTCACTGCAATCTTCACCTCCTGGGTTCAAGCAATTCTCCTGCCTCAGTCTCCCAAGCTGGGATTATGGGTGCCCACCACCATGCCAGGCTAAGTTTTTGTATTTTTAGTAGAGACGGGGTTTTACCATGTTGGCCAGGCTGGTTGTGAACTCCTGACCTCAGGTGATCCACATGCCTTGGATTCCCAAAGTGCTGGGATTATAGGCATGAGCCACCACACCTGGCCAGATTTTTTTTTTTTTTTTTTGAGACATAGGCTTGTGCCTTGCTTGCCTTTTCCAAATAGTTCCTGACTTTCCTGAGAAAGTCTCTGTCACCTGGGCTGTAGAACAGTGGCAGAATCATGGCTCACTGCAGCCTCAAACTCCTGTGCTCAAGTGATCCTCCCACCTCAGCCTCACCAGCAGCTGAGACTATAGGCATGCATCACCACGAAAATTAACAGCAGTGATTATGATTATAATTGTGATTATTATTTTTTGTAGAGATGGAGTGTTGCCATGTTGTCCAGGCTGGTCTCAAACTCCTGGGCTCAAACTATCCCCCTGCTTTGGCCTCCCGAAGTGCTGGGATTGCAGGTGTAAGCCACTGCACCTGGCCTTGTTTTGCTTATTTCATATGAAGTGCATAGGTAGACAATCTCGGACTGGCACAATGGCTCTGCAATGTTGACAGTTTCCCAAGCAGCTTCTATCTTTCTGCTCGCTCATCCCTAGTAGGTGGCTTTTGTCTTCATGATTAGCTATGATTGCAAAATGGCTGTTCAACCTCTTGCCTCCTGTCCTCCATCCAGGCAGAATGAAGAAGGAAGCCACATGGAAGAAAGGCTGTCATTTACAAGAGAAAAGAAAAACCTTCCCAGAAATCCCCAACATGCTTCCACTTAGGTCTCATAACTAGAAATGATGTCCCATGCTTATCCCTACTGCAAAGGAGCTGGGAAATGTACTTTTGGAAGCAGGAACATTGCTGCTGAGGGTTAAGTTAGTAAAGAAAATCAGGTAGATACCAGATTGCCAACTAGCAGGGTCTGCGCACCTTCTACACATGTGATACTCTCCAAGGTTGAGGGAATCCTTAGCCTTTTGTTCTTTTCTATATATACTTTACGTGCATCTAACTCTAGAGGCTTCCCTATTTCTGTCATCCCAGCCTTGGAATCCTCCTCGATTTCTTCCTCTCCTAAGCTCCATACACTGTTCAAATACCAAGTCCAATTATTTATTGCATGGAAATAGCTCTTATGTTCAGCTATTTTTGGGGTGTGGCCACTGTCACTGCCCCCACTTAAAGGTCAAAGCCATACTCCTCAGAGGTAAAGGATGGACTCCAGTCCATGCCCTCAGTGTCTTCCCCATTCTACTCTTACCTATCACTACCATACTCCTATTTATCACCTACACTGTGACCTCGTCACTCCTCTGCTCATAACATTTTGTGTCTCTATGTCACCCACCAGACAATGTCACCCACCAGAAAATGTCACCTGGGCAGGACGGCATTTGAGACTGCCAGAATCTGGCTCTCATGTACTATTCTAGACTTCATCCCACAACTCTGCTATTGAGCACTCAAAACTAGCAGGTGAATTCACCAATGCATTCTGCATAGCTCTTGTGTTCTCCAGCCTTTGCATCTTAGCTCACGGTGATCATCTCTTCTGAGCTGCCCTCTGTCTCCTTTTATCTCTATTTTTGGGTCTACCTCAAATCCAACCTCCTCCATAAAACTTCTCCCAGCCAGTTTAGCCTACATGGCTTTCTGTTTTTGCTTGGGGGAGAGGGGTACAGTTTGATGATGTTGTAAAGAACACGAACTTTGGCTTCCGGGAGACCTGGGTTCAAATCTCAACTCTCCCGTTTATTTATCTGTGGGACCTTGGATCTGGTACTTAATCTCACTAAACTGAGTTTCTTATCCGTAATTTGAGTCGGAGAGTATTAGTGCCAATCTCAAAAGATGCTGTGAGGAGTGAATGCCCGACACATGCCAAGGGCTCAGTTATCTTCCTGTGGTTAATATCACACCAGACATTGTTGTTCACCCACCCAGATCTTACTTAATAGCCTAGCAGATTTTCAGAGAACTCCTTCTCCTACATGCAGCCACCTTCTTCTGAGAGAGCTGATTCAATCTCCCACTAGAGCTAGATTCTTTCTTTATTGATATATCATAGTTGTACATATTTGTGGGATATATGTGATATTTTGACACATGCATACAATGATCAAATCAAGGTAATTGGGATATCCAATGCCTCAAACGTTTATCTTTTCTCTGTGTTGGAAACATTACAATTCTTTTAGCTATTTTTAAATATACAATACATTAACAATAATTGCCCTATTGTACTATTGAATACTAGAACTCATTCCTTCTATCGAACTCTATTCTTGTACCCACTAAGCAACTTCTCTTCATTTTTCCCTCCCCTCTTCCCTCCCAAGTCTCTGATAACCACCATCCTACTCTCTGCCTTTGTAAGTAGCTCCCACAGGACATAGATGGTCTAGACCCTGCCTACTTTTCTGACCTCATGTTCTCCCACCAGAATATGATTCTGCAGCCATGCTTGGCTTTGCTGTTTCTCAAACAAGACAAGCTTCCTCCTGCTTTAGGACTTTTGCTTTTGTTATTTCCTCTGAGGGGAATATTCTTCTCCTGCCTTTTCTCTTCCTTGAAGTCTTAATTAAACATTACATCCTTGGAGAGGCTTTTCCTGAAACCCTATCTTAAGTAGCTTCCAAACTCATTGCATGCTCCACTCTTTTTTAAAACAGCTTTATTGAGATATTATTTGCATACCATACAATTAACCCACCCAAGTGTACAATTTAATAACTTTTAGTACATGTACAGAGTTGTGTATCTATCATCATAATCAATTTCAGAACATTTTCATAACCCCCGTTAGCAATTGCTCTCCATTTCCACCCAACCCCCCAGGCCTAGGTAACCACCAATCAACTTTCTGTCTGTATAGACTTGCCTATTACGCTTATTTCACTTAAGTGGAATCATACAATATATTCCCTTGAGACTGGCTTCTTTCCCTTAGCATGTTTTCAAGGTTCATTCATGTTGTAGCATGGAACAGAACTTCATTCTTTTTCACAGTTCAGTAATATTCCACTGTATGGATATACCACATTTTGTTTATTTATCCCTCCATTGGTTCATCAAACATTCATGTACAAATTTTGTGTGGGCATATGTTTTCATTTCTCTTAGGCCCTTTATTATTTATTTCTTCTAAAACAGGGGTTAGCAATCTTTTCCAGCAAAGAGCCAGATGAGTAAATATTCTAGGCTTTATAAGACAGTCACTAGAGAAATGACTTTATCACTGCAGTGAAAAAGCAGACACAGACAACATAAAACAGGTATGGCTGCATTCTGATTGCATTTTATTCATGGACATTAACATTCGAAAGGCCATATAATTTTCTTTTCTTAAGGTTTTTAAAATTTTTAAATTTTTGTGGGTACAAATGTTCACATCAGAAAATAATATTCATCTTTTGATTTTTAAACAACCATTTAAAAAATAAGAACCGTTAACTCACAAGGTGTTTTTGTCCATTTGTGCCTTCCTATAAAGAAGTACCCTAGATTGGGTAATTTACAAAGAAAGGAGGTTTAATTGGCTCACAGTTCTGCAGGCTTTACAGGAAACACAGCTCCAGGATCTGCTCCTGGTAAGAGCTTGAGGAAGCTTTTGATCATGGTGGAAGATGAGTGCAGGAGCAAGACAGAGAGGGGAGATGCCACACTCTTATAAACAAACAGATCTTGTGTGAACTTAGAGCAAGGACTCGCTCACTGTCATGAGGACAGCACCAAGATATTCATGAGGGATCCACCCCTATGATCCCAATGTTGAAGGTGAGGTCTCCCACCATGCCCCATTTCCAACATTGGAGATAACATTTCAACATGAGATTTGGAGGGGATACACATTTAAACGATATCACAAACCACACAAAAACAAGTGGCAGGCCAGGGTAGGCCCATGGGCCATATGTTGCCAATGCTTGCTCTATAATACAATATATTCATTTCCTTCAAAGCATTTATTACAAACTTTGTGTGGCTGTTTTTTAGTTATTTGCGCTGCATTTCCTCCCATGAGAATTCAAGTATCATCAGATAGTAGACAATCAACATTTGGTTGGATTAATACATGTACTCTAATTTGTCTCATTGATTCCCTATCAATAGATATTTGAGTTTTTTCCAATTTTACCAAGCTACACATGATGCTTCCAGGAATGAATCTGTCAATAGATATATATATTTTAAGTTTTAATAAATTTGACAAATTATTCTCCTAAAAATTGTATTAGCAAGCATATGAATGTGCCCACTTTCCCATACCCTATCCAACATTGAGCATTATCTAGTGGACAAACAAATAAACAAGGGTGAGATTTATATGTATCAGGTATTAGTGATGCTATGGACATTTTCTTAATTATTGGACCCTGATTTGTAAGAGCGCTCATGGATTTGTACATAAGGGAAATTACCTCCTTAGCTGTCAGATGTATTGCAAATGCAGTTTTGCAGTGTTTTTATATTTTGATTTGTGATTTATTGGCTTTTGACTTTTTTTAGGATGCCATTTTTTTCCATACAGAAAGTTTCCTTTTTTTCAGTTGTCAAATGTTTTCTTTATTGCTTCTAGCTTCCACATCATGCTTAGAAAGGTCTTTCTCATTCCAAGATTTTAAAGATGATTCATCCTTGTTTTCTTCTAGAAGTCTGAGGTTTTTCTTTCTGTCTTTCTTTTTTTGTTTAAACATTTTAATCTTTGAAGTATTGGTAGTGATTGCTACAACAGGTAAGGCAGGGATTTGGCTTTATTTTGTTCTAAGCAATGAAGTGGGTATCTGCATAAGTACTCTTTTTTTCTGCTGATTTGAGATGCCAACTTTAGGATACTACACTTCCAAAACTACTTGGTATATTCAGGGTGATATTCAGCTATTTAAAAACAGATACAATATGGGCTCCCCAGTCAGTCAGAGCAGGGCATCAACACATTATGGCAAAGGAACTGTGAAAAGGGACAATGGTAGGCTCGGGCAGTCCCTGTGGCATGGGCCACACAGCTCGATTTCTGAACTTGGCTCTGCTCCTCATCCACCTTTCTATTCCTGCTCTCCTGCCTCCTCTAAGAGCAGAACTCCTGGAGCTCTGGTCCCAGAGGGCCTCATTAAATGCTTGACCTAACAATGAAAACACCTACTTCTAGGCTTGGGGTGGTGTTTGGTTTGATCTTAAATGGACTGATATTTAAGTGACTCTTACAGATCCTGTTACACACAGCTCAGAGCATCTCATCTGACATGGGCTGTGTGTGCACACAGGTGAGTATGTACATCTACCACATTCGTCAGCTTTCAGCATCACTGTTATCACTGTAATTCTCAGGCTAATAGGAGAGCAGAAAGTGCTCCTTATTTTGTAATGCTCTGTAATATTTGAATAGCATCCAAATTAATCTGTTTCCTAAATTATTCATCTATAAAACTCTCTAGGCCTGGGATTTTGACAGTTTTCCTTCTGCATTTTTTTCTTTCTATTTTTTTTTAAGAGACAGAATCTCACTCTGTTGTCCAGACTGCAGGGTAATGGAGTGACCATAGCTTAACTTCAGCCTTGAACTCCTGGGCTCAAGTGATTCTCCCACGCTGCCCTACGAAAGTGCTGAGATTACAGGTGGAAGCCACTGCACTGGGCCAACACTTTTCCTTCTCAGTTTATCCTATTGTTGTTTTCCTTGTTGCTAATTTAAATTTGCCTTCTTCTTTAAAACTTATTTTGAATAACACATTTTCGTAGAAAATTATCTTTTTTATTCAGATTTTTAAGTTATTGGGATAGAGCAGTGAAAAGTTATTTTTCAGTAATTACTACTTCTACTATTTTATTACAGTCAGATAATGTAGCCAGAATAGATTCTTCTTGGAATTTATGTAGGGTTTTATTGTGGTCTGTTCGATAACAATTTTTCAGAAGTTTCAGGTAGGATAGGAGAGAAGTTAAGGGCCAAACCACATGGGAGTGCAGCTCAGCTCCAACACTAGCTGAAACTTTTAGGCAAGTTTTTTTTTTTTTTTTTTTTTGAGACAGAGTCTCTCTCTGTTGACCAGGCCAGAGTGCAGTGGTGGGATCTCAGCTCACTGCAAACTCTGCCTTCTGGGTTCAAGCGATTCTCCTGCCTCAGCCTCCTGAGTAGCTGGGACTACAAGTGATTCTTCTGCCTCAGTAGCTGGAATTAAAGGTGCGCACCACCATGTCCAGCTGATTTTTGTATTTTTAGTAGAGAGGGGGTTTCACCATGTTGACTGGGCCTGTCTTTAACTCCTGACCTCAGGTAATCTGCCCACCTGGGCCTCCCAAAGTGCTGGGATTGCAGGCATGAGCCACAGGCCTGACCAGGAAAGTTATTTAATGTCACCATACGTAATAGGGGATAGCGATAATGTTGCTGATTTCAAATGTCTAACACATCTAAACCACTAAGAACAGCATTTGAAACATAGTAAAGATTCAGTAGATGTTAGTTTTCTATATTTTATTTATTTATTTATTTATGTATTGAGACAAGACTCTTGCTCTGTTGCCCAGGCTGGAGTGCAGCGGCACCATCTCGGCTCACTGCAACCTCTGCCTTGTGGCTTCAAGTGATTCTCATGCCTCAGTCTCTGGAGTAGCTGAGGCACCCACCACCATGCCTGGCTAATTTTTGTATTTTTAGTAGAGACAGAGTTTCATTATGTTGGCCAGGCTGGTCTTGAACTCCTGGCCTCAAGTGATCTGCCTGCCTCGGCCTCCCAAAGTGTTGGGTGGCATGACCCTCTGCACCCAGCTCTTAGATTTTATTAACATCAGCCTGTGATATTATTCTGGTTTTGAGTATGTTTTAGACAATTTTATAGTCTTAATCTACAGAGAAGTTTAACCAAACAATGTCTCCTGTTTTCCAGAGAGATTCTTCTCTTAGAATGTTCTTTATCTAATTTATACTTGATATTTGTTTCTTCCTATCTTTGTCTCTTTTCTCTCTTTATCTCTTTTTTCTTTTTCTCTTTCTCTTTTCTTCAAACAGATGCACAGAAATCTTTTTGGCATGGGGGATGGATAGTGAGGCATATTATTCATCTTCAGTGAAACATTCTATTCCAGCTTATTTGCCCAGTAATTCTGTTTGAAAATTATCCTGAACTGTTTGCCTTTTTTTTCCTAAGTGGTATTTAAAATGGACTTTGAATTTGAGTTGGAAGGCAGGTCATTGATGGCAGCCTCTGACAGTGATGTCTGCCTGTGTGGAGAGATGGCAAGGGGGCAGCAGTAGAAAGGAACCCAAATGCGTTGTGTCTGATCATCCATCTTTGTACGTATCTCACTCCACAGAAGAGGAGCTGTCTTCTGGTTTTGGCTGTCCCTCCACTTTGGGACAAAGTAAGTCATCTGGAAAGGTTTTCCAGTTATGAAATTGAGTGAGACTTAATGAAGAGAGCTTTGAGAGATCTCCTTCAACCCCACCTTCCTGGCTCCAAGCAACACATCTTCTTTTTCTTTTATGTCTTGCTCACCATTTGATACAGCTTGGCTCTGTGTCCCCACCCAAACCTCAGTAATCCCCAGTTTTGGAGGAGGGGCCTGGTGGGAGGTGATGGAATCATGGGGGCAGATTTTCCCCTTGGTGTTCTCATGACAGTGAGTTCTGCTAAACCTGGTTGTTTAAAAGTGTGTGGCACCTTCCCCTTCACACTCTCTCTCTTGCTCCACCATGTGAAAACTTGCCTGCTTCCCTTCACCTTCCACCACGATTGAGTTTCCTAACGGCTCCCCATCATGCTACCTGTACAGCCTGCAGAACCATAAGCCAATTGAGCCTGTTTTCTTTATAAATTGCCCCATCTCAGGTAGTTCTGTATAGCAGAGTAAGAACAGACTAATATACCCTTTCTTATTCCATATCCCTGGAAAGGGACCCTGTAACATTAGGAAGCAGTTGTCCAAACACTACCCTCACTTCTGACAACAATTGCAGGTTTGGGGGTTCCCAAAACCACCCTTACATTTGATAATTCACTAGAGAGATTCACAGAACTCAATGAACTCTGTATACTCAAGATTATGATTTATTACAGCAAAAGGGTATGAATTAAAATCAGCCGAAGGAAGACGCTCATGCGGCAGAGTCCAGGGAAGTTCTAAGCATGGAGCTTCCGGTCGTCTCCTTCCTTGCTCTGTTGGAAGGAGCATGTCACAGATCTCAGTCTCCAGCCCCTCCAGAGCTGGAGCTGATACCATGCCACACAAGTCCCCACCCTAAATCACATTGTTATACTATCTGGAGTGACCCAAGGTGCTCAGACAAACAAAAACATTCCTATCAGGCATGACATTCCAAGGGCTTTAGACATTACCTCCCGGAAGCTGAGGGCACACAGGAGACCTCTCTTGGGCAAGGTTACATCCTTTACTACACATCCCCTATGAACACTTTGATTTACATTTCTAAATCTGTACCTGCTTTGAATTAGAGGAAAAAGATGTCAGGGCTTGGTCCTCTCCTTTCTTTTGGATTAGATTTCTTTATAACAGGCAACTAAAGCTCCTGGCATCTAGAACAGTGCTGGCACCTCAGTGGCACTCAGTAAATATTTGTTGAATGGATGACATGTGTATGTATGAATGAATGAATATCTTTTAAATATACGGTGTGAGATTGTGGCCATTCTCTAGTAATATCATGGTGGAATATTTTTTTCTTTGTTTTGGCCTTTGTTCTTTGGCCAAAGGGGAGTTGTGAAGCCCCCTCTCTAGAAGGGGACCCTTTTGTTTTACAGATGAGGAAGCTAACTTCAGAAAGGATGTCTTCAGGTCAGTAATGAGGGACTGACATGGGATTAGAACACAACTTTTCCCTACTTTAAAAACTTCTTTAAGTCAAATGCTTTAATTTCTCTTTTTCTTAGAAAACAACAATAAAATTCTTTCTCTCTAATGAGTTTGTTACCAGACAGCAAAATTCCCTCATTTAGGACAACCTGCAGTTGCCCAGCCAGCGTGTGGTGTTGGTATTAACAGGTCAGAAATCCATCAGTTTCAGGGCTGGAGTAGAATAAAACCGTTAAGGACCTAGGCAACGATTCCACCTTTGAACACTGGAAATTCATCATGTTTGCATTTATTTTGAGACTTGATTATCTCATTGGATCTCTCAAGCATGCTACTGTATTTTGGTTTTAAAAGAGAAGTTCCCACTTGGGTCAGTAGCCAAGCTCTTGGCAATGAATACCATTCTTCAAAAGGACTTTTTAAAGTTAAGACCTGACAGTTAAGATTACGATGAAAAGAGAGAAGCAGCAAGCTCAGGAGCCCAGAATAAAAGGTCTCAACATGGTATATCTTATATCCCCAACTCCCGGGCCACGGACTAGTACCCGTCCATGGCCAGTTAGAAACCAGGTGGCACAGAAGGAGGTGAGCGGTGGGTGAGGGAGCATTACCACCTGAGTTCCACCTCATGGCAGATCAGCGGCAGCATTAGATTCTCATAGGAACGTGAACCCTACTGTGAACCGTGCATGTGAGGGATCTGAGTTGCACACTCCTTATGACGATGATCTGAAGTAGAACAGTGGCATCCCCAAAACCATCCCCCCACAGCCTGGGTCTACGGAAAAACCGCCTTCCATGAAACTGGTCCCTAGTGCCCAAAAGATTGGGGACTGCTGTATATGGGGTTGTTCCCCTATAACTATTAGTGTTCCCTGAGGTTCCTGTCACATCTCTGACCCAAAACTAACCACAACATTGACATTTACAGGGCACTTACTATATGCTGGGCAATATCCTAAATGTCTTGTAGGTATTGAACCATTTCTTCCTCACAGTGACCTGCAAGCTGCTGTAATTGTCATCATCCCTGCTGGGGAAATTGAAGCACAGACAGATTAAGTAACTTGTCCATATTTTCTTGGCTGGTAAAGAGATCTAGATTCAAGCACCAGCAGTTCAGTTTAAGTGCAATATATTGCTTCTCTCCTTCTCACCACGCCCATGCTCATGATCATAATACCAGTTATATTAAATTAAAATAAACATTAAGGATATATTGGATTTCCATTGCCATGTAGCAAATGACCACAAATGTGGCAGCTTAACACGATGTGTCATGTCACAGCTTCCCTGGGTCAGGAATCTACATGTGCTTTAGCTTGGTCCTCTCTGCAAGGTCTTGCCAGGTTGATATCAAACTGCAGTTAGAGCTTCAATCTCATCCAAGGCTTGGGTCCTCTTCCAAGCTCACTGCTTGTTGGCAGAATTCAGTTCCTTGTGCTTATAGGTCTGGCAGTTGCCTCTTCAAGGTCAATAGAAGAGCATCTCTGCTGCTCTGAATCTCTGGCTTCTCCACCTCTGACTTCTGGATAGTCTTTTGAAGGGCTTGCCTGATTAGGTCAGGCCCCTTCAGAATGATCTCCCTTTCAAATAACTAACTGACAGTCAACTGATGAGAGATCTTCATTGCATTTACAAATCTCTTCACCTTTGTGAGGCACATACAAGGTGGTCAGGGAAGGGGCAGGAATCTTGAGGGCCACTGAAAATTCTGCCAGTCATGAGAAATAACATTGAAGCAGAAAATGTCACAAAAGGGTAGAGTAGAGGAGGGGAGGGGAGGGAAGAACAGAGGAGTAATCCTCACATGTACATATAGGAGCCTCAGGTCTCTCATTAGCAGCAGCTGGTAGAAGCTATTCCTTCCTCACCTCCACTACCTCCTTGTGACTACTAACCAGTCACTATCAACACGCTTTGGTGTGACACATGCTGGCTTGACTTGTCTTAGAAAACCTTTGTAGTCTCTTTGCCACCTGCTTCCTCCACCCCCACCCACCCACTGCAATTCCTTATGCTCTGCCTC
Source organism: Callithrix jacchus (assembly GCF_049354715.1). Taxonomy (NCBI): domain Eukaryota; kingdom Metazoa; phylum Chordata; class Mammalia; order Primates; family Cebidae; genus Callithrix; species Callithrix jacchus. The sequence continues at coordinate 91,068,932 of NC_133514.1, forward strand.
AATTCTGCCATGAGCAATTCCATCCCAAGTTGTGTGGCCTTCCCATCCAGGCTACCAGGGATGGGTACCCTTGAAGTTATTAGTGTCATTGAGAGCTGATTAGGGCAGTAAGTGATTATGTTAGCTGTGATATCATCAAGAGGAAGCTAAGAAAAAAGAGGAAGTGTGCCAGTTTATGTCATCTTGGCCCTTCTGAGACATTCTCAAGTGTCTCCAATGGGAGCTTCAGCCTCTTGGAATGACATTATCAGATGATGGAATAACCATCAATTAAGCTGATAATCAAAGTGTACTTCTTTTATGAATTATTTTGACTTCCCCCCACTGTTTCTTACATCCCTTTCACAGTGCCAGACATCATTCCTGCAAATTTGGAGGTAAAAAAATGTGCGGGGCTGAAGCAAAAAACAGCTCTGTCTATATCATGGGACAAAGTCAGCTAAGCTTTTCTAGGAGGCAAAGCCTTATAGTGACGAGTCCCCACTTAGCAGTTATGGAGTCAGGGGTTGTGGAAGAGCTGTTTGTTCGTTGCTTAAGAGATAGAGGTTCCTTCCATTATTTGATAAGACCAGAAGAGCTAAAAATAAAGACAGGGTGAGCTACTGTAACAGCAGTCAGAACTCTTCTTTGTTAAAAAATATAAATCGTTCTACTATAAGGACACATGCACACGAATGTTCATTGCAGCACTGTTTACAATAGCAAAGACCTGGAATCAACCCAAATGCCTATCGATGATAGACTGGATTGGGAAAATGTGGCACATATACACCATGGAATATTATGCAGCAATCAGAAATGATGAGTTCGTGTCATTTGTAGGGACATGGATGAATCTGGAGAACATCATTCTCAGCAAAATGACACAAGAACAGAAAATGAAATACCGCATATTCTCACTCATAGGCGGGTGATGAAAAACGAGAACACATGGACCCAGGGAAGGGAGTATTAAACACTGGGGTCTATTGGGGGGAAAAGGGGAGGGCCAGCGGGAGGGGGAGGCGGGGAGGGATAGCCTGGGGAGAAATGCCAAATGTGGGTGAAGGGGAGAAAGGAAGCAAAACACACTGCCATGTGTGTACCTATGCAACTGTCTTGCATGTTCTGCACATGTACCCCCAAACCTAAAATGCAATAAAAAATTAAAAAAAGAATCCTCATTGATGAAGCATCCTGAATGAGAGTGGAGGGACAGTACACAAATGATCCAGGGCCAGGAACGATGTCACTGACCTCCATATCCACCACCACCCTTTCACCCCCTTGTGTCCAGTCCAGCACTGTGCTTATGGACTCTGAATAAAGACCGAATTTCCATCTGGAGCTGCCATTGCAGTTTGTCATAGATAGTACTTTAGCCTTTGGGGGAGACGGGAGCTTGTGAATTCTTTTCATTTATTTCTCCATTCTTTCATCCATTCAACCAACATCATTTAATGCTGGAAAAGGAATTATTTCTGTTCTTGGGACACTAACAATAGACAAACATTTTTTTAATTTTAATTTTTAAGTTCTGGGGTACATGTGCAGGATGTGCAGGTTTATTATATGGGGAAACGTGTGCCATGATGGTTTGCTGCACCTATCAACCCATCACCTAGGCGTTAAGCCCAGCATGCTTTAGCTCTTTGTCCTAATGCTTTCCCTCCTCCCACCCCAGTCCCTGACAAGCGCCAGTGTGTGCTGTTCCCCTCCCTGTGTCCATGCGTTCTCATTGTTCAGCTCTCACTTATAAGTGAGAACATGTGGTGTTTGGTTTTCTGTTCCTGCTTTAGTTTGCTGAGGATAATGGCTTCCAGATCCATTCATGTCCCTACAAAGAACATGATCTCCTTCCTTTTTATGGCTGCACCGTATTCCATGGTGTCTATGTACTCCATTTACTTTATCCAATCTATCACTGATGGGCATTTGGGTCGATTCCATGATAGACAAATGTTCTACCTTTATTATGGCAGGTAAAACAGGAAGCAGACAATTATATAATGTAATGTAATACATGATGCAGGGTAGTGATAAGTGCTATAAAGTTGACTTATGAGAATATGATAAAAGTTATGGTTCTTTTCTAAAAAAAAAAAAAAAAATAGAAATTGGATTCAGTGTTGCCTAGAATTTCCAGAGGGTCATATGTCCTCTGAATCCCATCCACAGAGCTACTCTCTAGCAGTGGCTCTCAAGCCCATTTAAAGTCTGATTTACTAGTACTGATATGAGGTCTTATAGTCTTCATTTTTTTAAGTTCCACTGGTGATGCTGCTGAACATTGTTCTAAATGATCTGATTTTAATCCACATTATAAAAAAGAATATACAAATGTAATTTACAGAAAGCTTGCAAAGAAAGACAAGCATACCTACGAGACACCTAGCCAAAGGCTTGCACTGAGCTCTTCAGAATTGAGAGTCCAGTGGCCTGTGCCAAAAGGCTTTCCAGCCTTGTCAGACAAAATCCAGTGCACCACTAAGGCCATCTGTTTGCTTAGGCCAATCCTTTAATGCAGTATCCCTCCCCCTACCTTTGTAATAACTCATGCACCCCTTTGGATTCAAATTAAAACATCATCTTTTTCTGGATATTCTGAAATAAAGTCCCTGGTAGAGTATAACCCCAAGGAAGAAGTGCTGTATTTTCAGTATAACCTTATAAACCAAGACTATTCAGCTTTGTTTTCTAAAATGTTTAATATAAAACTACCAAGATCAAGATTATATGTTGGTGTTCACTGTAAGGGTTATTGTCTTGTGAGGTTTATTGCCGAGTTTAAAAATGAGGAAACGGAGGCCAGCACAAAAAGATTAAATGCCAATTTATTCGGCTCCCAGGTGAGGTTCTGTGGTGTCGGAGAAAGAGACCAGAGAAGTCACACCCGACTCCTCTCAGGCATGGGGTTTTATAGGGAGGGAAGGTGTTCCGATTGGCTGTGGAGAAACAGGACATGGACGTGGCAAGCTGCAATAGGTAGGTAGGTAGGCGGGATTTCCTGATGGGGCAATGTGCTATTGGGCAGGCTTTGGCAGGGCATTCCAAGGGCGGGCTAGGTGCCGAGTGCAGAGGGGATGTCCAAGGGTGGGGTTGAGTGCCGAGTGCAGACGGGATTTCCAAGGCAGAGCTAGATGATGGGCATATTCTGGTGATGTAACTTTCAGGCGGGGAGAGGGATGGGCGTGTCTGAGCTCCCGGCGAGGCAACCAGCCTTACATTCACCATACTTGTCTAATACATACTATAATTATGTCCTTGTCCCTCTTTGCTCCTTTTCTGGTATCTCTCACCAATTGTAAGGCTTTGTAGCCTATGACTAAGGCTATGTATTTCTGTTCTCTATCCTATTGTGATCTCTAGGTAGAAGAATAAGTAGATGGGAGAAGGGAGGGAGAATCTGAACAGCAGGGATTCTTGTATAAATATGCAAATATTTGCTTTAATTCCCCCCAAAACCCCATGAGAATGCCAGTAAAGGGATTTTTAAAGGCACAGACCCACATCAATGGGGAAATGAGAGAGTAGAAAACAGCAACAGCACTTGAAACCTGAAAAGCAGCTAGATAAGGGGTAGTTTACTTAGCAGACCTGAGAAAATGGAGAGAAAATGGAATCCTAAGCCAACAGTGCAGAATGTGAGAAACCAACTCACTTTGTGAGCCAGAACCCCCATAAGGCTCGAGAGGAGGCGGCATCAGGCACTTGTGGAAGTGGAGGTGAGAGTAAGGGCTGCTAAAATTAGGAGAATTGGTTGATAATCTGTTTATGAAGCAGTCACATCTCCACATTGCTTCTCCAAGTCTAGGCAGCCAGGTTCTCCCTGATTCTGGACAAAGATGGGATACAGTAACACCAAGGGTCTCTGGTCTGGGAGAGGCAGGTACTGCAGAGAACAAGGATGGTGGAGTCCCCAAAAACCATGTTCCCACTCCCCCAGATCTGTTGGCCAGACTTCTACCCTTTAGGTAGGAGATCAGTAGAGTCCCCTTTAATCATCTGACCCACCCCAGAGAAAGACCTAAAGAGACTGATATGTAAGTTCCACAAAGAAGAGATTCAAACACACTAAGATGAAGTTTGCAGTTGATACATTTATGTATCAACTCTTGCTTAGAGGCTCTGCTATTTAGAACAAGAACAGCCCAGAGCTTCCAATAAGATTATTTGTCCTCTGGACCTAAACACAAACAACACCTCTACTTCTTAAAATGGGGATAACAATGTTTCTATTGTATAGGGACATTGGTATAAGGATGAAATGAAATGGTGCTTGTGAATTGCTTAAAACAGTGTCTGGCACATAGTAGGAGTTATAGAGGTTTTTGTTATAGATGGATAAGTGGATGAGCTACAGATTGCCAGACATCTAAAGAAATCCTCTAATGTGAGCAATAGAGACCAAAACATAGAAAATAAGCTTGCTTAGAGGCTCTGCTATTTAGAACAAGAACCAATACCCGCCATCCTCATTCATATAAATACAGCTACATATTTATATGGAAATAGATATTCATAATATGTTAAAGTGTGTATATTTAATACATAGATACACATATACATAAAGAGTTACTGGAGATTTAAAAGATGAGAGTAAATCTGAAAAACCTAACAGAAACTTGGAAATTAAAATTGAGGCTATTTCCCAGAAAGCAAAGCAAAATGTTAAAAGGGTAAAAAAATTGGACAGAAAAGAGCAGATAATTAAATGAGTCCAGGAGTTCTGATAACCATGAAACTCCAGAAAGTGAGAGGAAGAAAAATATAGAGGAGAGGAAATCAAAGATGTAATTCTATAACATTTCCCAGACATGACACATTTTCTGGATTAGAATTGCCTTGAGTGTCAAAATGGCCCCACACAGAGGTAGATGACTGGAAATTTCAAAACACTGGATTCAAGTGGATCCTGCCATTTCCAAGGAGAAGAAAATCAGGTGTAAAGTAATTGAGAATCAGAATAGCAGAAGGTCACTCAACAGCAACAGCAGAAGCAAGAAGGCAATAGAAGCTGGCGCGGTGCTGCACAACTATGATCCCAGTGCTTTGGGAGGCTGAAGCAGGTGGATTGCTTGAGCCTAGGAGCTCCAGATTAGCCTGGGGAATATGGTGAAAGCCTATCTCTACAAAACATACAAAAATTAGTGAGGCATGATGACGCATGCCTGTAGTCCCAGTTACTTGGGAGGCTGAGGTGGAGGTTGGCTGAGGCTGCAGTGAGCCAGGATCATACCACTGCACTCCAGCCTGGGAGACAGAGTGAGACTCTGTCTCAAAAAATAGAAGGCAATGGAGCAAGATCCTCAAAATACTGGAGGAAAACTGTCTCCGAGCAAGAAGTCTCCATCCAGCTAAACCAATCAAGACATTCTCAGAATTGAAGTCTGAAAAATTTATTTTCCAAACACTACTTTCTGGAAGCTGGTAGATATGTGCTCCACCAAAATGAAGGAGTAAACCTAGAGGAAGACAAATCTCATACGCAGGAAATCAGAGAGCCACCTCAAAAGATGGGTGCAGTGGAGAAGCCTGAAATGATGGGGAAGGAAGAGGCCAGGAGGAATGGTGGGCGCTGGTGGTAGAGAGCAGCAAGAAGGCCCTGGAAGCAGTTTCTCCGGCAAGATTAAATCACTAGACAAACTGACAGTCTTCTTGAAAGAAGGTCACTGGCCAAGAATTTGGGGTTGCATTCCTGGAACCTGGACAATTACGTCAATGAGAAAACAAGATAACCATTCTTGGAAAAACAAAAAGTACAGGAAAGTAGAGGTAACCACAATCTAGTTCATGGCTCAGGTATAGACAGCTTTCGTCTCACCATAATTATGTAAAGGACAAAGTCCATCCCCTGCATCCACAGATTTAGCAACTACAGATCCAAAATATCTGGCAATAAAAACAGTAAAAAAAAAAAATGATAAAAAATAGTCCAAATAAAAACCAATACATTTTAACAACTATTTACATAGCATTTACCTTGTATTAGATATTGTAGATAATCTAGAGTTTATGTAAACTGTACAGAAAGATGTGCACAGGTTATACACAAATACTACACCATTTTCTATCAGGGGTTAAACATCTGCGGTGTTTGGAATCCTCAGGGATGCTAAAACCAATCCCCTGCAGATATTGAGGGATAACTGTATTGATCTGACCCAAATTACATTGTTATTGGAGTGGGAAGGAGGGGGATGGGAAGACAGCCTGTATGTTGTCAGCACAGCGGGGAGGAGAGAGCTAAGTGCTGTCATCTACAATAGAACATTCCTAAATGATGATTAAAACAGGAAAAAGCAAAAAGTAAAACTCAGGGATATTATCTAAAGGGATAAATGTAAATACCAAAAAATCAACAAAGAAGGATAAAATAGTTGCTTCTGGGAAGAGAGAAATTAGAGGTGGTGAAAAATGGGCTGCCGTTTTTTTTTTTTTTTTTGGTTGTTTTTTTTGTTTTGAGACGGAGTTTCACTGTTGGTACCCAGACTGGAGTACAATGGCACGATCTTGGCTCACCGCAACCTCCACACACTGCAACCTCCGCCTCCTGGGTTCAAGCAATTCTCCTGCCTCAGCCTCCCGAGTAGCTGGGACTACAGGCGCGCACCACCATGCCCTGCTAATTTTTGTATTTTTAGTGGAGACGGGGTTTCACCTTGTTGACCAGGATGGTCTCGATCTCTTGACCTCGTGATCCACCTGCCTCAGCCTCCCAAAGTCCTGGGATTATAGGTGTGAGCCTATAATCTTCTATTATACTAGAAGTATTTGGTTTTATAAAAAATATATTGTGTATATATTGAATAAAAATAGAAACTTAACAAAAAAAATTTTTTAACGTATCAAATGCATAGTAACTCTTTCTTTTCCTTTCACATACAAGTAGGGCCGATCCCAGCAGGCCCAGGTGGGCTGGAAACACTCAGACCAGCTTTGCTGCAGCTGTTGTTGCTGTCATTTTTTTCCCGCTTGCGTTTATTAAAGGCAAAATCCTATGTGTGACCTTTCAGGCCTGACCTCAGGCAATTGCAGAGACTTCACCTGGCAGGCCCCACGGGAAAAGCTGCCCTGGCACACCAGAGCTGCAGTACAGCCTGGAGGAAGTTGCAGTCAAGGACTCAGCCCCGAGGGGTAAGTAGCACCCACACTGTTACCCTTCTCTTAGATTTCAGAAATGTTTTCCCTGCGCTGCTTCCTATCTTGTCTTGATCCCCCCTGTTGAGATTGGTCTCTAGGAAATCCCTGCCTCAGACAAAGATGTGCTCCTATGATATGGTTTGGCTGTGTCCCTGCCAAAATCTCATCTTGATTTGTAGCTCCCACAATTCCCATGTGCTGTGGGAGGGGGCCTGGTGGGAGGTAATAAAATCATGGGTCAGGTCTTTCACGGGTGCTGTTCTCGTGATAGTGAATAAGACTCACAAGATCTGATGGTTATATAAAGGGTAATTTCCCTGCACAAATTCTCTCTGCCGCCATGTAAGACGTGTCTTTCGCCTTCCACCTTCTACCATGATTGTGAGGCCTCCCCAGCCATGTGGAACTGTAAATCCATTTTCTTTATATGTTACTCAGTCTCGGGTATGTCTTTATCAGCAGCTTGAGGACAGACTAATACACTCTATGCAAAGCTGCACATCTTGTGCTTTCCCTTCCCATAGTGGGGCTCAGCATCCACATCCAGCAAACGAAGGTGCTGGGCTGGCTCTTGTTGAAGGATCTCTGGATGCAGCTGGAAAGTTACCAACAAATACAGCTCCTCTCCTGAACTCCTACTGTGTTTATATTACCTTATCCAATGATTTAACACTTGCCATTATTACATCCTCACCTAAAGATTAGTTTTGTGGTGTGGTGTGTGTGTGTGTGTGTGTGTGTGTGTGTGAGAGAGAGAGAGAGAGAGAGAGAGAGAGGGAGATTTGGGCTTGTGTCTTCCAAAGAGATAAAAATAGCCTTGAGTGCGGAGGCCCACCTTGTATCTGTGCCCCACAGCACCTGCTACATACTGGACATCCAGTCCGTGATAAGGGTCCATTCCATAAAGGAATAATGATAGAGACAATTTCTGTGGGAAAAGTAGGGAAAGTTGCTCCTAATTCTCAGTTTTGTTCACTGCTATGTCCCCAGCACTGAGAACAGTGCCTGGCACATAGTAAGTACTCAAAAAATATTTGTTGGATGAATGAACGAATGCACCTAAAAGGAAGACTAAACTGGGATTTGATGGCTAGACATACAGAAATATTTTGGAGCTCATAGAACAAGCTGTTGTTGCCCCCCCAGTAAATGAATGGAAGTAGGAGTAGGGAGGTATCCCAAACTCTCCACTTTCTTCTCATTGAGATTCCCAAGGGCAGAGGTGTAAATAGTGAAACCTCGTGGGGCGATGGGTTAGCTAAATATTTAAAGCCTTCCGATATGCATTACCAACTATTTCCTGTCAAGAACTCTTTCCTTAAAGAAATACTTCAAGCAAGCACAAGGTGAATAAACAAGGACTTTATCGCAGCATGATTTATAACAGAAAGACTGGAAACAACCAAAAAGTTTATTAATAAGGGACTGGTCACAGAAAAAGGTTTACTGTATGTTGCGTAATGAGCAAAGTGATACAAAATGATATATGCCTTTCTTTTGTAATACATGTGTGTGTGTATATATATATATTTATATAGATACATACAAATATGTATACCTATATGTATATAAAAATACTAGAAATATACATATGAAAGGATTACCATATAAAAGAATTTAAGTCTGGTTTTTGTTTTTTGCCTCCGTGCTCCTTCCTTCCTTCCTTTCCTTCCTTCTTTCCTTTTCTTTCTTTCTTTCCTTCCTTCTTTCCCTCTCTCTCTTCATCCCTCCCTCCATCTCTCCCTCCTCCCTCCTTCCTTCTTTTCCCTCCTTCCTTCCTTCTTCCTTCCTTTCTTTCTTTCTCTCACTCTGTCACTCGGGCTGTAGTGTGGTGGCATGGTCATGGCTCACTGCAGTCTCTAACTCCCAGGCACAAGTTATCCTCCCCACCTCAGCCTCCCTAGTAGCTGGGACTATAGGCTTGAACCACCACATTTGGCTAATTTTTTTTTTTTTTGGTAAAGACAGGGTTTTGCCATCTTGCCCAGGCTGGTCTCTAACTCCTGGGCTCAAGCTTCTGTGCGCCTCGCCCTCGCAAAGTGTTGGGATTACAGGTGTGGGCCACCATGCCCGGCCTGCTTTTCCCTGTTTTAAAAGTTTGCATTGCTTCTGTATTTAGAAGAAAATATATTTTTATTCTTTTAAATGACATCATATGGCAACATTGTATAGAAGTTTCTGTTGACAACAACATCAGTGAATACACCTGAAACAGATACTCTCACTGACAGCAAGAGCTCACTATTCCAGCCCCCTGCACCCATTTTGAGATAAGTGGAGGATTATTCTGGGCATACTTAATAACTAAAGACACGTGATTCTGGATGATGTACCAAATAACTTGAAATAATATAACTTATCCATCAGGGAATATAGACATTCACATGATGGGTAAGAAGACTGAGCTTGTCTTTAACGGTGAGTGAGGGGACTGGACTGGGAGGGGAGGGACTCAGGCAGGGAGAAGGGGAGGAGCAAATAGAAGCTCCAAGCTGAGTGGAGTCAGACACGTCATTAAACTGTTACTGTGCATGCTCCACTCTATAGCAGGTGCTCTGAGAGATATTAGAGAAGCTAAAGACGAATTTATAGTCTAATTAGAAAGACAAGCCTAGGACTTATAAAACCATTAAAGACAACACCTAGACTACACTGTTTATAATTAGTGCTAAAGAGTGAGATTCAGATGAGTGATCTGATAATAGTCTAGATTTTAAATATTTTAAGATGCTTTGGATATGTATATATGTATTTTTTAAACAGAATTTCATTAAATATTCAAATAGGCTAAAAACAAGCAAAGGTTAAACATTGGAATAATATGACGAATTTTGGTGTCCATACGATTTGACAAATAACCTCTTGGTAGAGATTAGCATCTCGGACAGGAAAGATGTGTGAGTGCTTAATCTGTAAGATCAGCAGACAACGGCCCTGAGGCCCCTTTTCTCCCAGGAAAGGCTTGATGGACAGGAAAGATCTGTAAGGCTTGGGGAGTCAAGAAGCAAAGGCTGTTAATGGATTTACTGAGGAAGGATGGGGAGGGAATATAGAGTTTTCAGGAGCCTGGGTGTGACAGGAATTGGTACACGATGGTAAGGCTGGAATCTGCTGTGCAGTCTGGGGCCCTTGGACCTACATATGGGTACTGGGGACGTCATGCTGCTCCAGGGACCCTCCTTGTTCCCAGACTTTCCATATCCTGAACCTGACCCAACAAGGAAACAGCCATTTATTTGGGAATTACAGCATGTAGTATTAGGATTATCCCCCTCAATTTCAAAATAATACCTGTTTGTGAGATAAGTTAGCAAATACAGAAAAGTGTCAAAGGAGGAAATAAAAGTCACCTGTAATTTTCCTTCAGCTAGGGTTTGCCAGATTTAGCAAAGAAAAATAGCAATGCAATGTTTGGGAGATATACGCATACTAAAAATTGCTCATTGTTTATCTTTAGTTCAAACTTCATTGGGTGCCCTGCCTGTTATCTGACAACCCTGCCCTCAGAGGTAAGCCCAATAGTGGGCTCTACTCGCCCCCCGCTTTCCCAGTCTCCTCCAGTCTTGACAGTCTTCTTTACCACAGTGGATTCTGTGCCTCAAACCAAGTGGATCTGAATCTCCATGGAAGCACTGGGCCTTCCGATACTACTGCTTCTCTCAGAAGTACCACCTCGCATCCAGCTTCCCCAGAGTCAGAGCACCTCCCATCTCCTAGCAGGTCTGGATTTGTCCTGGCACTGCCCCTCTGCCAGCCCTTGCAGCAGTGGCTTGGGGGTGTCTATCACAGCCGTTTCCAGGCTCACCTGACATCTGATGCTGCCTGATGCCAAATGAGTCAATGTCATCACCCTGGGAAGAAGAGAGTCCCTTGCCTCTAAGCCAGGCGCCTGACCCAGTTCACCCCCCACGAGGCCACAGCCAGCCTCTAACATGTGATCAGACTGGTTTCCCCTTCAGGAACTTCCAACGTGGCCAGCCTCACACTACCAAAGAAGAACAGACCCAGCCAGGCTTTGGCCCTCCATGACCTGTATCCAGTCCTGGGGGCTTCTGCAATTCCATCCCTTTGAGACCTCCTCCTTGTCTCCCTCCTCCCTCCAGCTCCATTACCTCAAGCTGAGACAACCTTCCCTGGCCTCCATCTTCCCAAGCCCATGGCACCCCCCACACCTCCCTTAGGGATGCAGGGCCCTTTAAGCCCTGCTTAGGAAAGGGACTGTCAAGGATAAATGAACTGTAAAGTGCTGGAGGTAGAGATGGGGGTGAGGAAATGGGGTCAAAAGGAGGGGAGATGCCATCCGGGTTATCATCTTTCTCTGTCCTTCTATATCAGACAAGATCTATTTACTTTGCTTTTTAACAAAAAGTATTTTGGGCACTCCAATTCCTTGCCACATGCCTGCCTACAACCTGTTTATATTTTGCATATCACCATGGGGTTTTGCATCTCCCATACTTTGGACAAATTGCTTGTTTTGTTTTAATAAATGGCTGTGCTTTAAGGAAATGTATGTCAGAATATCATTTCCTTTTTTTTAACTTTAGTAAAGACAGGAAAACATTGTTGAAAACCCAGTTAATCGATGGGGCTTGAAAAAAAAAACCCATCTACGGTCATTCCTAAAACAGTCCCTGTCAATTCCGCTTTCAAGATATTGACACATACAAGTGCTTAGTAAGCTGAAGCCGTTTTCCCACGGAATTAAACAGGTACTCACTAAAATAATTACCTGGTTTCACAGGAACATGCTATGACCCCAATCTCAAATTCAACTCTGTAAATGCCTGGCATTGGAGGAAGTATTCCTAAATGTAATCCTTTAATCCACCTTAATCTCCACTCCCACCTCATTTGATCACTGAAATGAAGAGGTCAATCATTGTTCTCTGCTCACCAGCCAAAGCTCAGCGAGAGTGATTTCAGCCTTCCCAGGAGAAGCCTCCCAGAAAAGGGTTAATTCTGAGAAGGGTGTTCCAAGTAGCTCCGGCGACAAAATCATTTATTTGCTCCCGATTCAGTTAGTGTTTAGTACCACCACCACCACCACCACCAGTGAAACCAAAATAAGCAAAGAATCAACAGTATGGTACAAATAGCTGCATTTTTTGACATCTTTTATTTTTTCTTTGTTGTTTTTAGAAATTAAAAGGATGCACTTGGCTGGGTGTGGTGGCTCAAGCCTGTAATCCCAGCACTTTGGGAGGACAAGGTGGGCAGATCATGAGGTCAGGAGTTTGAGACCAGCCTGACCAACATGGTGAAATCCTGTCTCTACTAAAAATGCAAAAATTAGCCAGGTATGGTGGTTTGTGCCTGTAATCCCAGCTACTCAGGAGGCTAAGTCAGGAGGATCGCTTGAACTCTGGAGGTGGAGGCTGCAGTGAGCTGAGATCGAGCCATTGCACTCCAGCCTGGGTGACAGAGAGAGACTCTGACTCAAAAAAGAAAAAAAAAAAAGAGGATGCACCTGTTCTTTTTTTTTTTTTTTTTTTTTTAAAAACACACATTCTAAAATCATACAGGCATACATGAAACAAAAGGAACCATGGTTCTTCGACTGAAAACTAGACACAAAATAAACCACTTTTAATAATTTGCAGGTTGCCTTACACCTCAGATTTTCAAACTACAGTGGACTGATACCCTAAGGCCCAGACATACTAACTGGAAAGTGAGGACTAGGCCTCTGAGCCTCATAGAGGAAGGTGAGCTGCCTCCTTGACACTTGTTCATTGATTTGTTGCTGTTTTCTAGTAGAAATAAATCTGAAGTATTTGAAGACATTTGGAAGAGGCAATGGTGAGAAGAGCAGAAGCTGCTACTCAAGGCCAATGTCACAGGGGGTCTTGATGAACACATGACCGGGAAGCACCCTGCTTGCTCCCATAGCCTCTTCCTCTCCACACAAAGCTTTGAAGGGAGCCCTGGAGCCAGACAGCCATTACATTCTTGTCTTGTCTCTCCCCCACCTCCTGGCTGAGGAGATACATATTTTTATATTCTGGAAGGCAGTGGATTTATGGAAGGAATGCATGCAGTGCCCAGCATGATGGAGGCCCCAGAGAGAGGAGAGAGGGAACAGGGATGAGAATACAGAGGAAATTCAAGACCCATTCTTAGAGGGATCTGCTCATGGTGGTCTTCTCTGTAAAATGCCTCCTTGCTCCCCAGCACTGCTAGATGGATGGAGTCCTGGCATCCTGGACTCTTCACAACCCCATTGTCCACTTCCAGTCCAGATGAATCTCTGCCTAAGGAAATGAGAGCTTCTTGTAGCTCCTCTGGCAGGACATGGTGGCTTTACACTTCCATATGGATCTTGGGCTTGTCTCGAGGAGTCAGTCAACGTGGTGTTTCTGGGTGCTGCCAACAGGCTGGAGTCTGGAGGCTGCTGCACAGGCTACATGAAGCCTGCACTTCGAGTTCACACAACATCTGCCCTTCCAACCAAACTGCTCTCCTCTCTTAGATTATCTGTCCAGACACTGAAGACCTTTGAGTTTGAGGCCACTGACCATCCTATCCCATGCCAGGCACACAGATGAAACTTAATACTCATACCTATTGAAATGAGAGTAGGCCTCTCACCAAGGGGCACACCAAGCCAGTCTGCCCTGGCATCCAGCCTCAGAAACTCTATTAGTCCATTTTCTTTTCTTTTTTAAAATATATTTGATTGCACTTTACGTTCTGGGGTACATGTGAAGAACATGCAGGATTGTTGCATAGGTACATACATGGCAATGTGGTTTGCTGCCTCCATCCCCATGACCTATATCTGGAATTTCTCCCTATGTTATCCCTTCCCAACTCCCTACCAGTTGCTGTCCCTCAATAGGCCCCAGTGTGAGATGGTCCCCTCCCTGTGTCCACGTGTGCTCATTGTTCAACACCCACCTATGAGTGAGAAGATGCGGTGTTTGATTTTCTGTTCTTGTGTCAGTTTGCTGAGAATGATGGTTTCCAGATTCATCCATGTCCCTACAAAGGACACAAACTCATTGTTTCTTTATGGCTACATAGTATTCCATGGTGTATATGTGCCACATTTTCCTTGTCCAGTCTATCATTGATGGGCATTTGGCTTGGTCCCAGGTCTTTGCTATTGTAAACAATGCTGCAGTGAACATACGTGTGCATGTGTCTTTATAATACAATAATTTATAATCCTTTGGGTATATACCCAGTAATGGGATTGCTGAGTCAAATGGAATTTCTATTTCTAGGTCCTTGAGGAATTGCCACACTGTCTTCCACAATGGTTGAACTAATTTACACTCCCGCCAACAGTGTAAAAGCATTCCTATTTCTCCACATCCTCTCCAGCATCTGCTGTCTCCAGATTTTTTAATGATCGCCATTCTAACTGGCATGAGATGATATCTCAATGTGGTTTTCATTTGCATTTCTCTAATGACCAGTGATGATGAGCATTTTTTCATATGTTTGTTGGCCTCATATATGTCTTCCTTTGAAAAGTGTCTGTTCGTATCCTTTGCCCACTTTTGAATGGATATTTTTTCTTGTAAATCTCTTTTAGTTCTTTGTAGATTCTGGATATAAGCCCTTTGTCAGATGCGTAGATTGCAAAATTTTTTTCCTATTCTGTTGGTTGGTGGTTCACTCTAATGATTGTTTCTTTTGCTTTACAGAAGCTCTGGAGTTTAATTAGATCCCATTTGTCTATTTTGGCTTTTGTTGCCAATGCTTTTGGTGTTTTAGTCATGAAGTCCTTGCCTATGCCTATGTCCTGAATGGTTTTGCCTAGGTTTTCTTCTGGGACTTTTAAGGTGTTAGGTCTTATGATTAAGTCTTTAATCCATCTGGAGTTAATTTTAGTGTCAGGTGTCAGGAAGGGGTCCAGTTCCTGCTGTCTGCACATGGCTAACCAGTTTTCCCTACACCATTTATTAAACAGTGAATCCTTTCCCCATGGCTTGTTTTTGCCAGGTTTGTCAAAGATCAGATGGTTGTAGATATGTGGTGTTGCCTCTGAAGCCTCTGTTCTGTTCCATTGGTTTATATCTCTGTTTTGGTACCAATACTATGCTGTTTTGATTACTGTAGTCTTGTAGTGTAGTTTGAAATCAGGTAGTATGATGCCTCCACTTTTTTATTTTTGCTTAGAATTGACTTGGCTATACAGGCCCTATTTTGGTTCAACATGAAGTTTAAGGTGTTTTTTTTTTTTTTTTTTTGGGAAAGCGCGAATGCAGTCCCCCACTACCACAAATTATGCAGTCAAGTTTCCCACATTTGGGGAAATCGCAGGGGTCAGCACATCCGGAGTGTAATGGATGAGCCTAGCCCTGGGAAAACCACCTTCGTGATCATGGTATCTCCCCTGCCAGGTAAGTATAAGTTTAAGGTGTTTTTTTTCCAGTTCTGTGAAGAGGGTCATAAGTAGCTTGATGGGGATAGAATTGAATCTATAAATTGTTTGGACACTATGGCCATTTTCACAATATTGATTCTTCCTAACCATGAGCATGGAATGTTTCTCCATCTGTTTGTGTCCTCTCTTATTTCCTTGAGCAATGGTTTGTAGTTCTCCTTGAAAAGGTCCTTTACATCCCTTGTTAGTTGTATTCCTAGGTATTTTATTCTCTTTGTAGCAATTGTGAATGGCAGTTCATTCTTGATTTGGCTCTTTTTAAGTCTGTTATTGGTGTATAGGAATGCTTGTGATTTCTGCACATTGATTTTGTATCCTGAGACTTTACTGAAGCTGCTTATCAGTTTCAAGAGATTTTGGGCTGAGATGATGGGGTCTTCTAAATCTACAATCATGTCGTCTGCAAACAGAGACAATTTGACTTCCTCCTTTCCTAATTGAATATCCTTAATTTCTTTTTCTTGCCTGATTGCTCTGGCTAGAACTTCCAATACTATGTTGAATAGGAGTGGTGAGAGAGGACCTCCTTGTCTAGTGCCAGATTTCAAAGGGAATGCTTCCAGTTTTTGTCCATTAAGTATGATATTGGCTGTGGGTTTGCTGTAAATAGCTTTTATTATTCTGAGATACGTTCCATCAATACCTAGTTTATTGAGAGATTTTAGCATAAAGAACTGTTGAATTTTGTCAAAGGCCTTCTCTGCATCTATTGAGATAATCATGTGATTTTTGTCTTTGGTTCTGTTTATGTGGTGAATTACGTTTATAGACTTGCTTATTTGAACCAGCCTTGCATCCCTGGGATGAATCCTACTTCATCATGGTGGATAAGCTTTTTGATATGCTGTTGCAATCAGTTTGCCAGTGTTTTATTGAAGATTTTTTCATCTATGTTCATCATGGATATTGGCCTGAAGTTTTCTTTTCTGGTTGAGTCTCTGCCAGGTTTTGGTATCAGGATGATGTTGGTTTCATAAAATGATTTGGGAAGGATTCCCTCTTTTTGGATTGTTTGGAATAGTTTCACAAGGAATGGTATCAACTCCTCTTTGTATGTCCGATAGAATTCAGCCATGAACCTATTTGGACCTGGGGTTTTATTAGTAGGTAGGTTGTTAATTGCTGCCTCAAATTCAGCCCTTATTATGAGTCTATTCAGGGTTTCAACTTCTTCCTGGTTTAGGCTTAGAAGGGTGCAAGTGTCCAGGAATTTATCCATTTCTTCCAGGTTTACTGGTTTATGTGCATAGAGCTGTTTGTAGTAATCTCTGATGGTAGTTTGTATTTCTGTGAAATCTGTGGTGATATCCCCTTTATTGTTTTTTATTGCATCTATTTGATTCTTCTCTCTTTTCTTTTTAATTAATCTGGCTAGTGGTCTATTTTGTTGATCTTTTTGAAAAACCAGCTCCTGGATTTATTTATTTTTTAAAGGGTTTTTTTGTGTCTCTATTTCCTTTAGTTCTGCTCTGATCTTAATTATTTCTTGTCTTCTGCTAGCTTTTGAGTTTTTTTGATCTTGCTCCTCTAGCTCTTTCAATTTTGATGATAGAGTGTCTATTTTAGATCTTTCCTTGCTTCTCATGTGGGCATTTATTACTATAAATTTTCCTCTAGACACTGCTTTAAATGTGTCCCAGAAATCCTGGTACATTATGTCTTCGTTCTCACTGGTTTCAAAGAGCCTCTTCATTTCTGCCTTCATTTCATTGTTTATCCAGTCAACATTCAAGAGCCAATTGTTCAGTTTCCATGAAGTTGTGTGGTTCTGAGTTAGTTTCTGAATTCTGAGTTCTAATTTGATGGCACTGTGGTCTGAGAGACTGCTTGTTATGATTTCCATTCTTTTGTATTTGCTGAGGAGTGATTTACTTCCAATTATGTGGTCAATTTTAGAGTAGGTGTGATGTGGCGATGAGAAGAATGTATATTCTGTGGATTTGGGGTGGAGAGTTCTGCAGATATCTATTGGGTTTGCTTGGTCCAGGTCTGAGTTCAAATCCTGGATATCCTTGTTAATTTTCTGTCTCGTTTATCTGTCTAATATTGACAGTGGGGTGTTAAAGTCTCCTGCTATTATTGTGTGGGAGTGTAAGTCTCTTTGTAGGTCGTTAAGAACTTGCTTTATGTATCTGGATGCTCCTATATTAGGTGTGTACATAGTTAGGATCATTAGCTCTACTTGTTGCATTGATCCTTTTACCATTATGTAATGTCCTTCTTTGTCTCTTTTGATCTTTGTTGATCTGAAGTCTATTTTGTAGGATTGCAACTCCTGCTTTTTTTTGCTCTCCATTTGCTTGGTAAACCTTTCTCCATCTCTTTATTTTGAGTCTATGTGTATCCTTGCATGTGAGATGGGTTTCCTGCATACAGCACACTGATGGGTTTTGACATTTTATCCAATTTGCCAATCTGTGTCTTTTGATTGGAGCATTTAGCCCATTTACATTTAAGGTTAATATTGGTATGTGTGAATTTGATCCTAACATTTTGATGCTAGCTGACTGTTTTGCCCATTAGTTGATGCAGTTTCTTCATTGTGTCGACGTTCTTTACCATTTGGCACATTTTTGGAGTGGCTGGTACTGGTTGATCCTTTCTATGTTTAGTGTTTCTTTCAGGAGCTCTTGTAAGGCAGGCCTGGTAGTGATGAAATCTCTCAGCAATTGCTTGTTTGTAAAGGATTTTATTTCTCCTTTGCTCATGAAGCTTAGTTTGGCTGGATATGAAATTCTAGGTTGAAAGTTCTTTTCTTTAAGGATGTTGAATATTGGTCCCCACTCTCTTCTGACTTGTAGGATTTCTGCAGAGATCTGCTGTGAGTCTGATGGACTTCCCTTTGTGGAAAGGAAGTCTATTTTACAGGATTGCAACTCCTGCTTTTTTTGGGCTTTCTCTCTGGCTGCCCTTAGCATTTATTCCTTCATTTCAACCCTGTGAATCTGATGATTATGTGCTTTGGGGTTGCTCTCATTGAGAAATAACTTTGTGGGGTTCTCTGTATTTCCTGGACTTGAATATTGACCTGCCTTGCTAGGCTGGGGAAGTTCTCCTGGATAATATCCTGAAGAGTGTTTTCCAGCTTGGATTCATTTTCTCCATCACATTCAGGTACACGTATCAAATGTAGATTAGCTCTTTTCACATAATCCCATATTTCTTGGAGGCTTTGTTCATTTCTTTTTACTCTTTTTTCTCTAATCATGCCTTCTCATTTTATTTCATTGAGTTGATCTTCAATCTCTAATATCCTTTCTTCTCTTGGTTGATTCAGCTATTGAAACTTGTGTATGCTTCGCAAAGTTCTCGTGTTATGTTTTTCAGCTCCATCTATTCATTTATATTCTTCTCTAAGCTGTTTATTCTCATTAGGATTTCGTCAAAACTTTTTTCAAGGTTCTTAGTTTCTTTGCATTGGGTTCAAACATTTCTTTTAGCTCTGAGAAGTTTGTTATTACCCACTTTCTGAAGCCTGTTTCAGTCAATTCATCAGACTCATTCTCCATCCAGCCTTGTTCCCTTGCTGGTGAGGCGTTGTGATCCCTTGGAGGAGAGGCATTCTGGTTTTGGGTGTTTTCTTCCTTTTTGTGCTGGTTTCTTCCCATCTTTGTGGATTTATCTACCTGTGGTCTTTGTAGTTGGTGACTATTGGATGGGGTCTCTGAGTAGAGGTCCTTTTTGTTGATGACAAAGTTATTTCTTTCTGCTTTCTAGTTTTTCTTCTAACAGTCAGGCCCCTCTGCTGTTGGATTGCTGGAGGTCCACTCCAAACCCTGTTTGCCTGGGGATCACCTACAGTGGCTACAGAATAGTAAGGCTTGCTGCCAATTTCTTCTTCTGTTATCTTTGTTCCAGAAGGATACCCACCAGATGTCAGCCTGAGCTCTTCTTTATGAGGTGTCTCTTTGGATATATGGGGACCAGGGAGCTGCCTGAGGAGACAGTCTGTCCTTTATGGAGCTCAAGTGCTGAGCTGTGAGCTCTGTTGTTCTGTTCAGAGCTGCTGGGCAGGTATGTTTATGTCTGCTGCAGCAGAACTCATAACCACTTTTTTTTCCCTGATGCTCTGTCCTGGGAAGGTGGGGCTTCATTTATAAGTTCTCAATGTGCTACTGCCTTTTTTCAGAACCGCCCTGCCCAGGGAGGAGGTAGCCTAGTCACAGTCTGCCAGCAGAGGCATTGCTGAGCTGCTGTGGGCTCTGCCCAGCTGTTGTGTGAACTTCCCTGTGGTTTTGTTTATAGAGGTATAGTTAGAACTGCCTTGGTAATGGCGGACTGTCTCTGTAATGGTGGACTGCCTTGGTAATGGTGGACTGCCTCAGTAGTGGTGGACTGCCTCGGTAATGGCAGATGCCCATCCCCCCACAAAGGTTGACCATGCCAGGTCCAACTGTGCTTGCTGTGAAACTCTCAATCCAGAGTGTTTCAGATTGCTGGTCTTTGTGGAGGTAGGACCCACCGAGCCAGATCACCTGGCTCCCTGTTTCAGCCGTCTTTTTTCAGCTGAATGGACAACTCTGTTTCCCAGGCATTCCAGGTGCCAGTTGAAATGGCTGCCCAGATTTGTGAGTTTTTGTGTGGAGACCCACTGTGCAGGCTGAAACAGCCATGCTGGAAACTCATGGTGCTTTTCTGCCCAGGAATCTTCTGGTGTGTGGGCAGTAAAAATTCATTTGGAAATGCAGTGATCAGTCACCCTCTGAGTTCTCGCTGGGAACTGCACTCCAGAGCTGTTTCTATTTGGTCATCTTGGATCTTATTAGTCACATGGCTATAAAGACATACCTGAGACTGGGTAATTTATGAAGGGAAAAGGTTTGGTTGACTCACAGTTCATCATAGCTGAGGAGGCTTCAGGAAACTTATAATCATGGCAGAAGGGGAAGCAGATACCTTCTTCACAAAGTGGTAGGAGAGAGGGACAGAGAGAGAGGGACAGAGGGATGGGGAGAGAGGGACAGAAGGAAAGAGAGGGAGAGTAAAGGGGAGGGAGAGGGAGGGAAGAAGAAGGAGAGAGAGAGAGAGAGCGAAACTGGGAAGGGGAAGAGCCCTTTATAAAACCATCAGATCTCATGATAACTCACTATCACGAAAACGGCATGAGGGAAGCCACCCCCATGATCCAATCACCTCCCACCAGGTCCCTCCCTCAATACTTGGAGATCACAGTTCTAGATGAGAATTGGGTGGGAACACAGAGCCAAACCATTTCAAAAACCAAAAAGGCAGGGTTCCACTAGACAACAGTTATGATCGTCTGGAAACTCCAGGTCTGGAGCAGGACTAGGCCACCTGTTCTCCAACCTCCTTCTGCCTTCCCCATCCTGCCCTTTCCTTCCCCTTCTTCCCCTTTCCTCTTCCTCCTCCTTCTTTGTCTCCCCCAGCAGAAACCACAATTAATCCCCAAACTGACCTTCCATTATGAAGCTAGCATCAGGGTGCATTTCAATCAGTGCCTGTTCTCCATCATGGTCCTCTGGGACAGGAGCTGAGGGCCTGTTGTTTACAAACTACACAGGCCAGGTGAAGCTTGGCTCCTTTTAAGCACTCTTTTCCCAGGTTGCTTCCCCCTCCTCTCCTCCCCACCTCTTCCTTGACTCCTCCACTTGCTTCTGCAATTCCTACATTAAATTGAAGTCTGGAGCTATATTATGGATTGACTCTGAAGACCGTCCCCCTCACTCCTTCTGGAAGTACACAGCCCCATGGCTGTGTCTGAGAACAGGTTCAACCCCTCCTTGTCCTGGGAGAAGAGTTGAACCCTGGAACGTTAGGATGGTGGCCCTCCAACTTGAGTGGGGATTGGAACCACCTGGGGCTTGTTAAAACACAGACTCCTGGACCCCACCCCCAGAGATTCAGTAGGGATCCGGTGAGGTCTGATAATTTGCATTTCTAACAAGCTGTGATGCTGGACTGGGGAACACACTTTGAGAACCACCAATCTTTGTCTCCCAGAGAAACCTGAGGCTGAAAGAGTCTTCTTTACGCACCTCCCCAACTTTCGAGAGTAAAAGCCCTCCCTGCAAGAAGCAGCTTCATCTACGAGGAAGAATCAAGGCTCTCCTGCCTCCTGTCCCTTTTCTTTGCCTCCTGTCCCTTTTCTCTGCCTCCTCCTTTCTCCTTTTTCTCCCTTTCCTTTTTCCTTCTCTTCCTGCTATGGCTCTGCGTCTGTCTCTGGACCTCTCCACGAGCACATACGTCCCCAGCGATGAGCTGGCTCTGGATTTGTGCAGCAAACTCACAGCCATCTGGAGACGCTGGGCCACCCTGACTGACATATGCTAAAATACAGGCGGCATAAAGACTCTGGGCAAAGAGACCAATTTGTTAATTTAATTGAGTTGCAAACAAGGAGGAAGCCAACAGAGTTTGTGGAAAACCTATTAGGTGTTCTCAGAACCAGTGACTGGGTTAGGTTCTGAGCTGAGGCTAGCCTATGCTGGCCAACTGCAGGAGGAGGGGTGGGGGCAGGGACGGGCCTGTCTCATTCAGGGCTGTCCCGCTGTGCAGAGTGGGGCAGAAATACTCTGTGGGGGCCTGTCTGGTGTAGTGTGTGTCATTAGTGACCCTCTAATGACCTTGTTTCCACCACTCAGAGCCCCTTTACTAGGCTGGCATTTCATTCTTCTTCTCAGAGACTTGCCCTTTGGAGTGAATGAGCCCCACCTTGCTTTGCTCCTCTCCTGCTTGGGAAGCAGTGTGAAGCAAGGGCTGGCTGACTTGGAATATGAAAGCTGGGCCCCTTGCAAAGTGCTTTCCCAGAACTGAGAGGTTTCCTGGGATGAAGGACAGTCCCAAGCAAACCTGGATGGTTGGCCACCCTACCTCTACCTCATGCTGCCATGCAGTTTGTTTTCCAGAGCTCCCAATAAGATCAGGCTGAAACTGGACCTCAGTGGAGACCACATCCTGACTGAGCTACTTCCTGGCCTGCCCTGCTCCCCTTACTCCTGAGCACACATGCCTATCAATAGTGTGTGCTGAATCCTTGCCTCAGGCTCTGCTTCTAGTGAGACCAGCCTAAGGATGGATCACCTAAGAATGAAAGCAAACCACAAATGATGAAAACAAACCATAAATGGGGAGGGAGTTCTTCAGCACTTCTAATCCTTCTGAAGATAAGGAACAGTCAAGAATGATAATAATAAATATTTGTTGTTTCCAGGGGGACCTCTTAGCTTCCCTGTGATGCCCCCAACTCCAGCTAGTCATCAAAGAATTTGTGTCTTTGTTGCATAGAAAGCTGAGAACTTGAAGCCGGGTATACTTCATCTGTCCCCACCTTTACATTGAGTATTTACTATGGAGTCAATGCTGCTCTAAGCTCTGTAAGGGAAAGAAAAATGAGTCTGACACAGTCTCTGGCCTCCTGTGCAGGTGTGTTGGTAAGATAGTTTCACACATCATGTTGTAAGGCCACATGGGTGAGTGCCAGGACTTGCTGAGGCAGTGAGGGAATTCAGAGGAGGCATTGCTCAAGGTGGGTTGGGGAGTGCTGGCAGCTTTCTGGGCTCTGAACGTGCCCAAAGTCAGCAAGGTGGAAAGGAAATAGCAGAGATGTCCAAAATGCTGCAATCTAGGTAGAGAGGCCCGGGTGTGTTTTGGAGTCAGGGAGGGGATGCTTTTCTGGAAGGATGCGTACACTAAAAAGGAGGGGATGAGGTCTGCAGGAGGAGATGGTGCTGTGTTCTGAGGGCAGAAGAATGAGAATGGGCTCATTTTGGGGAAGAAAACGGGGCTGTGTGACCATAGCAAGTTATTAACCTCTCTAGGCCTCCCTCTCCTCAACTGTGAAATGCAGATAAAAATATAGAACTGAGCCAGGTGTAGTGGCTCACACCTATAATCTCAGCACTTTGGGAGGTCTAGGCAGATGGATCGCTTGAGCCCAGGAGTTTGAGAGCAGCCTGGGCAATGAGGTGAAACCCCCATCTCTTAAAAAAAAACTCCAAAAAACTTAGACGGGTGTAGTGGTATGTGCCTATAGTCCCAATTACTAGAGAGGCTGAGGTGGGAGGATCTTAGCCTGGGAGGTTAGGCTGCAGTGAGCCGTGATCGTGCCACTGTACTTCAGCCTGCTTCAAAAAACAAAAACAGAAAAGGAACTGGGTGGGGTTGGTAGTTTATGAAGATTAAATGAGGTGGCTCACTTATGCGCTGGACACTGAGCAATTGCTCATGAAATGCTAGTTCCCTTTTTCCTGGTGTGATGTAGAAACAAGCCCCAGTTCCAACCCAGCAAACACTGTTGAAACCCTGAAACCTCAAGTCCAAACTTATAAATAATAATGCCAGATTGGCCAGGCAGGGTGGCTCACGCCTGCATTCCCAGCACTTTGGGAGGCTGAGGTGGGCAGTTGAGACCAGGAGTTCAAGACCAGCCTGGGCAACAGACGGCAACCCCATCTCTACTAAAAATACAAAAATTAGCTGGGCATGGTGGTGGGTACCTGTAATCACAGGTACTCAGGAGGCTGAGGCAGGAGAATCACTTGAACCCGGGAGGCAGACGTTGCAGTAAGCCGAGATCATGCCACTGCACTCCAGCCTGGGTGACAGACGGAGACCCTGTCTCCAAAAAAAAAAAAAAAACAAAGCTAGACTAACCTATAAAAACTTGCTAGACTAACCTATAAAAACTTGCTTAGCTCATAATGCACCAAGATACACACACACACACACACACACACACACACACACACACATTTATTTTATTTATTTACATATGAATAAAGATATTGGCACAAAATAATAGTGACAAACAAAAATTATTAATGAAAAAGGATTTTTATTTATTATCATAATAGCATAGGCTTGGAAGGAAAGTAGTGATGAAGAAGGGCCATGTTAGCCTTGACCTCAAGCCTGCGAAGATGTCAAATTATGCCCGCTGATCTGGGACAAATGTTTTTGGCTGTTATGAAGCAGATAGGGGAACTGATCAAAAATGTGCATCCCAGCCTTGAACTCCATTTGCCACATCTTTCTGCCCCCTATAGAGGGGCTGGCAGGGTTTGCCCTAAGGAGCCACCGCTGCTTAGATGGCCATGAATGATCAGGTCTTCTCTCAGTTCCTTATACCTTCTCCTGCTCCCAGAGAACCCCATAATGAGTTTCCCATGAATGCTCAGCCATGCTGGGCCTGGTGTACTAAAATGATGATTTAATGTTACATGATCTATAGCACAGCTGCATTGGCTGCTAAATTGCCTCTTTACTAGACTTCATTATGGTTTTGTGTTTGTTCATCTGTGACTTCCTTCATAATAAGCTGTCCTGATATTTTACATTTCAATATACATTTTTTGGTGAGTTTTGAAGCTGGTTCATGGCAACAGAAGCATGTCACATCCAACTGATCCATTGTTGAGAGATCAGAGTTTATCATCTTTTTGGTTAGTTTTATATCAATACTTTCAGATGCAGTTATAAACTTTCAACATCCTTTTTTTTTTTGAGACGGAGTTTTGCTCTGTCTCAAGGCTGGAGTGCAATGGCATGATCTCGGCTCACTGCAACCTCTGCCTCCTGGGTTCAAGCAATTCCCCTGCCTCAGCCTCCTGAATAACTGGGACTACAGGCATGTACCACCACACCTGGCTAATTTTTTGTATTATAGTAGACACGGGGTTTTACCATGTTGACCAGGATGGTCTCCGTCTCCTGAACTGGTGATCCGCCCACCTTGGCCTCCCAAAGTGTTGGGATTACAGGCATGAGCCACCACACCCAGCCTCAACATCCTTACAATTATACCGTGTCTCAGTTACACACCCAATTTTCTGCACTTATGTCATCTTTTTCATGCTGTTAATGGCAGAATGGATAAATAAAGTGTAGTTGATTCATATAATAGAATAGTATACAAGAATGAAACTAGGCTGGGCATGATGGCTCATGCCTATAATCCCAGTGCTTTGAAGTGAGACTATGACTCTTAAAAAAAATAAAAAGGAATAAAACTGAACACCAAGCAAACTACAGCCACACTCAACAATGTAGATGAATCTCACAAAGGCAATGTTGAAAGAAAGGAAGTCAGATACACAAGGATATGTATAGTAATAATTCAGCAATGCGTTCTTGGGTGAGAAAGCCATAAGGAACATGAGAGGGGATTATTATAAAAGTCACAGGGGCCGGGCGCGGTGGCTCTAGCCTGTAATCCCAGCACTTTGGGAGGCCGAGGCGGGTGGATCACGAGGTCAAGAGATCGAGACCATCCTGGTCAACATGGTGAAACCCCGTCCCCACTAAAAATACAAAAAATTAGCTGGGCACGGTGGCGCGTGCCTGTAATCCCAGCTACTCGGGAGGCTGAGGCAGGAGAATTGCCTGAACCCAGGAGGCGGAGGTTGCGGTGAGCCGAGATCGCGCCATTGCACTCCAGCCTGGGTAACAAGAGCGGAACTCCGTCTCAAAAAAAAAAAAAAAAAAAAAAAAAAAAAAGTCACAGGGACAGAACTGAGGATTTCTGGGGCACTGGCAAGGTTCCATTTCTTGACCTCGAGGTGGTTACACATCTGTTTGCTTTAGAATATTTTGTTAAGCTATACATTTATGTGCTTTTGACAATTAAAAGGTTGAAAAATAACTGCTACATATACTGAATTGAGTAGGAATTTTGGCCTCACAAAATACTATGCCACTTTCCAGTTTAAGCTTCCTGATTTATCATTTTATCATCTATTTCTGAGTTTGCCAGTTATGCTCAGCTGAAATCCACCAAACGCCAGATGAATCTGAGGATGAAATTTCAAAATCTGAAAACTACAGAGTCCTGTTAGGTATTTGCTTAACTATAGGCATTGAACTAGGGTAGATCATATTAGTCATCATATTGGAGAAACAGAACCATTCTGTAGTCATCCACCTGGAGAAGCAGAACCAGTAAGATGTCTGTATATATAGGAAGAGCTGTCCTATGAGAAATTGATTGGCATGATTATGGAGGCTGGCAAATCCAAAACCAGCAGGGCGGGCTGGCAGGCTTGAAGCCAGAAGAGCCAATATTCCCAACGGTTGTAGAACTAGGAAAAGCTGATGTTGAAGGTGAAGTTCAAAGGCAGCCTGTTGAAGAATTCTCTCTTGCTAGGTGGGCACGGCTGGTCTTTTTGTTAAATTCAGGCCCTTCAACTGATTGGATGAGGCCCACTCACATAAAGGAAGGCAAATAGACTTTACTCAAAGTCCACTGATTGAAATGTTAATCTCTTTCAAAAACAAGCTTACAGAAACACCCAGAAAAATGTTTGACAAATATTTGGGCACCCCTTGGCTGAGCCAAGTTAATGCATAAAATTAACCATCACAGTAGGTGTCACATGACATATACTTGATTTACAGCCTCCTGAATTGGTTATTCTGACCATTTTGCAGAAAGCATTTAAATACCTCATCTATGGTTGCACAGCTGGGAAACAGTAGAGGCAGGAGTTTAATCAAAGTCTCTGTGACAACAAATACCAGTGGTAAACAAGGTGTTTTCCTTTTTTTGGCATGAGGGCCAATTCAGTTTTAAAAAATGGGCTACATATTTTCATTTCTTTTCTTTTTTTCTTTTTTTTTGGGGATGGAGTTTCGCTCTTGTTACCCAGGCTGGAGTGCAATGGCGCAATCTCGGCTCACTGCAACCTCCACCTTCTGGGTTCAGGCAATTCTCCTGCCTCAGCCTCCTGAGTAGCTGGGATTACAGGCAGCTAATTAATTAATTCAATTAATTAAATTAGCTGCGATTATGCCCAGCTAATTTTTGTATTTTTAGTAGAGACGGGGTTTCACGATGTTGACCAGGATGGTCTTGATCTCTTGACCTCATGATCCACCCGCCTCAGCCTCCCAAGGTACTGGGATTACAGGCATGAGCCACCGTCCCTGGCCATTCCGTTTCTTTTTTTTCCTTTTTTGTGAGACAGTCTTGCTCTGTCACCCAGGTTGGAGTGCAGTGGTGTGATCTTGGCTCACTGCAGACTCTCCGCCTCCTGGGTTCAAGTGATTTCTGGCTAACTTTTGTATTTTTAGTAGAGACAGGGTTTTGTCATGTTGATCAGGCTGATCTTGAACTCCTGATCTCAGGTGATCCACTTGCCTCAGCTCCTAAAGTGCCAGAATTACAGGTGTGAGCCACCACACCTGGCCGTTACATTTCATTTCAATCCAAAATGAAAATAACTTGATTGAATCTCATGGGGAAGATTATTTAAAATATAATTATCCAACTTATTGACGGGAAATTGCCAATTGCCTCTTCTTTTTAGTGGTCAAAATGCTGTATCTGGGCATTGTGGAAAGAAAGCAGCTTTCTGATATTTCATCCTGTCAGAAAGCCGAAGTGGGCTGTGTGTTGCACATCCCTGCACTCTGGCGCATGCCACGAAGGTGAGCGAGGACAAGCAGGCTTAACTTTCCACGGAAGAGGATGCAGCTGGACAGATATGCAGAAGGAAACTTCAGGGCGCTGTCCAGGGCTTGAGTGTCTGATGGCTCTGACTTTTTATCTTGTCTAATCTCACTTTGAAACCTACGCGTGCCTTTCCCTAGAGGTAGGGTATTATTAGCACAGCACTTAACGTTATCATCCTTGACCTGATGGTCTTTGGAGGCTACAAATGCAATGGACTAAGACAGACAGCAACAAGGGGAAGGAGGGGAGGGGAAGGTACAGAGAGAAGGAGGGTAAAGAAGGAGGAAGGGACAAAACTCAAGTACAAGAGAGATGTGTTTTGAGAAAACAACAGCAAAGAAAGCCGGGAGAAAGAAGCTGGTTAAGGATGTCTGATTTTAAAGAGAAAGGGGCTGTGATGGGATTCATGGGCCCACAGAGTGGTGAAAATCTGGTGCAAGGGTATGCACAGCCCTACAGAAGGAAGAAAGTGGTGCCCACACAGTTAGGGGGCTGAGCCATTTGGGGAGTATATGGGAGTCAGAAAGGTGTGGCTGG
This sequence comes from Callithrix jacchus, assembly GCF_049354715.1. Lineage (NCBI taxonomy): Eukaryota > Metazoa > Chordata > Mammalia > Primates > Cebidae > Callithrix > Callithrix jacchus. The sequence goes on from NC_133514.1 coordinate 91,097,398, forward strand.
TGGAGGTGGGAGAGATGGTCCTGGAAATAGTGTTAAGGCCATGAGCCACCAGCCTGATATGTGGATAGCTCTTTCTCTTTTCCATTTTTATTTTTTGAGACAGGGTCTCATTCTGTCACCCAGGCAGGAGTGTAGTGGTGCGATCAAGCTCACTGAAGCCTCAACCTCTCTGGGCTCAGGTGATCCTCCCACCTCAGCCTCTTGAGTAACTGGGATTACAGGCACAGCTAATTTTTATATTTTAATAGACATAGAATCTCACTGTGTTACCCAGGCTGGTCTCAAATGTTTGGTCTCAAGGATTTGCAGGCCTTGGCTTTTAAAGTGCTAGGATTCCAGGCATGAATCACCATGCCTGATCTCTTTCTCTTCTTTACAAGTTGTATGCCAGAGGAAAGAGCATGGGCTTTAAAATATATATAGAAGGAGATGTATTATAAGAAATTGATTCACATGATTATGAAGGCTGACAAGTCCACAATCTGCAAGGTGGACTGGCAAGCTAGAATCCAGAAGAGCCGGTATTCCAACAGAAATACCAAAATTCGCCGGGCGCGGTGGCTCACGCCTGTAATCCCAGCACTTTGGGAGGCCGAGGCAGGTGGATCATGAGGTCAAGAAATCGAGACCATCCTGGTCAACATGGTGAAACTCCATCTCTACTAAAAATACAAAAAATTAGCTGGGCATGGTGGCGCGTGCCTGTAGTCCCAGCTACTCAGGAGGCCGAGGCAGGAGAATTGCCTGAACCCAGGAGGCAGAGGTTGCGGTGAGCCGAGTTCACACCATTGCACTCCAGCCTGGGTAACAAGAGCAAAACTCCATCTCAAAAAAAAAAAAAAAATTCAACTTAAAATAATGTCACTACAATGCCATATCTATATGAATGCCAATTTGTATTTATGTGACATATTTATGTAATACTATATTAAATGGTGCTGGTAGAAAGAGGATATTATTGATCCTTTCTCATGGGGTTGCCGGGGAATTCGATATGATGATAAATATGAAATTCCAGGCACAGAGCTGGCTCCCTTCTTCCTGCTCTCATCTTGAGTGATTGTAGCTTTGCCACTTTTCAGTGTAGTCACAGTTTCACATGTGTCATTTTCTCTCTCCAGTGAGATGGAAGCACCTTAAGGGGTTTTCTCTCTCCAATGAATGGGTCACAACAGGGGAAAGAAGGAAGAGAAGAGTCTGTGATCAGACTGGTTAAAATCATGGTGCTACTGTGACTGCGACCTTGGGAATGTCATTTAACTGCCAGAGCAGGTAAATGTTTCTTCTCACCTGTGCAATGGGTTTATAACACCTACCTCATAGGGATGCTGTGAGCATCAGGAAAAATGAGAGCTCGATGCCTGTCTTAGTAGGTCCTAAGCAATGATTGATCCCAGAGTCGCGATCCCAGAGCTAAGCCCAGAGCAAGTGCTCAACAAATACTTGTAAATGGGAATCTCTGAAGCCCAGTCCCAAGGTGAGCTGGACTTCAGGGTCTGGCAATGAAAATCCTTGGATTGTGTAACCTGAGAGCTGAATGTGTGAGTGAGGGGGTTCTAACAGCAGAGCGCCAGCATGGGGGCGAAGGGGCCCAGACACCCAGCCTTCAGACCCCTTTTTCTGCCTCAGAGAGAGGCATGCATGCATCCCTGAGTTTGTCAGTGGCCAGAGGGACTCAGCCCCAGGGGACAGCAGGTGTCAGATCAGCCTCCACAGACCCTCTACTGCATGAGTCCATTTTTCAGGGCAAATACTCCCTTCTTTTAGCCCTTCTTCCCCTGACTGAAACACTGAGCTCTGATGAAAAATTAAAACGCACTTTGTCAGATTCCCCAGAGATAAAAGGGAACTTGGAGCAGATATTCAACACCAGAATTAGCACTCACGGGGTACTGGCAATGCCAACGACTGGCCGAAGAGCTCTGATCCCTGGACATGTAAGCCACATACTTCCTAGCAGTGGCCAGACCAGGATAGTCCCACCTTTCAAGGAGAAACGTCACAAACCCTTGGAGTGCTTCAGAGTGGTCTTTTTCTGCCCTGCTCATAGCCTCTGCATGTGAGGAAATCGGGCTGTAGCCATGAGGTCAGCCCTGATTGCCAGTAGGACTCTCCTCCCAAATGAAGGAGTCTCACCAGGGACACTTTTGGCTGCCTTCAACTGCACATCACCTCAAGTCCTGCTCCTCTGCTGATGCAGACCCTGACCCCAGTGCACTATCTTGACAGTGTGGGCAAGCCCTTGGGCCTATCCAAATGCTTTTCATCCCTTCAAAGGTGTTCAAGTCCTCCTCTTCCTTGCAGCCTTCCCTGACCACCCCAGCCCGGCTCATCAGCCCTATCCCTGCTCATCAGCTCCATCCCTGAGCTCCAGCTGCCCTTGGAGGCCTGAGTTTAGGCTGTGCTTATACACATATGTGCTGGTGGACTGTCTTCTACACGAGGGGCTCTTGTCTCCTGAGTTAGCAAGTCCCCATAGGTCCTTTCCTCCTTTCCCATCTCTGCCCAACACATGGTCACTCGCTCAGTCCCAGCCTCCATCCACTGGGCCCTGGGTCGCTGCGAGGGCCTTCTAGATGGTCTGCTGTGTCCACTCTTGTCATTCAGTACACCATCCATTCACCAGCCAGAGGTGGTGAATTGCAACATTGTGGCCTCCAGTCTCCCTCCCTGTCCCCTACTTGAAAAGCCTTTAATGGCTTTGTATTGCCCTGAGCATGGCTCACAAGCTCTCTATAATCTCATGATTACCAAGCAAACAAGACAGCAGTTACTAGTTACTGTCAGTCCTCCCAGTGAGAATAGAAGGCCTGTGAGGGCAGGAATCTTGGTTACCACTCCATGTACAGGGCCTAGCACGTTATTGGTGCCTCAGTAAATTTTTGTTAAATGGCGGGGTGATTGATGAATAACTGAATTAATGAATGCCCCTGTGAGGCCTTGAGATTGCTGGCAAGCAGTGGTTGCATTTAGCCGCTATCCTAGGTTATGTTTTCTGGTAAGAGAATGCCTGGCAGGAGGAGTTGTGAGCACATGAATTCTTAGAGAAGAGCATCCAGTGGACACCAGTCAGCGAGCTGGGGAAAGCCAAGTATAGTCAAATAAAAAATATATTTGGGGTCTGGTGCAGTGGCTCATGCCTGTAATCCCAGCACTTTGGGAGGCCGAGGCGAGTGGATCACAAGATCAGGGGTTTAAGACCAGCCTGGCCAATATGATACCTGGCCAATAGGGTGAAATCCCATCTCTACTAAAAATACAAAACCTAGCTGGGTGTGGTGGCTCGGGCCTGTAGTCCCAGCTACTTGGGAGGCTGAGGCAGGAGAATTGCTTGAACCCAGGAGGTGGGGGTTGCAATGAGCCAAGATTGTGCCACTGCACTCCAGCCTGGGCAATAGAGGGAGACTACATCTCAAACATGCGCGCGCACACACACACACAGTCTTTGCCCCATTCCTGGCATAGATATTCCTAAAACTCTTGGAATCGCCTGAGTGACAGGAGCATCTTTTTATCATTTATAATGAGCCCTCTTTGAGCATATCTGAGTCTATGCTAATGAGGTGGCTCTTGGCAGGGCCCCTAGGTAGCTTCAGGATGGGGGCTGGTCACCCGAGGAACCAAGCAAGGGTCTGTGCTAAAGTGTGGAGATTATTTCTTTTTTCCAAATACATTATGGCAGCTTATCTCAAAGTAATATCTCTCTCCCTTACTTCCATGCTGATCGTCTTTTAAGCCAGGGAGAGTAGGATCAATGGGACCCCAGTTCACAAGTCCTGCCCTGGTCCATGCAGCATGGATCTGAGCAGTTCTCCCCATATGGGACCTGCTGCCACTGTGCGGGACAGTGCTCCTTTGCGAGCTCTGGTCTCGCCTCTGCACACAGGCAGGTGCAAACCGAGATCTCACTGAGAACCAGCTTGCAAAGAGTAGTGTCATGATCCTGGGTTGGGAAGGGTGTGGAGTGCATTTGGTTGGGGGAGGCTGCCCAGGGTATTAATGTCTTGCTTCAGCTGAGCCAGCCATTCCCAGTCACAGGGCTCCATTCCAGTTGCTGACTGCTCTCCGTTTTCTGCTTGTAACACATCATTAAAGCCAGGCTCTGTCCCTGTTCCCTGCCACCTCGTTTTAATATTAATTGCAGCCAAAGCAAATTAGAACAAATCTGCTGTTCCTGAAACATGCTGTGTACGACAGAGCCAAATGTAAGTGATTTTATTTTTACGCAAGTTATTTATGTGATTGCTCTCTTCCATTGGTGCTGATAGGAGGATGACTGCTTTTGAAAGTCAAGGCGATGGGTTCCTCACTGTCAAACAAACAGCCAGGAGGTGACTGCTGGGAGACTAACGGATCCCAAGATGACCCAGCCTACCTCAGCTTTGGAGGGAAACAAATGCCTGTGTCCTGATTGGCAAGGGGCGGTATTTGCTTTGTGGCTGCCCTCCCCTCTGGAACAGTGGTCAACTGCGTGTCCCAAAGTCCCATCCCGCCTGTGGCATATCAGATCAAGGCCAGAATTGTCTGTCTTTGTGTTGCAGCTCCTCAACAGCTGCCCCTAGGCAAGTGGCTGGTGTCAAAACAGACCCTTTGTCCTCACCACTTCCTTGGAATATGCAGAAAGCATGTGTCTGGAGAGCTTGAGCTGCCAAGCTTTGCTTTGGGGAGACTTCAATGAAAATATATGCCACTTCTTGGTGGCAAGACTTGCTGGCTTGAGCACATGCTAGAGGCAGACAAAGCATTTATTTAGAAAAACAAAAAAGCAGGATTAAAAAAAAAGTGGAAGAAAATTACTAAACTTTTGATATTCAGTCTCCTTCCTTCCATGTGGAAAAACATGAATGCTGTAGGCTTCCTTTTGTATCACTTGAATTCCGATGTCTGTCTCGGAGTGGCCTGCAGCCTCTGTTCAGGATGCGGGGTTTTTATGATCTCAGACACCCTGGCCCCCATGGAAAGGTGGAGAATGGGAGAGGATGGGATATTAGTAATTTGGGTAAGAATTTTACTTTCTTGCCGGTTGATTTAGGAGTTGTTTGTTTGGCAACGGCAGATCTAGAGAAAAATAGCCCAGAACACGGCCCATCTCCCTGTGGGTATAAATTATCCTTTCCGGGAACTAGGAGTGGCCTGTACAGTGCACACTTGAGTGAGCATCAGCGTCACCCGCGGGGCTTGTTAAAGCAGATTGCTGGGACCCACCTGAGAGTGTCTGATTCAGTAGGTCTAGCATCGGGCCAAAGAGTGGGCATATCTAGTCAGTTCCCAGAGATGCCAATGCTGCAGGGGCAGGGACCACACTTTCAGAACCACTGGCCTAGAACACGGCATGACCCAAGCTGAGGGGCCTGACGTGCAGTTCTGGAGATAAGCAGAGAGCATGAAACCTTTGCACCACTACGTCAACAATGGCTGCCATAGCAGGAAGCTGTGGAGGTGTCAGTGGTTTCAAGCAGCCAAGTGGCTATCCAGGGAAGGAAAAAAGAAGCCCTGATTGTAGGTCTTTCCAATTTCTGTGGTGTAAATACTCCCATCCTGGCCAATTTCAAGCTACCAATATGATGCTACTGAACACTGAGGAAAATGTGCCTAATGTGCCCTTTCAGCACATCATGGAGGAGAGGGTTACTGATGGGGAGCAGGCCGCTAGCTTGGCGCACTGGCTGGAATGACTGAAAGGGCTGTTCACCCCTGTGGAAAGTCCCGAGGCCTCTCACTTGAAGAATGAAGAGCAGAAAGTAAGGGAGTTGAGTGGCCGGAAGAAAATAACTGGTTTGTTTCTCTAAGAGAGAGGAGACATGGATCTGGCCTGGCTGCCCATCCTGGCAGGTCAGGCCTGCTGACCTGGGTCACAAAAAATTATTACATATGTTTTGTTCTACTGGGGAGGCTGAAGCAGGAGAATCGCTTGAACCTAGGAGGCGGAGGTTGCAGTGAGCCAAGATCGTGCCACTGCACTCCAGCCTGGCAACAGAGTGAGACTTTGTCTCAAAAAAAAAAAAAAATTAGGTGGGAGTGGTGGCTCACACCTGTAATCCCAGCAGTTTGTGAGGCCAACGTTGGCAGATCACGAGGTCAGGAGTTCAAGACCAGCCTGGCCAACATGGTGAAACCCGTCTCTACTAAGGATACAAAAAATTAGCCAGACATGATGGTGCGTGCCCGTAATCCCAGCTACTTGGGAGGCTGAGGCAGGAGAATTGCTTGAACTCGGGAGGCAGAGGTTGTAGTAAGCCGAGACGGTGCCATTGCACTCTAGCCTGGGTAACAGGGCGAGACACCGTCTAAAAAAACTTATATATATGTATAAATATTTTTATGTTTAATAAAGCTAAATTTTAGAGGTACATAAAAGAAAATAAACATTGTATATTGTTCCACTGTGCAGAAATAAACACGATTAATCTGTTGGCTTCTATTCTATTTTGTTTGACATGTATACACACACACAATCATTCACACAGGTTTTATGGAGCTGTCCTACATAGACTGTTTTGTAACACAATTCTTGCATGTAATTACATTTATGTAATTAAATGTTCTGCAACACAATTTCTAATAAGTGAAGAGTATTCCCTTATGTAGATATATTATTATTTATTTATTGAATCTCCTCTTCTTGGAAATGTGTGTCCCACATTTTCAAATTACAAACATGCTCTGCTGAACAGCCTCATAGCTAAATATGGCCTCATAGCTAAATATGATTATTTATTGGAATTCAGTTGTCTAATAGTCTAATAGGAAACACTGGCGCAAGCACAAGTGTGCATGTTTTTAAACTTTTGATTTGTAGTGTCAAGTTACCTTCCAGAAAACCCATTGCTGTTCACACTCCCATCAGCAGCATTCGCACGCTCCCCCTTCATCACCCTCTTACCCGCGCTGGGTTTTACAAGTTTTTAAACCTCAAATGTATTAGTGAGGCAGTTTGTTTTCTGCTTTTGTTTTTTTACATTACAATGAAAGAGTCATGTGGCAAGAAAGTGACTAGCATTCAAGTGTAAGACAGGCAATCAGTGCAGGTACCGCCCTGCTGAACTTCAAAGTTCCACTAAAATACTTTAATATTTGGCTTCCAGGGAGGTGACAAAAATTGCAGCTGCTGCAGTCAGCTATGCTTTCTACAAGTAAGTGTCTTGATTGAAGCAGAGAGGGTGGGAGGAGCTGTGGCACCCAACAGTGCTCAGGGAAGAAAGGACTAAAGAGCCACCAGGCAGAACCATCTCTCACAATAGAAGACTGACATTTTGTGATCACAGTTCCTGAAAGGAACAAAGAACGGACAATAGCAGGAACTGGAGGAGAAAAAGAACAAGCTATTAACAAGCAAATTAAGACCAGACAAGGGAGATGAATCAGAAGTGATCCAATAACCAGCCCTGGATTAAGTGCATCTGGCTCTCCCGGGGATTTCACAGTCATTTGCTTCAAACTGTTAATCTTTTCTGAGAGGTTCCCTTCAAGCCTTCTGGAAGGAATAAATAAACGGATGGCTTAGCCAAGTGGTTACTCCTGCAATGTTTTATACATGGGTGAGCATATATGTTGTCATGCCTCATTGATTTTGGATTTAAAGTGTGACTGTTTTACGGAATTACAGAACTTTAGAGTTAGAAGTGACCTAATTGGCGTTTAGTCCATCTGTCATTTTGCAGAAGAGGAAACCACAGCTCAGAGAGGTCATATGATTTTTTTTCTGATTTCATGGGTCAAAATATTGGCAGAGCTAGGATTAGAACCCAGGTCTCCAACTTTTCGTTCAATACCATTTTACTTACTAGTTGCCATTGGTTACTCTAGCATTTTTCTAAGTTTACTTAACTTCGAGCAACAGAAAAAAATTAACATAAGTAACAAGACCAAAAAAGTAGCATCAATAATTTGACTACTTGTCTTTCCTAGGTGGGATATTACAGAGGCAGAGGTGTATGCGCAGGAGGGTGAGAAAAACAACTCAAGTGCGTGTAACATGGGTAAATGATAAAGTCTCATTGCCTCATCTGTAGCATGGAGTCAGCAACAGGACCTACCACATGGGTCAGGGTGAGGTGGCAGAGGGGTTGGCACTTGGCTTTCAGTACATATTAGCTAGTTTCTTCTTCTTCTTCTTTTCCTTCTCCTCCTCCTTATTTCTTCTTCTATTTATTATTATCTGAGAGAATGCTAGTTAATTCTTGGTTTAAGTTGAGGCAGAAAGTCATCTTGCAGGGGCTGTTACTTGCATACAAATATCTAAAGTCACAAAGGCACCAATTGCCCTGGGCAAGAGCTTGTAAGATCTTTTGTGGCTGGATCTGTCTGCTCCTGATACTTCCTAGCAGGCTAGTTGGTGGCTAGGGAGGGAGGCAGGACTGCATAGGAGTCAAGGGAACTGAGCTGGAGGAAAGGGAGAGACTGGTGACTCACCCCATCACTTGAGCCTAGAGACTATAGGGAATGCTGTCACTGGAAAGCCCTCCTGACCCCGGTTCCTTGGCATAGAAGGTCGTGCTGCAAAAACAACAGCTGAGCTTAGGAGAGTGTGAGAGAAAAAGCATCACCCTTGGAGCACAGCCCAGGATGTCGGGTCTGTGATCTCTGACAGTGCTGATTACTGTCAGCCATACTTGTAAGCACGGATATGTAACAACCCGGTGGTGCAGAAATAGTGACCAGCAGCGCCCCCATGTGGCTGCAGTGGAAGCAGCACAAATACTCAGTCGAACACACTTGGGAGCTCTCTCTAGCTGTTATTTGCAATCTGGACTGACTTTGGAATAAATAAATCCTGGGTAGTTCTGGGTAAAACAAAAGGTCTCCGGAGGAGTGTGTGGGATTTTTCTGTTACTTTGGGCAGCAACTGCTCATTTAATTATATTGAACCATAAATGTGGCCTTTACTCAAAGCTGGTCACAAGGGATAGTAGCCTATACCCATGAAAACACATATTTATAAATACACACAGAAGAATCACAGCTGAAGTCCTCAATAGTTCTGAATTAAATATGTTATACATAACTTTGAAAGCTTTATTTAGCTAAGGCCCCTATCTTTAGCTAATAATTATAATAGTATTAAAAAACTATATACTGACTATATGCCAGATTCTATATTAAATACTTAATGCAATATCTTATTGAATATTCACAGACACTTTATCAGGTGGATACATTTTATAGATGAGAAAACTGAGGCAGAGGGGTGATGTGCACAAAGTTACATGTAACTGGGAGTGGGAGAGTTAAGATTTGAAATAAGTGTGATCTGACTTTAAAATTCTGCCTCTTAAAAGCAGTGTTTAGGCCAGGCATGGTGGCTCATGCCTGTAATCCCAGCACTTTGGGAGGCCAAGGCAGGCAGTTCACCTGAGGTCGGGAGTTCCAGACCAGCCTAGCCAACATGGTGAAACCTAGTCTCTACCAAAAATACAAAGATTAGACAGGTGTAGTGGCATGTGCTCATAATCCCAGCTACTCAGGAGGCTGAAGCAGGAGAATTGCTTGAACCCAGGAGGTAGAGGTCACAGTGAGCCGAGATCATGGCATTGTACTTCAGGCTGGTAGATAAGAGCAAAACTAAAAAAAAGCAGTGTTTATAGAACATTGCATTTTCTGGTATTCCTCAGACTAACGCTGGGAATTTTTAGCATCTATCTGATGCTTGTTATAGTTTTATGTCAATAGCAAAGTCATTATTCCTTGCTTATTTATATATTGGTTATACATTTATTTGTATATTGACTGTCTCTCTTAGTGCTTGGTACAAAGTAGAAGCTTAATCAATAATAGTGAAATAAAAAATGAGTATTAAACTTGGCCTGAATATTCCCTCCAAATGATGAACATTCCAGGTTTTCCAACCAATATAAAAGGAAGCTCCAGAAAGAAGTTATGTTTCTGGGGCTGCCTCCATTTAGAAGGCCTGTGGGCCAAGGCTATTGGTGTGGGCTGTGTCGGCCCTGCCAGGCCTCTCCAGGATCTGTCCTGTGGCCCACAGCAGTTAGGCAGACCCCTCATTTGCTCACTAGTAGGCTTCTGTGTTCCCATCCTAGAGCTTTCCCCTGCCATTCTCCCCTCCCAGAATTCCATTCTCCACCTCACTTTGGGCTACTTTCAGTGCTTTTTCTTCAGGACATACCTTTCCCCCAAAGTCTTCCCTGCCCCTTCACCTTTACATACAAAGGCGAGTCTCCCTGTTTTGGGAGCTCTCATACTTGCAGTGTCATTAGGAGAGGACAGGAATGAAAGAGGCCCAGATGCTACCCAGACCTGGATGGTGATATGGTTTGGCTCTGTCCCCATGCAAATCTCATCTTGAATTGTACTCCCATAATCCCCACGTGTTGTGGGTGGGACCTAGTGGGAGATACTTGAATCATGGAGGCAGTTTCTCCCATACTGTTCTCGTGGTAGTGAATAAGTCTCACGAGATCTGATGGTTTTATCAGGGAAACCGTGTTTGCTTGGCTCTCATTCTCTCTTACCTGCCATGACGTTAAGACCTGCCTTTGCTTTTCCTTTTGCTGCCATGATTGTGAGGCCTCCCCAGCCATGTGGCACTGTGAGTCCACTAAACGTCTTATTCTTTACAAATTATCCAGTCTTGGGTATGTCTTTATCAGCAGTGTGAAAATGGAGTAACACAGACGGCATACTTCTCCTTGGCCCAGGGTTGCTGGGTGGTGCTTCAGGGAGCCCCCTTGGGGAAAGGGTCAGGAAAGGGGAGACAGTGTTGAAAGAGTCCTGAGTCTTTTGCTGCCACTTGAACAAGATGCTCTGCTTCCATCTGTAGGATGTGACTTCCTTTGAAACAAGATGTTAACTGATCAAAAATATGAAAAACATCTGGTCTATTTCCATCTCCTGCTTTTACAGATAAGAAAACCCCAACTCTTGTTTAGACCTGAAAATTCCTCCTGCTTTCCTTGGTTCCTCCCTTCCTTCCTTCCATGTAACAGAGTTTTGGCAAATGGGCCCCATGTGGAACACCTTATTTCCCTGTTTTCCTTGCAGCTATTTCAGTGTGGCCATGTGACCACGTTCTCACCAACAGAAAATGCCTGGAGTGACAGGGTCAAGTTTTGCGTCACTCACTTAGGAGGAAATACTGTCCTTTCCTTTTCTTCTTCTGGACTCCCATGTGCTGGATTGCAAATGGACAGTGAGTAAACTTGGACCATGCCTGTGGGGACAGCAGCCTGGGCCAGGGGTCTCTTTTTCGTGACATGGACTCCCTTGACAGTACGGTGAAGCCTATGGACTTTACCACGCCATATGCATTTATTTTAATGCATAAAATAAAATACAGAAGATTACAAAAGAACCCAATTGTATTGAAATACAGATATTAAAATAACTGAGACACAAGTTCACACAGAAGTACACCTAAATTTGTGACACAGTATTATTCACATTAAGTAATAGAGTCCAGCAGCAGGGCTGATAACAACTGTAACTTTTTTTTTTTGAAACGGAGTTTCGCTCTTGTTACCCAGGCTGGAGTGCAATGGTGCGATCTCGGCTCACTGCAACCTCCACCTCCTGGGTTCAGGCAATTCTCCTGCCTCATCCTCCTGAGTAGCCGGGATTACAGGCGTGCACCACCATGCTCAGCTAATTTTTTGTATTTTTAGTAGAGACGGGGTTTCACCATGTTGACCAGGATGGTCTCGATCTCTTGACCTCGTGATCCACCCACCTCAGCCTCCCAAAGTGCGGGGATTACAGGCACGAGCCACTGCACCCGGCAACTGTAACTTTAAAATAGTAATAAACATTAAGTGATAGTTTGAGATATCTTCAACACTGTTGTGTGAGTGAAAAATCTTCATGATTTCTCTTGGCCACAAAGTCCTTGATCTTGCTAGTATTTCAGAGGCTTATTGCTGTTTGCATAATTGAAGGAAATGCTACATTTTATCTAAAAGTTTTTGTAAATGCAGACATAATTTTTTCTATTTAAGTTCACAAACCCCTTGATTTCTATCTATGGACTCCAGGTTGAGAACCCTTGCTTAGGGCAGGAGTCCTCAGCCCCTAACAGGGGCTGGTCCATGGCCTGTTAGGAACCAGGCTGCACAGCAGAAGGTAAGCAGCAGGCAAGCAAGCGAAGCTTCATCTGTATTTACTGCCGCTCCCCTTCGCTCACGTTACCACTGGAGCTCCGCCTCCTGTCAGATCAGCTATGGCATTAGATTCTCACAGGAGCGTGAGCCCCACTGTGAACTGTGCATGTGAGGGACCTAGGTTGCATGCTCCTTATGAGAATGTAATGCCTGATGATCTGTCACTGTCTCCCATCACCCTCAGATGAAACTGTCTAGTTGCAGGAAAACAAGCTCAGGGCTGCCATTGATTCTACATTATGGTAAGTTATAGAATTTTTATACTTTTCATCATATATAACAATATAATAATAAAAATAAAGTGCACAATAAACGTAATGCACTTGAATCATCCCCAAACCACCATTCTCCCACCCTCTGGACCATGGAAAAATTGTCTTCCACAAAACTGGGGCTGCCTCCATTTAGAATGTCCATGGGCCAAGGCTGCTGGTGTGGGCTATGTCCCAAACCTGGTCCCTGGTGCCCAAAAGGTTGGGGGCTGCTGCCTTAGGGGATGGGACAGAGAAACGGTGGACAGGACTTGGATCCCTGAATGTTTTAATGGAACAGAGCTGCCCTGCCAGTCTGGGCCGCTCACCTCTAGACTATTTATTATCAAAGAGAAATAAACAAATCTTCCTTAAGCCACTGTGGTGATGAGTTTCTGTTACAGCAACTTAGCCAATGTCCTAATTACTATACCCAGAGAGAAAGTGGCTTGTTATGTATTCTGTTTTCTACATTTATATAAGTGGTTTTCTGTCAGCTGATCTTCCTAACCATCTCTTCCTCTCTTGCATGTAGACAATATCTAGATCAGGGTTGGGTAGAGACTAAGTGTTCAGTTCATACGTGCGGAATTAGTACAAATCTGTATAACTGAGTCCAAAACACTAGAACAGGCTGGGCGTGGTGGCTTACACCTATAATCCCAGCACTTCGGGAGCCAGGGTGGGTGGGAAAGCTTGAGGTCAGAAGTTTGAGACCAGCCTGGCCGACATGTCAAAACTCCATCTCTACTAATAATACAAAAATTAGCCAGGCATGGGGGTACATGCCTGTAGTCCCAGCTACTCAGGAGGCTGAGGCAGGAGAATTGCTTGAACCCAGGAGGCGGAGGTTGCAGTGAGTGGAGATCGCACCACTACACTTCAGCTTGGGCGACAGAGCAAGACTACGTCTCAAAAAACAAAAACAAAAACATAAAAACCTGCCAGAACACCAGCGGTCAGTGATTTGTGAGGCTTTGGCTGGTGAAGTACTGTGTGTGAACCTTGATTTTGTGATCTACTGGCTGTGACACTTTGAATAGCCATGTACACTCTCTGAACCTCAATTGCGTTATTATAACAGAGATAATAATTACTTGAAGTCTTCGAAGTCCAGTGGTGTAGACAGACAATGCCTTAAAATCTACGTTGCTGCTCTTTATATCAGTCACACTTGGAGTCCTTGGGTGTGGGGGGTCCAGCACTTCTGAGATGGCTCCTTGCCTGGAGGCGCTGCTTACTGCCGTGGGGGCAAAGGTGGAGGTAAGGGCTATGAATATTCTCTTCTAGCCTGCTCTTGTTACTCAGCAACAGTGATAACTACCCCTTTATGAGCATGTCCCAGACACTACACTGGCTCACTGTAGCCCTAGGAAGAAAACACTATTGCTGTGATTCCCCTTTTGCAAGGAAACTGAGGCACACAGAGGAAAAGTAACTTGCCCAAGGTCATTCCATTATCAAGTGTCCAATCCAAGATTTGAACTCAATACTAGTGATTTCTTACCCAGACGCCGTGTGTGTGTGTGTGTGTGTGTGTGTGTGTGCACGTGCGCGCGAGTGAGAGAGAGAGAGAGAGAGATCTCTAATCTCTGAGCTGAGGAAGGTGAGCACAGAGTGAGCAGCAGCTGAAGGTGCCCCATGCGGCCCAGTTTGGGGATTCCAAGTGGGAGGGCCCAGGAGTAGCTGTCCTGCTGACTTGAATGCATGTCAAGCCCTCTCTTGCTTCCCTAGGGCTGAGCTCTCTCAGCCTCCCAGCCCATTTCAGGCCTCCTGGGTGGCATCCTCAGCTCACCTGCTGACTCCTTCTCCTCATCTAGGCCACTCCACTCCCTCTGGCCTCTGCTCAGTGCTTGGGCCTGGGTCTTGTGGCCTGTGACCCGGTCAGGGGCATGCAGATGGCAGTGGCATTCCAGCCAGGGTGAGATCACCACCCATCGCCCTGGAGAACAGGCTGCCAGGGGAGGTGTCTGTGTCACTTGTGGCCTTGCTGGCAGATCATAAAAGCTGGAAATGCCTGATGAGGTCATCGTGCCGGGCTCTGAGGGCCAGATCCTGCAGCTCCCTCCATGGCTGCTACTTCCCACCACCTCCCTTCGGACAGGCAGAACGAGCAGGCTGCTTTTCTCTTCTTTTGCTTCACTGTGGGCCCCCTCCCAGCCCCTTTGAGGAGAGGGCAGAACCTTCACCTTCATGCCAGGGAGCCCCAGCTCCCCAAGGCTCTGGCAACAGCTCTGAGACCCTGCCCTAGGGTGTCCTCCTCCAGGAGGGTCCAAGCAGCTGCTCTGTTGATAAAGAGGGGTGTGGAAGAGTAGGGAAGGGGAAGCAATAAATAAAATAATTAATGCCGATGTAAGAAGCTTGGTCTGAGCCAGGCCGCCTGGGAGAGGCCCAGAGTCTAGAACTAGTGTTGCTCATTGGCATGGCTCATTCCTCCCTTCTCTCAGTCTCAGTTTCCTTATCTATAAAATGGGTGTGTTGGTCTAGAAACGAGGCTCTTAATTTGCTGGGAGTGCAGAGCCCTCTGAAGCTAGAGGCAAACCCATGAGAACACAAATTCTAGAGCAGAAGGCTGATACCTTTCCTTGGATGCTACTATCAGGTCCCCAGTGAGGTTGGGTCTTTAAAAACCTGCCCCACCTAACAATCTCTGTTGCTTGAAGGTCACCAGGAAATGACACAGAAGCCCTTGGAGTGGTGCCCAAGTGCTCACGTAGGCCTGAACCCTGCAGCTCTGAGAGACTGGCCCCTGGGAAAGGGAGGGCAGTAGTCCCATCTGCTCCTCAGAAGAGCTGGTACCAATGGGGCCCCTTTGAAGAGCCTGCTTAGGTCCTGGGCCCCAACTGGAATGGCACAAAAAGACAGCCCCGTCCCTGTCCTCCTGATCGCCTCATGGTGCAGTAAGATGGAGTGACGCAAATGTTTAAGCCGGGGAGGAAGTGTTGGGTCCAGTGTCTGAGGCCAGCCACATCACAGGGGCTCTTGCTGTGCTCAGGCTCTGGGAAGAGTTTCTGCCCTGCAGCTGCGGGCAGCCCAGCTGGAGCTGAAAGAGTGGAAACTGCAGTAATAAAGCAATTAAAGAGCTGAAAAAGATCATCAGCTTGCTGACCGTGTTTCGAAAAAACGCGAGAAAGCAAGTGATCATATTCCCAAGGGTCCAGCTTTTGTGAGAAGTTATAGGTCAAGCACGGGCGCGTCCAGGCCTGTCCCACCAGGACCCTTTGCCTTCTCCCCAGATGACTTAGCCTGGGGATGGTCCTCGACTCACACTGGGAGATTATAAGGGCAGAGCAGCTGGAGTTTATAAAGGTGCCCTGCAGTGTTAAACTCACATGGTTAATTTCATCCCACATCAGAGGCTTATAGAAAGGGGTATCTAGAGTGATCATCATTACCTGCTATATTCATGATTACCCCCATCTTCAGGTGAGGAAACAGACTCAGGGCTTACCCAGCTATGAGACACAGGCCTGGTCTTGCCACCTAAAAGTTGAGGCCAAGTTAAGGTATTTTTCACTCACTTATCTGTTAAGTCATGATGCCAAAATACATATTACAGTCCAATCAGGGATAGGTAACTAACAGCCTGCTTCAAATCTAGCTCAGTGCTTTACCGAGACCCCCACCCAGGTGGCACTGAAGGCATTAAGAAGCAGACACCCAGAGCTGGGTGCGGTGGCTCACACCTGTAATCCTAGCACTTTGGGAGGCTGAGGCAGGCCGATCACGAGGTCAAGAGATCGAGACCATCCTGGCCAACATGGTGAAACCCAGTCTCTTCTTAAAATACAAAAATTAGCCAGGCATGTTGGTGGACACCTGTAGTCCCATCTACTCAGGAGGCTGAGGCAGGAGAATCACTTGAACCTGGGGGGCAGAGATTGCAGTGAGCCGAGATCATACCACTGCACTCCAGCCTGGCGACAGAGCAAGATTCTCTCAAACAAACAAAGAAACAAACAAACAAAAAGCAGACACCCAGACAGAACAGCAAAGTGGGACTCTCCAGCGGCCAACAGCCTTCCAAGCTGAGAGCCTCAGGAGTTGACAGCATTCCAGGCTGAGGGCCTTGAGCAGACTCTGACCCATGCAGTTATTTTGTCTAAACAGGTGATTATCATTAACAAACAGGTGTTTGGTGTCTTCTCATAGAACCAAGATAAACTAGGTAGGCAGCTGGTGCCTGCTTACCACTGATCAAGGACAAATCAGAAAGTATTCTCCACGAGGGAGCCAGGGGGGCAGGGTCATGTATCCCGTGCTTAAATAATTGTTTTAACCGGTGTATGATATACATCTACTGTCTTGCTACTTTAGAAAGCCTCAAGTAGTTTTCCACTTGGTGTGGGGCAGCAAGATTTTTCTTGCGGCTGTTCTTAGTAAACAGTATATTTTATCATTCGCTCAGCATTTCTCAACAGTGCTTGTTTTTGTAAATAAAGTTTTATTGGAACAGCCATGCCCATTCATTTACATATGATCTATGGCTGCTCTTACCACAATGGGAGAGTTGACTAGTTGCAACAGAAACTGTATGGCCCACAAAGCCTGTCATGTTTCCTCTCTGGCCCTTTACAAGAACATTTGCCATAGTCTGGAATATTTACATCAAACTGGATTTCCTCAAGAAAGCAAGTCATCAGGAAGGTGAGTTCTTTATTTTCTTTATAATTATTTTTAATAATTCTAACCTTTAGATTCAGAGGGTGTATGTGCAGGTTTGTTACATGGCCATACGGGATGATGCTGAGGTTTGGGGTACAAATGATCCCTGTCCAAGCTTCCTTCAAAGCTCTGAAGTTGCAGCCTCAGCAGATACAGGGGCATGGGTAGTAATTTTGAGAAAACCACCACCAGAGGAAGAAGCTTGTGTCTGAGGTTAGAAGTGGGAGTAGGAGGTCGGGTGTGGTGGCTCACTCCTGTAATCCTAGCACTTTGGGAGGCCAAGGCGGGCAGACTGCCTGAGCTCAGAAGTTCCAGACCAGCCTGGGCAACACAGTGAAAATGCAAAAAATACTAAAAATATGAAAAAGCCGGGCGTGGTGGCTGGTGTGCGCCTGTAGTCCCAGGTACTTGGGAGTCTGAGGTAGGAGTATCACTTGAACCCGGGAGGTGCAGGCTGCAGTGAGCCGAGATTGCACCACTGCACTCCAGCCTGGCGATTGAGCAAGACTCTGTCTTAAAAAAAAATCGCAAAAACAAAAAACAACCCTCATACTGTTTGAAGAAAGTTCATGAATTTGTTTTGGGCTGCATTCAGAGCCATCCTGGGCCTCATGGATTGGACAAGCTTGGTCTGGATTCAGGAGGATCTGCCTCTGTTTCCTCCCAACATTCTAGACCCTTGTTGAGGTGTCAGTGGATGCTCCAGCCGGGTCTCAGCTGAGCACCTGGGTTCAGGCTGAGGCCCATGCTTAGCTCTGGGCATGGACACCGAAGCAGGAGTGGCAGTACCTATGGCTTGTCCTCACTAGGGTGTCCTTCCTTTGCCACCGTGGGCAGCTCTGGGTTGTTTTATAGGGGAAAGTGGCATCTCCTCCCCACCCATGAGGAGGTTGGTGCTGAGCAAAGGTATCCTCTGCGGGCAGGAGGTGGCAGGGACCAGCAGAGTGAGGGGTGGTGAGGGGTCTCGGAACCGAGAGACTCCCTTGTTCTGACCCTCTCCAGCTGACTGCAGGTCCGTGAGCCTGGGGGACCGCACGCTCCCCCATGTGCTTCTCTGCCCCCTGCTAACTTCAGTCCACATCTCAGCCTCCGAGGGTGGGGCGTCTGGGGTCATCCCCTCTGGCTTTCCTCAAGCACTGCTCTGCGGGACCTTGTAGGGTGCTCCCTAGCCGTGTGCTCTTCCCTCTCCGTCTACCTCGGCCGGGAGTCGGGTCTCTGCCAGGCCAGCGCTCAGACTGGAGCTTCCGGGGCTGGGGAGGTAACCTTTGCCAATGGGAAGGGGTGTCACAGCGCCTCCTTCCCTCCTAGCTTGCGACCCTCCGATTAATCGCCAGCAGCGTGCCTAGAAACATAGCTGCTTTCATTTGGGGCTTAGGTCCTTCGGGGAATCCCGGTTCCCAGACCCGGCAGCTGAGCCAACCCCGCCCCGCCGCGGGCTTTGTTCCCTGCGCGGCGCACTGCGCGCGGCAGCCACCCGGGGCGCTGGGCCGAGGCGGGGCGCGCGCCCTCCCCGCTCCTCCCCGCTCCTCCCCGCTCCTCCCCGCTCCTCTCTGACTCCCCCGCCCCCCGCCCCCGCGTGCGGGCAGGCTGGACTCGGGCTTCGCCGCAACCTCTGAGTCGCCTCCGAGCACCCCGCGGCCAGCCCAGCCCGCTTGTCCGTTGCGCCGGGTTGCTGCCTGCCTCCGCTCCAGAGATGGGCGCCGGGACCTCCTCCGCCGACCGCCTGCCAGCATCTACACCGCGCACCCGTGGCTCGCCCTCCAGGGGCGGTTTTTATCCAGGAGGAGATGCCCGGCTAACCCCCGGGTTCCTAAGTCTCACTCTACCTGCTTCACGCACAGTGATCATCTGACTTACAGACGCGTCGTAGGCACTAAATAAATGTCTGTTGAATGACTGTGTGTAGGCGCTCGTCCACTCTTTACCATACCTCATTTTTAAAAGTTAATGGATGTTATTTTTTCTAGCAATTTTAGGTTCACAAAATTGAGCCAAACGTACAGGGAGTTTCATTTACCCCCTGTACCCATCCCCGCATACCCTTCGCTACTCGACCTTCCAACCAGGGCGTGCATTGGTTGCCGTCGTGAGCCTACACTGCCACGTTAGGGTCACCCGAAATCCACAGTTTTCTTTAGGGTTCACCCTTGGTGCTGTATACTCCAGGCATAGCACATGTGTAAGGCCATGTCATTCTCGTATCACATAGCGTTTTCACTGCTCTAGAAATCCTCTGTGCTCAGACTGTTCAACCCTCTCTTACCAACCCCTGGCAACTATTGCTTTTTTTACTGTCTCCATCATTGTATGGACTCATACCTTATTTTCACAACCATCCAAGAGGTAGGAACTCTTCCTTTTGTCCTTGAAGACATTGAGGCTCAGGGATGTTGCCAGGGCCCTGTCGGCTTCCAGGTAGGAGAGCCACTAAATTCCAATCAGCTTCCAGGTTTCCTGCACTCCTACCTGGGATACACTCTTGAAAAACGGAGCCAGTGATGGCATGACCACAGCGCTGCCCCATCCTGGCCAGCAAACAGCCTCTCTCAGGGGACTCCACTGCTCTACCTGGACACTACTGCAGGTGGGAAGTGGGGAAGGAGTGACAGGTGTGGACTGCCTTGCTTAGCTTCTGGGAGGAACCATTTGTGCCTGCTACCAGGGCTGCTGAAACATTTCTAGGCGGGTGAAGTACAGATGGAAGCTCTGACCAGTGGTCTGCCCCTTCCTTTCCCCAACCCAGGCTCCGACTTCTCTGTAAGGAACTTGCAGAGTATTTATGGGCACCCAGCCTGCAGCCCAAGCTCCATTCCCATCCCAGAGCCAAACACCCCCAAGCTGATACCCAGGCCCAGGAGTGTGCACCCTGGTGAGAGCAGGTGGCTGCAAGAAGAAAGACCTGCAGATGCTCTAAAGTGGACCCCGGGACCTCTGGGCAGGGCCCCGTGTACCTGGAGCATGATCCAAAAGGGAGGACATGAACTCGGGGTGGGCATGTCCCTTGACCTTGTGCTAGGGTTAACAGATTTAATAAATTAAAACAGGGGTCCCCAACCCCTAGACATGGACCCATCCTGGTCTGTTAGGAACTGGGCTGCATAGCAGGTGGTGAACAGCAGGTGTGTGAGCATTACCACCTGAGCTCCACCTCCTGTCAGATCATCAGGCCTTAGATTCTCATGGGAGCTCGAACTCTATAATGAACTGCAAAGGCAAGGGATCTAGGTTGCCTGCTCCTCATGAGAATCTAACTAATGCCTGATGATCTGAGGTGGAACAGTTTCATCCTGAAACCAATCCCCTGCCCCAGTTGGCAGAAAAGTTGTCTTCCATGAAACTGGCCCATGGTGCCAAAAAAGTTGGGGACTACTGAATTAAAACACAGAACACCCATTTAAATTTGAATTTTAGATAACTGTATTAGTCTGTTTTCTTGTTGCTGATAAGACATAGCTGAGACTGGGCAATTTACAAAAGAAAGAGGCTTAATGGACTTACAGTTCCACAAGGCTGGGGAAACCTCACAATCATGGCAGAAGGCAAGGAGGAGCAAGTCATGTCTTACATGGATGGCAGCAGACAGAGTTTGTGTAGGGAAACTCCTCTTTTTAAAACCATCAGATCTGGCGAGACTTATTCGCTATCACAAGAATAGCACACAAAATCCTGTCCCTATGATTTCATTATCTTCTGCTGGTCCCCTCCTACAACATGTGGGAATTCAAGATGAGATTTGGGTGGAGATACAGCAAAACCATATCAATAATTAACAAACACCATTTTAATAGAAGTATGTCTCAAATGCATACTTATACCCCCAAAATTATTTGTTTATCTGAAATTTAAATTTAATTGGGTATCCTGTATTTTATCTGCCAACTCTGCCCATTGGACTCCTGACCTGTGGGGAGCAAGACAGCAGGAGGAGGGACCAAGTGTAGTCCTCTAAAATATGTGGCTTGGGCAGGGTCCTCCATCTGCTGTGCTGAGGCTGTCCTAGCTGCATGTTTCAATTTTCTGCAATTGCAGCAGGGTCCTGGCTTCTAGGGGTCCTGGTAACAAGGTCCTTGCCAGGAGCTAGCTCCACTTGGTAGGAGGCCAGGTAGGTTTGACAATAAACTTTGCCACTGAAGCCCCTGGAATGCAGGTGTCTTGAGTAAAGGCTAGGGAGGCAACAGATGGGGTGGGGAGGTGGGGAGGTGGGGAGGTGGGGAGGTGGGGAGGTGGGGAGGTGGGGAAATGGGATGGGGACAGGAAAGTGAGCTTGCAGCTGCTGCCTCCATCTTGGTCCTTCCAAGAAGGCTAGAGAAGGTCAGGGGGATGGGGAAAGGTTTTATGGAGAGACAGGAAGGACAGGAGGGACACAGTGACAAATCCCTGCACTTCGGGGTGAAACATACTGTGGTTGTGCAGCCTACTTTCCTGGCTGCAATGTCCCTTTGACATCACCATAGTTAGCATCCAGGGCCAGGTCGTGAAGGAAGCCAGGCAGGATCTGATGGAAGCCGAGCAGATGGCCTATTGAGGCACAGAAGGTGGGTTTCTTGCAGGCTTGGTGTTGGTGCCCATTGCCCTGGGCTTGGGCCTATGCAGCTGAGTGGTCTCTCAGGACAGTGAGGGGAGCTACCATTGGAAGGGGAAGAGCTGGCTCAGGGAAGAGGTGGTGGATATGGTGGAAAGACCAAGGTGAATGTTTGGAAATGACTTCTGGAAAGCTTTTGTGGAGGACTCCTCCTAAATTTGCCCATACTGTACTTATCACACTTTAATGCAATTCCCTGTTTACTGGTGTGAAAGATGAGAGTCAACATTTACTTGCCAAGATTTAAATGTGCAAAAATCCTAACTTTACAAATTTTCTGTAACTGACCTTATTTTACTTTAAAGCCCTTCATTCCTACCATCAGTCTATTGCTGTCTTTGGATTTGTTGTTATCCCATATTCTCCATTAGTAGTTTGTTAATTATGCATTATTCTATTTTGATTGGTTTTCTTAGAGCTAAAAACATACATCCATAAGTCTAATGTAAATTGGTATTTCACCATGTCCAGGCAACACAATGATCTTAGAACACTTTAATTTCATTTATTCTGTTTTTGTGTATTGTGATACATTTTAATGTATATTTTAAAGCACATTAGAAAGTGTTACTGACATTATTTTATATCACCAATAATCATTTAGATTTTTCTACATATATAATTTTTCTGGGTCTCTATACTTCTTCTTGCATGTCTGTGATTCTATCTGATCATTTTTATCATCCTTTAGCATTTCTTAATGTGGTTCTACTGGTGACAAATTATCTCTGATTTTGATGTCTGAATGATGAATTAATCTGATTCATTTTTGAAAGGTATTTTACTGAGTATAGAATTCTAAGTTGGTTGTTATATTCTTACAGCATTGTGAAGATACTAGTGTTGGCTTCTGGCTGCTTTATTTCTGTGAAGTCAGCTGTCTGTCTTATGGTTGCTTCATTTAAGACATGTCTGTTTTCTCTAGATGTTTTTAGGATTTTATCTTTGTCTTTGGTTTTCAACAGTTTTGGTTTATCATGCCTACGTGTGTGTGTGTGTGTGTGTGTGTGTGTGTGTGTGTGTGTGTGTGTGTATCCTTCTTGGGGGGTACCCAGAGCTTCTAGAATCTGTAACTTGATTTCTTTAATTAGTTTTGGACAATTCCCAATGTTTATCCCTTACAATCTACTTCTGATCTATTCTCTTTCTCTTCTCATGCTGGTATACTGGTTACATATATAATAGACCTTTTTGTCACATATATTTTTTTCTCTTCTGCTCTTTTCTTCATTTTCTGTCCTTTTGATTCTGTCTTTCAGTTGGAAATTTTCTTCCATCTTCCAGTTCACTACATCTTCTTTTCAACTGAATGTAATTTGTTTTTAAATGCAGCTGTCAAATTCTTAACTTCATATATTGTGGTTTTAGTTAAAAATTTAACATTTGTTCTTTTTATATAGTTTCTGGTTTCTGCCAGAATTCTTTATCTTATTATTTAACTCCATGGATTTATCAATTATGGGTATTTTAAAATCTGTTTCTACTAATTTTCAGATTTGGATATTCTGTAAGCTACTATTCTTTTTAAAATTTTTATTAGTTTTAAAAGATATTTTATTGTATATATTTGAGGTTTGTAACATATTATGGCATACATACAGATAGTAAAATGATTATAGTGAAGCAAATTAACTTATCTGTCATAGTGACTGTGAGTTCATTTCTATTGTCTATTTTTTCTCTTGGCTTTTGTTTGGATCTTATCTTTTGGCAGGCCTGTTGGTTTTGCTGGATGTCATAAATGAAAAACAGCAGAAATCAATTTGAAATTCTGAACAATGCTATCTTCCTTCAGAGAGGATTTGCTTTTACTTCCTGCCAGCTTAAGGCTAAGAGCAATTTACCCTAATTCATTCAGGAGTCAGTAGGACTTTAGTCATCATGAGTACTGGCCTATTTTCTGTTCACTCATACCACTAGGGTGTAGCCGTTTTGTATTTAAACCAAAAGCCTGGGTTTTTAAATCAAGACCTATCTTTTTTTCCCCTCCAAGACACAGTCTCACTCTATTACCCAGGCTGGAGTGCAGTGGCATAGTCTTGGCTCATTGCAACCTCTGCTTCCCAGGTTCAAACGATTCTCCTGCCTCAGCCTCCCAAGTAGCTGAGACTGTAGGCACACACCACCATGCCCACCTGATTTTTGTATTTTTAGTAGAGATGGGGTTTTACCACATTGGCCAGGCTGGTCTTGAACTCCTGGCCTCAAGTGATCTACCTGCCTTGGCTTCCCAAGGGGATTACAGGTGTGAGCCATTGCACCTGGCCAAGAGCTATCCTTTTAAATTGTCTCTAAACTTCACTTGTATGTCCTGAGCCTCTTGAGACTGTGAGATGCTCTGCTCAGTTTCTCAGTCTCTTGACAACTTACTTAGGGGAATTTGGTCCCAAATTCCTGGCTCCCCTTCTGATGCATCAGTCAAGGGGTAAAGTGGTCCCGCATTTCTGGCTCACCTTTCATGGCTTACTTCTGGATTATTCCCCCCAAGTTCTTGCTTCCTCAATTGCTTTCTGATGCCTTCAAGCAGTTATGTTTTTTGTAAATATATTTTTCCAGAATTTCTAAATGATTTCAATGGAAGAGTTAGTCCAAGATATTCTTGCTAGGAATTCTGTTTCTGGACTTGGTCGGTAAGTGGTCCTGAGAGGAGACACTGGGGTCACTCTCCAGGCTCACACACCCCAGATCTACTGTCTTCTCCTTATCCAGCCACACTCCTCAGCATCACTATTTCCATGGCACTGTCAGAGTTTCTGGGAAGCTGCCTCGCTTCATAAATCAAGGTACAACATTGTGGCTGGTCATGGAAATTTAATTTATCTTCAGGCAAAACTTGGAACCAGACACGTATATCTACTGATGCCCCTCAAGTGTTCACTTCAAAAGCACTTTTCATTAGATGGCACTCTCACCCTCATTCCTCCTCCTTCCCACCCCTCCAGTTGAGTGTGGAGAGGATGGGCACCCCAGAGAAACCCAGTATTTGGACATTCCTAGCCAGATTCTGTTCTGTATATGGACATAAACTGGACATGTATACAGACAGATAATCTATCCAACATGCAGAAAAAAGTGAAAAATGAAGTGTGAACTCAAAGAAGGCCCACAAACTTGCTCTGTATCTGCAATTAAGGCAAAATCCATGAAAGAGAAAGCTTTTTACCCAGAGCTCTGCATATGCAAACTCCAAGCCTCAGTGATAATGATGAAGGTGTGTGAGTGCATGTCTGCCTGCATGCATGTGTGTGCATAAGAGAAAAGAATATTTAGCAAGCTCGCCTGTACAGGAAAGACAAAAGTGGAAACAAATCTGGGTTCATTTGGTAATATGGCTTGAATGGCCTTTCCAGTGTGTTATTTTGGTCCTGGAGTGTAGTCATTCTCAACAATGTTTACATCAAGCAACCTTGGGTCCTGGACATCCTGCCTACTGGGCGACTTCAATCCCGGAAAGAGATGAGGATGGTCTTTGATTAGGAAATTAGCTTCTTTCAAATGTTCCTTGGAGCAGAAGCATGGAATCTTGCAGTGTGAGAGTGGAAAGAAATATTGGAGATCGTCTTGTTCACCCCCTCATTTTCCACATCATGAAGTGCAGGCTTGGAGAGTGGAGGGAACTTTCTCGAGGTTGCACAGAGGATCAGTGGCCAAGGAAGTCTTGAAAAACAGCCTCCTAATTTCTGACCCCCTCAGTCTAACCTTAGTAATGATAAAAAGGGATTGAAAATAATGGATGATGAAGGGAATTTTCAAAATCCCCAAATCATAATAAGAAGCTTTGAAATACAAAACTTTAACCAATGGTTAGATCCTGTTATTGGCATGAGAAGCCATAATGTTGTCTCTTTCTCATACAAGCAGATGAGAGTAATGGGATGTGACCATTTTTCTCGGGTAAAGCACAGCATATACTCCAAACTGTATACCCTGTATACCCTGAACAGTATACTCAACTGGTGTCACTTTTGGGTTATTCTGCATTCGCCCACACTTCTGTTTGTGAAGACACACCCATTAGGTACTAGTGTGAGGCAGAAGCTACGGGGGTCAGGAACATCCTTTTCCATTCTCTTGGCAGCTAAAGTTGGGGGCCCTGTGTCTTGGCCTTGGCCATTAGGATGTTCATATCTGGGACTTTGCATCTGGAGAGAGTGGTGCAGATGACACAATAGCCATGAAATGACAGCTTCTAGTGCTGCTGGTGGAGGAGCCAGGGGTAGCTTCCTAGCAAGACTATTCTTGGGGCATGACCTTGACCCATTTTCATTAATGTCCTGCCTCTTTTCTGGGGAGGGGGCAGTGTCTCACTCTGTTGTCTAGGCTGGAGTGCAGTGGCACAATCTTGGCTCACTGCAGCCTTGATGAACTCCCAGGCTCAAGCAGTCCTCCCACCTCAGCCTCCCAAGTAGCTGGGATGACTACAGGTGCATGATAATTTTTAACTTTTGGGTAGAGATGGGGTCTCACTATATTGCCAGGTTGATCTTGAACTCTTGGGATCCAGTGATCCTCCTGCCTCAGCCTCCCAAAATGCTGGGATTATAGGCATGAGCCACTGTGCCTGGCCAGTCCTGCCTGCTTCCTGAGGCTGGCTCTCCAACTCCCTGTCAGTTTTTTGAGCTGCAGCAGCCTTTAAAGAAATTCCCTTTCTGCTTAAGAGCTGGTCTCTCCTCACTTGGATACAAGATCCTTGGTGGAGGCATTGGAAGAATGAATACTCTCTACAAGTCTCTGCATGTAGTGCCTTTGCTGGGCTCTCTTTGTTACATAAGGCTCACTATCAAGATTAGAGAGATGCTTGCCTTTGATGCCCAAATCAAATGAAGTTGGAGACTATAATTAAATTCCCCGGGACCTACAGCCTTGCTCCAGGGAAAGGAATTTTAAAGGTCAGAGTGTCTCAATGTCCAGCTGGTTACCCAGTGGAGCCTGCCTTAACACGTCTGCAGGGTACAAGCATCTCTTCTGTTGTAGGTCCCCATTCAAGGAGGAACCAATGCTACGGCCCAGGGCTAGTTATACAATTGACGAGACCCATCTTCAAGCAGGAGGATGTTTAGTGCAGCTCCCAGTGGCACAGGAAGGGGCTTGACCATCCTCCCCCATGTAATTGACATCAGGACCCAGGTTGGTTTATGGGGATTCCACAGGTATTATAGGAAATCAGCCTGAGGGGACAGGATAGGGCTGGGGGACCCAATGGGAAGGGAACAAACCAGTGTTTGGACACCTGCCCCTCAGATGCCCTGCCTGCCTGCAGGTATGACCTTGTCCTCCTGAATCCCTCCTCTATGCTGGCCCTCAGAGCAGCCTGTGTGTACAAGGACCTGGTATAGAGTAGAAGGAGACCCGACCTCTGTCCCTGCTGCACCTGCCTGAGCCTGCTCCAGGCCTGAGCTGCCCTAAAGAGCATAGAGTGGAAATGTGGTGATGGGGGGAGATGGAAGATTGGATATTAGACTGGGCCAAGCTGTTTAAGTAACTGTAAGTGAAGCTTTTCTTATATCTGCATGTGACTTGAAAAGGTATGGAATCATCTAGAAGCATAGAGACCTGGAGAAGGGAGATCCAGCAGAGTGGGGTGAAGGGAAATGGTGGGAAAATGAGGATACTTCTTGCTGGCACCCTACAGAGGTCAGCTCCTTTACTCACAGGAAATCAAAATGCAAATGCAAATGCAGCCCACCCTACCTCCAGCCAGACTTCCATGCTTCACATCTTTCCAAAATAGAACTCACGGAACCTCTGGGGCGTGGGTCCAGTTTCAGTCCTTCACTAACACTTGCAGGGCCTGGGCAAGAATACCAGAGGTCACATATCACATGTCTAAATATTTAAACATACAAGCCAAGATAACAAGCTGTTCATTGAACTGTGTTCTGTTCTTCTACCTTGGCAAGCAGACCTTCAGAAAGACCTAGAAAGTCAGGTTCTAGTTCCAGTCTTTAGGGTCCTCAGAATTCTGTGCTAGAAAGTAATTGGGGGGGGGTGGTTGGCGGTGGGGGAGTGGTGCCAGTCTACAACCCTAACCCTTAGCCTGCAGCCACCCTCTTCTCTCCCCACCCGTGGCTTCATTCTGTACATCCCCAGCAAACAGCCACCCTTGGCTTTGCCTCAGCTTAGGGTTGAAGGCTCCAGTAGCAGTCTGCCCTCAGGAGC
This sequence comes from Callithrix jacchus, assembly GCF_049354715.1. Classification (NCBI taxonomy): domain Eukaryota; kingdom Metazoa; phylum Chordata; class Mammalia; order Primates; family Cebidae; genus Callithrix; species Callithrix jacchus. The sequence continues at coordinate 91,125,165 of NC_133514.1, forward strand.
AGGAGCTGGGGAAGAGGTCCCTACAGGTGCACTGGAAGCAGGCTTCCTTCTCCCCTCCCTCCTCTCCAACCTTCAACCCCAACTCCCCTCCTCCCCTCCCTCCTCTCCACCCTTCCATCCCAACTCCCCTCCTCTCCTTCCTCCTCTCCTTCCTCCTCTCCTCCCTCCTCTCCTCCCTCCTCTCCTCCCTCCCTAGCTCCCCTCCTCCCCTCCGTCCTCCCTCTCCTCCCCTCCTCCCCTCCCTCCTCTCCACCCTTCCATCCCAACTCCCCTCTTCTTCTTCCTCCTCTCCTCCCTCTTTCCCTGACTCCCTCCCTAACTCCCCTCCTCCCCTCCCTCCCTAGCTCCCCTCCTCCCCACCATCCTTCCCCTCCTCCCCTCCCTCCTCTCCACCCTTCCATCCCAGCTTACCACCTCCCCTTTCTCCTCTCCACCCTTCAATGCCAACTCTCCCCTCCTCTCCCTCCTCTCCTTCCTTCCACCCCAACTCCCTTTCTCCCCTTTTTTCTCTCCTCCCTTCCACCCCTACTCTCCTCCTCTCCTCCCTCCTCTCCTTTCTTCTACCCCAACTCCCCTCCTCTCCTTCCTCCTCTCCTCCCTGGTCTCCTCCTTTCTACCCTGACTCCCCTCCTCCCCCAACTCCCCTCCTCCCCTACCTCCTCTCCTCCCTTCCACCACAACTCCCCTCCTCCCCTTTCTCTCCACCATTTCACCCCAACTCTCCTCCTCCCCTCCATTCTCTCCTCCCTTCTAACCCAACTCCCCTCTTCTCCTCCTTCCTCTCCTTCTTCCTCTCCTCCCCCATCCACTGACTCCCCTCCTCCCCTCCCTCCTCTCCCTACTTCCACCCCAGCTCACCACCTCCCCTTTCTCCTCTCCACCCCAACTCTCCCCTCCCCTCCCTCCTCTCCTTCCTTCCACCCCAACTCTCCCCCTGCTCTCCCTCCTCTCCTCCCTTCCACTCCAACTCCCCTTCTCTCCTCCTTCCCTCCTCCCCTCCCCTCCTCCCCCCTTCCTCCCCTTCCCCCGCTCCTCCCTTCCTTCCTCTTTCCTCCCCTCCTTCCCTTTCTTCTTCTTTTTTCAATTTTAAGAATACAGGAAAAGCAAAGGAAAAAGGGAAGGAAACATCAATAAGCATAATTACTTTAGATGGTATTGATGGTAAAAAGGAAAAGACACACTTTCAGGCACCTACTGAGTGGCAGGAACTCAGTTGCACACATCCCACTCAAACTCCTCAGGGACTTTCCAGGTAGGTGTTGTCACCTCCTTTTTATGAGTGAAGAAGAAGCTAAGCCAGGATGATGAGTGACACAGGGACCCTTTCCCTGAGAGAGGCACTGGTTCAGTCTGCCAGCGCCCCCAGTGCAGACGGCTAAACCTGAATTGAGACTGGAGTGGGGGAGCCTCCCAAATCCTTTCTAGCTGATGAACTCTGGGTCTGGAGGAGGATGTCAAGCAATGAACCCCTGTGTTCCCTGGGTGTCCACATGTGTGCAGTGGCATATTGCGCTATGTCCTGCACCACAGAGGCCCACCTGCTTGGGAGTTCTAGCCACTTGGAAATGAAAATGCTCTTTTGCATTTCAGAGTGTGGCTCCTATCAGAAGGATGTTGAAGTGGCAGAATTGCAAAAAAAAAAAAAAACAAACATTTTAATTACAAGACACACCTGATTCTGCTGTGCTGCTGGAATTCTGAAACCCCATTTTGGGTAGGGGGGTTCAGCACAGAGCTGACCACTCAGCAGCAGCAGGGAGGTGGATTAAAGGGTTCCTGGGCTCTGAATGTGACCAGCAAGCCCCTCTGGCTGTTCTTGCTGCTGAGGGGAGAGGGGACCTGGATCACCCAAGCTGGTGAACCATGCTAACCTGCGCTTCCAGTGAGGAAGGCAGTTTTGAGTGCTCCCTAGACTTGGGGTGGGTGATGCTGTGAAGGAGAATTTACCAAGATCTGTAAAGGGCTGAGGCATCGGGAGGAAAACTGCTGGAATGTGCTTTGTCTAAACAGACTGCTTATCCTGGTGGGAACCATGGGCCGCCTCCTGGCCCTCCACTTTGAAGGGGTCAGAGTGGTACCGTGGTCAGGGGTTAGTGGCTCTGGGTTCCAGTCCTGGCTCTGCTAGGGCATGCTTGGTGACCTTATCCTCGCCATTTTGCCACTTGGAGCTTCAGGCTTCTCATTGCAGAATATGGTGTGGACATATCATGTGTTGAGGCCACCCAGCATTAACAAAGCTCCTCTTCTGCTGGAGAATGTACATCATGACTCTTTCCTTCTCAGGCCGATGGAGCCAGGCACTTGCTTTCCCAGGCTGCTGCCATCAGAGGGAGGCATGGGTCTTGGGCTCTCCCAATCAGATGCACCAGCGCTAGACTTCATGTCGCAGAGAGCAGTGTGAGGGAGTGCAGAGCGTGGCGCCCATTTTCCCGGGAGATATTGGTGGAGAATGGGCCACAGTACAGAGTCCCCACATCCAGGGCTTGAGCTGCAGCAATCTGACACAGTGTGGCTTGGGTAATTATTGGCTTCCTGGTTTCCAGGCCATGTTCTGCCCCTAGTCCATTTGGTGACTTCGTGCAAATTAGACAATTAGGCACGGCTTCAAGATGCTTTACTGCCCTCTGCTGGACAATTGTTTAGTATACAAATGTCCGAATCAATGGCAGCCTCTAAATGTAATGGTGTTGTGCGGTTTGCAACCTGGACAACTGATCTTGGTAGCTCAGCCAGCCTGACTTTCTTCTGACTCTTGTGAAAATTCTGAAAGAGACTTAATTTCCTGTAATAAATGCCTTTTGTACTTAAGCTAGCTGAAGTGGCTTCCAGTGTTTGAGGACAAACTTCGATTGTTATGAATAGGGATGCTGATACCTGCTTCCTGGGTGGAAACCAGAAGATTCATGAAGGCAAAAGTCTCCCAGAAGGCAGAAGGCACCTACGTTACTCAGAGCGCTCATGTTTCATTTATTAATTGTGAGAGAAACACGGGAAAGTGGTCTGATTCACTCTACCTTCCTTCCTTATTCTGGAAACCTATTTGTTCTTTTGATTTTGTTGCTGGGGTCAGAGTTGATGGTTAAAGACAGGAGCTGCAAGGATGACAATCTGAGTGTGCAGTATACATATTCCAGCAGGGAGGCTTGTGGGGACAATGGCTTTGCTGGGTCTTGCTCATGCACTGTCGTGTCTCCTATTGTTACAAGGAGGGATGACATCAGCCTGTGCACCATTTGTGTGGTGACCGAGTGGGTGTGTGTGTGTGTGTGTGTGTGTGTCTGTCTGTCTGTCTGTCTGTCTGCAGATAAAGTAATCAGGTTCCAGGTTTTCCAGGGCAAATTTGAGATGTTTTATTTTTATATGTCAGGCCCTTTCTGGGCCCATATGTTTAGGTTTAGGCCACGTGGGCATTGCCATTCAAGGTCACAGCAGCCCCTACCCAGGGTGTGCCAAGGAGGGAAAAGGAGCAGGATCTCACCAGGGAATCCTCTTTCCAACAATGTATGGAAATGCTTGTCTGACTCAGTCCTCAGCCTTCAGACCTGAAAGGAGCGGAAGGTTAGTTGCTTGCTTCCCGCATTCCGCATCCCTTTCTGAGCGGGGAAGTGGGGTGAGGGAGGGATGGGTGGGAGCCGCGAGGTCGCTGACTGTTCAAGGCTGCAATTTCAAGGCTCCTCTGTCCGGAGAAAACAGGCTTGTGTGCTGCTGGTGATCTGACAGTGCTTTGCTGAGGGGCCTTTCTTTCCACCTGACTGAGAAGCAGGGGCGGCAAAGGCCAGGAGAGGGAGCCATTGAGTCACGTTCACATTTGGTGACTCCTTTCAGGGCAGGTTTGGACAGAGAGAAGGGAAGGGTGTCTACACCCAGAGGGGTAGTTGTGTTAGGAAGAGGGACTGGGAACAGAAAAAAGGAGGACATGGGGGAGTTAGAGGGGTTCACTGGATACAAACCTCCTCATTCTGGAATTTGTCCCAGGATGTCCCAGGTCCCTGGAGGTCCCTCTGCATGTGAGTTGCCTGGCACTTCCCTCCTATAAGGCCCCCACCCCCGCTGGCTCCTGCTTCCAGCTGGGGCCTGACCCTGCACTCATTTGCCTTTATGAAGCCCTAACTTCGCCTTCTCTCAGGGGGGTAAGGGCATGTAAGGGACACCTGGCTGTGCCCTGTTCTGGAAGAGCCCCTGATGTGCTGGTTGCCCGTTCTGCAGTGAGCTCAGAGGTCCCTCGGGGAGGAAAAGCTGTCCAGGCTCCAGGAAAGGAGGAGTGGGGTGGGTAAAGGGATCTGTCCTCGTTCAGGAAGGGGCAGGCCCCGGCTCAGATGAAGGCCTGAGACGAGGTTTTTACTTCCCGTCGGGTCATGGCTGTTCTCTTGTCACGTGTTTGGGGGCTCTAAATAAGAACCAGGGTTTTTCTATGGAGTCCCCTTCTCTGGCCCCAACTTGCTATAGGTGACTGGTGGGGAAATGGGGGCTGGCAGCCCTGGGCCACCAAACTGAGTTTTGTGAACCTGCCCAGTGCTGATTTTTCACTCACCTCCCCGCTCCCCTCCCGACTCCCTCTGGCCTGGTTCTTCTTCCACAGTCATATGGGGATGTGTATTCACCTTTTCACAAACTATATGGAAGGCACCCTGGAGACTGTCTTCTCCAGTAATCTTTTTTTTTTTTTTTTCTAAATATCGCTCTGTCACCCAACTAGAGCACAGTGGTGTGATCACAGCTCACTGTAATCTCAAACTCCAGGCTTCAAGGAATCCAGTCCTCCCTTCTCAACCTCCCAGACTGCTGGATTACAGGCCTGAGCCACCGCACCTGGTTTCCAGCATTCTTGAAAGGCAGTGTTGAACTCTCGCCCTGACTGAGCGCTCACTGCTTCACGAGGGACCTCGTTCCTCTTTAGGACAACTCCAGGTGTTAGAAAGTTCTGTTCCACTTTTTGGGCACCCAGTTGCCTTCTGGGATCCCTCTTCTATTGGCTGGGGTTGGCCAAATTTCTGGTGAAAGCTTCCGCTCCCCAACACACCTGTAGAAGTCCCAATGCCTGTTTGAATGTATCACTTAAGCCTTCTTCTCTAGGTAAGTGGCACATGTTTCTTTGGCCTATCTTCAGAGGCCTCATCCTCCTTCCTTCACTCCCTCTTCCCTCCACTAAGGACTCCTTAGCTGTCAGGACCCCACCTCCCTTAGCACCTTGAGACCCCAGGGAGCAGGCCACACATGGCCGGGGTCCATGGGTTTCCCACCTGACCAGGGCTAGAAGGAGATTTTACTCACAGGAGATCCAGGAGCAACCAGGGGTCAGGGTCAACTGGGCCCAGTTCCTTACCCCTTCTCCATCTTCACCTACTTCACCACTTAGTGGAAACTGACCCCCAGAATGAGGACCACATGATCCTAGAATGGCCGAGCTGAGCAAACTCTTGAGCATCTGGCCTTATGTTTCTTGCAGTGGGCTATGCTTACCCCCGAGGCCTCAGCCACGGGCTGGGGCTTCCCAAAGCTGTAGGGTGACCAAAGAACACTCTAACTTCACTAGAAGGTTCTGGGGAAAAGGTAAGTCACTTAAGTGGCAAGTTGATCAACACAATGTTTTCATATTCAGACAGATGAGTATATGTTATGTAACAGAATGCAGAAGCATGAATTTCAAACCAAAACAGGAGACTCCCTTCCCAAAGGAGTTGTACACTACAGATAGGTTACTTAGGGCTATTTCTTTAGGGTTCTGCCCCCAATTTGCCAACCAGCTGGCCCCCTTTGCTGAGGGATGTTTAGATGGAGAACTTCGAGAAGCTCTGATGACTCCATTTCCTTTATTACTAGAGGTGAGGGAAGTGGGGACCAGAGTGGAAGGGTGATTAGACTGAGGTCACACAGCTTGGAGGAGTCCAGATTGGAATCCCAGATCTGTCCTTTTCTTTGTACCAAGAAACGCTACACAGAAGGTGCCTACTATGGCAAGAAAGGAATCAAAACAGAAACGAGGCTCTGGGCTGACGCTTGGTTGTCCAGAAACACAGTTAGAAAACAGTGTTACCAAGAGTCTGGGCTGTGGGTTTGAAGTAGAGTTGACCCCGTCCAATAACAGAAGTATCTTCCCTTACCGTAGGTTCTTTTAGGATCTAATGTTTTTTGGGGAAGGGGCTCAGGTGAAGAAGGGAGGAGAAGCCCAACTCCAGTGCCAGGAAGTGAGAGGAAGCAGGCACAGACGGCAGCAGGGCCAGTGGGAGCCCACTCCACATGCCAGGCTGGGGGATTGGTAGACATCCTTTGCTCACACACCCGGGGCTGCAGCTGTACACGTGTGTGAACACACACATGCATACACACACATATGCATACACACGCATACACACATGCACACACACGCACATGCATACACACATGCACACCTTGCACTTAGGCCGACAGATGCCCCAAACCTTAAGATCCAACCATGCTTTGCAGAACTGGAATGGAAGAGACTGCTGAGAGTTGAGTTCTGCCCTCCCTACCATGCAACACCCCGGGGAACTGAGATGGCAACTGGAAGGGGGAATGCATCTTACCAGGACATTAATCAACCATAGCTCACTTTTACTCAAAACACTGTCCTTTAAAGTATTAAGTAAGGGTCAAAGGCTTTTGTTTGTTTCGTAAAGGTGTCTTTGACATTATTTTAAGTTTGACACCCACCAGCCAAAAACCTTATGATTGGCTTGTTGCTGTCCTGTGAACTTCCAGAAGTCACAGCTCACAGAAGTGCGACTCTCAATATAATTTAATCAAGTCAATTAATACTGTTTAATAAATAGGCCAGAAAAATTAGCTGAGAGTTGTTCTCGGCAGGATGCGGCGTGCGACCAAAGTTATGGAAGATTGTCCCTTGAATCACTAAGGCAAACTTTGTTGAGTGTCATTTTACATAGAGCAATCACATAAAAAAGGAGTTATAAATAGAAAAAATTCCAAAGTTCTCCCACAGACAGACAGGGAAATTGAAACATTAAAAAAAAAAAAAAAAAATGGAAGCAAACTAAAAACACAAGCACCCCTCCCCCCACAACCCATTTGCTTCAAGTTCTTGATCATACAGTACTCAACATCTTTGGGTATTTTACAATGTACAACTCCAAACTGCAGCTAAGAAAAAACAAAAGAACTAACTAGTCATCTGAAAAATTGAGTTTATAAGAAGTCATTACCTTTACAAAATAAAAACAAAAGCCCCAACACCACTGGAATCCAATTTATTCACTTCTCCTTTCTTTTTCTTTTAAAGTTTGGTTTGGCCCCAATCGCTTGGCTGATTGGGGAAGGAGGGGACACGGGCACGTTGGCTGGTGGATATGGGCATGCTTCAGAGGCAAGTGTCTGAAACGAAGACAGGAATCTGAGAGGCGGCTGCCCAGGCAGATGACTTCTGAGGACAGAGGGTGTGTGTAGCAATCCTGCCAGCTGGAGCGGCATCCGGTGGTACAAAGAACCAGAGGGGTCTCTTCTGGAGCACTGTGACAGGGACAGAGTCTGTGCTCCTCTCGGCCTTTTTGTTTGTTGTGTGTTTGCTCAGGAAAAAGCCAAGGCAACAGGAAGAGCTGAAGTCTCTTTGTGCCCATGGCAGAGGGACTGGGGATCCAGCCCTGGGCTCCCTGGGGATGAATCCTCCTCCTCTCTGGGCTGCTGAGAAACCAAAGCAAACTTGGCAAGAAAAGAGAGGGGGGGAGAGAAGGTCAGGAAGGCATGGGGCCAGCACAGCCTTCCTTTTCAGGACCTGCTTCAAACTCACGAACCAGGAGAACATGTGACAGCCCTAAGTCATAGTGCCCTTCAAACCTCAGAGGCTTCCGCCTCCCTGCACTGAGCCCTTTTGCCAAAAAAGGGAACCCAAATACTCCCACTTCACCCCCACAGGGAGGATGAAGGGGTGGAGGGGGTTCTTGCACAACAAAGGGGACCATCATTAGCCATGCCATGGCCCTGAGGAACCTATAACTCAAAAGCAAACAGATAAACCCGAGAAAAGCAGGCATTCTGTCTGTTTTCAGGAATTGGGGTGAGGAGAGACAGTTGCTAGGTGTTGAGAGGTGGCCCCGTCTCTTCGATGTTGGCCCTGAGAGCCCCAAGACACTGCTCAGCCTTGGAGGGGGCATTGGAGATGGGGTAAACACTAAATAGTGCCCCCAGGGGTCCAGATGTCAACAGCCGCCTGCAGAGAAAGTAGGGTGGCATCGGGAGTTCCCAGAGCTGCCTGTGGGCTTCAGTGACGCTCTGAAGCTCCCCTGTCTCCTGTGACCTCTGTCTAGGCTGGCCATAGTTCTCACCTACGCAAATATGGTAATAGAGAGCTTATGGTAATAAGTCCAGAAAGATAAACTGTTTCCCCATGGACCTGGGGAGTACAAAGCTCCTGTCCTCTCCAGGATTCTCTGGGGAGATAGATGTATATGTGTTTAGGGGCAGAGGAAGGGAACCTAAGTTACCAGCCCCTTCCACAGCCAGGTGACACTGAGCTACAGAGGGCCGACCTGTCAAGGTCACAGGACAGGTAAGGGAAAAATGGCCCTGGCCTCCCAGAGCCTGGTTTCTGACTCCAGGAGGCCTCCCTGCCAAAGAGCATTTCTTTCTAGGAGGCAGGTGGCTAGTTCTCAAAAGGACCCCGGGGCCACTGGAGACTGGAAAATGAGCCCTCAGAGGAGTGTTGGCAGAGACTCTACCACAGGGGGTGGGGCTTAACCAAGGTGCATGCCCAGCCCCTACCCTCCTCCTGCTCTGCCTGGCTGGGCACCAGGCCAACTGCCCCTGAGCCCTCCGAACTCACCCAGCTCCTAAGTGCTGCTGGGCACCCAGCTCCGTGTGGCAAAGGCCAGTGCAAGTTTCTATGTGAGAGCCAGAGAGACAGCCGAGGGGGGTGGGGGATTGGGAGGGGTGGGGGGGGGAGGCGCGGGCTCCAGGCTCCAGGCTCTTTGGGAAGAGATTCCCCTCTCAGACACCAGCAAAAGGAGGCAGCTGCTTTAGGAGCCCAGGAAAATGCCATCACTGCTAGTATTTTTTTTTTTTTTTCATTTTTCCCTTTGGGTTTTTAAAATGAAAAGTCCAGATCCATGGGGTGGGGTACAGCGGCCTGGAGGGCTGGAGGGCTGGAGTCGACAGGGACCCGCCTAGTTGTTGGCTTCCGACATGGAGGCCACGTGGTTGAGGCCGGCGAGCCCAGGGAGGCCGGCCAGGCCCGCGGCCCACGGGTCGGGCAGTGGGAAGTAGGGCCGCGCCGCCGCCACATTCTCTGCCAGCGCGAAGGCCAGGAGGCCCCCCGCGTTCCTCTCAGCCTCCAGCTGCGAGCGCCCGAACAGCTTCATCTGCGTCTCCTCGAACTGCCGCTCCAGCTCCTGCAGACTCAGGGTGCCCTTGGGCGCCGCCAGGAAGTGCTTGGCGGGGCTGGGGCCCGGGAGGCACATGGCGGCGCCGCCCAGGTGGCCGCCCACCTCGCCCAGCGCGGGCGGCATCACGAAGGCCGCCTTGTCGGGGGCCGGACCACCGGGCCCGAAGAGCAGGCTGGCTGCCCTCCATGCAGCGGGCTTGCGGCCGCGCCGGGGCCGCGCCATGCGGCAGCTCTGGCGCTTGATGTGGCGGTGCAGGTGGTCGGAGCGCGTGAAGCTCTTGTAGCAGAACTCGCACTGGTAGGGCCGCACGCCCGTGTGGATGCGCATGTGGTTCTTGAGGTCGTAGTTGTGCACGAACTTGGCGTTGCAGTGGATGCACAGGTAGGGCCGCTCGCCCGTGTGCTTCCGCATGTGGATCTTCAGCTTGTCCTGCCTGCAATGCAGAGACTGGTGGTCAGTCCCGCAGGGAACACTAGGAGCCACTCCTAACCTTCGGCTCCCCTTCCTCCAGAACCAGCGGAGGCTCCCTACTGGCGATAGATCTAGGCTCCCTACTAGAGATAGATCTTATGCTAGATCTACCCTCAACTGCTGTCCCACCTTAGACAGATATGGTTACTCACCTGGATTAAAGGGATGGGGAAGGAGCAGTGTCCTGAAAGCCCCACTCCCCGAACTCCTTTTATACCCGAGCTTAGAGTGACAAAACTCCCACTCTATTAGGAGTTTATCTCACATACTGGAAAATGGACTTGCTAGGTAGATACTTTGCCAGAAGTCAGCATTCTGACCTTGGTCCTAGAACAGTGCAGTGACTTCTGCTGATACTGGATTGCACTTTAATCTCACACCCACTCTTCTAGGCAACGGTATGCTTTCCCTCCAGTTCATCCATATGCTTTGGCCCAAAGCCCGTGGTCCCATCCCAGCCCCTGAGCTGTTGAGATCTGCCTGTGTTTGGCACTAATCTGGGAGGCTATAGAAGCTTGGGCACACCTCATTCAAACCTCCTGCATACTGGTTTCTAATCCTAAGCCTTGGGCTCTCCTCTTTGTAGACAATTTCAGGGTTTTACAAAAGAGCCAGGTGCGACAAGAATGCAGCCTAATCTAGGGCAAAACTTTTCAGAGTTTAAGTGGTATTATTCACAGGTAAGGTATGATGTAGGGTGGGGTACCAACTGGGGGTCTGGGAGCCTCTGCTCCAGCTGCAGACCCACAACTAACTTGCTGGTGACCTCAGGCAAGTTACTTAACCTCACTGCACAGCTGAACCTGGAGCCAGACATCCATTCTCATTGTCTAGGGCTGATGGAAAGCATCTGGATTGGTGTGAACGAAATTCCACGCACCTCCTGGTGGCCTGACGGGAAAACTGACATCAGGGGGTTGTTTTCATAAAGACTGAGCACTGGGTAAACCAGCTTAAGGTGGCTCAGGTTTAGGCAGCTGGGCTGTAGGAATTCCTCTTGGGATAATTTGCAGCCTTCCCCAACGGGACCATATGGGCCAGGAAGCTCTGTGTTTAGTTTCCCACCTCCTCCCTGCAGGTGTGGCTTGGGTGGAGCATCTGCCTATAATTTCAGGCTCTGCTTTGAGGTCAGAGCAGATGTGGAGTCCAGGTGTCCTCCCTAACATGGCCAGATTGAAACCCAGTTTAACATAATCCCAGGACAGCAGGTGCAGGTCCTAGGCTCCTGGTGTCCCCTGACCACTAGAGGTCTCACCAACTCTCATTTCAAACCGGTTCTCCAGAGGCAGAGCAGGAGAGAAAAGGACATTCCCATGAACACTGGCAGGCACTGTGGGAGGAGGATCAGAGAGGACAGATCCAGTCCTCCCACCGGTGCTCACAGGAAGGCTGGAGAGGCCCTGGGAGGGGGAGGAAGGAAAGTGGGGTCCCTCCTCCCTTCCACATCCCACTGCTCCTGCTTCTTCTACAACCCACCTGCCACCCCCAGGCTACACAGTAACCTACTGTGATATCCCACCCCCTACCAGCATACTGTGGTCTCTGTAACCCAGATTTCACCTAGACTAGATGATTGGATTTTTGAGGAGGAAGGGAACCTCAGAGACCATTTAGGCCAGTAGGTCTCAAACTTAAGGATGCATCTGAATCATGATCAGAACTCAGTAAAACAGTGCTGAGCCCTATTCCCAGAGATTCTGAGCAGTAGGTCTGGGTACGGAGAGGGACAGGATTTGCATTTCTAACCGGTTGCCAGATGCTGCTGGTGGTGGTGGTCCGTGGACCCCACATTGAGAACCACCAGTCCAGGCAAAGCCTCTACCATGTAGGTGGGCAAACAGGCTGAGCTAGGAAACTTGCCAAGCTCACCTAGAGGGTCACGGCAGGCCTGAGAGTCAAGGCCTCTGTTCTCACTGTGGCACTGTGGCTGTGAAAATGGAAGTGTCGGGTACCCAGGGCCATCTGTACCATCTGGAGTGATGCAGTTTCCCAGTCCTGAGGGATATGTCTTGGGCCTTCACAAATTCATCCAGGCTCTGATGGAAACACTGATGCTAGGTGATCGGATGGGCTCCATCACCAGGCCTGGTAGAGGGCTCAGAATCAGCTGAGTGGGGCATCATCTCATTTAAAAATGCATCATCTCATTACTCCTCACCACGACCTATGAGGTAGATTTTTTTTTTTTTTTTGAGTCGGAGTCTCATTCTGTTGCCCAGGCTGCAGTGCCATGGTGTGATCTTGGCTTATCGCAACATTTGCCTCCCAGGTTCAAGTGATTCTCCTGCCTCAGACTCCTGAGTAGCTGGATTACAGGCATGTGCTACCGTGCCTGGCTAAGTTTTGTATTTTTAGTAGAGATGGGGTTTCACCACGTTGATCAGGCTGGTTTCGAACTCCTGACCTTGAGATCTGCCTGCTTTGGCCTCCCAAAGTGTTGGGATTATAGGCACGAGCCACTATGCCTGGCTGAGGTAGGTTTTTTTTTTTTTTTTAAAGTCACTATTACACATAATTAGTAGTACTGACCCTTGAGGTCACTCTCAAACAATGGACAATGTAAGTGGCAAATTTTCAAATGTCTCCCAAACTTCTCATTAGTGTATCTAAAATAAGTCCCATTTTTGTGACAATTGGTCTACATATGTAAGAAGCATGGAGAAGGTGCCTACAATGTCCTTTTATTGAACACATGCTATGGGGAAGTAAGTATGTGACTTCATTGACCCTGGGAATTCATTATTCAGAGGCAAGGTATGGTGTAGAGGTAGGGCCCCTCTAGGAGTCTGGGAGTCCCAGCTGTAGCTCCAGACCCACCACCAACTTGCTGGGTGGCCTCAGGCAAGTTATTTAACCTCTCTGTGCAGAGCTAAACCTAGCACCAGACATCACTTCCCATTGTCCAGGGCAGATGGAGAGAATCTGGGTTTGAGCGAGCTGGATTCAACACACTTGGTATAATTTCCTCACTTGGACATAGGCAGAAAGGAGGCTCGAAGAAGTCCAGCGCTTCCCAAAGCTATCCAGCTGGTGAGGGGCAAAGAAACCTGAGGGGCTACCTGGCTGTGGTTTGTTTGTAAGCTATTCTGGGGATGAGGAAGGATAGATTTTCACATGAGGGACTCCCAACCTGTGGCCTGCAAGGACTGCTGCAGAAAGGGCAGACCAGAACAATCACGAGAGGGCACCAGTAGCCAGCTTTCTGCCTCTGTGGCCACAAGACTGGGGTGTGCCAATGGAGCTGCGCAGGAGCTGTCTTTCCTTAACGGAGACATTTTGGGGGAGTGGGGGTAAGGGGTGGGAAGAGTGTGCAAAGCTCATGATAAGCCAGTTCTGGAAAAAACTTCAGAGGATCATCTAGTTTACCAGGCACACTTTACTACATTTGATTCACTGCTTGAGTCAGTGGGCCCAGTAAGCCACACCATTAGCACTACATTTCTCACGACCTTGAAAACATGGATCTAATTAATTCCAAGATAAGGAAAGCAAGGACCAAAGAGGGAATGGTGTTCAGGGGCCACACAGCCTCCTCCTTTACACTGACCTTTCCTGTGGATACTATGACATGTGCATTGGTGCTGGAGGTGGTGCTGGGCATGCTCCAAAAACTGGACCAGGTCCTTTCTCTGGTCTGGACTCAGTTTCCTAATCTCTAAATGGGGGTTGGGCTGCATCCTTGGGACAGCTCGTGCTCCATGAGTGTTTGCATCTGGGTAATGGGTGTCTACTAAATTTCTTTCTGGAGTCTGTTTGGCTGGCTGGCTTCCTTGCTCCTTTACAAATTCAGTCTGCTTGTGGAAGCAGTGTGTGTTTAGTGGGAATATGTTCTAGCCTGAATCTCGGGAGCTGAGCTCTTAGTTACTTCTCTGTAGAAATGGAGGTCTGGAGATTCCACTTAAAATTTCCTGAGGCCTCCCTTGTCCAGTGGCGTATGTACTCACATACCCCTTAGCATAGCTTTCTGGGCTCTTTTCAAGCTCACTCCCATCTACTCTGCCAGCTTCCTGACTGTCCCCCATGGTGCACTGCCCCACACTGTGGCCAACTCTGCATCTTTGAACACCTGTGGCCTACAAGGACTGCAGAATGAGAAGAGGCTGGCCCTATCATGCCAGTATAAATGGGACTGCTGGTCCCCCAGTGCACAGCCCATCACATGATAGGGTGGATGCCCGGTAAACCCTGGCTCCTTCCCTTGTGTGCATGTCTTGTGCTTGGACACCGATGCTCCATCCTTAGGGCCTTCCTAGAAGGCCAAGTGCAGAGCCAGGGTGCCCCTTCCTCGGCCTAGCCTTCTTCCTCCCTGCATGTGTCATGGAGGGTCTGGTATCTGCTTTGATGAGAACCTGTGGGATGCTCTTTTATACTCTGCACGGCACTGAATGTAGATAGAGAGGAAGCTCATCACATGTTTGGTGACTGACTAGTGGGGCCAATTTCAGAGGTGCCCAATTCCAAATCCAACATGCTTTCCTCTGGCCCTGGTCCCCTTGTCTGTCATCTCATTCCATTTCTCTGCATCAGGGACAGTGAAGGACATACACACCCAAGCCTCTGTCTACATGCTCCCTTCCAGCCTGGAGAGCCCATTGTTGGGAAAGATGTGTAAGTCCTCATGAGCTCATTCCCAGAATCAAAGAAAAGGGCTGTGGGGTCTTGGCCTGAGGTCTGTGGCCTCCAGAAAGTCTCCCAATCAGGATAATGCTTTCCCAGCAGCCTCCACTGGACTTCTTGTAACCTGATGGTTTGAGACACACACTTCCTGCTACCACTGCTAATGCCATTACATTATCTTAATAAGGTTCCCAGAGCTGCCAGGAGTGGGAGGACTACAAAGAAAACAGAGGGAAAACAAAAGGCAGATTGCTGGCTTGTCTGGAGAGCAGGCAGCCGTGGGGGACAGGGCTGGTCAGCATTTGGCTGGCACTGGAGGAGGGTGGTGGAGACGGAAAGGTGCAGCCTTCAGGGTTCAGCGGGAACTGGAAAGCGTGGCTTGTCAGAGTGACTGTGCTGCAGGGGTCGCCTATCCCCGCCCAGGACTGTGTGCCCTCCACGGGACCTCTGCTGTCTTTGGGCCAGTCTCTTCTCATTTTGCAGTTTCTTGCCTTCACTACTGACCCCATCAAGCATGGCTGGGGCACCACTGGGAGCCAGGCTTCCACAGGATGCAGGGGCTTCAGGAGGGAGATCAGCCAGCCGTGCTCTCTAGGCGGTCCTAACAGAAGGGCTGGGGGAGGTGGGAGGAAAGTCCCTGTGGCCTGCAATCAAGGACCCATGTGGCGGGAATAAAGAGGAGGAAGGTGTAGAGGCTTTCACAGGGCCAGGGCCAGGCCCAGTGGCAGTGATGGCTGCAAAGGGGGCAAAAAGGTGTGCGGGGGGCCACCTGGGATGTCTGTGGACAGAGAAAATACCCACCAAGCTCGGCAGTGTCGCTATGCATGAAGACAAATGCTTTATCTTCCCAAGATCACATGGCTCCTGTTCTTCTAGGCTCGACCTAGGTGTCACCTCTGGCAGAACTCTGCCATTCTAACCTTTGGCTCCTAGCTTCCCAGCTTTCTGGGAAGAGAAGGGAAAGGACCCCTGATGAAGAGGATCTGAGGTAATCCTGGTCTAGACTGCCTCTGCCCTATGACCTGGAGCTGTTTCTGTCTCAAGTAGGACCTGGAAGGGACAGGAGCTGCCTCTCTGGCCAGCACGACCCTTTCCCAGGAAGAAAACAGTGCCCTTGAACTGAGCCAAGGGAGTGCACAGGCAAAGGGAACCCCAGTGGTTATGGGGTAACCAGAGCTAGGAAAGGACAGCATGGGGCCAAAGAAACAGTTTGGTTGATGCCTTTAAGGCCCTGCCTAGGGATATTTCATATTTGGAACAGATCAGTGGTGGGACAACTTGTAGGACTGGCTGAAATCTAGAGCTATCTCAGAGGTGAGGTTTCTGACACCAAAGAACAGACAATACCATTGTGTGTGGGGGGGACTCTGTCCCTCCTCTCCAGACCCACAGAATGACAGTAGTGGACAGGGCCTTAGGGGTTGAGGGGCTTTGCTGGAAGGGTCCCCATGCCCTCCACCTTGGTTGTGGCTGCTGAGGTCATTAGGAGTGACGTCCCCATGGGGTGTGGACATTCTGGGAGTTGGCATCTGGGATGCTGTGACTCAGAGCCTGGGCTGATGGGCCACCATGTGGCGGAAGGGCAGGCTTCTCCAGCACCCCACAGGAGTGTCACAGGACCCTGAGCTCTTCCCAGCATCAAGGAGGTAGGAAATGGGACTTTGCCAGGGCAGAAGCTCAGCTGTGCTGAAGGAAAGACTTGGGTTCCAGAAGAGGAAATCATTTCCAAGAGGAAGGCTTGAGGGCAGCATGTCTGGGTCCTTGTTGGGGGACAAGAGGGACACTACAGGGCCCAGTCTCAGTGGCGTGGCCTTGGAAGGGAGTCTGGGAATTCTATGTCAATAAGGCAGCTGGCTGTTGCCGCTCTAAGTGGCTGCTGAAGAGATTCCAGGTGGAAGGAGCAGGTGTTAGGAATCGCAACAGGGAATTCAGCCAAAAAGAAGGTCCCCGTGGAAAGCCTGCAGGGAGCTTTGGCCACAGGGAGAATTACAGGAAAACTTCAACCTGGACAGTCCATGCTTTTCAAGCACTGAAAAGAATCCTTGCCAGGCAGGTCCAGAGACAGGGTGAGAAGCAAAGGCCCAGTGATTCTGAAGAATGTGAGGGAGGAGAATGGGGAGTGCCCCACAAGGGCAGCCACAGCCCACGGTGAGCAATAAAGCCTCTGAAGTGAGGAGGAGTCATCTCTCCACCCTGCCTTCCCCTAGCCCGGGGTTTCTTCCCTCCTGGTAAGAGAGAGACTCAAGAGCTTGTCTGATCTGTTTTGGGAGGGTCAGAGCCCAGCAGGGATAAGTGGTGGGGGTGCCTAGGGGGCTGGAATGCATTGGCTTCAGCTGGAGACAGGCCTGGGGCCAGATAGCTGCCATTCTGGAGCAGGAGGAGCACAAGGCCAGATGGCTGGATGACCAGAGCTGCCCCCTACCACAGACCTGGCCGGGAGTGGGGACTGCAGACACAGAGACCATCCTGAGTGACCATCAGGAATGTGCTGGAGGGAGGAATCTGGCATGTCACCCTCCTATACAACACAGCACTGCTGCCCCAATCAGGAGGCCTACTCCCAGAGAATGTCCCAGGGTCCAGAGGGTGAAGAGTCTGTCAGCAGTGACTGTGCAAGGTTAAAACTTTCCCTTAAAACAGGACACACAAGCCGGGCGTAGTGTCTCACACCTGTAATCCCAGCACTTTGGTAGGCTGAGATGGGTGGATCGCCTGAGGTCAAGAGTTCGAGACCAGCCTGGCCAATATAATGAAACCCCATCTCTACTAAAAATACAAAAATTAGCTGGGTGTGGTGGCACACAACTGTAATCCCAGCTACTTGGGAGGCTGGAGCAGGATAATCACTTGTACCCAGAGGGCAGAGGTTACAATGAGCTGAGATCATGTGATTGTACTCCAGCCTGGGTGACGGGAGTGAAATTGTCTCAAAAAACAAAAACAAAAACAAAAAAAAACAGGGCACACAGACCATCCAGACCTGGCATGGACCTCACAGAAGGCTGTGTGTGGGCCAGAGAAAAGGGAGTGGGGAAGGAAGGGAGGTGGCGGCTCAGGTGCCAGGAGGGCCACAGTGGTACCCTGAGACACAGACCCCTTTGGAATTGGAGTCACCAGCCTCAGTCTCCCGTGACGGGAGAGGTGCTCCTGTCAGCCATCTGCCAAGGGGACAGCCATGGGCAGTGAGGGAGGTGGAGCCTGTGTTAGCAGGAGAGGATGCTCTGGGCTGATAACGCGGCTGGCTTTCCTGATTGGGCCTGTGCAGAGCTTCCTGGCAATCTTAAAGTCATAGGCAAGGGCTGGGACTCGGGCTGAAGTCAGACTCCCCTTGAAGATGTGTGAGCTGTACCCGAATTTGGCTTTCACATGGTGCTCTGATTTATCTCCCTCGGTGGTTTCTGTGCTTTTGCCAAGGCCTGTTCAGGTGTTCTGCCTGGCTCCATGGGGCTAAGGTGAATTCAGGAGGAGGCAGGGGGCAACATCAACCACAGTGGCACTGGGGTGGCAGGGCTGTCACTGAGGGACATCCAAGGGGAGGCAAATCTCGGGAACTTTGGGTCTGCCTGCTCTGGGGGCTAACAGGAGCAGGGCGCCCTGCCATCGGCATTGCCGGGTGGCTGGCTTAGCTCACTGCTAAGGGCAAGGAAGACACATCCTGGGTCTGTGAGGCCCTGCCCCTCTGCTCCTGCAGCTTCTCCCTCTACTGTCACTGGAAGCATCCGGGACAGATGCTATCTGGGGTTCTCCTCACAGAAGCAGCTGTGAGTAGGACCCTAAGGCTGCCTTGGAAACAATCAGTGTTGTCCTTCAAAGCAGTCATCAGAGGAGCCAGCAGAGCAATTTCAGACACAACAGGGTCCACTGAACGAATTTCTGAAACTCTTCTCTGCCAACGTTAGTTTCCAAGCCACCCAAGAGAACCGGTCTCATGACTTGAGAGGACTCATCTTTTTTTTTCTGGAAAAGCATAGTCCCTGATTTGATATCCACCCTCATTCACAAACTTGTGCTGCATCCTCAGGCCAAAGCTTTGGGCCCACTGAGGAAAATCAAAAGAATGAGCTGCCAGCAATTCCCAAAGATACATCTCCAACGGGGGAAGTGGGGCAGGAGCAGCACCACTGGAATAAGCGTGGGTCTCTCCAGGTGAGTTGAGAGGGAAAGTGGCAGTGTGGGGAAGGAACCTGGTCTAGTAAGTCGTGGTCACAGGGTAGACATCGCCAGGCTCTGTGCACACAGGACACACTGAAATGACGAAGCCCCAATGCCAGGCCACCCACTAGAATCCTCCGCATTTGTGGATAGGGCTGAGAAGATCAGCCTCCCGCCAGGAACCATAGAGAGCACCAACAGCCTGTATTTTTCAAAAGTGAGCCCTCTCCAAAGCTGGCAGTGGACAGATCTGACCCCACATCAACCCACTCATCAGTTTTGACTGCAAAAGTTGCTGTGCGGAGTAGGCATATAACATACTCTTGCTGAATGGGACAGGGTCTGTGAAAGATGACTGGCTTATAACGTATTGATTTCAAATTTCGAATTTTATAACAGCATAGAGCTGTCCCCCTTCCTAACATGGAAAGGCAAAGGGGAACATAAAAAGAGGCCCAACCTTTAGGTCTGATCCCAAAATGATGGGAAGGACCTACAGGCACCTCTGCAGTCTCCTGGTCACAGACTTGGCTGTCACACAGGGACTGGGATGCCAGTCCCAGTTCTGCCATTTTCCAGTGCACACTCGTGGTCAGCTAGCTACGAGGAGGTGTATCGTAAACGAAGTCCACCATGTCTCCCCATCTTCCCATCTTCCCAGGGCCTGGCTGTGGTGAGAGTATGTTTATGGTGCCTAGGAAGGCCCCTGGCATGTAGAACATGCTTCATAAAGGTCAGCAGCTGCTTCTCCAAATAAAATGAAGGGGCAGCACTCCATCTGGGAGTGCCATCCATCCCAGCTGGGCTCCATGAATTTACAGCTGGAAGAGGATGGGGAAGCCAAGCAACCAAGATGCTTGAGGCGCCTCACTTCTGTCCCAACCAAAACAGTCCTGCTCTTAGCTGTTTTATGTCATGGGTTTCCATATATTTTATCTGAGAAAATACTGCAGCTCCTAAAAAGGGTTTGAAAGTCACAGTACCAGGTAACGCCTAGCACCCCTGCTAGCCACGAACCTGCATGTGTCTGGGATCTTTCTGGGTCTCTGTCACCATCCCCAGCTTCCCTGCCCAACTCCGCTGTCCCCCATGGCCTCCGGCCCTGTCCCCCACACCCGAGGCTGCAATGCGCACCTGGTGAAGCGGACCTCGCAGATGGTGCACATGTATGGCTTCTCCCCGGTGTGGGTCCTCATGTGCCGCGGCAGTTTCCCGGCCCCCATGATGACTTTGTGGCAAATGGGGCACTGCTGAGAGGCCTTGGGCTTCAGCTTGCGCTCTTCCACCAAGGGCCAGGGTGGGAAGAGGCCCCCCAGGTGGGTGGCACTCAGGAAGTTGAGATAGGCACCGTAGTCGTTCTCTGCCTTGATGGGGCCCAGAGGCCCCCCAGGCAGGTCAGGGAACATGTCCTTGAAGAAGTCGTTAGGGAAGGGTGGTGGTGGGGGTGGGGGCAGCTCCTCCTTCTCCTCCTCCTTGATCTTCCGGTTCTTGATGACCAGATCCAGTGGCCCACTGTCCATGGGCTGCTCAGGCAGCTGGGCAAAGGCACCAAAGTCCCCTGGCCAGAGGTGTGGGAAGAAGTCTGGGGCAAATGGAGACAAGGAGGGTCTCCTGTCGGGGATGTTGGCTTTGGGGTACAGGTTCTCCCTCAGCAGAGATTCAATGGAGAAGTCCCGGATCACCCCCAGATGGCCAGGACTGCCAGCCTGGAAGGAGTCAGGGAAGTCCCTGGGGGTGTCTGAATAGGCCTTCTCCGTGAGATGGTCCGTCTTGGAAGGGCTTTGGTGGCAGTTGATGTCCTGGGGGTCAGGCAAGTTTTCTTGGTCAGCAAAATCCTCTGTGTCATCATCGTCATCCTCTTCCTCTTCCTCTTCCTCCTCCTCTTCGTCCTCCTCATCATCATCATCTTCGTCGTCATCGTCGTCCTCCTTGTCATCCTCCTCCCCGCCGTCCCCCCCAGGCTCCATGATCTCCAGGCACACGTTCACGATGCACTGGATCTCCAGCATCCTGGCGGCATTGAGGATGTGCTTGACGTTGCCGGCGGTAATGGTGAGCGTGGAGGTATAGGCGAACTCCAGGATAGCGGCTAGAGCCTCAGGCTGCACAAAGTCAATCTCGTAGACGTAAGGCTGGCTGGCTAGGGTGCCGGCGGTGAAGAGCTTCTTGAAGTACTTGCTGCAGGCAGCCAGGACAGAGCGGTGGGTCCGATACTCCTGCTCCTGCACCACCAGGAGCACGTCGCACAGCAGGCCATCGTGCCGCTGCTCATTGAGGCTGCACAGGACTTCACTGCTGTGGTTGGGGAAGGGAATGCCAATGAGCTCGTCAATGTCATTGGCCATGTTCTCAGCCAGAGCCCTGCAGAGACACACAGAGAAGACTGGGTTAGGACTCAGTGAGCCACCTCCTTTGCATAAGGGCTCCCTGTCCACTGCAAGGCTGGTCCTCCTGCCTCTCAGCTTTGCCAAATCTCACCTGCAATTCACAGCGTGGCTTACAAGATGGGGCTTTTCTCTCGACCCCTAAGACTCTTGGAGTTAGGTTTCTCACTGGGCAGCTGGTGTCAGGTACTCGGCAAAGCCTGCAAGGCTTCTCGCAGGCTTGGTTTTACTGAATTCCACTTTGCCAACATGCAGTTGCAGAATACAATGGCAGGATGAGAAGCCACACAAACCCAGCTGTTGCCTTGACTACAGGAACAGGACCCACCTCTGTGCGGCAAGGACCTCTCACTGCTTCTGCTGAGAAGCGGCTCTGGTTTGTCTCACAAATCCTCTGACTCTGTAACAGACTCACACTTTGCACTGGCTACTGGGAAGCTTAAAACAAATTTTGTGGCCCATTTTCAGCAAGTGAATGGGGGCCTCGTGGAGTGTTTTGCTTCCCGACTTTACTCATTCACTGTAGTTGAAGTTTTCTTCCATTTGTAATTCTTGATCTTTTTATTAAAAAAAACTAACATCCTATATATGTATATCTGAGAGCCATTTCACCTATAAATATTTAAATTCAATACAAATATAAATGCAATATTCAATATAAATATACATGCAATATAAATATAAATGCAAGTACATTGTTACTTTTTTCATATCTGTATTCTGTTAGCCTCATGAAAATAACCCCTGTGGTGAGAAGCCTCTTCTGAGACACCTTATCATTATACATGTTATACATAAAGTATGGCCAGTCGCAGCTGCCAGGAGAAAGCAGGGCATGACAGAGGACAACTGGCATCGCTTCCTTTCAGGAAGTACAGCTCACAGCACGGGTGAACAGAGTCAACCAGGACAAAATGTGGTATGTGCCAGAGCAGGTAGGGGTGTCCCAAGGAGAGAATACGGTCATGGGTTGTTAGTTTCTATTTCTGCTTGGGCCAGTAAAGCCCCTTCCTCATCCCTCTTTTCCACTTATCACTAGAGACAGAAACTAAAAACCATGGCTTCAGGCTGGTGAAAGTCTAAAAACAAAACATAACAACAGCAATAAAATAAGGCGGGTTGGACGAGCTTGATAGGGCTCTTCTACTTGCAGCAAAGTTTCAGCATGGCCCATCTAGATAAATCTTAGCAACGTCCTGGCCCAGCGGCTTGTACCAAGATAACAATAAAGTGGGGAGAAAACAAAAAAGAAAAACCCTAAAGCCCCACGCCTCAGCAGGAAGCGCTCTGGAGATCCTTACACATTTATCTTCTGGATGTTTTTCCCTGGGAAGGCAGAGGCAGGGGGTGGGGAGGAGTGAGAAGTGCCAGCTCATGAAATGTGAGTGGGGCCTGGAGGCACTGGGGAGGTGGCGGGCATGGAGGGTGCTGGGTGCTCCTCCCCTGCCCTCACCTTCTCCTCCACCATGGGGCAGCCCAGGCCTTCCCTAAGCAATCTCACTGGCCAGGTACCTGGAATTAGACTTCTCTGCCATGCCCCAAGAGGCTTGGGAGGCTTCCCAGAGCTAGGGCCTCACTGCTTTCCCACCTTCTCATCTTTAAAAGGGCCAGAGACCCTGCCAGTCCATGCATTCATTCACTAAATATTATTGGGGTTTCTTCCTGTGTCAGGCTCTGTACTGGACTTTGGGGATGCACAGAGAACAAATCAAGAATGTCTGTGCCCTAACAACTTAAAGGGACATAACAACTGTAATAAAGTGGAGAGGGCCCCAGCCCCAGGCTACTGCCTTTCTTAAGAGTCTTGGGAGGGATTCCTCTCCCTTGCTCCCCGGACAGCCTCCCCTACTCTGTGTAAGTTTTGGTGGTGGTTTCTCTTCTGCTAGGGCAAGAAGAGAAGGGGAGAGGAGAAAATAGAGCTGTGGCTCAATCAGCTTTTCCCATTCCACCTTCTGAGCATACCTGAGAGTGGGTGGTCACCTAGATGGACTGAGTGGCTGCAACATTCCCCTCCAATGTGACCCAAATGTACCTTCGCAGCCCCTACTCGCCACACCCTAAACATACACCCTGTTCTCAGCTGCCATGCCTTTGTTCATGCTGCTTTCTTGGCTTGAGAACACCCAACATCTTGCACTTCTAGGGGTCCACATCCCATCCACACTTCCAGGGCCCACTTAGACAACCCTTTCCCCATCCCTCAATTTAGAGGCTTAGTCTCTCCAGCCTTTGGTCTCCTATTTGACTCGTCATTTATTTGACTCTGCCTTGAACTGTAATGATTGGTGTATCTGCTAGATTGTAAGCTGCTTGAGGGCAGATAATATCATTAAGTGCTTAGCACAGTCCTGGAACAAAGTTGGTGGAAGGTCTATGGCAACGGCTGTCCTTAGCTGGCCTGAAATTACTGTTGTGCAACTTTTTTACTGTATAACGGCACTACATCTAAGTGGGCTGTGGTAGAAGGTTCAGACATGGCTCTCAGTAACTCTTGCCTCTTGGTGGCATGATTTCATCCCTTCCCACATAAATAAGGCTTACCTGCCTAACCAATAAGATCTATGGAAGTCAAGAGACATGACCTCAGAGGTGAGGTCATAAAAGACATTGCTGCTTCCACCTTGCTTTCTCTTGGCTCACTCATTCTGGGGAAGCCAGCTGCCATGTTGTGAGGGTGCTCAAGCAGCCCTAGGGAGAGGTCCCAATGGCAGAGGACTGAGGCCTTCTGCCAGCAGCCAATGCCAACTTGCTAGTTGAATGGGTGAGCCACCTTGAGAGTGGATCTTTCAGCCCCAGTCAGGCCTTCTGATGACAGCAGTCCTGGCTGACATCTTGACTGCAACCTCATGAAAGACACTGAACCAGGACTGCTCAGTTGGGCTTCTCCCAAATTCCTGATCCACAGAAACTGGGAGGCAACAAATGTTTATTCTCATTTTAAGCCACTATGTTTTTGCATTGTTACGCAGCAATAGATGATAATCCAGGGATGCTATTTCATAGAAATTATAGTTTTGTGATATTTATCATGATAATTTTCTGGCAGATGGCAGTTAAATGTCTCAACTTAATGAAATCCATGTATTACAACAATGTTTTGATAGATGGAAGTAAATGTATTGAGGAAGTGACACCGTTTTCTAATTCCCACAAAGCCACCCTGTAGGCAGCAGGGTTCTGACCCCCAAAGGGGCCTTCTCATTTGAAAAGACTGTGTGTAAATGAAATGACCCTTTCACTGTTAAGTAAAAAGCCAAAGTCAGTGAAACCCCAGGAAATTAGATTTTTATGGAAAGTCAAGTTTTCTTTCTTGGTAAGGGCTTATTCCTTTAGAGATGAAAATGTTTTAAAATGCTTTTCAGGGAGAATTCTCACCATTCCTTAAGCTTTTCTCTGCCTTTTTAAATAGAAGAGCTGAAACCCATTAGACCACGTGTTGGTGATCAGCGTCCCACTGTGTTAAATGTGTCTGAGCACTCTGAGGAATGGTGCGTGGTTGTCCTATGCTAAGTGCAGATCTTCTGTGCTTTGGGAGCAATGTCTACTTGTGATTCAGAATTGGGAAACCACAGCTGTGTGACTTTGGGAGGCCTCTCCACTTCTCTGGACTTCTGTTTCCTCATCATGTGATAGGATGGTCACGAGAAATCTGGTAACACACATCATGACCATGAGAAGCCAGAAGCGCAAAGTGGATCTGGCGATGGGGAAGGGATGAGCCACTCTGTGACCCTGGACTTGAAGGCTGGTCTTCCCAGCAGTGACTTCTCACTGTGCCTTGGTCTGTGGTCACTGATGCATTCCTGGAGAAACAGATATAACCATGGTAGCTCAAGGCTGTTTTTCCAGGCAGGAGACTAACTTTGGTGGCAGGGAGTGGGAGAGGTAAGCTGCGGTCAGGAGGTGAGGGCTGTCACTTGCTGTTTCATTGTCTCTTTGGGAAGAAGTGTCCCTGCCCTGCACACTGGGAGCTTCCCTGGTGACCTACCCTAAGATTCCCATGCCCTGGTGAGCCAGGAGACAGCAGTGTCCCAAAGGGGATGTCATGCCTCTGTCCCCATGCCTTCCATCCCATCATCTAAGCGAAGGCAGTTCTGTCTCCAAGAATAACATGCACAGGGAAAAAAATACACATACACACACACACACACACGTGCATGCACGTGGGAGAAACAAAACAAAACACTCAAAAGCTAGAAGGGGCTTGATGCAAAATATGAACCTCTGGTAGAAAGGAGCTAGAAAAAATACAGAGTTAAAAATAAAGGGGAAAGATGGGAAGAGGAGATGAGCTCAGAAATGGAAGAAAGAGGTTAAAGAAGAATGCAGGGAGGTTGAAACCTTCTTAGGTGTGGCCACTATTCCAAAGAACATCCCCTGGGCCTCTGCCTTCAGTGGGAGGTTCTAGAACCCAGGTATGTCCAAGAAACCCTGTCTGACGAGGTGGCACTTCCCATCTCTGGGCCTCAGTTTGTTCAACTGTAAAATGAGCATCAGAGACCGCTCCCCTCTCTTCTTACCAAGGGGCCAGCAAGCTAGTGTGCCTTTGCAATAATAGCTACCATTTATTGAATGCCACTTGTCACATGTCATTATACCTCCAGTCCTTTCTCAACCAATACAACTCTGAAAGATACAGATTTTTATTAGCACCTCCAATTTACAGATAAAGAAACAGGTATGGAGAGGGCAGGTGGCTTGCCCATTGTCACCCAGTCAGTCAGTGTCTGAGCCAGGATTTGAACCCAGCTGCGTTTGATGCAAAAGCTCTTATTTGTTCCCCTTCACTATGCTGCCCCCTGCAAAGTCCAATTCAAGGGCAGGGGGTTTGGAACCTTCCCTTCAGAGGCTGATTCTTAGTCTAGGGGTTTGATCGGAGCCAGGCTAGAGGCATGAGCAGAGGGGGCTGAGACCCAAGGTTGCCAGGTGACTAAGGAGGAAGAGGCTCAGTATGGAGTGCAAATGAGAGGGATGGACAGAAAGGCACCGGATCCTTGTGGGCTGGGGGTCAGGGAAGTCTTCTGGAAACAGGGGCCTTGTCTGAGCTGTGAAGAGTAGAAAGAATTTCGTTGGGCAGAAGGGGCAGGAAGAACATGACCTACATCAATCATTTGTATCAGCAATGGATCTGGAAAGCTCTGGGTTTCCATAATCCTTTGAAAACAGGCTTAACTTGGATTCCCCAATTGGGATCAAACAGAAGTTGTTCTCAGCTGGCGCTGACACTGTGCCTGGAGTTGACTGAGGAGGTTGAGGTGAGGGCCCTGCTCTCAGATAGCCCGGGCTGACATCCATGCTTCACCACCATGACCTGTGGGACTTGGTAATTACCCTCCTTGAGCTCGGTTTCCTCATCTGTACAATGGGGATGAGTTGCTATGGGAATCAGATGAGGTAATACACACAAATTGCCTCCTGATACCTAGGTAGTGCTCAACCAGTGCCAGCAACTGCAAAGCCCAGGAAGGATACAGACCCCTAATGGGTGTTTTTGCAGGGATGGGGCCATATCAGAAACCTACTTGCCTTGTGCACAGTTTTGCAGAGATCTACACTATTGAAGACACTTTCTGAGAAGGGTCCTTACAGGCCCCCAGGGCTATCCCCTGGCATGCATAGGGCATCATAATCTTTCAAGGTTTTTTCATACTTCCTTGTTTCAGGTACTTCTAACCCAACGAGCTCGGCAAGGCTGGCACAAATTTTATGTCCATTTTAGAAAAAATTAGGCACAGAATGAAGCCCATGCCCCAGGCCACATAGTGAATCAGTGTTGAAGCTAGAATTAGAACTAGAATGTTTTAATCCATTATTGGAAGGCTAAGCTTGTGGACGTTATTTATATCCAACTGCTCAAGGTCAGCGCCAAGGTCTGATTTTTCACAAAAAAATTTGCAACCTCTGGCATAAATGGGTTAATGCCTAAGCCTGTGCCCCCTCCGTTAAACCACAGTGCCCCCAACTAGGTGCAAGGCTGCCTGGCCAGTAAAGGACTCATGTTCTAGTCTCAGTGTTACTAGGAACATGAAGTGCTGGTATAGGCAAATGATACACTTCTGCTGCCTCAGTTTCCTTATCTGGGAAATGGGAAAGTAGTTGTGTGAATCTCGCTGAGTGGTATGTGAGTGGAATGAGTCAGCCTGAGGTGCCAGGCACATTTGGGTTATTTGTAGGTCCCATTCCCCCAGTGAGATGACCTGCTCCAAGGCAGGGTCTATTTCTTGTATGTCTGTATTACTCCCAGGATGCCAGCAAGTAGGAACATGGTAGACACTGAATGAATAGATTGGCTCAAATAAACAAAGGGGATAGCTTTGAAATCACACAAGGCAGTGGGATGGCCCCAGCCCTCTGCCATGGGGACACCTGACATTTGAACAGAGCCCTATCATTCATAATGTGCTTATATTGATTCATTTTATTCTTCTGCTGGTATTATGATCCCTGTTATGGAAATCAGAGATGCTAAGTGGCCTACTCCAAGTCACACAGCTAGAAAACAGCAGGGTGGGAACTGGATTTCTGCTTGAGTCCCATTACTTTCTTGCCCTTCAAGAATAGAACTGTTGGTGCAGTTCATTGCTATGATCCACAGGTCCGGCGCCTCCCTGAATCCTGCTCAGCTCAGCAAATCTGGGCTCAGGATGGTGATTCCATCTGCCAAATCCCCAGGGCAAGCTGGCCCCAGCCAGCAGACTCCCACTATCCCGGAAGCTGGCCCCACCCAGTCTCCAGCCTCCAGCTCCTCCCATGTCCAAGCCTGGAGCTTCACAGCCACCTGGTGGAATTAGTGGCTCTGGTCGGGGAGGGAGGTGTGTGGCACAGGGTGAGCAGG
Source organism: Callithrix jacchus (assembly GCF_049354715.1). NCBI lineage: Eukaryota > Metazoa > Chordata > Mammalia > Primates > Cebidae > Callithrix > Callithrix jacchus. Next base: position 91,152,977 of record NC_133514.1, read on the forward strand.
GATGTGGACTTCCTCTCCAGATCTGGGAATGAGGCTGGGTAGCAGCTACCTGTGTGTTTTGAGCAGGTCTTTACTCCCTGTGGTCTGTAGGCACTGAAATCCACAAAGGGGTGGTGGGTTAGGGCAGGCTAAAGGGTGGGAGACTGGGCCCAAGCAGCTGGCCAGTCCCAGATCTCTGCAGGGCACGCCCACCCAGCCCTTGGCAGTTTCCTCAAGCAAGGCAGTCACACCCCTTGGCCCTGGAATGCCCCTGGGCCTTGGCTGCCCCGGAGGCTGGAACCAGACATGTGGGCTGGGAGGCTGGGCAAGGCTACTTCAACTTCCAGCCTGTTCCCTGCCCACCACAAGCACCCTAGGCAGAACGCCCACATTGGGTGAAGCTGGCCCCACCTGCTCTGCCACCCTGCCAGGACATGCCTGGAGCCCGCAGTCCCCAACTGATCGGGGCCCACTAAGCCCCTCAGGGTTTCTGTGCAATTCGCTCTGAGCTTTCTTCCTCTGCCAAGGGCACTGGCCATTCAGGTGTTCCCTTAGAGCTGGAATGCAGGCCCTTCCCACCCCACACAATTGTGTACCCCTCTCCTCTTTCCCTGCAGTGTCCAGCCCCCTTGACAAGATGAGCGAGGGCCCAGTAGAGGCCAGAACCAGGAAGCAGGCACCCCTGGGTTTTCACCCCAGTCACAGGCAGATTTTCCCTGCCCCTACATCTAAGGGTCTGGGTCGTTTTCTGCAACTAGCCACTCAAGTCCCTGCTTCACAGTTCTCTGCTGAAACTCCCTGGGTTAACGATACCACACGCCTGTTGAGCTTTACTTTTAGGAAAGCTTGTTCAGAGGGATTTTTCTTCATATGCTTTCCTAGGAGTTTGTGTACACAAGGAATTATTTTACCCATTTTGCTGATGAGAAACCTAAATTCCTGCTGGTGAATTGATTTACCCAAGGTCACAGAACTAAGTGACAGAGGTCCCAAACCTCCTGGCTGGTGACCTGGGCTCTGCCCCCTGTATGAGGCTGTATCTCCTGTTGACCTCCAGCCCCATCATCACTGCTGCCTCTTCAACCCTTCCTCCACCTCCTCTACACCAGCATTGGTTTGATTTTATCAGAACGAGGTCTAAGATCTCCATGGGGGGTTAGAGTAGGGCGAAAGCCAGGTTGGGCTTCTCTTGGCCAGATCTGAAGGGTACCTAAGAGGGTAGCCCAAGGAGTGGGCAGATGGGTGAGGAAGAATGAGGGGAAGCCTCACACCTGGGTTTTGGGGATGGAAGTGAGTGTGGGAGTGAGTGTGGGAGTGAGGCTGGGGCGCATGAGTGTCAGCTGTGTCAGAGCTTCAGCTGACAGAGCTGCTCAGTCGCACCCAGAGGACCCCCTTCTTCCATGTAGAGGCTGCCTGAGGCCTCTGGGGGAATCTGAGGTGGATGCACCAGGACTACTGCCCCTATCCCCTCACCCAAGGGGTGGCTTGGAGCCTTTTACCTTTCAAAGCACTTTCACCTCCTTGGTGGCAGGCCAGGTGGAATCATGCCTATTTACAGATGAGGAAACTAAAGTGAAGTTAGGCTAACGTGACAAAGCAAGGTGATGGGACGACAGAGGGGAGCTGGCATCTTCCCTGAGGCCACTGCTTTTGCTACTGCATCAGGCAGGGGATTTGCGGGAAAGACAGAAAAACTGGGCTCCCTATGGGGCTGCCTGGCCTCAGTCACAAAGTGAGGGCTCATTCCAGTTTGCTGGCTTTGCAGGGGGTGCGACTAGAAGGTCAAGAGCTGGCTGGGCACACCAATGGAGAGAGGCACCGCTGCAAATGGCTGGCACCCAGGCCAGGTTGGCCACGGGAATCTGGAGCAGGCAAATCAAATGGTGTCCCTTCAAGCTGTTGTTCTTTAATTATTTTTTTCATTCTTTATTTACTAAGGGGGGGAGGGGGAGACTTGCTTTCTTTCAAGAAAAACTGCGCACCTCTTTCATGTTCAAAATAAAAGATTTACTACCTGTGTTTATTACAAGTGATTTCCTGAGCCAGAAAACTCCTTGGGAGGCTTATTAAACCTTATTAAACCACTGAAAATTTAGATAATAAAATAAATCATTTGTCTCCCATAAACAGCACTCAGCCACGCACTGCTGAGTTTCATACTCCCAACGGCCTAGGGCTGCCTTTACAGGAGATGTCCCCTGCTGGTGTTGGGTGGCTCCCTGGAGGGCGGGGCTGGGGTGGAAGGGTGGGACGCACATCAGCCCATGAGAGCACTATTCTTAGCATTTCTGCCCAAAGGGGCCATCCCCTATAGTGGAGTGGAAATGGTCTAGATTTTACTAGTTATTGAAGAGGTTGTGTTTGGATACCTGAGCTAAGTGGTACCATATTTTGACCCTTCCTGGGGATATTTTGACATCTGTTCTAGAAGACATTAAGGTGCTACACAGCTGGCTAGCCTCTGAGTGTGCCATCTGCATGCCTCTTCTACCCACATGCCCAGGGCAGGGCTCTGGAAGCTGAGTCCATTGCTCTTGGCCCTGGGGACTTTACATCAGGCAGAAAGAAAAGCAGACGTCAAGGGAGGGGGCCATAGTTGGAGTGGAGAAAGGCTGAGAGCGTGAGAAGCAAAGGCTGGGAAGTACCCTGGTGTGTGGTCAGCAGAGTGCAGGCCAGACCCTCTGGGGGAGGAATTACAGGTAAAATCCTAGCTCTGCTCTGCAATTGCTTCATGATGTGACCTTGAAGCAGCCAGGTCCCTATTTGAGCTTCAGTTTCTTCTTTTGTATAAGACTGCGTGAGTGTGAATGTCCCTTGCTAATCATGCACTAATCCATTTCAATATTTTGGTTCCAGGATAGATTGTTGGATTCCGAGGTCATGTGCAGCTCAGCTTCAGATGTCCTGGGGCTGCTGCACCTCACCTTGGGTTTCCCGTGACCTTGACTTTGCCCTCTTTCTCCTCCCAACCCCTTCACTGTAGGTCTCTTTGGGACCCTGCTAAATTACACAGGAAAATACATGTGAACACATATTGGGCATTCCGATGATGAATTCTACCAGCTTACGGTGGGGTTATTTATTTATGTGACAGAGTCTCTTTCTGTCACCCAGGCTGGAGTAAAGTGATATGATCTTAGCTCACTGCAACCTCCACCTCTGGATTCAAGTGATTCTTCTGTCTCAGCCTCCCGAGTGAGTAGCTGGGACTATAGGCACATGCCACCATGCCTGGGTAATTTTTGTATTTTTAGTAGAGACAGGGTTTTACCCTACTGGCTAGGTTGGTCTCGAACTCCTGACATCATGATCTATCTGCCTGGGCCTCCCAAAGGGTGGGGTTACTATTTGACTACAATAGGTAGAGTGACGATGACTCAACAGGTTGGTAAAAGTGCTTGATGCATCCCCTCCCCCTGCCCCAGAGGAAAAGTGAGGAGGTAGCTTCCATATCTGTCTCCCCACTACTCCAACAGTGGCCAAGAATTGGCATGGAGCCGGGGGCGGCCACTTCCACAGAATGTGCACCGACTCATTACAGACACCCCACAGGCCCTGCTTGCACAAGTTGAAGAACGAACAGGAACACAACTCATTCTCCCATAATGGTGACTTCAGGTATGCTGGGCAGAGACACTGTATACAGGCGGCAGAAGGACCAATTCTGAGATTCTCTCACCTTTCACTGAATTGGAGTCACTAAGATGTACTCTGGGTGCCCATTAGGTACGAGTTGCTGTCCTAAATATTTTACATGGATTCTCTCATTTCATCCTCTCAAAAACCCCATGAGGTAGCTACTGTCATTATCACCCCATTTTTCAAGTAGGGAAACTGAGGTTGAGCTGAGGCCTGAACCTAAGTAGTCACATTCCAGGTTTCCTAAGCCATCGGCAACCGTCCCTCTCAGCTGCTACAGTATTTACTCATTTTGCTATGTGCTGGAGAAACAGGGATGAAGAGGATGGAGCTCCTGGTCTTAAGCCACAGAAGAGTGGGAGAGACAATAAAGACAAGAGCTAAAATGAGTGCTAAGCGCTGGTTCCTGGAGGCGGATGGGGCGCCTGGGGTCAGAAGGTGGGGACTCTCCTGGGCTCAAAAATGGGACTCCTCCAGCGAAGTGAGGCCCCTAAGCAGCCAAGGATGTGGGGCAGGGGAAAGAGACATTTATTTGACAAAGGTAACAGCATGTGCTAAGGGAGGTGCAGAGGCTGAGTGAGCATGGCACATGCAGACAGGAATGTAGGGAGTTTGGGGTGCTGGGTTCAAAAACAGAAGTTCAATGAGTTTAGAGACAGGCTACTCTGGGAGGCAGAGCAGGGAAGAGCAGCCCACCATGTGGGAGTCTTGGGCATGGGTGGGACACTGAGGCAGGGGCCTCACGAACACTGGAATCCTTCTGTGAAGGAAGTCAGGGAAGGTTCTGGATGGGAGAAGAATCTGCTTGGCGCTGCATTTGAGGAAGGTGTCAGCAAGAAGCAGTCCTGGCACAGGGTGGGAAGGGCGGCGGGAGCTAGTTAGGAGATTGTATCTCCTGACCCATGGAGCTACTCTGCATTATTCACAGCCACTCCCCCGCCCTTCTCTACCCCAGACCTTTATGTGGGATCTGGCCAGGGAGGGGCTCCTGTGGGAGGAAAGAGGACAGTCACATGCCGAGGATGCATCACAGGTGTTAGATGCCCTCGTCATGCCTCAGCCCTTGACAAACACTCCTGCCTCCCTGCTGTTGTCCGCCTCAATTTGGAGACGAGGTCCAGCCGGATGGCCTCAAGGATCCCGGCCCTGCCTGTGTTTTCCAAAGGAAGCCAAACCTCAGCTTTGCCTCAGAACTTGCACTTTTCTTCTAAGCAAATACCATCCACCACGAGAACCGCCTGGCATTTGGCTGGGAAAGAACAAACTGGAAGCTTGCAATTTCCAGGCTTAATTGCACAGTTACGTATAATATTATTATATAGAACTTTTATTGCACTGAGAAAGCCCAAGCGTTTGCTTTTCCTATTTATACTTGAGCCCAGTCTCTCCTCTGCTATCATTTCCTCCCTTGCCCACTGCAGAAGCTGACGGCTATTTGGTTCCCTTTCCAAAGAAAGGGCAATTAGGATGTGAGATGGAAACTCATTCATCCTGAGTGGTTGACTCGTGGAATATCAGTCAATTAACACATGTTATTGATCACTTACCATGTGCCTGACGGGGCTTCATGCTGTGTAAGACCATACAAAACATCTGCTTTAGAGGGGCTTCTGGCGTCACTGGGCAGGTAAGAGTAACCCACAGCAAAATGTTACAAAGAAGTAGGAACCAATAAAGAACCTAGTGTGAGGCCGGGCACAGTGGCTCACACCTGTAATCCCAGCACTTTGGGAGGCCAAGGCAGGGGAGGATCATTTAAAGTCAGGAGTTCAAGACCGGCCTGGCCAGCATGGTGAAATCCCATCTCTACTAAAAACACAAAAATTAGCTGGATATGGCTGTGGGTGCCTGTAATCCCAGCTACTTCAAAGGCTGAGGCAGGAGAATCACTGGAACCCAGGAGGTGGAGTGCAGTGAGCCAAGATTACACCACTGCACTCCAGCCAGGATGACAGAGACTCAGTCTTAAAAAAAAAACAAAAAACCAGAACCAAGTATGAAGAACCAAGTATGGACTGGGTGCTATGATTAGGAATATGAAAGCCAGCAAGTCAGAGCTGGGTGTCTGGGCAGGGAAGGCATCATGGAAAGGTGTACAACAGTGCATCACAAGTGCCTGCTTTTGAATGTAGCCTGGGAATCCAGCCCTCCCTTTTGTGCTTAATGCAAATCTTAGGACGCAGGAGCCTGCCTTCCCTCTGCCAACACATGTTCCCAGCCACAGGAGCTCAGCACTAGACTTTACCAACCTACAGGAAGAACAGTTCACCTGATTCAGTACCTTATAGAATACCCTCTCCCTCCACCCCAACTCAACTCTACTTCAGCTACCACTGCTCATCCTCTTGGTCTGAGACTTTTGGTTTCCAGACCATCATAAATTAGAGCGAAAACATTCTCAAGGCAGGAGAATCTTCCCATCCCCATCCCCAACCCCAACCCCGACTGAGGAAACTTGGCAGATCCATTGCTGAGCTAGGATGGGCTCAGGAATTTCCTCACACCTAGATGGCTGGCTTCCCATTTGAAGTCTCAAGATCAGAAATGATGAATAAGAAATAAGAGGTTAAAAAGTGAAAAGGAGTTGGCAAAAAAATTATTTGTGGATGATATGATTGGATACTTTCCTATGCAAATAACAGACAAGTTCAAAAACATGGTAGGGACCCCACTGACTTGGCAACAAAAATAGAAACAACACCTAAGAATAAGTTCTCAAGAAACGTGTAAGATCCATACACGTGTTTTAAACATGACTGAAGCACTTCCTAAGACTTAAATTAATGGAAAGATACACCTCGTACTTGAACAGGGAGTCATAATACTGTAAAGATGCCAATTTCCCCTAAATAATAAGTGCAATACAATCCCAATAAAAATATCAGAATTTCTACTGAAATTAGATAAGGTGATTCTGAAGTTCATATAGAAAAATAAGCATTTAGGAATAGCCAAGAAACAGATGAGTAACAGGAGCAGGGGGACCAGCCCTACCAGATATGAAAACATATTAGAAAGCTATAAAAATAAAATATTTGGTACCAGATCATGAACAGGAAGAGAGACCAATATAGAGTCAAGGGCAGTCCACAGACTCACACAAATTCATTTAGGTATGAATTCAGCATGCAATAAAGGTGGAATTTCAATTTTTATTTTAAAATGGATTTTTCCATAAATGAGATTAGAACAACTGGGTAGCCATGTAGGAAACAAAACAAAATAAAACTTGAATCCCTTCGTCACTCCTTACACCAAAACAAATGATACATGCATCAAAGCTTTAAAAGTTAAAAAAAATTATGAAAAGAAAATATTGAAGAATTATTTTATAATTGCAAAGGAAAATGTTAAGATCGAAAACCCAGAAGTCATAAAAGATTTGATAAATTTGTCTAATGATTTAAACATTTATGTGCATCCAAAATTCCATAACAAAATCAAGATACAAACAAACTGAAGAAAATATTTGAAACATGATGAAGGGCCAATTCCCTTTATATAGAGAGAGCGCTTGTGTTAAACCAGGAAAAGGTCTATATTAGAAAAACTGGCAAAAAACCAGGAAGATCATAGCAAAATAAATACAAATAGTTTTTAAATGTATGAAAAATGCTCACCACTCAGCATTAAATATATAAAAATTAAATAAATTTCAAGTTTCATTTATCAGATGGGCCAAAAATAAATTCTGATAATCAGCAATTTCCTTTATAGATCTATATCTTGCAATTTCACTATTGCATATGTCTAACTTATATATATTAATATCTCTGTGGCATCGATTCTGTAGCTAACAACTGGAAGTAAACAGTATGTTCATCAGTGGAAGCTTGCTAGATACATTATGGAGTACTATGCAGCCATTAAAAAGGATGAGGCTTATCTATATATGGATACATAGAGAACTATGTCTAAGATTTATCGCTATGCTGCATGGTTACCAGGTTTAGAAAGAATAAAAGACCATGTGTACATACTAGTTTGTAGACACATGAATTAAAATGTTAGAGGGTGGAAGGCTGCCAGTGAGGGGTAGAAGGCAGATTTAATTTCTTCTGTATACTCTTTGATACTATTTGAACCTTAAAGCCATTATTATTAAAAATGCTGATTTATATTTTCTTCCTTTTACAACCTCCTAAATTGTCTTTGACATTTTTTGTAATGTCTGATGCCTACTGATTTGTTCTGGGCCTTTAGCTAGCTGTCTCAATTTTTTAATCTGTAAAACAGAATTAATTACAGTGGCTGGCTGTCTCATGGGTGGCTGTGAGGCTCAAGGGAGAACTGGATGAAAACAGGCTTTGGCTGCCGTCAGATTCAACTGCAGGACATTAGAGGTGGCCTGTGTTCTGCCCAGCACCTGTCTACTGCTTGCCAATGTCCCTGTGGCCACATAGGCAAGCTGTGTATCACAGCTGGGTTCTCCAGTGGTGGAAGAATACATGACTCCATTATTTGTTAGTTCAACATTTCCTATGTCGCACCAAGGACACAGGTGCTAGGAAGAGCTGTGATGTTATTTCAGCACTATCTGAGCTTCAAGAGTATGGCTGCAAATGATGATAATCACAATAATGAAAATCTTACTGCTTTCAGCTAACCACCTATTTCACGTATAATAACTCATTTGTTATCCTTGTTTTAAACATATGGCCAATGAGCTCTAAAGAGTTGAACCCACTCAAGGGGCCCAGCCAGTAAGGGGCTGAGCTCCTCCACTTGGACGCTGTCATTTCCCTACTCTGGGATTTTTGATGATTCCCTTTGCAGGACACTGCCATCTCAGTCTGCCTTTTGTGGTCCCTCACAGTCTGTTCTGGATCTAATTTCCCAGTTCTCTCTGACCTGGGCTCTCTTTAAAGCTGGTCTCTGAACTGCCTCTGAACACACCATGCTTATTTCTGCATTGGTGCCTGTTCCTCTGAGCTGCTCACACCTCTAGTCCTACCTCTCTTGTCATCCCAGGGTCTTTAAGACCCCATGTGAGTCAGTTTCACTTCTTCCCTGACACCTTCTCTAACCTAGGTGACTTTTCAGAGGATGGCAGCCAGCTCCATCGGAATGGCTCCCTCATGGTATTCATGACCCAGACAGTCCCCTCCTGCATTGTATCAGTGCCGGTGTGTGTACCTACAGACAATGGCATGTGCCTGCCATGGCGAGGCTATAAGAGATGTTGCCACTTTCACCTTGCTCTCCTGGAACTTTTGCTGTGGGGGAAACCATTGTCATGTTGAGAGGCAGTTCAGCAGCCCAAGGAGAGGTCCATATGAGGAGGGACTGAGGCCTCCCATCAACAACCAGCACCAACTTGCCAGTGATGTGAGTGAGCCACCTTGGAAGTAGGTCCTTCTGTCCCCATCAAGCAGTCCCAGTCACCTTCAGGACTACAACCACATGGGAATCCCTCAGCCAGAACTCTTCAGCTAAGCTGCTCCCAGATTCCTGACTATAAAATGAGGATAAGAGATATTTATTGTTGTTTTAAGCTGCTATGGTTTGGGGGCATTTTGTTACACAGCAACAGCTAACTAATGTATGTTAATTAACTCCTTTGGGAAGCAGGACATACACTTTGACCTTTGTCCATTTATTCTTTTCTGAACTTTTGTGTGTGTCATCTTGTATCTCCAACAAAATAGTAAACAGCTGTGGTCTATAATTCCCCTGTATCTCCCATCACGGTTACCGGGGGTTGGGAACAGAAGGAGAATCCAGAGTGATTCACCAGCTTCCTATTTGCGAAGAGAAGGCAGAGGGCTTAACTAACAAGTGCCAGCACACACATGCACAAAGCTTCTGGTTTGGCTGGTGCCCTCATAAGTATGCAGACAACTCACACACAATACCTGCAACCTCCCCACCTGAGACCCAGAACTCACTGGCACACTGGAGCACTCAAATGCCAGCATTCTCAAATATCCCATGGTGTGTCTGACTCACAACCCATTGCCAGGGGTCTCCTGGAAGGAGGGGCAGGAGGGCCTGGAGAAGGCTGTCACTTCTTACTACACTGCTACTGGAGATTTACTTACTGGTCCCACACCCTTTTCAAAGATATTTCTTTCAAACTCAGAGCGACAGTCTCCCTTTCAGCTTTCCTGATGCTCAATTCCAAATACATGGTACGCTTAACCCCATAGAACAATTTAGGAGCTAAAGAATCATAAAGAAAAATACTGCCGAGGGAGCTGTTGCTGCTCCTTTGAAAACAGCCCCCGCCCCAGTCTCTCTGGAGCCCAGCCGCCTCCTGGTCCCCAGTCCCCAGAGGTCCCTCGCCTCAGCCACCCAGACTGTTTCCCTACAGGGAGATGGTGGGAGGGCACGACCCTTCCCAGGCTTCTCCTTCCTCCCCCTCTTTCCCAGGCAGACAGGCTTATTTTTCAAGACCAATGAACACCAGTGGAAGGGAAGAGGGGAGCGCCTTTGTAAAATGGTCTAAACAGAGGCAGTTCCACCATTTTTTTCGGCCGGGTGGGTGGAGGTGACCAAAGATACAATTATAACATAGCCCATCCTCTCCCACACGACCCATTTTAACCAGGGTGTAATAAAGCCCAGCTCATCCACCCTCTGATTTGGGTCAAATGAGAGGAATTTTTAGCTTTTCTGGGGAGTTTGTGCCAGCAGGGGAAGCAGAGGGGAGAAGGAGGAGGGAAGGAATTAACAAACATGCTACAGTTCTCTGGAAGAAAGGAAAGGCTGGGTGTGCAGGAAGCGGGGACAGGGATGTCCGCCTTTCACTTCCGCCAACTGAGCCCCTCTTTCCAAGGTAGCCATCTAGCTCCCAAACCTTGGTGGAGACTAAGGTCTCCCTCTTCCTTGCTCCTGACTCAGTGAATCAGCCTTCACTGTGGGTTCCCAGGGCACACCCCCTCTGCTTCTCCTGCCTGCCTCCTGCTGGTTCCCTTGACCTTCCAGTAACTAGAAGATGTCACTGGTGTGCCCAACTCCCACCAGCCTGGCCTTGCCCATTCCGCCACCTCAGCTAAAATGCCATCCCAACCTCCTCACCTGACCCCACCTTCATTGGGTGAACTCTTGCTCATACTTTAAGACTTGGTGCAGGTGTCACCTCCTCCAGGAAGCCTCCCTGAATTAGATACCTGTCTTTCATGTTCCCATCCTTCCCTGTCTCCTAGTCCTTACCACATGGAGATGTACATGGAAAATGGGTGCTATTGTGATGGGCCTGGGGAAAGGAGGAGAAATAAGTCTGGGATGTAAGGAGCTAGGGTAGGGTTAGCAGACCGCAGCATGTGCTGCAGGATGAGTGTTGGGGGATCGGGCATGCCCGCAGCCTGTGGAGTGAGAGGGGCTGCCAGGGATGGAGAGAAACCCAGTCTCATCCAAACCCAGCTGCTTGAAAGGCTGGATCATTTACACATTCCCCCAGGAAAATGTCACTCTTCCTTTACACCTTCACCCCAGCACTCACTGCGGTTTGTGCACTGAGGGGCACCCACCTGGTGTGCTCCCACCTGCAGTGTTTGGTCTTGTCTTTCCTTGGTCAGGGATGCTCTCATTCCTCTACCCTTGAGTCCCTCTTCTCCTCCCACTAGTCCCAAACACTCACCGAGCCCCTCAGGCAGTTGGAGACAGAGCAGGAGGCCTTCAGGGTCACAAGCACCCCCATTTCCACCGGTATGCTCAACAACTAATTTCACACACACAAGTATGGCCAGCTCTCAGAAGCAGATGGGCCTGGAATTGATTCGACACAAATGGAGGCAAAGTCATTACTGCATCACCCAGGGCAGGGGTACAGCCAAACAGGGTCCCACGACATATTTTCAGCTCCAAAAATGATGCTTATTGTCAAAAGCATGGAGCACACAGGACGGGCATGTAAGTTCCTTGAGATTGGGAATGAGTTGCTTCTCTGCACCTTCCACAGAGTGGAGCCTGGAGTTTCATATCACCAGGCATTTGGTATAATGTTTGTTGAGTGACTTTTTGAGCACACAGGGGCCTATTTATCTCTAAATAGTCAGTACCACCTCTACTTTCGAAAGGAGGAAATGACCTGGGGCCATAAGTAATAAAGAATGGCAAAGCCCTCAATAGATAGCAAGTGCTGGTGTGTGCGCCAAGGGCCTGGGCACAGAGTGCCCCTCTGGTCATGTGTGGCACGGAGGGCAAAGTGCTAAATCAGAAAATTTACGTGAGCTAAATCTCCCAAGGAAAGCATGAGAGAGTCTTATTTCTTCTGATTACACAATTTATAAATCAGGATAAAAAGGATTTCCTCTGAAAACCTTTGGCCCAATATTGCTTCTGTATTGCTATAACTTCAAAACATAACAAAGACAGCCACAGTGAAGCGTGCCATTGTATTCCTGAGGGTTCATCATGTGACAGGTGAGGGGAACCCCTTGAAGGGGCTTGATCCCCAGGAGGGGAGAGGAGAGCACTTCCCTCTCCCTCTCTCCAGGAGGACCTGGATTAGCTGGAAGTCATACTCGATTTTCATGCTGTTGGTTCACTGAATTACTTCTGCTCTCAACACGAGATCCTGTCGCAGTCAGAACCCCTGGACACTGAGCATGTCAAGGCACGTCCAGAGTTGCTTTAATTCCATGCAACCTTTCTTAAGCACCTACTGTGTGCCAGGTATTGAGCTGGGGTCTTTTACACTGAATACCTCATTTGATCCTTATACCAGCCTTATGAAATGATTAGTTTTACATTCATTTTCCTAGCAGGAGACTAAGACCAGGAGTGGCCAAGTCACATGTCTCAGGACTGCAGTAAGTCAGTGGCATGTTCCATTCTAGAACATCTGAGAGCATCTGAAGTCTGAAAACTAGGATAATTCATGGGTGGCAGAGCTAGGAATGTTGTCTGCACATATCTGAAGAAGGCCTTAGGATGCCAGGGATGGACAGGACCTTTCATGGTTGAGGATGCTGAGGCACAGAGATGTCCAAATGTCTACCTGGTTGTGGCAGAAAGCACAGCTTGAGTTCTTAGGCATGGCCAGAATGCTTGTGCTGGCTCCGGGAGCCACAGTGACTGTGCTGGGACCCATATTTTGCCTTCACCCACTCAGCTCTCCACTCAGGCTGGAGGCCCCGGCATCAGTGGGTGGGAAAAGTCTGTGACTCTGCCAGTCAGCACCACAGAAGGGACTACAGAGACACTATTCTCACCCCTGAGGTTATCCTCCCTCCTTCCCATCACCCAAGCCAAAAGGTGAGACCAACATGTCTCGGTTTTCCCAGGACTTCCCTGTTTAAAGCACTGAAAGTCCTGCGTTCCGGGAACCCCCTCCGTCTCTGGCAAGCTGGGATGGTTGGTCACCCTAGTTCATCTCCACCTCCTTGTATGCACCACCCACCTTTGCTGCCCTTAAGGATCATGTGATCCCAGCTCCACTAGACAAACAGCGCAGGGGCTTTTTCCCCTAGCCCACACCCTTGAGGTCTTGCCCTGCCCCATTCAATGCCAGAGGAAGAGTTCCTGTTGTCATCAGGGATTGCTCAACCTGGGCACCTTCGTATTTCTCCTGTGAGGGGGCAGCCCTCTCTCCCGGGGCTCCCAGAGGGATCCAGGGCAAGGAGGAGCAGAAGGTAGGGAGACAGAACGTAACAGAACCGGGAAGAAAGGCAGGAGGGGAAGTTAATGAGATTTAAACAGGGAGAAAAGGGAGGAAAGGGAAGCAGGGAAAAGGAAGTTGTAGAGAGAGGAGAGGAGGAGGAGAGGTGACAGTATGAGTTATACAAATAAAACAATGGCCAATCACCATGGCCGGCTTCCTCAACAAGAAGTGGTCCAGGTTTTCAACAGATGCTCTCTGGGCAGAGATGTCTCACGAGTTGTATGGGGCTGCGGGGATTATGCAGTTAATCCTTACTTTGCAGATGTTGAGAAAACTAAAGCTTATAGGACTGGAATGTAAGAGCGTCCATTGCAGAAATCATGATAAATGCTTTTTATTTACCATGAACTTCCATGATATCTTGTGCATGGCAGGTTATTAAATGCTTATTAATAAGGACAGTGACAATAATGATATTGATCTCTGGCAATCCAGTCCTCCTCCTAAGCAGGTCTTTCCAAGTCATTGTCAACACAAAGTTGGATAATTATCTTGGAAATTTGAGCAATATGGCCATTAAGAATGAGAAGGCGGCCCCAGTCCACCGCAAAACAGAAGTGGGGTTGGCTCCATGCATAGGCAGCTGCTGGATGGGGTTACTGGAGGGTACTCCACTAAGCTCTGCCCATGCCAAAGTATATCTCTTCCACCAACCTGATGTGATGCCACCCAGCTCACCATTCCAACCACCGGGAATTCCCATTAGGGGAAGCTGGGTGGCATTAGCGAGACTATCTCAAAAAATAAAATAAAACAAGAAGAATGGTAATAGGAACAGGGAGAAGAAAGAAGGTGGTCCCAAGGCAGGGAAGGTCCCCCTGGGAGAAGGATTGTAAGCTAAGGTGGAAACTAGAAGTTCTGCTCTAGTGGAAAATGGCAGGCGATGGCCTGGAACAAAGCAACAAAGCCCACAGATGGCTTCTGGAAACACTGCCTCCCTTCTTCAGGGTGCCCCTAAGCTCCCACTGCTCCACTCAAGGAAAGGACTCTGCAGTCATAGACTTTAACTGCCAAACGTCTAACACGTCCTTTTGGTTTGGAGAGGCCCGTGGGGAGAGTCTGATGGTAGGAAGCGGGACTCTGCCTCCCACTGAGGAAGAGGGGCCTCCTTCCATTCCCACCCCCGGCAGTGAGCACATCTGCACACAGCGCTAGGCCCAGCTGGCTGGACCCTGCTGCCAGCACCTTGAATCTTAAGTGAGTGACAGCAGCAGTTTGTGTTGCTTATTTGCAACTATGCACTTTGAATGACATAAATGTTTGTGTATCTGAATACCAGGGCCCTGCCGGAGATTCACAATGAATCAGTCTCTCTCTGTCTCTGACACACTCTCTTTCTCTTTCTCTCTCTTTCTCTCTCTCTCTCTCTCTCTCTCACACACACACACACACACGCACACACGCATGTGCCTGAGGAAGCCCATAGTAATGAAACCTGTTTAACTTTGTTGAACTCTGCATTTCTCGAACTTGTTTAATCTCTCTGCTTTGCCTAACACCTTTTAATATCCTGCAGAACTGGTGTGGCAAGCACACCTTCAGGGAACACTGGGGTAGAGCCATGCTTTCCAAACTTTTTCAGTCATGGAATTTGCAGAGAAACAATATTTTCATGGCACAAAGGAACTGGAGGGCTCTCAGGAGGGTGCTGGGCTGTTCAGTTGACAAGAGGGGTAAAGAGGCAAAGCCATTGGTGGGAAGCTCTGGACCAGAGGACAGAGCCCTCTGGGATATAAGCCTGGAGGTCTGACCTCTTTCCTTGGCTCTGGTGTGAAGCAGTCTCCATGAGGTCACACAGGTAGCTGTGGCATCCCAGGGCCGCTTCGGCTATACCACACAGTTTCCCGCTAGGGCCCTTGGAGAAGTGCTCTTAGCAGACGATGCCTGCTTTCTGTTAACAGAAATGAGGGGGCAGAGAGGGGCAGCTCATCTTCCAATCCACCCCTCTCCCTGGAATTAGCTCAGGGTTGGGCCTTGCCAGCTCTGCCCACTGCTCGCCCCTCTTCCTCCTTCCCAACAAGTTCTGGATCCAGCCCCAGTAGGCAGTGCATGGAAGCTTCTTGTATGAGAAAGCCCACCCATTTGGAGGTCTTCTGTCTCTGCCATATGGTATCTGCTCTCTCCTTCATCTGCCAGCCGGGCAGCATCTCCTAACCTTCAGCTTCCATGCTGTTCACCTCCTGAGGCCCCATAATCCTTGCTGGCATCCCTGCGGCCTGGGCTAGTGCCCACCTTGGCTCCACCAGCCTTGGTTTGTGGCCCTGTCTCCAGAGCCCCCATCTGCCCGCAGCCTGCCTCAACCAGACTCTTTGGATCACAATCTCTGGCTAACATCACATGCATTTTTCGGAGGATCTGTACACTCCATGGATGTGGGTGCTGCCAAGCCCTGGGGGGTGGAGGTGGGGGTGATGTGTTTCTAACAAGATCAACCATTATAACGAGGCTTTGATTTAAAGCAAAATCTATTTCACGAGCCATATTTAATGCTAAGCAAGAGGCGAGTGTGCAGAGACCATAAGACCATATCTGTAGATTATGGCATTAAGTGTGCAAATGCAAGCATAGATGAAGCAGCCACAAAATTATAGATAACAACAGGACCTGGATAGAAATCCAGGGAGCCAGCAGCTGCTGGGAGGCCTCCCAACTCTGCCCTCTACTTAGAGGCCGAGTCAATTTATAGCTTCCCCCTCCCCTGTTCCTGAGATCTTCAAATGCAAGTCTACAGGCCTGAGCAGTGCTGGGCATGTTCACAGGTTCAGGAAAAGACACTTCTCCTTAAGTTCTCACTGTGCTGCTGTTTGGAGTAGAGTGGAGAGACGTTCCACTAGATGTCAGGAGTCTTGGGTTGAAGACCGAGCTCTACTCCCCGCCCAAACGCACGATTTGGGAAAGGTGGTTAGCCCCCTGGAGTCACAGCTTCCTTCTGTAAGTGAAGGATCCCTCCATGGTTTTATAATTTACAAGTAAATTATATAAATAAAACTGCAATGGAGGAACCAGCTATGAAACTCCAGATGAGTTGTTGACCACTTCTCTACTTTCCTTATTTGTAAATAGGGGTACAATGGTTCATCTTCTTTTTTTTTTCTCGAGACTGTCTCCCAGACTGGGCTTTCCATCAAGAATGGCTTAACAGACTACTAGGGTGCAACAGTGCTTAAATGCTCAGAAAAACTGCCTGGAATAGAGAAAATGACAGCTGCTCTGACTGTGGGACAAAAGTGAAGCGTTGGCCTTCACTTTTTACAGGCTCATGCCTGTAATCCCAGCACTTTGGGAGGCTGAAGTGGGTGATTACCTGAAGTTGAGAGTTCGAGACCATCCTGACCAACACGGAGAAACCCTGTCTCTTCTAAAAATACAAAATTAGCTGGGTGTGGTGGCGCATGCCTGTAATCCCAGCTGCACAGGAGGCTGAGGCAAGAGAATCACCTGAACCCAGAAGGCAGAGGTTGCAGTGAGCCAGACAGCCCCACTGCACTCCAGTCTAGGCAACAAAAGCGAGACTGCTATTGCATAAAAAAAAAAAAAAAAAAGTGAAGACTAAAGGGTATATAGAAGGACAAGCGGGTGGAGAAGTAAACTCAGGGCCTACACAGATAAGGAGGAAAGAACAGACATGCAAGAAGGTGCCTGGGGCTCTGAAAATGATAAACCAAAGACTGGTTATCTTTGGTTAATCTCACATATCAACTTGGCTTACATATCAACATGGTATCCAGATACTGGGTCAAGTAGAAACAGAGGGAGTTGTCAATTACCTTTAGAGAATATTAACATTTAAATCAGTAGACTTTCAGTAAAGCAGATTACCTTTCAGAATGTAGGTGGGCCTCATCCAATCAGTTGAAGGCCTTAAGAGAAGACGACTGAGGTCCCCAGAGGAAGAGGTAACTCTGTCCCAAGACCCAGGCTGCATCATCAACTCTCCCCTAGGTCTTTAATCTGCTAGCCTGCCCTGTAGATTTTGGGCTTGCCAGCCCTTATAATAGCATGAGCCAATTCTGTAAAATCAATCTCTCTCTCTCTCTCTCTCTCTCTCTCTCTCCACCTTCCCACCTCTCCATCCTATTGGTTCTGCTTCTCTGGAGAAATCTGACTAACACAACTTGGTTAGATGAAGTCAGTGGCACTCAACCTTGAGCCTTGTGAGTCTTAACCCAGGCTGCACATCAGACACCTCATGAGCTGTTAAAAAAAAACAACAACAAAACCACCAGCATCTAGACCACAACCCCAGACAAGTTGAATTAGACTCTCTGGGCATGCAGCCTGAGCATAAGTGTTTAAAAACTCCCCAGAGCCTCCGCATGTGCAACCCAGGCTGAGGAGCATGGCTGCCCAGAGGAAACAAGTCACTTTGGAGCTTACTAGAAATGCAAATTCCCTGGTCCCACCCAGGACGTACGAATCAGAACCTTTGGGTAGGCTCCTGGCATCTCCAGACTTAACAAGCTCCCCAGCACACTGATCAGCTGCTCTCTAAAGTTTGAGCGTTCTGAGCATGGACCATCTCTCAAGGCCCTTTTCACCTTTACAATGTGCACAGCATTATGGTCAGAATTTGGGGGCCAGAATATACTATCTCCTCTCAGGAGGGGGCCAAGGACATCTCAGCGGGAGAAACCAGCAGGGCCTCGTGATTTGGGAAGAGAACAAGCTCTTTCCAGAGCAAGATGAACTCAGCATCCTCCCAGTCTCCACTAAGGGCACGCAGCACCTGCCAGGTAGGCCGCTTCCACTCCTGGAGGGTACATGTGGCCTCCCACCACCTTGGTATCCCTGGCCCATGGCAGCCAGGGCAGGGCACAGAGTAGGTACTCATGCATTTCTGTTTCCAGATTGACTGCATCAATGAGCACAGTGTCCCACAGTCACTGGACCCACCCTTGCCCAGGTGTTCCTGTGGGTGGCACACCTCTCACCTTTCTCAATTCTCACCACAATTGGAAAATGCCCTTCCCTTCCTTGTTGTTTCATCTCCTAGGCATTCTCCATGGTCCAGCTGACACCCTCTCCCTTTGAAAGATCTCTCGATGCTTCTCTTCCCTCTGCTGTCTCTTATCACTGCTCCTGACCGGATTTACAGTCAAGCCCAGAGAGCTGCCTGACGTGGTTCTTGAGTTATTTCTCCCTTTCTTCTGTGTCTTCCCCTAGACTGTGAGCAGACAGAGGACAGGCTGGGCACATGGCAGGAAGCTGTGAGAGCTTGAGAGCTCACAGAGCATTCCCAAGACATCTGTGCTTTGTGGTTCAACAGAAGCCCAAGAAAGCAAGTCGGGCTCCTCTATCCTCTCCCGCCGCCTTGCCATGTATTCGGAGCCCCTATTACCAAGAGCAAGGCCTTGCGCTATACCTACATCATTAGACCTATTCCTACCAATTGCAGGGTTATGCTCTTAACCGCTGGAGTAAAAGCCTCCTCACTGCACTGTGAGTGGAACAGAGGAAGGGTATTTTCATCTTTGACAAAGGAAGGCAAGGATGAAGGGCAGGATTTGAGCCACGGTGGTAGATCAGAAAGAAGATCTGGTAACAGGCTTAGGGAGTAAAATGGTATGGAAATGGCTTCAGGGGAGTCAGGCCTGGCCCCTGGAGAGGGAGGAGAGGGAAGGGCTAGGCTCTTTATGCACATGCTGTCCATGGGGCCTGGCAAGATTCCTGGAATCACCAGCCTGTTTCACAGGTGAGGCAACTGAGGCTCACAGAGCTGAAGTAACTCACCTCAAGCATCCGTGCTTTTGTGTGGCAGAGCCAGAAGTCAAGTGTAGGTCTCTGTGACCTCGAGCGGCACCAAAGTGAGTGTCAAAAAGGCAGAAAGGGACTTATCCCTTCACTCACTCAGTAAAAGCATGTTAAGCTGGTCTGCATGCCCGGCATTGCTAAACACATAGCAGAGAATAAAAGTGTCAGGCACAATGACTTCACAGCCTAGTGACTGAGGAGTGAAATGCTTTAGACCATGGCATCCTGGAGGGTGACTGCCTGCCCTGTCTGTAGTCATCCTCACCAAAGCTTTGTACCCTGAATCCCAGCTGTAGGCTGGTCTCTGGCTTTCAGCTATGAAAGCCATTCAGATACTGCCATCCAATGGTGCCATCTGGAGAAAAGGATTGGTGCTACCTTGCTGGTCCAGGTCAAGAGGAGCAGGAGAAAGAAGGGGAAGAAGACTGCCCTCATCTCAGTGGATATTTGCTAAGGGCCTCAGCAAAGCTGGGAAGAGCTTGCTCCATTTCACTGTGAGTGCCACACCTTTTCCAGCACAGGGTTCTCCTAGAGAAGGGAAATCCCCCATCTGAAATAGTGCCAAGGAGGCCATGGTTTGCATCTATACTCCCCATTCATTGCTCCCTCAAACATCTGCAGGGACTAGAAGCCCAGTGAAGCCACCAAGAGTGATAGGCATCTGTGCATGTTGGGGGAGGGAGTGCAAACATGCCATTCTTTAGTACAAGAAGAAACTATAGATCCAGCCCACCCCATCCTGCCCTTCCCATGTTTCTGCTCTGATCTTTTCCTTAGCTTCCTTTTGAGGCTGGGTTTCCCCTCCTTTCCCCACTAACCGGCCCCTGTTGTCCCAGCCAATCTCAAAACCCAGCCCAATGCAGCAAAAATTCCCATCAGATCACACATTGAGATCTCAGGTTCAGAAATCACTTCAGGTTGTATCCACTTTTCCCCAGCAGAGTCTAAGGTTCTGAAGGGGAAGGAGCATGCCATGCTGCTTTTCATTATCTATAGCACAGTGCCTAGTACATAGTAGGAAGTTAATATGTGTATGATGAATGACAGTTTCACGACAGCTACGGATTTCCAGAGACTTCAGATGCAATAAAACATACTTTACACAAAGGCACTACCACCACAGGTACTATTTAGCAGATCCAGGGGGTATTGTGATTACCCAGGGGTCCTCTTTAGGAACATAATGATGACATTAGTCTCTAAAAAACTTCTAGTCATTTGTAATTTTGAGTAAAGAAGCATCAATAACTCAACAACAGAAAAACCCCAACAACTCAACTCAAAACTGGGTAAAGCACTTCAACAGACATTTCTCTAAAGAAGACATACAGATGGCCAGTAAGCACATGAACAGATACTCAACATCACTAACTATTAGGGAAGTGTAAATCAAAACTACAATGAAATACCATCTCATATCCATTAGGATGGCTACTCTCAAAGGAACTACATAACAAGCATTGCTGAGGATGTAGAGAAACTGGAACCCTTGTGCCCTGCTGGTAGGAATATAAAATGCTGCAGCTGCTGTGGCAAACACTAGGGAGGTTCCTCAAAAAATTAGACATGGGATTACCATATGATCCAGCAATTCTATGTTTGAGTACATAACCAAAATAAATTAGAAGCAAGGACTCAAACAGATATTTGTACAACCATATTCATAGCATTAGTTATACTAGCTCAAAGATGGAAACAACCCAAAGTCCATCAGTGGACGAATGGGGAAACCAAAGGAGATGTGTACACACAATAGAACATTATTCGGCCTTAAAAGGAAGGATATTCTAATACCTGCTACCACATGGGTGAACCTGGAGGATATCAGACGTGTCAGGTATAAAAGGACAAACACTGATTCCGCTTACGTGAAGTACCTGGAATAGTCCAATTCACAGAGATTGTAGAATGGCGGTTACCCATAAACAGGGGGAGGGAGGTGTGGGGAGTTCGTATTTAATGGGAACAAAGTTTCATTTGGGATACTAAAGAAGTTCTGGAGATGGCTAGTGGTGATGTTTGTATTATACTGTGAACATACACTTAATGTTACTGAATTATATATCTAAATGGTGAATCTTGTGTTATGTATAATTTTACCACAAATGAATGAATGAATGGATGGATGAGGCATGACTGTCTCTTTGAGGCTGCATGGGGTATGAGGAAGGCATTTGACTATTGGAAACTGACAAACATAATTTCTAGTCCTAGCTGTGTGAAACAGAGTTGACACTTTGCTTCTCTGAATTTCAAGTCTATCATCTGTAAAATGGGGTAAGAGGACCCCAAACGGAGATAAAAATATCCATGCTACAAAAGGGAGTCACAGGTTAAATGAGATGATGCCTATGAAGCCTGGAGCCCAGGGCCAGAAGACTCCTCCGACCTTTCACCCTTCCCCGCTTCTCCCTGGGTGGCTGCATCCATTGGCCAGGTTGGCCTCAGGTGCCAACCCCAGCTCACCTTTCCCAGGCCGATCTGCAGCCTCCTTTCCATGTTCTGCTCCTGAAGGAGGGCCGCCAGCTCCCTGAGACTCAACAGACAAACACAGGGGCAGCAGGCCAAGCTTCACAGTGTCTCCCCCCGGCGCTTCCAACAAGCAAACAAGCAAAGACTGAAATGGGGAAGGTAGAGTTTCACGCTCTGTGGGAAGTTTGTGGCGGAGATATTTTTAGGAGGGGAGAAGGTGGGAGATATTTTTAGGATGGGATGCTTTTCCCATTGCTCCTTCAATCCCATCTCCCTGTGGGGAACGGAGGAAAGGTGGCACTGAGAACCGCCTGTGATGGGGGAGGCAGCCGGCACTGCTGGGGAGGGGGAAGCCGCTCTCCGCTTTGTCCTTGGGCTGGGACCCCAGATGTTTGACCCTGGCCAGCCCCCTGCTGGCCTCCCTCACAGAGCCACTTCCCTTTTGGAAATGCAGCCTGGAGTTCCCTTCCCCCTCCAGGCCACAGCCCCACTCTCCCTTAGGATGACCTGAAAGGGAAGTTTATAAGAGGAAAAGGAATGAACGGGATCCTATTTAACAGCACATACTGGGCGGAGGAGCTTCCTGACAGGAACCAATGTGGAAACCAGGCCCAGTTTGGCCCTGGAAAACTGGTTTGGCTCAGAACAGGCCAGAGTGGACAGGAGACCTCGGCAGCTGCACGTCGCAATTAAACTGGACTTGTCCGACTTCCCTCTCTTTCTTGTCCCCTCTAAGCAAGCAGACACTATAATAATCCGTACACCGCAGGGGGTGTGCAGATTATTTTTTTAAGTCTAGGGGAAAGAAACCCCACCCTCATTTAGGTCACAGAGACATAAAGGGCTACTGGCTGTGCTCGGCAAATCAGGAACAGATGTAGGCAGCGGAGCGGGGCCAGGCGAGCAGAGCCGCTGCCACTAGGCGCCCAGCCTGAGTCACCCAGGCGGGGAGGGCGGGCAGCGGTGGGCAGGGGGTGGCGGTCTTTATTCATGGGCTTGGGTGTGGGGTGCAGGAAACAATGCGAACCGAAGAGTCCCCGGGGCTGGGACAGGCGCAGGGCTGTGGGCAGGTATGGACAGGCTCCCAGCAGCTGCTCTTCTGGGCCAAAGGATTAAAACAGGCCCTGAGTCTGAACAGGGAGAAGGCTCTGCTCCTCCCTCGGCCTCTTCTTCTCCTTCCCCTGCCCTCCCTCTCCCCCCACCCAAGGACACCTCACCATTCCTTATTTCCAGGGCTAAGTCTGGCTGTGGCTGGCTGGCTGGCCTCCGCCCAGGCTCCCCAACCCCTCTCTTTAAGGGCCAGGCTGTCCTGTGGCTGGCGGCTACCAGCAGAGGCCTGGGGTGGGCATTTCAGCCCTTGCTCCCTGATTTCCTGCATAAGGCCGTATCCCCTCTCCTCAGTTCTCCCTTTTCTCTCCTCACTCTGATTTGTCTCCTGTAGACTCCCCCAAAGATATAATTCCTCAGGGCAAAGACCCTGTTCTTGCCCCTCAGGTCCCAGCTGGGCCTGCAGTGGGTATTCAGTCCTCATTACAAGCTTTTCTTTTTTGAGAAGGAGTCCCACTCTATTGCCCAGGCTGGACTGCAGTGGCATGATCTCTGCTCACTGTTATCTTCACCTTCTGGGTTCAAGCAATTCTCCTGCCTCAGCCTCCTGAGTAGCTGGGACTACAGGCACCCACCACCATGTCTGGCTAATATTTGTATTTTTAGTAGAGACAGGGTTTCACCACATTGGTCAGGCTGGTCTCGAACTCCTGACCTCAGGTGATCCACCACCTCAGCCTCCCAAAGTTCTGGGATTACAGGCATGAGCCACCATGCCTGGCCCATTATGACTTTTTCTAAGGTCACCCTCCACCCGGGGGTGGGGGTGCGGTCATTCCTGAGATATTGCTTTTTCCTTCACATAACACAGCCCTTCGCATGTGAGGAGCAGGGACCTCCCCTGTGTCCGAGGCCCTTGGGTCTGGCACACAGCAGATGCTCAGCAGGAAACTATCAGAGGAATAATGAGCACCACTAGGCACCAAGGGACCCATCAGAGAGAGCCCAGCAGCTCAGAACCACGCAGCCCTGTGTGGGCAGCTGTGTGCCAAGGCTGCATCCTTGCACCTTTCTTGTGTGGAAAGGAGGACTTTCATGATATCCCCAGGCCAACTGCAGACAGAACCCTGGGACCGAGTGACCCAGTGTTTCCAGCCCCTACAAGCTCTCCAGTGACAGGACGAAGAGAAGAGTAAGGGCCTCTTCTCAAAGGTGCTCTCAACGGCCAACATAGAAAACAGAAATCAAAGCACTTTTTAGCTGGATGGTTCCAGAGCTCTATAGCCTGGCAAACATAGAGGGAAAATAGCAGGATCAAGGATGCTTAGCTCAAAGGAACGGACACCCGGCTCTCCTGCTGTCCAGGGTCCCTTCCATTCAGTGCTGTTTTTGTGAAGGGTCACATACTTATTAACATACTGGCACCTTTTGTTTTTGAATTCTTAAATTTCCCTTGATCCTTTGACTCCTCTAGTTAATTGAACTCGCATCTTTGCCAGCATTGAAATAGGTCATCTATTGAAGGGCATAGAGAAGAGGGAGGTGGCACAAGGTACAGGGAGAGAAAAGAGGCATCTGACAACATCCCCAGGAGACAAGCTTCCCTGTGTTTTCTCAATTCTGCCTCTCCCACCCCCAGTGCTACCGGCATTAGCATGACGAGGTATGCATTTGAGCTCCATCCATGTGCTGGGGAGATGACACTGCCCAAGAGCTCCTCAAGACATACTGGCTGCCACCTGGCCACTTCTCCCCTCCCAAATGCCCTTCCTGTTCCATGGGAGAGAAAGAACACAAGCTCTCCAGTCCTAGCTGCAGCTCTTCCCACTCCTACCCGGAGAGGCTGGTGATGCAAGAGAGAGCTTCAAGCCCAGTGCCCAACGAGGAGAAGCCAGACGGAAATGGCAAGAGCCAGCCTGGAGAGGAGGAGCACGCTAGAACCTCCACGGGACCTGTTTGATGCCTGGAGTCCCAGGAAGCACAGAGTGGGCCTTCGTCCCTCACTGTGGGCTTGGCTGAGATCATCGGCTCAGCGATTACAGTTTTGGGTTGATTGATTCCCCCTCCTGCCTCCCCACTCCCAGGATGGCATCTGAGGGCTTCCCCTGAAGCTGCAGAAGAGCAAGAACCTTCAGGCCTGTTTCCGGGTGGAGGAGGGGTAGGTGACTCCTTTCTCCCTCTCCCCAGGTGGAAAGGTAGAAATGACCCGACACAGGTCAGTGTAGTCCTCCCTGCAGCTGAAAGGGAGAGTGTTCAGGTTAAACAGAGGGGCCTTAAGAGGCCCCACCTGCTCTGTCAGCTAATCTCCCAGCACGTGCAGAAATCAGAAACACCAGCTGAAGACGTCCCATCCTCCCAAACCCGCTCTCCGGCTGAACATATAATCCATCTACGTGCACCTAAGGGAGCGCCTCTTGGCACGCAGTACTGGGTGCCAAAGAAATGTTTGCTTTCTCACTTCACCCTCCCTTAACTCGTTCCTCCCCAGCGCCTGCTCAGGCAAATTCGGCAAATGCCTATGGAATGAACGCCTTCTATGGGACGGGCTCTGGGCAAGGTGCTACAGGAATGAAAAATAAACTTGTATCTTGTCCCCAAGGCAGAGGATAATGGGGCCCCACTAATGAGCTTCTATGTTCTTAGTGCCTTGTGAGGCACTTTACTCCTGTGACCTGACTTTAGTTTTCACAGCAATGCTAGGTGGCAGCTAATCAGTCTTTTAAATGTATTTATGAGGAGACTGAAACTCAAAGAGTGAAGAAAGGCATTGACAGTCTTAGAGCTGCAACGGGTTCTTTATAAATAACAACAAGGTTTAATGTGGGAAGAACCTAGAAAAGGAAATCGGGAAGTGCTGGGTGCCCAGAGGAGGGGAGGGGGGGTTTCCAGTGGGCAGAAGGCCACCAGCAGCTCTATATCCAGGCTATATCTAGGACACTGATCCCAAATAGAAAAGCAATTTTTAAATATCCACTGCACTGACCCCAAATATTCTCTGCTTTCCAAGCACCTTGTCAGCCCGAGATTGTGGTTGAGTAGTTGCCCACATGACTAATTTCCAGAGCAGAGAGGATGTAAGAACCCCATAGGCAGGGAGCAGGGTGAGGGGTAAGGGGCTTGGCAGGAGCCTAGTTCAAATTACTGATGGGCTTTGTCCTCTTGGTCCACGGAGCCCTTGGGACAGCTACTACAATGGCTCTGTGGGGAACCCTCTGGACTTGCATGTTGGAGCCAGGGGTCCCAAAATGCACTGCTCTGCTGAGAACTCATGGGATTGCAGGAGAATGTAGTCCCTACGCCCTGTTCAAGGCCCTGACCATGATCCCTTTTCCAACAAATCTAATTACATCAAGGAAGAAGCTTCAATTAAGTACTAACCTGGCTTGAACACCTCTCCTTAACTTCCTACATGTTTCTGAACTTGGCTAAGACAGCACCTAAGTTCCTTCCAGCTAAGGTCACAGGAACAGAATAGAAAGAAATGCATGAAATATTGTTACATGGGGAAAAAAAAGCATTTCCTCCTCTACTGTTTTTTCTTCTTCTAAAGGCAATACAGGCTCTCTTAAAAAAAATCAGAAATCCTGTGGGGTGGGGTGAAGGAAATAAGATGTTGGCTAGAGGGTACAAATTTCCAGTTATGAGTAAGTTCTGGAGACCTAATAAAGATTGTGGTGACTATAAAATAATAATGTATGATATACTTGAAACTTAAATATTCTCCACACATACACAAGGTAACTATGTGAGTGGAGGTGGCAGTGAAGAGGGTGAGATGGGGGTGGTGCTTAAAAACACCCTACTGGTGGTGATTCAACATGGAACTCCCCCAATATGCTCACACCCCAAACTCCCTGTCATTGAGAATCCCTGCAATAAACACATAAAACCAGGGATGGAGGAAGGGCGTGTGGGGCACACCCCACCCAACTTGGTGAGTCTGAGCTTAGTATAGGGCCTGGCATGGAGCAGCTGCTTAAGACACATGTTGAATGAATGAACAGAGAAGTGAAGTGACAAAGTACAGTCAGGGCACACAGAAGGTCCCCAAAGAGGATAGCTGCTCCCGGTCATAGATGCACAAGCGGAAGTTGGAGGAAGTGAACCCCCAAAGGTACAACCACTGAATGTGGTGGCAGTGACATTTGATGAACACTCCATGAGTGCCCAGGCTTTGTGTCACCTCGTCCTCACCATCTGAGTTGGGTCTTATCATCACCACCTCTCAGCAGGCAGGGGCAGGACTCAGGCCCACTGGCTCCCTGGTTATGGGGGTAAGATGCTGGGGAGGACCCACCACGAGGCTCTTTCAGTCCATTAGACTCCCCAGCTCACCGGCTGGGCTCCAGCTTGAGTTTAAGCTATGTCTACGTAGAATTAAATTACAGGGCCAGGGCACATCAGGGAGAGTCTCGGGGGCAGGCAGCCAA
Source organism: Callithrix jacchus (assembly GCF_049354715.1). Taxonomy (NCBI): domain Eukaryota; kingdom Metazoa; phylum Chordata; class Mammalia; order Primates; family Cebidae; genus Callithrix; species Callithrix jacchus. The sequence goes on from NC_133514.1 coordinate 91,179,902, forward strand.
TCATCTGTTGCAAGAAGGAGCAAGCTGTCCCCACACCATGACTCTCCCCAAGGCAGATGGGAGTTGAAGGCCAGAAGCTAGAGCCTCAGACCCCTCAGGGCTGGAGGTGATGGGAGATTTGGGGATAGCTGGATTTTGTCACTAAGATGACCCTCTGGCTTATCTTGTGTAATTCCAATAGTCATTCATTCATTTACTCATTCAGTTACACAATACATAATTCTCAAACTCCTGCAATCAGGGCTTAGACAATGGAAGGGATCCTACTGGGAGAGAGCCCAGGAAAATCCAAAGTTTCTGTGTTTCTAACATCTTTTAGACACACATGCAAGGCCCCTTTGGTGGAAGCACAAAGGTGGAAAAGTACAGCTGTCTGACTCTGCAGAAAACATGGTGTGGTCCCACCTCTGCTGCCCCTAGGGGCATGTCTTAGGGGTAGGCAGGGCACCCTCAACCTTGGTACTTGCATCTTGGTCCCCACTCCATGGGCAGCAGCAGGTCAGCTTTGAGGGCATCGGTGCAGCAGGCCCAGCATGAGAAGAGCGAGTTGGGTATACCAGGGCGCAGTCGTGGGATGCTCAGGGGCTCTAAGTGTTGTGATGAGCACTGCCCCAACCAAGTGAAAGCTACAGGAGAACCTGCATTCTCACACCAGAGTGGTAGAGAGAGCCACTAATTTCCAAAGCAGAGAAGGTGCAAGAATCCCTTATGCAGGCCACAGGGTGAGGGGCTCTGGGCTTGGCAGGAGCTTAGTTTAACTAAATGATGGACTTTGTCCTCTTGATCCATGGAGCCCATGAAATTATACAACATGTAACCTTTTGTGTCTGGCTTCTTTCACTAGCATGATGTTTTCCAGGTACATCAATGTTATAGCATATATTAGTGCTTCATTCCTTTTTAATGGCTGAATAATATTCCATCGACTGCATCTATCGCAATTTGTTCATTCCTTCATTCACTGATGGACATTTGGTTTGGTTTTGACTATTGTGAATAGTGCTGCTGTGTATGTTGATGTAAAAGCATTTGTTGGAGAACCCATTTTCATTATTTTGGGTATACGCCTAGGAGTGGAATTGCTACAGGGAATTATAGAACTTCTAGAACTGAAGTGAACTTAATATTAATTATTCCAATTTTACAGATAGGGAAACTGAGGCCTCAGAATGCTATCTGCCCTGCTTGGGATCACACAAGTGTCAAGATATGAAATATAGCCAGATGCCAAGGTGCAAGTGGAGTTTTTCATTTCAACCACAGGTAAGTCATGATTCATCACCCTTATTGTGGGGTCCACCGTACCCAACACAGTGTCTCTTACACATAGTAGGCACCAAGTATTTGTTGAATACGTGAAATAAAACATTTATACCCAATTTTTTGAAGTAGTACCCATTCTGGATAGGGAGGCACCCATGATCCCATCTCAGAGATTCAAAGAATCTTACGGAACAAAGGGTCAGAATAAATGGGTCCAGAGTCCACCTCCTTGAAGGAGACAAACTCAACTGCAGTGGGATCATGGGGTGCTGGGCACCTCACTTCCTAACCCGTCCCCTCCTTGCTGTGTCAGCGCCTCCTCACCAAAGCACAGAGTATGAAGCTGGCTGGGCTTTAGGGGCCACAATGGCCCAAGGAGAAGGCAGCCAGCTCACCCCTCAGAGCCCCTCCGGACCCACACTCTCAGTGAAACTGCCCTCACAAAGGGGAAAGGGAAGGCTCCAGCCCACTTGACAGATCAGTGGTACCCTTGGGCTCTTGGGGTGCCGCCATTCCACTTCGTGGGGCATGATGTGGCCTCCAGGACCTGCTTCCTGTGCTGCTACAGGGGAGCTGGGGAAGGGGGACATGGTTCCACTTCCTGGGGGACTGAGCAGTGGCACCTCAGCAGACAAGAATGGCTAGTCTGTGGGCCAGTGGATGAGTGCCCAGGGACCACAGGGCATGGGGAGCCACCTCCTCAGCCTTCCACTTCTCTGACAGCAGCACACGAGGCTGTGCTAACGATGCCACTGCTTCTCAGGCACAGGGATCTGACCTTACCACACACTGGCAAGGCCCTGACAGTAGAATGGGGCCTTTGGGGCATACCTGGTGGTGGAGTGACATTCAGTGTCTCCATCAGCTGGGGGATGACAGCCCCAATGGGATCAGCCCTGCATGAGGTACAAGGGCTTCTGAGCCAGCCTGCTGTTACCCTTAACACTTCAGGCACCTCAGCCCTTCTGATTCCTGTTTCCAACCCCTCTAGTACCTGGACAGATCTGTGTGTGACTCTAGATGTCTGAGCGCAGACAGCACCCTGCCAGGTTCAAGTCACCCGCAAGCAACACGGCATTTGGGTGTTCACTTGCACCCTTCCATTTCACATTCTTATTTCTCTGTAGGTCCCAGTGTAAGCCCATATTTTTCATGTACTGACTCTCATTAAGGTGAAGCTAAGAGAGCCACAAACAGCACTCTAATGAATATACATGACAGAAGGAGCAGGCACCTGGAATCGCCAATTCCCAGGCATCGTTCTGTTTCCCATCGAACCCGTCTCTCCTTGCCTGGCCTTGACAAGCTGTTTCACCTCTGTGGGCCTACGTTTCTGCATATGTAAAGGAAGGAATGGTCTCTGTACTTTCCCTTCAAGCTCTGAAGTGTCCTCACACGGGATATATTACGTGGGTTTGTGGCTGATGTGGCACCACGTGATGTGAATTGAGTTGTCCTGACATACCAGCCACCGTGAGCTTGGCTGGTCCGGCCAGGGCTGCACACAGTGAGGCCTGGGCAAGCCTCCAGCGCCCACGAGGCCAGGCAACCCCAGGGCCCTAGGCTTCTCCTGGGCCTGGCTGCCCACCTGCTCATCTTTCTCCCTCTGCCCCCGCCACTCTAGAGAGCCCAGGCGAGCCCACGTGCTTCCTGCTTCTTTTCCCCACTCGAGATTTGTGCATTCTTTCCTCATTCGCCCCTGGTTTAACCTCTCTCATCAAGCATCACTGAAATTTCCCTGGGAGCCTGACACTGGGCGGCCATATAGCTTTCCCTGCAAAGACACCATGGAGCTTCTCCCATTACCTAAGGTATATTCCTTGCAATGGATGAACAATAAAACCTAAAATTTGGTTCTTCTTGATGCAAATTTTTAAGAAGGGGAGTGGAAACCCTACCTATGATGAAAATGAGACATCAGGAGGCCATCTCTGTCCCCAACCAGTCAACAGTCAATCTTCCAGGGAGGCTTAGCATGGCTCAAGTCCTGCAACTGGCCCCATGACCATTCAGCACGGGGCATTGAGTCTGCTCCCTGCACTCAGGTTTTCTGGTTCCAGACACCTGTTGAACTATCCATGTCAGGACCAACAGACAAGTCTGAGGTAGCCCGTGAAGGGGAAGCAGTTCTGGGCTGTTTTAAAGGCTGTGGTTTTGCCCATTCTGAGTGACTTCTTTACAATACCATCATCAAACCTGTCTCCCATCTTTTTCTTCAGTCCCCAATCCTCAGATCTCAACGTGCCTCCTGAAGTTCAACGGGGACCCAGCATCAAATTAAGTTCCACAAAATGTTTTGAACTCCTACCATGTGCAGAAAACTCTGCTTGTGCTATGCGACCTGGAAGCCATCAGCCACTGAGGCTATTAAGCCCTTGAAATGTGGCTGCTCAAACTGAGAAGAACTGTGAGTGGAAGACAGACACTGGATTTTAAAGACTTACTACCAAAAAAAAAAAAAAAGAGATAGATATAGCATTAATACTTTTTATATGAGTTACATGCTGAAATGATATGTTTGATCTACTGAGTTAAAATGTATCGCAAAGATTAATGTTAACTATTTCTTTTTATTTTTGTCATGTGACTATGAGGAAAATTTTAAAGTCAGTTTGTGGCTGGCGTGATATTCCTATAGGACAGTGTTGGTCTATACATTAGAGGAAGCCAGGGGAAGAAAACGGGTCCTCATCACAATGGTTTGGGGTGTTCCAAGTGAGTTGAAATTAAAACAGTCCCTATAAAGCATTTGTTTTTCACAAAATTATGCACCATCCCCTTGCATAGCCTACTTGGAGAAGATTCCAACACACAGAGCCTTAGCATAGGGTCATAGAATGTGAGAAGATTTTGGGCATGAGATCTGAGCCATCATTTTTCTCTGCAGGTAAAAATACAGGCACAACTTCCACAATGGTGCCAGGGAGTGATCAAATTGTTAGTCATTTTGGGTATTTTCAACCCACCTACATTACCAGTAATCCCATTCCTTATCTGCAGGAACCCAAGATGAGTTGAAGCTGTCACTCAGAGCCTCAGCAGGGAAGCAGCAGGCTCAAAGCAATGCTGGAACATGACTGACAAGGTAGGAAGTGCGTGCAGACAGGCAGAGGTCACTGTCTTCTCTCTGGGATGTTTGCTTGTGTCGAGGCACAGGTTAGGGGAATTGTAATATATATCTATGTATTTTACCCCAGGTAAAGGGAGACGATCCAGGTATCTGGGAAGGATAAAGTAAGACAAACAGCACACTCTGAGTACCTCCCATGTGCCTGGCGTGAGTTTTATGTAATCTCACTCACTATCCTCATAATGACCTTGCTGGGTGGATATGAGCCCATTTTAGAGTTGAGAAAACGAGAGTCTTAGGGTTAAGTCACTCTCCCCAAGGCCTAGAGCAGGTTGCTTTGATGGAGAGTGTCATGTACACTTCAGTGGCCCTCTGCAGGAAGGATCTGATGTGGGAAACTGCTGGGCGAATGAGGTCTGGCCTGGAAGTCAGGCCTCATGTCCTGGATGTGTTCCATGAGTTGGTTGACTTTGGACAAGTGGCTTTCCCTCTCTGTACCTCAGTGTTCTTAAAATGAAAATGCAGGCATTGAGAGACAAGGCCAGTATTCCCCAAAGTTTCCCAACTGTAACCTGCGATGACATTTTCCTTCATGACCAGGATATACATCTGCCTGTGAAAACCTGAAATAAAAGTCATATTGAACAATACTCTAACTACATATGATGCATGTTATTTTCTATTCATTTTTCTGATTTTAAAAAGCCAGAGGTGTGACCTACTAGATTAATCAAATGACCCATAACAGAGCATCATTTGCAGTTTGAAAATCACTGCCCTAAATGATTGATTTCCAAGTAGCCCTCTAGAACTAAGGTCCCGAGGGGCTGTTACTGATGCCAAACAATCTGTAAGCCTCAGTTCCAGACCAGCTTTCTTCCCCACACAGTATTCCTTTGTTTCTCTCTCTTTAGCCCCTTGTCCCCTGCCCATCCTCACCCACCCCACACCTCCTCACCCACCCCGCACCTCCTCGCCCACCCCGCACCTCCTCGTCCACCCCACACCTCCTCATACAGAGGCAGCAAAGCAAGCACAAAGCATTTCTCTCCTTTGAAGGGACGTAAGGTATGCTGGAGGCAGAGAGAGGGACTAGAAGAGGTTGCAGTGCAAGGTTTGCGTCCGACCCCACTCACGGAGCCCTGTTTCCATAGGCCGTCTGCCAGGACATGGAAATCTCTCTATTATCACTGAACGCTTCTCTGTAATGGAATTTGTCATAATGGGGCTTTACTGCTCCATACAGCAGCAAAATCCATTTCAGTGCCCTGAAAAAAATGAAATTAAAGAAATTCCCCTGACTGTAAATGGTGGCTGTATAAGGAAATTCCTTTGTTCCTTCTGATTATGAGGTTATAAAGGGCCTTACTTTAGCAGCCCATATTAGGAACCTACTTTCCTCTCCTATCTTGTCCCTGAAGAAAGGAAGGGCTTCAGTGGGCCTAGGATGGGGAGCCAGACATGTCCCAATTATATCTGGTGAACTTTGAATCCTATTGGCTGAAGCAGGCCTTTAAACACGACCTGAGGCCAACTCTCCAGGGTCATTGCAGGGACAGCCTTTTCTCTTGTGTCTACGGAAAGTCTTCACAGCTAAGGAGCCTTCTAGAATCTTCTGTGGGCATGAGGCCTCCTCAGCCCCCAGCTTCCTTGTTCGTTACCCCTGGGTGGATGTCTCGCTGTGCTGAAGTGTGGTGTGGAAGAAGGAAGCAGCCGGGCATGTCCCCTAGCCCCAGAACAACTAAAAAGAGGAACGAAAGATCTCAGGGAAGGCTCAGCTGTGGAGGCCTCACCCTGGGTCAGAGGAAGGTGTGGCAGTGGGGAGCAAAGGTCAGGGGCCTGCAGAAATGAGGTCCTCAGATGATGTGCTGTCCCCTCCCCATGATGGGGGCTTACGTCTTTTCCCCCTGTTGTTTTGAGTAGGTTTCATGTCATACTGTTTCATTTCATTGTCCATGTTAGGAAGCAGACACCTTCATCTCTGGGTTGATTCACAGGAGTGGTGGCAGGTGGTTCCCGAGGTCCCCTGCAGCTCTTCGGCTCCTCTGAGCTGACTCCACTGGGACATGCCTGCACTTTCCTGGGGCATCCAGCATGAACCTAGAGCCCACAGTGTGCCTGTGAGCCATGGAGGAGTGAATGACTCAGGCCCCACTCGCCCGATCATCCCTACCCCATGGTGTTTACACAGATTCAGACCCAGTGTGGCCCAGCCTAGCTTCCACAACTCTCTGGGCCAGTGCTGGGCCTTTCTACCAACTTCCTGGCCTCCTCAGGGGCTAGCACGGGTCTCATGTGTATTAGGACCAGAGAAGTATGTTGAGTTTGAAGCACTTGGCAAGGCAGAGATAGAATGGTGGCTGCTTAGGTGGGGTATGGTATCTGGGAGCCAGAGAGGGCCTCTGTCACCCGAACCCCTTTCCTACTGACCCCTGAAGCCTCCCTGCTGACTGAGGCCCATCATTCCACAATCAAACCTTCATTCTTTTGGGGCAAGCCAAACCTGTACTTTAGCCCATATTAAAATGCCCAGCCCCCGGGAGTGGTATCATTAACATCTTATCAGTCAATTACATCTCAGGATAGATGAGTTCATTCAAATCAACTCAGCTGAACTTAAGGCCCTACCTTGAACCTGGTCTTCTGCTGGGCATTATGGAAGGGCAGGTGGGGGGTGGATAAAGGGGTGAAGAAGACACAGACCTTGCTTTCCAGGGGCCTCAGGCTCTGTCCTCAGAGCAGACTTTGGAGGTAGAGTTGGGAGTGTACTGGAGAAGGGAAGGTAAGCAGGAGGGAGGGAAAGGCCCCATTTCCTCACCCAAGCATGTTTACCTTGTGATGCCTGCCCAGGGGGGCTCATGACCTCTCTCCCAGGAGAGAAGTCTCCTCAGTAGAGACATTCATCGCAGGGTAACATTAGACAAGATTTTTTTTCTGCCTGACAAACATGAACTGACAAGGAGTAGAAGACATGAAAAGGCAGCCTTAGACCAGGGTTTAGATCCCTGCTCTGCTACTCATTAGCTGTGTAACTCTGAGCAAGTGACTGAACGTCTGTGCCTCAGTTTCCTCCTCTGTCAAGTGGGGAGTATAAGAGTCAATTCTACCTCCTAGGGTTGTTGCAAGGATTAAAAGAGTTAATACTGTGAGTACTTAGAACAATTCCTGGCTGGCAGGAAGTACTCAATAAACATTAGCTATCATTATTATCTAATAGTAAATATCTTCAGGGGAAAACTGAGTGTTGGTCATGAAGAACTGGGCTTTAGGCTCACTGTAAAAAATGGTGGCCACAGAGACTCTGGGATGAATGAATATCTGGGCTCTTCAGAGGCCCCTCACTGCCTGGCTCCAGCAGCAGGTTCAGTGACTGTGGCCTGGTGGGAGGCCTCTGAGGGGCTCTGGCCCCTTCTCCAGGATCCCTGCCTGACCGTGCCTAGGCCATCTCAGCCACAGGCGGTGCAGCGGAGCCACCTCTCCTCTTTCTCTGGGCTGGCTTACTCTGAACATTGCTGGCTGACTCATCCTCTAAGCAAGAAACTTGGATCATGTCACTCTCTTGTTCAATTACCTTTGACAGGTCCCCACCCATATCACGAAGGACAATTTCTGAACCTGGCATTCATTCTGCCCCTGCCTGATTTCTGAGCTTTTCTTTTTCTTTCTGCTCTTCCCCCCAACCACAGGAAGAAATCACTAAGCTCTTAGACTGTGCCCCACTGCACAGCTCCAAGAGTATGTATTATCTCATTTAATCCTCACACCAATTTCATAAGGTAGATACTATTATTATCATCTCCATTTTATAATTGAGGACATTGAAGCACAGAAAGGTTAAGAAATATACTTAAGGTCACACAGCTAGGAGATAGTAGAGTTGGGACTGAATTTCAGAAGGCAGGCTCCAGACCCTGCATTTCTACCTACTGTCCCATAAAGCGGCACCCCATGTTCCATAATCTAGATCATTTTCTGTTCCCCTAACACCCTGTGTATGCTCCCATTGCTCACATGAGTCTCTCTGTTGCCTGGAATGCCTTCCTACTCTCATCTCCAGCGTCCTGTCTCATCCACCACAATAGAGCTCACACTTCAGGGTTCACATAGCACCAATGACTAAAAAGCACTGCCCGTACAGGAAGTCATCTTTCCCTCTCTGCAGCCTTGGACATGTATGTGAATTTTATCTCCCTTCCTGGATTCTGAGGGCTTTGTCTTATGTGTCCTTGATCTCCTTGCAGCAGGCTGAGCAGGCTTACTGGTATTTGTTAAATGAATGAATATGTGATGTACAATAGGCTTTAAATTTGCAAACACTTGAATGTTTGCCATCTTATTTAAATTTAATACAATTTATTTAATCCAGCTCTGTGCTGGAGTGGGCATTGTTATTCCCACTTTGCAAATAATAATAACCACCATTTGTTGAGTGCTTACTTCCTACAAGGCACTGTGCTAAAGGGTTAACATATTTTTTTCAGTAACTCTTCCCAGCGATTCTGAGAAGTAACTATAATGATTCTCATTTTCCAGATGAGAATACTGAAATGCGAGGTGATCTGCCCAGGACTGTGTACATAGTTAGTAGGAGAGGTTGAAACTGACTTCAAGTATTCCAGCACTGGCCCCTCAGCTTTGGCTGCCTGGTCTTGAGTGCTCACTGTGCTCCCAGGCCTGGAGAAAGCAATGAGGGCATCTAAAGGCAAGGAGGACATCTGAATTCTATGAACAAAGGCAAGAGGCAGGAAAGCTCCGGTGTGGTCACGTGACAAGTAAGACACTGGAGTTCCTATGAGAATGTAAAAATGTTGAAGACAGTGCTCCCTTAAAACACAATTCCTGCTGGCTAGGGCCAGGGAGACTTATAGACCTTTTGCATTCCCAATAAGCTATGTTCTTATGCTCATTCATTACTCTCCCATTTCTCAGATTTGATTCCAAGTGATCAGAGCTGTGACCTTGGTCACAGGACAAGGAACTGGCAGAGGCGAAAGGAGGTATTTATGACCAGGCATGGTAGCTCACTCTTATAGTAATCCCAGCACTTTGGGAGGTTGAGGCAGGAGAATCCCCTGAAGCTAGGAGTTTGAGACCAGCCACTGAAACAAAGCAAAACCCCATCTCTAGAAAAAAATTCAAAAGAAAAAAAATTGGCTGGGCACAGTGGCATGTACCTGCAGTCCTGCTACTTAGGAGGCTGAGGCAGGAAGACCTCTTGAGCCCAAGAGTTTGAGGCTGCAGTGAGCTGTGACTGCCCCACTGCACTCCAGCCTCACCTGGGCAACAGAATGAGACCCCATCTCTAAAATAAGTGAAAAATAAAGCATGATCACTTACTTTTAAGGGGGGGCATTTTTCCACATTTTTCTAATTTCTTCCTGAGATGCTTTAGCTTTTTCCTCCATTTAACCTTTCTTTCCTTTCATTCTTTAAAGCTACTGCTTACTTTTCAAAAGACTAAAACAGTACATTTAATACACAAGTGCATGTGATCGGGATCACACTAACATCCTTGCAACCCAAATTTTATTCTCCATATCCATCTCCAATCAAATATCAACAAATTCCTGACCAGGCACAGGCCACAGTGCTAGAGAGGGTCAGGAAGACAGCACTGTCACAATAAAAGCATAAAGCTTTGGTCTGTGCCTTTGTTTAGCGTCACAGTCTGACAGGGGAGAAAGAACTCAGGCTCCTGAAATAAGCAAGGACTCCACAGACTCCAGCTACCTTGGCCCCCACAAACCAAACGACAGAGTCTTCAGTTGGCCTTTGAGGAGCTCAAAGGAAGGACACATTGCTCTGAGTCTGGGCTGTCAAAGAAATAGGACTTGAGGTATGAACAGTATTTAGGTATGGATAAGTTTTAGGCAGAGAAGGAGAAGGATACCCATTCTAATTAAGGAAACAAAAAAACACAGCTGTATAAACAAAGGAACAAAAAAACGGATAAAGACAATGTGCTCAGCTGATCAAGTGGTTCCATCATGGTTGGTGGGCTACATTAATAGAAGGACATTGGCCAGGCCTGGTGGCTCACACCTATAATCCCAGCACTTTGGGAGGCTAAGGTGGGTGGATCACTTGAGGTCAGGAGTTCAGGCCTGGCTGACATGGCAAAACCCTGTATCTACTAAAAATACCCAGCTACTCAGGAGGCTGAGGCACGAAAATTGCTCAAACCTGGGAGGCGGAGGTTGCAGTGAGCCAAGATGATGCTACTGCACTCCAGCCTGGGTGACAGAGCACAACTCTGTCTCAAGGAAAAAAAAAAAAAAAAAAAGGAGGAAACTATAGGCGTGGACTTGGCAGTGGGCAGGAGGTCAAACGATGGAGCTTCCTCAATACCAAGCTAGAGAATTTGACCTTAATTTGGTAGGCAATGGGCAGCCACTGAAGATACTTGGATGCAAGATGCTGAGTTGAAACCACAGCTTGCCTGGTGGCAGTGTGCATGCACCCTCCCTGAGCCCGGTTTACTGATCACACAGGAGAGAAAAGTACTTTAAAATGAGAAAGCCCTAAACTCATTATTCTAATTAATTAGAAAATTCTGAATTGCCGATTTAGTGAGGCTTCTAGCTCCCCACCCTGGACTTAGAGTCAGGTTCAGGCCGGGGGCAGTGGCTCATGCCTATAATCCTAGCACTGTGGAAGGCCGAGGTGGGCGGATCACTTGAGGTTAGGAGTTCGAAACCAGCCTGGCCAACATGGTGAAACCTCACCTCTGGTAACAATACAAAAAAATTAGCAGGGCATGGTGGCAGGGGCCTGTAATACCAGCTGGTTAGGAGACTGAGACAGGAGAATCACTTGAATCTGGGAGGCAGAGGGTGGAGGAAGCTGAGATCATGCCACCGCACTCCAGCCTTGGTGACAGAGAGAGACTTCGTCTCAAAAAAAAATAGAGTCAGGTTCAGAAAGTGGGGCCCTAGATTTCCAGTTGCTCCAACTCCCCAGGCGATTCTGGTGTCCACTCGGTGGAGTTTCTGACATGGCACTAAGCACACTGCTCCCCTGGAGCTCTCACTAAAATGTGGATGCTGACTCAAGAGGTATGTATGGGGCAGAGCTTAAGAGTCTGCATTTCTCATCAGCTTTCGGGTCACAACAAATGCTTCTGGTTCAAGGGCCACACTTTGAGGTATGATAAGGTTTTGTCCTAAACCTAAACAGTGTTCTCCATGATAGAAAGCCTAAAAAAACCCAGACTGGCTGCTGTGGCTTAACTAATCAGACTCTGGAGATGGGGTCAGTCCTGGACATGGTTTAAAAGCCCACTGGGTGAGTCCGCCGATCAGGCAGGGTTGACACTGGCCCTCCATAGTGTTCCTCTCTTCCCAAAACCAGCAAGGATAGTTCCAGGATTCAGAACTGGGTGCAAGCGGCGGGGGTGTGGCCAGTGGCAGGGCAGTGAGTGGGCAGTCCCATGCCCTTCCCTTCCTTGGCCAGATGCCAGTGCTCAGGAAGGTTCCCATAAGGTGGGACCCATCGTGGGAAGTGCCAGGAAAATACCCAGAGCCAGAGACAGCATGTGCTTTTTCCTAGGAGCCCCCGGATTTTCTCAGTTTATAAAAGGGGAAAGCGAGAGGGCAGCAGGCACTCAGCCAGTCACAAGGACTGTGGCTGTGTACCAACGACAAATGAGGTGTGAGTGCCGGGAACAGGGGGCAGCGTGTGTGTTCAACGGCAGAGCTCTGCCAGTGGGCTTTGGTGCTCAACTACCCTGCTTAATCCTGAGGTTCCAATTGCTATCAAAGGGAATTCTTGCCCAGGGAGTTAAAAAGTCCTTTGCAAGGACACCTACAGAGTTGCAGGTGCGATCCTGCACTTCCCTGAACAATTGCTCTCCTCAGGCCTTACAGACAAGCAAGGCAGGAGGAACAAACCAAGTCCTCCTTCAGCTACTTCTCCCTGCGGTGGGCCCCTAGCTGGGCTGAGCATCAGCACCAAAAAAGAGAGGAGTAGAGGACTGGGGCTGAGTCCCAGGGAAGCGAACAGAGGCTGAGCCCTTGAATGCTCTGCATTACTGAGGCCTATCTGTCCAGCCTTAGCTTCCCATGGTCCCTACCAAAGCCTTCACTTCCAGAAAAGTTGGCCGGCCGGGCACTTGGCTGCAGGATGGGATCCTGCTCCCCACTGTGACAGACAGACCCACCCCTTGCCTCTCTTATCAGAGTCAGACCCATCTACCTTCCAGTTCCACCGCCTCTACCCCCTTGTCGGAAGACTGCAGCCCACAGTGCCCTTTCCTCTCTGAACTCCTGAGGCAGAGGTGGCCTGAGTGCCAGTTCTCTCTTTGTGTGGCTTCTCTCTGGAGCAGAGCTGTCAATAGAAATACAATGTGAGCCACCTATGCAATTTAAAATAGTCTGGTAACCTTGTTAAAAAGTAAAAAAGAAAAAAAGGTAAATGAATTTTAACAATATATTTTATATCCAATATATGCCAAATATTGTTTTTGTTTTGTTTTGTTTAAGAGACAGGGTCTTGCTTTGTCACCCAGGGTGGAGTACAGGGATGTGATCATAGCTCACTGCAGCCTCAAACTCCTGGGCCCAAATGATCCTCCCACCTCAGCCTCCCAAGTAGCTAGGACTACAGGCATGTGCCACCATGCTCAGATAATTCTTTTTTTTTTTTAGAGACAGGGTCTTGTTAATTTCCCAGGCTAGTCTCAAACCCCTGGTCTCAAGTGATCATCCCACCTTGGCCTCCCAATGTGCTGGGATTGTAGGCATGAGCTACCATGCCTGGCCCTAAATATTGTTTTGAGATATATCAATAATGAGACATATTATGTTCTTTTTTTAAATGAAGTTTTTGAAATCCAGTGTGTATTTCACATTCATAGTGCATCTGAACTTGAGGTGTTCAGATTTCAAGTACTTGATATCTACAGGCAGCTCATGGTTATTGCATTGGATTGCCCTGGACTGGAAGCATTTCCAGGGCAGGCCTCATTTATTAGAGCTTCTAGACACATTGGCTGCATAGCTGGGGCAAATCTTAGGACCTGCTTGGCCCAGCTCCTTCACTATGCAGGTGAGGAAATGGCTTCAGCCAGCGAGGCAGAGTCTAGCAGGCCAGAGCTCTAATCTCCAACAGGACCCCAGCGACCCTTTTTGAGTTCTGTGCTGGAAGACTCTGCCCATCTCACCCATCGTGGGTCCTTAAGAAAGGTGCCACTTCATCATTGTCCAATGATACCTTCAGAGGCCACTCAGTGGCCTCCATTTATCCCATGTGGCTGAGTCCAGTGCTCTGTGTATTCACACATGGCCAGTGCCTCTCTTCACACCCAACTCCTCCAGTCCCAGGTCAAGTGGTGGAGAGATGAGGACACAGGAAGAAGGAACCTTGGCAAAGATGCAGGGTGTGGACATCAATCACAGAATTTGTGGCAGCAGAAGTCATTCTGAGAATCATTAACATGCTGATATTGCAATAATAAGGGCACTACCCATCCAATCAGCCCAAGTGCTTATTTCTCCATGATGGGGCCACACTTTCAGCACAGAGCCTTGGCGGAAATTACAGGAGGAGTGCCACCTTCATTTACTAGGCCCACAGCATTAGTCAGCATTCCCCATCCCCTCAGCAAACGTGATGAAGTGAACATGTCGTGAACCCTGGAGGCTACCAGCCTTGCTCTGGTAGCCCCAACACCCCTGCGCCCATCAGCTGGGCTACATGCCTGGTAACGAGCAGCTGCACTGGGCCAAGCCTGTTTATGCCAGTTGTACTGGTTACTGTTCTTCCGCAACTTACATATCATATAAACTGATGGAATCAAAGTACGAAAAGAAAGCACGTTGAAATTTTCATGCAAACTAAACTGATAGACTCAAAGGCGAGTCACCTAAAAAAATACTGTTGAATTGGGTGTGACGGTGATAATACAATATGGGAAAGCAAACTGGAAACCTAGAAGGATTTTGCACTCAAATATGCTTTGCATCTGTCTTGAAGTTCTCATACCCACTTTAATAAATCGTTCTAGAAACCACAGATTTCCTATGGGGATGGTTTATGCCAGAAGAATAGAGCGGAATCCTAACCACTAGACTCATATGCAATGAAAGGCCTTGACCCACCTCAGAAGACTGGTGAAGAAGTGTGTATTTCTATGTGCTAAGTCAAAACAAAATTTGTAAGTTATTCGTGTAGCTTTGGTTTCTGACCCTGCTTTAACTGGCTTTTTGGCTGACTGATTAAACCATAGGTTCTTATCAGGTAGATAAAGGTTGATGGGTCAAACTTTTGCTAAGCCTTGCTTGCTGGAGGAAAGCCAGGATTTACTCTGGTCTCCACTAGACACTGAGGATGCAGGTATACAGGGGTTTTGCATTTCAGCAGGGATCCTGCAAGTGGCCAGGGGCCAGTCAGGACCAGGTAATTCAACAGGGAGAATTTAATGTGGGGGACTCATGTGAGGGAACTCACAATTAACAACAGAAAGCTTCGAGAATAGGAGTGGGGAGATTGGGTTAACAGAGCATTGACTCTGGACTTTCGGGCTGCTGCCAGAACTAGGGTGAGGGAACTGGACCCACAGAGCAGACTCAGCCACAGTGGAGATGCTGCCCAACTTGGTGGTGGGGGGAAGATACCCAGTTTCTCTCTTCTTCCTGCCCTCCTGCCTCAAGCTCTCTCCAGCCCTCCCCCTGGTCAAGCCTAGCCAGAAGCCCACTGACAATGCAGCTGGCAGGGCAGCCCCCAGGATGCAGAGCAGGGAAGACATCTGAGGGCATCTGAGGGTAAGCAGGCTCAGGACTGGCCCAGATCTCCTGAATTGCAAAAAGTTCCTAGGAATGACTCAGAGTGGAATTTAAGACATCTCTAAGGCTGAGCAAGGAAAAATGACTATTTGAGGCCAGAGCAGAGAGGGCTGGCCTCCTGGTGGCCCACAATCCAGCTATGTAAGTGACTGCCTATTCTAAGGCAAGCCTTAAGGGCAGCTCTCAGAAAAAAACATGTACAGAGATTCATCTTGATGTAAACATAGAAGTTCACAGAAGAGGCAACAAATGGCCCAGGAAAGTCAGAAAAGTCTTCACTTGGAGGCCATGCCCGGCAGCATCTTGGATTTTAAAATTTTTTACAGGTTAATAGCCTTCTTGTTTATCATCACCAAAATCCAAAGGGGGCTAATTTAAATGGCCACTGCACTTTATTGTGGCTACTGTCCAACTGCTGTCCCAAAGTCAGATGGTACTGACCTGATGGGCAATGTGGTCACAGCTGCCTGGATAACGATACCATCTGGCTGGGTCCCTCTTGTTATTTCTCCTCCGGGTTTTAGTTCACTTGCAGCTATTCTTGGTGACTATCAAGATTGGGCAACTAATGTTGGGGGTAGTGGCATGACACAGTTGTAGCATTTGACGAGCACCTAAGGGACTTTGCTTCTGGTTCCCCCCCAGCTGGGTGTCTTAGGGAAAGTCAAGTCACTGCACCTCTTGATCTCAGGTCCTCTTCCATAAAACGAGACAGTCAAATAGACATTATACATGTTAGGATCATGGCTCTGGACAACAGCTTTCATCCTGTAGGTTTTCAGTTGAAGAAGGAAAGGGAGATTAGATAGAAGGTAGATTGAGTTCAGGCAGACCTTGGAAGTAGTCTAAAAAAATTCTGAGAGGAGATTTTTTTTCTCCCCTTCATCATATGCTTTTTCCCTAAAAGCAGAATTCTAAGAAATAAATCCTAGTTAATTGAGAGTTCTGGTTACTTGGGGTACACTTAATCAAGGTTTTACTGCATTTTCAATTGCAGTGAGTTACACAGTGGTTTGCATATGCATTCACTTCTTAAGTGACTTCTGTTCCCTGACCTCATATCTGTTTCATTAAAATGGAACACTTTGAAACGAAAAAGGGAGCATGGAGTTGAATGGTTCTACCTGGATGCAGCTCTGGGGAAACAGCAGTCAAGGTGATAAAAGGCAGCATCCGACCGTGCTCGTATATTAGCTGCCCTGCCTGGGAGACAGTAATTGTGTTTTCAACCACACTTCATAGCACTTTTCAACCTGGCAAGGCATTTCTGGGTTATTCTTCTCACTCTGGGGCAGGTGAATTTGCTGCAAAAATCTCCCCCAGTTCCCTCCTGGTCGTAACTAGGTGGGAATTTGAACTTTGACTGGCCAAGCAATGTAACAGACGATCTTAATACTTCCCAAATGCCATGCATCAGAACTCAGACACATTCTTTTTTTTTTTTTTTTTTGAGACGGAGTTTCGCTCTTGTTACCCAGGCTGGAGTGCAATGGCGCAATCTCGGCTCACCGCAACCTCCGCCCCCTGGGTTCAGGCAATTCTCCTGCCTCAGCCTCCCGAGTAGCTGGGATTACAGGCACGCACCACCGTGCCCAGCTAATTTTTTGTAATTTTTAGTAGAGACGGGGTTTCACCATGTTGACCAGGATGGTCTCGATCTGTTGACCTCGTGATCCACCCGCCTCGGCCTCCCAAAGTGCTGGGATTACAGGCTTGAGCCACCGCGCCCGGCCTCAGACACATTCTTAGGTCTGGAGTCCTTGACTTCTCATGGCCGCTTTGAGGCAGTTCCATGGCAAGCATGATTGCCATTTTACACAGAGGTGGGAACAGAGGTCTGCAAGATCAAGGCCAGTTATAGACCTAAACTGTCTTTCAAGCCAGAGGTCTGGTGGTCAGAGCAAGAGAGGGCAAACTGCCTATTTGAGAGGAAAGCCCTGGAGCAGGGTTGGCCAGCAGGGATGCCAATAAATGATTCTTGGGCTGGGCACGGTGGCTCATGCCACCCATGTAATTAATCCCAGCACTTTGGGAGGCTGAGGCAGGTGGATCACCTGAAGTCAGGGGTTCAAGACCAGCCTGGCCAACATGATAAAACCTATCTCTACTAAAAATATAAACATTAGCCCCGTGTGGTAGACAACCGTCATCCTAGCTACTCCAGACGCTGAGGCAGGAGAATCACTTGAACCCAGGAGTTGGAGGTTGCAGTGAACTGAGATCACACCATTGCACTCTAGCCTGGGTGACAGAGTGAGACTCTGTCTCAATCAATCAATCAATCAATAACAAACATAGAAAATAAAAAATGATTATTGGGTGAGGGAATGTTTGAATGATGGTCTTGTTGAAGGGTTCCCCTGTAAGCCCACAGCTGAGGGACAGATGGCTATCTCCTACCCTCGATTCCCCTGAGAAGCCAGAGGGGCAAAATCCCCTGGCTTGTGAGCTGATAAACAGCTGGCAACCTCTTACGCAGAACCCAGTAACGTATGGAAGGCCATATTTCAATCAGGCAAGTGGGCTGCAAGAAGGCAGTGACAGCCGTCACCAACCTCTCCTCGAAGCTGCCCTTTCTTCTGGAAATTTCTGTCCCTGAGCTATGGCCCCTGCAGCTCTGCCTTTATCAGGGGCTTGGGATCCTGGTCCTCCGATTACCTTTAGTTCAGGCAAGTAAACACAGTTATGTTTAGAAGGAAAAAGAAAAAGAGGAAAGTGCCAATTGTGGCATCTGATTAGAAAACCAAAAAAATAGGCATGTTGGCTTTTTAAGAGAGTAAAAATGCAAGCAAGAGAGAAAGAAAATGGAATCACAGGCCTGATCACAGCTAAGCTGTCAATTTTTATGAAAACTCTGAAATGCTCAGGGCACCATTCTATGATTCTTAATGCGCTTTCTGGGCAGGTTACTTAGTGGGAAAGGAAATGGGGATTCTGACGACATCAGAGTGGCCACTGATTGCTTCCTGTGCTCCAGCATGACTTTGTCCTTATGGTTTTTCTTTTATTTTAAAATAATTACCAGGACGTGACAATGTTTGATGGGGAGATGGCAAAAAGAGAGGGCAGGGGCTGGCTGGCTTTCGAGCTGACATGCTCTGCTCCAAGCTGTTGCTGGGGCAACTGCTCCACTGCTGTGGAGGGCTGGGAGTCACAGCGGGAGGGGACAGGCTAAACGATGCTCTCGCTTTCGGTCATAAGGCTGAATTTCCACATGATCATGAGGCTTATGAATAAGTTCTGTCCCATCTTGTGTAGAATTTGAGAGGAATGGTGAAGAGAAAGCAAAGAAGCGTGGTGCGCTGATTTGACGCAATGATCCTGCCCCTGCTAGAAACTTCTTTTCGATGGTTATCAAAGTTGTATTGGGTCTAAGTCATTTTCTTCTCTTAGGTTGCAAGTCCAGAAAGGGAAGTCTGAGTTTTTAAAATTTCTCTATCTTTGCTCCTGCCACCATCATCACCACCATTGCTACTGCTATGACTCCTGTGGCCACTGCTACTATGCTCAAGGCAGTCAGCAAATACATGGAATAATTAGAAAGAAGGCTCCATTTAGAGTATCTGCCTAGCCCTTCACAATCCTCTTTTCTTGAAAACTGTCTCCTCTTTTCTTACATAGGGTTCCTCTAGTTATAAAGGAGCCCCACTCACTGAACATGGTTGATTGGATCTGCAGTAGGTAACTGACTTAAGCTCGGCTAGCTGAGATCTTCTCTACATGTGACTGATGGACCTAATGAATATGGATCTTGTGTAACCATCTTCTATCCTGTGCAAGGAAAATCAAAGAGAGCTAGACTGTAGATAGGAAGTCAATAATCAGTTGTACAGAGAGAAGCCAAGATGAGAGAGCATATGGTCCCAGCGGGATAGACAACTATTTTAAAATATTATTATTATTATTTAGCAGAGTCTTGCTCTGTCACCCAGGCTAGAATGCAATGGTGCGATCTTGGTTTACTGCAACCTCCGTCTCCCAGGTTCAAACGATTCTCCTACCTCAGTCTCCCGAGTAGCTGGGACTACAGGGATGTGCCACCATGCCCAGCTAATTTTATGTATTTTTAGTAGAGACTGGGCTTCACCATGTTGGCCAGGCTGGTCTTGAACTTCTGACCTCAGGTAATCCACCCACCTTGTCCTCCCAAAGTCTTGGGATTACAGGAGTGAGCTACGGTGCCCAGCTTGGATAGGCAACTACTGAGGATCTAATTGCTCGCTCATAGCTTTCCTAGTTCCAGTCTCTCACAAGATCTGGCTGTAGCATATTTTCTGCTTTTAAGACCTGTAACAAACCTCTGTATCCTTATAATAAATGGTATTTTCAGCTTAAGCTAGCTTGAGTTGTCTGTCTTTACTTACAAGCATCTTTTTTTTTTTTTTTACTTACAAAATGTCTTCACTCATACAATTCCTGTATTACCACCCAGCCTCTCTCAGCAGGCATCACTAATCAATCACAGCAGTCTTTCTGCTAAGACTCAGAATTCATCACCTGGCAGTCACTACCAATTGAACCAAGTTAGCAGACAAACTAAAAATCTATTGGCAAAAACAAACAAACCCCCCACAAACTATTGGCAAGCCTAACATCTGTGATGGGTGAGAGTACAAGAGTACAATAGGAGAACATGAGAGGGAGTGATTCACTCTGATGGGACCTTTTCAACATGGACTTGAACAATGAGTGGATTTTCCCCAGGCAGAGATGTACAAGATGTACTCGAGGGAGATGCCAGCAGCCTCTGTGGGCCAAGTCCCTGTATGGGGATGGATCCAGCACTCTTGGTGTCTTTCTAATCACACTTCACCCAGCTGACAGTGGGTCTCAGAGACTACTGTCATTGTGGTTGTTTAGGATGCTCTAGATGGGACACTAAACAAAGCCAAAAGTTGGCCGTGGCTAGAGCTGGGATGCTTGCTCTTCCTCTGCCTCCCAGGTCTCTGTGGGGTCTGGAGAACAGCCAAGTGGCTTGGAGGGTCTCCGTTTCCAGGACTGGTTTTGTCACCAGTGTACCCTCTCTAGTGAATGGTATTGTGCTTTGGCTTCCTACAATCCATCCTACCTGCCTGATTTCCTGCTTCCATCCTGGTCCCTGTGGTATGGGAAGGATTTCATATCTGGTTCCTGGGAAGAAGCATGTGACCAGGCACAAACGAATCAATGAGTTCCATGCTCTGGTTACAGGGATTGGTTTGGGGATGGACATATGACATAGAACAGACAAATCAGGCTCAATCACAGCAAATCCTAAGGCTTGATCTTACACAACCAGCAAGAGATGTTCTCTTTCCCGCTGCACTGAAATTGGAGAGGCCATGAGGCTGTTCCTGCTGCTGCCATTTTGCCACTTTGTAGACCAGAAAATGAAGCCAATCGATGTGGAGAGCAAAGCCAGGAGACAAAGAAACCTGAGTCCTGAGTTTGCTGAGTGGAGGCAGCGGCACCCGAGTCTGACCCTATCCACAGATCATTGCACTAAGCAGCCAGTACACATTCTATGTTGCTTAAGCCAGTTGGCATGGGTTCTCATTTGCATCTCCCAAATCCTAAGTATTACACTATTAATGCCTCAGCTGCCTTATCAATAAAATAGGATTCACAGTAGTTATCCTTTGCAAAGAACTGTTGCCAGGAATACGTGAGTGCCTGTAAAATGCTTTATTCACTGCTAAGCAGGCCTTAGTGGTAAATAACACCATTCTGACAAGTGGTTTTAGGAAGGGGCATCAGTGTTCTCCAAAGGGAAAAAAAATGTAACGCATGTTGTCTCATCTTTCACACAATTTATCTTAGCACCCAATGTCTGGCACAGAAAAGAGACAGGCAAGTGCTGAAAGTTACTGAAACAGCACACTTCCAATAGCTTATCACTGACTCTGCAGGCTTTCCCCAGTCTCTGGCTAGCATTTAAGTGGGTTTCTACTCTCACTTTGGCTTTAGACTCTGCAACCACCCAGCGCCCACTCCCTCATGCATACCTTTGAAACCTCCAGGCCCACCTGCTCTAACAGGGGAATGGGAGAGGTTGCAGGGAGAGGGACTGGCAAGTTTGGTACTTAAGTGTGACTCCTGACAATGAACTGGAAGGGTGCAGCCCCCACCAATGGCTCCTGCTGGCTGGGGTGGGCACGGGGAGTCAGGCAGCACTAGCTAGTTCTCAATTGGCCCCTCAGACAAGGAGGTGGGTTATCACCCATCCATCCCCAGGCAGCTGGCAGCCTTTCCCCACCCATCAGGACAGGTACAAAGGCTCTGTTAATGGCCTCAGTTGTCCAAATACCATTTATCACTTAAGACAAACCTAATAAAAAGCTCAAAGTGCCTCCGCAAGACGCATTTCTGAACACAGTTTCCTTTTAAATTAGTTGTGTCTCCTTTAACCTGCTGGGCTGGAGCCTTCACAGTGACCTCCTTAGCAGCCTGAGCCCAGAGCTGCTTCTGGAGTGGGGTACCCACACCCCCACTTCTCTGGCAGCAGCAGATGATTGGGGTGTGCTTTTCTTCACTGTTCTCCGTCAACACCCCCTCTCCTGGACATTTGGTTTGGAGGAGTTGGATGCATTCTCCCAGGTTGTTCTCATCAAGAGCTCCCTTTTCTACTTTCCTGTATCGTCAGCAGATTAGAATTGGAAATAATTTAGTGGAAGCAGGTGATTCTATAGTTCAGCCCTGCATGCTTGACAATTAACTAAATAAACTGCTTGAGGTCACTTGGAGTAACGATTCAGACTTGCCTGTGACAGGCAAAAGTTAAGCCCCTCAGTGAGCAGGACCTCCCCACCGGGTGAGGAGGAGGCTGGTTCTGCCAGAGGAAAATTCTAGGCATCTTATTATTCTCCTGCTCCCTTTCCAGTTCTGACCTTAAGAGTACTCTTAACCTTCCTCCTCCAGCTTGCTAATGGGGAAATAAATCTTGGGAGAGTATCTTAAATTCTTTTTTATCACAGACTGTATCGCCGAGATAATAAGACCAGCCTTCAGAGTAACCATTAAGCCACAAAAGGTGTGGTCATCATTTATGATTTTTTTAGCCTTAATTGCTAGACAGACACTTTAAGTGGGAAGTCTGTCTAATGAGCCCAGTCATTAAAACATCAAAAACTGTTATCCGGGGTTTCTATTTTAGTTAGACATTACATTATTTTAATAAGGGGGCTGCATTGCTTGTCACAGGGTTTGGTAATGGAGGCTGAAGCAACCCCCTGGGGAATAGGGGAGGGGGAGGCAGCCTTGCCTTTGGAAAACAAGGTCGCAAATCAAGCCTGAGCCCGGGAAGGGGGATGCAGATGAGAGCCTGTCTGGGAACCTAAGAGGGAGGAGGGCCCTGCCTGTCGGGCGGAGGGGGACTGGAAACCCCGTGTCCTAGTGGGGACCAGGGAAGGCAGGTTGCAGGGTGATCTGGGCTCCTCGTGTGTCACTGTGCAGCTTTCTGATCCATCGCCACACTACTGTGCAGGGTGGCCTCATCCTCCTCCCTCTCTGACTCCTCCTTGCTGCCTGGGAAGGAGCCAGTCCACAGGCCCAGCCCAGTCCCTGGCCTCTCCGGAACCCTCCCCTCACCAGGCACCCAACCGTTTTCCACCTTCCTCTGGCTTCCTGAAAGCATTCTCAGAGCCGCCTGCGTGGCACCTGATTCTATGCTTGGCGTTCTCAGGCTGAATGATCAAGATTTTGCCAATCATTGTTTGCTCCTCCTTACTGATCCAGACCAGTACTTTCCAAAAGAAATAGAATGTGAGCCACATGCATAAATGTTCTAGCAGCCACACTTAATAGTAAAAGTAAACAGGTGAATTTAAAAAATATGATCATCTCAATATGTAATCAACATTTTAAAAATGGTTAGTGAGGCATTTGACATTCTTTTTTTGCACAACACATCGTACAGCTCATCTTGATTGGGACTGGCCGCGTTTCCAGTGCTCAGCGAGGCTCTGAGGTTCTAAGCAGCTGCTGTAGAACACTCAGACTGTACCAGGCACCGTGCTAAGCGGTTAGATGTACTTTTCATTTAACAATCCCAGCATTCCCATCAGGTAGATACTATTATGCTTGGTTTACAGTTGAGGAAACCGAAGCAAAGGTTAAGTAACTTGTTTGAAGTTGCAGAGCTTGTAAGTGCTGCCACCCAAAATGGGTACAATGTAGGAATGGGATCAGCATATATTGGAGGTCTAACCCTCTGGCCTCTCATTCATTCTAAGTACAATATGCCCTAGATGACCTGGCAAATGTAAATATGTTGACAAGACCCCCACCAGACCAGGGTGGCTTGTTCACTCTCTCTGCATGACTGACATCTCTGGCCATGGAAGTCCCAGGTAACCAAGCTGCCTATCTAACATCAAGAGATCCTTCTTAAATAGGCAGACATGCCAACATGTACTCTTTATTTTGAAAAAAGAAAAAAAAAATCAACAGACTAGTCTTAAAAAAATAGGCTTTAAGAACAAACTGGTTAAAAAAAAAGCTTCTGACACCAACAATTTCTGACATTGAGGCACTGAAGGAGGTCATCCTAAAATCAGCTGCTAATTCTAAAAAAGTATAAGTAGCAACAGGAATTGGTCATCATCACAGTTACTGTCATGTCATCATCAAAATGCCATACATCGACACACTCATGTCACAGGCACAACCATTCTAGCCTGGGAGACACTCAGTAAATACTGGCTGAAAGAATTAGTTAACATAATGGCAGCGTGCAGTGGCTTGCACCTGTAGTCCCAGAACTTTGGGAGGCCAAGGTGGCAGGATTGCTTAAGACCAAGAGTTCGAGACCAGCCTGGGCAACATAGCTAGACCCTAGTATCTACAAAAATATAAAAAATTAGCCTAGTGTGGTAGTGCACATCTGTAGTTCCAGCTACTCAAAAGGCTGAGGTGGGAAGATCACTTGAGCACACAACTTTGAGGTTTTAGTGAGCCGTGATTGCTCCATGGCACTCCAGGCTGGGTGAGACCTACCCTCAAAAAAAGAAAAAAAAAAGAATAATAATAATTAACTAACCTAGTCTTCTTGGAGAAAGTAGACAGGGCTTGCTGAACTATGTAAGAGTAATCCATGGTAACTATTTTATGCTTGACAAAATGGAGAATGGTTATCAAAACCAGGAGATGAGATGAGGTTGCCCTAAGTAGACAGAGGTTTACATCCAAGGAGAGCAATGGCTCAAGGTGGAGGATGAAGGCAGGAAGGGAATAAATGTGAGGGCCTGTGGCTACATTGCATTTATATCTCATACAGGTGTAGTCAACAACCCTCACTAGATTTGCAAAAATACATAGAGAAGGGGCATGTGGAGAGGGGAAACCAGCCTTTCAAACAGGGAGTCCAAATTCACAACACTATTGCTTGGTTTTCCACTTTTTCGGAATTCAGTTCAACTGATGAAATTTATAATAAGAGAGGCAGGAAAGGCAAATATAAGATAGAAAAGACATGGGGCCGGGCACGGTGGCTCAAGCCTGTAATCCCAGCACTTTGGGAGGCCAAGGCCGGTGGATCACGAGGTCGAGAGATCGAGACCAACCTGGTCAACATGGTGAAACCCCGTCTCTACTAAAAATACAAAAAATTAGCTGGGCATGGTGGTGCATGCCTGTAATCCTGGCTACTAAGGAGGCTGAGGCAGGAGAATTGCCTGAACCCAGGAGGCAGAGGTTGCGGTGAGCCGAGATTGCGCCATTGCACTCCAGCCTGGGTAACAAGAGCAAAACTCCGTCTGAAAAAAAAAAAAGAAAAGAAAAGACATGAATATATAATATATATTATTATATATACATTATTAATAATAATATATAAATTAATATTACATATAAAAACCTTACCTGGTAAAAACCTAACAACCAAGTCTTAAAAAAAAAAAAAAGTAGGTGGGAATGGGGAGGGGCACTGAGAGGGGGAAAGCCCTGCCTGCCTGGTGTGTAGGAATGGGCTGAATTCCATGGTTTAAGTACTCCCAATATTGCTGATTTCAAGGATGGCTGTGTCAAACAACTGGTTCACAAAACTGAAATTTAATAACTTGCTATTGCTATATATAATAAATATAAAATATATATGTATATTATATATATTACATATATACACATGCATACACACATATATGCATATACACACATATATATGAAAAAATGAATGGGGTCCTAGGGGGTCACAGACCAGCCCAAGACATACAAAGTTCAGAGAATCACATTCCCAGTAAGAGAAAGGTCAGGTCTGGCCCCACCAGGAAGACAAAGATTCAGGGAAAATCAACAACCAACAGCTCTGGCAAAGACAAAAGGATCACAAATTGTTGAGTTGAGAGAAAAGAAGGCTGAAGGCCAAGTTAATATTGATCCTCCAAGATTCCGAAGATTCTGACCTAGAGTAGGACAGAGACGGTGGCATAGGAGGGAGTTTCACAACAGGGGTTTCAACCATCCCCAGAAACATACATTTCTTCACCTTTCAGAGACAAAGACAGCTGCTTTGGCAACTTGGGAAAAATTGATAAAAATATATATAAGGTAGAATTATCATATGACCAGCAATTTCACTCCTAGGTGCACGCCCAGGAGAAATGAAAACACATCCACATACAAATCTGTACACAAATGTTTACAGCAGCATTATTCATAAGAGCCCAAAGTAGAAACAACTCAAGTAACTATCAACTGGTGAATGGATAAACAAAATATGGTAGATCCATACAGCAGAATATTATTTGGCAATAAGAAGGAATGAAGCAGTGTTCCACACTACAACACGGTGGAACCCTGAAATCACTATGAGTGAAAGAGGCCAGGCACCAAGGACCACATATTCTATGATTCAACTTTTATGAAATATACAGAATAGGCCAATCTATAGAGACATAAAGTTGACTAATGGTTGCCAGGGGTTGAGGGAGCCAGGGGTAGAGGGAAATGGGGAGCAACTGCTAATGGGTATGGGCTTTCTTTTCAAGGTGATGAATATGTCCTAAAAATGATTGTGTGCATGGCTGCAAACTCTGAATATACTAAAAACTTTGAATGGTACACTTTTAATGAGTGGGTTGCATGGTATGTGATAGAGTTTGGATATCTGGCCCCTCTAAATCTCATGTTGAAATTTGATCCCAATGTTGGAAGTGGGGCTTGGTATGAGACATTTGGGTGATGGGGATAGATCCTTCACCAATGGCTTAGTGCTGTCTTTTAGGTAATGAGTGAGTTCTCACTCTATTCGTTTCCTCAATATCTGATTGTTAAAAAGAGCCTGGTGCCTCCCTCTCCTCTCTCTCTCCTGCTTCCCTCCTCTCATCATGTGATGCCAACTATCCTTTCTCTTCCACCATGAGTGGAAGTTTCCTGAGACTCTCCTCAGAAGTAGATGATGGCACCATGCTCCTTGCACAGCTTGTAGAACTATGAGCTAAATAAACCTTTTTTCTTTATAAATTATCTAGCTTCACACATTCCTTTATAGCAATGCAAATGGACTAAGACATTTTGTGAATTATAACTCAGTAAAGATCTATGTATGTATGTATGCATGTATGTATTTATCCATCCATCCATCCATCCATCCATCCATCCATCCATCGATCCATCTCTCCCTCCCTCCCTCCCAGCCAGTGCCTGGCATGTACAAGGCATATAGAAGGCATTTGGTAGTTGTTAGCTGTAATAGAAGATGTTCTTCTCTTCTTCTTTGCTATGAGGTTGCAAAAGAAGAAAGCAACAGGAGAACCCAAATGCCCTCCTAAGCCAGATTCTCCCATCAGGTAGCAAGCTCCAGGTTTCACTGGGTGGTCCATCCCCCAAGCAGGACACGTAGGGGTACAAAGAACAGGCAGTCAAGCCAGCATTGTGCAGTGCCAGGACACACCTGCAGTGCCTCCCAAGTCCTCAGCATGCAAGCCCTGAAGGGCCAGGTGGCTGTGTGGGCCTTATATAGGAATGGCCCACTCGGGAGAGAGATCCAAGATGGCCATCTAGCAGCAGCTGAGGATTGCAGCTCCCAGTGAAGGCGCAGGGAGTGAGTGGACGCCAGACTTCCAGACAAATTTTTGTTGCCTATGGACCAGGAGATTCCCAGCAGAGGAGCCCCACGGGTCACCAGCACGACTCTCTTGGCCAGCATGGCTGTTTTGCCAGTGTCCCTGTGTGGCAGTTCTCAGTGAGGAGTATGCAGGACTGGGTGCCCTTTTAGTTGGCGTTTGGAGGTCTGAGAAGGCAGAGTCACCCATTCAGCTGACTGAGAGGGGGACTGAAGCTGGGAGCCAGACTGGGAGATTCCTGGGCAGAAAAGCACCACGAATCTCAGCGTTGCTGTTTCAGTTGGCACGGTCACCGCACAGGAAATTGCATAGATCCTGGTGCCTTTTTGGCGGGTGACTGGGGCACCTGGAGAGAATTGACCATTCAATTAGGAAAGGAAAAAAAGGGGGCTCCGAGGCAGGGAGCCAGGTGATTGGGCTTGGCTGGTCCCTTACCCCACAAAAAAACAGCAATTGGAAATGCTGATGGTTGAGAGTTTCACAGCAAGCACAGCTGAACCCAGGAAGGTCTAGCTCTGTGGGGGAGGGGTGCCTGCTGAAGGAAAACAAAGAAACAGAAATAACACCACCACCAACAATCTGGATGTCCACTCAGAGACCCAATCTGAGAGTTAGCAATTACAAAGACGACAGGTGGATAATTCCACAAAGATGGGAAGAAACCAGTGCAAAAAGGCTGAAAGCATTCAAAATCAGAATGCCTCTCCTTCTTCAGGGGATCGCAACTCCTCATCAGCAAGGGAACAAGGCCTGATGGAGAATGAGTGTGATGAATTGTCAGAATCAGACTTCAGAAGGTGGTTCTGTGAACTAAAAGAACATGTTCTAACCCAATGCAAAGAAACTAAGAACCTTGAAAAAATGTTTGATGAAAGGCTAATGAGAATAGACAATTCAGAGAGGAATATAAGTGAATTAATGGAGTTTGAAAAACACAACACAAGAACTTTGCAAAGTATGCACAAGTTTTAACAGTCGAATTGATCAAACAGAAGAAAGGATATCAGAGGTCAAAGACCAACTCAATGAAATAAAACGAGTAGATAAGACTAGAGAAAAAAGGATAAAAAGGAATGAGCAAAGTCTCCAAGAAATATGGGACTATGTGAAAAGACCTAATATACATTTGATAGGTGTAACTGAATGTGACAAAGAGAATGAATCCAAGCTGGAAAATATTCTTCAGGATATTATTCAGGAAAACTTACCCAACCTAGCAAGGCAGGTCAATATTCAACTCCAGGTAATACAGAGAACACCACAAAGATATTCCTCAAGAAGAGCAACCCCAAGGCACATAATTGTCAGATTCACCAGGGTTGAAATGAAGGAGAAAATGCTAAGGGCAGCCAGAGGGAAAGGTCAGGTTATCTACAAAGGGAAGCCTATCAGACTCACAGCAGATCTCTCAGCAGAAACCCTACAAGCCAGAAGAGAGTGGGGGCCAATATTCAACATCCTTAAAGAAAAGAATTTTCAACCCAGAATTTCATATTCAGCCAAACTAAGCTTCATAAGCGAAGGAAAAATAAAAGCTTTTGTGAACAAGCAAGTACTCAGAGATTTCATCACCACCAGGCTTGCTTTACAAGAGCTTCTGAAAGAAGCACTACACATAGAAAGTAACAACCAGTATCAGCCTTTCCAAAAATATACCAAAAGGTAAAGAGCATCAACATAATGAAGAATTTACATCAACTAATGGGCAAAACAGCCAGCTAGCATCAAATGGCAGTATTAAACTCACATATATTATTATTAATCCTAAATTTAAATTGACTAAATCCCCCAATCAAAAGATGCTGACAGGCAAATTGGATAAAAAGTCAAAACCCATTGGTAAACTGCATCCAGACCCATCTCACATGCAAGGATACACAAAGACTCAGAGGGATGGAGGAAGATTTACCAACCAAATGGAGAGCAAAAATAAATAAATAAATAAAAAGCAGGAGTTGCAATTCTCACCTCTGACAAAATAGACTTTAAAGCAACAAAGATCAAAAGAGGCAAAGAAGGACATTACATAATGGTAAAAGGATCAATGCAACAAGAAGAGCTAATGATCCTAAATATACATGCACCCAATACAGGAGCATCCAGATACATAAGACAAGTTCATAATGACTTATAAAGAGATTTAGACTCCCATTAATAGTGGGAGACTTTAACATCACATTGTCAATATTAGACAGATCAATGAGACAGAAAATTAACAAGGATATCCAGGACTTGAACTCAGACCCAGAACAAGTAAACTTAATAAACATTTATAGAACTCTCTACCCCAAATACACAAAACATACATTCTTATCAGTACCACATCTCACCTACTCTAAAAGTGACCACATAATTGGAAGTAAATCACTCCTCAGTAATTGCATAGCATTTCACAGTTTTAAATGAAATACTGGTTGGCTGCTTGTTTGTTATTTTCCTCCCTTTTTCCTTCCTGTCTCCATTGTTAAGCACAATTATTGGCATAAAAGAGGTTTTCAATACCCATGTTTAGACTGCATTCTAGCCTGGGCAATAAAGCAAGACTCCCGTTCTCTCTCCCTCTTTTTCTTCCTCTTTCTTTCTCTCTTTTATTCTTTTTTTCTTTATTTCTCTCTTTCTTTCATTTTTTTTCTTAAAAAAAAAAAAAAAAAAAAGAATGGCCTATTCCCAGTTGTTTCCGGATAATGCCACACTGACCTCTCCTAAAGGCAAACTCCCACAGTGCTCACCATTGGAAACGTTCCGATCCCTGCCTCTGTGGTTCTGCAAGAGATGTCTTCCAACAGGACAGCTGCCCACACAGGGTTAAACCCTGTCCAGAGTCTTTGCAAAGGCTCTATGCTCCAGTCCTTTAATTTTTGTCCTTTCCTCAGAAGACAAGCCACTCCATTAATCACTGCCCCCCAATTCTGCCAATGTGGGAAGAGTCAGGAATAGGATTTAGAATATGGGCAACCTTGGTTCCTGTGCCCACTGCAGACCTTCAAATAGCAGAGTGACTTCAGGCCCGTGGGAAGGTAAAACTAAGTGTCATTCCTGTTCGTGCCTGATATACTTTGACTGAACTGAATCAGACTCTCTGAACCTCATTTACAATGCCAGGAGCTAGGCAAAGAATCTCAGTGCTTCTCAACAGAGGCACTGTTGCATCTCAGGTGCAATAATCTTGGGGCATGTCGGATCATACCAGGCCCTGACATGATTAATACCAGTAGTGCTTCCCAGTGGTGGGACTACTCCAGATGAGCCCCCTAGTCAACATACTCTCCAAATGTCCCTGGAGGGGGCACTGCTCCAGGGAGTGAGGGGCATGGCATTGCCCCTGGTGATCTCAGAGGTTTCTTCTAGTTCTGATTAGTGGTGTGCTGGTGAAAACCTAACAACCAAGTTAAAAAAAAAAAAAAAAGGTAGGTGGGTGCAAGGAGGGGCACTGAGAGAGGGAAAGCCCTGCCTGGTGTGTAGAATGTGCTGAATTCCACGGTGTAAATACTCCCAATACTGCTGATTTCAAGGATGGCTGTGTCGAAAACTGGTTCACAAACTGAAATGTAACAACTTGCTATTGCTATTGCACTCGCAAGCTGGTATGACCTGGCTCCCGCATACCAGGGCCTGACACCTTGCGTCTTAATATACAACTCCAAATGCTAATTTTAAAAGGTACACTACATGAAGAATACTGTCGGACTAGTCTTTCAGTGGTCTCATGTTGTAGAACCAAATAATGCTACTACCACTACAAACTCTGATAACCCGTCCTATGACCTGAAGCAGGCTACAAAGAAATGGGAAACATTTCATGGAATGGCAATCCTGATGTGTTAATGCCAGGCAGGAAGAATGCAGATGGCAGGAAGCTGCCTGCTCCCCAAACTCCGCCCTGGCCTTGGTAGCTGTCCCTGCACCACACTGGGAGGAGCTGAACAATTCTGGCTTCAGCAATTCCCTGCTAGCATTCTCCTTCCTTCTGCATGACCCGCCTCCTCCTCCCAGTGTCTCATCTTCAGCAAGCCTGACAAGCTCCTTCAGCCCCAGTGATATAGACTTAATGTTTGCCTCCTCTTAGGGGAATGTGCATTTCCAAAAGTGGCATAAAAAAAAGGTGGGGGCAGGAAGAGGGCAATATTTAACTGAAAGAATCCCAGACATGTGCACAAGCTGGAGGCAGCTGTAAAACAATGTAAGGGACCCGAACCCTATTATAATGAATGAGAGTTAGTAGAGAAGATGGTACAAGCCAAAAAATCCAAAACTCGGAAGGAGAAGAGTATTTAAAACTGTTCCCCATATTGTGGGTGAGGATTCTGGGGAGGGCAGGAGGTAACTTGAGGGGTGCTGTATTTGTTCACTATCTAATTGTGGTAATGGTTTCATGAGTATCTACAAGTGTCAAAACCTATCAAACTGTACTCTAAATATGAGAGGTTTATTCTACATCAATCATACCTCAATAAAGCTGCTAAAAAATATATCTCAGGCAAACCGTGAACATGGATATTTGGCTCAATTCATAGAGAGCCACCAGCTTGGAATAAAACCATCCTAGCATTGGGAAGGACGAGGGAAGGGGGCGTCTGCAGCAGGTGGGGAATGGGGTGGGGTATGGGGCCTCTTTGGCTTCCCACCTGTAAACTGCAGGGAAGGGGCGGAAAGACGGGGGAAAGGAGGTTCTATACACCGAGCTCAGCAAGCTCAGGCTGCCGGGAATTGTCTCTTTGCAAGGATGAAGGTGATATAATTGGAATCAGAGCCTCGGCTGAACCAGGAAACAAGTGGAGGTTTAAATATCAGGATGCGAAGTTTACCAAAGGGATAGGAGAGAGGGAGGACAGGAGGGAGGAGAGGAGAGAGGGGAGGTGGAGAATGTGGGGAGAGATATTGGAGAGAAGGTCAAAACCTTAAGGAGAAGGAGGAAGGGAGGTTGGGAGGGAGGAGGATTGAGAAAGAGGGGAGAAGGTAGAGGAGGAATGAGGAAGGTTAAGGAGGAAGGGAGGAGAGGGCAGGGATAGGAGAAGATTGAGGAGGGGATGGGAGGAGGGTGAAAGGCAATGGGGGGAGGGCTGAAAAAGCAGGGTCCAGAAGGAGGGGAGGAGAGGAGAGGTAGGAGAAAGGCCCAGGAGGAAGAAAGAAGGAAGAAGAGGAAGAGGAGAGGGAGGAGGGCTGGGAGCAGCCAGGGGACAGACACTGAAAGCACTGCCAGGCACACGGCAGGCTGGAGAGAAGATTTCTGGAGGTCACCACATCTCTAGGTAACCTGGAGGGAAAAGGAACCTAGAGATGTTTCTGGTGATAAGAAAGTGGAGATAAGAAGGCTTGGATGGAGGCCAGAGGTGGCCTCTGGGCAGAAAACTGGTGGTGGGCAGGGGAGGGCTGGCCTTATTGCAGCCCACTCAGGTGCTTCCAGACAGCAAATGGGAACCTCCCTGGACAACCTGCCCTTCCCTGCTGCGGGGTTATTTGTCAAGTAACAATCTGGAGTCACCCCTGGAGCTCAGGTACAAGCTTGGCTCAGGTGCTGAGATGCTCTTCAAAAAAGACAAAAAGGCACCTTCTTGTGCAGACATGGTGTTGAACCACTGCAGCCACCCTCCCCACAGATATTTCCTCGCACTCCCAGGCAAAGAAAGCCTGGCTTCTTCCCATGCCCTGGACGTTCCATGGGCCTGACCAGCAGCAAAGGTGGTCTGAGACTGAGGCACAGAGAGGTGGAGTGACTTAACCACAGGCCCATGGGCAGGTAGGGATTGGAGAGACCCAGGATCCTTAAATTCAGCTCGGCATTCTTTTCTACTCTGTATGCACTTTATTGAATTTATGATGATGATGATTATGACCATTATCATCATCTGTTGTGCCCAGACAAGGCACAGTATTGTCTTCTTACAGATGGAAAAATCATTTTGTGTATTTCCCAGTCTTTGGGCCTCATCACAGACCACACCACGCTGACCCGAGGGTGGCACACCCGGAGTAAGGACGTCGTGCCACTCCCTGACCACATGTGTTTGCTGTCCGTACTCTGGCCCTGCCCTACCCCTCACCTGGTTCAAAGAACTGTGCTCTAAAAGCCCCTTCTTCTCAGGCACCTTTTAGCCAGCCTGCTCTGCATTCTTAAGAGGCATGATCTTTAGGGAGCTAATTACCTAATTAGTGCACTAGAGGAAAGCTTAAGTTATGAGGCTGATAATAAGGCAAAAACTATGAAACAATTGTGCTAGGCGGTTCCTCGATGGCAGGCTCGTGGTTGGCGTCAAATTATTAATTACGATTCTTAATCACTCCTTTTTCCATCAGAGCCCCTGAGATTTAATTCGCTTCATCATTTGGCCTTCCTAGAATACACAGTTCTGAATGCTGCTTCTCCAGGGTGATGGGGGGAATTGCTACATCTTGCCAAGCAGCCCTTCCTTCTGCCCAGACCTGAGGGTACCAGCAGCCACTGCCTAGTATGAAGACTGGGTTCACCTGCACCAGCTGGCCCTGTCTTGGAAATATGCTATGTTGTGATGTGTACAAATAGTTGTACAGAATGATCCCAATTTGTTTAATAAAATATATGTTCATAGAAAAATGTGTGGAGTAATACATATTAGTGACAAGACAAGTAATACATATTAGTAACAATACATATAGTAACAAGACTTAGTGGGATAATTCCAGTAGTTTAATTTTTTTTCTATTTTTCTCATTCCTTCTTTCTCTCCCTCCCTCCCACCCAACCATCCTTCCTTTCTCTATATAATGACCATGATTTACTTTTACCATTTTTTTTTTTTTTGAGATGGAGTCTCATGTTGCCCAGGATGGAGTGCAGTGGCATGATCTCCGTTCACTGCCACCTCTGCTTCCTGGGTTCAAGTGATTCTCCTGCCTCAGCCTCTCAAGTAGCTGGGACTACAGGTATGTGCCACCATGCCCAGCTAATTTTTGTATTTTTAGTAAAGACGGGGTTTCTCCATTTGGCCAGGCTGGTCTTGAACTCCTGACCTCAAGTGATCCAACTGTCTTGGCCTCCCAAAGTGCTGGGATTATACGTGTGAGCCACCATGCCTGGCCTACTTTTACCATTTTTAAAAAGTTTAAAATTATGTGCTTTTTCCATCATAGGTGGTTGAGAAAAAACACAAAGTGTATGTGTGGTAAGTCCATGGGCTGTGTTTGTATATACTGGGAGGAAAGATGAGGAAAATACTAAGACCACCTAACAGAAGAGAGTTGAAGATCACATTCCAACTGGTGGGATTATTTCCCTCTTTTCTTGTTTAAATTTTTCTTTATAAAATGAATATTTCAGTGTTAAAGAGTTTAAATTCAGCAATTGTGTGGTCTCTCAAACGCTTAGTGTTTGAAGTAGATTCAGTGCATCAGAGAAAAGTAACACAAGGTTGCCTGTGTAGACAACACCAGGCTCAGTACATATGGTGTGGAGAATCAACTGTGATTACCTATCATAGGAAAATCTGCCCATACAAGACCAGTAAGTCGATAGGCTGCTATTTCTTGAGGAATCTTTGAGGATGTCCTTATCATAGGAAAATCTGCCCAAACAAGACTAGTAAATTGATGGGGTGATATTTCTTAAGGAATCTCTGAGGATGTCCTCATCGTAGGAAAATCTGCTCATACAAGACCAGTAAGCTGACGGGGTGATATTTTTTGAGGAATCTTTGAGGTTGCCCTTCCTGTTGTCATGCAAATGGGCATTTTGTTGTGGACAGGAGCAGGACAAAGAGGAAAGTCCCTGAACCTGCTGGCCAGTAGATTCATCCATGACACCAACTAACTGTAGTAATCCCTTCTAAGCCTGTTATCTCATCTGTGAATTGGAGACAATATTCCATGGTCTGTTTTTCTTATATGGTTATGGATATACATGAACAAGTGAAACTACCCCCATTACAAGGGAAAACCATCATGGTTAGTTACTGGGAAAGACAAAAAAGAGAAAAGGAAGATAAACTCAAAAAAACGATAATTGGAGTTGAATTGGTTTCTGAACCAGGCTGGGCTGGAGCCCCTCCCTTGGAACTCACTCTGTTAAAAGGGCTAGCCAGAGGCAAAGGCCAGGAGGTGCCCTGGCCGGCCCAGGCCACTCACCCTCATCTGGGGCTACCTTCTGGCCTAGGGTATGGCCATTTTCATTCCTCTTCAAGTCCAGGGGAAAGCCAAGAAAATCCACAGGTGTTGTATTTCTTCCAGGGTCTTAGGAATGAAACATGTGCAAACGATGAACTCATTTTATCCTCAAACCAAGCCCTCAACACAGATTCCATCTCAGGGAGCTTTCTGGCTGACGGCAGAGTCAGCAGAGTCCCAGCTATTATCAGTAACAATAGCCCTGCTGCTCTGTGTGTGAGGTGTGCGCCTGTCCCACCACAGGCAGAGCACACTCCAGGAAGCAGGTTGCATCCTAGTGCACACAGTGGCTGTGAAAACACTGCTGTGCCAGGGGCCTGGGGCCTGCTGTGAAATGTTGGCCTAATTCCCATTCACTCTGGGTCTCCATCTACTTGTCTGAAATAGGAGGGTGGTGGTATCTCATGAAAGGCCCTTTCACTTTCGAGGTCCTGGGGGCCAATGGTGTCCTAGAGGCAGTACTTCGGCCCTCCAAAGTGGTCATCTTCATGGGGGGGTTCAAACTCCATTTACAGATGGCCACAAGAACAGGGCAGACATGGAACTCAAGAAAATACCCATCACTATAGGTGAGGATGTGAGGCTACTGGAAACTGATGGATGGGCGGGAGAGTGAAAATGGTTACAATCCCTGGGAATACTATGTGGCATTATTTTATGAAGTTGAACACATACATACCCTCTGACCCAAAAATTCTACTCTCAGACATGAGCTCCAGGAGACATATAAAAGAACGTTTTCGGCCAGGCACGGTGGCTCATGCCTATAATCCCAGCACTTTGGTAGACATAGGCAGGTGCCTCATTTGATATGAGGTCAGGAGTTCGAGACCAGGCTGGCCAACATGGTGAGACTAATCTCTACTAAAAATACAAAATATACCTGGACACGGTGGTGCACACCTATAATCCCAGCTACTCAGGAGGCTGAGGCAGAAGAATTGCTTGAACCTGGGAGGTGCAGGTAGCAGTGAGCCAAGATCACACCACTATACTCTAGCCTGGGCAACAGAGCAAGATTCTGTCTCAAAAAAAAAAAAAAAAGGTCTCAGAAGGATTAGAAAAGAAAATGTGTAAAGAAAACTTACAAACATTTCCCATGTCACTGACCAAAAAATGGATAAGTACATCATGGTGTATTCATGGGGATCATGGAATACTATTCAGTGGTGAAAAGGAATGAACTGCAGCCAGCTGCTTCAATGTGGATGAATTGTTGAAACGTAACATTGAGTGAGAAAAGCAAGCTGCAGAAGAACACATCCAGTTTGACTTCATTTCTGTAAAGTTCAAATACTGTCAAAATGACTAGCAATTTTTTCTGGATTACTTTTTATGGGAAAATATGTATATAACATGAAATTTGCCATTTTAACCATGCTTAAATATATAATTCTGTGGCATTAATTAAATCCCAATGTTGTACAATCATTACCACTATCTATTTCCAAAAATGTTTATCACCCCAAACAGAAACTATTCATAAGCAATGATTCCCCCATTCTCCCTTCCATCCAGCCCCTGGTAACCTCTAACCTACTTTGTCTCTATGAATTTGCCTATTCTAGATATTTCATACAAGTAAAACCATACCACATTTGCTCTTTTGTGACTGGCTTCTTTCACTTAGTACAGGGTTTTCAAGGTTGTTGCATGTTAAGCCTGTATGAAAACTTCACTCTTTTTAAGAATGACTTATAAACACACACACACACACACACACACACACACACACACACACACACACACACACCCCTTGCTTATTGGTTCATCTGTTACTGGACACTGGAGTTGTTTCTACCTTTTGCCTATTGGGAATAGTGCTGTGATGAACATTCACATACAGGTATCTGTTTCAGTGCCTGTTTTCAATCCTTTGGGGTACATACCTAGGAATGAAATATACGTAGGGGTGGAATTGCTGGGTCACATGGCAATTCTGTGTTTTACTTTCTGGGGAACCACAAAAGTTTTTAGTCCTAAATAAGCAATAAGACCACCAGGAAAAAGCCAGAGAATCTGCCCACGTAATTCAGGATAGTGATATATATGGAAGAAAGGCAGGGGCATACCATGGAGGAGGAAGGAGACCAAGGGGCTTTAAGTGACTATTTAGCACTTTGGGTTCTATTTCTTAAACTGAGAGAGGGGTTCACAGGGGCTTATGTTATTATCCTTCACACCTATATATACATATTGCAGATATTCTTTTGCATGTATCAAGTGCTACATTAAAAAAAGAGAAAAATGTAAGAAAAAGAAAGTTAATCCATTCCTCTACACACTTCCCTTCCCCCAAGGGCAGTGGCGCAAATGCTCCCTGGTGCCATATGTCCCTGTCAGAGGGAGACTCCTCACTGTGCTGAAGGCAAGGCTCGAGCCCAGACTCCCTGTGGGTGTCTCAGGCTGCCTCTCCTGTTGGTATTCAAGCTTCTTGGGATGGCAATGAAACCTAACTTATCTTTTGACTCCAGTCACTAATACTCCCTGGTAAATAGTGCCTGCTCCATGTACGCTTGCTCAATGAATAGATGAATGTATCAATATTAATCAGCAGACTGTTCCCAGGACCTACCAGCGATGGCCTTTGGAGGTAGCCATCACCAAAGGCTGGAGGCTGCCTTCTCTCTGCAGTCCTCAGGGCAGCCTCTGCTGAGGTTGCTGCTTTCCGTCAATGCCATATCTAGTCTATAAGCCAATGGTTTTCCTATGGCTACCCGGGCTTATCTGCCCCTCCCTCTGCACCCACAGCTCTTCTATCACCCTGCCACCCGCTTGGGGCCTCCTCAGCTCTGCTGGTTGTCCTGGCCACTGCTTGCCTAGCCCTGGGACCTCTCTGTCATTCCTCATCTACTGCTGTTGAAATCTTTCAAGGCCTGGTTAACCCCACCAGAAGCCTTGAGACCAAATGGAGAAAGCACAGGACCTGCATCATGCAGGCCAGCTAGTTCTCCTGTCGTGCTGTGAGTATAGGTCTGCTCTGTGCATAAGGGCATTATATTCCTCAAGGGCAGGGGCTCTATGTTATAATTCTTTCCTGGCTCCCTCAGCACTTAGCATACACCTGGGCATCTTAAGGGCAAGCTATGATCTGAGAATGGACTTCATTTTTACCTCTCTGAAGGTTCTGGCAATGTAGCTGGGCTGGGCATGGTTACAGCTGTATATGCTGGCACCTGCTGCCCACC
Source organism: Callithrix jacchus (assembly GCF_049354715.1). Lineage (NCBI taxonomy): Eukaryota > Metazoa > Chordata > Mammalia > Primates > Cebidae > Callithrix > Callithrix jacchus. The sequence goes on from NC_133514.1 coordinate 91,218,378, forward strand.
CCCAGCCACCCCCAAGGACCCAACAACCAAAGAAACCACACATATTTTCAAGCAAAACTGGATATACCAGAACATACCAGTCCTCCATGGACAAAGCAAGGTTTCTGTTCTTTATTAACCATGTGTCTTTCCTATCATTATCTGAAATTTAGATGCCTCAAAATGAAGAGAGTGTTTTGGAGGCAGGATAGACTAGAATCTACAGCCGAGGTAGGCAGATGGGGGCTAATAGAAAGGCGTGAATAAATGCTGAGCGGAGGGACAAGTGGAAGTCTTGGATGGCTCAGGAGGGTCACTTAATCTCACTGTCTCAGTTTCTGCCATATTCAGAGGTAGCCTGCCATAGAGGTTAGAGCAAGAGTGTTAGAGAGAGACCACGGGTTGAAGTACTAGCTCAGCCACTTTCCTGCTATGTGACCGTAGGCAGGTTACTTGACCTCTCTGGCCTCCTTTTCTCATCTGTAGAATGGGAATAATGAACAGCCCTTCACTGGATGGTTGTAAGGGTTCAGTAAGTTAACACAAGTGAAGCACTGAAAACAGGGCCTGGAGTATCCTATGCCCTCAGTCAGAGGTAGCTCTTCTTACTAGACAACAAAACCCGTGTTCCATCGCACAGAACATTGCTCTGGGATGAGCCTTTATGGCATCTAAGGAGCTACTCCAGCAGAACGAATCTTTAGTAAAACATACCAAACAGCTCCCTAGAAAGATGGCACCAATTTCTACTTCTTCCAGAAGAGATGGGTGGGCATATCCACTTCACTGTACCTCCACTTCACTGTACCTCCACTTCACTGTACCTTTACTTGCCAGCCCTGGCTATTCTAATGTTTTTACAAAGCTTTGTGAAATTGATGAGTTTAAAAAAAGGATCTTGGAGCTTCTGAGTATTTTGACTAATAATGATGACCAATCATTTTTTTTCTTTTCCTCTCTTTTAAAAAAAATTTTTTTTTTTTTTTTATTGAGGCAGTCTCACTCTGTCACCCAGGCTGGAGTGCAGTGGCATGATCTTGGCTCACTGCAACCTCTATCTCCTGGGTTCAAGCAATTCTCCTGCCTCAGCCTCCCAAGTAGTTGGGACTACAGGCACACACCATGACGCCCAGAAAACTTTTGTATTTTTAGTAGAGAGGAGATTTCGCCACATTGGCCAGGCTGGTCCCAAACTCCTGACCTCAAGTGATCCACCCATCTCAGCCTCCAAAAGTGCTGGGATTACAGGCGTGAGCCACTGCCCCTAGCCTAATCTTTTCTTATATGTGAACTGATCATTTGCCATAGGCAATCCTGTATTCCTCAGCTGTCATTTCCTTTTCCCCTTTTGTGCCACTGAGATGTATTCCTTTCTTTTAAGGAAATGAAAGCTCTTTTTATAGGGTTAATATGTTAACTTTTTTGCCATATGTGTTATAAATACATACCTGTGTTTTAAAACTTTTTTAATAGTAAAAATTTAATTAAGAAACCTGAAATATTTAGTCTTTGACTTGTCCTTCCTCTCTCTTATCCTAAGAAAACAAGCAGGGTTTCTGAGCCAGAATATTCACTCTAGGGCCATTTATGTTAGAGGAAATAGAAAATTACCCAAATATAGAGCTAATGTAGTACATTAACATAAGTGAATAGTATGCAGCCTAAATTAACATGAGATTTTCTATGAATGATTAGGAAATGCTCAGATAAAATGCTAAGTGATAAAGTGGCATAATGTCCAGAATAACCTCAATTTTGTAAAGCAAAGAAAATTATACATATTTTTTGCAAGGTTGAGAAGCTACATCAAAACATGACCAATATCGATTGGAGTTCTTTCTTTTTTTCTTTCTGCCTGATGTGGATTCCTAAGGAGCTTATTCTGAGTGGTAGAATTACTGATGCTTTAATCTTTTACTTTTCGGATTTTCTAAATTTTCTATAATAAATAATTTTATAACAAAAAAATTAGCACATCAATCTCAAACTTCAGGTGATTCATCAGAATCACCTGCATGGCTTGTTAAAGCACAGATCACTGTGTCCTATCCCGAGTTTCTGATTCAGTAGGTTCACAGTGGGGTCTAAGACTCTCCATTTCCGGCAAGTTCCCAGGTGATGCTGGTGCCGTTGGTCCAGGGGACACACTTTTGAGAACCAAGACTCCACACTGAAGGGTATTATTCCTCCCATTCCTTTGTTTGCACCCAGGTTGATGAGATGAAAAACAATGGCACCTGATCTTTGTAACCTTTTAAGACTGATGAATTGTTTCTACCAGGTGAGAAGGAGCCAGGACATCACCGCAAGCCCAATGCGGGTGAGTCTGTTCCTACTGCCAGCCCCATGCTCATGGAAGACTTGTGTTCCACACATTCCTTCCCTGAAACCACCAGGCACCTCCCTTTCTATCTCTTTTTCCAGCCAAGTACACTTTGGGGAATAATGGTATTTCTCATTTGTATTCTCATTCAAAGTGTATACCTACTTTTTGTCTTTTGTTAATGTTATTATTCATTGAAGACTATGTATCTACATTTTGAATCATAGTTCACATGTGACAGGAATTCCTGGTGGGCCCAGGCAGCTTGCAGAGGCCGAAGCTGGGTGCCTGGCAAATGTGTGTTGGTTTGCTTGGGTCTCCCCTGAGCTCCAGGACTGCGATAGGCCTGGAAGACACTATGGTGAGGACATACAAACATAACTAACAATCTCATTGATGGCGATGAGCCCTTCAGAGAAAATGAAACAGGAATGAAATTGTAAGTGGCTTGGGGAGGGGTACTTCAATAGTGGGGGTCACAAAAAGTCCCTTTGAGTCTGGAGTGTGTTGGTCAACATGAGGTTGAAGGGACTGGGTAGACAGAATGTAGAGGGTCCCTTAGGCTGGCGTTTCTCAGACTGTAATGTGCACACCACCCCAGGGATTTTGATTCAGTAGGTCTGGGGTGGGTCTGAAATGCTACATTTCCAGGTGGAGCCCAAGCTCCTGCTCCCTGGGGACAGCCCTCTGACTAGCAAGACCTTGGGTGACAGTAAGGAATTTGAAATCCAATCTAATTGCAATGAGGAACCACTGAGGAGTTGGAAGTAGCGGAATGACAGATCCTACTTATGATTTAAAAGATGCCTCTAGGAAAAGTGTGTGGGAAGACTCCAAGCAGAAGCAGGGAGACAGGAGTTGAGGTGGGAGCTGAGAACACTCGACCTCAGAGGTGAAAGAAGTGGTCAGGTAATGGCTGGGTGCAGGTGTGAACCTGCAATCCCAGCACTTTGGGAGGCTGAGGTGGGCAAATCACTTGAGGTCAGGAGTTCGAGACTAACCCGGCCAACATGGCAAAACCCTATCTCTACCAATAATATAAAAATTGGGTGGCAAGCACCTGTAGTCCCAGCTACTTAGGAGGCTGAGGCAGGAGAATCACTCGAAGAGGTGGAGGTTGCAGTGAGCTGAGATCACGCCATTGCACTCCAGCCTGGGCAATAGAATGAGACTCCATCTCAAAAAAAAAAGTGGTCAGGTCAGGGATGTGCATAGGAACTGGTGGACACTGGGGGAGGAGGGAAGGTGGGAAGCAAAGGGACAGTAAGGGCAACAGTAAAGAATTTGAAATCCAATCTAATTACAATGGGGAACCACTGAGGAGTTGGAAGTAGCGGAACGACAGATCCTACTTATGATTTAAAAGATGACTCTAGGAAAAGTGTGTGGGAAGTCTCCGAGCAGAAGCAGGTAGGTCTAACCTGATGCCCAGAAGGTAGGTCTGCACAATCCCATTCACTTGGAGACTAAATGAAGCGGCTCCTTTGGCATCATTCTTACAATCAGAGCTCCAGGCCTTGCCTGCTTCTCCTGCAGAGGGTGCCAGGAAGGAGCAAGGTCAGTTTGCACACTTTCATCCCTGAAGGGATGGAGCATGGCCTCAGGAGGCCGACTGATTTTTGGGAGGCACCAAGAGAGTAAGTGGGTGCCTCAGGAGTCTCTGCCAGGACTCCAGAGCTGCCCCTGGTCTTCGGAAAGCCAGCTACTTCTCACGCCTATGCCTGTGCTCCCTGGAGAGCTGTGCCCATGAGCATGGTTCTTCCCAGGCTTCTACTCCAGTTGAAAGAAAGCTGTCCCTTGAAGACAGAGATCCAGGCCATCAGCAGGCCATAATCCAGGAATGGTGGGTGGAGGAGGAAGAGGGGGTAGAACACCCATCTGGTGGCAAAACCATTGCATAAGCAACTTTCAGGAAGCACGTGGTCATGTCTCACAGTTAGCCTGTGTCCCTCCACTGTCATCAGAACCCAGGGACAGAATGCCATCCCAGCTGCTCTTGTGTGTGTGTCTTGAAACTTCTACAACTCTTTTCAAGTTGGCTTAATACTCTAATACTCTTTATTGTACAAAAATATTAAAGGGCAATTTAAGCAATGCACAGGCTAGAACTACTCCCAGCCTGCACACTTTACCACCCCTGTATCCACTTCTTAGCTCTCTCTGAGCCTGGATGAGGTGCCTTCCATTTGTACATACCTGCAGTAACAGTGGCTCTAGGAGGGTGTCTCCCTAGGGCACATGGGATTCTGGATTTAGCTGCAATGTGAAACTGATGGGCAGCAATTTGCATGAAGGCTTTTGGATTGAATGAAAGAGGCTGGATAAGGTAGAAGACAGTAAGACTGATGGTGGGAGTCATCATCTGGCCTGAGAGGCAGGTTACTATCTGTGAAATAAGGGCTTAGAAGAGAGGCTGAGCACTGCGGGGCACCTGGGCCCTGATGGCAAAGTGGGTGCAGGGAGAGGGCAAGGCTATGCTGGGCTCAGGATGGCTTTAGAGGAGACATTGTTCTCACCAGACAGCAGCAGAGACCCACAGATGTGGAGGATGCAGCATTGAGGCCTGAGCTGACCTGTGTCTGGGGCTCAGTGACATGCTACAGTCCCTGCTGACTTACAGTATAACGGGAGGCTTCCCACGAGTGAGGGGAGGAGGTGCCAGACTCCTGCAGCTGGGCCAGCTGAGATTGGAGCCACCTAGATCTGGCTGTTCATGTTGTCATGACCAAACCTCTCAGATGCTGTGGAAACAGATCTTCTTGGACTGACAGCAATGCCAGCACAGCCCAGTTAGGCACAGAGGTGGGAGAGCACAGTTCTTCAGGGCTTCAGAACCCAGTCCATGTGGCTGTACAGTGTCTGGATCTGTCCTTTGAATGGCGTATAATATTCTACTGAATGGATGGTCAACAATTGATATTACCATTTTCCTACTTTTGGCTACTGAACGTTGATAACTCTTTTCTCTTTTGTTATGAAGATATAGTTGTTTCATCTTTATTTTAGAGGCATACAGATGCTGGATGTATGGTGTGTGGGAGGTGGAGGGCAGAGACTATCTGTGCTGTTCTGCCTACGTGCAAGCTCCCTGTATGAGGCGCCTCCAAGCAAGAGGCACCATTAAATGCGGGGTGCCAGATGGTTGCAGCCAACTCTTCTGAGAAGGCCCAGAGCAGCTGAGGCTGGCAAGGCCTGGGGTCACAGTAATTCCTGTGATTACTGATCTAATATGTTACAACATGCTCTGGTGAAGTATCTGAAATGGGCAGCAAAATACAAGGGTTGGTGTTCAGGTGGTGGGGAGGGGCCTTCCCAGTGAACAAACCAGCTACTCTGGGCTTATGGGAGCGAGAGGTCAAGTGATTCAAGCAAGTACTCCCTGGGTAGGTGGTAGGGGTGGTGTGGAAGGTTTGAGGATTCCTGCCCTGCTGTGCATTCAGTCCACCCCAGGAGGAAGAAGAGCTGCCCACACCTGAGCCTCAATGGTACTGTATTAGCATTATGGTAGCTACTCAGCAAACGAATGAATGAGCAGATGAGTGAAGGAACAGATCGAATGGGAGCTGCTTATGTACTGCACGCATTCTAACCACCCCTCACTCCCAACACACACACACAAGAAAGTTTAAATATTCCCTCTTGGACCCTGACTCCTTGCAGGAGGGGATGTGGATTTACGAAACTGGCTGAACCTGTCCTTGGGGCTCTGTCAGGAGGGGCCTGACACCCTGGGCTGTAGCATCTCTCTCCTGGCAGCTGTGGGCACCTGGGTGATCTGCCCCCAGACAGAGAGAGCAAGCAAGTCTGATGCTTCTGGGTGTACCTCCACATGGATCACTGATTGCTTTGAGATCGTCCATCAAGTGCTCAGCTCCATGCTAGGAGTTGAAAGGGGGACAGAGAAAGCAATATATGATACACTTCCTCCCTCTAGGAAGCTTACAAATGAATGAGAAAAATGAGCCATATCCAGGCTGCGGAGGGCACAGAGATGAGCCACCCAGATGGTGACCCCAGCTGCTGGGAGCAAGGTCAGCATTCAGCCCTCAGCTCAGGACAACACCATCAGGGTTGCCGAGCCACCTGGCCCAAAGTCACACCCTCCAGGAAACACCCACATTCGATGACTACGCAGGGCATCAGAGGCCTGGGCATTTTGGCCCAAGCTGGGACCAAATGAAGAGGCCATTTTAGCTCCAGAGGTTTGGCATAAGTGGTGGTGCTGGCATTGCTGCAGCATCTCCCTCCCTCCCCTGCCTCTTGCAGGAGCTGATCCCCTGGACGCTCCTAACAAATATCCTGCATGCTTAACTGCTTCCTGGTCGACTGTCCCGAGAACCTGGCCTTTCAGAAACAGGGAAGATGATACTGAAAAGTCAGTCACACGGTAACATTCAAGGTTAATTCTGTAGTTGGAGCTTTGAACACTGTAAGAATGGTGAATATAGAAATACCTGCTGCAGGATGCATCCTTCTAATATAGCTCTCCTTAGAAATGGTCATGTATTTTTTTACTAATCAGATTAATTTTATTAATGAGATTGTAACACAAACATGTACATTACAATCTTTTTATTAATATGAAGGTTTGTTTCTCGCATATTTTATGTTCGATGCTCAGCTCTGGGGTCCCTGATGGACAGGAGGTGATGTAGCCTGGGGACAGTGAGATGGTTTCTTTCCTGCAGGGCTCAGCCAGCCAGGAAAAATGCCAATTAAGGCAAAGCTCTCTGTGAGGAATTATTTCAGTTGTCACGTTAACCCCACAACCTGGGGATCACAGGCTGGGCACTATCTCCCCAACTCTCCAGGCAGGCTGGGCCCCTTTAATTGGCATCAGTTACTTTGGGGCATGGTGACCTCTACCTAGAAATGTTGGATTCTCTGGGGCTGATAAAAAAGCCAAGCAAAGCCTGAAGTCTGCCTGACTGCAACCCTCGGGCAAGCCTGGGATGGGAGGAGGTGGGAATGGGTTTCTCAGGTGAGTGTGTTAGGAGACACTGAGTAGCAGGTGCCTTTTCCGGAAGCCAACAGCACAATGTGGAATAGAATCTGCACCAGAGTCCTTAGAGCCAAGCTAAATGCAAGCAACCACCTTTGGGAACCAAAGTGTTTTGTTACTAATTACCTTTTGCACAAACGTTTACTACTGAGTTATTGTTGATTGCATATTAAGTTCATTATCACTACATAGGAGCCAGCTGGAAGAGGGTGGAATGAATCTGCATGTGCCCCCCATGCTGTTCCGGCCTATGTGAGGATTAACAGGGTCTCTGGGCACTGCAGGGGTTTGGGGTTTGGAGACTGGAGACCGTGGGCTGATGGTTCCAGCACCTCGGGATTCAGGCTGAGCACTCACCCTCAGGTAGCTGAGACCCGGGAATCCTCCCTCATAGGTTGCTGGCTGGCATTTTTGGTGGTCTGTGAAGCGCTATCTGAGCCAGCCCAGGGGGCTCCAGTTCCTCAAAAAGCAGGATTAGGTGAGAAAGCAGGAAATCAAGAACAGCTTTTGGGAAGTGGACAGGCAGAAGTTTAACACACTGGTTGGGAGAAAGCCCCTTGCAGTGTTCCCTCTCTCCACCTCTCTGCTCTGAGGACAGCAGCAGTGGCTAGTGGGGACAGCCAGGATGGACTCTAGTGCCAGGTCAAGGCAGGAGCAGCAACTGCTGAGCCAACCCTCAGCTTTCATCAGCTGTGGCAGGAGAAATGCCAAGGTCACAGGCAGAATGCAGGAGCCACTGGGAAGCAGGGGAGAAGCAGAGGTTTGCTGCAAGTGAGCTCTGAGTCAAAAACTACTTTCAAAATTAAAGCTACTGTATGTTAGATATATTGCATAATTTATCTTTTTGATCTTCTCATCAGCTCAGAGGACAGCTATGATTATCCCACTGAACAGATAAACAACCTGAGACTCAGAAGTTCCAGGAAGACTTCAGTGACTCAGTTAGAAAGTGGGTGAACTGAGGCTGGAACCCAGATCTAAGTGGATTCTTATACAGTAAAGGCTTCCTGCTGTGGAAGCGTGGCAGGGATCTCACTCCTGAAAGGAATTCTGGACTAGACAGTGTCCCCAGGAAGAAGGGGGCCCCAACCCTGAAAGGTGGGTCTCCCTCTGGCTGCCTCACAGACATCTGTTTTTGCAGCCTTGAGCCACTGGTGGCTGGCTGCCTTGCCAGGGAACCCCCTTCCTGGGGTGCATGGACAGCCCTCTGTGTTATGGTGTAAATGGCAACTTGTTTAGGATTCTGCTAACCCTGCTCCCCAGACCACAGCAGGCAGGGGAAGGATGATGGAGGTGCTGGGCTCCAATATGACGGCTGGAGAGGCTGTGAAGTGCTGTGGAGACAGCGTGGTCTTGGGGTTCCGACAGATCCATATTCTGGGTCCAGCATCCACTGGGGAAAAACTTTTAGACCAGGAGGGCTTCTGACGTCCTGATGTTGTCTGCCTTGCCCATCATGGGGTGGCCTCAGTAGACAAGGTGATCCAGGGCAAGAGCCCTGCCTGGGCAGCCCGGGAGACAATGCCCAGCAGATGCCCTGTGGTGTGGTGTGGCTGTACTGAGGGTGCTAGCCATACATTCTAAGAATGCAAGATATCATTGTGCAACTCTCTTTACCTGGTGTACTTTGGACAAGTGATCCTGGAAGGGCCCTGCCAAGACAAGGGGAGGTGGCATGCTGGCAGCAGGGTCCGGAGGGAGGCACTGCCCACCAGGCAGTCAGACTCTCGGGGAGTGCTGCCCGTTTGGCCAGGACTATTCTTCAGGGATACATCATTTTTTATATCACTGGATTTCTTCAAAGGATAGAATTTCAAATATTTACATCCAGGTATTTTCTACTTCCTTTATTACCTCTCGCACTGACTTTCCCCCTTGTTCTCAATCCCTGGTAATAATTACTTTAAAAAATCCATTAGGAGATCATTTTTCACTACCATTAGTAAATGATTCAGTCTAAGAGCAGACCCGGATTTTGTCATAGACAGGTCTAAGGAGGGTTTTATTAATCACATCAGAACACCTGTGTCTTTAATATGTCCTCTGATACCCTGGGGCTTGAAGACAGCCCTGGGCACTACTCCCCTCTGTCCTTATCAGAGCGGGGATGGCCCTAGACAGTGTGACCCCCAGGGGCTCTTCAATCCAATCACCTGGAACTGACTGTGGACTCCAGACTGCCCTGCCTTCCAGAGTGTGTTGCTTAGCTGGTTTTAAAAATTTCAGCCCATTCTAGCTTCCCAGGGGAGGTGCCCTCATGGGCTTCTCATTACATGGGGATACCTGCTTGCCGTGGGCCACTGTGATGAACCTGCCTTGTTATTTGAGTGTCATGTGACACTTCCATTGCTTTGGGTTTCAGCAATCCCTCTAAGAAGGGTGTGTGCTGGGAGAAAGGTAGGAAGACCAGAGCTCTATGCTGAGTTTGTGGAGTTCTTCAACCTGGTAGGAGCAATCCTCTTGGAGTTCCTCATAAGGCTGAGCAAGTGTGTGGAGGACCTATAGTCCTGCTGGCCTCAGGAAACAGAGAAAGTGTCTTCTACCTTTCTACCTGGGCCCAGGACAGAATGCAGCCTTAGGGCAGAAAAGGAGGGGAAGCAAGAGAAATAGAGATGGGAGAGGGAGGAGGAAAGCAGGAGGGGAGAGAGAACCATTAAGGTTCAAGGGCAAGAGCAATGAAGGAAGATGTGCATGGCTCAGTGAAGGTTCTGTGCAAATAGTGATGGCTACCACTTATGCAGTGTGCACAACAGGCCAAGCACTGATGCCTTTCCTCATTCAGTCTTCACATCCACCCGAGGAGGCTCCATCCCCATTTTGCAAATGGGGAAACTGTAGCACAGAGAGGTTAATTAACTAGTTCAAGGCCACGGAGCCTGCAGATGACAGAGGTAGGACATGAACCAGGCCCTAATTTCCAAGCCTATGTGCTAAGAGGCTGTGCTATGCCACTTCATCATTGGTCCCAGCTCAGAGCACATCCCTGAAGGCACCTCTGAGCCCTCAGTTGAGACCTCATCCCCCTGCTCTGACGCTGAGCAGCACCGGTCTCTGTACCACTCAGCTGCATATCAGGCCTGAGGTGTAGGATCTGGCTTCATTTTTAGTTGGGTCTTACCTGGCTAAATGGATGACAGCAGGGGTCAAAGATCTGCACAGGCGTCCTGCAGGGGTCAGCATGGGGTCCACACACAATAGGTGCTGCTTTGTCCTTGCTAATGAGGCCTCACCTTCGATGCTCCCCACTGGTTTTGGGGAAGGCTTTGTGGGCCAGTGTTTCTCCCCTGAGGGCCCCACGGTTCTCCTCTTGGCTACCCCGACATGAGGCTCACTCGGCCTTTCATCCCAGCGTGGGCTCTGGGGTTGGCTGATGCTCAAGCTTCTCTCCTCTGCCTGGGGCTGCAGAGAGTTCACCACTGTGTTTTTGGAAAAGCTTCCAAGAGTTGGAGGCCAGGTTCACTCAGAGGGTGCACTACGGGAGTGGGAGAGGAGGGACGGGAGGGAACGTGGAAAGAAGCTGTCCCTTTAGCAGGGAGCAGTGGCAGGAGAAGACAGGGAGAAAGAGGCAGCGGATTTGAGAACCCCACAGCTGTGTGTCCACAGGCCTAGCCAGAGGCTGCCCAGCCCAGCCAAAGAGCCTCCTCCCCAAGGCCTGAGTCATCTGGAGGACCCCTTAAGCTCCATCTTTGTGTTTGCTGCATTTGTTCTCCCACCATCCCTGGGTCACACCTACTGTCACCTTGAAGAGATCCACAGGCCTGCAGGAAGGGAAATTACTCGTGCCTGCTTGAACATCAGCCTCTGGCCTGTCCAGTTCTGCTTGACCTTTGGGAAGCCCCTGGTTCTCCCTGCAGTGTCCCAAACTGACCATTCCCCCCAAGGTGCTCTCAGTCTGGCCCTTCATCCTCCTCTCCACCCAGCTGCCTGCCAGGTGTTCCCATGCACTGGCCTCACAAACAGCTAGCAATGTGGCGTGATTAAAGGGGTCTAGGACGTCCTCTTCCCCGAATAAACAACTGGCCCCATGCACTGTCCAGAGGGCCTGACTGCTTTTTCCTCGTGCCTGAGTCCCACCATTAGAAACGTGTGCTGGCCAGTTCACAATTGTAAAGACACAGGACCAACCTAAGCACCCATCGCCCAACAAGCAGGTAAAGAAAATGTGGCATATATGCTCCATGGAGTATGACTCAGCCATAAAAAGGAACAAAATAATGTCTTTTATAGCAACTTGGATGGAGCTGGAGGCCATTATTCTAAGTAACTCAGGAGTGGAAACCAAATTCCATATGTTCTCACTTATAAGTGGGAGCTAAGCGATGGGTGTGCAAAGCAATCGGAGTGGGATAATGGACACTGGAGACTCAGAAGGAGGAGGGTAGGAAGGGGTGTGATACAAAACTACACATTGTGTACGATGTACAGTACTCAGGTAAGGGGTGCACTAAAATCTCAGAATTCACCACTACAGCATTCATCCATATACCAAAAAACCACTTGTACCCCGAAAGCTATTGAAATAAAAAAAATACATTTTTTAAAAAAGAAAGAATTGTGTGCTGGTAAGCCTCCTCTTACAAATACAGGCACCCTGAGAAGGAGACCATGTAGTAGTGAGTGTCTCTTCCACACCTTAATGTGAATTCATGCCAAGAACTGGCTTTTCCTCATAACTAGATTTGATCATCAGAACGAGGGGATGAAGGGAGGGGCTTGAAACGGTGCTGAGAGCTTAGATGGGGTGATTTTGGAACACAGATTCCGGTATGGGTGGGTCTCAGCGGGTGGGTAGAGGAATGTGAGCAGTGTAGGAAAAGTATGAAGACATCAGGAAAAAAAAAAGACTGTGCTGCAAATGCCCATTTCACTGCAAAAACCTGCCCAAGGGGAGAAACCAGAGGTCAAAGACACACTCAGGTAGCTTCACAACCTCCCCATGTCCCCATCTCCTGGTTAGAATCAAAGTCTAGGTATTAACTGAGGACACACACACACACACACACACCCAGAGAGAGTCCAAAGAAAAACACAGCAATGCCCAGAAAACTTACCCCAAACATGCTTCTTTAAAGCTGACCACTGAGGAGGCCTCCCTGATCAGTCAGAGGCAGATCAGACCCTTTCCTTTCATCGTAACTTCCACCCTTCTAGAATTTCTCCTTCTCTGCAGGTCCAGGCCACAGAGACATTAATCCCTATTCAAATGAACCTTCAAGGATTTTTCCTTCTATTTAAAAAAAAAAAAAAACAAAAAACTCTCAAAACACCCTAAAGCCATGGCTCTAATGTCACTGGTGTGTGCATTTGCCAGGAAGGGAGGGAGAGGCTCCAAGCACGCCACTGCATTGAGGCCTGGCCTCAAGTTTCCTCACCTGGCCTCTGTCTTGTTGAAAGGCAGAAATGCGACCCTTGGTCCCTCCTCCATTCCCCACTCCCCCCCGCAAAGCTTTAATAAATGGTGATTATTTCAGTCCTTACAGCACAGCTGTCCCGTGAATTGTCCAGTCAGGCTTATGGGGTGGGAGCCAAGGGCTGGAGTGTGGAGCTCAGATCTCCGAATAAACTAGCCCTCCCTTTCCCTCCTCTGCCTGCCTGCTCCCTAGCAGGTGGGAGGTTGAGGAGGAAGGCAGTCTCTGGCTGAGACCAGGGATGACAGAAGCATTTTCTGAGCATTCTGCTGATGGCAGAGCCCCAGTGGGGGAGGGTAAGGGAGCAGAGCTTGCAGACAGGGTTGGGGTGGAGTTGCCTTACCTACGTGCTGTGAATGCAGGCCCCTCCCAAAATCCTCCTCCATCCCAATCAAGGAGCCCTGAAGTTGCCCCTCTACAGATTAACTTCAGGCTGCTTCTCTGCTTAAAATGTGCTGGTGCATTATTTGAGACAGAAGTGGAGCTTTAGTGAATTTGTCATCTACAGGAGGTGTTTGGGAAATGTTGGTTGAATGAATGAATGACACTCTGGGCTGCTATTAGAAATAATAATAGAAGAAGAGGAGTAAGGCTCTGGGGGCTTCAAGGGAAGCAGGCAGGGATGAGCCTGAGCATGGAGGGAGAAGAAAGTGATGTTAGGTCAATCTTACCATATCACAGCTGTGCACACAGCTAGCCAGGGCAACAACATGGGTGATCTGGTTCTTGCCCTTGAAGAGCATGAATGTCTTACCCAGTAACTGCCATTTGTATGATTCTGTTAATCCTCCTCCGAGAAGTTGGGACAATCGTCCTCAGTGCTCAGAATGGTCAAAGCTGAACTTCAGAAACCATCTACTCAAGGGCTCTCTGAATCATCTTCAGCAGCAGAAGCCTTTTACAAATAACATTTTGTACAAAACCAGACCCACACAGATCTGCTGTGCTTGAACCAGCTGTGTGAATCTCTGCAGAGAACAGAGTAATCCATCCAACTGCCCATTTCAAGTAAGGAAACAGAGGCACATGGAGGTTAAAAAGTGTTCTTGGACTACACCACAGAACACTACAGTGTTCTGTGCCTACACCTCCAGGAACCTGGTGGCCTCTATTGAAATTCAACTTCTGTACTTCTTGGGTAGACATGGGCATCTATCATCTTTTATTATTATTTATTTTTTTGAGATAGAGTCTTGCTCTGTCACCTAGGCTGGAGTGCGGTGGTCCCAGCTCGGCTCACTGCAACCCCCACCTCCTGGGTTCAAGCAGTTCTGCCTTGGCCTCCCTAGTAGCTGGGATTACAGGTGCACAGCACCATGCCTATCTAATTTTTGTATTTTTAGTAGAGATGGCATTTCACCATGTTGGCCAGGCAGGTCTTGGACTCTTGACCTCAAGTGATCCACCTGCCTCGGCATCCCAAAGTGTTGGGATTACAGGTGTGAGCAATGGTGCTTGGCCTATAATCTTTTAAAAGACCTTATAGGTGATTGTACATGTCCTCAGGTTGAGGAACTGCTGGACTAAGCACTATTTGATGGTGGAGAGTCCATTGATAGCAGAGCGTAGTCCACACTGCTCTTGAGTCATACAACCCAAACTCCATCACAATAACTTCCAAGAAGCACTGGAATTAATTTCTGGCCCTCAGGTTTGGCTGCACTGAATATGAGGCCACAGAATGGCTAATGACCAGGACTTAGGATGTGCTGATGAAAAGACAGGTTTTTTTTTGGTAATATTTGGTAGTCTTCAAACTAGGTGAGTCCCCTCATACCACTTGGCTCAAATTTCTGTTTGTGAAGACTGTTAGTGATCCTGTTGAGTCCTGTAGGCATAACACTGGGACAAAATTATTCCACTGTGGAGCTGAAATATCAGCATGAAATAGAGTACCCAGCCATAAAAAGTGATTGTCCTATAGGAACACAGAGGAAAAGCTCAGTATAGAGCTCTGGGACATGCAGAGGAAACACCAGGGTGTGCAGGATGCTCAAGAGGTCTGAATGGCTCTCACTCTACCTATAGAAAGCAAACATGACTGAGCTGATCCCCGAATATTTCCTGGGTACTGTTCCCTTGCACATATAAACCCTTAAAAGTAGAATGGCTATAATAAAAAGGACATATTATTAACAAGTGTTGGTGAAGATATGGAGAAACTGGAACCATCACACACCTGCTGGTGCAAATGTAAAATGGTCCGGCCACTGTGAAAACACTGCTCATTTCCCAAGGTTTAAACATTAAGTTACCATAGGACCCAGCAATTCTATTTCTAGATATACACCTCAGAGAAATGAAAACCTAGGTCCACACAAAAACTTGCAAATGATTATTCAAAACAGCATTATTTACAAAAGTCAAATATGGAAACAACCTAAATATCCATCATGGGTAAATATCAGTATGAATGGGTAAATAAAATGTGGTACATCTACACAAGGAATATCATTCAGCAATAAAGAGACATGAAGTACTGATGAATGACTCGAAAGTGTTAGGTTAGTTGAAAGACACTAGTCACAAAAGACCACATATTATCTGATTCAATTTATATGAAAGGTCCAGAATAGGCAGATCTATATAGACAGAAGGCAGATTATTGGTAACCTAGGACAGGGGCTTGGGATGAAATGGGTAGTGACTGCTAATGGGTACAGTATTTCCTTTGGAGTCATCAAAATACCATAAAACAGATTATGGTAATGGTTACACAGCCCTCCAAATATGCTAAAACACCACTGAATTTACACTTTAAGTGGGTGGATTGTATGCCACATGAATTACATCTCAATAAATCTTATTTATTGTCTTATTAAGAAAAAAAGAAATGGCCAGGCATGGTGGCTCACACCTGTAATCCCAGCACTTTGGGAGGCCAGATGGGCAGATCACGAGGTCAAGAGATAGAGACCATACTGGCCAACCTGGTGAAATCCCATCTCTACTAAAAATACAAAAATTAGCTGGGCATAGTGGTGCACGCCTGTAGTCCCAGCTACTTGGGAGGCTGAGGCAGACGTTGCAGTGAGCCGAGATCGTGTCACTGCACTCCAGCCTGCCAACAGAGCAAGACTCTGTCTAAAAAAAAAAGAAAGAAAAACAGAAACACAGAAACAAAACAAGCATTAGAAAAGTTTCTATTGCTTAGGTTCTGCTTAATAGAGGCAGCCTCTGCTAGATTTCCCTAGGGCTTATGGATGGCAAGTGTCAACAGGAACTGAGACCACTGTCACCTCTCCAGTGGCCTCTCCCAGTGGCTCCAGAAAGACCAATGGATCAACCTGTTGTCTCCAGAAATGATTGAACAGAATTGTCAGCCAGAATCCATAGTCAAGAAAACAACAGCCCTGCATGTACGTGTACAACGCATATGTGTAGGCAGCACAGATTTTCCTGAAGGCCAAGTCCAGTTATATGATATCATTCGGAAGGGTCACGTGTACATTTGCATCTGGTTTACATCTAATTTGAAAAAGCCAACATAGATTGTGTACCATATTATTAGGTAATTTTTCAAATTTGGAGTCTCGGAGTTACTCCACTCAATTTGTCCAGTGGATGGACTCCGTTGCTGACAGATGAATTACAGCTTGCTCCAGGATTCCTGCCCTAGGAGGGGCAGCCTGTGGTCATGCAAGCTTTCCTGTTCTGTGTTCCATGCACACACAAGCCAAGCCACCATTGGGGGACAGCTCTTATTCCACAGGGGAAAACTCCTTCTCACTAGCTGGCCTCCAGCATGGAGGAGGGAGGTGCATGGGTAAGAATGAGGTGGAAGGAGGCCCACTCTAGCTGATCCCCTTCCAAGCAAGGCCCAGATGGAGGGGGGCCTTCCAAATGGAACAAAAGGGAAAATGACAGAAGAGAGAAAGCATTTCTATTTATCTAAACACAGGATCAAAATGTACAGCGGGAAAGTGAAATTATGCTGCAATTCTGACAGTCATCTACTGAAGATAAACTCTCCCTTCAAAGGAATTACTCATTTCACTCTATCCTGGTACCTCAGGGTCTATCAGTATTCAAATTTATTAAGCAAGGACATGCAGAATGTATGATATAAGGGGCCTGTTTCATCACCCATTCCCCATGCCATTTTTTTTCCTTGCTAAGTCATGAGAAGTGCAGCAAGTTAAAAATCAAAACAAAAATTAACAAGCATGCACACATGCACACATACACACACACACACACACGATGGAAAAGAAATCCTCCATGGAAGTTACTATGAAACAGGCGGCTTTAGAAAGGAAAAACACAATCTCTGACTAATATGGAGGAGACTCCAAATTGCTCTTGGCAACAATCTCTCAACCCAATTCCCCTCCCTCTATTCATCTCCACAGTTCCCAGCCAAAGGAAAATAAACTGAACAGCTCTCTCCCTGGCCCAACCTGTAGTGCTGCCCGGCTGAGCAAGGCTGAGCAAACAAACATCCCCATGCAATTATACACCTGTGTAATTGCTATAAACACTGGGACAGCCAGCCGGGTGCTCACTGCCCTTATCAAGCTGATAATCTCAATATTAGGGGAAAATGGCTTTATTCTGGCAGCATGACATCAAGGTAGTATGCAATATGATCTTGTGACCTCAAACCCAGAATTTTTTTTTTTTTTTTTTTTTTAGAAAAGAAAGAACAAAACTAACATTCTAGCAAGAGTTAGTAACAATTCTGGGGAAGGAAAGTCCCAGAGCATCACTCAGGTGGGTAATAGCTTCAAGGCAAGATTTATCAGTTCACCTTCCTCACAAAAGTGATAGTTAATTTTAAAGGCAGTTATCTTACACCTATTACACCACTCAGGATGGAAGGAAAGTTAACAGGCCAAACGTCCCAGAATATTTATGGCTGCTCTGTCTCACACATCCATCCAACACCATTCTATTAGGACAGATAAGTCCGGTCAGCTGAAAGAAAGGACAGGATTCTCAGGAAATGGCATTGTAAGTGGAGAGGTAAGTGGATGGAGAAGGGTCTTTCAATTGAGCCCTAAAAGAACCCTGCAAAGCCAAGGTGAGCTGCTCTGAGAACCGTGTATGGTCTAGAGACTTGGGGTCTAGTTTTGGCTTTGCTACCAACAAGTCCTGTGAGTGTGGACAAGCTTCCTTTCCCAAGGGTAAGGGCAGGCACTTGAGTTTAGCTATGAAGTTACCTATGAGTTACTGCAAAGCCAAGGTGAGCTGCTCTGAGAACCGTGTATGGTCTAGAGACTTGGGGTCTAGTTTTGGCTTTGCTACCAACAAGTCCTGTGAGTGTGGACAAGCTTCCTTTCCCAAGGGTAAGGGCAGAAACTTGAGTTTAGCTATGAAGTTACCTATGAGTTACCTATGAAAATGCCATCCTGGCCATCCTTCCTGAGGAAGTCAGCAGATGCATCAGGAGGGTGACACCGTGGGACAGTTCTCAGCCTGGCTGACACTGATTCAGAGAGATGCCAGGCCTCTCAGAGACTGTTTCGACCTCTTCTTGTCATCTCCAACTGGCACGTGCCCAAACTGCAGACTCTTTTCAAAACCCGCAGTTGTAACCCCTAAACAGAGAATCTGAACAGCAGAGGCTCAAACAGCTTCCTGGGCACTTGGGACAGAGGCTGACTGTGCTGTGTGCACTCCACTGCATCCCCTTGAACCAGGCACAAGTCCCTGGTGGAGTATGGAGACTCTGGTCATTCTCACTTCTCTGCTCCTTCCTCTCCTTCCTTCTCCCTCCCCTCTTCATCCAGGCCTCCTGCTGCTGCTTCTCAACAGCAATGCTTCCCAGGCTCCTTCCCAGGCTCCATCTCACTTCATCCAACCCTTTGAGGGTTGCACTGTTACTGTACTATTACTATTCCCACTGATAGAAGCCAGAAATCTGGTCTAATTTCACTTACTGATGTATGCCTGGTACTTAGCATGGTACCTGGACACATGCCGTAAACAACACAACAGTGTTGAATAAATGACTGATTGGGAAGAAAAGGACGTTTTAAAAAGTTAATATTAACTGTAATACATACTATTTTCTGTTATACTACAATTATACCAAGGCTCTTCCTGTCTCCCCAATTAAAGTGTAAGATTCTAAAAGATGTGAAGTATAATGAGTGGCTTTGAATCCTGCCGCTGCTACTAACTGGACAATGTACTTAACCCATTTGAGCCTGTTTCCTCATCTACAAAGTGGGGCTAATGATTCATATCTGATGTGACCTAATATGAGTCTTTTTGGGGAGAGTGGGTTCTTTTTCTATGCAGCCTAGGTTGTGCCTTAACTGGTGAGGACGCCACTGGGGCTACTTTTATTTCCTGGAGTTTCACCCAGCGTGGGGGCGGGGGGGGGGTCCTGAGCCTTTCTAAGCCCAGAGAAAGGTGTAAGCAGGGGGACAGAGGGAGTGGAGCTGAAACTTGAACCTGGCAGAGCCTTTACCACCTTCAAGCCAGTGCGCCCCTCCCCCTTCCAAAAAATCTTCTATCTCATCCGGAGAAAACTGCCCGATTGTTTCAATCACTTCCTTTCCATTTTCAAAATCCCGCATTTAGAGGGATTGGAAGTGGTCTGCCCCTAGCTGACCAATAAGTCGCTGGAGTGGGGCTTCCCTCTGCGCAGAGCTGGGTGCCAACTATTAAAAGAAAGAAGGCAGCCACCCTGCCCACCCGCCTGCCCGCACAGACACAGCCCGCACAACGGAAGCCAGGAACAGAATGGAACGACCCCAGAGCCCTCACCACAGAGCATGGAGTGGTGCACCCCACGCTCGATGCTCCATGCGGGGTGGGCGGCGGGAGCCGTGGGTGCGGGGCTGGGGGAAGTTCTCTCCATTCGCCTTCCCGGCCAGCCCCGCGGCCGCTGCGCCCGCCTGCAGGGACCCAGGCGTTCCAGAGGGTGACGCGGTCCCAGGAGCCCGCCTGAGTGGGGACGCGCGGGGTCAGTCCTTTTGCGCAACCCACACCTGGCGGCCTCCGGAGCTCGGAGACTACAGCCTGAGTTGTCCGCCCGGGTGGGAGTGCTCCCATACACTCACCCCCAGGTTGGCGCCCAGGTAGGGCCCCCCACCCACCCAGCTCAGCCGGCGATCCGAGCCCAAGGACCTGAGGGGATCCCGCCGCGCGCCTAGCTGGACTTGTGCCAATCGCTCCTTTAATTTCTGCGCGTATCTCCGGACCTCGACTTTTGCCAAGTTGCCAAGGCTTTTGTCCCCCTCCCTCCCGCCCCCAAGTTTTGCATCTGACGCTCGGAAGCCCAAAGCATTCTTGGGGGAGACAATTTAAACTACCAATGTGCATCCGCACCTCCCTCTCAGAGTGGCCTGACGTTCCTTCCGTGGGCCCCTTGCCCCAAAGGAGCCCGCTGGATAGGGCCGGCGGCGATGGAGCAGCTGCGAGAGTTGCTTTCTGCAGAGTTCCAGATCCTCGCTCCTATTTCGGGGGAGGTGCGTGGCTCCACGCCCCGCAGGAGCTCCCGCGAGGCGAGGGATTGAACGCCTTGCGGACGCCGCCACCCGCGCTAGCGAGAGCCAGCTGGAGCGGCCCCGCGGCCCCTGAAGCGCCACCCGGCCACAGGGTCCCCGCGGCGCGGAGCGAGAATGCCCGCAGCGCCCGCGGAGCTCTCCCGGCCGTCCGGAAAAGCTTCCTCCCCACCCCCTCCCCACGGCCCGGCCTCTGGGCTCGCCACAGCCGGGATCCCAGCCCCGAGGGGGGCCGAGGCCGCCGCAGACCCACCTGGCCGCCTGGGGTACGCTGCGCTCGTGCTCGGGCCGTGTCCTGAGCGCCGCCAGGGTCCCGGGCTGGGAATCCACGCGGCCGCGCTGCTCGGGGGAGCCTGCCGCAGCCGGCGGGAGGTTGTCATTGATTCGTGCTGGGCGAGTTAAGCCATTCCAGGAGTGGTTTTGAGCGAGCACTCCCACCCCTCCCTCCAACCAGAAGTATTTGGCCGGCAGCCCCTTTGGTCCACCTGTACTGTCAAGCGCAGGACAGGGCGATCTCACCACTCGCGCGTTACGCTTCACTTTATGACACCAAATTAAGCTCTTTGGAAAAGGTAAAGCAGAAATAAAGGCAAAGGCGGCGGAGGAGCTTTTCTTTTCTCCTGGGTTCCTCCGTTTTTTTGTTTTGTTTTTTGTTTTTGTGGGGTTTTCCCCCCTCTTTCTCTAGTACTTCACAAAACGACTTATCACTTATCTCAAAGCAAGAGAGGCTTTTTATTATTATTACTGTTGTTTTATTCAATTCAGCGTGTCTGTCTTTTTAGAGGCAATTTTATTTCCATTTGCCTGAAACCTGAGCCCAATAAAATTACCAGAATTACATGTTTTCTCCTTACAGGGTCGTGAGTGTAACTTAACCAAATCAAACACTGCAGCGCAATCCTTCAAGTAACAGCAAAAGAGGGAGTGCAGGAAGCAACCACAGAACTGCAGCTCCCTCCTCCACTGGGGGTCATGAGACCTTGTGGGTGGGACCCACGGACACCCCTTCCCCTCAAATAAATACACATATCACGCAGGCTGACTCAGAAATGCCAACCGGAGATTCCAGCAGTTCACATTGGGGTGGGCCTGCCACCAATCACAGAGGTGTGGCTAAACACCCTCTCGCAGGCCCTTCAAACCACACACCATGGCCTTTTTGAAAACTGCCACCTGGGAGGTTCTGGCCAGCTGGGGGCTATCAGGCCTCTTTCCCCCTGGAACTGTCTGGTCACCTGGGGGAAATAACCACTAATGCCTTGATAACTCTCAGCTGGCTGTTCTCAGAAATGGTGGAAGAGTCAGGGGAGTGAATCTTCCCTGCTGATCATCTTCCCCTGGTGCCATGGGAAACAAGGACAAAACCAAGGAGTCCAGCGAGGTGCTTGGCCTTCCGTGGCCTCTGCCACTCTTCCCAGGGCAGGCCATGAGCTTTAAAGCATCCTGAAACCAGAAATAAATCTCAAAGGTACATTGGCCGTGAAGGCCCAGGGATGAGGCTGTGATTTGCAGAGCCCCAGAAAGATGGTTCAGGCAAAACTATCTCCTCCAACAGGGGCCCCTTGCCTGAAATCCCAATGTTAATGATTCATTTCTTCTTGGGGAATGACCTTCAGGGAGCCTGCCCCAGACAGGCAGGCAAACTTGCTTCAGGAAGGCAGGAAGGGTCAGGTCTCTCTCTGTGGTTCCCTTTGAACTGTAAATACCTACTCCTGCGGGCAGGGGTAGAATGAGTCCATCAGACCCTCCATGCTGTGGAAAGAGGGCAGTGGACTGCTGCGTGAGGGTAGAGAGAGGCTGGGTGGCCAGGATGTGGTGGGGAGAAGCTGCGACGTCAGGGAATTGGGTGCTGAAGGGAAGAAATGAGAGTGCTTCATCAGAGCAGGTGGACAGTTTCCAAGACCGATGACTCCATAGCTTTTTATCAAAAACGAGGTACTCCCGGAACACCCAAGCCAAAGACAGAGAAGTCAAATCCCTTTGTCCACAAAGGCACTAGTTAAATATCCAATGAAGCATAACTCCACACTCTACTCACAGACTCAGGAGGTAAAGGTGCCAACACATGACCTGGATGGAATCAGTATGAATCCAGAAGTGTTTGCAGTGTGCCCATAAAGGGTTTGCCTAAACAGCCTGGGTGGCGGTGGGGTGGGTGCCATGGAGTGCCAACCTCGGGGCCTCTCATCTTGTTGGGGAGATAAAGCACAGGTGGACTGGACAGTGGGGCAAGGTGCATCCAGCACCCTATGGGTCCACAAGGAACAGGGCAGTGCTTCTGCAGAGCAGTTAGTAAGGTAGGCTCACAGGGACAGGGCTCCAGGAGGAATGGGGCTGGGCAGGCCTGGAAGGTCCTGTGGGGAGCAGGAGAGGATGGAGTGTCAGGTGGGGAAGTGGAGGCAGGAGGGGGAGTCCCTGGGGAAAGCTGGCAGCTGGCCTGGTTAGGAGGGTAAGACAACAGGTGGGGGTCTACAGGATAGGGCCAGTTTATGGGTGCAGCTTCTGGCTGAAAGAGTACAGGGCAGGGCCTGCTTTGGAGAAGAGGAAGGATGGGAGCACCTTTTCAAACCCAGCTGGAGCAGGGTGTGGGAGGGAGCTGGAGGGAGGGGTGCACAGAGTTGAGGTGCCCAGCCCAGCCTGCCCCCAGGCAGCTCCTCTGAGCAGGGCTCCAGCCTCTGGACTGGAAGGAGTGTCTGGGTAGGCTATGGGCGGTGCCAGGGCCAATGATATTGCAGCCAAGAGCCTGGGAAGAGCTGGCTGTTGTCCAGCCCACCGGCTGGGTCCTGCAGTGGACAGTGAATGCCACTCCTCCCTCCCCCTAATCACTGTGTGTGTGTGTGCCCTGCTGGGACACACCCTTCGAATGGCTCTGGGCACAAAGTGGGGAGCCCCGCCCCACCACCCCTCCAGCCTCCCTTGGTGCCAGCTGCCTCCTGGGAACAGGAACATAAAGCAGTCTCAGTGAAGTGGGTGTGGAGAGGGGGCTGGGAGAGGCTCCCATAGCCACCCACAGAAGGGGCTTTGAGTGCACCAGACTCCAGATCTGAGTGTGCATTTCCTTTTGGGCCCTGGTTCCTTCCTAGGCCCTCTTTGGCCTCCTCCTCCTCTACCTCCTCAGCTCCCTTCCCCCAGCCCTAGCCTTCTTGGCCCCCACCTGCCTTTCACAGCTGGCTCCAAACTCAACAACTCACTCGTGTTCCAGTGAGGACAAAAGCTCTTACTTCAACCAGCAAACATGGCTCAGGAGGCTAAACAGAAGCACGTAAGCAAACATGCTACTGTCTTAACCTGAAACCTCAGCAGGGACTAGTCATCGGCTGTGGCTGTGATGTAGGCACACAAACAGCTTTGTGCATACAAGCACACACAGATACGGTGTCTGCACACACATGCATAAAGAGGCGGACGCATGTTTGAGCTCTGTGATCTGCAGAGTAGTACTAATATCTGTGGAGGGCCTGTGCCCTCAGTTAATCCTCGCAACCACGCTATGAAGCAGTATGTTATTTCTTCCATCTTACTGATAAGGAAACGGGCTCAGAGCGTTTTACAACTTGTTTAAGGTCACACCATCTGACAGATCATAGAACTGGACATCACCCTCCATCTTTGCCACTTTGGCGACTCAAGGCAGCCCTGCGGTTCAAGCTCTGGCTTTTTGTTTCATACAATTGTTTGCCTAAGGGGCAGTGTGCTTTGCTGATGCATGCCTCAGTTTCTCTATCTGAACAAACAGGGTAATGACTCTTCCTGAACCCGAGAGGATATTGTTAGGCAGGAGGAGGCTGAGATGGAGGTTGGACTTCGGTACAGTGCTGAAGCAAGTCTTTCTAGAGGATGCACAGACACGGGAATGTGTGGTACTCAAGCCGGAAACTCAGCACCACCCTTGCTGCCTCCCTCTTCTTCCTGGCCCCCATCCCCGGCCCCAGCCAAACCATCCATCAGTCAGTCTGTCTCCAAAATAGATCTTGAATCTGCCCTCTTCCTGCCACCTCCGCCACTGCTGCCCTTGGTGGAGTTTCTATCCCCCCTCACCTGGACTTCTGCAGGCACCTCCTAACTGGTCTCTCTGCCTCATTCCTGTCCTGCTCCTTCAGCCCAACACCATACAACTGCCAAAGCAATCCACTTAAAACAGGCATGTCGTCCTGTCATAGGGCACTTACATGCACTTTAGACTGTGCACCATGGCCCACAAGGCCCTTCTCCCTCCAAACTCCCCGCACCCCATACTCCAATCACAGACAGGCACCCTTCCTTCCTTCTTCCTGGAGTGAGACCCGGCTTGTGTAAATTCCTCAGTCTGAAATTCCCCCAACTTTGGGTCTTGCAGGAGTGTCACCTCAGAAAGGCTTTTCCTGACCGCATAGATAAATCAGGACCTCGTGCCTCTATTTCATACCCTTGATCAAAGCATTCATGCTTGCACTGATTCTATTATTTGACTGTCCCTCCCACTAGAATGTAGGCTACTCGAGGGCAAGTACCCATGCATCTTTTTTTACTGTATCATGCCTGGTACGTCATAGGTGGAACAGGCATTTATTGAGAGAATCCTAGATCTGGGAAGCAGAAGGACTGGATCTTGTCTTGATGAAATCCTGCCCTTTTAGAGAAAATTTGTGAACCAGCGGGGGAAGTAACCCAGAATCTCATCACACCAGATAGGCTAATATTTATGGCATCATGGTGGTGTGGGCAGTGGGTCAGTCTTTCTGTCTCTTGCTGGAGTGAACATTTCATACTGCATTTAACACGGGCTCCACCTGTCATTCCTCCTTGTACTTCTTGGTGCTCAACAGATGCTTAATTAAATTTTGAGGAAAACTGAAAGAAAATGCAACCAGCTCAAGGGAGGGGGGCATACCAAGCCTCTTCCTTGGTGGCCCCTCTGGCTTCCTGTCCGATGCCAGGCCAAGATCTCACTGTTCTGAAGTCCACTGTCTGTGTATTAGCACCTGTGGATTGTCATGGCATGGCTCTGTCACTTTCATCCACAGATCGGATTTCATTGAAAGATATTACATGCCAATTTGAAATAACAATGCATTGCTGTTTAGCATCGAGAACAGTCAGGGAGCCACGAATGGAAGCTAAGCTACACTTTAATAGTCACTGAGTTTACCCATATCTGTTAGTTGCCTAGGCTACATGTATTTCTGCCACTGTGTTTTGGGGTTGACCCAGCCATTTGGAACCTACAGGCAGTTTGTCAAACTCCATCAAACTCTTCCAATTCTTCAAGAACATAATGGTGATCCAGAGAAATGGAGTCCTTTGGCCTTACCAGTCCTGCAGGGGCCGGAAGGCAAGGGCAAGGCGCTATGGCCCCAGAGGGAGGACTGGGTCCCGGCAGAGCCTGCCTCCCATTTAGGTGTGCTGGGAGACCAGCTGGTGCTTGTCCGGGGCCCTCGGGAGCCTCCGAGGGGGAGGTGTGGGCCAAGTACAGAGTGCTGGGTTGTTCTCTCTGCGGGAAAGTACCCTGCAAGGCTGGGGCACAGGGCAGGGCTCCCAGCCTGGCTGGCTGCACAGTTGGCTGTGCAGGGTCCCAGCCCTCTGCTCACAGCCTGAGGGCCCCAGGGCTGCCAGGGCCTCACCCTTCTCCCAGATTGTATCAGGTGACACCATCAGGCACCCATTGTGAGAGGAGGGGAGGGCTTGTGGGGAGGAGTTGGAGGTGGCTGGGCCTGTCACCAAGGATCCCAGAGCCCAGCTGAGAGTCTGGGGAGGAGTAGGGCTTGGTCAGAACTTGGCCAAGGTGGGGTAGTGGCAGGAAAGGGGGTGGTACCACTAGCTAGGGGAGACAGATTTCCTCTTGCCTTCCTTCCTCCCTCCTTCCTTCCCTCCTCCCTCTCTCCCTTCCTGACTCTTCCTTCCTGTTCACCTTCTTTCTCCCTTCCTCCTTTTGCTCCTCTCCCTTCCTTCCTTTCACAGGTATGTGCTGCCTATTCTGTGCTCCAGCACAGAATTACAGAATTGAAGGAGATTGAAGGTCTCCCAGCACTCCTAATGGGAGTCAGGCTCTGCTGGCACCCAGTCCTCCCTCTGGGGCCACAGCTCCTTGCCCTTGCCTTCCAGCCCCCACAGAACAGGGCAGCCAAAGGCCAGAAGGCCAAAGGACTCCATTTCTCTGGATCACCATTATGTTCTTGAAGAAGTGGAGGAGACCGATGGAGTCTGGCAAACTGCCGGTAAGTGCCAACAGTAGTGCCCCACACTACTCCGGGCTGTGGCTATAAAGTGGTGAACAATCCACGTGGCTTCTACCCTCACAGAGCTGACCTTCTTCTAGTAGGGGAAAGATAATAAACAGATAAACATCTATCATGAACTCAGGTGGGTGAGTCCAGATCATTCAGCCCCATCCTTAGGCAAACCACTTTTCCATGTCCAGCAGCCTCTCACCTCATTTGCTTCCCACCCTCAGGGGCCAGGAGCAGCGTTATAGCTTCCATCTACAGTCAGGAAGTGGGGTTGAGGGTGGGGAGGTGACTTGGCCGAGGTGACACTGGGAGCACAGGTGGAGCTGCTGCAGTGGAACCTTGGCTGCCTGCCTCCCAGGGGAATTGCTCTCGACACCAGCTCTCTTCCTCCAGCAGGGTCACTTGCACTTACCTCCAAAGCAGGGGGACGATTTAATTCTGTGCTTTTAAAGACACTTTCTGTTTTTAAGAGAACATTTATGCATAGAAAACTAAGAAAAAAATGAACAAAGAACCTCACCGTAGGACAAACCACTAATTCACCTGCCTTATATTAAATTAGCAGTAACTGTGTGTAAGCCAGGATCCCTGAGAGTCTGTGCAGCCCCAGAAGCTGAGGTCTGGCTACACCAGCTGCAAACTCTGACTGGGACCCACATTCCCTTTGGTAAACAGTGAAAATTGGGCTGTCCTTCCCTTCCTGGTCCATGAGTCTGTGAGAGCCCCATTATCAAACCAGTTAATTGGGGCTCTTTGGCATAACAAATATCCCCTAAGAGCAACAAAGATTCTCTCTTTCAATAAACATGACACAGGTTCCTCTGAGCCCCCTTTTCTTAGCTCTTGTCCTCGGGCTCTATGTTTGGCCTGCCTAGTCCAGTTTTAACAAAAATGCTGCCAAGTCAGGTTAGCGAGAATCCCCCATCCCTTGATATCTAATCATCTTGACCTTCTGGCCTACCTTCAGCAAGAATCCTGTTAAGTCAGTTCAGCGAGGATCCCCCTACCTTTGATGTCTCCTCTTGGTAATTTTCCATCCACTCACCACCCTCTGCACCTTGGCTATAAATCGATAGTTGTCCTTGTATTTGGTGTTGAACCCGATCCCTCTCCCTGATTGCAATCTAGCTCAACTCCGAATATCCAAAGGACAAGTGGGAGTACCCCTACTGCAATAGTCCTGAATAAAGTCTAAAGACCAGGAGCAGAGGCTCACACCTATAATCTCAGCATTTAGGAGGCTGAGGTGGGCGGATCACTTCAGGTCATGAGTTCGAGACCAGCCTGGCCAACATGGTGAAATACCTGTCTCTAGTAAAAATACAACAATTAGCTGGACGTGGTGGCACATGCCTGTAATCTCAGCTACTCGGGAGGCTGAGGCAGGAGAATCACTTGAAGCTGAGAGGCAAAGCTTGCAGTGAGCCAAGATTGCTCCAATGCACTCCAGCCTGGGCAACAGAGACACCTTCTAAGAAAAGAAAAAGAAACTTTTCTTTACCATCTTAACAACTACATGAATAACTTTTTCTTTTTTTTTTTTTTGAGACAGGGTCTCACTTTGTCACCCAGGCTGGAGTACAGTGGCACAAACAGGGCTCACTGCAGCCTCAACCTCCCAGGCTCAAGTAATCCTCCCACTTCGGCCTTCCGAGTAGCTGGGACTACAGGTGCACACCTGGCTAATTTTTGTATTTTTTTGTAGAGACAGGTTTTGTTAAGTTACGCAGGTTGGTCACAAACTCCTGAGCTCAAGCCATCTGCTTGCCTCAGCCTCCCAAAATACACCGCACCAGGCCAATTTTGTCTTTAATATTTACAGTGCTCTGACATAGAAAAAAAAGTTACTGTGTTGCGGCTTGGGCAGCCTCAGATTTATGACTGCATCCTCAGCCTCTCACTCAGGACTCCAAGTGTGTGTCTTTGAAGACTTTGTCTTCACTCCAACTGAGGGACTGGGAAGTCCATGGGTGAGTTCTATTCCTGACGCAACCCAGTGCTCCAGATGGTAGTCCACTGAAAGACACATTTTGACTCAGAAGGTTCTGAGTGTGCTCTCTGAGGCTGGGTTACAGTACTAGCTTTCTTAGGTAGAAAGGTACTTATTTGAGAAAGAATCTTCCTGGATGGATGTCTTCTTGGCTCTTTTCAGTAGAGAATCACTCCCTGACCCTTGAGAGGAGGCATTCCTGGTTCTTTGGGGAGGCTTCTACTCTAGAATAATCTGGATTAGAGACTCAGGCAAACTGTGGCTGGGTTAGAGTTCCAGGTGTCTTTGTTGGGAGAAGTCATTAGTTAATAATGTGGGAGCTTCTCAGTGGACTGAAAACCCTCTTCTGGAAGCCCAGCTGACTATACACCCCACAATAATGGCACTAACTCTGTCTGCTTCCTTTCTTGCTGGCATGATTTACTCAGGATAACCTAGAACTTCAGTGACTTACAGCTGGCCCCTCAAAGGCCTGTCCCTTCCTATTGCTTTTGCTCCTTTCTCCTCCTCTTACCACCTTCATCTTCCCTTCAGCTCCCTGGATCCTTTAGCATGTCCCCTTTTCCATCTCTCTGCCCACCACCGACACTCCAGCCCCTCAATTCCCTACAGTCATGGGAACTTTAGACCCCTGTCCTGACTGTGGGTCTCAAGGTATTCAGGGATCCCTGCTAGGCAACTGCGTATCAGGGCAAAAGAAAATCTTAAAAGTCTCCTCCACAAATATTTGTAAAAAGCTTTAGCTTTCATGTTGAGCAGGTAACCTTAACTTGTCCCATGTGTCAAAATGCAATTCAGATAAAAACAGGAAGTGGAGCAATGACAAGAGCCAGTGATGATATAGATGTAGGCCAGTGAGCTTTGTATTACTGTGTTTACATAATTCATGGCTAAAATTTCAGAATAAAAAGTGAAATAGATAGTCTTTATTTGTGTATGTCTGTATGTTTATGTGTGCACATATGTATGCATATGTGATATTTTTCCACCTTCGAATAGCATTA
This sequence comes from Callithrix jacchus, assembly GCF_049354715.1. Classification (NCBI taxonomy): domain Eukaryota; kingdom Metazoa; phylum Chordata; class Mammalia; order Primates; family Cebidae; genus Callithrix; species Callithrix jacchus. The sequence goes on from NC_133514.1 coordinate 91,247,747, forward strand.
CCAAATTAATTTATAAAATCTTTTATGAGACCTCTATTCAAATTGGCTTAAATTAAATATTCCTTAAAATATCAGAAATATAGAAGCCAATCCAAATGTTTTTCAAGTTCATGTGATTTAGGTAAACCATTGGAAAGTAAGAATAATTGAATATTGTTGGTTTAATAAAAACAGCTGTATCTTTTGATTTATCAGCATTGAGTATATTATAATTATACATTTCGTATTTAACTATTTTCCTAGGTTTTTTTATTTTTGTGATTTTTTTTTTGTTTAGATACTTGCCTAAAATGGATACGTTGTAAAAATAGTTAACAGGAAAATAATTTGAGGTGATGGCTACCTTTGTCTAGTGCATTTTGAAATTCTGATCAACAACCCAAGGATACTATATGTTAAGAACATGTGCATTAGTTTAATGTGAGATAAAAGTTTTATGAATGGACATTTCAATAATAATTATGTTTCATAATATCTGACTAAAAATAGTTTCAAATTTTTTTTGTAATTTGCAACCTTAGACCTATGTCAGGTTAAATTAAGCAACAGATATTCATTACTAGACCATTGCTAAATAAATTACTGTAACATTAATTACTAAGCATTAAGTTTAAGTTTATATACTCTTGACTACATATTTTTATATAGTACAGAGAGGCTACATATGTTTGGGCATGTTAATATTTTTTTTTTTTTGCCACACGAAGAACTGTACTATGAAACAATATGTACCGATAAAACATGAAATGATATATTCGTAAAATTTGCTAGTCTGTTAGATAATACTGATATGTGACAGACAATTTGCTAGTGCCTACTTCACATTCTATGTAAAATCTTGATCTAGAACTGACTTTTAGATTTCCTAGAACGCCTCTGGGAAATCTCAAAAGAATTTTTTTTTCACCTGCAAAAAGAGATATTAAAAAAAAATAGGTTTATTTGATATGTTGAATTGCATGGAAAGTATTGTCTAAAAAAGAGACGCTTAACTTTCCTTATGCTATATTTGTATGGGGTAGATGCACGTATACCATATATGTTTATAAGTATATTATATATTACTCTTGTGTGGGTAAATATTATTTGCATAAATATTTCAGAAATTGTATAAACTTCCAAGAAAATTGTCAGTATACTTGCTGTTGATGATGTGTCCTGGTATAACGTTATCAGTCATAATTTTGGTTATTGTTTAAAACACACGTGCCACAGAAGTTGCCAAATTTCCTTGTCAAATGCACTCTCATCACATCTTTAACTATGGCCATTTTAAGTCTCTTGTCATCCACTGATAGTTTTTATTTTATTCTGATTCTTCTCTGACCATGTTTGCCATCAGAATATTTTGTCTTCAACAAACAGGGACTGTGTCAGGTTGTCTGGGTACAAGCTTCTGATGGAGTTGCTTTAGTAATTTTTACTTTTTAAAAATTTTTATCAATTTATTTTTTTTGAGACAGAGTCTTACTCTGTCACCTAGGCTGAAGTGCAGTGGTACCATATCCACTAACTAATTGTTTTTTTTCTCTTCTTCATATTTTTAGTAGAGACAGGGGTTTCACCATGCTGGCCAGGATGGTCTCGAACTCCTGACCTCAGATGATCTGCCTACCTCAGCCTCCCAAAGTGCTGGGATTACAGGCATGAGCCACCATGCCCAGCCCCAAATTCTTATTGAATGTTCTCATCTTCATGGAATATATGTATTTGCACAAGTTCACTAAGAATCTGTCCTCCTTGTAACAGGACATGATAGGAAATAATGGTAATATAACCAAGGCTTTGACTGGAACATTTGAAAATGATGCATCAGATATGACCAGACAGTCTTAAGGAATTGAAGTGGACTTGATGGACCCAGTGCTTACAATACCTTCTAGGGAAAACCAGCCTGGTGCCTGGCTTACAGTGTCCCTGGCATTACAGATGAGAAAAGATGGTCACTTCCTGCCAGGCCCAGGAGGCTTAGCATATTTTGGGAACTTCAGAAAGAGAAGATCCATCCAAATCTGTAGGTACTATAGGCAAAATCTGATGATTAGTTCTTGCTCTGGTTTCATAGCTTTCAAAAGTACAATCTGAGATTTCTCATGAAAAGTTCCAGCAAAGCAAACTTAAAAAGGCCTATGTGATCAATTATCATTCTTTCTGCACTTACATAAGAAATTAAGACCAATGGTAATAAGACCAGATTTATTTTGTAAAGAAGAATAATCTTACTTTAATTATCTTTGACCGAAAAGAAGAGTGGTTGTGCGGAGAAATTCTATAGAAATCTCAACAGAAAACCATAGCACACTCTTGTGGGTTATCAGATTCCAGTCCTGCTCATTGGCTATAAGGTTTTGTTATCCACCTGTAACTTAGACTTGATCCTGCCAGCTTACACATTTTGTCAGTGCCCACTTTTCCCTTTGCTGGTATTTAACCTGGAGGAGGAAGAGTAGTAACAGGGATGGGGAAGATGAGGGCAGGTTCATGTGTGCCCATGTGCATGTGTATGTGCATACATGCATGTCTATGCAAATATCCTCACGTGGGTGTAATGTGTGAAGAGTCACAGTGAGTGGAAGGACCAGAAGCTGGGCCAAGTGGCTGATTGCTAGATGGGGAAGGGGTAAATACAGCAGTTTTTTTTTGTTGTTGTTTCAACACCAAACAGGGCTCTGACACCTTCCAGAAAAGCATCTTCTCCAGCTGGCTCCAGCATACTGAGGCAGAGGTTGGCCTCACCCATTGTGCTAGTCAGCATGCTACTGCGGGGAGATAGTATGGCTGTCCCAACATACAGCCCTTCCTCATCTAGCAATGCAGGCCAAGACAAATCATCAGGGTAGTGGGTGAGCACAATGGCCTTCACCCCACTGCAAGGCCAGTGAGACAAGGACTGTCTGTCTTGTCAACAGGCCAAGGTTAAGCTTGTAGGATGGATGGGGGAACAGGGCAGAACTAAATGGCCCCTATATACATCAAAACAATGAGCTTGGCCTCCTGCAAAGACCACATCAAAGAAAAGACCCACTGTTCACCCCCAAGAACAGGAAAATAATCATAATGGTGGCAAGCATTGTGCTAAGAACTTTGCAGGCATTATTTCTTTTTACTCTTAACAACAATTTTATAAAGTAAGTATATTATTATTCTTTTTTTATAGAATGGCAGCTCAGAGCCAGGATCTGAACTCAGGTCACATTTACTGCCTGTAAAAATCACTTTAAATCTTGGGAAACTGCATAACGTGGCTCAGAATAGTTTTGGATTTCAAATGCTGTAGAAGAGGCTGGCACAGTGGCTCACACCTATAATCCCAGCACTTTGTGGGGCCAGGGTGGGCAGATCACCTGAGGTCAGGAGTTTGTGACCAGCCTGGCCAACATAGCAAAACCCTGGCTCTACTAAAAATACAAAAATTAGCTGCGTGTGATGGCACACACATGTAATCCCAGCTACTCGGGAGGCTGAGGTAAGAGAATTGCTTGAACCCGGGAGGCGGAGATTGCAGTGAGCTGAGATTGTGCCACTTCACTCCAGCCTCAGAGACACAGCAAGACTCCACTTCAAAAAAAAAAAAAAAAAAAAAAAAATGCAGTAGGAGAAACCAGTGCAAGGCAGAAGGTACAACCTGTTAAACTGATAGGGGTCAAACAGACTAGGGCCTTGTCTGAGGCTGTGGATGCTGTTCTGGGGAATCAAGCAGACATTAAGCAGCCTTCTGTCTCACATAGTTAGCAGATTTACCTAGCAGTGAGTTCTAGGACAGATGCAGATCTGAAGTCCCTGATAGAGGCTTTATATCTCACTGATGAAGAGAAGAGGTGTGACAGCCTGGATTGTGCCATCTAAGGATATGCTGTGCTAGAACTGAAGCAAGGTGGTGTTTCTCAGTACATGGATTTTGATCCTCTGCTAGAATTTCCTGGACAGATGCTTACAATGCAGACTCCCCAGCTCAGGGCCACTGAGTCAGAATCCTAAACTCCACACCTGCGTTTTTCATAGATCTCTAAGGATGTATGCTGCTGAAGTGGAAGAAGCAGTGACGATTGGTAACTGATTGGCGTGGCCTTGCTGGATAGTGTCCCCTGGTTGAGAATTGGTGCCCTCCTTCAGGTGTGTCGTCGCTGGAGGATGGGAGCAGGAGGAGGTTTTTGATTGCTGGATTGTATCGGAAGCATGTTCACCACATTGATCATTTCTAATAGCTGCATAAAATGCCACCGGCAGACATAACATGACATACTTAACCACTCCTCTACTCTGGGACACTGGGGCCTTTTCCATATTAGAGCTAACATCAGGATGAACATCCTTAGACATATGCCCTCGTATTTTGAATGACTGCCTTAGATGAGATTCTCAGAAGGATGAAAGGGGGTATGAACATGGTCAGGATGCCCAACATGGCATGCTCAATTGCATTTTCCACTTGGGCTGACACCTGCACTGTTCAAGAGAGTCCATCTCACCCCAGTGCCACCAGCATTTCAGTCTCCCGACTCTAAGGATGAGGAAATGGATGCTGGATTGCTGAAGCGACCTGTGACCTGCCCAGAGCTACACACCTAGTCAATGTGAGAACTGAGACCAAGAACCCAGGCAGTTCTGGTTCATGAGCCAGGCATTTTGCCACTGCTGACTTCTTCAATCTCCGATCAGATGGGACAGAAAAAATCAAGCTTGGAACACCGTTTCAGTCTCTGCTCCAATCTCCCTGACAGCTCTGACTTCAGCTGCACCTGCAGCTCATGTTTCTGTGCTTTCTGTGGTTTCTCTGCCTTGAAAACTGAGCCTCTCTTCTCTCTGCTCGAGCTCCGCATCCTCCATGAGCCCTGCTCTGATCAGTCAGAGGAGGTCATTCCATACTCGCACTGTGGGTCAGATGCAGATATGTGGGTGGGAAAGCAGTGGGACAAAGATAAGGTGACAACCAAGGGGAGGGACACAGGCCAGCCAGCCCTGTCACAGGAGGGAGGATACCGTAGGAGGGTGGGTGGGACCAGCTGGCAGTGGGTGAGGGGCTGAGTTGGCTTGCCAGACTTAGGGGTCCAAATATGGTGGGGAGGGCATCAGTGCACACCCACCCTGCCATGTGCTATCCTGCAACGCAGGGTATTTACATAGGAGAGCTGGGCTCTGGCTTCCACAGGGTCCTTCACGGGGTCTCTGGTGGGCTTCAGAGAACCCTTAAATCCCCAGCTAAACCACATGCAGAACTGTACAAGTATGTAAGCATGTTCTTTTTCTGGGGAGACAGCCCACTAGTATTCATCAGATTTTCAAGAAAGTTTATGACCTCTAAAATGTTGAAAAAAAAAACCACCTCAGGTGAAAGGCAGGTTGTTGACTGGTAGGACTATAGTCAGTTTGTTTTATCAGTTATATATTGTTTTACCCATGGTAGGGAAAGAGGAAATAATTATAGGTGGCATTTCTCAAATAGATGATTGATAGAGCAGATGATGGATATATGAATGGAACAGACAAATCTACATTTAACAAATAAATACCATAAAGCATCATCATTCACGCCACCTACATTTCTTATTTTCCACTGCATGAGAAGGAGACGGAGCTGGGAGGAGGCAGGAAGCCTGGTGCTGAGGTGTTCAGAGTCACTGCTCTCCACAGATGATCAGAGGCAAAGATAAAGTCTTAGCGTAGTGATGAAGTCAGTTAGTGGGAAAACGGGATTTGGTTTCACAACTTTTCCAGAGCTGTGTCTTGCATAAGATGGGACACATTTGAAAATAATCATGGTGAGCCCTTATTGAACACTTAGTGGGTGTCGGGCACTGTTCTAAGCGCTTTGCAAGTATTGTCTTGTTTACTTCTCACCTGGTGGTTTGGGAAGTGCTATAACTGCCATTTCACAAGGGAGGAAATGCAGGCCCAGGGATGTTAAGTCACTCTCCCCAAAGCAAACAGCTGTGAGAGGAACAATGGGTATCTGAAACCAGGCAGGGTGGGTTCCTGGTTGGGGCTTCTGGTACCTGGCCTTTCAGAGCAGTGATATTGTAATGTCAGAATCAACTCCAACTTTGTCTTCCGCAAAAGGGCTGGACTCTGAATATCAAAACTCTCTCTTCCCTTTGCCTTTAAAGGTATAGTGAAGCATATGCACTTGAAATTATCCAGGCTGATTGTTCATTAGATGTTACTGAGCATCTAATAATATAAGCCAGATAACATATAAAAGGTTTTGTAGTCAGTTTCCTAATTTCACCCTTACCACAAGATTTTAGTGTGAGGATCAGGATGCCCATTTTACAAATGGGGTACTGAGGTACAAGGAGGTTTAGGGAAACTGCGTAAAGTCAGCTAGTAGAGGGAGGGGAGCTAGATTGCACCCCACCCTCTTTCTGCTTCTCTGCCCCTCCCTGGGTAATACAGGGCACAAAGGTACAAGGAGATGGTTTCCCTGTTGGGGCCTCCATGATGATTAGGGCATGAGAAAAGACCCAGGGAGCTTGCCGCCATGATCCAAAGGAAAGAAGAGAAGGAAGGAAGAAGGGAAGAAAAGAAAACATGGATTTTGAAATGTGGGCTATATGTCAGGTAGTACCAAGATGTTGATGAATGATCCAAATCTACTGCTACAATTTCAAAAGTCTTACAAAAGAGGGGCACTGGCCACTGGCCATAGGACTGTGAATTAGTCCACCCTGAGCCACTCACTCCAGGATATACTCAGAGGGATGACCATGTCTTTCTGGAATTTGGCTCTGTTCTTTGAAGTCAAAGCTCCTGGCCTCATGAAATGTTCTTGAGAAGTTCAAGTAAATATGGGAGCACACACACTCCATGAAAATGGTGCTTCCCTCCATCCTTCCCCGCTCAGGGTTTTGAATTTGGTTCTGGAAGCCCTAGGGCCCAAGAGGCATGAAGCACAGGAGGCCGTAGGAACAGCCAACTCGGAGGACAAGGTCAGGAAGTGACTAGTGTACAGAGTGATAGCTATGGCTCAGGGTCATGGTTGGGAAACTCTGAAAGGGAGGACTCTGAAAGCTGTGTCAAGCCCAAGGGCCAAAGCTGGATGCCGAGTCTGAGAGGCCTTTGGCAGCAGTAAGCAAGCAGGGGTTCCCAGTGTTCCCAGTAAGCAAGCAGGGGTTACGGCAGGGCACAATCCTGGGCATGCGGCCCTGTCACCTGCAGTCCTGACAGGTAAGCATGACCAAGGGTCAGGAGTCCATCTGAATGGCCAGGAGGTCAGTTGAGAGGTAGGAGGAGGAAGAGATAGCAGTCTGAGGATAGACCCCAGTTCTCACAAATGACCCGGGAGCCTTAAGGACACCCAAGCAGGATAGTGGGAGATCTTAGGGATACCTTCCGCTGCCAAAGACCTCTCAGACTCTGCATCCAGCTTTGGCCTTTGGACTTGACATGGCTTTCAGAGTCTTCCCTTTCAGAGTTTCCCAGCCATGACCCTGAGCCACAGCCATCGCCCTGTCCACTAGTCACTTCCTGACGCTGTCCTTGGAGTTGGCTGTTCCTTTGGCCTTCTGTGCAGGTAGGGGCAGAGCCCTGGGGCTGTTCTCTGGCACAGGACAAGGTCTGAGCTGTAACCAGGGAGAGCAGGGGAACCCCAGAGGCCTGTAGCCATTGACTGCATCCCGAAAGCCAGGCCAAGCCTACAGCTGCCTTTCTTTCATGGCAGTCTCCAAAATCAGCCCTGTTCAATTCTTTAAGGGTTCCCTCTCCTGACTCAACTTGGGACTGGCGTTTCCTTTCATTTTAGAAAATAAAGCTTTGTGCTTCTTAAGACTTGAAAGCAATATAGACATCTTGTGGAAAACTTGATGTGTCTAGGACTCTATTGTAAAGGCAGCTTTTCCACCATGTGTTCTTTACTAGCCATTTCATAGTCAGCATCATCCCATAATGCACTTGCCCTCATCCTCCATCCCGATGTTTCCCACTGCCTCATTTCAAGTCTTACCTGCAAGTGCCTCTGGCATCTGTGTCCTCTGATTAAATGAGTCACACTCTGAGTTATATTGCCACTGCTAAATGCTCAATCCTAGTCTCTTTATGGGAATTGTTTAAAAGATCTGAAGCAGTCAAGTCTGCATAATAGGAACCCAGAGAAACTCTCACTGGCAATGCCAATCCTCACCCAGTGCTGCCTCCTAGAGCCACCAAATGTGGGAAGAGCTGGTGCATAACTGAATTCTCATTAGCAGTCCCCTACCTGATGTTCTCATTTGCCATCTGGTCCCACGTAGGCTTGGAATCTAGAAAACTCAATGTTAAAATTGTGCATAAAACAGGAGTAAATAGGCCCCCTGTGACACGGGCCCCAAGGGAATGTGTTAGTGCATGTATTCTCTCATCTCTTTTTTTGGTCCAAAATTATTTTTTCTCTCAGGTTCTTGGCTCTGTTCCAGATACAGGAGGTTGCCAAATAAATGAGGATTCCCTGTAACACTATATTCTTTATATGTTATATAGGGTTTTGTTTATTTGAAATGTACATGGTTTCCTTCTCAGTGCTGTAACATTTGTGTGGTGTGGTCATCTTGCCGCAGGAAGGGGATGTGCCTACATTCTATACTTCACTCCTCTGGAAGGCTGAGAACTACCACTGGTTTAGTGCAAACCAATCTAGAGTTAGACTAGAAAAACCAGATTTTTACATCTTACTTTATCTCAGACTGGATGGTATGACTCTAACCAGGCTGGAATAGAAGATATTCAGACTATCAAAGTTGCTGGGGTCCTCACAGACCCTACAGACCCACACTCTCACTTGACCCCTATGGAAGGAGGGCGTGCCCAAGGTTACAAAAGAAGCTATTGGCTAATCTCCTTCACAAGAGACCTTATGAAATGACTAATAACATCCTGTGTAGGAACGTGTGCATTTATAACCCACCCTGTTCCCAAAAGGATTTGAGCCAGCTTACAAATGTGCCTATAGTGCAAGGTAAACACACATAAAAACTAAGGAAGAAAAATGAGGCAAGGGAAAAGTAAGAGGGAAGATGGAGCCAGGATTCGGGCCTCATTCAAGATGAACGCCAACAAGACCTGTGCACATAACACAGCATGGCTACAGACTTAGTACTAATACGCTGGCAGCCGAGAGGAGGGCCAAATGTGCCAGCCCCGTGGGGCTCTGCTTTCTTGTTCTTTAGGTCTTGTCGTTAACCCACAATACGCCCCTTTTCTTTCTGGGCATCAATTTTCCAGTCTGTCAAATGGGCAAATCCTGCCTTGTAGGATCTCTGTGAGGATCCGGTTAGAGCTTGTCTGTGAAGGAAAGCACTTGAAAAGTAAAGTGGGACACACACACAATTTACCATCTCAGTTCCTCGGCTGTGTTTTTGCAATGTATAAAATACTACTCACTTTCCATCGGCTGATGGAGCCACGAGATTTAAGCTACTATCGTTGGTCAAAGTTAAATCTGTATACATTCTTAAGAACATCAAACACTGGCCAAACAATGGGAAGTCTCATGATACTTCTGTGTTCAAATTCCATCCATTTCCATCATTACACCTTTTTCTCTTTCTTTGTCTCAATTGGGAAAAATTAAGGTACTTAGCAAAAAACAGCAGGGAATGTCAAATTTAAGTAAAGTTTAAGTCTCCCTTAGAATATTTGTTTTTTCCCCCCCAAGAGTGAGTGATGTTCGATAACAGAGAGAAGAGACCAGGATTGGAAAGGGAGAGTGGCCCCCATTAGGGGAATCTCTCGCTGCAGATTGGCAGGCACTGACCCTGCCTGGCACTCAGAGGCTTTCCCCAACCTTCAGTGTTAGGGGTGGAATAAGGCATCTTCTGAACACAGGCCAGAATTTTCATTGAGAGTGAACCAGTGGTCCAGGGTAGGCAAGCTGCGATTCCAAAGGGTGGAAGGGAGTAGAACCAACTCTGGCCAAGCAGAGCTCTGCAGGTGACCTTAGCCCAGCTGCCTCTATGTAACTTTTGCCTATAACCTGGGGGTTCTCTCTGAGAAGAGCTTTTCAATAAATAAAAGCATTAACAGCAAGAAGAAACATATAAATAACACAGCAACATAAATAGCATAGAAATAACAAAGACTAATATAGACAATAGGTTTGGTTTGGGACTGAACATGGGAAGGTTGCTATGGGGAAAGGGGTCCAGAAATCTCCTCAGGAACTCACTGGTCCCATGAGGCAATAAGAGCCACCAGAGCCCACTGACCATGGAGAGATGAGGAAACAGGGAGACGAACCAACCCCAACTGGGAACACGGTCAGGTAAGAAGTGGTCCTCCTGTATGCAGAGCCCTTTGTGCTTCTTGTGACCATTTGAAGGTTAATATTATTCTCCCCGTTTTACAGATGAGGAAACAGAGACCCAGTTGGTTACATTACTTGTCAAAGTAGCAAGAACCTGGCAGTCCCAGCAGAAAGGCAGCACTTAACAGCAGGGACTCCAAGGCAGACTCTGCATCCTGGTTCTGCCATCTCACTGTGTGATGTGACGAGACTAAAACATCTCATTTAGTTTTAGACTAAATTTTTTAGACTCTCTCTGCCTCAGTTTCCTCATCTGTAAAAGCTGAGTAGATTACCTGAGCCAGTATCTGTAAAGTGCTCAGAACAGCCGCTGACGTATATCAGGTGCCACATAAGCATGCTAAAATAAACACATCAACTAGTGCCCGCCTCTGCAACTCCCAAGCCAAAGTAGACCAATGGCAAAATGCCACGTGTGTGCCCCACCCTGCGGGAGAAATTCAAATCCCACTCAGTATCAACTAAGGGTGGTCATTTGGGGGTGGAAAGAGGGGATAGGGCTTAAGGCAGGTGGGGAGCAGGTACTTGGCAAACATCCTAGATGCCCTGGGTACCGTCCCTTCCTCCTCTCTCTTTTGCCAAGAAGGAACACATAGGCTGGATAAATCTGTTTCAAGCAGGAACAAAACGGTATCTGGCCTGGACAAACTGACAAGTTAAATATGTCCAGGTTACCACCAGGGGCAAACATTGGCTTCCAGCCCTATTTCTCTTTTCTCTTTGCTTTTGGTGGATTTGTTTTGGTGGCTGTCAAAGGTGCCCATCAGGAACAATGGGTGGTTTGCTTTTGGGCAGGGCTGTGAAGATGTCAGGCAAACAAGTTACCTTTCTCATGACTCTGGCTCCTGCAGGCTACAGGATGACCATGGGTCGGAATGTTGCTTCCCGAAGCCACAGGCACATACACACAGGAGCTGGGGCTGGGAGACAGGAGTCCAGCTTTGAGTCCAGCCTTGTCTCTATGGGGCTGTGTGTTCTAGGGCAAATACTTCTCCCTCCCTGGTTCTTACTGTTCTCCTCAGCAAAATGAGGGGCTTGGAGGGGTAGGGTGGGGATGATAAACTTGAAAGACCTTTTTGGCTCACATCTGTGAGTCTGGAGGAAGCATTCTGGGGCCAGAGCTGCAGAATTCTGAATGGCTGTTGGGTGCGCCTACCTTCTCCTAGCTCCTAGGCCCTTGTCTGCAAGACTCAGTTTTGATTATTGATCTGGCAGTGCAGTAGAGTGTCCTATGTCCCTGGCCCAGCCCTGGTGGAAACAGAAGATAGACTCCAAAAGAAGAGGATGGCAAGTGGAGCATGTCAGGCGTAGCCTTCTTCACCTCACAGCCCTGTCCATCCATCTCGAGGTTTTGAAGGCACCTAGTTTTACTGATAACCTGGGGTGGGCATAAAGCTGCTGGGGGAGGGGACAGGCTACAGTGGGGCATGAAGCTGATGGCAAGTTCCTGGGTCTCCCCACACACAGGGAGCTCCCCAGAAGAGGGCAGGGGCTGGGGAGTTACAGTGTATGGGAAGGGATGAAGGCCTGGCCAACTGCTCCACTTGCATCTTTCTTAGGCCCTTTCTCAGAGGGGCAGGGAGTGCTGAGAGAGTCAGGCCCACTCCTGGCCTCGAGGAGCACAGCCACATTCTGTGCTTTCCTTTCCCAAAGAGATCAGAAGGATCTGGAAGAGTAGGGGTCATGGCTTATCGTTTTCCTTTCCTATTCCTATTCTATTTTTCTATTTCTATTCTACTCCTTTTCTATTTTTTCCCTATTCTATTTTATGCACATAAAATACCTGCACATGTGGTGGCTAAGCACACTGACCCTAGAGTCAGACTGCTCTGGTGTGAATCCCAGTGGTCTTCCACTCATCTGACCTCCGTTTCCTTGTCTTTAAAATGGGAAGAATGATAATTCCTACCTCATAGGGATCTTATGAGGATTCAATAAAGCAATACTTATAGGACATTTAGCACAGGGCCTGGCACCTGGAAGGTGGCCAATGAAAAGGCTTACCAAGATGAATGGAGCTAAATTGCTTCTGCCCAAAATTCATCATCACAAGAAAGTCACATGCATATTCCTTTCTTGCTACTACACATCACGTCTGCATTAATTTATTCATCAGCTCTGTGTTCACAGATGGTGCAAAGATCAATTTACCAAACCAAGCTCAACTCTCCTCAGTTTCAAGTCAGTGAGGTTCCTGAACTTCTACTATATGCAAAATACCATTTTAATCATTCATTTCAGCCTCTTTCTTCTCCAAATACTTTATTAAAATTGGTAATAGTAGCCAGAATGACCTGGATGCCTCCTTTCACTTTTTACCAAAGAGCTGCCCCCCTCCCACATGCCATAGCAGTGTTCACAGACAGCCAATGCCCAGCAGGCAGTACCCCAGAGACATGAACATTTGGTTCACAGAGCTCTGGGCAGCCCAGAGCCTAGGGGCCTCCCACCCCAAGAGATGCTGGATCCGTGGGGCTGTGGCCTCTTCACACAATGCCTGGCAGGGTTGCAGGATGACAAGAACCCCTGCAGGAACAGACATGTCTTGGTCTTTTGCAACCTGTTCAGATACTGGTTGAGGGTTATGAATGGAAAAGAGTCATAGCATTAATCGCTCTTATCTTGAGTTGCCAATTTGGCTCATGCTTGGACCCACTTCCAGACCCACAATCTCCTCCCATACAATGACTGGGCTTGAAGTGACCAAAGATGATGCCAGGCTCCAATGGGGCTCACTGTTGGCAACTACCCTGGAGAAACATTTCGCTAGCACACTCAGTGGGAAGGAGCTAGAATCCCAAGCACCATGGAAGCCTCACTTCTTCCAAAAGATGTATTAATCCAGACCTCTTGTTGAAGGCATGTTCATTCATTTCCTCAGTATTAATTGAGCAACTACTCTGTGCCACACAGGTGTTATGCTAGGTCCCTAACACGGAGCTACTTTAAACTTAAAGCCCAGGGTAATAGCAGGCACACTGGGATGAGGAGCTAGGAGGCTGGTCAGAGTTGTGGCTCTGCCATTAACAAGTAGTGTGACCTTGGGCAGGTCGTCATCTCTGGGTCTCAAGGGCCTCATCTAGCAAACCCAGGGCTGGGCTGAGGATGCCTATGGTCCAGTTGTTAAAGATCCCAGTTATTTAATCTATTAAATAACATCCCTGATGTATGAATAGTAGCAATCTTGGTCAAAGAGCTCCAAGCTTGTAGAAAGCATAAGCTTAACAACCTAACAATCTCCCCTTTGGCTCCTGTTTGCTACCCGAAAATGGAAGAACTCACAGCCTCAGGATGAGTGAGAAGCTGAACTGGCTGCAGGGAGAGTCACCTGGAAGGGCAGTGGCAGTCTGAGGGGGGCCAGGTGGCCTTCTTGATGTGATATGAGGGATCCTTGAAAGGCCTCCCCTGCCCCAAATATTTCTCCCCACCCACTCCCCATAATCTGGGGTCCTGCATCTGGAATTCTACCATTTGAAACAAAACGGTTCCCCCCAACCGCCCCCACGGGAGGTTGGGGCGGGGGCTTTGATTGCAGACACCTTCAAGCTAAATGCACACAGCCATGAGAAGGGTGTGGTTCCCACCCTTTTAAGGTTGTCTGGGTCTTCCCTGCCTGCCAGCAGGGGCCTGGCAACCTGTGGGCCCTGGGTCCCAGAGGCTGGAGGAGGGTGGGACCCAGAAGGGACCCTAAAGGGAGCTAGGGGGATGAGGGTCTCCTGGGCTGACTCAAGAACTCCTTTACCAAGTCCCAGAGGGTTTGGGGGAAGGGGGCAAGGAAAGACAAAGAGAGAGCACGTGCAAGATTTGAGTTCTCCATGAGGCTGGGAGTGGGAGAGACCAGGGCAAGAGCCGGTGCCTCCCTTTGGCTAACTGATGCCTTGGAAGAGCCAGCTCAGCCAGCAGAGGAAGGGAGGGTAGGTCAGGAGACAGGGTGGGGCCGGGATGAGAGGAAACTGTAAAACCAACGGGGTGGATTCACGAAAAATTCCCGAGCGTGGTGAGGGTAGAGGGTGCTGGGCAGTACCCCAGTTCGCTAAGCCCATGTTTCTCCAGTTACCCAGCCTGTTCAGACTGGTTCGCCCACCTTTCCCATCCTGCCAGCCTCGCTCTCCTGATCTCTGAGAAAGCAGAATCCGGGACATAAAACAACCACAGCCGCTCTGCCGGGCCACAAGCGCCCCACACTCCCTGCCTGCCCGCAGCCCCCTTCCCGGGTGCCCTGCCTCTAGCCCCGCCCACCCCTGGCGCCCCGCCCGCTCCCTCCCCTCAGTGCCCCAGTGGCCTCTCTCTCCTCCCGCGGAGCCCTCGCCCTCCTCCCGGGCGCTCCCGCCCTCCTCCCGGGCACCCCAGCCTGCACCCCTCCCTCCGCGCGCCCCTCCTGGCGGCCGCAGCCTGTTTCCCGGGCCTCTCCTCCGCATTCTCACACCGCTCCAGCCTGACATCCCCACTCACTCGCCTCCCGGGGAGGCCGTGGCCCGGCGCTGCGCCGCTTCTACCCACTGTTACCCGGTTACCGCCAGAGAGGCTGGCGCCTCCTCCAGCGGGCGGGACCGCCCTGGCCCCACAGGGGGCGAGGCGGTGTTGAGAGGGGTGAACGCAGAGGCGGCCCCCCGCCGCCGCCGGCCGTCCACCCACCCCCAGGCAGGGCTTCGTGCCAGGCCAGGCTGCAGCTATCAGCTGGGTGGAGGGCAGTGCCTGCTGCAGGCGTCCCGGAGACGCAAACACCACCCCAGGCCCCAGCCTCCTTCCCTGGCAGCCTTCTACCTTCTACGGGAAACAAAGCCACGGGGAGCTAAAAGAGGAATCCAGCAGAAAGAGGGAGGCAGGGGTTCCACCTCAGAGGCAGGGCCGCACTGAAGCCCAGCTCACTCCCTGCTGGATGACCTTGGGCAAATGACTTCTCTAGGCCTCAGTTGTTGCATCTGTAAAATTGAGATAATAATAGTATTTGCCTCATTGAGTGTTTCATTTTGGTGCCTGGCACATAATAGGGACTTCATAGATAGTAGTTATAATTATTGCCTCTTTCCCAACCTCTGGAGTTTGGCAGAGGGCTGTCTAGGCTGCTTGGTCATGAAGGACTGTTAAGCACCTCCTATGCGCAAGAGAGGTCACTTGGTGTGATGCAAGAGTCTTGGAGTTAGATGTGGGGTTGAATCCTGGCCCTTTCACTTCTTAGCTGGGTGTGACCTTGTAAAAGGTCTTTCTCCTCTCCCAGCTGAAGCTCCCCCACAGTAGGGACCATCATGCCCATCTTCCAGGGCCAATGCTGGATTGAATGAGAATGTACAGTATCCAGGGCAGTTCTCAGCACACAATAGTGCCTCTCAGTAAATAAGAGACACAAGACGGAGAGGACAGGCTCAGTTTCTGCTACAGAAGAGCTCTGGGGAGGTAAGACCTATGGGAGAAAAATGCCACTGAGGAGGATGAACGTTCAGTGCTGAGCATGAAGTCAGTGGGAAGGGCTGACGGTCTAGGAGACTGAAAATGCTAAGAGTGGGATCTCAGGCACTGGGGGGGATGTTTCCTAATGGGGCCCGTGGGTCCTTGATGAAGCAGCAGCCACTGGGCCTGAGAAGGGACATAGGGGTGCTGGAATGACTGATGTCACCATCTGCTTCATTGGAGAGGCCCCAAAGATGGCTTGGCCATCTCCCTCCCATCCTGATAGGAGAAAGGAATGAAAAGGACAGTTGGGAAATGAGCCCTGAGCAAAATCTCCTCCCTTTATAATGACTGTGAGTGTGGTGGGGCATGAGCACAGTCCTGGACTGTGGCTGTGTGACTCTGAAGCTGGGTTCCCTCATGTGTAAAATAATGGCCTGGCCAGATGCTTTCTAGGCCCCTGAGCGCCTCCCTTCTTCAAAGCAATGCTTGCTCTGATCCATAGGAATGTTGGGGAGAAGCCACACGTGGAGGGTGCAGGGCCCATCATCAATCCCATCACCCATTCCACTAACATGCTGGGTGCCCTCTTGAATGAAATGGAAATGGAGTGAGGCTTAACAGTGGGACAGGCTCCCCCAAGCAGCCCAGGAAGACCAGCTGCCCCACTGAATGTGTGTGACTCTGAGAGCTGGAATCAGCCCATCCAGCAGATGTCCAGCCCTCTTACTTACAAAGAAACAAGGCCCAGAGAAGTGAAAGGACTTGTCCAACTTCATGTGTCTCTTAAGAGGCAGAGCTGCCTTTCAATCCACTGCACCATCTTGCGTCAATTAATTTCATTAACAGTGACAAAAAAGCAGTAAGCTGGTGACCAAGGCCAACTAAAGTCTCTTTGAGTCCATTTCATGAAAGCAAAATGGAAATCCCTTAGCTTCACTACCAGATAAGCAAGTTCTTTGGGAAGTGAGAAGAATGCTCCAAGCAGCCCATAAACACTGTCTGAAGCTTGAGGGGTTAACTAGGTGGGCAGTTGGCAGCTGCTCCTGCCTGGTTAGAGGGGATTTGCCTTTGTGATCAGCACTGCAGGCTCCATGAAGACAGTCCAAGGACACTGGGCTCTGGGCACTAATATGCATTTTTATTCTACAATAATTTTCACACTGAGTTCAAGAGGCACCAGCTCCAAGTACATAAAACCAAATCAAATTAAATTAATTGATTTTATTGAAACCTGCGGCAGTTGTATTCAAGCCCACAGCCAGGGGCATGACCCTCGTGAAATACCAAAGGGGCTTTTGAAATAATTAAATTAATCACACCCTGGGTTATGCACAAGGGCTTGCTCCTGGACTCACAGGCAGGCACGTTCCTGGTCCCAGCACTGAGCAGGAGAGGAACATGTGACTGCAACACAATCACACAGTGTGGTGCTGTGTAGGGGAGTTGAAGACTCAGACTTCTCATCCAGGGTAAGCCTTTGTTCATGCTCTTTTGGCAAACATGCACATACACATGCCCACACTCACCCATACACAGTCACAACACCCCTCACACTCACACACACACATATACGTACCCATATGTATTCATCTGTTAGAATTCCCTTCTCTCTCCCTGCCTACCCATGGTTTGGATCAAGTGCCCTCCTCCTCCTCCTCCTCCTCCTCCTGATCCTCCTTCTTTAACCCACCAGGACCCCTCCAGCATGTGGAAGATGCTACTTTCTTGTTGGCTGTTGTTTCATAAGCACCTTTTTGCATCTCTAAGTAAAGGCTAGTAAGCCCCTTGAATACAGAGAATGGGCTTCCTTGCCTTCTCTGGATCTCTCGGAAAACTCAGTATAATCTAGAGTGTGAAGAATTTTTAAGTGCTGGGCACTTGGAAGGAGCTCCAGACATTTATTAAGCACCTACTGTGTGCTAGATACTGTTCAGGTGACTTTAGACGTATTAACCCATTTAGTCCTCACCACGGGCCCCAACCCCCCATATCCAACCAAGCTGGGATTGCTGTTGTTCTTATTTTACAAATGAAAATAGAGAGACATAGAAAGGTCAAGTAGCTTGCCCAGGTTGCCCAGCTGGCAAAGGGAGCAAGTGAAGATTACTTCTTAGGAAATCTTAAAACAAAAAAATTCTATACATTCTGTTGCCGATCAAGAGGTGGATCACGTTCTGCTTGAACACATTCCCACCAACAAGTATGGGTGCAAAATCCCAGCATTACAGGTGGAAGGGACACTCACCAACCCTTCATTTTACGGAGGAGGAAGTTTGCAGTCCAGGAAGGGGAGGGTTCTTGTCCAAGGTCACAAAGCAATTTAGAGGAGAGCTCCTGGCCTCCTGTGGCCCACAGCTCAGAGAAGCTCTGCCTGTGAGAAATGTTACTGATTATTCCAGTTCCTCGTGCATCCAGATTTAAGAAAACACTCTGACATGGCCCGTCCTTCAGAGACGATGAGTGTCCGGTGATGAACAAGAATTGCCCTGCAGAGCTGCCCATACTCTATGGCCCAGGTCCTCCTCTATATTAACAGAGCAAACTTAGGCAGAGTGAGCAGACCTGGCCTTGTTAGGGATCAGACCCTCAAACTTTGGCCTCATCAGCACCTGGTCTTGTCCTTGTCTTAAACTGCTGGGACACCTTCAAAGACAAAGCTTGTCACTCTGTTCCTGTTGTGCTATGAGCTTTTGAAAGCCCCTGCCCCTCACTGCCCACCCCCCCTTCTCTGCTCCTTCCACACCTCTCCCACTACCAAATGCCATGCCCTCAAGGTTAACTTCAAAATAGAGCCCTGGACTCTAGCCAACAAGAATCTCCTCCCTGGCTCTGAGAACTTGAGCTGCTTAATAGGAATGGGGAACTTGAACATTGTAACCATGACAGCCCCTCTTTGCAGGGTTTGCACAGCTCTGTCACAAGCACACATATTCCCTGCCACATAAGCCTCATTTTCCGGATGAGGAAACTCAGGTAAAGGGTGGTAAGAGGCCTGGAGGCCAAGCAAGTAGGGCCTGGATTCAAAGTTGGATCTTTCTTTCCTCTTTTTAAAATGACCAACTATTCTTATTAATAGTATAGCATGCTGGCCGGGCTCGATGGCTCACGCCTGTAATCCCAGCACTTTGGGAGGCCAAGGTGGGCATATCACTTGAGGCCAGGAGTTCGAGACCAGCCTGGCCAATATGGTGAAATCCTGTTTCTACTAAAAATATAAAAATTAGCCGGGCTTGGTGGCACACACCTGTAATCCCAGCTACTGAGGAGGTTGAGGCTGGAGAATCGCTTGAACCTGAGAGGAAGAAGTTGCAGTGAGCCCAGATCACGCCACTGCACTCCAGCCTGGGCAACAGAGCCAGACTGCATCTCAAAAAAAATAAAAAAATTAGTATGGCATGCCTGTCTGGCACACTGCACACTGCATAATACATTTTTCCCAGATTTTTTTGACTGAACTCTGTGATTGCTTCTTTATAGGAGAATAATTTTTTTTAATTGTGGTAAATGTTTATACTTATATATGTATAACATAAATGTTGCTATTTTAACCATTTTAAGGCAAAATTCAGTGGCATTAAGTACATTCACAGTATTATACAACTATCACCACTATTTCCAAAACTTTTTCATTAACCCAAACAAAACCTTAACTGTTAAGCAATAACTTTCCAACATTCCCCTCCTCTGAATCTTGGTAACTGCTAATCTACTTTTCATCTCTGAGAATTTGATGCTTCTATTTATTTATTTGTTTATTTTTGAAGAAATAAGAACCCTGCGTAGGAGAAACCTGTGTATCATAGATGCTTCATAGAAGAGGCAGCACACAATTTCTTGCTGCCCTTTGTGTCTGCAGAGCCAATTCTCTTCACCAGGAAGCTGGACTCCTCTGCTTCTCAGACCCTTGGTTTCTCCCCACCTCCCTCCTGGGGATGCCATGGGGGTAGGAGTCCTGACATGAGTGATGTCATTGCAGGGAGGGCCAGTCCTGCGGAAGCTCAGGGTCCTGGTCACATGCAGGTAGAAGCACCTGGCCTAGTCTTGAGCATTACCAACAGGACCAATGAAGAAGCAATTTAGGGAGAAAGCAAAAGAAGTTTCCAGCAGGGAGGTGGGTCAGGGAGTGAACCCCAAAGCGTCCAGGGCCTGGGCACTACACTGCCACAGGCAGCCAGGGGCGAGCCATGGATGGACCATATTGGGCACATTTGGTGACGGTTTTGCTGAAGTGGGCCTGGAAGCTGTTGTCCACACTGGAACAAGGCTCTGGTACCTATCGGGCACCTCCTGAGCTAGAAGGTGGATCAGTTGTTATGTCCTTACTGGATGGGAGGGAAGCTCTTGAGGCTGTTTCCCCCATCGCAGCCCCAAGCCCCAGGAAAAGGCCTTTTCCTCTTCCTCTGACCTCAATCTCAGCTGAAAGCACACAGCAGAGCCTGCGCAGCCCTGCCCCTCTCTGGTCCTCAGAACCTTGTGCCACCCTTATACCTGAGCTGTCTGTGCTGGTTCTCTGCACAATGGCCATCTGGAGGTAGTCCTGTGTCTGGTCCTTCCTTGGCCGGAGGCAACGTCCAAACCCTCCCTGTACCCTTCCAGGCCTCCCGCCCACTCCTGAATCTCCACTTTGAAAGCTTTCCACAGACAAGTGATCTCTCCAGGCCACAGCCGCCCTCACTTCCCCTCTCAGTCCAACCTGCCCCTCCCACAGGCCCCAGCCTACCCATTTCCTCTGCCCTTTTCACCCTTTGGCTCTAGAACTCAGCTATTCTGAGCCTTGGCCCAGCACTTTCCTCCTTCCAGCTACTCCTGTGCTTGGGCCTCCATCTCTTGCCTTTTCTCTTTGGAGTTAACTGTTACTCAGCCCTGTACCCCAACAAAGAAAATGTACCCTGAAAGCCTGTGGCACTAAGTTCTGGGGGACATCAAAGGCAACCAGACTCAACACAGACCTAACACTTGAGTAACCTATTTGGAAATGTTAAATGCAGGCCACTGCATTGCTAGGTCGTGTGTGTGTGTGTGTGTGTGTGTGTGTGTGCGCGCGCGCGCGCGCGCGCGCGTGTGCGCCAAGGTCCTTTTAAGAAGCTTTTCAAAGCAATCTTTCTCCCCCTTGCCAGAAACAATGAATTAGTGAGGATGAGCCCAAACAGGATTAATAGTCCTTTTCTGATTACCCGAGTTTGTCTCTTGTTTCTTGTGGAACACAGCAGCCACAGGGTTTCCAGGTTTCTTTGAGAAGATGCTAGGGCAATGAGTGCAGAGCTTATAAAATGACACTGAACAGTGTGTTTGAAAAGATCGCTTTCTGTATTCGGATCTGTGAGAAGTTTTGCATAAGAGCAGCAACAGTCGGTTAAAGGTGCTGCCCACATAAAACACTTTGAGTAGGATTTCAGATCCCTTTCAGAGTGTGGGGAAGAGACAAGGGAGGGAAAAGGACTACCAAAAAGAAAAACAAGTCCACAGGCTTTGATTTGGCCTTGGTGACCAGGACAACACATTCTGAGGGTGCCACAGTCAATATTCACTTCACTGAGCTTATTATCAGGCTCCAACTCATGGGGAGCAAAGGGCAGAGCTTGGCAAGAGCCCAGGTCTGTGTGAGGGTTCATGGTGAGGCCCAGGCTGATTAAGCTGTCCTGGGCCTTTTAGTCAGAGGCTCCCCGCAAAGAGGTCCTTGGAAAAGGCTTACTTGCTGCAAGACAACCTCCTGGGATCCCTGCACCAAAGTTTTCAGATCTGGAAACACAAATTTTTGTTGACAAATATGTGGTTGATGTGCAGGTTTTTCTAAACATGACACAAAAACCACAAGTATAAGGGGGAAAGTGATTAATTTGATTACAAAAATACCACAGTCCACGTTAAAAACAGACTGGGAGAAAACACTGCATTATATGTTATAGACATAGGTTTAAATTTATAATACAATGTATTAAATGTATAATGTACATCAATAAGGAAGTACATGAAATATAAATGATTTAAATTGCTCAATCTCACCAATGAATTTTATTAATAAAATAGAAACACCAATTCTTAGAGGATGAAGAAATGGGAAGGCAGATCTTGTAGATGAGGGACACTAGATTAAAGAGCTAGAAGACTTGAGGGCTTATCACCTGTCCTGTAAAACTCAGCAAATCGTCTTCCATTTTTGGGACAATTTTCTATTTTATATTTTAGTGGAAGTTGCACAAAGGATAATATTGGTGTTGTGTCTCTTGCATCAGGCATAAACATGTCTTCTTTACCTGTCCCCTTCCTCAGAGCAGCTCAGAACACTTATCACACCTTTCTCCTTGACCCTCACCCCTCTGGAAGATTAGAAGCAAAAGATTTATTGGATCAACTTCTCAGCTGTGAAATCTGAGCAAATGGAAGGGAAGTGGCTGAGGTAAGATATGCCCAGAAGCCCTTGGTGAATGTTGCAACTGGTCCAGGGCACTTGCCCTGTCCCAAAGCAGGTCTATGTGAACCACAGGGTCTGCTGTCCAGATGGCTGCAGGGGGTATGGGGAGCAGGCAAGGGCTACTCAAGAGAAAGATGAGATGTAAGAAAGTGTACTGACTTTATTTTCAGGAAACCTTGGGTTGGCATTCCATCTCCACCTACTGCACGCTGCTGTGTGCTTTATCCTATCTTTTTGCATTCTGGGTTCCTCTTCCATAAAATGAGCACAGTACTCCTCACCTCTCAGTTCCCTTGCCTTGCCATTGTTCTTACCACTCAATTGGACATAATCCAGAGACAGCCTTACTCTGCTGTTACTTAATGGTTTCACCTCACCAGACTAGATCACATGACATCATGGGCTAGAGCTGTGTCCCTGGAGAGGTCAGGGACCCCAGGGAGCTGACAGCACTGGGGCCCTGCCATCTTCACTTTTGAATTCACAGTACCTGGCACACTGTGTTGCACATGGAAGGTACAAAATAATATCTACAGAATGAATGAAGGAAACTATGGATGACAGAGCCGAGGGTCAGAAAGGCACAGTGTCCTGTTACAGGCTATATGGCCCATGAACACCTGGCAAGCACTGTGCAGTCCACTTTCTTCTTTATCATGGGCAAATGGAGAGAAGAAAACATAGCCAAGCATCCTGGCTCATGAAGTCTCATGTTTACCAGGGAAGGTCCCATTTTACACCTGTTTTCCCTTATGATTATAATAACACCCACTTCCACTATCAGAAGTGTCCCTTTGTTGTTGTTTTTTCTTTAAAATATAGACTGCTAGGCTGGGCGCAGTGGCTCACACCTGTAATCCCAGCACTTTGGGAGGCCAACGTGGGCAGATCACGAGGTCAACAGATCGAGACCATCCTGGCCAACATGGTGAAACCCTATCTCTATTAAAAATACAAAAATTAGCTGGGCATGGTGGCACACACCTGTAGTCCCAGCTACTTGGGAGGCTGAGGCAGGAGAATCACTTGAATCCAGGAGGTGGATGTTGCAGTGAGCAGAAATCATGCCACTGCACTCCAGCCTGGGCTACAGAGCAAGACTCTGTCTCAAAGAAGAAAATAATATGGACTGCTTCACGAATTTGTGTGTCATCCTTGCGAAGGGACCATGCTAATCTTCCCTGTGTCATTCCTATTCTAGTATATGTGCTTCCGAAGCGAGTACAAACATGTCCCATTTTTGATGATAAAGTCTGTTCTCTCTGTTATGACAAGAGTGGAGCGAAGGTCTCTGTGTTTCTCTGACTCCATCTACTCTCCCACCCCTCACCTCTCCTGACTTGCCAGAAACACAATTAAAATGTCATTTCATTATCTATCCATTGAAAGCCACACTTGAACTGCACTCCCTGAAAAGGCCACCTTCCCCCATCAAAATATGCCTCAAGGGTGCTCTCATGCCTGTCCAATAGGGTGACAGGGTTCCCAGCTGCTTAACTGCTTTCCACTGTATCACCAGCAAGTGGACCAAAGACCCTGCCTCAACATTCTTAATGTGCTGGATAATAATGGACACCTGCTTGCCAGGCCTGTGCCAAAGAAGCCCTCTACCCACACCCCACTGGCTAACTAGTATCCAGCTTCCCTATTCTGCAGTGGGGCATCTAGGTCTGAACAGGGACTCATCCATCACAGCTCCTGGGGGGCCTGGCTGCCTCTCCACAGAAGGATACGCAGGCTGAGATAAGAGCTGGGGGTTCTGAGATCCACCCATCTGGAGAAATGGTGGATTTGAGAGGAGGCAGAGAGGCATCATGAGCACAGAGAAACTCCCCACCCAGGGGGCAGCCTCAGGGATGAGCATTTTCAAACATGTTCAGGAAGGCATGGCTGGGATATTGGATTAGATGGGACCAGCCCTCCCACTGGTCCTCAGACCTTTAGAGGTGGCTGGGAGAAGAAAAAGAGCCACTGAATTCTTAACAGAGTAAGCAGGTACTCTTGGGAGAGCCACCCCCCGCCCCACCTCTGAAGTCATTCAAACCCTGGGGTCCCACAGGTGCCTCTCCCAGCTTCACTTACCTCACTTGCCTCTTCCTCAGTTCACTTACCTCACTAGGCCCACCCCACTCCTCTGCACCCATCCCCTATGCACTGACAGATGACAGAGACCCTTCCCCCGCACCCATGTATGACTGCAGAGGCCTCTCTGGTTGTTGTCCAGGCCTTTCATGGGAGTGTGGTGCCTTCCCCAGGACTAGCCCTCCCTCTGCCCCATAGGGCAGGGACCCCTCACTTTCTGATCCCATAAGGAGCTGTGCCCTGGGTTCTGCCTATAGCCTATACTCAACTGTCTCTTACCAGCTGCTTACCTGAAAATGGGGCATTAGAATCTGGAACCTGAGGTTGGCAGGTCCCAGTCTGCTAGGCCCGGACCCAGAAACTCCCTTGGCAGTAGAAGAAGGCACCAGGTCTCACTTAAGTCTTTCTCTGGCCCTGCCTGAGCCCTAGAGCTCTGTCCAGTGCTCCCAGGCCTGGCCCCAAGTTAAACAAGAGGACAAAGCCCAGCTCTTGATTTTCCCGAGAGCTGGCTGACACCTCTTTTCCCGACAGGAGGAACCCAGGCTGGCTTTGGCCATCTCAGCCCCTCCTAGAGAGCAATAGGCATGCCATACCAGGTACTCTTTGAGGTCAGGAGCTCAGCCCTCTGTTTCTTTTGAATTCATCTCCACTTCCAGCCCTCACTTCCCTTACCTAGGCCAGGCCCTTCACTCTGGGAAGAATATCCCAGGAATCATCCATCACCAAATTCTAGGAGCTGATCTCAGCAACTACATGGCTGGAAGGAGCCTGGAAAATCCACTGTGCCCGTAATGGGAATGACCATTAGTGCCTGGAGGGAAGAGCTGCTGTACCCATCCCTGGAGCCCCAGTGCCAGCACAACCCAGAGGGCTCTCAACAGAGGCTTCTGGAACTGTGCTACAGTCTTAACTTGCTGACCCCCTGGCTGCCCTGGAGGCTGGCCCAGAGCAGGCACATAGTAGGCATCTGTGAATGAAGCAACAGGTACCTGCTGGGTCCCAGGTCCTGGGCCAGGTACTCTGACTGCTTTATGTGGGGCAACAGCCTGGCAAGGTAGATACCATTATCCCATTGAATGGATGAGAAAATAGAGGCTCAGACAATTTAAGTGGCTTCCCTGAGGCCACTTGGCAAGTATCACGCCAGACTCTAAGCTTACTCATTCCAGTCTCTGAAGACTGATCTTTCCATTTTCACGTCAGTCACTCAATCCACATATATGGGGATTTCAAAGCAGAATAAGAAGTAGCTCTAGCTCTTGGGTAGTTCATATTGAAAGAGGCAGACAGTTTCGTTCACAGCTACCTGGGACAAAAAACAGATGTGGCAAGACCTGTCCATAAAGTTGAAACCTACTGTGTAGGCTGCAGGCAGAGGGAGAAGGTCAGTCTTCCTCTGGAGTTTGAGAAAAGTATGTGGGAAGAGGTAGCAGTGGATGGTGAGGCTGAGGATGTGTTGAGGATGGATTTTAAGCAGCACCGTCTGTTGGTAAGATGAGTCTGCATCAGGGGCTTCCCAGTGCCCTTAAATGTCATGATGGCCTGTCCAGCAGCCACTTGTACAGCCTGGTGGAGCAGGCAGGGGTGCAGGAAGGGCTGGTGGCTGGGAATTTGCCCAGGACCCATTAGGTTTCTCAGCAGGAGCTGCCGGCCTGAAGGGGGTGAGGGGGGTGGGGGTTGGGAGCTGGAGCAGAGTCTTCATGCCCTGCCTCCATGAGTGTGTCTGGGAGACTCAGGTGACCTCCTGGCCTCTATCAGCAAAAGCCAGAGAAGAGGCAGACCAGTGAGCTCTGAAGAATGCACACTTATTTCCTCACACACTCGACTGGCGTGACCCATGGGGGCACAGGGAATGTCCTTCACTGGGCTGGGAGCCGAGGGCAATGACAGCCCTCAGGTCCTTGGGCAGCCCCTCCCTCAGGGAGCTGGCCTGGGTTGAAAGGGCCTTGGACTTGCTGCTCTATCCCAGGCCAGCCTGCCACAGTGGGGGTGGGAAGGGCCGCCTGGCCCTGTCTGCTTCTCGCTTTTTCTACTTTCGGGGACAACACAGACTGTGGGGAAGGCCTGTTGCAGAGACAGAGGAGCACAGGCGCTGTCTAGGAGGTGGTGGGAGGGGAGTGGGGCAGGAGAGGAGCCTCCGGCACAGCCATGAACTCACTGTGAGCCAGGAACCCACTGCAGAGCCTTCCCAGGCCTCGGTTTCTGTTCTGTGAATGGAGGCCTTGGAGAAACTGCGAGCTCCGACTTTCCTCTAGTCCTTGAACATGCCCTCTTCCTCCTCCCAAGATGCTTCCAGATAGGAGTGGACAGTTCATCTACTCTAAGTTTTGTTAGCTTTCTATTCCTACATTGTAATTTGAACAGTCCTGCTTTGTTTAGGATGTTAGACCCAAAGCCTGATTGGGAAAATCAGTAGATCCCCTCGAAGCCCAGGAAACCCATGACGATTAGGCTTCCACTCCACACCAGGCCCCACGCCAACTGAAAAGGTTTACACAGATGATCTCATTTAATCTGGACATCAACTCTGGGAAGTGGCTGTTATCATCCCCATTTCCCTCAGTTGGTCATCATTTCTTAAAGTCCTGCAGTGGTTTCCCAGGACCTTCAGGATAAAATCCAAACTCCTCCCATCCCACCTTTCTAGTACCACACCACTCCTGACTGGGCCAGTCCCCTCATGGATGGACTGCTTCTCCCACTCACAGTCTCAGCGTCTGTGATATGCTCCGCCTTCCCATCCATTCAACTTGTATCTTTCCAAGGCCTGGCAAATCCTTCTTCACCCCAAGGAAGAGTAGGCAGCAGCGGGAAGCAGGTGAGGCCCTAGGGCAGCACACTTAAGGATGCACTTGCTGTCAGGTGCCAGGCCTACACTTGCATGCCCCTGAGAGTGAGCACCTCCTTAAATTTTACACTGAGTGCCTCACTTGCCTCATCCTAGTCCTGGCCCTGCCCCAGAGTCTCAATGCCCAACCCAAAGGACCTCTCCCTCCTCCAAAGTCCACAGCCCTCCCTGTGGGTCCTGTCACTGCACTGTGTCACAAGGACTGGTCTTGATGCCTCGTGTGAATGTCTATCACTACAGGGCAGAGACCAGTTGTCCCCTTTCCCCATCCTAAAATCAACAGGGCTTGCTCCAACTTCTAAATGGGCTGCCCCTCTGCCCTCCTCTGTCCTTTATCCCATCAGCCTGGGATTCCAATTCATCTTTGAGAATCTATATTAAAATTATGGTTTAGCATTGTATAGCCATAAAAATTATGTTTCCACATGAGTGAATTCTTCTATAACCTGGCTGTAAGAAGAAAAGACTGGGTAGTTTGACTATACAAACGAATTCATATGACAAATCCCATAAGTAAAGTCACAGCAAATGATAAGCTGGGAGAAAACATTTGTCACATATATCATAGACAAAGAGCTAATATCACTAATATATAAAAGAGTCTTAAAAATTGAGGGACAAAGAACCAAAAACCCAATAGAAAATGGACAAAAGACATAAACAGACAATTTACAAAAAGCGACATTACAAAGATCATTAAACATATGAAAAAATGTTCAGCTTCACTCATAATAAAATAAATGAAAACAAAATTACACCGAGATACCATTTCTCACCAATGAAATTGGCAAGAATTCAAAAACTTGACAATAGCGTCTATTGGCAAGGTTGTGGGAAAACAGGATCTCAAGCTGACACAACCCCATGGAGGGGAATCTGGCAACAACTAACAAAACTACATCCTCTTCAACTTGAAAAGCCCATTTTTAGAACCTCAACCACATGAAACACACATGCACAAACATTGTAGCATTATTTGTAATTGCAAAATATGAGAAGCTGCCTACTTGGTCATCTGTAAGAGATCAAGTGAATAAACCATAATACGGACACACCATGGAGTATTATACTGCTGTAAAAAAGAGTGAGGAAGACCTCTATGGACTGATATGAAGTGACTGCCAGAATATATTATTGAATGAATAAAGTTAAATGTAAATATGTCTAAATCTTTATCTACCGACCTATCTATATATAGAATGCTACCTTTTCTGTAAGAAAGAAGGGGAAATAAGACAACATATAATTTTGCTCTCTTTACACAAATAAATAAATGTGTAAGCAGAAAACAATTGAATTGGTTACCTATAAGGAAGCAATGGGCTACAGAGTAGAGTGACATATCTCCAACCATACTTTTCTATATAGTTTTGACTTCTGAAAGCATGTTAATATCCTACACATTTTTAAAAATTAAATTAATAAAAATGAGAAGGAAAAAAACTCCCTCAAACTGAAAATAAAAAGGAACCTAACTGTAGTTCAAATAAATACTAAAACCATACCGAAGGACAGAAAAAATCAGGAAAGAAAGTTCATAAATTATTCTAGTAATTTATGAACATGGCACAGTAAGGTGAGGATGAGGGGAAGGAGGTTTGTTGGTTGTAGTGATTTGGGTGAAACAATTCTGAAAATATTTTAGATGTAATACAGGATGAGCAAATGAGTGAACTGTGTTGACAGTTTGGGGAGCCCAGGTTTTACTGCTGAAGAAGGACAAGTAATTATGAGATGGGGAAGGCAGGAAACAACCCTGTTGAGGTGGTTTGGAATTGGAGGTATTGGTGTGGATTCATGATTTCTAAAATATGAATATGTAAGTGTATGTGCATGTGTATGTGTGTGGATGAATAGCATGTGGATGTATAGGTGTATAGATGCATATATTACCTAGTTTTGTCCCCTGAAAGGGCCAAGGTGCAAAGACATACAGCAATGAGCAAATCCGGTTCTGGGAGTCTAATACCATTCCCCACTAAAAGGAACCAGAGCCCCTCAGAGAAATGACTGATTCCAGCACTGGTGCAAGGTAGGTACAAGATAAGCCTGGAAACCTCTTCTCATACCAGAAAGTAAGAACATACTCAAAATAGGGATAGTGGTGTGTCAAATACGAAATCATTGGAAAAACCAGAGTTCCTCATTCTATGAAGATAATGAATAAATGCATTCTGTTGCTTAGAGTAGAAGGCCAAGGGCTTACCGGCAAGCATGGAGGCAGTGCTGGAGCTGGAAATGCATCATTCTGCAACCTCACGTTAATGGGTGGATGAGCCAGGAGTCATCAATGGGTCATCAAGAGAGAGAGAGCAGTGAGGAGCAGGGTACTGCATGGTTTTAAAATGTCTCCCCATAGACCACTGGCTAGTTCCAAGGGAGAAAAAACCCAGTCATGCTATAATGGAGAAATCAGACACTGCCTGGACTGGGAGATCAAAATGAACACCACCGAAGAGGGCCTCCTGATGATGAAGATTCTTCCCTGAGAAGAAGCAAGAGGGCTTATTCAGGGTTCTGGCCAAGAATACATAACTTGGGTCTAATCACGAGGAGACATCAGACAAATTCAACATGAGGAATACTGTCTTACAAATAAGTGGAGGGCACTGTATTCTTCAAAAATGTCCATGTCATAAAAGACAAAGAAAGGCTGTGAAAGGTTCCAGATTAAAGGAGACAAAGAGATACAACTAAATGCAATATCCGACCCTAGATGAGATCTACCGGAGGGAGGAATGCTGGGGAGAACAGTATGAAGTTAACTGACGAAATCGGGATATGAAGGATGGATTAGGTAAAAGTGTTGTGTACATGTTAAATGTATCGATCAACCACGCTATAATTATGTCAGAGAATATGCCTATCCTTGGGAAACACATGCTGAAGTACGTAGGGGGGAATTTACCATTAACACCTGTGTGTGTGTGTGTGTGTGTGTGTGTGTGTGTGTGTGTGTGTGTGTGTAAGAGAGAACAGAAATGATAAAGCAAGTGCTGTAAATGTGAACAGCGGGTGAATCTGAGATATAAGAATATAAGGGTATTCTTTGGATTCTTCTTATGTTTGTAGTTCTCTATAATTTAAACTTTTTCCCAAATAAAAAATGTAAATATATGTTCCAACATTTGAAAGATGCTCTCTTCTCTGTAGGAGGGGACTCACCTCAGCCAGGGGACTGCCAGCAGGGAGCCAGGCCAGGGAGGAGTTCCTAATCAAACCCATTTGGGTTCAGTGTGTGGCCTTGATCTCTCGCGCCTCTGCTCCCTTCTCTGGGGCCATACCCACCTCATGGTCTTGGGACAATGAAGAGAGATGATGCCTGCAAGTGCTTGGCCTGGGCCCCACATAGGGTGGGTTGGATCTACTGGATCCATCACTTCACTGCTGGTGTTTTCATCGGCATAAACCCCTTCAGGGCACAGAGTTGAGAGCTGTCTACATTTCCAAGAGCCACTTGTGGCCTTGAGCACGACCAGGAGCCAAGGATGAGCAGGGCCAGCTGGAGGGTGGCTTCCACCAGCCAAGTGGCCGCCCTCACCCTCCTGCTTCACTCTCAGACTTAGCTTCTAGAACTCAGGCCCTCCTGCTCTCTGCCTTGATCACTTGCCTTTGGCTGGCACTTCTTCAAGGCCCCCTCCTGGTGACTCCTGGGGCACCCTGCTAGAACTATTCTAGTCCCCTTCTTCAGCTCCTTCTCTGAGTAAGGGACCCAAGGTAGCATTTCAGTATGGATTCATTTATGGCCCCATCTCTCCTCTTCCAGGGGAAACTTCTGTGACAATGACATCATTCCTGTGTTCCTGGCAAAAGGAACTATAATCCCTGATCACCAGGAGGGTATGTGAATGTGTGTGCATGTGTGCATGTGTGTCTGTGAGCTATGGACTTTCTTGGAGGGCCTGAAATCAGCCCTCAGGTCAGGCCTGGCCTGTTGAGAACTTGGGTTCATCTTGGGGCTGAGGCTTGTACTATGGTCTTCCACTTGCCCCTCTTGCCCCACTCTCTACTCTTCTTGTGCCCCTGGAATCCAACCCCTGCAGACACAGTAATGGGCTCCCTTGCCTCTGGCCTCCTCTCAGCTCAGCCTGTAGGGCCCCAGGTCGAGACTGGAGGAAGGGAGGTTGAGGTTGGGATGTTTAATGCCTTGTATCCCTTTCTTCAGGGAGGCCTCAGAGCGGTTGTATCCCTGGACCAGAGGTC
This sequence comes from Callithrix jacchus, assembly GCF_049354715.1. Lineage (NCBI taxonomy): Eukaryota > Metazoa > Chordata > Mammalia > Primates > Cebidae > Callithrix > Callithrix jacchus. The sequence goes on from NC_133514.1 coordinate 91,278,956, forward strand.
ACAGGCCCAGTAAGGTGGCTCCTCCACCCCACCCTCACTGTCTCAGCTTAAAGCAGCCCCTCCCTCTCCTTGCCCCGTTAGTGCCTGTGGGTGTAACAGCTCCCTGGTGTTCACAGCCCTGGGGTACTGCTCTGGGTCTTGTGAGTTTCCTATACCTTGCAGTGGCCTTTGGACTCAACTCTCCAAATTATCTATGAATTGGAGTTTGCCACCTATTTCCTGCCAGGCCCCTGGTTCATGTGGACCCCTGTGGCAGAAGGCAGTGCCCTCTCCCTTAAATGTATTTGGTACTGTCTGCAAGGAAGGCTTCAGATTGCCATGCTCAGGGAGGGCATCTGCCATGAAGCCATTCGCACTGCAGAACAAAAGCAAGGGCTACCATGTCGGGCCTCTTCTGCCTGGGGCTTCTTGTTTAACTTCATTTCATCTCTTCATAAGTTACTGTTCTGTGAGAAGCATTGCAAGAAGGAAATTAAAGGAGAGAAAAGTGGATGGAGGAACACCTTTCTTTCTTTCTTTTTTTGGTTTAAACCTTTTGTTATGATCTCTTTGGGAGCCTGATCCAACTAGAGGGACATGTGGCAGAATATGTTCTTCAAAATTAGTTCTGAGAGACACTTGGGGCTCTTTATTATTCATTCTATTAAAATCAGAATATTAGCTGATGCCTGTCGTATCATCGGAGCGGGTCTGGCAACTTCCCTGATGCATTGTCTACTTGAAAGTGAAGACGGAGGTCTTTCATGTGGAAGCCTCTATCAGGTCCATTCTGTTCTCCTCTTGCTCTGTGAGACACTGACAGATCCAGGACAAAGCAGTGGAGCCAATCATGAGCACCATTGTGCCAGGGCCCTCTGGGCAAGGCTTCCCCTGCCTGGGCCCTACCTCTCCCTCTCCAAGGGTGCCCCTGGAGCAGCAGGAAGACCCCTCCTGGTCCCAGGAGTGTGGCTTCTCATACCCAGAGCTAGGAGTGATTTTGAAGCTGGCAGAGGGGACAATGCCAGGGACCCTGAGGCTTAAAGATCAAAACTGCCTTGCCGTTTCCTTGGATGCCCCTGCTGCCTTTACTTTGGGAAAGAATGCAGAGAATTGTTTCTCCAGTGGGAAAAAAGCAATCTGGCTGTGGCACTCTGCTCTAGAGCCACCCAGAGGTGTCCTGGTGATGTTTTCAATTGGGCCCCTAGGTAACCAGAGAGGCTCTTAGCTCAGTGGAGGCTTGTCTTTTCTGAGGACTGGGGATGGGACCAGAGTCCCCAACTAATAAGTGATCCTGAATGGCTGAGCAAGGCTTGTGCCTGGTGGCCGAGTTATACAGCAGATGAATGGACGTCACTTGGGGGGCCTCCCAGCCAGCTGCAGAGAAAGACTCCAACACTGGATATGGGGAATGTGGAGGCTGCAGGTGGTCAAGGAGGCAGATTCCTTGGGGCTGAGTGGACAAAGGAGGGCTTCTCAGGGCTGGTGAGATTGGACAGGTGGATAAGCACTGAGAAGGAGAGAGGAAAGGGAAGGGCCGGGAGGAATGTGAATGACAAGCTTGGAAGCCAGGGCAGAAGACAATCTCAGGAGGGACAGAAAAGGAGGATCTGTTGGGGAAATGGTCAGGAGTCAGGCTGGAAGGCCCTGGACTGCAAGAAAGGTATTTAATTTTTTCTTCCTTCCTTTTGTTTCCTTGAGCAATCCTAAATTCAATATTAATCTCCCTAGACCTATCTTGTTGATAAATGTTGATTTCCCCAGCACACCTGTTCACATTTCAGATGGAAATGTATTATAAAATCACACCATTTGCTGGTGATTACCATGGTAATCAGGCACGCTCACTGACAGGCCAGCACTCCTCTTGAAGACAAAGTTCTGGAGATAGAAGCTTTTATGTCACTTACACCACCACTGGGGAGAGAGGGAAGTGAAGCAGGCATGGGCGGTGTTTGGAAGGGATGGTTTCCTTCTCTGGGGAAGTCTTGGCAGACAGCACAGCCCCAAGGGCCCAGGAGGGCCCTGCCAGGAGATGGGGGGTAGGCCAGATGAGGGCAAGTAAGTGGGGGGGTAGGGCCTGCATACCTTGATGTTCTACAGTGTATATACAGCTAGCCACAGTTTTGTGGGATTCAAGGCAAGAGATCTGAGCTACCAGGATCACATGTCTTGGTCAGAATGTCATTCAATCTCCCACCTAGCATAGGAACAACCTCTATGGCCTCTTAGAACATTACAAAGATGCAATTATTACTATTTCTCTGTAATATAGGATTATGGTTTAGGGTCTGATGAAAGCCCAGGCTGTTTGACCTGTATTATTTAGTCCTGATGCAGTCCATTTTAAGTTTTCTAACCAGATTGCTGGGCTTCAGATTCTAATTCTAGCACTTACTGGCTGTGTGACTCTGAACAAGTTACTTAACCTCTCTGTTACTTTCCCTTGTAAAAAGCAGATAGTATAAGTTTCTAATGCACAGGATTGTTGTGGGATTATGTTAATTAATAATTGTAAAATGGCTGAAATAGTGCCTGTCACAGAGTAGCTGCCTAGAAAGGTAAGCCCCTGAGATCCCTGAGTCACCCCTTTATTTTCACAAAAGAGGGAACTGAGGCCAAGCCATGGGGCAAGCAGATAGTGAGGACTGGACTGGACTGGAGTCTGAGCTAATGCTGTTCCGTATTCCACTCTACCTCCTTGCTCTCTAAGGCTAAGGAAACCTTCCAAACAGGAGTGTTGTGAGCTAAGCGGTGCCTAAGAAAAGAATGTTTGTGGGAGTCAGCATATTACCACCTGGCAGACCTGCCTGGGCTGGAGCAGAGCCTCCCCACTCAGTGGACGAGGGACAGGAAGGATCAAAGTTACAGCTGGTATTATGGGCTTTGCACAAACATTGCCTCACCTTCTTCTCCTCATACTCCATGTTGTCCTTTCTGAACAAAGAGGAGACTGAGACTCGAAGAGCCCAAAGCTGCATGACGGTGACGGTGAATCAGGACTGTAATCCAGACCCCCTGCCTCCCTACCCACAGCGCTTTCAGCCTTCTTCCCAAACATATCGGCTTGCTGGCCTCTGGCTGTCCTGTTTGCTATCAAAACCAGGAGCTGGTCCACCTGCTCAAGCCCAGTCACCCCCTTCCCCCCACAAAGCCTTGGAAGCTCAGGCCTAGGGGTTTACTGCTCACATCCTAAAAGGATATAAACATCTGTAGCCTTCAGTCACCCCCACAATTGCCTATGCATGTTAGATGCGGCTAATAAAAACAATGTTACTTATTCTGTTTTAGGTTCTATGCTACCTTCTTTTTTAATATAATGATATTTGTCATTAATTGAATTATTTTACATTGCACCAGACACAGCATAATCCAAACCAGGCCAGGAGCTGTGGGCCTGTATTACAGAACCCACCCCATGAGAGGCAGCTGACAGGCCATTATTCTGTGTCCTGTAAACTCTGTGCAGTGATAAGGAAACTCCACCAATTTGATGCTTTATCTGGTTGCAGGTTGAGGAAAGATATTATTTCAATCAAGATAATGATTCTATTTCTTGAACAGAAATGAGATTTTTTTTTCATTGCCTCATGGGGGTGCCACCAAAATCTGTCTTGGGGCTGGAACAGGTCATGAACAAGTTGGAAGATTTCCTTGTAACCTCCAAGAAAGAGTGTAAACATGAAGGAGAATGGGAAGAAGGGAGCTTGCTTGCAAGAGAAAAACATATCTTCCAGGCCTACAAGATTACAAAATAAGCTCAATTTGGAAAATGTATACAGGCATTGAACAAAGCCTTCAAGACCAAACTTCAGAAGTTAAGTGCCCAGTGTGAGCCCCGCCGCCTGGATTTCAAGTGAGGTAAATGGCCTATAAAGGCCATCATGATACCGAAGATGTACAGAGGCGACTCAGCTATGACAGGACCTTAGATGTCTTCTAAGCCTGCTGTCAGGCAGGGTGGATCAGCTGTGTAACTGTGCTGACAGATGACCTAGCTACTGTTTCAGCCCCTTCTACCAGAGGGGACTTACCACCAAAAGAACCCATTCTGTCTTGGACCAGATCCTGTGTTGAGAAAGTACCTCCAAATCCTAGTCAAATCATTTCATAAAAGGAAACCACAGTGAAAACTCACATGGTGCTGACAATTCGGGAAATCTAAGTGCACTTTGGAAACAATATATATTTCAGTAAGTCATTAAATAATATGCAAATCACCTCAGGTAACACATGCAAGGAGACCTCAATCATTTGCACTAAATAGTGAAGTTAGTGACATTTTAAGTTATTTTAAATATTTGGGAATTCCAGGGGCTGTCGTGCAGTTCCTCAAACTGTAATTTGCTTTAAATAATAATTATTATTTGCAATTAGAAGTAAAAATAATTTACAATTCTCATATCAATTGTTTATATAGCAACTCTAAAGAGTTTGAAAACGTTTGTAAAGTTCTTATGCATTTTAAACACTCCACTGAGAAAACCAGACTTTGGCACTCATTTCCATTTTAATACCTATACTCCCAAAATACAACCTTACTGCAATGAGAATTACTGCCAGGTCAGTGAAAATGACATTTGGCTGTCTTTACAATGGTGGCATCGCAGGCATGAGAATAAATGCAATTGATGCCCTGCCCAGGTCTCTGTACCTGCTGGGGGTACCCACTCCCCAGCTGCTGAGCGTAGCACACAGTTTTCACTCATGACATTCTTGGGTCCTTGTTCTTGGTTGAGGTGATGCCTTGGAGGCAGGACGACCAGCAACACTCTGGGGAAGCTCCTGACCAAATAAGGGGATGCACAAGCCCTGTCCCCAGCCTCCAAGTCAGACATCACTGCAGTGCAGCTGACATGGACCAGATCCAAGGAGACCTGCCCTGAGACCACATTCTCACTCAGCTCCTGCTTCTCCATCCTGCTTCCCTCCCTCCTTGACAAGCGTTTCCTGAGAGCTTTCCCAGGCTGCATCACATGCCACTGACACCTGTCTCAGGCTCTGCTTCTAGCAAGCCCAACCTAAGTCAGTTGCCAGTAGCACAAATGAAACCCTCCAGCATCTTTTCAGAGGGTTGTCCCAGGAGCTACAAGCCCCAGGTGCCTTCCTCCTTGAAGGCACCTTAACCACCTTCCTGCCTTACTGAAGACCACCAGTCTGACATCATACAGCCCACAAGAGCCAGCAATAGCAAAACACGAACATCCAGAACAAACAGGGTTCCGACAACCAGACCTCGTGGAACAGCACAACAATTACTCTTCTTCCCCAGGATGAATAAGCAGGAGGCAGGGGCTGAGCCAAAAAGGCCTGTTGCATCATCAGAGCGATGTCCGGTTATGTGCAGCGGAGTCAGTGTGAACTTCTTAGGTAACTCTACCACTTACTAGCAGAGCAGACTAGAGCAAATATTGAATGGTTCTGGGCTTCAGTTTCTTCATCTGCAAAATGGGAATACCTGACAGAGCCTTTGTAAAGCACCTCTGAGGTAATACCATCAAGTGTGCTGTGAACTGGTCATGCTATGTGCATACTGGCTGTTGTGATGGAGATTTAGAACTAGCTACTTCTCCTGCTTGCTTGGAACATATATTAATTAATCATCATTAAATAAATAAGTCCCAGCCACCCCTCATCCTGAGCACAGTATTCAGAGCTCCCTGTGTGAGAAACGGCTCTGGGAAAAAGCAGGTGGGTCGTTGGGAGTGCTGTACTGGTGACTGTCCACCAGGAGCTCAGAATGTGACCCAATTACGGGCCTCACAAGGCTCTGGTAGCCCTTGACTACAGCTGTCTGGAGAAGGTTCCCCTCTCTCTGTCATTCTGTTTCTCTTTGTGTCTCCCTCACTCTCTCTGAGACAAAGGGAAGATTTCCAATGTAAATTTCCTGTAATCTACTCAGTGTATAGACTGATCTCAAATACAACCTCAAGTTGGGTGAAAAATTCAGGCAGCCATTTTCATGTCATGTAGTAGCTGACAAACTGGCCGAAACTAAATTTTATTAACATAGATGAAGAATCCTTTATTCCACCCTGATTCTTTGCATCTGGACCATTCCTGAAGTCATGCCAAACCCTCCAGCACCTGGCCGTGTCCAACCTCACCAGCATCTTCTCCCCTCCTGCCCTCAGACCCATGCCTATGCCATCCTCCCCATGGGCATGTGCCCTGTTCCTTCCTCCCTGCAATGGCTTCCCTTCTCCATCAGCCCAGTTCAGACCTCTCCTTCTCCAGGAAGTCTTCCCTAACCATTTCCCATCCCTAGCATTTCTGCCCAGGCCATGCCAGCCAGAGCTGGTGCATACACCTTGTCATAAAGTTCTTTGTCTCATGTGCAGGTGTCTTCTCTTCCTACACTGGACTAAAAGCTGCTCCAAAACAGAGCCTATGCCTGCTCCTTCTCGTGGATTTCCCAGAGCCTCTGTGATGCCTGGCACCTGGTGATTAATAACATTCTCAGATGGATTAATAGATTGGTTCCTGTGATTGCACTTAGTTTAACTCATTGTTAAACGGCCTCTATGAGAATTTACTGTTCTGAATAGGGGGTCAACCTAGCAGGAAACTTAGAATTGTACAAACTGTTTGTGGACCCAAATAAAAAAAAATGCACATCTCTCTTTTTTCTAGAGGAGTCCTCCTCTCCTACACAGCAATCAAGTCAAGGGAGTGACTGTTTCATGAGCCAGTAGGAACATTCTCCTCTTAGAGGGCAGAGCCAGGGTTCAAACTACCCTCCTTCAACTCAATGCCTTACATTCCTGGGTTCAGCCCCACCCTGAGGGAGGAACCCTCCAGAAGAAGAACGAAAAGCCGATCCCATCCAGGTCATGTTATTTTCCCCTAACGGGGAAATCCACCCACTTCCCAGGAACATTGTTAAGCCACAGAACTAAAAAAGCAAAATTCATACTCACAAGCACCGATGCCTTAGTCTTAAATTTCAGGACACCAGTTTTTCTGCAAATCTGCTCATTTCCTGCAAAGAGAAGAAAGGGACAGAGAATCATATTAGCATCTGCTCTGGGTATCCTCAGCGGTTTCCTGGCTGACCTCAGGCTTCTGAACCTTCTCTGTGTTCTCATTCCCCGCAGTGCTTTCCCCTCCCTCGGCACACCGCGTGCTAGTTGGGTGGGCGCCCCTCGCTCCTCGCAGGATCCCACCCCTCCAGGCCCATGGGCTTGGCCCACGCTGCCTCCCTCTCCCTCCCCGGCGCTGTGCCAGTCTCAGATTGACCACTGCCTCCAATTCCCTGAAGGCGCCCTGGCTTCTTCCCACTCCGGAGTGAGGCCTCCACTTCTGTAGCATGGGGTTGCCTAGCAACCCTGCGCGTGCAGCTCGGAAGGCCTTCCTAAATTGGACCTCACTGCACAGGGCATCTCCTTGTACAGCTGCCTGCATCTTAACAATCTGGCTCTGAATAATAACACAATGGTAATTGCATTCATGGACCCCAAACTACATTTAAATAATGTTCAAGAGCTGACACAAACCAACAAAGGCCAGAAAATGCATCGTGGAGGTTGACTGTAAGGCCAGGCAGGAACGTTTGGGGGGAGAGAGAGTTGACACCAAAGACTTGAGTTAATGACAACGCTAACCTGAACTGTGAATTCTCCTGCATTTCGCCTGAGTGTGTCACCGCTGTAATGCGTTGTAATGTGAGTCTGGGCAATTAATGCCCAGAGGCAGTGATGTTTCAAGACAGGATGCCCTTTAGTTCTGCTGATGCATACGTGGATATTTGGAGGGAGTAGGGAAGTAGGAAGATCCTTAGACAGGAAGAGAGACTACTCGTGAGTGACTTTACTTGGCTTTTACAATCGTGGCTAAATACATTTTCGAAGGTGGGGGAAAGAACTGACCAAGCAAGAGGACAAAGCATTTGCTACCTCAGCGAGGGACAAATTCGACATGACTGATGCACTTCAGGATAAGAAGTGAAGGCAAAGAGGCCTTGACACTGGCTGAAGCACAGACTGAGCAGCTTAGCTCGGAATGGGGAAAGGCAGTGGGTGCGAGAGGCCAGCTTCGATCTGTGTCCCTGGCAGAGGGTACTGTGCAGCTCTGCTTGAGGGAGGGGGGTCTCAGCACGCGGGCAGTGGCAAGCTGGCAAGCTGTTCCTTGTGGAGCTACAGCAGCGAGGGCCGGCAGATCAGCCCACAGCATTTGAAAGCTGGAAGCACTTTTTTTTTTTTAAAGCTCAATCCTCCTGCAAGGCTCTGGGGCAGATATCTGTACATCCACATTCATAGCAGCATTGTTCACAACAGCCAAAAGGCGGAGGCAACCCAAATGTCCATTGGGAGAGGAATGGATAAACAAACATGGTATATACATACAGCAGAATTTTATTTAGCCTTAAAGTGGAAGGGAATTCAGATACACACTACAGCATGGATGAACCTCCAGAACATCATGCTAAGTGAAATAAGCCAGTCACAAAAGACAAATACTGTATGATTCCACTTATATGAGTTACCTAGAGAAGTCAAATCCATAAAGACAGGAAGTAAAATGGCAGTTGCCAGGGGCTGGGTGGGGAGAGGAGAATGAGTAGTTATTGCTTAATGGGGACAGAGTTTCGTTTGAGAAGATGAAGAAGTTCTAGGATGGATGGTGGTAATGATTGCACAACAGTGTGAATGCACTTAATGTCAGTGAATTACACACTTAACAGATGGTTAAAATAAAAATCCCCCTGCAACAATAGCACAGCATACACCTCCACACTGTTTCTCTGGAAGACTTCTGTCCATCTTCATGTTAGAAGTCAGAGTGACCTGTGTCATTCACAAGCTGACAAGGAGACTCACTAGGACCCAAGGATGTATATACTGAACAGTGTGATGGCCAGGAAGCCTGTATTGGTATGTTCTCACACTGCTCATAAAGACAGACCCGAGACTGGGTAATTTATAAAGGAGAGAGGTTTAACTGACTCACAGTGCTGCATGGCTGGAGAGGCCTCAGGAAACTTACAATCGTGGTGGAAGGGGAAGCAAACATGTCCTTCTTCACATAGTGGCAGCAAGGAGAAGTGTAGAGCAAAGAGGAGGAAAAGCCCCTTATAAAACCATCAGATCTCATGAGAACTCACCTGCCACCACAAGAATGATATGGGGGAAATCAGCCCCATAGTTCAATTATCTCCCACTGGGTCCCTCCCAAAGAACATGGAAATTATGGGGGTTACAATTCAAGATGAGATTTCAGTGGGGAAAGCCAAATTATATCAGAGCCCATGGCTCATAAGCATGATGTTTGTGCAATGTGGCTTCAGACAGAGGGGTCTGAGCACTGAGAGACATGATTCTCCTGTTCCTGCCTCTTGAAGTCAAACCATCATCACCTTCCAGAGCTCAGCCTCCTTCCACTTAACCAGACCTATCCCTGTGTCCCCTGCCTGCTCTCTCCACCAGGAACCTGGACTCCTATGACACTCTCATTGTTACCCTTTGTTCACTTCATGCCCCCGGTCTAGAAAGCCCCTTCCTATGCCCAGCATCTGACCTAATCTTACTCTTTATACTGGGTCCACATCAAAGTCCACCTCCCTCATTAAGCCTCCAGATCCCTCCCACTTGTACTTTCTCTAAATGCCGCAGCCGGTAATCAGTCACTTGCTTACGTACCATCTTATGTTCCTGTCTGAAAATCTGGCCTCTCCTAATAAGTCCCTGAAATGAACCCTGAGCAACGATTATTGCTAACATTTTTTGTCTACCACAGGCTCTACCTCAGGGCTGAGTACACCATGGCTGCCGGATTGCCTTGCCTCCTTTCTCAGGGAATTCTAACCATAGCTCCCCTGCCCAGGGCACAAAGCATGACTGCTGGCTGCAGAGCCCTGGAGCTAAATATTCCAGGCAGATGTTCAGTTTCTTCCAGTCACTTAGAGGTATAACTCAATATGTGCAATAAACAATTGAGCATTTACAGATTTTATTAATTCGGAAAGGTCATTAGAGCTAACAGCTTCTCCAAGTGAGAGTGAATAAATAGCACGGGTAATTTTTTTCTATGTCCTGGATTTTTTTTCTTGGATTGTACTTTAAGCTTCAAAAAATAATGTTAAAATTAAAAAAGAAGAAAAACTTCAGGCCTGGGAGATAGGAGGAGACTGACAGCAGCTCTGAATAAGCCTCATCCCTCTGTCTTCCCATCTGCAAAACAAGGGAGTAGTCTCAGAGGTTCTTCCAACTTAGAAAAAGAAAATTATGATTCGATTTTAAGAATATGAAATTAGCTAGTGACCTTCCAAGTTAGCAGTGACTGCCTCTCCCCCACCCAACCTTTCAGGTGCCCCTCACCTCTGGACAGATACAGCACGAGTTCACGCCTCTGCAGCCAGAACAAGGTTCTTAATCATTTCAGGTGCCTTCCCAGGCCCTGACCTGGGTGCTCTCAAACCCGACTACGTGGCTTGCCTTGCTCTCATTAGATCATTAAGGAATACTCAAGACTAATGACTTGTTTTCTTCAATCTCCAAAAATGGCTGGAAAAGGGCAGGAGGGCATCATCCAAGCTCTGTCTCTCCAGTCTCTGGCTCGGTGACCAGCCGGTGCTGTCTGTCAGGGGCTGGCCTCTGCGAGACAGATGCTCCTGGCTCTTCCCGAAGGTGAGAAACAGAAGCAGCATTCAGGGAGTAGAGTGGAGGGGCTCTGGCTCAAGCCTGCTGTTGTGGGGAAGAAACGCACCCTGGCCAGAGGGTTGTGGGCCAAGGCTTTTCCCGACATCCCTTTCTCTCCCTGTCATCAATCCTTCTCTCTGCCTTGGGTGTGGGAAGACTCTGGGAAGGTAGGAGTGCAGTATCTGTCTGTGAATGTGTGGCCACAAACACTCATGCCCCTACACTCATCTTCCACCTGCTGGAAGATGAGCACATGGCCGCCTTGAAGTGAGTGGCTGTGGCTGAGAGGACGGCCAGGTCATGGGCCCTGTGGCAGAGTCTGTAGCTCCCAGGAGGCCATAATGCCTGGTGGTTCAGAGCCAGCCTTGCCCTGCCATTGACCAGCTGTGTGACATTGGGTGAGTGACTTAACTTCTCTCTGCATCAGATTTTTACCAGCAAAAGAGGCATAATAATGCAACCTACTTCCTACTTCACAAGGTTGAAGCAATAATTAAGTAAGAGAACAAGGAGAGACACTTGGTGCAGGACCTCATCTGGGGCCAGCAAGGCTGGCTTTTCCCTGGGAGGTGAGCTACATGGTGGCAGGTAAGGACACTGAGCACTAAGCTTGCTGTTCAGTCCTCAGTGCCTCGCATGGGGCTGGCACATACACGAGAGCTGACCGCGTTCCTGGGGAAAGTATTTCTGGGGCTAGCAGGAGCCCAGCGCTTGGTGAGAAGAGGCCTGCTGTGCTGAGCTTTCAGAGCAGGCGGGCCAGCCTCCATCCTGAGAGGCCTCCCTAGGTCAGCAGAGAGTCTGCAGTGACGGGGAGGCAGTAGATGCTCCACCCAGGATCCTTCAGAGGCTCTCTGTGATGAGTTGCGGTTTGCTTTATCACCAATATTAACATCAACCACCCTGGGAAGGCAAAACGGTGTAGCCACTGTGGAAGACGGTTTGGCAGTTCTCTACGAAGCTAAACGCAAGCTTACATAGACTTCAGCAGTCACACTCTCAGGCATTTACCAAGCAATCCGAAAACTTATATCCCCACGAACACCTGCATACAAATGTTTATAGCAGCTTTATTCTTAATTGCCAATGACCAGAAGGAACCAGGCTGTCCTTCAGTAGCTGAGTGGATAAATAAATGGTGGAACATCCAGACAACAGAATATAATTCAGCAATAAAAAGAAAGGAGCTATCAAGCCACAGAAAGACATGGAGGAAACTTAAACTCATATTACTAAAGAACATGAAAGCAAGTGAAAGAAGGCACTTCAAAAGGCTACATACCGTCTGATTCCAACTATATGACATTCTGGGAAAGGCACAAGTATGGCAACAGTAAAAAGATCAGTGGTTGCCAGGGGTAGGGGGAGGAAGGGATGAATAGACAGAGCACAGAGGATTTTGAAGGCAGTGGAACTATTCTGCATGACACTGTAAAGGTGCAGAGATGACATTATGCATTTGTCAAAACCCATAAAATGGTACAATACGGAGAGTGAACTCTAGTGTAAACGGTAGATGATGGACTTTCATTTTTTATTTTTTGAGATGGAGTCTTGCTTTGTCACCCAGGCTGGAGTGCAATAGCGCAATACCAGCTCACTGCAACCTCTATCTTCTGGGTTCAAGCAATTCTCCTGCCTCAGCCTCCTAAGTAGCTAGGACTATAGGCATGCACTACCACACCTGGCTAATTTTTGTATTTTTAGTAGAGACGGGGTTTCACCATATTGGCCAGGCTGGTCATGAACTCCTGACCTCACGTGATCCGCCTTGGCCTCCCAAAGTGCTGGGATTACAGGTGGGAGCCACTGCACCCAGTGGATGATGGACTTTAGTTCATAACAATATATCAATGTTGCTTCATTGATTATGTGCCACATTAGTGCCAGGTGGCAATCATAGGAGAAACAGGGTGAGGAACAGTACTGCAAAGGGATATGTTGTAAGGACTCTTTGTACTTTCTGCTCAATTTCTCTATAAAGTTAAAACTGCTCTAAAAAGCAAAGTTTCTTAATTAAAAAAAAAAAAATCAACCATTTTAAAACACAATGCTCAGGGCCAATCAGTACAGGGTATCACCAAGTCCCCACTGGACTCCCAGGACCCATGCTGGGGACTTGGAGGAAGACTGTGAGACCTGTGTCATCCTTCCAACTTGAAGTGTAATGGTGTCTGGCCAAAATGTTAGAGACAGTGTGAGAAAGTCGAGTGGCGAGGCCAGTAGGGCCTCCAGCTGGTGGTGCAAACAGGGCTGGGCACCCCACCCCAACAACCTGGATGCCTCTGGCAATTGGGCAGTGATTCTAGTCTTAATTCTCTCTTTCTGAGCATCCACCCCTGGCCAGGCACACCCTCCCTGACTTCCAGAAGTGGGGTCTATAATAGATTTAGTTCCCTCCTTGCAGGCCTAGAAGCTAGACTCTGCCCAGCCTTTTCCTATCCCCTACACTCCCAACACCAGACATAGTAGGTGTTCAATAAACAAGTATTGAATTAAATAGTAATTATTTGCATGGCTCTTGCTCCCCTATCAAACAAATCTGATTATACGTCCCTTACCCAACCTCCCAACAGGGTGCTTGATGAACAAAATGAATAGCAGAATTCAGGTAGAAGGAACAGGCCAGAGGAGAGACCTTGTGTTTGTAATAGGGACACTTAGCGCAGCTGTGAGAGGGTATCTCAGAGGCAGCTCCTCTGGCTGTACCTGCTCTGCTCTGCTCTCCTCCCCAGCAGGAGGGACACTCACCAGCTCCTGCAGGGAACAGCAGTGGAGAGGCCAGGATCCACTGAAATGAGGTGGCAGGTGTATGGGTCATCTCTGAGCATCCTGCCTCATCAGCATGGAGACGGAAGCAGAACGAAGCCCCTTTATCTAGGGACCCATCATGGGAGTGCCTCTGGGAAGCCCAGCAAGCATTTATGGAGGGTCAGGTGGTGTCTACTCCATGCCACCTAGCCAGCAGGATATGAAGCCATGGTGTGATTCAGAGAGATTCAGTGAGGGTGTGTCTGTGTGGCTGGGAGAATGGAATCCTCCTTCAGTTATTGCTCTGGGGTGACAGCCCCTTAGAAGTCCACATTTCTGTGACCTTGGCCTAGAATCTTAAAATAGCCCTGAGAAAGAGGGAGGGCTGAGTCCAGAGCCAAGGCCAACAGTGGGGCCTGGGCCAGGGGAGGGGAGGGCAGATGGGCCTGCCCAAGGAACAAAGGCCTCATCTCCCTCCTCTGGCTGCCCAATCTGGGCCCTCTGCTCACTCACAAACACTATTTTTTCTAGACTCAGGGAAGTATTCCTGGGGCTGGGCGAATGTGAGCAAGGGCTGCCAGCAGACAGCTACTGAGAAGGTGATGCTGGCCAGCCCCACCTCCCATCCCCCACTTCCTTCTCCTTCCCCACCCCACCCCCTGACCAGACAGCCAGGGTCTCTCATATCAGCTTATAAGTCATCCTGCAGCTCTCTGTCCATTGCAGGAGAAATCTGAAGTGAAATCCATGCAACCATGCTGAGTGGTGATACTGGGTGGGGTTGTCTAAAATCTAGAAAGGGGCTAAAGAAGGACTCTATTTTCTTAGCTGGGGGAGGAGTGCTTAGGTCAGTGAACCCTACTGAGAACTAAGCGCAGCAAGGTGATCATGCCCAGTGAGCTCAGGAGATCATTAGAGAGGGCTCCTGGGGGCAGCAGAGTAAGCAGAGGCTTGAGGGATGGGGAGGATTTCCTTGAGAGATAGGGGTGAAGGGCACTCTAGAAAGGGGAGACTCTTAGCAATGCTGCAGAGGCAGGAACAGGCCCAGCATCACCAGGGCAGCAAGTCACCAGGTCTGGCTGGAACGGATGGCATGTGCGGAGAGGACCAGGAAATGCTGCCAGGAGGGCAGCTGAGGAACCCTAAACACCTGCCAGCTGACTCTGGGCTTGAGTCTTTGGATAGCTGCAGGGAATGGAGAACAGGGGAGGGTGAGAGGGGGCTGAAGTGCAGCATTTTGTTCAGGGCCTGCAGAGACACATCTGGGAGGGGGCAGAGGGACTGGCTCAGGCTGAAGTCATCCCCATCCCTGCTTCCCCTTGGCTACTCCCAATTTTGCCAGCTCTGGGAAATCCAGCCAACTAAGCATCCGTGGCCCAAAAATGTAATCTCTGCACACCAGACTCTGATTTGGAGAAATGTGGGAGTGAGTTTCTAGGAGCTAAAGCCCCAGCAAACATACTATGGTAGAGGTCCTCTTAGCTGACTGGACTAGTTAGCTAACTGGAAGATTTTAACCTTTAATATATACTTGTATATTCATTCACCAAACTTTCGATGTAACATTAAGGTATTTTAACTTTCTATCTTTTGGTAAATTGTTTCTATTTTTATTTCTAACATAAATCATACTCATATGGTAATAGGGTTTGACTGTGTCCCCTCCCAAATTTCATCTTGAACTGTAGCTCCCATAATCTCCACATGCCGTGGGGGGACCTGGTGGGAGGCAATTGAACCTGGGGGTGGATTTCCCCTGCTGCTGCTCTCATGATAGTGAATACGTCTCATGAGATCTGATGGTTTTATAAACGGGGGTTCCCCTGTACGCGTTCTCTTATCTGCTGCCATGTATGACATTACTCTGCCTTCTGCCATGATTGTGGGGCCTCCCCAGCCATGTGGAACTGTGAGTCCATTAAACCTTTTTCTTTATAAATTCCAAGTCTTGGATATATCTTTACTAGCAGTGTGAGAACAGACTAATACATATGGCAATTGCCTACAATTCTTAGTTTCAGGGATTTTTTTCCAGTTGAATGACAAATTAAATATGTTTACAAAATAATTTCAGTGTAGAAAGTCTCTCTAGATTTTTTTAATATTTCCCCAACCTTCCGTAGTTGTTTCACCCACACCTAACTCAACAGCATTTAAAAAAATGTCTCGAAATGACTCAAAAATGTTTCTGTGAGTCTTTCCAAAGCTTCAACTTAGTTTTCATAGAAATACTTTCTTCTTTTCTTTGCAACAGTATTTAATTGGCTTGTATAATGTTTAATTAAATTGCGTAATTACAATAGCAAGGTCCACTGGCATAAACAGGTTTGGGAACAAAGCCCAGCTGCCTCCAGGAAAGCATTTTGCTCAGCTGGTGGGAGCAGGCATGGTGGACATTTTGGACAGAAGCCTTCCTGTCCCAAGTGTTTCTCTAGCTGTGAGTATCAGTCAGAGGGAATGGGGAAAGCTGGTAAATTTGGCGAGACAGTTAATTGCAGTTTAAGGGCCCCCCTTATCCAGAGCTAGGAGGGTTACTTCTCCAGAGACTAAAGACCTGATGCTGGCATGCCCACTTTGGTCCCCTGGAGCTGCTGCTTCCCTAGTCCACCCTGTGAGGAGTGGGCTGTACCTCTCCAGATACAGTTCCCTTCCCTGCATCCCCGCCTAAGACTTCCTCCCATTGCAGCTACCTAGGAAGGATTTGGCAAACTAACTTTACAGCTTTAGTAGCAGACAATAGCCAAAGGCACCACTCTCCTAGAGGTGACAGAAACTTCTTACAGAGGTGAATTTCTAATGATGTAATTTCAAGCATCTGCAGTAGGTTGCTTGGGGAAGGATTTGGGGGTCAGAGCCACGTCAAGGAATCTCTCAATCACACCATCTTCCTGAGCCTAGATTTATGTCCAATTGTGTCACAGCTGTGCACATGTCCCCCTAAGAAAACATGGCCGTGGACCCAACTCTCATTCTTCACGTTACAAAATCCTTTATGTTGTGTGGGATGCTCTCCTCTTTTAAATTCCCTTCTGAAACTTTTTTTTTTCTAGACCCAGCCCGATGGGTCACATACAGCAAAAGTGAACATTTAACCCAAATGTCATCAAACCAACCAACCAACCAATCATAAGTACAGTGTTAGCAGGCATCTGCAACTCATGAAGAGAAGAAGGAAAATGCCCTTCAGAAGAACATATTTGTAGTGAACATTTGCCATTTTGAACCATCCACCATCCATTCAGCCTTCCTCTTGGTAAGAGAAAGCTAACTTCCTTTCAGATTACTACCTGCTCCCCACAGCCGATGTGTTTCAGGGGTGGGTCATGGTTGAGCTAAGCCAATCAGCTCAGCTCTCTTCCCTGGCCATGGTAACTAGACCAAATTCTGTCACATAAGATGCAAGGAGTTGTTTGCTGGGGACTTCCAGGGAAGATGGTTCATCATTGGAGATGTGGAAGGTGCATGCAAGGCCTGGAGCTGCTATAGCTGTTTTGTTACCATAAGAAGTCTGGTGAGCAGTGCTGAGCTGAAAATGGAACCAGCGACCAGATCAAACCGCTCCTGAAGATCATCCTGCCTCTAAACTTTCATTTACCTAAGCCAATACATTATTTTTATTGTTTTTAATTGGCTAACTTTTAAAAATAAAACTGATAAATATACATGGTTTAAAAAAATCTAAAATAATAAAAGCCCAGCAATGAAAAATAGCAGCCCCTGCTCCAGCCCTCTCCACACTGAGTCCCAATTCCCAGAGATAACAGCTCTTGATTTTCTCCTGTTCTTCACTGACATATTTCTTTTTTTTTTAAATTTTTTATTGCATTTTAGGTTTTAGGGTACATGTGCAGAACATGCAAGACAGTTGCATAGGTACACACATGGCAGTGTGTTTTGCTTCCTTTCTCCCCTTCACCCACATTTGGTATTTCTCCCCAGGCTATCCCTCCCCAGCTCCCACCCCCCGCTGGCCCTCCCCGTTTCCCCCCAATAGACCCCAGTGTTTAGTACTCCCCTCCCTGTGTCCATGTGTTCTCATTTTTCATCACCCGCCTATGAGTGAGAATATGCAGTATTTCATTTTCTGTTCTTGTGTCAGTTTGCTGAGAATGATGTTCTCCAGATTCATCCATGTCCCTACAAATGACACGAACTCATCATTTCTGATTGCTGCATAATATTCCATGGTGTATATGTACCACATTTTCCCAATCCAGTCTATCATCAATGGGCATTTGGGTTGGTTCCAGGTCTTTGCTATTGTAAACAGTGCTGCAATGAACATTCGTGTGCATGTGTCCTTATAGTAGAACGATTTATAGTCCTTTGGATATATACCCAGTAATGGGATTGCTGGGTCAAATGAAATTTCTATTTCTAAGGCCTTGAGGAATTGCACACTGTCTTCCACAATGGTTGAACTAATTTACACTCCCACCAACAGTGTAAAAGTGTTCCTATTTCTCCACATCCTCTCCAGCATCTGTTGTCTCCAGATTTTTTAATGATCGCCATTCTAACTGGCGTGAGATGGTATCTCAATGTGGTTTTGATTTGCATCTCTCTAATGACCAGTGATGATGAGCATTTTTTCATATGATTGTTGGCCTCATATATGTCTTCTTTTGTAAAGTGTCTGTTCATATCCTTTGCCCATTTTTGAATGGGCTTGTTTGTTTTTTTCCTGTAAATCTGTTTGAGTTCTTTGTAAATTCTGGATATCAGCCCTTTGTCAGATGGGTAAACTGCAAAAAATTTTTCCCATTCTGTTGGTTGCCGATTCACTCTAGTGACTGTTTCTTTTGCCGTGCAGAAGCTGTGGAGTTTGATTAGGTCCCATTTGTCTATTTTGGCTTTTGTTGCCAATGCTTTTGGTGTTTTGTTCATGAAGTCCTTGCCTACTCCTATGTCCTGGATAGTTTTGCCTAAATTTTCTTCTAGGGTTTTTATGGTGCCAGGTCTTATGCTTAAGTGTTTAATCCATCTGGAGTTAATTTTAGTGTAAGGTGTCAGGAAGGGGTCCAGTTTCTGCTTTCTGCACACGGCTAGCCAGTTTTCCCAACACCATTTATTAAACAGGGAATCCTTTCCCCAATGCTTGTTTTTGTCAGGTTTATCAAAGATTGTATGGTTGTAGATATGTTGTGTTGCCTCCGATGCCTCTGTTTTGTTCCATTGGTCTATATCTCTGTTTTGGTACCAGTACCATGCTGTTTTAATTACTGTAGGCTTGTAATATAGTTTGAAATCTGGTAGTGTGATGCCCCCCACTGTATTCTTTTTGCTTAGAATTGACTTGGCTATGCGGGCTCTCTTTTGGTTCCATATGAAATTCATGGTGGTTTTTTCCAGTTCTGTGAAGAAAGTCAATGGTAGCTTGATGGGGATAGCATTGATTCGGTAAATTACTTTGGGCAGTATAGCCATTTTCATGATACTAATTCTTCCTAACCATGAACATGGAATGTTTCTCCATGTGTTTGTGTCCTCTCTTATTTCATTGAGCAGTGGTTTGTAGTTTTCCTTGAAGAGGTCCCTTACATTCCTTGTGAGTTGTGTTCCTAGGTATTTTATTCTGTTTGTAGCAATTGTGAATGGCAGTTCGTTCTTGATTTAGCTCTCTTGAAGTCTATGGTGTAGAGGAATGCTTGTGATTTTTGCACATTAATTTTGTATCCTGAGACTTTGCTGAAGCTGCTTATCAGTTTCAGGAGTTTTTGGGCTGAGGCAATGGGGTCTTCTAGGTATACTATCATCTTGTCTGCAAATAGAGACAATTTGGCTTCCACCTTTGCTATTTGAATACCCTTTATTTCTTTTTCTTGCCTGATTGCTCTGGCTAGAACTTCTGGTACTATATTGAATAGGAGTGGTGAAAGAGGGCATCCTTGTCTAGTGCCGAATTTCAAAGGGAATGCTTCCAGGTTTTGCCCATTCAGTATGATATTGGCTGTTGGTTTGTCGTAAATAGCTTTTATTACTTTGAGATACGTTCCACTGATACAGAGTTTATTGAAGGTTTTTAGCATAAAGGGCTGTTGAATTTTGTCAAATGCCTTCCCTGCGTCAATTGAGATAATCATGTGGTTTTTGTTTTTGGTTCTGTTTATGTGGTGAATTACGTTTATAGACTTGCATATGTTGAACCAGCCTTGCATCCCTGGGATGAATCCTACTTGATCATGATGGATAAGTTTTTTGATTTGCTGTTGCAATTGGCTTGCCAGTATTTTATTGAAGATTTTTGCATCTATGTTCATCATGGATATTGGCCTGAAGTTTTCTTTTCTTGTTGGGTCTCTGCCGGGTTTTGGTATCAGGATGATGTTGGTCTCATAAAATGATTTGGGAAGGATTCCCTCTTTTTGGATTATTTGGAATAGTTTCAGAAGGAATGGCACCAGCTCCTCTTCATGTGTCTGGTAGAATTCGGCTGTGAACGCAGCTGGACCTGGGCTTTTTTTGTGTGGTAGGCTCTCAATTGCTGCTTCGACTTCTGACCTTGTTATTGGTCTATTCATAGTTTCAGCTTCCTCCTGGTTTAGGCTTGGGAGGACACAGGAGTCCAGGAATTTATTCATTTCTTCCAGGTTTACTAGTTTATGTGCATAGAGTTGTTTGTAATATTCTCTGATGATGGTTTGAATTTCTGTGGAATCTGTGGTGATTTCCCCTTTATCATTTTTTATTGCATCTATTTGGTTGTTCTCTCTTTTATTTTTAATCAATCTGGCTAGTGGTCTGTCTATTTTGTTGATCTTTTCAAAAACCAGCTCTTGGATTTATTGATTTTTTGACGGGTTTTTCGTGTCTCAATCTCCTTCAGTTCAGCTCTGATCTTAGTTATTTCTAGTCTTCTGCTAGGTTTTGAGTTTTTTGATCTTGCTCCTCTAGCACTTTCAATTTTGATGATAGGGTGTCAATTTTGGATCTCTCCATTCTCCTCGTATGGGCACTTATTGCTATATATTTTCCACTAGAGACTGCTTTAAATGTGTCCCAGAGATTCTGGCATGTTGTGTCTTCATTCTCATTGGTTTCGAAGAACTTCTTTATTTCTGCCTTCATTTCATTGTTTATCCAGTCAACATTCAAGAGCCAGTTGTTCAGTTTCCATGAAGCTGTGTGGTTCTGGGTTGGTTTCTGAATTCTGAGTTCTAACTTGATTGCACTATGGTCTGAGAGACTGTTTGTTATGATTTCAGTTGTTTTGCATTTGCTGAGGAGTGCTTTACTTCCAATTATGTGGTCAATTTTAGAGTAGATGTGATGTGTTGCTGAGAAGAATGTATATTCTGTGGATTTGGGGTGGAGAGTTCTGTAAATGCCTATCAGGTTTGCTTGCTCCAGGTCTGAGTTCAAGCCCTGGATATCCTTGTTGATTTTCTGTCTGGTTGATCTATTATTGACAGTGGAGTGTTAAAATCTCCCACTACTATTGTGTGGGAGTCTAAGTCTCTTTCTAAGTCATTAAGAACTTGCCTTATGTATCTGGGTGCTCCTGTATTGGGTCCATATATGTTTAGGACTGTTAGCTCTTCTTGTTGTATTGATCCTTTTACCATTATGTAATGGCCTTCTTTGTCTCTTTTGATCTTTGTTGCTTTAAAGTCTATTTTATCCGAGATGAGAATTGCAACTCCTGCTTTTTTTTTTTTTTTTTTTTTGCGACTGAGTTTCGCTCTTCTGACCCAGGCTGGAGTGCAATGGTGCAATCTTGGCTCACCACCACCTCCGCCTCTTGGGTTCAAGCAGTTCTCCTGCCTCAGCCTCCCAAGTAGCTGGGATTACAGGCACGTGCCACCATGCCCAGCTAATTTTTTGTATTTTTAGTAGAGACGGGGTCTCACCATGTTGACCAAGAAGGTCTCAATCTCTTGACCTCATGATCCACCTGCCTTGGCCTCCCAGAGTGCTGGGATTATAGGCTTGAGCCACTGACTCCTGCTTTTTTTTGCTCTCCATTTGGTAAATCTTCCTCCGTCCCTTTATTTTGAGCCTTTTTGTATCCTTGCATGTGAGATGGGTTTCCTGGATACAGCACACTGATGGGTTTTGTTTTTTTATCCAATTTGCTAGTCTGTGTCTTTTGATTGGTGCATTTAGTCCATTTACATTTAGGGTTAATATTGTTATGTGTGAATTTGATACTGCCATTTTGATGCTAGTTGGCTGCTTTGCCCGTTAGTTGATGTAGATTCTTCATTATGTTGATGCTCTTTAGCATTTAGTGTGATTTTGGAATGGCTGGTACTGGTTGATCCTTTCTATGCGTAGTGCCTCTTTCAGGAGCTCTTGTAAAGCAGGCCTGGTGGTGACAAAATCTCTGAGTATTTGCTTGTTCACAAAGGATTTTATTTTTCCTTCACTTATGAAGCTCAGTTTGGCTGGATATGAAATTCTGGGTTGAAAGTTCTTTTCTTTAAGGTTGTTGAATATTGGCCCCCATTCTCTTCTGGCTTGTAGAGTTTCTGCTGAGAGATCTGCTGTGAGTCTGATGGGCTTCCCTTTGTGGGTGACCCAATCTTTCTCTCTGGCTGCCCTTAGTATTTTCTCCTTTATTTCAACCCTGGTGAATGTGACGATTATGTGCCTTGGGGTTGCTCTTCTTGTGGAATATCTTTGTGGTGTTCTCTGTATTTCCTATATTTGAGTGTTGGCCTGCCTTGCTAGGTGGGGGAAATTTTCCTGGATAATATCCTGAAGAGTATTTTCCAGCTTGGATTCATTCTCTTCATCACATTCTGGTACACCTATCAAACGTAGGTTAGGTCTCTTCACATAGTCCCACATTTCTTGGAGACTTTGTTCATTCCTTTTTGTGCTTTTTTCTCTAATCTTGGTTTCTCGTTTTATTTCATTGAGTTGATCTTCGACTTCTGATATTCTTTCTTCTGCTTGGTCAATTCGGCTGTTGAAACTTGTGCATGCTTTGCGAAGTTCTCGTATTGTGTTTTTCAGCTCCTTCAATTCATTCATATTCCTCTCTAAGTTATCCATTCTTGTTATCATTTCCTCGAATCTTTTTTCAAGGTTCTTAGTTTCTTTGCATTGATTTAAAACATGTTCTTTTAGCTCACAAAAGTTTCTCATTATACACCTTCTGAAGTCTAATTCCATCATTTTGTCACAGTCATTCTCCGTCCAGCTTTGCTCCCTTGCTGGTGAGGAGTTTTGGTCCTTTGTAGGAGTTGAGGTGTTCTGGTTTCGGGTGTTTTCCTCCTTTTTGCACTGGTTTCTTCCTATCTTTGTGGATTTATCCACCTGTCATCTGAGTAGTTGCTGACTTTTCGATTGGGTCTCTGAGTGGATGCCCAGATTGTTGATGATGAAGTATTTCTGTTACTTGGTTTTCCTTCTACCAGTCTAGCCCCTCCACTGTATGACTGCTGAGGTCACTCCAGGCCCTGCTTGTCTGGGGTGCACCTATAGCAACTGCGGAACAGTGAGGGATGCTACCCGTTTCTTTTTCTGCTATCTTTGTCCCAGAATGATGCCTGCCAAATGTCAGTCTTCTGGATATAGAGGGGTCAGGGAGCTGCTTGAGGAGACAGTCTGTACTTTATAGGAGCTCAAGTGCTGATCTGTAAGCTCTGTTGTTCATTCAGGGCTGTTAGGCTGCTACATTTAATTCTGCTGCAGCAGAACACATAAAAAAAAAAACGCTTTTTTTCTCAGATGCTCTGACTTGGGGAGTTGGGGTTTTCTTTGTGAGTGTCCGTTGTGCTGTCCTGCCCAGCTAGGAGGCAGTCTAGTCACTATTTGCCTGCCAAGGCTCTGCCCTGCTGGTGTGAGGTCCACCCTGTTGCTGCAGGCTCTGCCTGGCTGCTGCGGCCTCCGCCCTGCTGCCACGGGCTATGCCCTGCAGTGGATTGTCTCTTTTGTGGCGGGTTGCTTCGGCAACGGCAGGCTGCATCACAATGGGAGTGTACCTCAGTAGGGGCAGGTTGCCTCAGTAATGGCAAACGCCCCTCCCCCACCGAGCTTCACTGTCCTGGGTTCAGCTATGCCTGCAGTGAAACTCTCCACCCGGAGCGTTTGGAATCGCCATTTTGTTTGTCCCACTGCCCTGGCCCAAACGCCGTTTCCCTGGAATCTCCTGGCCTGGCTCACTGTCCAAGTCCCGTTCAATCAGATGGATATGCCAATCTGCCCTCTCAAGTCTCAGACTGCTGGTTCAACAGGGCACCCAGACCAGTGCGCTTTGTGTGGAGCACTGTGGAGCGCCGCTGTGCTGCAGCGCCGGCCGCTGGCTGCACCAGCCAAAACCGCTGCGCTGGTGTCCCACATCTCTCTTATACCTGGGAATTTCCCCATTCTGTGGGCAACAAAGATCCCCTGACTCACCCTCCATGCGTTCACCTAGAGCTTCAATCCTGGGTTGTTTCTCACCACGCCATCTTGAGTCGGTCCACTTCACTGACTTATTTCTAAATAAAATGCTGTATTGGTCAGCTAGGGCTGGTGTTATAAAAATGTCATAAACTGGCAGGGTGCAGTGGCTCACATCTGTAATCCCGGCATGTTGGGAGGCTGAGGTGGGCAGATCATGAGGTCAGGAGTTCGAGACCAGCCTGACCAACATGGTGAAACCCAGTCTCAACTAAAATACAAAAAATTAGCTGGGCGTGGTGGTGGACACCTATAATCCCACCTACTCAGGAGCCTGAGGCAGGAAAATTACTTGAACCCGGGAGACTGAGGTTGCAGTGAAACGAGATTGTGCCATTGCCCTCCAGCCTGAGCGACAGAGCAAGACTCCATCTCAAAAAAGGAAAAAAAAGTCCTAAACTGTGTGGCTTTAACAACCAATTTGTTACCATTCTGGAGGTTGGGAAAGTTCAAGGTCAAGGTGCCAGCCAGTTGAGCTTCTGCTGAGAGCTCGGTTCTTGGTTTTAGACACTACCTTCTCACTGTGTCCTCACATGCCAGAGAGAATACACTCTCTGGTGTCTCTTCTTATAAGGACACTAATCCCATGGGATCAGGGCTCCACCTTTATGACCTTCTTTAATCTTAGTTACTTCCTTATTCCAAATACAGCCATACTGGAAACTAGGATTCATCATATGAATTACAAAGGGACACAATTCAGTTCATAGCACATTTCTAGATTTTCTACTTTAGATATTATCTATTAGTGTTTCATAATGGAAACGAGGTTTTATCTCCCTTTGAACACACGTTTCTGTTCCATGTATCTTTCTGATACCATCATTTTTAGTGAAATCAATTGTCAGTGTTTGCAGTATTCTGATGAGGTAGATATGATTCATGGATGACCATGATACGATTTCCTTTCTTGCATAACATTGTACTTTCTCTAGTGTTAAAAACAATGGCTTTATATGCACCTAACTCTTATTTACACATAAAACTGACTGCCAGGGCTGTTAAAATCACTTCCTAGACTGTTCAGCAAGTTAGGAATCTGTCAATTCCTTTTTAATTTTTTCCTAGAATCATCCCATCTACAGTTCTGCATCCTCCAAATCCAGGCTGGACAAAGTGCTCCAAAGCCTGGTGCATAGCTGTCACCTGGATTCTTGCATTGGACCTCCAGACACACTGCATCAGTTTCTAGTGCTGCTCTAACAAATTTCTACAAACCACGTGGCATAATGGCAACATAGATTTCTTATTTTAGAGTTCTGGAAGTTGGCAGTTGGGAATGGGTCTCTGAGTGCTAAAACCAATGTGTTGGCAGGGTTGCATTCCTTCTGGAGACTCTCAAGAAGAATCTGTTTCCTCCCCTTTCTAGCTTCTAGACGCTACTATGTTCCATAGCTCAGAACTCCCTTCCTTCATCTTCAAAGCTTGCAACCTCAGGCAAGCCCTTCCCATATTGCCTCACTGTGATCCCTCTTCCATGTCCCCCTTTCACATATAAGGACTTCTACAATTCGATCC
Source organism: Callithrix jacchus (assembly GCF_049354715.1). Taxonomy (NCBI): domain Eukaryota; kingdom Metazoa; phylum Chordata; class Mammalia; order Primates; family Cebidae; genus Callithrix; species Callithrix jacchus. Next base: position 91,304,227 of record NC_133514.1, read on the forward strand.
AGCACATCCTGATCACCCATAACCATCTCCCCATCTCAGGGCCAGCTGATTCACAGCTTTCATTCCATCTGCAATTTTCAATCCCTTTTGCCATTTAACCTAATGCTTTCACAGGCGCTGGGGATTAGGATGTGGACATCTTTGGGAGTCCATTATCTTGTCTACCATACATGCCATGCTTATTTTTGGTTTACTCTGGTTTCAGTGGCATGAATGCTCCTCTGGCACCTTCCTGAGAAAGGCTGCATCAGAGGCACATCATCTGAGCCCATGCCTACCTGAAATGACTTTATTCCTCTCACTCTTGACTGGCAGGGAATAGAAAGCAAAGCTGGAAACCACTGTCCCTTGGAAGGCTGAAGGGACTGTCCCAGTATCTTCTAGATTCCAGGGACACTGGTAGAAAGTCTAACACCATTCTGTGTTCCGATTTTTGCAGGCAACCTCCTTTTTTTCTCTCTGAAGGTTTATAACTTATTTCTTTATCCCTAGTATTCTGAGAGTCTGCAATGATGTGCCCCGTGTGGGCTTGGGCCATTCATTCTTGAAGTCTAGAAGCTTTTGCATAACTTCTCTGCTACTTTCCTCTTCTAGGGTTTTTATTCTCCATTTCTAGAACTCCTACTGCTGACCCTCCTAGATTAAGCTTCTAATTTCCTTAATTTTTTCAAATCCTCCTTTCTAAATCATTCTTTCCCCACATTCTGAGAAAGTCCTTCATTTTTCTCCCTCAAATATTCTATTGAATTTTAAATTTCTGCTATTATATGTTTAATTCCTTATTCCTTGGCTGTTTCTTTTTTATAACCTTCTATTCTCATTTTATAGATGCATTATCTCCTCTTATCTCTCTGAGGACATCAACGACAGTTTTATTGAAGTTTTCTTCCACTCCTGGGCTTGGCTCTATTCCCTCCAGCTCCTTTTCTGTTGTTGAATTCCTCTTCCTCCTCCTCCCCACCACACCACATTTCTCTCTGTCTCATATTAGAGTTTTCCTTTCTACAGATACCAGCTGATGCTTGACCATCATTTATATTTAAGAGTAAGACACTAAAAAGTTGATGATTTCTCTATGGATGATTAGGTAGAAATCTGGTCATTTTCCAGAGGATATGATCCAAGAAGTTCCAGACTTGGAGACACTGCTTACAGCTGAGGGCAAGTTTGAGCACTATACTCAGAACGAAAGGAGGTATTCAAAACTGCACGCAGAGTGGTGACTCTTGTAGCACTTCTCTACTCTGGGTGAGAGTTTCAGAAGAGAGAGAGAGAGCGAGAGAGCGTGTGTGTGTGTGGTGTGTGTGTGTGTGTGTGTGTGTGTGTGTGATTGTTTTTTCTCTTGGGCCAGTCAGTTTGCTTGCAAAGGAGCCCTCAGCCACCCTTCCTGGAGAGTAGACCCTGGCTGCCAGCATTCTTGGAGCCCAGTGTACAACACCCTACTTCAGAATTGCACAACACTGGTATTTCCCAAGGGACTCTAAAGAGGGAATTAACTGTGAAGAGCCAGCAAGAAGCCCTTCTGTAGTAGGCACAGTGACCCCAAATCATCTGCATCTCCCACCTGGTCATGCCTCTTTCAGGTTCACATGTCAGAAAACCTCACCCAGACATATTTAGTGACCCACACTCCATATTTTGCCTTGGCAAAGGGCCCTTGTGGCTGGTGTTTGTAGCACAGGCCAGACCAGGGAAGGACAAGGAGGGCAAATCTAACCCCTGTCTGGAGACAGACTCAGTCCACATTGGGCTCATTGACACAATACCTCACCAAACACAAGCAGGACAGGCATGAAATATCTCATACCACAAGAATCAGCAGGTGTGCAATCGAGATCCAGAGGCCAGTTGCTAACCTGTTATCGCAGTTTTCTCACAAATAATATGAAAATCCACCTAGTCATGAGGATACAGTTTTCTAGCAGATGGATGCCCATTAATAGGAAATGGGTCCTTGTATTCAGAGCCACCTCAGATAAACCACACACATTCTGAGCCTCCACAGAAGCATGGCGCAGCACAAGGTGGCCATCAGCCTTCCGCCGTCATCCCAGCTCAGTCTCCACACAACAGTATCTAAACTCAGGCCCTTTAGGCCAAGCAGCCTCTGGCAGAGCAGAAAGTAGATCGGCTTTCTGTAGGGAAGCCAGCATTTGGCTCAGGTCCCTGCCTGCTTCTTGAAAAACAACAGACATGGTCCCATTCACTGTGGGGAGAAGCTGAGGTGTGTGGCTCCCACCTGGCCCTGGTCAGGGTGAAGCAGGCCAGCCTGGGCACCACCCCCTTGGAGCCCTAGGCAGGTGCAGAACATCTAACAGCAGCGCGTGGGCATCACACCCGTGCACGTGAATTCCACTTTCCATATAAGATAACATCCCCACACCCCAAATCTCACTTTAGGCCCCTAAAGGCATGGCTATGTAAGTACAAAGTCATTTTTGTAAAGTGAATTATCCCCCTCCACGGCTTCCCCCTCTCCATGATACATACAGTTGATCTGCTCTTCAGATGCTCAGAGTGAACACCAGGCATGCTAAGAAGGAGAATAACCTACTTTAGAATTATTGTTTAAAAAATGTCAACATCAACAATTAAACCCTTCCCTGACAGGCATGTATGAATGCCAGGAAGCAAAGGCACAGCCCAGGATGTCAATCCAGGGGCCGGGTAGCCCCCATCAGGGGAGTCTTTGGCTCTTCATGAGCCTGATCAGGGCTCATCTGCTGTCCATTCCTGTGATGACATCACCCTGGCTCTGGGCCCGCACAGCACAGTTCTTGTCCCATGCTCTGACAAGCTCTTGAGGGAGGCCATTGATTCATGAAGTTGGGGTTTCCACACATCTTCCCCACTTTCTGGGGCCCGCCCCTCCTTCTACCTATACTCCAGGCGTCCTGTCTTTCCTCCTGCCTCTTTCCCTCCATTTTTTCCAGAGCCACCTCCTTTATCTTGGCCCCAGGTACCTCTTGCTTTTAAAAATTTGTTATGAAATATTTCAGACATACAAAAAGACCAAAAAAATACTAAAATGAACACCTGTGCACCCACCACCCAGCTACATAAATAAAAAGCAGCCTTTTCTAATCTGAGGTATGCATCCCTCTGACACCACAATTCCTAGCAGCCTTTGTTCCAGTCTCCCTCAGAAAAAACCCAGAGAGCTGCATAAATCCAAGGCATAACCAGCTGTCATCTGGACTCCACTGTATTAATTTTTTCACTACACTTTGTGGCTGCATGAAGCTCCCTTCCACCCACCAGCCCGTCTTCTTCCTTTATGATTTGACTGCTTCCCAATCCCAGAGGGGAACTGGCTTGCTGAAGGTTCCCACCTAGTTAAAAGCCACATGGGCAGGTCAGCGGAGAGCTGAGTGTTGGAGCAGGGACTTTGCCTGGGTGATGCCGCTGGGCGGGACCACAGTGCTTCCTGCCTACGCTCAGGCACTAGGTCATTCTGTGCACCAGGAACGGTGTGGGGGCTGGGAGTAGGCAGGACATGGACACTACCTTCCACAGCCTTATAGTCTTTTGGAGACAACAGACACATACAGAGAGGCAGCCCAAAGCCTCATGGGTAGGGCTGGACTCCGGAGTATCTGCCTGTGGAGCAAAGCAGGGGCTGCTGAGGCCCAGGGAGGCCATGAAGGATTAGAGATGGAACTCAGAGAATGGGTAGGACTGAGGGAGGGAGGAGGGAGCGAGGGACATGCTGGAACCTTCCAGGTGAGAGAAAGTGAAGCAGGAGGCTGGGCAGGACAGAGAAGTGGGACAAAATCAGGCTGGAGGCCAGGGGCAGCTGGCAGGATGAAGCCAGCTGGGCAGGGTCTTGGTGGCAGTGGGCTGAGAGGGTGGGTGTGGAAGTTAAACATGTGAAGGCACCCCACCTATGCCCGTCCAGCTGTCCTGAGTATCCCACTGTGCTCTGCTCAGATCCTCAGTAGGGGAGGCTGTGGGCAAAGCTCTTTGTGACTGCTTCCTCCCCACCCCATCCCCGCCACATGCACGCAGGCCATGGGAGGACAGAGAAGGCCAGTGCTATTGACACTGGCATAGCCTGAGCAGAGGAGGAACATGATGCGCTGGGTGCCCTCTCCTGCAGCTTCAGCCCAGGAGACAAAGGGTGTCCATGCAGCCAGGAGTCCCATGGCAGCTGGCATCCACGGTCCTGGGCAGAGGAGGGGCTCAGGAGTGGGGCATGGCCTTCCCCGGCCCCTACCAGAGTCTCCAGGCTGGAGATCACCTCCTTCCTCCCCACCCACGCTCCTAGTCTTGCCCTCTTCCCTGCCTGCCACTCATCCAGCAGCCCCAACATCCCCGCTTCTCACCCTCACCCAGCCACAACCCCTCTGAGGTGTCGACACCTCCCAGCATGGAATGTCAGGCCCTCTGCCAAGCAAGAAGATGGAGGCCCAGACACCTAGCCTTGGTGCCTCTGCCATGAGAGTCTTCTCCGTTTTCTGCCGGGGCCTCACTGCCTGCATCTTCCACACTTTCCCAGCAGAGCCCATACTCCAGGACTTCATGCACCAAGTCCTAAGCACTCACAGCAACACACAGTGTGGCTCCAAGCACAGTACTAAGTCAACAGAGCCACAGCTCCAGGTGGTGGCAGGAGATGTGGGAGGTGGCACCGCTGGACTCAGGTGGCCAGGGACATGGCTGGCCTGGGCAGAAAGCTGGCAGACTCTGCTACAGGGATCTTTCCTGAACTCACCCTATGCGCAGAAACCCTAAGGCTGCTGAGAAGGACAAAACAGCTTGGGTCCACTGTAGGAATGCTCTGAGGTGCAGAAGAATGGACTTCCTCTTTTCCTTCTGATTCTAGACCCATATTCTAGAAATGTCAACAACAGGGACAGCAGCCCCTTGAAACTGGCTTCAGGTTGCTTCATTTCTTTGTGACCTTCTTAGGGCTAAACCTTTGGGGGCCACCTTCCCTCAAAAGTGGGAACATGGGCTCCCAGTGCCCTACCCCTTGGGTTGGGTGTTCCCGTGGTCCCACTCTGAGCTCCACCATGGCACCAGTCCCACCACTCTGTGGAGGATTCCTGAAGCAGAAGCTGTGTGCCCCTCATCTTTACATCCCCAGCACCCAGCCCAGAGCCAGGCACAAGGGAGTTGCTTGAGAAGTGTAAGGCACAGGCAGCCTCCCACCCCACCAAGCAGTCTTTGCAGTACAGGGTGGAGAGGAGAGGCTCTGAAGAGAGGGTGCCTCCTTTACCTGTAATTTCCCCGAGGATTTTTTAGTCATTTTTAAGTCATCCTTGACCATTCTGCATGAGTCTCTGACTCTGAACCAGGTGGTCCACCTATCAGCAAGTGCGAAGCCACTCCTCCACACCTGGGAGGGCCCTCACCCCTTCTTGCTGCAGTGCCTTCCTCCTTGCTCCTCCACGCCTGGGAGGGCCCTCACCCCTTCTTGCTGCAGTGCCTTCCTCCTTGCTCCTCCACGCCTGGGAGGGCCCTCACCCCTTCTTGCTGCAGTGCCTTCCTCCTTGCTCCTCCACGCCTGGGAGGGCCCTCACCCCTTCTTGCTGCAGTGCCTTCCTCCTTGCTCCTCCACGCCTGGGAGGGCCCTCACCCCTTCTTGCTGCAGTGCCTTCCTCCTTGCTCCTCCACGCCTGGGAGGGCCCTCACCCCTTCTCTCTGCAGCGCCTCCCTCATTTTTCATTCCTTCCACTTCTGATCTATACCTTGGCCATTCCATCAGGTCATACTGCTTGCAGTGGTGGGAGATGAATAGAATGTGCCTGGAGAGGGTCCTCATAAAGACAGCAGACACACTGGGAGGAACTGGCCTCCTCCTCTCCACCTACTCAACTCTGCCCAAGCCCAGTCTCTTACTCCAGCCTCCCGTGTGAACCTACCCGCCCCATCCCACATGGATCTTTTTACCTTGATACTCACTGCACTTATCAGCTCCTCCTCTTCCTTGGCCTTCTGGGCTGCTTCCAAGGGAGAGCCTCAGAGCCAGATGGAACGGGAGAGGATGACTAATGCCCTTTTATTATCTCACTGGGAGACAAGACCCATGCAGGAAGGGAAGGTACATGTTGGAAAGCTTGGAGCCCATTACTGATAGAGCCAGAACTTAAACCCAGGTCTCTGGGCTCTTAAAAGATCCCTCCCTTCATGTAGCTTAAGCTTTGCCTCCTTATCTACAGCAGGATTCCTACGGACAAGACCATGTCTCTCGAGGATCAAGCAAAAGACCTTCGCAAATATTTGACAAATGTTGTGTTATGTGTTCCATGGCCTAAGATCACCTCCAGAGACCCATTCCTCATGCCAATTCCACCCTCCTCAGCACCAGTTCCACCCTCTCTCCCAACACATCCCAGCTATACCCCTGCAGCCAGAGACTCCCATGGAAACTCAGCCAGGAGCTCAGAGAGAGGGAGTATATAAATTTCTTCCTCTCTGGGCCCACTGGCAATTCTCATTTGGCTGCTGTCTGAATTCTCTTGGCCACTAAGCAAAGAGGTAAGCATTAATTTTAACAGTGGCAAGGGACAGTGAGCAATGAAAAAAGCAGCCCAGCTTGGGGGTGGGGGTGGAGCATCACTGAGAGAGGTTATACCTGCCTAGAGACTAATGACCAGGGATCCCCAGGGCCCTGGGGACACTCTTCTTTCGCCTCCCTTCACTGTAGGAGGATTTACAGGGTCACCGGGAGGTAATTATTGAGGCCTAGCACTCTGCAGAAGCGGGTAGAGGACATCTTCCCAGTTAGTTTACAGTTTGGTTCAGACAAGACTAGAATGAATAAATGAATCTAGCAAGGTTGCTAGACACAGGGTCAATAATAAAAAAAATCAATTGTAGACTAGTGACAACATGTAGAAGACAAAATTTTTAAATACAAATTACAATTAACAGATGAAATACCTAAGAAATAAAACCAGTGAAATATGGGCACAACCTCTACACTGAGAAGTACAACGTGGAGGAAAATCAAAGACTTAAAGAAATGGAGGTACTATATGTTCATGAGTTGGAAGAATCAATAGTGTTAACAGGTCTATTTTCTGTGGGAAGGAAATAGACAGTATTAATAACAAAGTTGATTTCCTGTAGGAAGGAAATAGACATCTTAACACTATTGATTCTTTCAATTCATGAACATAGTACTTCCATTTCTTTAAGTCTTACATATTTATTCATCTGTGGTCAGTAAACTTAAAAGATAATGCAAATGCAAAATAAAAAGACCACATTCTGTACCAACCAGAATGGCTGAAATAAAACATCAAGTGTGGGCAAGGATGTATAACAACTGGGGCTCTCTTAAATAACCACTAGATCAGTACAATTACTTAGCAAGGGAGGTTAAGAAGAGTGTCCCCAGGGCCCTGGGGATCCCTGTTCATTAGTCTCTAGGCAGGTATCACCTCTCTCAAGGTTGCTCCACCCCACCCCCAAGCTGTCCCTTGCCACTATTAAAAGTAATGCTTACCTCTTTGCTTAGTGGCCAAGAGAAGTCAGACAGCAGCCAAATGAGAATTGCCAGTGGGCCCAGAGGAGACTATAGAGTCAATGCAAGTCCAGTCAAAATTGCCGCAGTTCCACACACGTGTAGAAACTGAGAAGCGATTCCAAAATTATATGGAAATGCAAATGACCTATGATAACCATTAATAATGAAGAAGAACAAGGAGAAATCACACTACATGATATCAAAACTTCTACCATAAAGCTACAGTAGAAAGCAGAGTGGTATAGTATATAGGTTCAAATATACACAAAGAAGCCAATGGAAGAGAAGAGTCAGGAACAGACATATTCACTTATGGTCACTATGACAAAGGGTCTACTGCATTTAGCTGGAAAAGAATGGTGCTTACAATACATGGTGCTGAGTCAACTGGATAGCTATATCAAAATAAATGTTTCCCAGCACTTTGGGATGCTGATGTGGACAGATTGCTTGAGCCCAGGAGTCAGAGACCAGTCTGGGCAACATGGTGAAACCCCATCTCTACAAAAAAAATTTAAAAATTAGCTGGGGATGGTGGTGCATGCCTGTGGTCCCAGCCACTCCAGAGGTTGAAGTGGGAGGATCGCTTAAGTTGAGGAGGTTGAGGATGCAGTGACTGTGATCTCATCACTGCACTCCAGCTTGGGTGACAGAGCAGGATAAATAAATAAATAAATAAATAAATAAAGTTGACCACTACTTCCCACTAAAGTAATTTCGAATGGATCATCAACCTAAACATAACGCTAAGACAGCAAAGCTGCGGAATGCAAACTCTGGAGAATATATCTTCATGATCTTGGTTAGGCAAAGAACTTCCTCAAACAGGACAGAAAAAGCACTGACCAGAAATGAAAAGACTGATAAATGGGAATTTGTTAAAATTCAGAACTTCTCTTTACCAAAAGACACCATTAAGAGAGTAAAAAGGCAAGCTGTAGAATGAGAGAAGATATATACCAGAGAACTCACGTCCAAAACATATAACGAAAGACAACAAATAAGAAAAGAGCATACAGACTTACCAATTACAAAATAGGAAAATATTTGAATAGGCACTTCACAAAAGAGATATCAAAATGGTGAATAAACATATAAGATCGTGCAAACACAATCTAAAAAGACCACAGGGACGTAGCACTGCAGCAACCAAAAGGGCTGAAGCAAACCATCAAGCGATGGTGAAGATGCGTAACAACTGGGGCTCACTTAATGACCGTCAAGAGTGTAGATTGATACAATTACTTCAGAAGAGTGTTTAGCAGTATCTCTTAGAGCTAAATATGGATATACAACACAATCCAGCAATTTCACTGTTAGGTATGTATCCACCAGAAAAGATAGTTATGTACACCAAAAAAAAACCTCAGTAAGAATATTCACAGGAGTGTTTAAAAAGATAGTCTCAAACTAGAAATGATCAAAATATCCATCAATAATAAAATGGGTTAAAAAAAAGTGTGGTGTAGTTACTACATGAATACTATATAGCTACAAAAAAGAATAAACTTCTGAATAGTCTACAACATGAATAAACCTCAGATTATACCTATCATCTATCTATCATCTATTGCCTATCATCTAACTATTACCTATCTATCTATCTATCTTAAATATATTATATAGAGACTGGATATCCCTATGTTGCCCAGGCTGGTCTTGAACTCCTGCTCTCAAATGATCCTCCCACCTAGGCCTCCCAAAGTGTTGGAATTATAGGCATGGGCCACCACACCAGGCCATAGATATATTGTTAAGTGAAATGAAGAAAACAGTGATTATGGCATGATTCCAATTATATAAATCTCAAAACAGCAAAACTGCTGGGCAATGATACAAGTCAGGATGGTGGTTAGTGCTGAGGGAATTCCACCTGGAGGGAAGTTTAAGAGGGAGCAACTCAGAGTGCTGGGAATGTTCTAGAACATGATCATGGTGTGATTACAAGAGTGCTTACCTATGTGAAAATTCATCAAGCTGTGTGTTTAAGGTTTGGGCACTTTACTAAAAAGGTAGGAGGGTGTGTAGTGGGGGCAGTGGTGGAAGACAGGACTGATCAGAAGACACGAAGAGAATAAGCCATAGCCAGACAAGGTATAATGAGGGCTTAGAGTTGTCCTTGGTGACCTTCCCTGTGCCCAGGAGGCTTGGGGGACAGAGCAGCTGTTCCAGTAAAAAGGTTAATGCATCAAGGGTCAACACTGAGGATAAAAAGGCACCTTTTACCAGCCCCTAGTCCACTTTGAAAGGACAAATAAGTGAGAGTCGGTCCTCCACTTTTGGAGTGTGAATCAGGAAGTTAAGCTGCCGCCTAGGGACTGTCCACCAGTGCAGTCCCTGGAGACCACAGAGGCCTCTGTCCCCACCCCTGATTTGCATCAAGTGCTGGCTGTTCTAGAAGAAATTAATAAAACTGGTTTTATTTTCTTCCTTTTTAAAAACCCAGATCTTTGAACTCACATCTCTAACTTCTACTTATGCCCCAGGAGGGAAAGGGGCTGGGGGAATATCTTAGTGGGCACAGAGCCTGGAGCCTTACCCAGATAAGAGAGGTGTTGCTTTACATATCATTTAACTCCCGCAGGCTCCTCAAGACTTCCACCCACTAAATGTGTTGCCTGCCCCAGGAGGGCTTTGTCAGCCTTTCTTCTCTTCTCACCTCCACCACTGATCCTGCTCCTTGGCCTGGCTCAGAAGCCCCTGTCAACTTCAGCTCACTCATCTCTCCAGCATCTCAGACTCTGCATGGCAGAAGGATGGCTAAGGTGTGCCGCTTCCTTATTTGCTCTCCCTTTCCTGACTTAATTTGTGATTTATTGATATTTGTTTGCTTTTAGCAATCCAGCAATCTGGTTTTATTCTCCCACCCTACCCCAGTCACTTATATTAGGTGGCTCTGGAAGTCTGTTATTTGGATTTGTTCTCCATCTGTCCCGTGCTCACTGTTGCTGTACTCTATGTTATACTGTTTAAAAATAAAGTCGAAAAAGTAACAACTAAATAGATGACAGCCTGGCAAAAACAGCAGCTGTTGCCCATAAGGCAAAATAGAGAATATTCCCCTGGATATGTTTATAGAGAAATGAATATAACAGAGTGAGAGAGAAAAGAGGAGAGAAAAGGGGTCTCAGCCAATGCAGTATCATTTAACCCTTTCTGATGCTGAGGAGACAATGGATGCTCCAAGTTGGGACCTGCTATTCAACCCTCTGGCTCCAAATGGGAATAGCAGGTCAAAGGAGTCCAAAGAGGCAGCTGGTGTCTAGGAACTTCCATGAGATGAGTGTCTGCATCCTGACCCAGGTACAGGTCGGATCCAAATCAAGCTAACAAGTCCAGACATTGGAGCAGATACAATAATGAATTTCACATGAATTCTGCTTTTGACAAACTTAAAATTTAGCTGAGCTAGCAAGACACAAAGTTATCAAAAGTCAACAATAAAATTTATTTTAAAATTCAAGTCACTGGCTGAGCATGGTGGCTCACCCCTGTAATCCCAGCACTTTGGGAGGACTGCTTGAGGCTCTGAGTTCAAGACCAGCCCAGGCAACATAGTGAGACTCGTCTCTACGAAAAATAAAAAACTATTAGCCAGGGCATGGTGGTACACACTTGTAGTCCCAGCTACTCTAGAGGCTGAAGTGGGAGGACTGCTTGAGCCCAGGAGGTCATGAATGTGCCACTAAACTCCTACCTGGGCAACAGAACAAGACCCTGTCTTAAAAAAAAAAAAAAATCCAAGTCATAGGATACCAAAAGGACATGTGACAAAATAGAACATAAATGAGACTTTATCAAAACTTAAAACTTTTAGGTTTTAATGGACACCATCAATAAAGTGAAAAGCAACCCACACTTGGGAGAAAATATTTGCAAATCATATACCTGATAAGGGACTTGAGTCTAGACTACTTAAGGAACTCTCAGAACTCAAAAATATAAAGATAACCTAATATTTAAAACATGGTCAAAGGACCTGAATAGACCTATCTTCAAATAGAATATGCAAATAGCCAACAAGTACATGAGAAGCTGAATATCATTGCCACCAGGGAAATGCAAATGAAAACCATAATAAGATGTCACTAGCCTCTCATTAGAATGGCTAGAATAAAAAACTCAGTGAAGAACAAGTGTGGGCAATGATATGGAGAAACTAGCTTTCACATACTGCTGGTAGGAATGCAAAATGGCACAACCACTTTGGAAAACAGTCTGGCAGTTACTCAAAAAGTTAAATATAGAATTACCATATGATCCAGAAATTTCACTCCTAAATATATACCCCAAAGAAATAAAAACATATATCCACATATAAGCTTATACATGAACATTCACAGCAGAATTATTCAAAATAGCCCAAAGTGGAAACAAGTGTTCATCAATTGATGAATGAATAAATGAATAGATAAAGGGAGTATATCCACACAATGAAATATAATCCAGCCTTAAAAAGAAACGAAGTTCTGATAAATGCTGCAAAGTGGATGAACCTTGAAAATACCATGCAAAGTGAAAGAAGCCAGCCACGAAAGACCACATATTATATCCTTCCATTTAAATGAAATGTTCAGCATAGGCAAATCATTAGAGACAAAAAGCAGATTAAGGGGTTGTTATGGGGTGAGGAAGGGAAGACTGGGGAGTGACTGCTAATGGGTATGGGGTTTCTTCTAGGGGTGGTAAAAATGTTCTGGAATTAGAAGAGATGGTTGCTGCCGGGGCAGTGGCTCACACCTGTAATCCCAGCACTTTGGGAGGCCAAGGCAGGCAGATCATGAGGTCAGGAGATTGAGACTATCCTGGCTAACACAATGAAAACCCCTCTCTACTAAAAATACAAAAAATTAGCTGGATATGGTGGCATGCGCCTGCAGTCCCAGTTACTTGGGAGGCTGAGGTAGGAGAATAGCTTGAACCCAGGAGGCGGAGGTTTCAGGGAGCTGAGATCATACTCTAGCCTAGGTGGCAGAACAAGACTCCGTCTCAAAAAACAAAAAGAGATGGTTGCACAACTCCATGAATGTCCTAAAAACTATTAAATGATATACTTTAAATGGGTGAATTCCATGATATATAAATTATATATCAATTAATCTGCTTTTTAAAAAATTCCATAAAGTTAATATGGAGAGACAAATGACTCAGAATAGCCAACTCAATATTGAAGAAGAAAACAAAGTATTCAGAGGACTGACTTCAAGAGTTACTATAAAATTATGCTAATTAAAACAGTATGATATTGGTGAAATAATAGACAAATAGATCAGCGGGACAATGACAGCTTAGAAACAAACCCACAGAAATATGGTCAATTGATCTTTGACAAAAAAGCAAAGGCAGTGCAATGGTGCAAAAATAATCTTTTCAATAAATTGTGTTAGAACAACTGAATATCCATATGCAAAAAATTAATCTATACGTAGGCCTCACATCCTTCACAAAAATAACTCAAATGGATGAATCATAGACCTAAATGTAAAATGTGAAACTATAAAACTCCTGCAAGATAACATAGGAGAAAACCTAGATGACCTTAGGTATGATGGTGACTTTTTAGATATAACACCAAAGGCACAACCCATAAAAGAAAGAATTGATAAGCTGAACCTCATTAAAATAGAAATCTTTTGCCTGCAAAAAACATGTCAAGAGAATGAGAAGACATGCCACAGAGTAGGAGAAATATGTTCAATAAAGAACTGGCATCCAAAACACACAAAGAACTGTTAAAATTCAAAATAAGAAATTTGACTAAAAAGTAGACAAATGATTTGAACAGACACCTCACCAAAGAAGATATGCCGATGGCAAGTAAGCATATGAAAAGATGTTCAACATCATATGTCACTAGGGAATTGCAAATTAAAACAAGGAGACACTACTGCACACCTATTAGAATGCCCAAAACCCAAATCACTGACACCACCAAATGCTAGTGAGGATGTGGAACAACAGGAACTCTCATTCATTGCTGGTGGGAAAGCAAAATGATACAGCCACTTTGGAAGATAGGGTGGCAGTTTCTTATTTTTTTTTTTTTTTTTTTTTTTTTTTAGGGAAAAAGAGAAAAAGAAGGGGGAAAAAAAAAAGAGGGAAAAAGGAATATTACTTCATTCCTAAAATGGGTTTCAATAATGGCCGATCAATATTTTGAGTGTTTAAAGTGGTTAATGCATATTTTATGTGTTTAAAATGGAGACCTCTATTGTGTTTATTTGTTCTGGCTCTGAGTTCAAATCCTGGATATCGTTATCAATTTGTTGTCTCGTTGAATCTAAATCTATGTGTCTTATGTATCTGGGTGTTAAGATCTCTTACTGTTACATTAATCCTTTTACCCTTGTATCCTTATAGCTTTGAAATCTATTTTGTCAAATGTGAAAATTGCAACTCCTGCTTTTTATTTATTTATTTTTGCTCTCCATTTGGTTGGTACTTTTTTTTTTCCAACCCTTTATTTTGAGTCTATGTATATCTTTGGATATACCGTTGGATTTTGTCTGTATCTTTTGATTGGGAGATTTGGTTGATTTAACTTTAGGGTTGCTGCCATTTGATATTAACTGGCTATTTTGTCCTTTTGTTGATAAAAATTCTTCTTTATGTTAACGCTCTTTACTTTTTGGTGTATTTTTAGAAAGGATCATACTGGTTGTTCCTTTCTGTGTATAATGCTTCTTTTAGAAGTTCTTGTAAAGCAGGCCTGGTGGTAATAAAATCTCTGAGTACTTGCTTGTTCCTAAAAGATTTTATTTTTCCTTCAAATGTAAAGCTTAAATTGGCAGGATATGAAATTCTGGGCTGAAAGTTTTGTTCTTTAAGTATATTGGGAGTTAAAGGAACTTGTTCTAACCCAATGTAAAGAAACTAAGAACTTGGAAAAAAGGTTCGATGAAATGTTGAAAAGAATAGACAATATAGAGAGGAATACAAATGAACTTATGGAGTTGAAAAATACAACACGAGAACCGAGTGAAATATGTACAAGCTTAAACAGCCGAATGGATCAAGCAGAAGAAAGGGTATTAGAGGTCGAAGACCAACTTAATGAAACAAAACGACAAGACAAGAATAGAGAAAAAAGGATAAAAAGGAATGAGCAAAGTCTCCAAGAAATATGGGACTATGTGAAAAGACCTAATATACGCTTGATTGGTGTACCTGAATGTGACGGAGAGAATGAATTCAAGCTGGAAAATACTCTCCAGAACATTATCCAGGAAAATTTTTCTAATTTAGCAAAGCAGGACACTATTCAACCCCAGGCAATACAGAGAACACCACAAAGATATTCCTCAAGAAGACCAACCCCAAGGCACATAATCGTTAGATTCACCAAGATCGAAACGAAGGAGAAAATATTAAGGGCAGCCAGAGAGAAAGATCAAGTTACCCATAAAGGTAAGCCTATTAGGCTTACAGCAGATCTCTCAACGGAAACCCTACAAGCTAGAAGAGAGTGGGGAAGATAGGGTGGCAGTTTCTTATAAAACTTAACATAATCTTACCAAATGATCCAGCAATCACATTCCTTGACATTTACCTAAATGAATTAAAAACTTATGTCTACACAAAAACCTGTCCATGAATGTTTATAGCAGCTTTATTCATGATTGTCAAACTCTGGAAGTGACCAAGATGTCCTTTAGTAGGTGAATGGCTAAATAAACCATGGAACACACAGACATACTAAAAAGACATGAGCTATTAAGCTATGAAGAGATATGGATGAAATGTAAATGTCTATTACCAAGTAAAACAAATCAGTCTGGCCAGGTGCAGCGGATCATGCCTGTAATCCCAGCACTTTGGGAGGCCAAAGCAGGAGGATCACTTGAGCCCATGAGTTTGAGACCAGCCTGACCAACAGAGCAAGACCCTGTCTCTACAAATAATTTAAAATATATATTTTTTTAAAAAAAGAAGCCACTCTGGAAAAGGCTACATACTATATGATCCTAACTATATGGCACTCTGGAAAAGATCAAAGTAGGAGACAATAAAATGATAAGTGGTTGCCAGGGGTTGGTGGGATGAATAGGTGGAGCATTGAGGATGTTTAAGGCAGTGACACTGTTCTGTATGTTACTGTCATGATGGATACATGTCATTATACATGTGTCCAAACCTACAGAATATACCACACTAAAAGTGAACCCTAATGTCAACTATGGCCTCTGGGTGGTAATGATATGTCACTGTAGGTTCACTGATGGTAACAAATGCACCACTCTTGGGGTTGAGGGATGGATGTAAATGATGTGGGAGGCTGTGCACGAATGGGGACAGGGGGCATAAGGGAACTCTCTGTACTTTCCACTCAATTTTGCTGTGAACCCAAAACTGCTGTGAAAAATAAATTTTATTAATAAAAAATATCTAAGCCAAGAGAAGAGAAGGGACCAGTTAGTTTGTTCATTCATAGCTGAGTGGCTATGGCAGGAAAGGCAGGTCTAAGTTAAGAGACCGCCCATATCAGACTAGCGGGGATGGGGCTGGGTCTTGCAGTAGGATAAGAATTTGCAGTTACAGATGTAGGGAAGGAGAATATAAGCCAAGTTCACAGAATCCTGAAAACGCTCTTCTGCCTGGCCAGCCTGGACTGCTACATGTAGGGGCTACAAAACCCCTCAAACACAAGTGCAGCCACATGCAAAGTCTGGCTTAGACCCACAAAGGGAAGGCCTTTCCTCCAGCCAGAGACCGGTGAGAGAATCTGTTCTGCAACTCCCCCAGCTTACACTCCTTTGCCTGGCTCCTGGTTTCAGGGGGGCCAGTTCTTCCTGGAGCTCTCACAGAGTGGGAAGCCAGGATACAGACCTTTTGGAAGGAATGAGGCTGGTGCACTAAAGGAACAAGATGTGGTCCAGAATGGCTTTTTGCCCTAGACACAATCCTCAGTCCTGCTGTCCCTGAACCTTCTCAATCACCAGGGATTTGTTTTTGACTACACAGGTGCCTTTACTTTAGTTTTTCTATCCCCAAACCTTCCAGCGTCTGGAAATTAACGTGACCAGGGTAGCGTGCTGCAGAACCTTTAGTGATATCCTGGCCATTCTTGAGCTGGTTTTCACAGTTACAACCAGAGGGTCCTGCACTTGCTTTGGTTGGGTCCCCCTCTTGCCCTGGGACTTCTCGTCTTCAATGGCTTCTCCTGTGTGTGCTAGAGATTAAACAGCTCCTACTGTATACCCCTGATAACAGATCTGTGTTACTGGAATACCTGCATTTGTTGGCATCTCATTACTCTTGACATTAATGAAGCAAACACCTTATTCTAGATCAAATCTGAAAAGAAAGCAGCTACATTTTAGACAGCAGTAAAGAGGACCGGGCACAGACAGCATGTGCTTTATTCAGATATATTACCTTTTTATTTGGGTACTGTTTCTGACTGTTCTGACCCCAATGCAGAGACTTCATTGGGCTAAAGGGCATGCTGGAAAATTTGGGCAGGGATGGGACCGGGCACTAAGGTAAGAAGAGAACCAGCAAATGGGCAATGTCAGAGCAAAGGAGCCCCTCTCTGGGCTGAGCTTTCGTGTGCTGGTTCCATGGAGTTGTCAAAATGTAGGGCTGGGATGAAAAATGGCCTCTGGTTGCACAGCTGTGGCAACGTGTGTGGCAAATGAAGGGTGAAGTGAGTCAAATGTGCTTGGACACACATCAGCCTGCTCTGCAGTGAGAGCGGACACTATGCGCAGGGGCTGCTCAGGGGCCACTGTGTGCTTCTTGGTGCCACAACACAGGGTAGGCTTGGAAAGGCTGGCGGCTTCTTTTTCTCCAAGTCAATTTTTTAAAATTGTAGTAAAATACATGTAACATAAAAGTTTACCATTTTAATCATTTGAAGTGTACAGTTCAGTGACATTAAACACATTCACATTTTGGGCAACCATCCCCAACATCCATCCCCAGAACATTTTTCATTTTCCCAAAGTGAAGCTCTGCCTCTAATAAACATAAATTTCCCATTCTCCTCCCAGCTGCTGGCAACCACACCATTCTACTCTCTGTCTCTAGAAATGTGACTATGCTAGGTCCCTCATATGATGGAATCATGCAGCATTTGTCCTTCCACATTTGGTTTATTTCACATAACATAATGTCCTCAAGATTCAAACATGTAAGATAAGAGTTTGGCAGGACTGGTTTCAAAAGATACGGGTCACGAAGTCCCTGCTGATAAAACAGGATGCAGTAAAGAAGCTGGTCAAAACCTACTGAAACCAAGATGGCTGCCCTCCCTGCTCCTTATATGCTAATTATAATACATCAGCATGCTAAAGGAAATTCCCACCAATTTGCCATGACAGTAGCAATCCTTTTATTCCTTTACTTTCTTAATACACTTGCATTCACTTCACTCTGTTAGCTCGCTCTTGAATGTCTTCCTGCGTAAAGCCAAGAATCTATGTGGCTTCCCAGGCTGAATCCCAGTTTTGAGGTTCACCCTGTGACACAGGTAGTAGCATGTGTCAAAATTCCCTACTTTTTAAGACTAAATAATATTCCATTTTATGTATATATCACAGTTTGTTTATCCACTCATCCATCAATGAACACCTGGTTGCCTCTACATTTTGGCTCTTGTGAATAATGCTGCTATGGACATAAGTGTATAAGGATCTGTCTGAGTCCCTTCCAATTCCTTTGGGTTTATATCTAGAAGTTGGATTGCTGGATCATATGGTCTTCAATTTTTTGTTAGCCACCCTGTTGCATATATGTATTTTTAAAACTCACAATGTCACCAGTCCTGTTTTGAAGTGGGTGCAGCATAAAATGATAAATTAATACCTTGGTTAATGAATACATCTCCAGGTTCTAGGTTAAAAAGACCAGTTCCAACAGTCCTGCTCATGGAACCTGCTCACCCTCATTATTCAATCTTGACGTTAGCAGACTCTTAGAGGACTCAGAAGCCAACTGTCCACTTGGGGCAGATACCTCTCCATGGCATCCCCAGCTTGGTAGGCTTACTTCCAGTGTTGACCCAAAAAGCCAAACTCTGTGAAATATTTGGAGATTTAGTCTGAGCTAAATGTGAAGACTATGACCCATGACACAGCCTCAGGAGGTCCTGGGAACATGTGTCCAAGGTGGTTGGGTTACAGCTTGGTTTTATATGTTTTAGGAAGTCATAAGACATCAATCAATACAGGAGAGGTATACATTGGTTCAGTCCAGAAACATGGGAAAACTTGAAGCAGTGACTTACAGATCATTGGTGGATTCAAAGATTTTCTGATGGGTACTTAGTTGAAAGAGTTATTATTTAAAAATCTGGAATCAATAGAAAGGAGTGTCTGGTAAGGGGCTGTCAAGACCAAGGTTCCTGTTATGTAAATGAAGTGGCCACCCTTAGAGGCAATAGATGGTAAATGTTTCCCATTTAGACCTTTAAAAGGGGCTGGACTCTCAGCTAATCTCTTTAGGATCAGAAAAAGACCTGGAAATGGAAAAGGATTCTCTATAGAATGTAAATTTCCCCCACAGTAGACAGATTTTCAGGGCATATTTTCAGATTTTTTTTGACATATTTCAAAACATGTCAAATAAATATATTGTGGGGTAAAATGCTTTGATTTTCCTTCAGGGCTGGTATCTGTCATGCGATACTATACTAGAGTCAGGTTGGTGTCTTACTGCTACAAAGAGTTAGTCTTGTCAGTCTTAACATCTCTGTTTTTGTTTGTTTAGACAGAGTCTCACTCTGTTGTCAGGCTGGAGGCTGGAGTGCAGTGAAGTGATCTCGGCTCACTGCAACCTCCACTTCCCAGTTCAATTGATTCTCCTGTCTCAGCCTCCCGAGTAGCTGGGACTACAGGCATGTGCCACCACGCCCAGCTAATTATATATATATACACACATATATGTATGTTTTTAGTAGAAATGGGGTTTCACCATGTTGGCCAGCATGGTCTTGATCTCTTGACCTTGTGATTCACCCTCTTCAGCCTCCCAAAGTGCTGGAATTACAGGTGTGAGCCATGGCTTCCAGCCACATCTCTGTTTTAATATCAATGCTGGTTAATCGTGCCTGAATTCCAAAAGGAAGAGAGGATAAGAAGGCAAGTCCAACCCTCTCTTCCCATCATGGCCTGAACTCATTTTTCAGGTTTCTGTGGAATCCCCCTGGCTGACAGGAGGAGTCCATTCAGTCAGTGGGGGACTTAGAATTTCATTTGTGGTGTACACCAGCCACGGGGCACTCAGTACCCTAGCCGGCAGCTGACTTTATGGTGGGCAGCTTTTCTTGTTTTCAAGTTCTTTATTGTGCTGAAGAGAAATTTGTTTTCTCCAGCTCACCAGTGAGGAGGAAAAGGTATTCTGTGGACTTATTGGGCATCAGAGAAGCCGGAGTGGGTAGAAAATAACATCGATGATCTGGGAGGCTCACAGGCTGGTGGAGAGAGCGCTGCAGACACAATGGAAGTAGTTGCAGGATCGTGTAGAATCACGAGGCAAAATGGGCAGCGAGGGCAATCCAGTTGCTAGGAGCTGAGGGAAGAGAGATCTACATGACTGGCTTCTGGGCATTCACTCCCTGGGGAGTGAAGGGCATGAGTTTAACCAAGGTGGCATACGCTGATGAGCCCCAAACCCGGGTGTCCAGGATGGACTCCTCCTCAAGCTCCTTTCTGATTTTCCAAAGCAAGTAGAAATTTTTTCCTGCTTCCTCCTGCTGATGGCTTCTCATCAGAAGCCAGGGGTCATCCTAAAAACCCCTCCAGCAGCCCATATTCTGTGCATCCTGTGCCTTCTCAGTCCATCTCCCAAGTGTCTGTGGAATCCACCCCTCCTCTCCATCCTACGGCCCCCACAGCCACCAGACTCTCATCATTTGTTGTGGGTCAAACTATGTCCACCCTGAATTCACATGGTGAGGTCCTACCCTCAAGTACCTTATTTGGCAATAAGAACACTGCAGATTTAATTAATTAGGATGAGGTCATACTGGATGAGGCTAGGTCTCTAATCTAGCCTGACTGGTATCCTTATAAAAAGGTGAGGTTTGGACTCTTGCACACGCAGGGAGATGCCCATGTGATGGGAAGGCAGAGCTCAGGGTGATGTAGCTGAAGCCAAGGAGCGCCACAGGCAGCCAGCAGCCCTCCAGAAGCTGGCAGAGGTTCCCCTCAGCCTCAGGAGGTTCCCCTCAGCCTCAGGAGGAGCCAACCCTGCTGACACCTTATTCTCAGTCACCTGGCCTGCAGAGCTGTGAGACAATCAATTCCTGTGACCTCAGCCACTCAGCATGTGCTGAGCAAGCAAAAACACCATTTCTCCCCAACCTTCTTTGGTAGACCTGAACGCTCTGCCTTCAAACCCTCCTGTCCTTCCTGTCCCCAAGCAGCCCACATACAACCATCAGAAGTACTACTAACACATAGATCTGACCCTGTCACTCCCTCACTTAAAACTCATGGAGGCCTCTTCTGCCATGTGAACACAGGGGATTTTGAAGTTGGCCAACTGGACATAAGCCAGCCACCATCTGACCACTGAGGCCCTTTGAGTTCCCCTCCTTCTCCTCCTCTCCCTCTTCTGCTCTACACATCCCAAGCCAACCACCCTGAAGTCTTTGCAGTCTCCTATGGGGCCTGTTGTCCCTCACTCACCTGTGGATCTCTGTGAAGATCTTCTTGTCCACCTGAAAAGCCCCATTTCTTCCTGGAGGACAAAAGCCCCCAGAGAGCCACATTCCCCGTGCGATCCTGTCCATCATGGCACTAACCCCACTGCCCCGTCCCACAGGGCCCTGTCACTTGGCCGTGTCTCATTATCTCAGGGCCCTTACCTCCTGGCCTGACTAGAGGGTGGTGGCCTTAAGTGGCCAGGGGACACTGGCTTATCTCCTTGTGGCTCCTCTCAGCATATCTGTCCATGGCAGTCCTTCCAGAATAGACAACAATGTGCTTACATCACCATCCTACAGGGGGCCCTGGAATGAGCCCCACTGCATCAGCTCAGTGCACCATAGTAGACAGATCTCAGCAAAGGCCAAGGCAACACTGGGTTGCCTGCTGCCCCATTCAGGGAGACCGCCACACCAGCACCATGGAAAAGGTTATGGAGCCCCACCTGCACCTGCATGTCCAGCGCGCCTGGTCCAAAGTCAACATTGAACGCCAGGGTTACGGGGTGGCAGTCTCCATGTTCAGCTTCTCCTGTGGCCTTCAGTACATGTGGTAGTCCCCTGCCACCCTCATCCCAGGCCTGCAGAGTCAGGGTGACAGCCCATTCCCTATAGTATCCCAGTGCTCTGCAGAAGATGCTGCTGGAAAGGGCCGCTGAATCTAAAGGAATGTGACTGAGGCCCAGCTGGCTCGAGAGGCCCTGGCTGGTCACGCTGCTCTCTCCCGGGACGTACCACCTCTGCCCCCAGGTATTCCCTCCTAGAATGAAAGCTTCTCCAGAGCAGAGGACCCAGTACAGGGTGAGGCCAAAGGCAGGTCTTCCACACACGCTTGTGGAAAGAGTAAAGGTGTGCGCACACAGGGGACGGCGTGGGGTTTGCCTGGTCCAGAGCTCTCTATACAGCACACACAGGGCCTGCCTGGTGAGATGCTCGAAAGGCGGGGCCTGCTTTCAGTGGATCTGAGGTGGTATTTGTTAATTTTTAAACCACAAGTGCCTTTCCCCTTTATTTCCATTAGGTATGTTGTTGTAGCCTTTTCATCCTGGACTCTGCTCTCCTTGGCCAAAGAACTTCCCTTTCATTCACCTGAAGCCTTCTGTACCACTGCCGACTGGCTGACGTCCACACTTTGCATGTTGGGCTCCCCACCTACAGGCCCGCCCTGCTACAGCTCCATCCACCACCAGCCCTCATGTCTGCCAAGGCAGTAACAGCCTACACTTGGAAGACAGCCACCCAGGGGCCAAGAGTGAAGTTCCCTCTGTCCCAGGCAGCTCTCAGCAAAAGGCCTGTGGCAGAGATCCCCTTAGAGGCTCTCCCTAGAGAGGCCCCAAGCCGCTGCACACAGGGCCCTCACCCTATTTGCGTGTGTTTACTGCAGCTTGTCTGCCAACCGGCCCCTTCCCAATTTTATAATGACAGCAGACCCCTTCACAAGGCCCTTCCCATCTATTGTCACATTTGACCTTCAGGCCTGGGACTGGACTGAGGCATGCTGGGTAAGGCCTCCTGTTGTCTCTGTTTTATAGATGCAGCAGCCAAAGCGTGAGCAGAGCCAGAGCAGTGCCAGGGGGAGCCACCCACCCATGGCAGCAGAACTATGTCAGGACCTACTCCTGAGCCCCCGAGTCAATCCCTCCTCCCACACCACATACGCTGACAGGTCCTGCCCTCTCAGACACTGCCCTCGGCTCACCCTCCTCGCAAGATCTGGCCTCAGCTAGTTAGGTAAAACAACAGTAATGACGACAACAACACTAACATCTAATGAGAACCGACATCGTGCAGGGCCTTGTTCTAAGCATCTGCGCACATTAATTCATTTACTCTCTAATGTATTCCAATGAGGCAAATACTGTATCATTCCCACATTCCAGGAGGGGACACGGAGGTGCACAGCTTAAGTACCTTCCCAGGTCACACAGCCTGTAAATAGTGAAGAAAGGATTCAGGCCTAGGCAGCAGATGTCAGAGTTCTATGCACAAAGTCACACTCAGGCATTGACAGCACACAAAGACTTAGAGGGGCTGCATTTCAACATGGGGCAATGCCTTCATTTACAAAAAGAGTCACATGGTAGCAAGGTGGGCAGGTGGCAGGAGGGACGAAGAGAGATCTCCGAGCAAGAAGTCTTGCACTCTGTATCCTGCACCTTTGGCCAGAGGGGTTTAGGGTGTTGGGGCAGTGGAGTGAGTCAGTCAGGTAGGTCCCTATTTGGATCACTGGTGTCAGAGCAGAGAGTGAAATGGATAGAGAGGGATGGAGGCCGAGAGACAGCTTGGGAGGTAATTGCAACAGAGCTGTACTAAAGCTGAGGCAGTGGATAAAAAGGAGGCCCCCATGTGTCCTGTTATGGCTTCTCCCAAAAGATGGCCTGACACTGGGGTACTGGCCAACATTTGTCCCATCAGCTTCTGTCATCCACAGATGTGGCACAGAGCCCACTGGCCTGCTCATCAGACCCATCCTCTGATGCTGAGGGGTCTGGAGAACCCAACAACATCTGCTCCGGGACCAGAGATCTCAGACCCCAAGTTCACACACTCAGAAACTTGAAGGCACCAGCCCCAGCTCCCTCTGAAGTCAGAGCACAGTTCAGTTCACTCACAGTCCAGTTTGGCCCATAGAGCAGTTGAGATCCTGTTTAAATCAGGCACAGACCCAGGATGCAGAGGGGATGAATGAATGCAGCTCAGCCAAGTGCCACTTTGTTGGCGCTGCAGTGCCAGTGCTGGCATCTTGGGTGGGAGCCTTGGAGCTTCTCAGAGATGCTGGGCTAAGTCTCAAACAGTGACCAGGCCTCATCTTCCCCAACAGATGCCAAGGCAGTAAGGCTGCCTCTAAGAAACAAATACTGATTGAGCACCTAAGTGCCAGGCATGGTGCTGGGGGCAGAGTTGGAACTTAGAATCAAAATTGCCAAGGCCACAGCCCATGACACTCAAATTTTCTCCGACATGATGGCATGACATGCCAGGTGCCCAGAATAGCAGCATTTGGCTTCTACAGACAATCCAGCATTGAACCGGATAAGCAGGGTTTCTGCCCAATCCCATGAGAAATAACTAAATCAACCCACAGGTGGCAATGAAGATGGTTAAAACGTCGCTCATGTCAAGTACTTTGTAAGTGCCTTACATACATTGATTCACTTAATAGAAAGAGTCCAGTGAAGCAAATACTATAAACTCCATTGTTCAGCAGAGAAAACAGATGCACAGAGGGGTCAAGTCACTCTATCCTGCACACTCCCTGCTGTCCTAGTCTCCTCTACATTGTCCCCAGACTTGCCTATATAGTATTCCTAATCTCGACGCTTTACTGTCCTAGACTCCCTCTATACTGTCCTAGTATCCTCTATATAGTCCTAGTCTCCTCCGTACAGTCCTAGTCACCTCCATACTGTCCTATTCTCCTCTATACTGTCCTGCTCTCCCTCCATACTGTCCTAGTCTCCTCTATACAGTCCTAGTCACCCTCTATACTGTCCTAGTATCCTCTATACTGTCCTACTCTCCCTCTATACTGTCCTAGTCTCCTCTATACTGACCTAGTCTCTTCTATACTGGCCTAGTCTCCTCTATACTGTCCTACTCTCCCTCTATTCTATCCTAGTCTCCCTCTATACTGTCCTAGTCTCCACTATACTGACCTAGTCTCCCTATATACTGTCCTAGTCTTCCTTTATACTGTCCTAGCCTTTCTCTATACTGTCCTAGTCTCCTCTATACTGTGCTAGTCTCTTCTATACTGGCCTAGTCTCCCTCTATACTGTCCTAGTCTCTTCTATACTGGCCTAGTCTCCTCTATACTGTCCTACTCTCCCTCTATACTGTCCTAGTCTCCTCTATATTCTCCTGCTCTCCCTCTATACTGTCCTAGTCTCCTCTATACTGTTCTAGTTACCCTCTATACTGTCCTAGTCTCCCTCTATACTGACCTAGTCTCCCTCTTTACTGTCCTAGTCTCCTCTATACTCTCCTAGTCACCTCTATACTGTCCTCTTCTCCCTCTATACTGTCCTAGTCTCCTCTATACTCTCCTAGTCTCCCTCTATACTGGCCTAGTCTCCTCTATACTGTCCTAGTCACCTCCATACTGTCCTAGTCTCCTCTATACTGTCCTAGTCTCCCTCTATACGGGTCTGGTCTCCTCTATACTGTCTTAGTCTCCCTCTATACTGTCCTAGTCACCTCCATACTGTCCTAGTCTTCTCTATACTCTCCTAGTCTCCCTCTATACTGGCCTAGTCTCCTCTATACTGTCCTAGTCACCTCCATACTGTCCTGGTCTCCTCTATACTGTCCTAGTCTCCCTCTATATGGGTCTGGTCTCTTCTATACTGTCCTAGTCTCCCTCTATACTGTCCTAGTCTCCCTCTATACTGGCCTAGTCTCCTCCATACTGGCCTAGTCTACTCTATACTGTCCTAGTCTCCTCTATACTGTCCTAGTCTCCCTCTATACTGACCTAGTCTTCTCTATACTGTCCTAGTCTCCTCTATACTTTCCTAATCTCCCCTGTTTACTGTCCTCGTCTCCTGTCTTTATTGTCTCTAGCCTCCCATCTATCCTATCCCTGGTCTCCCTGCTGTACCATCCCTAGCCTCACCCTATAAGCCCCCAGCCTCCACCCTCTTGCCTAGGAAAGCATCCTGTCAACGTGGATGCTGGGAAATCTGCCTATGAAACTGACACAGCTAAGGTGTGCTCCCTGCTCTCCACCAGCTGCATCCTGCATCCTGCATCATCTTGGAGCTCAGCCAATGCACATGACATGTGAGAGGGCTGCCCAATGAGCAATTGTGACCAAGGAGAAGAGAGGAACCACAGCCTTGTGTTGAGAGCAAGACAATATTTGTACAATAGTCCTCTATATTTCAAAAGCATTTCAAATCTCTCCCTCTATACTGTCTAGTTCTTTAAGGGAGCAGTGGTCTCATCCACATTCATCAGTTGAGAAAATTAAGACTCATGAAAGCTGGGGACTTGCCTGCTGCCTCCAAAATCTGCTCCTGGATACCAGCCCCAGGATAATTCCCATCATGCCACATTTCTGGAAAGAGGGTGAGAAGCTTTCTACACAGACACAGGGCAGGAGGCTCTTCTTGCCTTAAAATGTGTATCTGTGACTGATATGGAACCATTATCACAATTTACAAGCAGGCCCCTTCCTCCAAGAGGGCATGAGAAAGAGTATCCAGCTTTCTGATCACTCTACCAGACCTGCAGGCCACCAGCTCTGGAAACCTTGCTTCCTCTGCTCTGTACCCAATGAAAGTCCAAGGAAGCAGCAAGAAATCTGAAGAGGGGAGGGGAACAGGCAGAGGTGAAGCTAAATCCTGTAGGCCCAGGAAGTCCATGCCCCTGGAGGTGTGCAGCCCTGATCTGCATTCTGAGACACCAATCCCCAGGCCCAGGCTCTGGGCCAGCAGCCTTTTCTAACAAACACCAATAAATCCTGAAGACTAAATTAACAGCACAACCCCAGCCCAGTAACCGCATGTGATTACACAGTGTGCCCCCCACACAGAGTTGCTCAGCATCCTTAGGGAAGAGCTGGGGATGGATTTACACTGTGGTTTGCAGAGGCAGTGGGAAACAGTCAAGGTGCAGATACAGGTGGCCTGGAGACCCAGATGTGTGGAGTCCTGGTTCCTGACCTGTGGGAGACAGATTTGTCCCAGTAAAGGTCCCCAGATAAGGCAGAAGTATCCGGATAGAAGTGAAAATTTCCCCCATGCCTTTTATTCTAATCATCATATTCTAGAAACATATCCTAGAAACCTGAGGGCTTTAGCGCCCTAACCTCCCCTCATCTCTCTCAGCAGGCTAATAGATCACACATGTTTAACAGAGACACCTTAATTAACTGGCCTTCACAGGAAGCAAGGTTGCAGAGAAGGAAACTTATGGGATCCAAAATATTTATTCTACTGGAGCACCTTGCAATGGGCTTTTTGGCTGGTAGACCCTAGTCACGTGTGCACACGTAGGCAGGGAGTGTGTGTAGGAGGGGTGAGGACGGTGTCCATCTTACTTCTTCAATGGGTTGGCCATACAAAGAGGTGGCCAGGAGTCCCAGGTCTCAATTCCAGTTCTGCTACTATGACTATGAGCAAGTCACTTAACGTCCTTTAACCTGATATTCTGTACGTATGAAATGGGAGAATTGCCAGCTCATCCAAACAAGCGAGACTCAGGAAAAGGATCTGTTTAAGAGCTTGCTGTTTTCTTACCTAATAACCATTCCCCGCTTATGATTTAGAAACCTAGGTGACTTACTTAATGGGAAAATTACATTTCCCAGACAACCTGGGAGACAGAAGTGGCTCACAGGATGTGTGTGGCAGTTTGGGGCAGGACCTTCAAAAGGCTTTATAAAAGTTGTGATAGCTAGACCTCCAGCAGCCATCTTGGACTACAGAGATGCTAAAGATGGTGGAACAGAGTACAGAAGTCCCAGATGACTGTAGATATTTCATACTGGCTTTGAACTGTCTACCTACAGGGTTCCTGTACATAAGGAAAGAAAAGAACTTTGAAATTGTTGAAGTCACAGTTGTCAGTGGTCTCTGTTATTGGCAGCTGAACCCAATTTCTAAGTTGTTCAGGGCCTGCATGTATCTATACCAATAACCTATACATCCACACTCATAGTCCAGCATCCTCAGCCATCAACTCCAGAGAAGTCAATGAAGGTCCCAAATCTAGAACCAGTGAAGAAACTTTGAAGCACAAGATCTGATTCATAACACCAAACAGAGCTGAAAGCATGGGAGAAAAGAGCTGCAATGAGCACAAGGAGCAGAGGAAGGTCTGTGGGACACAGGGAGGCACGAGCAGAGGCTCTTGAGGGCAGGGAGGTCCCTCCACCAAGGGAAGGGAAGCCAGTGAGGACAGCAGACATGCTGGGGGCCCCAGCCTAGCTCCACACACCATCTCAGAGCCCCAGGGCATCCCTGTCCTTCATTAACAGCAAACCATGGTAAGAACAGTTTTCCAGAACTCTGTTCCAGTACGGGGTGCTGATATGAGGGGTTCTGTCTGACAGATGTACATTCAAACACCAAAACCACCATTTACTAGCCATGGGCAAGCCAATTAACCTCGTTAGAACTTTTTCCCAATTCCACAAATTAGGCAGAGTCATAGTTATCTTTCAGAGTTGTCGAGCAGAGGATGTATACAAAACTACACATTTTGCACAGCTGTCAGCACGAGGTAAACACCCGATTAATAATAGCTAAGCAGCTTAAACATATTCTACAGAGTAAAGGCAATTATAATGAAATCATTAAACTGGGTTCTATATATTCCATTAACTCCAGCAACTACTTTTATTTTATATAGCTCTCTCTCTGTCTCTATGTAATATACATTTCCATCCAAACTGCTAGAACATTTTGGTGACTTAAATTTATCCATCAGTAAACTTGCAGTTAAATATCAATTTATCCATTGGTTGCAAAATTCTCTTTGTAATATTTCTGATGGCCCTATTCCCAGTGCAGGTAATCCAGGTGGCTTGGTGTCTGCTGTATAAACCTATGCCTTTGCTCTGTTACATACACGTGCATGCCTGAGCATAAATATTCCCCTTCCACAACTGGCTTTTACCACTGTACCCCACTACACTTATCACTACCTCATCTGATGGGCTTACCTGGCATTACTGAAGTTTTAGAAATGGGAGGGAGAAGAGGTAAAAGAGGGAAAGGAAAGGGAGAGAGAGAGGGGAAGGGGAAGGAGAGGGGGAGAGAATGTAAAGAAAGAGGAAAGGGAGAGGAAGAGGAAAGGGTAAGAGAGAGGAAGAGAATGAACAAGCACAGTGACCCAAGACCTATGGAAACTGCCTACTGCATTACAGACAATAAGGAAAGCAGGTCTGCTTTGGGTAGCATGGCTGGTTATTTAATTGTGCTTTTGGTAATTCCTTCCATCCATATACACAAGCCTTCTTATAATGTGACCTTGCTGTATCCCGATCAGATGGTAGCACTTATTATTTCAGCACTTGAATATAGGCTGGCCTTATGACTTGCTTTGGCCAGCAGAATATGGAGGAAGTGACTCTGTAATTTCTGGGCCCAGGGCTCCAGAGGTCTTGAAGCTTCTGTTCTCTCCCTCTTCGAATGTCACCGTCATGTGAAGAAACACTTCCTTAAGAATGGGAGAGACATGAAAAGAGAAGCCCAGTCATCTCAGACTGCCCCAGCTGAGCCCAGACATGTGAGCAAGCCAAGCAGCACCAAATGGAGCCCAGCCCAAGCTGGGGACCACAATAGTAAACACGTACGTGATTACTGTTTCAGGCCACGAAGTGTGGGGCTGTTTATTACATAGCAATAGGCAACTGATACAGGTAGATCCCTCCATTCAGGAAATATCTCCAGGTGTCCTCTAAGCTGTCTCACGCTGGCATACAATGACAACCTCAAACGGCTACCTTCTTTCCTCATTTTAGTTTTTACTTTCCCCCAATTCTTAGTCCTTAACAATCAATCACAGTCAACCATACACACACATAGCAAGGTGCTATGTTGAGGAGCTGAGGCCTTTAAACAATGGTAGGGCTGGAATGAATGGACTGTAGAAGTATCTAAGGCCAATTTCCTTCTTGAAAAATGAGAAAACCAAAGGCCAGGGATTTTAGAGTGCATGTGCATGACCGCGTTGCAAGCACCTGGGGGTAAAATATGCATGGCACACACCTTTGCAACCTCCAGGAGTCACATGAGGTGTCACTCATGGTGGGTGGCACTACATGTTCACTGAGAGCATGACTGTCTAGCCAGCTGGCCACCAGATTGAGTTTGAGCATCGTATTGCTAAGAGTTAGTTACTGTTCAGCCCTAACGCACAGGTGCAGCCTCTCCGACCACCCTTCCTCTCTTGAACCCCAAGGAGAGCCAGTCAGGCCCTGACAAGGCTGTCTGGGCCAGGAGGGCTTAGACAAGCATCCATGAACTGAAAAACCAGTGTATTCTGTTTATAGAGCGCGATGAAAAAGATGCCACTGTGTCCACCAGGAATGCCGCTCTGCTGCTGCTGCAGCTGATTTACATTTGTACGGCTTGGCAGTTCAGAGGGCACCTTCACAAGCCTCCTCCCATTGAATTCTCACTCCATCCTTCCGAGCAGGTACATATCTGGGGGTTTGCAGCTGAGCAAGCTGCTCCACCCTCTTCCTTTCAGCCATTCTCACATCACTAAGGAGAAGGATGCGCCTTTGTCTTACTTGGGCCAGCCTCCACCCAACACTGTGGGTTACCTTCAAGTCTCATCCTTCTATTTGCTTAGTATTTCCTTTGCCACAGGAATTTCAAATGATCCTAAAAGTGCCAACAACTATTCACACTGTCATTATTGTAATGGCCTGAAGCCTATAGTGAACAGGGAATAAACCGACCACCTTTTAGAGTTTTGCTAATTCTTTCAGGTCCTAAACAGAAGTCCTCTTGTTTAGGACCTGAAAGAACTAACTTGTTTAGGACTCTGCCTTACCACAGAACTTTTCATTGGAGATTGCTGGACTAGTCTTTTCCTTCTAGCAAGCAAAGGGGAAACACTGAGAAATTAAGAAAAGAAAATTATAGGCTGCCTCAAAGGTATCATAATTTTTGCAGACATAGAGGATCCCCTTGTCCTCTCCTTCTCTCCCTCTCAGACTGAGAGGGCAGGAGTCCGGGTGAAACATCATGACAAGGGTACATTAAAGGGTATAACTTCTTATTCCATATGAAAAGTCCAATGCAGGGGTTTCTGTAAGGGAGAAAAAGTGATGGACAATGGGAGGAAAGTGATGGACACCAAAGAGAGATACATGAGTGGGGCAAAAAGCTGGTGGGGAGGCCAGCCCCACCTGGAAGATGTTTCCAAAGTCTTCCTGAATGAACAAGTTGCCATTAAGCATGGTAGATGGGGCAGGAAGCACTCTCAGCAGCTGGGCTCCTGAGCTGGGGAGACAGGACCTAGCTGGAAAGTATGACCGCAGCAAATAAATAGCAGCCACAAGACTGATAACCAACAGTTCTCTGCTCACATCCTCACATTTCACCTGTGCAGGGTTCAGTTTCCTCATGGGAGAGACAGACTACAAGATTTCCAAGAGATTGATGGTTCTGATGACACATGATTTTGTTAAGGGTCAGTTCTGAGAGGAAATCCCTTCCCAAGTCTGTGTCTGGCCAGGAGGATGTTGCCATCTTTCTGGCACAGATAGTACTGGGTCCTTGCCATGAGACAACGTTATGGCACTGCTAGCCTTGCTGCTGATGGGTGGGGCTCAGCCTCTTGGGCCTCTCTGTCTCTCACCCCTGCCTCCACCCCCCGAGTAGGACCCCTTCTCACTGCTCCACCCGCCAGCCTGAGAGTGGCTTCCAAGGGTGGAGGCTGCCCCAGGAAGAAGGGAAGCAGCCCTTGCCCACTGTGGTTGCCACCCCCCTGCCTGCCCACAACCCTTCCCTGCTTGCCAGGAGTCAGGAGGCTCTGAGCGGCCTTTCAGTGCAGAGGACATCACACACACACACACGCTCATACACTCTTGTACATGAACACACCCACACGCACCCCTACACCCCCACTTGTGCAGGTGTGCGCACCCTCTCATATACACACCCTCACTCTAGACTTTAACATCAAGGATATTTCTGTCCCTTTTCTCTTCCCCTGACCACACAAAAGGACTCCATCTGGCTCTCCAGTGGCAGCCACAGAGCCTAGAACCATCTGGAAACACAAGCACGGCAGATTGTGCGAGGCTGGAGGTGAAGATAGCCAGGGTCACAGGAAGGGAGGAGGAAAAACAAGATGGTGCCAGATTCCAGTCAAAACAGCATGTTTATCCTGCTTAAATCTCATCAAAACACCAAGATTCTCCCAACAGCCTCCATGTGCCTGCCCAGGCAGTGTGCCCCAGACCCCGACATTCTACCTGAGCTGTGCATCACCAGCCTTCCTGCCCCATCCCCCACCAGCACCCACTCTGGTGACTTCAAAAAACAGCAATACAACATCTGATTTTAGCTCTAATCTTCCCTGGCCATGGTTGTGTGGTTTCTAATTATTTTGTTCCCAAGATTTACCTTGATGGATAGTTACACATTTTCCAATTTACTGTACAATATCTTGTAAAGTGCCCTTTAAAAAAATGTGTGGATAATTCTATGTTGTTAATTTTCCCAGCTCTAAGGAGAAATCTGCAGATAATCACCCACCCTAGAAGCTCTGATTCAATCCCCCATTTCCTTTAATACTAATAAAATGGACAGTTCATTTATAAGAAGTCCCCTAAAAGAGGGTATTGAAAAACATTATATTTCTTTTAAAGTTGTTAAAGGGCATAAATCCATTACTCAGATAGAGATCGCTTAATAATTTAATGCCTTTGGCTTGGCATTGTTCCCGGAATATTTTCACTTTATCTGTCTTTATTTTCAGGTTGGAACAAACTGGGGAATAATCAGCTCTGTTGGCGGGAATGGTCGAAGAGTCTGCAGGGAGGCCCAGGGAAGACGTGGGGGAGCTGGGCAGCCTTCGTGACCATCCATCTCCCTCTAGGCCCTCAGTCCGAGGAACAGGGCAGGTGTGGGGCACTAAGGGGGTGGCCAAGGGAGAACCAGCCTTTCGTTTTGGCCTCCACGTGGTGCAGAATGTGCCCTGCAGGTTGTCTGGCAGGCTCTGTCTCCCAGGAAGCAGGGGTCTGCCTGAGAGGCAGCCATGCCCACCTCCCTCCCTTCTGCCCTGCCAGGGAAGCAGGTGGGATGCCCTGATGCAGAGCCTTTCTGCAGAGGGGATTAGTTTGCATTTTCTAAATAAAATCATTTACATGATGTATTAACCCAGCCCCATAATTAAAATCATTAACGTTTCTTTGTGCAGATTAGCAATAAAGAGAAACTAAGCGCAAGAATCAACATTCCTTCTTACAGGCTCATCAAACAACACTCCCCTGAAGAAGGCTTGAAAGCTTCGTCCACCAGCCCTCTCCCCAATAAAATGAGGTTGATCCCCTGGTCAGGGACTCCTGCTGACTAGGTTCAGCAGTGTTTGTGGGATGTCTGCCCCAACCGGGACATTCCCACTGGGATGAAAGCAACCCAGTGGGAAATTGGTTGGGACTAAACAGGACAGCTGGGCTTAAACACAGCTCTCAGACTGAATCCCTGTGTATTCCTTCTCCTTGCTCCTCCGCTTCCCCTAAAAAATAAAGCCAGGCCGGGTGTGGTGGCTCACGCCTATAATCCCAGCACTTTGGGAGGCCAAGGCGGGCGGATCACAAGGTCAAGAGATTGAGACCATCCTGGTCAACAAGGTGAAACCCCGTCTGTACTAAAAATACAAAAATTAGCTGGGCATGGCAGTGCGCACCTGTAGTCCCAGCTACTCAGGAGGCTGAGGCAGGAGAATTGCTTGAACCCAGAAGGCGGAGGCTGCGGTAAGCCGAGATCATGCCATTGCACTCCAGTCTGGGTAACAAGAGCGAAACTCCGTCTCAAAAAATAAAAATAAAAAATAAAGCCACTGAACTAAAATGATGCCTAAGGGGTCTTCCTAGTTTCCCAGCATATGACAGGTATGCTGCTCCCATGCCTGGGATAGATTTTTGGCCATAACTGGTGTTCAGCTCATGTTTGTTGAAGAGAATGAAATTGAACATGCTGGAAGTGGGTGGATATAGGATGGGGAGAGGTGAAGACATCATCTCATCTGGTGCAAGGATGTTAGCTACCAGCGGGTGGGGCTGTGCAGCTATTGATAGTCCAAGGGGAAAGGGCAGCCTAAGGCCAGCAGCATGGCGCCTCCAACCTCACACTAAGAGTGTGTCCACCTCTACAGGTCCCATCTCTGGAGTGACCTCATCTAGATGCAGGCCATAGAGGAAGAGTTAGGAAATGCTGCTAGAGGAAGGTAAGCAGGGGACATGACATGCAGAAGGAGCAACTGGAGGAGGCTCAGCGTCTAGCCTTATCTTCTGTAGACAGCAGGCAGCCAGTTCCCCTGCAGAAGTAGGCACAGCTGGTAATGCCAGGCGCTATACCAGTGAGTACATCTGAGCCCCCGGCTGCTGACCGAGGAAAGAAGTACTTGGCAGTCAAATGATGTTCCTGGTGGAGAAGTCTAGGTCCAGGAAAATTGGTTACAACAATCCCTGACTGCACATAATGGCATGGGCACAGAGGTCTTGCATTTATGGCACCCCAGGGTTGCTGGAGAACTTCTAGATCTCTCGTACCAATAAGGAACTGGCTCTTTTCTTTCTATGCTGGTGTCCTAGAAGGAACATGCTTTAGAATGAGATAGCCATGGGTTCGAATCCTAGCCCCACAGTTCACTAGCTGTGTGGCTCTGAACAATTTACTTGACCTCTCTGAGCCTAGGTTTTCCCCCATGAAGAGTAAGCATAATCAGACCCAGGATGGTAAGGAAGGTTAAATGAGCAAATAAGTATGAAACCTTCTATCATGGTACATAGAACACAGTGTAGCAGGTTAAGAGACTACAAACTCTTGGACATTTCTTGCATCAAAAGTGAAATCTAATCCCCTTCCCTTGAATATCAGCTGGTCTTGTGGTGTGCTTGACCAACCGATGAGGCAGAAATAACATTCTATGACTTCTTAGGCCACTTCATAAGAAGGCTTACAGCTTTCAAGTGGGTCTCTTAAGATACCTTCTTGAAAGCCCTGAGCCACTACCTAGGAACTACAGCTACCCCGAGATTCCCAAGCTGGAGAGGCCATAAAAAGGTGCTAAGTTCAACCTTTCAGCCAACTCTGCTGAACTGGATAAACAGTATCCTCCAAAATTCATGTCTACTTACAATCAGTGACCATGAGTTCATTTGGAAATAGGGTTTTGTAGATGTAGTCAAATGAAGATGAGGTCATACTGGATTAAGGTAATCCAATATGACTATTCCTACAAGAAGAGGAAAATTGGACACAGAGACAAAGACACACAGGGGAGAAAGCCATGTTGATGGCAGTGGCAGCCCATCTGGAGCAGCTGCTGCCATTACACAGGCTGCAGTGGGGGAGGCATGGCCAAGGTATGTGCTCCACAGAGCCGGTGGAAATCAGGAACAGATGGAAGCTCGGAACCCTTCCTAGTTGGAGGTGCAGGAGCCCCACCCTCCTGGGCGCAGCTGCAGCCACCCAGCCATGGCTGCAGACCCAGGCATCTCTGCACTCTCTGGGGTCTAAAAAGTCCCCTGCCTCCACAGGCTGGAAAGTGCCTGCTCCCACTGTCTGGCCTCTCCCTGCTCATGGTGCCCATTCTGATTTTGCAGCAAAATTGTGGCCAAACCTGGGAGCTGTCATGACCCAGCCAGGTGTGTGCATGCTCAGGGCAGAATTGACATGCCAGACCCCTGCTGCCTCAGGCCCCTCTGGACTTTGAGTGTTGAGGAGCATGGGAAGGAGTCTGAAGGGATGCTAAGGATGGCTTGGTATGGGCTTGCAGGCACCCTTAGCACGAACAGTCTGGGCACCTTGGGCACTGTGGGTGACAGGTTAATGGCAGCAGGAAACAGACAGGCTCCTGGGTGGAAAGGTGCAGGTCCCCAGTGAAACCCCACCTTCAGGCCAGGAACAGCCTGACGCCTGGGGGCCAGGTTGCTATTTCAGCAGACCAGAGTGAGAACTAATGGCACTTTTTCTGGACCCTCCCATGGGCTCCCATAGACCAATCAGCATGCACTCTCTCCCCTCTGAAGCCCATAAAAACCCTAGACCCAGCCAGACTCAGATAGGCAACAGGACAATTTGCCTGTGGAGAGGAGCTACCCACTATGGGTCTTCTTTCTGCTGAGAGCTGAGAAGACAATGGGATGGCCTGACTGGGGAGGATAGCTACTGTGGGTTTTCTCTGAGCTGCTCTGTTGATTAATAGGGCACCTTTTTGCCCTCCATTGTCCCTCCACTTGTCCATATATTTCATTCTTCCTGGATGCAGGACAAGAACTGAAGACCCACTGATGGTGGGGCTGAAAGGGCCATACACAAACAGGGCTGAAACATGCCCCTTGCTCACTAGATTGTGGGCAATAAAAAGGAGAGAAGGAGAGAAGAGCTGCAGCCCTTTGGGAAGCCCACACCTAGGAGCTCCCTGAGCCAGGGCTGTGACACCCTCTTTAGTGTTCTGCAGTTCCTGGCATCTCCAAACTTCCCACCACGTTCCCCAGTGCCAGCCATGGAAGATGCCTGTGGTATGCCTGGTCTAGCCACTGCCTTGCAGGGAGCTGGTACCTGTGCTAGTGCCTGATGCTGCCCACCCTGCCACAGCTGGCATGCCTAGTTGTGTACAGTGGCTGGACCCCATGCTTATTTGCTTACATACCCCTTGCTGTTCCATACCTGGCTCATTCTTGGCAGGCATGGGATCCAGTCTAGTAGTTCTAGCTGGGCACAGACTCCAGGCTGAATGGGTGGAATGAGCCCAGCAAGCCTGAGCAAAACTCAGGCAAAGGCACTACCAGCCACAGAGGTTTCTACCCAAAAAAATAACACCCCAAGGATCCTGAGACAATGTGAAGATAGAGGCACTAGAGTGGTGCATCCATCAGCCAAAGAACACTGAAGAATGACAGTAATCACCAGAAGCTAGAAGAGGAAAGAGTCTTCCCTAGAATCTTAAGAGGGACTCCAGCTAATACCTTGATTTCAGACTTCTAGCCTCTAAAACTGTCAGAAAATACATTTTTGTTGATTTAAGTCACCTAGTTTGTCATACTTTATTATGGCAGCCCTGAGAAACTAACACATCCACCAAGATGTCAGACTTGTGAGTGATACTATCCTAGACCCTCTAGACCAGCCCATCTGCTGGCTAAGTACCACCACATGACCTCAGTTAAGGTCACCTGGAACAGAAGAATCATCTGTCCAAATTCCTGATCCACAAAATCATGATACGTAATAAAATGGATTGTTATTTTAAGCCATAAAATTTTGGGATAATTAGTTTGGCAGCAATTGAAAGATACACACAGTAAGTCAGTGACTGAACTGGAACTAAAATTTAGCTCTTCTGCCTCCTAGTTAATTCAGTAGGACTTTCCACTCTTCCATGGTTTCTCCTGCTCATAAGCCAGTTATTATTCTTGGCAATTTCATTTGCATACATCTCATAAGTTTTATCCTAGTTAAGATGTACAATTCACTGAGAACAGATAAATGGCATGCCATCTTGATGCTACCATCAACACTAACCCCCTGGTGGAGTGTTGGAGATGAAGGCTATAAGTAACAGCAAAATAACAGAAACAAGCAGGGCATGTAGGTGAAAGGGTATATAAGAGTACAGGTTTTGAGGTGAGCGGGGAGTAGGGATGTTGAATGGGAGAGGCATGTAATGGCTTCAATGTGTTCCCCACAAAAGCATATATTAGAAATTTAATTCCTAATGTAGCATAGGCAGGTAGGGTCTAATGAGAGGTAGTTAGGCCAATAAGGGTTCCACTCTCATGAATGGACTAATGCCATGATTGCGGGAGTGGGTTCATTATAAAATGACAAATTTATGCTCTCTCTCACTCTCTCCTCCTCCACCCCCCACTTTTCTCCATGAGATGTCACAGCAAGAAGGCCCTTGCAAGATGCCAGCACCTTGATATTGGACTTGCCAGCCTTCAGAACTGAAAGAAATAAATTTTTCTGTATAATGGATCCCGTCTCTGGTATTCTCTTATCAAAGCACAAAACGGACTAAGATGAGGTGAATTCAGATTGTAAAAGGATTTAAATGTCAGGCTGAAAAGCCAGAATACAAAGACCATACATAACAGTGGATATCCTAACAGGAAGACCAGTGAGCTAGAATAAGTCAGTGCTATCTTACTGCCTACATTACCACTCCCATTCTAGTTGACTGGTTGCCACCTGCTTTCCCCAGCTTTCCAGGATACTTGGGAAAACACCTGTACTCAGAAACACAGCTATAACATAAGCCAAATTGATAGCACTTTTGAAAATCAAGGTCTGTGTGTGGAGAGCCATGTTGTTTTTACATGGGTGTTCACGGTGTGTGGGAGAGGTCCCATATTCATATTTTTTTAGTAAAGGGAAATGTTTAGCTAAATTATGTCAGCTACTGCAGGGAGGTGAGTGGCTGCTTGTGGAAAAGCCCAAAGGCCAAGAAATCCTAGCAATGCATTTATAAAATTTCAACCTTGCCACCTCAGAGCCTCTCAAGGTGGCGATGGCCTCTCCTTTGAGGGTGGTTGGGTCAGTTCCATCTGCATCAGTCATTATCTCCACTCAATTCCTTCCAATACTAAACTTTCCAGTCCTTTC
This sequence comes from Callithrix jacchus, assembly GCF_049354715.1. Lineage (NCBI taxonomy): Eukaryota > Metazoa > Chordata > Mammalia > Primates > Cebidae > Callithrix > Callithrix jacchus. The sequence continues at coordinate 91,342,652 of NC_133514.1, forward strand.
CCACATATCAACCTCCAAGGCCACTGATCATAGCCCAAGAGCCTCAGTGGAATTGGTCCCAGAGGTTTAGAATGCCCTCCCCTTTTCTCCCAATCTCAATCACACATGACTCTCAAGACCCAGCAAAAAACAATTCCTTCTTCCTCAAGTCTTCTGCAACTCTATAGTCCACAAGAAGACTGGTTTCTCTCTAAGTTTACAATGGGTTATTATATATCATATAATATTCATAGATGTTTTAGACTATCTATTGTCTTAAACTATTTATAGCCACCTAAATATATTTTTATTTATAATTTTAATAAAAAATAAGACACACTGATGGCAAAAAAATTAAAAAACAAAAATGTATGATAAAAAATAGGTTTCTGTCTAACCCTAACCAGAAGAAGAAACTTCTGTTACTGGTTTCTTGTTTAGTGTTCCAGAAACACTTTATGCCTATATAAGTGGGTATGTGCCTGTGTGCCTGTGTGTGTCTGTGTGTGTGTACCTGTGTGTGTGTGTTTGTGTTTACCTGCTGAAGTACAATACAATTCACAGCACACCATGCACTCTCTCCACATCTTGCTTTTTAATGATTAAGCCTTGCTTTGTGACCTCATACTAAGTTGGTTTTGGGAACTGCTCATGTGTGCCTGAGAAGAATACGTACTCTCAATTGGACAAATGGCCATTACCTTAAGCATCTTCATTGACTTTTTCAAATCTTCTGTTTACTAGTTTTATGGGAATAGTTTTTTTTATCAATGACTGAGAAAGGTGTGTTTAAATCTCCTGTTCATAAAAGTGAATTTGTCCATTTTCCCCTGTACTTTTGTCTTTGTTTTGTATATTTTGAAACTAAGTGCATATAAATTTAGAAGTGATATCTTCCTAGAGAAAACTGAAAATTTATTATTATGCTGTGAACTTTGTTAGCTCTAATAATAATTCTTGCTTTAAAAATTTTATTTTTGTGATATTAATATAACTATACTAGCTTTCTTTTGGCCAGTGTTTGCCCAATATATCTTTATCCACCCATTTACTTTCAATTTTTTTGTCTCATAAAACTGCAGATAGGAGGACTGGACTTGAGTTTTTGTTAATCCAATCTGACCAGTCTCTCTTTTTTAACTGGTAAGTTAAACCTATTTATATTTATTGTAATTACTAATATATATATATATATATATAAATTTATTTTACCATTTTATATGGCACTTTTTAATTCACCATGTCTCTACCATTTTTTCTCATTTATAAACTTCTTGAGAAATAACTGAGGGTTTTAAATTATTTCCTCTTCTGTTTTAGAAATTACACACTCCATTTCTACGTTTTAGTGCTTACTCTTAAACGTTTTAACATGAATACTTACCTTGAAGTCCAAAATTAATACCACTACTCTTTTCTTCACCAAATCAAGGACTGTAGAGCACTTTGTACTTATTTCATTCTATGTTACATATTTAAATTTTAGATCTATCTCATTCTTTCATCCCATAATTAATCAGTATTATTGGTGTTTTTGTTAAATTAACATTTGTTTATATTTACCCATCTGTTTACCAAGGTTTTTGCATCTTAGATCCTCCTTCTGCAAAGAGTTTCCTTCTTTCTTAAATACATATTTTAAGAGTTCCTTTGGTGACTCTCCTTTAGTGTGAATTCTCTGAGTTTTTGCTTGTCCAAATTTTGTATTATTATTTATAAACACATAAAATTCCCTTGATACATTCCCCATCCTCCCCCCAGCATTTTGAAGATGTCGTCTAGCTACCACAGCTGCTACTGAGAAGCCAGCTGTTTTCCCAGTTTTGTTGTCCTTTGCAAGACATCCATCTTCCCTCCTTGGCTGATTTCATATCTGTCATTAACATCATACAGTTTCACTTTCAAGTTTCTAAATGTGTGTTTCTTTTCATCTATCTTCATGAGATCCATTTTACTCCCCTAATTTGAGAATTTAAATTTTTCATCAATTCTGAAAAATCCTCAACCATTTTCTCTGAGGATTGCCTCTTTCTCATTCTCACTACTCTTTTACCTTGAAGAATTAGACATGTGTTAAACCTTCCTATTCAGCCTTCTCTGTCTCTTCACACTCTGGTATTTTCTTAACTTTTTGTTTCTCTATTCTGTATTCTGAATACTTTTTTCATATTTACTTGTTAGTTCCTTAAATCTCTTTACAACCAAATCTATATTTTCCCATACTTCCCATCCAACTCTCATTCCCTATGTCCAAGTTTATCTAGATTCTAGTAGAAAATCAATCTAAGTTAACCCACACTTTGCTGTAAGGCCAATGGCAAATCTTCTAGAAGTCTTTTATGTTCATAAATGGATACCTATTCTCACAAACTTGGAACAGGGTTTTGCCCACGAGAGGTATTTGACAAGTCTCTGTTGAACAAGTGAATGAACCCTAAGGAAACAGATAAACTTATAGTTCAAGAAATCAACAAAGGCACCACTTAAAACCCACTTGAGCCTTAGGGAAGAGAAGTTCAGAATTTTGTTTGAGTTGGAGGAAGACTTCATAGAAGAAATAACACTTAAATTGGACCTTGAAATATGAACAGAATGTTACTGTGAAAGGAGGCGGGTTTTCATTGGCAGACCCTCCTAGAGCAGAAGATTGAGGTGGGAAGGAAAAGACCAGTTAATAAGAACAGTAAGTAGGATGTGTGAATAGTGAGGGTTAACTGTGAAAATTTAAGGTGAAATCAGAGTTTGAAGGTGTTAAGTAAGAGGATTTCCACTTTATCCTATTTGCAACAAGAATCTGACGGTTTCTTGATTGAAACGTTTGGCCCAAAGAAACTGTTTCAGTCAGGGTCTAAGCAGAAAAACAAAGTCCATGCCAGGTAGCTTTGCAGAGAAAATTTAATATGGGAATTTGTTATAAAAGTGTTAGAAGGACTGAAAAACCAAACAGTGGATGATGGAGCAATTCACAGATTAGCAATGGCAACCATTCTGAGGAATGGGAAGTGAAAGGACAAGGGTGGTGTTACCGGCGCTCAGAGGCTGGAAGTGTTGCTGGAGTTAGGACTGAGGACCTGGAAAATCCACAGTCATTGCTGGAAATGCTGTCCAGAGCAGGCGGGCGGGGAGCAATATTCTGGCTTCTCCCCTCCTAAAACTCCAGTCTCCTTTAATGTCTTCCATTGGCCAAACTTAGCCAAAATCCAGTTAATCAGGAAAACTTGGGGATGAAATTTGAAAGGATCATTCTTCTACAGTACAGCACAGAGCAGAGATCAGAGGAAATGGTACAAAGAGCAGATAAGCAAATTACAAGTGTGGGCCCCATCAAGGAAGAACCACTGTGAGGAGAAGAATGGAGGCTGGGAGCAAAGAGAACAGCTGGGGAACCTAGAAAACAGTTCAAATGTGTGGAGCTGAGACTCCCAACCATAGAAGCAACCAAAAGGAAGGAGCAATGGAAAAGGTACAAAAATCCAAAAGGCCAATAAATATAAGAAAAGATGCTCAACCTTGGACATCAGGGAAAAGAAAATTAAAACCATACATATATACATAGAATGGCAAAAACTGAAAGCTCTGACAATACTAAGTATTGACAAGAAGATGAGACAATGGGTAATGTAATTTACTATATTCTTTGCTTCCTTGTGGGAGCATAGTTTGATATAACCACTTTGAAGAAAAGAAGAATATTCACGTTAGTCAGTAAAAAGAAACGTAGATGTATTCTATGATAGATAATTGCATCCTAGATATATATGCTATCAAGATGTGTGCACATGATAACCATGAAATAGGCCAAGAAGATTTAGAGCAGCATTGTTTATATTTGCCCCAAACTGAAAATAACCAAATATCAAATCAACAATGAAAATAATTTTTTAAATTAGTGTATATCTCACTTATTTATACAATTGAATATAGTAATAAAAACAACCAAATGAACGATTCTTACAAACACAATGTTGAGTAAAGCACATGACCTAAAAGAATACACATATAATGATTCCATTTTTATTAGATTCAAAACTAGGAAAGTCTAAATTTAAAAATAATGAAAACACAGTTGGCAAGAGAAAAGCAAGGGGATTATTACCATAAAAATAAGGATAATGGTTATCTCTGAAGGGGGAAAGAGTTTCCAGCAATTCTGATAATGTCCCTTTTCTTAAAGTTGGTGGTAGTCACTTGGGTGTTTGCATTATAACTATTAACATTTGTTAAACTATACATATAAGTGTTATGCACTTTTCTGAACAATAATGGGAGACAGTAGGTAGGACTAACTTGCAGCTCCCACTCAGATAAATAGAACAGCACGTGAAGACTCCCATTGTGAACTTTTGCCTCAAAAACTACCACAGGAACATACCAGGAAAACCAAAAGAATTCAAAGGCCCTTTGAAGGAAGCAACTTGCTGCCACAAACTCTGTGAGACAGCCCCAAAACTGTGAGTGCCCAAAGTATGTGAGGGAAAAAGTCTGCCTCCGAAAACATATCCTCACTGGAGAACCTGAAAATCCAGATCATGGGAGAAGGATTTTAACTTTACCTAGAGCTGAAATTAATTTAGAGAGCCGAATGAAATATAAAAGTAGAAGCAACAAGAAGATCCCTGTAGGCACTCCTGGTCGCCAGGGAAGCCATTTCTGACTTTATCTCATAGGGTTCCTTGGCAGGGCTGCCAGTGGCATAAGGGAAGGATCACAGGGAGAAGGAGACTTCCAGCTGAACTTTGTAATAATTTCAACTGAATGCAAAGTTTTCCTGGGCAGAATGGGGGTGAGGTGTGAACAGGAAGTGCAGACACCAGCGCAGAAGCTGCAGCAGGAGGGGAGGGGTGGGTCTCGGTGGCTGTGTGGGAACTTGGCGAAGCCTGTCAGATGGCTTTCCTCCACTTCCCTGGTGACCTGTATGACATAGCAGAGGCAGCCATCATCTCCCTAGAAAAATAACTCCATTGGCCTGAGAACCACCCCTCATCCCACACAATGGCTACAGCAAGCCCCACTCAAGGAGAGTCTGAGCTCAGAAACACCTAATTCCGCCCCCACTTAAGGGTTGTTCTCTACCCTCCCTGGTAACTGAAGACAAAAGAAATAATTTATTTGGAGCTCTATGGCTCCACCCATCACCTAAGAAACCCGAATACTTATTTAGGAGACTTTAGGGCAAGCTTGTATCAGCTGATGCTCCCTTGAAAGAACCACCTCCTGACTGCAGGCCAATCAACTGCTAGCACAACCAGCATTCGACAAAGCCAGCGCACTAAACAAGACTACAACTAAGGACCCTCACAGAGTCCTCTTCACTCCCCTGCTACCTCCACTGGAGTAGGCGCTTGTATCCATGCTGACAGATCTGGGGAGGAATCACATCATGGGACTCTACAGACACTCCCCACTACCAGCCCAGAACCCAGTAGGTCTGCTGGATGGTTAGACCCAGAAGAGAAATAGTGAGCACTGTACTCCAGCCTGGTGGCAAAGTAAGACTCCGTGTCAAAAAACAAACAAACAAACAACAACAACAAAAATGATCACTGTAGTCTGGCTCTCAGGAAGCCCCAACCCTAGAGGAAGGGGGAGAGCACCACATCAAGGGATCACTCTGTGGGACAAATGAATCTGAACAGTAGCCCTTGAGACCCAGATCTTTTCTCTAACATTGTCTACCCAAATGATAAGAAATCAGAAAAATGATTCTCGTAATATGACAAAACGAGGCTCTTTAACACCACCAAAGTATCACACTAGCTCACCAGCAATGGATCCAAATAAAGAAGAAATCTCTGAATTTCAGAAAAATAATAGAGAAGGTTATTAAGCTGCTCAAGGAGGCACCTGAGAAAGTGAAAACCAAGTTAAAGAAATTTAAAAAATAGTATAAAATATGGACAAAAAATCTCCAGAGAAATAGATACCATAAATAAAAAACAATCACAACTTTGGAAATGAAAGACACACTCAGAGAAATGCAAAACACACCTGAAAGTTTCAACAATAGAATCAAACAAGTAGAAGAAAAAACTTCACAGCTCAAAGACTAGGCTTTTGAATTAACCCAATCCAACAAAGAAAAAACATTTTAAATGAACAAAGCCTCCCCGAAGTTTAGAATTACATTGAATTACCAAATCTAAGGATAATTGGTGTTCCTGAGGAAGAAGAGAAATCTAAAAGTTTGGAAAGCTTATTTGAAGGAATAATCGAGTAATATATCCCTTGCCTTGCTAGAGATCTAGAAATCCAAATACAAGAAGATCAAAGAACACCCAGGCAATTCATCACAAAAAGATCATTACCTAGGCACATAGACATCAGGTTATCTAAAGTCAAGATGAAGAAAATAATCTTAAGAGCAGTGAGGCAAAGGTATCAGATAACCTATAAAAGAAAACCTATCAGATTAACCACAGATTTCTCAGCAGAAAGCTTACAGGCTAGAAGGGATTAAGGTCCTATCTTTAGCCTCTTTAAACAAAACAATGATCAGCCAAGAATTTTGTATCCAGCAAAACTAAGCTGAAAAATAAAGTCTGTTTCAGACAAAAAAATGCTGAGAGAATTCACTACCCCAAGCCAGCACTACAAGAACTGCTCAAAAGAGTTCTAAATCTTGTAACAAAAACATAGAAACACACCAAAATAGAACCTCCTTAAAGCATAAATCTATAAAACAATAACACAATGAAATAAAAAACAAGATATTCAGGCTACAACTAGCATGATTAATAGAGTAGCACCTCACATTTCAACACTAACATTGAATGTAAACTGTCTAAATGCTCCACTTAAAAAATACAGAATGGCAGAATGGATAAGAATTCACCAACCATCTGCTGTCTTCAAGAGACTCACCTAACACAGAAGGACTCACATAAACTTAAGGTAAAGGGGTGAAAAAAGATATTCCATGCAAGTGGACATCAAAAATGAGCAGGAGTAGCTATTCTTTTATCAGACAAGACAGCCTTTAAAGTATCAACAGTTGGCCAGGTGTGGTGGCTCACACCTGTAATCCTGGCACTTTGGGAGGCTGAGGAGGGCAGATCATGAGGTCAGGAGTTCGAGACCAGTCTGACCAACATTGTGAAACCCTGCCTCTATTAAAAATACAAAAAAATTAGCCTGGCATGGTGGTACATGCCTGTAATCCCAGCTACTCAGGAGGCTAAAGCAGGAGAATTGCTTGAACCCAGGAGGCAGAGGTTGCAGTGAGCCAAGATCTTGCCACTGCACTCCAGCCTGGGCAACAAAGCGAGACTCAGTCTCAAGGAAAAAAAAGTGACAATAGTTAAAAAAAGACAAAGAGGGACAGTATATAATGATAAAAAGACTAAACAGGAAAATATTACAATCCTAAATATATATGCACCTAACCCTAGAGCTCTCAAATTTATAAAACAATTATTGCTAGATCTGAGAAATGAAATAGATGGCAACACAGTAATAGTGGGAGACTTGAATACTCCACTGACAGCACTAGACAAGTCATCAAGACGTAAAGTCAACAAAGAAACAATGGACTGAAACTATACCCTAGAATAAATGGACTTAACAGATATTCACAGAACATTCTACCCAACAACTGCAGAGTATGTATTGTATTCATCAGCATATGGAACATTTTCCAAGATAGACCATATAATAGGCCATAAAACACGTCTCAATAAATTTAAGAAAACAGAAATTATATCAAGTACTCTCTCAGACCACAGTAGAATAAAATTGGCAATCAACTCCAAAAGGAACCCTCAAAACTATACAAAGACATGGAAATTAAACAATCTTCTCCTGAATGATCATTGGTTCAACAATGAAATCAAGATGGAAATTTAAAAATTCTTTGAACTGAACAATGATAGTTATACCACTTATCAAAACCTCTGGGATACAGCAAAAGCAGTGCTAAGAGGAAAGTTCATAGCATTAAATGCCTACATCAAAGAGTCAGAAAGAGCACAAATGGACAATCTAAGGTCAAACCCCAAGGAACTAGAAAAACAAGAACAAACCGAATCCAAACTCAGAAGAAAAGAAATAACCAAGATTAGAGCAGAACTAAATGAAATTTTAAAAATACAAAAGATAAATGAAACTAAAATCTGGTTCTCTGAAAAGATAAACAAAATTGATAGACCATTAGCAAGATTAACCAAGAAAAGAAGAGAGAAGATCCAAATAGGCTCAATTAGAAATGAAATACCACAGAAATACAAAAGATCATTCGAGGCTGCTATGAACATGTTTATGTGCACAAACCGGAAAACCTAGAGGAAATGGATAAGATCCTGGAAATACACAACCCTCCTATATTAAACCAGCAAGAAATAGAAAATCTGAACAGTCTAATAAGAAGCAGTGAAATTGAAATGGTTATTAAAAAAAAAAAAAACTGTCAACAAAAAAATCCAGGACCGGATAGATCCACAGCTGAATTCAATCAGATATTAAAACAAGAATTGGTTTAATCCTATTGAAACTATTCCAAAAGATGGAGAAAGAGGGAATCCTCCCTAAATAATCCAATGAAGCCAGTATCACCCTAATATGAAAATCAGGAAAGGACGTAACAAAAAAAAGAAAGAAAACTATAGAACAATATCTCAGATTAATATAGATGCACAAGTATAGATGCAACAAAATACAGATGCAAAAAATATAGATGCAACAAGACACCAGCTAACCAAATCCAACAGCATATCAAAAAGATAATATGTCATGATTGAGTGGATTTCATACCTGGGATGGAGGAAGGGTTTAACATATGCAAGTCAATAAATGTGATATACTACATAAACAGAACCAAAAACAAAAATTGCATGATCATCTCAATAGATGCAGAAAAAAGCATTTGACAACATCTAGTATCCCTTTACGACTAAAACCCTCAGCAAAATCAGCATAGGAAGAACATGTCTTAAGGTAATAAAAGCCATCTATGACAAACACACAGCCAATATTATATTGAACGGGGAAAAGTTGAGAGCATTTCCCCTGAGGAGCACAATTCATAATTGTAAAAATATGGAACCAGCCCAAATGCCCATCAATCAACAAGCAGAAAAAGAAAATGTAGTACATATATATACCATAGAATACTACTCAGCCAAAAAAAGAAATTAAATAATGGCATTCATGGCAACCTGGATGGAGTTGGAGACCATTATGTGAGTGAAGTAACTCAGGAATGGAAAACAAAACATTGTATATCCTCACTCATAAGTGGAAGATAAGCTTTTTCTACGTTACATATGTTCAAGAGTTTTAAAAAATTTTAAAGGAATAGAGGAAAAGAAGAAGAAAGTATCTCAAGCATCTTTTTTCATAAAGTTATCGAAGGATGCATTCCATCAAAACAAGGAGGCACACTAAGAAAGAAACAGATTTCAGATTCAGGAAACAGGACATCCAAATGGAAGAGAGGAAGGGGGAATTCCTAGAATGCCAGAGCCAGTTGAGCCTAGGCTGAGAACTGTGCTCCAGAAAGTAATCAGACAAAAATGGAGTAGGTCAGAAGTATCCAGAGAGATTTCAACAAGGAGATGAAACTGACAGATTGCCTGATGTATTTGAAAGGATTGGGAAGGTATTTATCCAATTAAGGAATGTTGGAGATGGAATTATTGATAAATACATAGAAAACTAAGCATCAGACATACAAACAAAAAACAATTACTAATTCCAGAAAACAAAAATTGTGCCTAAAAGGAATCATATAGCTCAGGTGTGACCAAAGTACATTTTCACAATAATATTCTGTAAACACTAAATTTGGATCTTATCACAATTGTGGCATAAAGAGGAAATATGGGACTGTGTTTCTAGGGTGAATATGGGGTAAAGGGAGCTAAACTGTCATCTTCCATAGTAGGAAGTCAGTTAATAAAAAGCTTAAAATAGAAAAATGACAAATAATTGTATAAGCATGTTCCTTAGAGTTAAAGAAAATAGAAACACAGCTAGAAAAGAAAAAAGTAGTGTCTCTGGTAAATAGAAAATAAGGTAGGGTGGAAAAAGGACTGCTATTTTCTGCAATAACTTTAAACTCTCTGATTATTTAAATTATAGGCATACATATCTTGATAAAACTAAAACTTAAATTAAAAGGATGAGACATCATATCCTGCTTGAGGCTGTGATGATGGTGAAATCATCAGGTGCTTTGGCAGTCCCCATCCCACTTCCCCAACAACCACCACATGCACATACACCCTGGCATATGCCTGGTCACCTATGCCCCATGGCTCTCTGAACCACAGTCAGGACAGGATCAAGTCAGGGATAGAGGAGGTTAGGCTGAGCTGACCATGAGCACAGATAGGACAGTCATAAAAGAATAGCAGTGTGTTCAATGATATGTACACTAAAATTATACCATGACAAAGGGGGATTACCCCAGAATTGCAAGCGAGTATTGCCTCATATAAGAGCTTCTATTAATAAGCTACACCATATCATGACACTAAGCAGGAAAAGCATCTTATAATTTTAATGCATACTTAACAGGTATTTTATAGAAATCAACAACCATTCCTAATAAAAATTTAAGAACTAGAATTAAAAAGAATTCCTGTTAACAGCATGGAGCATCCATATTTAAATTAAATTAGCAATAATTCCTCTAAATTTGGAATATACAAAGATACCTACTATTATCATTGTCATTGAAATCATTAACAAAAATATAATTATTTAACATTGTCTTTAAAGTTTTTAAAAACAACATCAACAAAAAAGATAAAGACCGTACAAGAAAAATATTGAAAAAGAAGAGTCAAAAATGTCTCCTGTATATGATGTGATTACATATCTGGAGAGTTAAATCAACCAAATTGATTCAAATATAAAAATATCTAGTGATCCTATTAAACTGTAAGTCAGATGTCTGTTTCAAGCCCTCTCAACTTAGTAGCTTCTCATCTCCCTCAGATTAAATCCAGTGTCTTTGGTCCCACACCATCTGGTAACAACCTTGTTTTCTCCCATTCTCTACCACTTCTGCTCCACTCCAAACATATGACTTTCCCTGTTTGTCAGTGATATGGTAAGGTTTTGTGTCCCCACCCAAATGTCATTTTGAATTTAATCCCCATAATCCCCACATGTTAAGAGAGAAACCAGGTGGAGGTAGCTGGATTATAGGGGTGGTTTCCCTCATGTTGTTCTCATGATAGTGAGTTCTCACAAGATCTGAGATCTGATGGTTTTTTGTGTTTGATAGTTTCTCCTGCATTCATTCTCTCTCCTGTTGACTTGTGAAGAGGTGCTGATATGGTTTGGCTGTGTCCTCACCCAAATCTCACCTTGAGTTATAACAATCCCCATGTGTCAAGGGTGGGACCAGGTGGAGATAACTGAATCATGGGGTGGTTTCCCCCATACTATTTTTGTGGTAGTGAAGAAGTCTCACGAGATCTGATGGCTTTATAAATGGGAGTTCCCCTGCACATGCTCTCATGCCTGCCACCATGTAAGACGTGACTTTGTTCCTCCCTCACTTTGTGCCATGATTGTGACATCTCCCCAGCCATGTGGAACTGTAGTCCATTAAACCTCTTTCCTTTATAAATTACCCAGTCTCAGGTATGTCTTTATTAGCAGCATGAGAACAGACTAAAACAGATGCCTTCCACCACGATTGTAAGTTTCATAAGGCCTCCTCAGCCACGCAAACTGTGAGTCAATTTAACCTCTTTTCTTTACAAATTATCCAGTCTCAGGCAGTTCTTTATAGCAGTGTGAGAACAAACTAATACACTCAGCAAGCCATGTATGTTCCCATCTTAGGGCCTTTGCACTTTCTGTTCCCTCTGTCATCTTATCCAGGTCTGCTTGAATCATACCTTTTGATAGTGGCCCTCTCTGTTTTCCCTATCTGAAATGTCACTTTGTCAGTGGTCTTTCCTGAACACTGAATTTTTCCCTGGTCATTGTTTTTACTCTGGTTATGCTTTATTTTTTTCTTTATAAGATTTATTGCTGCCTTGCATATTAGTTATGTTTTTGCTCATTGTCTCTCTTCTCAATAAAATGTAATCTCCACGAAGATGAAAATTTTAGATTCTCAGAACCTAGAAAAATATCTAGCCCACGAAAGGCACCTGGTAACTCTATGTTGAATAAATGATTAAATGAAAGACATATAAAACAAAAGATACATTCAAAGATTACTGTCTCTTCTTCAGAAAAATAAGAAGTACTCACAGATTAAGCGATTGACAATTCCCATACATAACAATATAAAGCTTTTCTATAATAAAAATAAAAATTAGGCCGGGCGCGGTGGCTCACGCCTGTAATCCCAGCACTTTGGGAGGCCGAGGCGGGTGGATCATGAGGTCAAGAGATTGAGACCATCCTGGTCAACAAGATGAAACCCAGTCTCTACTAAAAATACAAAAAATTAGCTGGGCATGGTGGTGCACGCCTGTAGTCCCAGCTACTCAGGAGGCTGAGGCAGGAGAATTGCCTGAACCCAGGAGGTGGAGGTTGCGGTGAGCCGAGATGGAGTCATTGCACTCCAGCCTGAGTAACAAGAGCGAAACTCCATCTCAAAAAAAAAAAAAAAAAAGAAAAATAATTAAAAAGGACAACAAAATATTTGAATAAACAAAACAGATTAATAGCTATCACCTATAAAAAGTGCATTTAAATTTATAAGATCACCTACAAAGAGTACATTTAAATTTATAAGAATACCAAGACCACAATAAACAAACAGATAATTCATAGATCATATAGAATATAAACAAATACATGGAGAAATAGTAATCTTCACTAGTAAATAAAGGTATGTAAATTAAAGCAAGCTGAAATATTATTTTATCTGTCAAATTAGAAAAAAAGTTTTGCTAACTGCAACTGAAGCTGAGAAAAAGCTAGTAGATTAATTCTTGAGTGATGACACTGTATTAAATAATATTTTTGCAAAGCAATTCAGTAATACAGAGAAAGAGCTATATACATGTCTGTGTCCTTTACTAGTAATGCCTCTATTAGAAATTATTCCTATGGAAATTCAACAGCAGCAAAAAGCTATTTGGAAGAAGATGCTCACCACAGTGTTATCTATAAAAGCCCCAAACTGAAAACACGTAAATGGCCAACATTAAGGGGAATGGTTTAATAAATTACAGTACCTCTGCACAATGGAATATTATGTGACCATTAAAATGATAATTATGCAGAAACATGAAAAATGTTTATGATCCACTGGTCATGGAAAATAAGCAGAATACAAAATAGTGGGCATACCCCACAGATAACACTCTCAGCATGTATTACATTTAAAAGAGATAATATGGAAAAATAATATAATAGTTGGATTGGGTTTAGTGGAATTTTATAGGTGACATAGAAAATATTATTTTTTAAATGTTCCCTTTAAATTTTCACACAGGAGCTCTTGCAATTTCTAACAGGTTAGATTCTGCAGGCTCTTCCTGTGCCTGAAATAATACTGCACCAACTATCAGTTTGTACCTGGCCCTGTAAAACTTTATCATCTTTACTTTTATTTACACAATAGCAAGACTCTTCTTGCCACCACTTTTAACAATCCCTCTGCTGTGGAGTTTAAAGGCAATGCAGAAACATGTCAAATAAAGGAAGAAGCAAACAAAATGAGATGGAACACTAAGGCTAGAGTGAAAATTACCCTGGAAGCCCTCCAGCCACCTGTGCATGGCTGGCAGAGCTACTGTGTTTTTGCCTTGGCTGGAAGTTTTGCTCATATGTCTGAAAGCTGTTAGGTGGAGGGGATTCTCCACTTTGCCCAAACCAGATCATATAGTCTAGAAACACAGCTGGGACTTGAGTTGGCCACACTCTAAAACCCAGGCACAAGCCCAAATGGATTTCCCCAGTGACATATGTGGGGGACAAGTTGTTCCACTGATCCAGAACCCCCCACATCTCTGAAAACAAGCATAGCTTTATAGCATAGAATGGGGTTGGGGGTGCAGTCTTCCCAGAGTATTTTCCTCCCCATCATCCCCTTGGGGAACAGATTCTCCCACCTTCCTTGTGTTACCTTCCTGATCTTTCTGCTAGATCCTAGCTGGGAGACCTTGAGCAAATTAGTTAACTCTCTGTGCCTCATTTTCCTCCACTATAGAAAAGGGGATTAAAAAGAAGCCCCTACCTCATAGCACTATGGGAGCAATAATGAGTTAATATCTGTCAAGTGAAAAGAACGGTGCCAGCCATATAACACTCAAATGATGCTAGTTATCACTAACTAGCAATTATCACTAACTGTTGTCTTTGTGGTGGAATTGACCTGATCACTCTTCTGCTCCACTGGATTATGCGCCCATCCCAAACTTGGAATGGGACAGAACCTTTTTGCATGATGTAATTTCCAACCTCTTTCTGGGAAGAAATTAGCATTGATAAAATACTTAAGCAATTTTCTGATAATCTTTAATGAGATTAAGACCTCTTCTGGGAAGCCAGATACCCACCCACTCAGCTGACTGTCAGTCAGGATCTAATGATCTTGAAAAAATCCTTTTTTTAAAAAATTGTATCCAGTCTAACAGTGATTACCCAATCATCCTGTTTTTCTATAAAAATTTTCTATAGAAGACAATCTCTGAATTAATCCACTAACGCTTCTATTCTTGTTACTCGCTTGAGGTTAAACTTTGACATGTGTTTAAAAGTAAAATATCTGGCCAGGCATAGTGGCTCATGCCTATAATCATAACACTTTGGGAGGCTGAGGTGGGAGGATCCTTTGAGCCCAGGAGTTCAAGACCAGCCTGAGTAACATATCAAGACCTTGTGTCGGAGGGGACTCAAGATGGCGCTGTGAGAACAACCCAGGATTGGAGCCCGCGTTGAATCAGCAAACGGTGAGTCAGTGCTGCATTTCCAGACTGATCTTTGTTGCCCACAGAACGGGGAAACTCCCAAGTATAAAAAGACATGGGACGCCAGGCAGTAGGTCTGCCTGGCGAAGCCGGCAGCCAGGGCGGCGGCGGCCGGCCCTACCCAGCAATCCCCACAGGGCGCGCTTGTCCGGGTGCCTTGTTGAACCGGCAGCCTGAGACTTGAGAGGGCTGGACTTGAGACTGAACGAGACTTGCACAGTAACCCAGCCCAGGGGATTGCAGGGACAGATCGTTTGGGATACCCAGTGGGACGAACAAAACCGCGATTTCAAACTATCCCGGGCAGACAGTCCGAGACGCTCTGTGGGGGAGGGGCGTCCACCACTAACGGAGGCAACCTGCCCCAACTGATATACACGCCCACTGCTGACGCAGCCAGCCGTTGCCGAGGCAACCCGCCCCAACTGAGATACACGCCCACTGCTGACGCAGCCAGCCATTGCCGAGGCAACCCGTCCCTACTGAGATACACGCCCACTGCTGACGCAGCCTGCCGTTGCTGAGGCAACACGCTACAACGAAGAGACTCCGCCGCAGGGCGTGGCGGAGACCACAGCAGAGCCAGCAGGAACAGCGCGAATCACACAACAGCAGGGCGGAGCCTCGGCAGCCAAACAGTGGCTAGTCTGCCTTCGAGCTGGGCAGGACACCTGATCGGACATCCAAAAATAAAGCCCAAACCCCTCAACACAGAGCATTTGAGAAAAAAAAAAGGGTTGTTTAATGAGCTGTGTTGCAGCAGAATCAAACATAGCAGCCTAACAGCCCTGAATGAACAACAGAGTGCACAGCTCAGCAATTAAACCCCTATAAAGTACAAACTGTCTCCTCAAGCAGCTCCTTGACCCCTCTATATCCAAAAGACTGTCATTAGGCAGGCATCATCCTGAGACAAAGAGAGCAGAAAAAGAAACTGGTAGCATCCCTCGCTGTGCCACGGCTACTAGAGGTGCACCCCAGACAAGCAGGGTCTGGAGCGGACCTCAACAGTCGTACAGCGAAGGGGCTAGACTGGTAGAAGGAAAACCAAGCAACAGAAATACTTCATCATCAACATTCTGGGTGTCCACTCAGAGACCCAAACGAAAAGTCAGCAACTACACAGTCCACAAAGATGGGAAGAAACCAGCGCAAAAAGGAGGAAAACACCCGAAACCAGAACACATCGCCTCCTAGAAAGGACCAAAACTCCTCACCAGCAAGGGAACAAAGCTGGACGGAGAATGACTGTGATGAAATGACGGAATTAGACTTCAGAAGATGGATAATGAGAAACTTTTGTGAGCTAAAAGATCATGTATTAAATCAATGCAAAGAAACTAAGAACCTTGAAAAAAGATTCGAGGAAATGATAACAAGAATGGATACCTTAGAGAGGAATATGAATGAATTAAAGGAGCTGAAAAACACAATACGAGAACTTCGCGAAGCAAACGCAAGTTTCAATAGCCGAATTGACCAAGCAGAAGAAAGAATATCTGAAGTCGAAGACCAACTCAATGAAATAAAACGAGAAACCAAGATCAGAGAAAAAAGCGCAAAAAGGAATGAACAAAGTCTCCAAGAAATGTGGGACTATGTGAAAAGACCTAACCTACGTTTGATAGGTGTACCAGAAGGGGACGAAGAGAATGAATCCAAGCTGGAAAATACTCTTCAGGACATCATCCAGGAAAATTTCCCCCACCTAGCAAGACAAGCCAACACTCAATTGCAGGAAATACAGAGAACACCACAAAGATATTCCGCAAGAAGAGCAACCCCAAGGCACATAATCGTCAGATTCAACAGGGTTGAAATAAAGGAGAGAATACTAAGGGCAGCCAGAGAGAAAGGTCGGGTCACCCACAAAGGGAAGCCCATCAGACTCACAGCAGATCTCTCGGCAGAAACACTACAAGCCAGAAGAGAGTGGGGGCCAATATTCAACATTCTTAAAGAAAAGAACTTTCAACCCAGAATTTCATATCCAGCCAAACTGAGCTTCAGAAGTGAAGGAAGAATAAAATCCTTTGCGAACAAGCAAGTACTCAGAGATTTTTGTCACCACCAGGCCTGCTTTACAAGAGCTCCTAAAAGAGGCACTACACATAGAAAGGATCAATCAGTACCAGCCATTTCAAAATCACACTGAATGCTAAAGAGCTTCAACATAATGAAGAATCTACAACAACTAACAGGCAAAACAGCCACTTAGCATCAAAATGGCAGTATCAAATTCACACATAACAATATTAACCCTAAATGTAAATGGACTAAATGCACCAATCAAAAGACACAGACTGGCAAATTGGATAAAAATCCAAAACCCATCAGTGTGCTGTATCCAGGAAACCCATCTCACATGCAAGGATACACAAAGGCTCAAAATAAAAGGATGAAGGAAGATTTACCAAGCTAATGGAAAGCAAAAAAAAGCAGGAGTTGCAATTCTCATCTCTGATAAAATAGACTTTAAAGCAACAAAGATCAAAAGAGACAAAGAAGGCCATTACATAATGGTAAAAGGATCGATACAACAAGAAGAGCTAACGATCCTAAACATATATGGACCCAACACAGGAGCACCCAGATACATAAGGCAAGTTCTTAATGACTTACAGAAGGACTTAGACTCCCACACAATAATAGTGGGAGACTTTAACACTCCACTGTCAATACTAGACAGATCAACCAGACAGAAAATTAACAAGGATACCCAGGGCTTGAACTCAGACCTGGAGCAAGCAAACCTGGTGGACATATACAGAACTCTCCACCCCAAATCCACAGAATACACATTCTTCTCAGCACCACATCACACCTACTTTAAAATTGACCACATAATTGGAAGTAAAGCACTGCTCAACAAATGAAAAACAACTGAAATCATAACAAACAGCCTCTCAGACCATAGTGCAATCAAGTTAGAACTCAGAATTCAGAAACCAACCCAGAACCGCACAGCTTCATGGAAACTGAACAACTGGCTCTTGAATGTTGACTGGGTAAACAACGAAATGAAGGCAGAAATAAAGAAGTTCTTCGAAACCAATGAGAACGAAGACACAACGTGCCAGAACCTCTGGGACACATTTAAAGCAGTCTCTAGAGGAAAGTATATAGCAATAAGTGCCCATATGAGGAGAATGGAGAGATCCAAAATTGACACCCTATCGTCAAAATTGAAAGAGCTAGAGGAGCAAGATCAAAAAAACTCAAAACCCAGCAGAAGACAAGAAATTACTAAGATCAGAGCTGAGCTGAAGGAGATTGAGACACAAAAAACCCTTCAAAAAATCAATAAATCCAAGAGCTGGTTTTTTGAAAAGATCAACAAAATAGACAGACCACTAGCCAGATTGATTAAAAAGAAAAGAGAGAACAACCAAATAGATGCAATAAAAAATGATAAAGGGGAAATCACCACAGATTCCACAGAAATTCAAACCATCATCAGGGAATATTACAAACAACTCTATGCACATAAACTAGTAAACCTGGAAGAAATGGATAAATTCCTGGACTCCTGTGTCCTCCCAAGCCTAAACCAGGAGGAAGCTGAAACTATGAATAGACCAATAACAAGGTCTGAAGTTGAGGCAGCAATTAAGAGCCTACCTCACAAAAAAAGCCCAGGTCCAGACGGGTTCACAGCCGAATTCTACCAGACACACAAGGAGGAGCTGGTACCATTCCTTCTAAAACTATTTCAAACAATCCAAAAAGAGGGAATCCTTCCCAAATCATTTTATGAGACCAACATCATCCTGATACCAAAACCCGGCAGAGACCCAACAAGAAAAGAAAACTTCAGGCCAATATCCATGATGAACATAGATGCAAAAATCTTCAATAAAATATTGGCAAGCCGATTGCAACAGCAAATCAAAAAACTTATTCATCATGATCAAGTAGGATTCATCCCAGGGATGCAAGGCTGGTTCAACATATGCAAGTCTATAAACGTAATTCACCACATAAACAGAACCAAAAACAAAAACCACATGATTATCTCAATTGACGCAGAGAAGGCATTTGACAAAATTCAACAGCCCTTTATGCTAAAAACCCTCAATAAACTCGGTATTGATGGAACGTATATCAAAGTAATAAAAGCTATTTATGACAAACCAACAGCCAATATCATACTGAATGGGCAAAAACTGGAAGCATTCCCTTTGAAATCTGGTACTAGACAAGGATGCCCTCTCTCACCACTCCTATTCAATATAGTACTGGAAGTTCTAGCCAGAGCAATCAGGCAAGAAAAAGAAATAAAGGGTATTCAAATAGGAAAGGTGGAAGCCAAATTGTCTCTATTTGCAGACGACATGATAGTATACCTAGAAGACCCCATCGCCTCAGCCCAAAAACTCCTGAAACTGATAAACAACTTCAGCAAAGTCTCAGGATATAAAATCAATGTGCAAAAATCACAAGCATTCGTCTACACCAATAACAGACTTAAAGAAATCCAAATCAAGAGCGAACTGCCATTCGCAATTGCTACAAAAAGAATAAAATACCTTGGAATACAACTCACAAGGAACATAAGGGACCTCTTCAAGGAGAACTACAAACCACTGCTCAACGAAATCAGAGAGGACACAAACAGATGGAGAAACATTCCATGTTCATGGTTAGGAAGAATTAATATCGTGAAAATGGCTATACTGCCCAAAGTAATTTACAGAATCAACACTATCCCCATCAAGCTACCATTGACTTTCTTCACAGAACTGGAAAAAAACACCATGAACTTCATATGGAACCAAAAGAGAGCCCGCATAGCCAAGTCAATTCTAAGCAAAAAGAACACAGCGGGGGGCATCACACTACCGGATTTCAAACTATACTACAAGGCTACAGTAATCAAAACAGCATGGTACTGGTACCAAAACAGAGATATAGACCAATGGAACAAAACAGAGGCACCGGAGGCAACACAACATACATACAACTATACAATCTTTGATAAACCTGACAAAAACAAGCAATGGGGCAAGGATTCCATGTTTAACAAATGGTGTTGGGAAAACTGGCTAGCCATGTGCAGAAAGCAGAAACTGGACCCCTTCCTGACACCTTACATTAAAATTAACTCCAGATGGATTAAAGACTTAAACATAAGACCTGGCACCATAAAAACCCTAGAAGGAAATCTAGGCAAAACTATCCAGGACATAGGAGTAGGCAAGGACTTCATGAACAAAACACCAAGAGCATTGGCAACAAAAGCCAAAATAGACAAATGGGACCTAATGAAACTCCACACTTCTGCACGGCAAAAGAAACAGTCACTAGAGTGGATCGGCAACCAACAGAATGGGAAAAAATTTTCGCAGTCTACCCATCTGACAAAGGGCTGATATCCAGAATTTACAAACAACTCAAGCAGATTTACAGGAAAAAAACAAACAACCCCATTCAAAAGTGGGCAAAGGATATGAACAGATACTTTATGAAAGAAGACATATATGAGGCCAACAATCATATGAAAAAATGCTCATCGTCTCTGGTCATCAGAGAGATGCAAATCAAAACCACATTGAGATACCATCTCACGCCAGTTAGAATGGCGATCATTAAAAAATCTGGAGACAACAGATGCTGGAGAGGATGTGGAGAAAAAGGAACACTTTTACACTGTTGGTGGGAGTGTAAATTAGTTCAACCATTGTGGAAGACGGTGTGGCGATTCCTCAAGGCCTTAGAAATAGAAATTCCATTTGACCCAGCAATCCCGTTACTGGGTATATATCCAAAAGACTATAAATCGTTCTACTATAAGGACACATGTACACGAATGTTCATTGCAGCACTGTTTACAATAGCAAAGACCTGGAATCAACCCAAATGCCCATTGATAATAGACTGGATTGGAAAAATGTGGCACATATACACCATGGAATATTATGCAGCAATCAGAAATGATGAGTTCGTGTCGTTTGTAGGGACATGGATGAACCTGGAAAACATCATCCTCAGCAAACTGACACAAGAACAGAAAATGAAACACCGTATATTCTCACTCATAGGTGGGTGATGAAAATGAGAACACATGGACACAGAAAGGGGAGTACTAAACACTGGGGTCTATTGGGGGGAAAAGGGGAGGGCCAGTGGGAGGGGGAGGTGGGGAGGGATAGCCTGGGGAGAAATGCCAAATATGGGTGAAGGGGAGAAGAAAAGCAAAGCACACTGCCATGTGTGTACCTACGCAACTGTCTTGCATGCTCTGCTCATGTACCCCAAAACCTATAATCCAATAAAAAATTAAAAAAAAAAAAAAAAAAGAAAGAAAGAAAATTTAACAACTTAGTTCCATCATTAATCGTTCATTAAGTACCCTATCCCAAACTGAGAAAATTAAATTTCTCTAATTCCACAGCAAATTCAATCACGGCATTTAACAAGAGGAAAAAAGATTATATCAAAAATTTTTTTTGAGTTTTAACATTGTGAGAACAGATTTTAACTACATTTTAATAACTTTGAGAAGTACGATATAATCCCAAATACTAAAGTAACTCAAAATCTGTAATCTCTAAAATGGCAGAAATATCTGTGTCCTGAAAAACTGGAAAAATGCACGTATCGAATATAGTTACTAGTTGCTTGATATATTATAATTTATAGTTATATTCATTAAATCTCAATTTAAAAAAAAAAAAAAAAGACCTTGTGTCTACTAAAAATAAACATAAAAATAAATTAGCTGGGCATGATTGTGTAGTCCTGGCTACTCAAGAGACTGGAGCGGGATGATCACTTGAGCTCAGGTGGATATGGCTGCAGTGAGCCATGATCACACCACTGCATTCCAGCCTGGATGAGAGAGCAAGAACCTGTTCCCCCAAAATAAGGAAATAAAAGAAAAGAAAACAAAATGTTTGAAACAACAAGCAAACCTGTTATAGCATATAAAATAGTTGATAGCATTTACTTGTATTCTTAGTTCTAATATTCATACTAGGGAAGGGACCCTGGGAAGTAAGGACCACTTGTGATGCAGGATCTAAACAGAAATTATTTAGGCAGATAGTGTGGGTAAAAGAGTCCTCGGTAAGCCTTTCCTTTTAACAAAAAGCAGCCCCCAAATCATTTCTAACAAAGAGCAGCCTGAAAAAGCAAGCTAGAATCTTGCACAGGTGAATGCCAGCAGCTGTGCCAACAGGAAAAGGCTACCTGGGGCTAGGCATGTTCAACATTGTGGCTCCATCTTTCTTTTTCTTTGTACAGTAAGGAACAGACAATATGGCACTGGCCAGGTAGAGAACCCAACTGCATACTAAAAGATCAGGGTGGGATGGACAGCTTCTTCACTGACTATGCAAACATCACACCTCTTCTGACCAACCTCTCGGGACCTATGTGAATCAGATACCACCTCCTCAAGCACATTCATAAAACCCTGTGCATTTCACCATGGAACTGGAAGACTCATTAAGGCGTTCCTCTCTCTCTCTGCAGGAGGGAGAGCTCTTCTCTTTTCTCTTTCTTTCGTCTATTAAACCTCTGCTCTTAAACTCACTTCTTGTGTGTCCACGCCCTCAATTTCCCTGGTGTGAGATGATGAACCTTGGGTATTTACCCCAGACAATGACACTGCTTCATTTGTTTTTGTCCATATTTTTATCCAGCACTTAATATCGTGACTGATATAGAAAAAGTAATCAATAAATGTTTGTTAAGAGAATAAATTAATGAAAGAACAAATAAACTTTTAAAAAGAACTGAAAAGAGCGCACTTACTATAAGCTAGAAGAACTGGGAGGCTGCGTTGTAAAGCACTACTGGCTTTGGACACAACCGAGGGGTTGAAACATGTTTTGAGCTGCGTGGCTTTGGGAAAGTTTATCCACCTTCCTGAGCTTCCATTTCTTCATAGCACTATGGAGAGAATAGTGTATTGTTAAGGTATTCTGAGTTGAGACAACTTGTACAGTGAGTGTAACACAATGGCAAGTACATTAGGGCCTAAAAATATCTTAGTTCTCCCTCTTGCCACTGACTCTTTTTGTAACTGGAAAAGTTACTTCCTCTCTCTAGCCTGTTTCCTTGTTCTTAAAGTAGGACTTGAAAAAAATCCCTCATGGGGCATGGCTCTTCCCTCCCTGCCTTCGCTCTCTGCAGTCACTGGTGGTGTGCACCCAGGTGTACCTGCCACTTCCCTCCAGGTCCTGGCTTTTGTATGTAGTCTGAGCCACGTGGGTCTCTTTCTCTTTCCTCCAGCTGCATCGCTCAATCCTGCATTTGTGTCACCTCGGTGTGGAGCTGGCATTCTGGACGATGTGGCGTGACTTCACACTGATGCCATTCCCTTCCCACCCAGCCAACCTTGCTTCCTTCTCCACCCGTGGAATAAGCCAGAATGCTAAAAGTGGGAGGGAAAAAGAGCACCAAGGTTAAGGAGGCAGTCCCTGACATTTATTAGTGGAATTTCTGTTTCTGTGATGAATGTAGAGATTTGGGGTGACTGCCTCTTAAGGTAATATATAGGGAGATGATGAACCCCAGTGTTTTCCTTAAAGATCCATCCAGCTTAGAGAAAGACAAACATATACAAAGTCAATATTGAAAAGACTGTATGCTAAGTGCTAGATAAATTCCAGACCCACAGAGTAGAGAGGAGGGGCAAGAGATGTGCTTGGACTTACAGTAGTGCAAAGGTTGCTGGAGCAGTGCCCTGAGCTGGCCCTTTAAGGACAGATAGGATTCACTCAGATCCTTGTGGGTGAATAGGCAGAGCCTTCCAGGGCTCCAACACTGATGGGGTTGTGGGGGAAGAGGGATTTTAAAAAAAGAGAGAAAAAGAGGGGAAAAAAATACCCTCATGTGCCAGGGATCCAGTCAAGGTGAAATACATACCTTAAAAAATACTTAAAAAAAATAAAGATCCAGGGCAGACCTCTGCTTTCAGCCAAGGTGGAGAAACAAAGACTGGATTTACCTCCGGCCTGAAACAATAAAAATACTAGACAATATATGTAAAACAACAGTTTTCAAGACACCAGACTGAGGCACTGAAAGACAGTGAGGCCTGAGAGATGAGAAAAAAATAATGCGAGCACTGCAATTGCCCGAACTATACCCTTGACAGAGTGTCCGGGCCACAGAGCAGGAAGGGAGAGCTGAAGCACTAGCAATCTCCCTGAGGCAGAGCGGAGCATCCCGGGATATCAAGGCAGTAAAAGATCACGGGACACAGCACCAGAAAAAAGAGAGAGAACCTCAGAGATGTGTAGAGGGCTCATCTCAAGCAATCATCCGAATACGGATTAGTGCAAACATGTCAGGAAAAGATTCAAGGCCAGAAAAGAACCACCCAAAAAGGGTTAAAAGAAATAGTATTGAAGTGGTCCTCATAGAGTTAACAAGAATTTTGAACAGAAATTTATAATTAAGCATTAATCAAGCTGTACTTTGGCCCACTTCCTTGTAACTGAAAGTCACGGTAGCACTAGATACTGACCATTTGCATCCCCATTGTTCCAATAGGTGGCATCTCAAAAATTGCTTGTTTTTTGGATCCCAAATTCCGGCAAAACAGCTGATGTCAACCAGTTTGAAGACCCCCATAGAAGACGTGAATCTCATGAGAATACACTGTCTTCATCACCTTGTCCCATGACTTTGATATAGGAGTTAAGAAGAAATTACTCAGGCAGATAGTGAGGGTACCGGATTCCTTGGTTAGGTTTTCCCTTTTAATGAAAAGCAGCCCCCTAACAATTTTCTAACAGAGCAGCCTGTAAAATCAAGCTGCAGGTGTAGACAAGCAAGCTGGAAGCTTGCACGGGTGAATGCCGGCTAGGAAGAGGCATGTTCAAAATGGCGGCTCCATCTTCCCTTCTTTCTTTGTCAGCTATGTATACTGTAAGGAGCAGACAAGATGGCCCCAGCTAAATTGAAAGCCCATTTGCATACTAAGATTAAGGTGAGGTAACCAGCCTTTCCCCACCCTCACCACTCTATATAAACATCACACCTGGTTGAACCAGTCTGTAGGCCCTATGTAAATAAGGGTCTGCCTCCGCAAGCCTGCCTATAAAATCTTCTGTGATCCACTGCTTTTGCCTTTTTCTGACACCTCTTTCACAAGGGAGAGGGAGCTACTTGCCTCTCTCTTTTATTCTATTAAACTTTCTGCTCCTTAACCCACTCCATGTCTGTGTGTCCATGTTGTAATCTTCTTGACTACGAACCCCAGGTATTTACCCCAGACAACGATGTGCTGCTTCCACTTCACCTTGCATACTTTGGCCAATCAACAATCTCCACGCTTCAGCCCATTCCAAAGCCCTTAAAAACCCTAGTCCTAAACTTCTTGGGGAGGTACATTTGAGGTTTCCTCCCAGCTCTTCATTTAGCAGCCCTATGATTAAACCTTTCTCTGCTACAATCCAGTATCTCAGTGTACTGATTTGTCATGCACATCAGATAATGAACCTATTATGGTTTGTTCATGATGCTCACATGGATCAAAAACAATGCTGTTCCCACTGGGCAGACTTGAAAACCTCACAGTTCACAGGGCTAAAGTACTGAGAAAGCTCTTAATACTGTCCTAGACTATACATGAATCTAGTCTCACCTAGCAAACCTCAGGAGCAAGGTCCAGCAGCATCGATCTATTTCAAATATCTTAATTGAGCCCTTTAATAAAGCTCAAGAAAATTTAAAGGAATACAAAAATGTCCAGGACACAGGGTAAAATTCACAGTGTCTGACATCCAATACAAAGTTACCAGATACACAAAGGAGCTGCAAAATATGGCCCATACTAAGGAGAAAATGCCAATCAATCCAAACTGACCCAGAACTAATAGGGAAATTAGAATTAGCAGAGAAAGACAATGAAAAAGTTATTATAACTCTATTTCATATGTTCAAAAAGTTAAGATATAGAAAGTAAGATATAAATGACTAAATCAAACTTCTAGAGATAAAAACTACAATATTTAGAATGTGGTTAATAACATTTCTAAGAGGTCATTGGTTTAGACCGAGTTCCTGCATTAGGCCCAGCAGACCAAATCAAAATGGAGTCATTCAGACTGAAGTTCCACACCACCAAGCTGAAACTACATTGTTTGTCTAACCTGCCAAGAAATTAAGAGAAAAAGAGAGGGATCATAGTCAAATCTCCAAATAGGGAAGTTTTAGCTAGCATGATAAGGAAGTCCTCTCTGCTTTAACCTTTACAGGAAAAGTAACTTTGAAATGTCCAATTTGCTTTTGTTATTCTGTTCTCTTTTTTGGCCCTTCTGTCTATACAGCCAACGTCCTCTGCTCAGCTCATCAGAACACTCATTCTATTTTGTAGAATGAAGTGCTGCCCAATTCCAGATTGCAAATAAATGCCAATTAACATCTTTAACTCAGATGTGTTGTAATTTTGTCTTTTTTTTTCAGATGAAAAATACGCTGGATAGAATCCAATAACAGCAGATAAGATTTTGTTCCCTCCACCCTCCCCTATTTTCCAAAAAAGAATAAGGAATTTGAATACATAGCAATAAAGGTTATCCAAAAAGAAACACATAGAGAAAAAAAGAATTTTAAAAATGTACAGAGCAAAAGTGCACTGTGGGGATAACTTCAAGCAGCTTGTTCTATGCATAACTAAAGTCTCCAGGGGAAAGGAGAGAGTTGGAAGATAGGAAAAAGTATTTGAAAAGATACTAGCCAGAAAATTACTAAAGTTGATTTTTTTTTTTTTTTGAGACAGAGTCTCATTTTGTCACCAGGCTCCAGGTTAGAGTGCAATGGTGCGATCTCAGCTCACTGCAACCTCCATCTCCCAGGTTCAAGCAATTCTCCTGCCTCAGCCTCCCAAGCAGCTAGAACTACAGGTGTGCACCACCACGCTCAGCTAATTTTTGTATTTTAGTGGAGATGGGTTCTCACTATGTTGGCTAGGATGGTCCCGATCTCTTGACCTCGTGATCCTCCCGCCTCAGCCTCCCAAAGTGCTGGGATTACAGGCATGAGCCACTGTGCCTGGCTAAAGTTGATTTAAAAAAAAAAAAAAACAAACTATGAACCCAAAGTTCCCAGAAGCTCAATAACTGAAAATAAGAAATATGAAGAAAGCATACCAAGACATGTTATAGTCAAATTGTTCAAAACCAATAATAAAGACAAAATCTTAAAAGCAACTGGGGTGAGTGCAGGGGGAAGATATATTATATGCAGAAAAAAGTATAGGAATTACAGCAGATTTCTCCTTCAAAATAATGTGGGCAAAAACACAGTGGAGAAATATCTTTAATATACTGACAGAAAAAATTGTCAACCTGGAATTTTCTACACAGTGAAAATGCCTTTCTAGAGCAAAGGTAAAACAAAGACTTTTTCATACATAAAAAAGCTAAAAAAAAAAATAGAAGGCCCATATTATAAGAAGTGTTAAATGACATTCTTCAAGCACAATGAAAATGATACGAGGTGGGGCCAGGCACGGTGGCTCATGCACTTTGGGGGGCTGAGGTGGGTGGATCGTGAGGTCAAGAGATCGAGACCATCCTGGCCAACATGGTGAAACCCCATCTCTACTAAAAATACAAAAAATCAGCTGGGCATGGTAGCACATGTCTGTAGTCCCAGCTGCTCAGGAGGCTGAGGCAGGAGAATCACTTGAATCTGGGAGGCAGAGGTTGCAGTGAGCCGAGATCGTGCCACTGCACTCCAGCCTGGTGACCCACATGTCTGATAGAGAACTTGTATCCAAAGTATATAACTCCCAAAGCTCAATAAGAAGAAATCAAACAACTCTCCCCAAAATGGGCAAAATATTTGAACAGAACTTTACCAAAAAAAAAAAAAAAAAAAGAATGGCAAGTAAGCAAGTGAAAAATGTTCTGTATCATTAGTTATAAGGGCCATGAAAATCAAAACCACAACGATATATCCCTCCTCAACAATTAGAATGGTGAACACAAGAAGACTGAATACCAAATGTTGAAGATGATACAGATGAACTTGAACTCTCCTGGGTCACTGATAGGAGTAGAAAATGGCACAACTATTTTCGTAAGTAGTTTGGCATTTTCTTAATAAGTTAAACATACACTACCACACAGTCCAGTCATTCCCTTCCTAGGTAGGTGTCCAAGAGAAATGAAAACACATCCACACAGACTCATACATGAATGTTCATAGCAACTTTATTTGTAATACCCTCAAGCTGGAAACAGCCCAAATGTCCATCAACAGGCAAATGGATAAAGAACCATGGAATACTACTCAGCAATAAAAATGAATGAACTACTGATACATGCAACAAACTGTATTCATCTCGAAATCACTAGGTTGAGTGAGAGAAACTGCATTAAAAAAGATTACATGCTGTATGTGCCAATTTATATAAAATTCTGGAAAATGCAAATAATCGGGAATAACAGAAGATCTGCTACCAAGCATCCCCTTCCCCCGGGGTGGGAAGGAGTGGAGGGTATGATCACAAGGGGACATAAGGAAATTTTGGGGGTGAAGGATATGTCCATTATTTTGATGTGGTGATGATGTCACAGGTGTATGCATAAGTCTAAACTTATCAAATCGTCCACTTAACAATTGAGATATTCAGTGATAGCCCAATAAAGCTGTTGAAAACAACATGTGCTACAGCAAGAAGTGGCTGTGATCAGCCTGGGTATCCTCCTGGAGATGCTGCAGATCAAGGCAGACTGCAACAGCCACCACTCCGGAGCCCCCTGCCGGTCAGGGAGATGTTCTACGCATCTCACCTACCAGCTCTGTGACTCATATCTGGGTGGGAGAACTGTAGTAAAGTTTTTGAGTTGGCAAATCCAAAGCACAAGACACCAGTGAAGGCCATGTTCACCATAAGACCTTATCTGAAAAGCCAATTTGACGCACTCACTCCTTCCAGCCCACCCACTTCCTCCCAGCAGATGCCAGCGAAGCCTGCCCTAGGCCTGGTGATCTGGCCTCCCTGTCTACTCCAAGCATCTTGCCTTCTCCACCACTGAAAACTGTTCTCCAGAAAATAAAAAAATAAAAAATAAAAATCACTATAAAAGGCATCAGCATGGCCCCACACCAGGCTTTAACGGGCAAATTTGTATGAGCAAGGGCAAAATGAAGGGCAGCAAGAAAAACACTGAATTAAAAGCCACTTAAATTAAGAATTCAATAGCAGCCACTTAACTAATAAATAGTATTCCTCTCTGCCATTGATTGACTCAGGATTGTAATGAAGAGTTCCAGGGGCAACAGCGGAATGTTTTAATTCATGGGATAAACGTCACCAACTCTTGGGTCCCTAAGATTGAATGTGTTGGAGAAAAGCGGAATGGAGAGCCCACAGGAATTAATTCTTGGAACATCCCTGCAGGGTCAGCATTATTATACCCTGCTTCTAGGTGGATTTAATATCTCAAGTGCCGGGCAGGGCGCCGTGTGCCCACAGGGGCTCCGTGATTATTATTAAGTGATGATGGGGCAGATAGACTACAGCTGGAGCTCACACTGGATCAGCTATCTTATTTATTTCCAAGTTAAGAGACTGAACAAATGGACTGTTGTTATTATCATGGTGATGATTATTGCCGTGGTGCATAATAATGGCTTGGTGCTGCCAGAACTATGTGGGAAAGACTGCCCTAAGTCACTGGCTCCAGAGAGAGTTGTTCTCACGGGATGATGCTGTGCGAAATAAGAGTTCATCTGAAGGATTCCCCGGATTACCACCCTACACCCCCACCCAACAGCTGTGCCTGGAGGCCTCTCCTCGGAGCCACTCCATGCATCACAGAGCATCTTCAGGGCATGGACACTAGGCTACCAAATAGACCCTAAGCTCTCACTGTCCCTGCTCTTTACGAAGCAAGTGCCAGGTAGCATCAGCTCAGGCTCTGTGGGCTCCCCAAACACCCCATTAAGCAGGACATGGTGGTCACAGAAAGGCATTTGGGGGATGTGAGCACTCGGAATCTTCCACATCATCATTAAGATCTATTTTCTGCACCAAATGGGAGAGGTAGGCCCAGCCTTTGCATTCCTTGCACAGAATGTCTTGAACTGGTGTCATCTTAGCGTCTATGGATGCAGGCAGAACAGAAGAGTCAGAAGAAAGGTGTAGAGGGGACGGAGGTCCTCTTGCCTATCCTCTGAGACATTCCAGTGTATCTAGTCACAGGGCTAGGATTCACATCCCTAGAAAGTCACAGGAGTATGTGAAGAAAACATGAACATGGAAAAGATACTGAGATATCCTTACTCCCATTTTACAATGGCTGTCTCATTGTATGTACAGCTGAGGAAACTGAGGCACAAGGGAGTAAAATGACTGGCTCAAGACTGCACAGCAAGAGCATGGCAGAGATGGATGTGAACCCAAGCTCTCTGGCTCACAGCCCACCCTGGCGCACCATGCTTCCTGTCTCAGGAGAGTTCAGTGAAGTTGAAGGATGGAATACTTGGACAGTGGCCCATAACCAAGCAACAGGGGTATCTTGACCACTTATGGTGTCCATGCCATGTTGTCTTGCCCTGCTGGGATACTGGAAGAAACCTACTACTTCCCTGTCCTCAGAGAGCTTGCTGTCTCACTAAGGAGATGAGGCCTACCCATAAGAAATCCTCCAAGACAAACACCAGGTACTATATGAAATCAAGGCTCATACAGATGATGTGGAAATGCTCAGAAAACAGCACCAGTATAGAGTGGCCTCATCTTAGAGTTAACCCTACAGACTTACTTTATAAAAAAGGAAATTATCAGCAGTCACAGAAATGTTGCTCAGCCTTTCTTTCCTGTGTGACATACACAACAGATAAGAATCTGTTAACACACAACCATTAACCCAATTTAAGTTTGAGAAGACAGCATGTCCCTGTCACTCCATGTTGCTATGTTTTGTCTTTAGGGCTATGTGGCCAGATGGAGGCAGTTTCTGGTCCTACCAAGACCAACCTACAGAGCATCCCCCAGACCAGTCATAGAGCCTGACAGTGCCCAGCAGCCAGAATCACTGGATGCAGAACCTGTGAGCCGAGAGCACCGGCTGGGCCTTGCTGCAGAGCTGTTTACCTTGTATCCACTCTGTCTTCTCATGCTCCCACCACCAGAATACCTTCTGTGCCCACTCAGCACAACCTGCACCTGGCCTGTCCCAGGTTGCTCACAGCATGAGCCACTATTCCTCCCTGGCCTAGAGTGGTCCCAGCTCCCATGGGAACCATGGGCTCCAGCCTGATTAAACTCCTCACTGTCCCACAACCACCATAAAAGTTCCTATCCCCAGTGCTTGGAAGACACTTTCCCCCACCTAGCAAGGCCTTCATGCCTCTCCTTCTGGCTAAACCATCCCCCACACCCTGACTGCCTCAGCCCACATCGATCTTTCTGTCCTCTGGGTTCCCAGTACACTTGCAAGTAGCATCACTCACGTGGCACCGGCACAAGCTGCTCATGTTGGCAGGGAGATGATGGTGTGGCTTCCTCGTGATTATCAGCAACCTGAGGGCAGTATCACACTGTGCTCTCTCTGCATCCATTCTGCAGCCACTCCCCCAGACACTGGAGTTAAGGATTAGAGTACACGGAACTGTCTCTTCTTTTTCTCAGACGAAGGAATAGAGGATCCTCAAAACTGACTTAATGAATGCATGCAGCTGAGCTCTCTTGTGTCCTGAAAATGACCTTCCTGACCTCCTTCCTGCCTCTCTCAACAACCTTTCACAGCAGAGTCCTGAGGGGGTGAGCTATCTCGCTCTTGACACTAGGAACTCTGTCTATTCATGTCCCCATGGCTCCTTGGTGACAAAAAAGCTGCTAAAAAAACAAACTCAGCAGAAAAAAGCCAAGGACGAAGAGACGTAGACTCCCACACAATAACAGTGGGAGACTTTAACACTCCACTGTCAATATTAGACAGATCAATGAGACAGAAAATTAACAAGGATATCCAGGACTTGAACTCAGATCTGGACCAAGTGGACCTAATAGACATCTACAGAACTCTCTACCCCAAATCCACAGAATATACATTCTTCTCAGTACCACATCACACCTACTCTAAAATTGACCACATAATAGGAAGTAAATCACTTCTCAGCAAATGAAAAGAAATAAAATCATAACAAACAGTCTCTCAGACCACAGTGCAAACAAATTAGAACTCAGGATTCAGAAACTAACTCAGAACCACACAGCTTCAGGGAAATGGAACAACTGGCTGCTGAATGTCAACTGGATAAACAATGAAATGAAGGCAGAAATAAAGATGTTCTTTGAAACCAATGAGAATGAAGACACAACGTACCAGAATCTCTGAAACACATTTAAAGCAGTGTCTACAGGAAAATTTATAGCAATAAATGCCTATATGATAAGCAAGGAAAGATCTAAAATTGACACCCTATCATCAAAATTAAAAGAGCTAGAGGAGCAAGATCAAAAAAAACCTCAAAAGCTAGCAGAAGACAAGAAATAACTGAGATCAGAGCAGAACTGAAGGAGAAAGAGACACAAAAAAAAACCCTTCAAAAAATTAATAAATCCAGGAGCTGGTTTTTTGAAAAAATCAACAATAGACCACTAGCCAGATTAATAAAAATGAAAAGAGAGAAGAATCAAATAGATGAAATAAAAAAACAATAAAGGAGATATCACCACAGGTTCCACAGAAATATAAACTACAATCAGAGATTACTACAAACAACTCTATGCACATAAACCAGTAAACCTAGAAGAAATGGATAAATTCCTGGACACTTACACCCTCCCAAGCCTAAACCAGGAAGAAATTGAAATCTTGAATAGACCAATAACAAGGGCTGAAGTTGAGGCAGCAATTAATAGCCTACCAACCAAAAAAAGCTCAGGTCCCAACGGGTTCACAGCCGAATTCTACCAGACATACAAAGAAGAACTGGTACCATTCCTTCTGAAACTATTCAAAACAATACAAAAAGAGGGAATCCATCCCAAATCATTTTATGAGACCAACATCATCCTGATAACAAAACCTGGCAGAGACTCAACAAGAAAAGAAAACTTCAGGCCAATATTCATGATGAACATAGATGCAAAAATCTTCAATAAAATACTAGCAAACTGATTGTAATAGCACATCAAAAAGCTTATCCATCACGATCAAGTAGGCTTCATTCCAGGGATGCAAGGCTGGTTCAACATATGCAAGTCTATAAACATAATCCACCACATAAACAGAACCAAAGACAAAAACCACATGATTATTTCAATAGATGCAGAGAAGGCCTTCAACAAAATTCAACAGTTTTTTATGTTACAAATTCTCAATAAACTAGGTAATGAAGGAATGTATCTCAAAACAATAAAAGCTATTTATGACAAACCTACAGCCAATATCATACTGAATGGACAAAAACTGGAAGCATTCCCTTTGAAATCCAGTACTAGACAAGGATGCCCTCTCTCACCGCTCCTATTCAATATAGTATGGAAGTTCTAGCCAGACCAATTAGGCAAGAAAAAAAAATAAAGGGTATTCAATTAGGAAAGGAGGAGGTCAAATTGTCTTTATTTGCAGATGACATGATTGTAGATTTAGAAGACCCTATCATCTCAGCCCAAAATCTTCTTAAACTGATAAGCAACTTCAGCAAAGTCTCAGGATACAAAATCAATGTGCAGAAATCACAAGCATTCACATACACCAATAACAGACTTAAAGAGAGCCAAATCAAGAATGAACTGCCATTCACAATTGCTACAAAGAGAATAAAATACCTAGGAATACAACTAACAAAGGATGTAAAGGACCTCTTCAAGGAGAACTACAAACCATTGCTCAAGGAAATAAGAGAAGACACAAACAGATGGAGAAACATTCCATGCTCATGGTTAGGAAGAATCAATATCATGAAAATGGCCATACTGCCCCAAAGTAATATATAGATTCAATGCTATCACCATCAAGCTACCAATGACCTTCTTCATGGAACTGGAAAAAACCACCTTAAACTTCATATGGAACCAAAAAAGAGCCCACATAGCCAAGACAATCCTAAGCAAAAAGAACAAAGCTGGAGGCATCACATTACCTGATTTTGAACTATACTACAAGGCTATAGTAATCAAAACAGCATGGTACTGGTACCAAAACAGAGATATAGACCAGTGGAACAGAAGAGAGGCCTCAGAGGCAACACCACACTTCTACAACCATCTGATCTTTGACAAACCAGACCAAAAAAAAAAAAAAAGCAATGGGGAAAGGATTCCCTGTTTAATAAATAGTGTTGGGAAAATTGGCTACCAGTGTGCAGAAAGCAGAAACTGGACCCCTTCCTGACACCTTACACTAAAATTAACTCCAGATGGATTAAAGACTTAAACATAAGACCTAACACCATAATGAAACACCAGATGTAACCCCAGATGAAAACATAGGCAAAACCATTCAGGACATAGGCATAGGCAAGGACTTCATGACTAAAACACCAAAAACATTGGCAACAAAAGCTGAAATAGACAAATGGGACCTACTTAAACTCCAGAGCTTCTGTACAGCAAAAGAAACAATTATTAGAGTGAACCAGCAACTAACAGAATGGGAAAAAATTTTTGCAATCTACCCATCTGACAAAGGGCTAATATCCAGAATCTACAAAGAACTAAAACAGATTTACAAGAAAAAAACAAACAAACCCATCCAAAACTGGGCAAAAGATATGAACAGTCACTTTTCAAAAGAAGACATATATGAGGCCAACAAACACATGAAAAAATGCTCATTATCACTGATTATTAGAGAAACACAAATCAAAACCACATTGAGATACCACCTCATGCCAGTTAGAATGGCAATCATTAAAAAAAAATCTGGAGACAACAGATGCTGGAGAGGATGTGGAGAAAAAGTAACACTTTTACACTGTTGGTGGGAGTGTAAACTAGTTCAACCATTGTAGAAGATAGTGTGGTGCTTCCTCAAGGACCTAGAAATAGAAATTCCATTTGACCCAGCAATCCCATTACTGGGTATATATCCAAAGGATTATAAATCATTCTATTATAAAGACACATGTACACTTATGTTCATAGTGGCACTGTTTACAATAGCAAAGACCTGGAACCAACCCAAATGCCCATCAACGATAGATTGGACAAGGAAAATGTGGCACATGTACACCATGGAATACTATGCAGCCATAAAAAATGATGAGTTTGTATCCTTTGTAGGGACATGGATGAATCTGGAAACCATCATTCTCAGCAAACTAACACAAGAACAGAAAATCAAATATCGCATGTTCTCACTCACAGGTGGGTGTTGAACAATGAGAACATATGGACACAGGGAGGGGAACACCACACAGGGGTCTGTTGGTGGGGGCCAAGGGAGTGACAGCAGGGAGGGTGGGGAGGTCGAGGAGGGATAACATGGGGAGAAATGCCAGATGTAGGTGACTGGGGGATGAAGGCAGCAAACCACACTGCCATGTGTGTACCTATGCAACAATCCTGCATGATCTGCACATGTACCCCAGAACCTAAAGTACAATTAAAAAAAAGAAAAAGAAAAAAGCCAAGGATATAAACAGACAATACATAGGAGGAAAAACAAACCATAAACCAACATATTAAATAGTTAGTAATAGATTAGCAATCAAAGATATGCAAATTAAACCACTTAAGCCCCACAAATGCAAAGTAAGGCAATAATATTATACCAATTTATAGCTATAAATTAGCCCCCAAAAGGGAGTTAATAAATCAAATGCTGGTAGGACTGTAGACAAGTGAGAACATTCATAAATGGCTAGTGACATTAAAATCTGGTACAACATTTGGGTAAAATATTTTGCAAAACACACCAAGACCCATAAAGATATCTGTACCCATTAACCTGTAATCCTACTACTGGGACTTCATCCTAAAAGAAGGAACAGAAATCTGCAGTCCTGCCATTGCTGAGTCAGCACTACCTAAGGCCTGTGATTGCTAATACCTCCAGTGTGTGGGTGACATCTCTATAGTCAATTAATGAGCCAATCTTCATAAGATATTACATTAGCCAGCCTGGCTAACATCAATTACAGTCAGAAGCTGAGAGGTAATCATGAGGGGAGTAAGACTGAGCTGCTGTTTAAAATGACCACAGAATCAAATCACCTTTATGAGCACAACTGGGATAAATCAGAGAGAAACAAAGAAAGGAGCACTCGCCGCATGTCACTCCCCACAGCTGGCTCTGTGTCACAGCCCATCCTCACAGATGCAGCCAGGCTCGCCCGCCTGCTCTGGGATGCCAAAGCCCCACTCCCCAGGCTTGGCTTGACGAGGGACCGTCTGGGGTCTTCTGAGGGGCTGGGATTCAGCTGTCAGACACGATCCAGATTTTGCAGAGGTGGAAAATAGCTTCCCCATGTGCTGGAAAGCAGTGCTTCGGAAACCTGGCTGCAGGGGTTTGGTTAAGGGAGGCTGAGAAGGGCTACCACCAAGTCACCATGGCAACAGCCTCCCTGGCATCACCCTCCCCCTAACCCAGCCAGCCCCCACCAACTGGTCTGCTCACATGGGGGGTGGTGACTAACTACATCTTCCTTTGGCAGACACTCCCCCATGGACTGTGCCTGGGAGCCAGCCAAAAGGGCAGCCTGTAGAATCTTCTGCCTTCACAGGGCACTTTGCAAAGCTCTTTTCCATCTGTTGTCTCAATCAACCCCCACCACCGAAAGCGAAGTGGAAGGACGGGGGGCCCAAGTCCTTGGCTGCAGATGAGAAAGTGAAAGAACGGTTAAGCCACCTGGAAAGCTCATGGGGAAGTGAGACCTACCTCTCTGGGAGAGAGACAGTGGGTGGAGATGCGGAGAGAGAAGGGACCTGCCTTCTAGTCCTGGCAGTGCCAGGGAGGTCTCCACTGGAACTGAAAAGCCTAGTTTTAGCAAGAATCAACCCCATCATTGTTATCTAATCACCTGCCTTTGGCAAGAATCCTGTTAAGACTGTTTGGCAAGAATCCCTCTACTCTCCATTAGTAATTTCCTAACTCTGCTCCTGCAACTCTGCTCTTTAACTGGAAGTCCCCAATTGTCCTTGTTGTGTTTGGGATTCTCTATGCTGAAGTCTCTTTTCTTTTACTGCAATAGTTTCCAATTAAAATCTGTCTTTACCACTTTAGTGTCTGGCTGTGGTTTTCTTTCCCAATAGTCAATACGTTCAGCAATTCAGAAGCTAGAGCACAGGAGTTCAAGTCTTGGTTCATCTCTGATTTTCACTTAAACTGGGCGAGTTATTTATGCTCTCTGAGCCAGTTTGCTCATCTCTAGAACAGGGATTGTAACAGAACATACCCCAGAGGAGAACTAAATGAGATCATACAGGTAAAGTGCTGAGCCCAGTGCTGGCCTGTGGGGAGGGTGCAATAAATGAGACCAGTCTTTCTTATAATCACACTGAAAATAAAACTCACAAGGGAAAGGACATGGCATTGCTCCTGCAGCCATCCTGTCAAAGAGGTACCTCTGGAATAGAATCATGCCAACATCAGACCAACCTTCAATGAGGGGCACTTACAAAATAACTGGCCGGTATTCTGCAAAATAGCATTCAGGCCATGGGAGTCAGGGAAAGACTGAGAAACTGCTCACAGAGTGCAGGAGACTAAAGACACACGCCAATTCGCTGCACTGTATGATGCTGCACTGTGTGATTGTGCACTGGGCCCTTTTGATGAAAGGACATCATTGAGACACTTGTACAACTTAATGAGGATCTGAGGATCATGAAGTAGCAGCAAATCAGTGTGAATTTCCTGGTTTTGATGGCTGTGGTGTGGTTCTATAGGAGAATGTTCTCATTCATAGGAAATGCACACTAAATAATATTCTGGGATAATGGAGTAGTCGGGCTGGCAATCTAATTGCAAATGGTTCAGGGGTGAGGGAAGGCTCCTTGTACTGCATTTGTGCCTTTTCTGTAGGTTTGAGATTGCTTCAAAATTTTAAAAATTCAAAAGTAATTTTAAAATGAAATAAAGCTGATGCTCAGAGAGGTTTAAGTGGTCAATGGAGCTAGGACCCACCAACACCCAGGCCTCCGATCCCACAAGTGCTCTTCCCACTGACTCCTCGGTCTGGGGGGAGGCATCCAGGAGGCAACTGAGAAGTAGTATTGCAAGGTCTTGGGTTCCGGCCCCCAGTCTCACTCTGTCGCCCAGGTTGGAGTTCAATGGCCCGATCTCAGCTCACCGCAACCTCCGCCTCCCAGGTTCAAGCTATTCTCCTGCCTCAGCCTCATGAGTAGCTGGGATTACAGGCATGTGCCACTGCGCCAGGCTAATTTTGTATTTTTAGTAGAAACGGGGTTTCTCCATGTTTGTTAGGCTGGTCACAAACTCCCGACCTCAGGTGATCCCCCTCCCTCAGCCTCCCAAATGCTGGGATGACAGGCATGAGCCACTGTGCCAGCTGAGCCTGAGGTTCTTAACACAGGCAACACTACACCCCAGATGTTGGAAACAAAGGTGCCAAATAACCTGCAGTGCCTCCACAATCCCACCCAGCCAAGACTTGGTCTGCATTCTAGCACTGTAGAGAAACCAGACTTGGTTTTGTTCATAATTTCAGCAGGAGTTACTCACCATTGTAAAAGAAATCTCACCACAATAGCAGTGCTGCTCTTAGCACCTGAGCTGTCCACATAACCTCCCCTAGCATTCGTACCAAATCAGTGGCTCCAGGCATAGGGGCACACTTCAGACCACTTCATTATGTCTCTTAGTCTACTCCTGCCTAAGCACTGACAGAGTGAAATACACACAGTTTTATTACAAGTTACTTTCCTTTTACATCTGTTTAATGTTACAGGTAGCTACATAGAATGGGTTTTTTTTTAGTTTTATGTGTAGGTAGGTTTACATGTATTTATGAGTCTTATTTCAGTCTAGTAAAAAGGAGTATTATAAGATACGTGTTATTACAAAAAAGGACACTGGGTCTTCAATGGGACATACACCCTAACAGGCTCCACCCCAACAGGCTCCACCCCATTCTTTTAAAGGATTACATAATACTCTATAACTCAACCATTCCTCTACTGATAGACACTGAGGTCACTTGATGTTCATTTCCATGTTCACTGCTGCAAATATGGCTGCAGTGAACATCCTGATATCTGCCCTCTTTGACTCATGATTAGCTTCGGCTGTAGGTCAAGTTAGATCAATGCATGAGGTCATCTTCTTCTAGCCCAGCCTCCTCCATTGCTCATCAGATATCCCCCTCAGCACCACAGAAAACTACATAACAGAAGAGTTTTCTTTTCCATTTCTTGTCCAGGCCTTCCCACTGTCAATACTGACCAGTCCCTGGCAACAATTCATCTGGCATCAGATAATGCATGTGCTCACTGCTTGACAGCAAAACCTCTCAACAGTTCTATTTGACTAAAATTGATGGGCAGGTATAAAGAGTGGCTTGGCACCACACTCTCAGCTGGAGTTTGCACAAAGTGAAATGCATTTTCGTCTGGCAGCAAAGTCTTTTCATGGCTGGGTCTTCACTGATGTTAATATGGTAGCCAAGGCCAGAGAAATAAAGGAAACCCACATTCTCCTTCCCACTCTCACTCACCTGGCTTCTCCTGAAGGGCTCCTCTGAGCACATCATGTTCTGGTTTGCAGGTTGAAAGACACACCAACATGTGTCTCCACCAATCTCACATGTTGATATCCTAACTCCCAAAGACGTGGTGTTAGAAGGTAGTGGAGCCTTTGGGAGGTGATTAGGTCATGAGGGTGAATCATTCCTGAATGGGATTAGAACTCTCATAAAAGAGACCTCTGGGTCCTTCAACCCTTATACCATGTGATGACACAGCAAAAAAAACAGCTGTTTGTCAGCTAGGATGCAGCCCCCACCAGACACCAAATCTGCTGGCACCTCGATCTTGGACTTCCAGCTTCTAGAATGGTGAGAAATGCATGTCTTTTGTTGGTAAGTCCCCCAGTTTATGGTATTCTGTGACAGCAGCCCAAATGGCCAAAGGCAAAAGGCCTTTCAGATTTCTAGCTTCTAAATGTCTCTATCTCAGAGATATGAATTGCGAGCATTCTCCATAAGCCAGTATTCAAGATCTATCAGCCATTTTGGCAGCTGGGCACAATATTTAGCAAACATAGTTTCCACAGGCAAATGAGAACAAGTTTGAGGTGACATCTTTGGAAACAGCAAGCTATACGCTTGTTTAAGTGTTGCGTTTCAAAGTCCAACTTTTCACAATTACAAGCACTTCTGTTGCCCCATATCATTCATGTATTAATTTATTCACTATACAGACAGAGAAGACTATGAAAGAGTCTTTGCATGGGACACTTGTTTAAAATGGCAAGACAAATTTTATTCAAGTTGTCACATTAGGAGAGAGAGACTTTGGCACAGAACTGAGCTCAACTTTGAATATAGCAGAGGCAGCTGGGGATTTATAGCCAAGGAGCAAAGTGAGGGGGTCAGTGGGTGGAAATAACTAAGAACTTGATTAGACATCAAGGGCAGGGTATTCTTGCTAAACTGGCCTAACAGGATTCTTGCTAAAGGCAAGTTGAGGGCTTATATCAAGGGTGAGGGATAAGGAAGTGGATTAGATATCAAGGGTAATCATATATCAGGTTGGGGGTGATTCTCAATAAACTGGCTCAGCAGAATTCTTTGCTAAAACTGGGCTCAGCTGGCCATAGTCAAAGCTTAGGCTAGAAGGAGGTTTAGAGGAGCCTGACTAAAGTTTGTCAAGGAAAGCATCCTTGTCAAGACATATACATGTAAATGTGGGTGTAGATACAAAGGTAGATGTAGATATATCTCTCTATGCATCTATATACATATGCATATTGTACTAGTCCATTGTGATGCCATAACAAAATATCTTAGACTGGTTA
Source organism: Callithrix jacchus (assembly GCF_049354715.1). Classification (NCBI taxonomy): domain Eukaryota; kingdom Metazoa; phylum Chordata; class Mammalia; order Primates; family Cebidae; genus Callithrix; species Callithrix jacchus. Next base: position 91,383,414 of record NC_133514.1, read on the forward strand.
ATCTGTCGGCAACTGAAATTTATTGCTCACAATTTTAGTAGCTGGGAAGTCCAAGATCAAAGCACCAGCAGATTTGGTATCTAGGAAGGGCTTGCTCTCTTTCTTTTTTCTTTTCTTTTCTTACTTTTTTTTTTTTTTGGAAGGGTCTTGCTCTACTGCCCAGGTTGGTGTGCAGTGGTATAATCTTGGCTCACTGCAACCTCTGCCTCCCAGATTCAAGTGATTCTCATGCCTCAGCCTCCCAAGTAGCTGTGACCACAGGCATGTGCCACCATGACCGGCTAACTTTTTTGGTATTTTTAGTAGAGACAGGTTTTTGGCTTTTGGCCAGGCTGGTCTCAAACTCCTGGCCTCAAGTGATCCACCCATCTCAGCCTCCCAAAGTGCTGGGATTACAGGTATGAGCTGCCATGCCTGCCCTGCTCTGTTTCAAAGATGGTGTCTTCTCCCTGTGTCCTCGCATCGCTAAAGGAAAGACCAGGCTCCCTCAGGCCTTTTATATACATATATATGTATATTTTAGACAGAGTCTCACTCTTTCACCCAGGCTGGAGTGCAGTGGTGTGGTCTTGGCTCACTGCCAACCTCCGCCTCTGGGATTCAATCAATTCTCCTGCCTCAGCCTCCCGAGTAGCTGGGATTACAGGTGCCTGCCACCACACTCAGTTATTTTTTTTGTATTTTTAGTAGAGACAGGGTTTCATCATGTTGGCCAGGCTGGTCTCGATCTCTTAATCTTGTGATCTGCCCACCTCCACCTCCCAAAGTGCTGGGATTACAGTTGTAAGCCACCACACCACGCAGGCCTTTGATACATAAGCACTAATTACATTCATACGGGTTCGATCCTCATGACCTAATCACCATCCAAAAGCCACACCTCTTAACAGTATCACCTTGGAGGTTGGGCTTTACCACATGATTTTGTGGGGGACATCAACAGTCAGACCACAGCACATATAATCAGGCACCATACTGGAAGCTGGGGATGAAGTGGTGGAGAAGAAAAAGCCCCTGTTTAGAAAGTTCAACATCAGGAGCTTTTCTCCCTCATGTGCTGATATTGAGTGGGCAGACCAAAGCACCATGCTCAAAGTGAAATGCACCACCTGAAGGAATGTTAAACTCAAATTATAAGAATATCTGAGATGACGGTGAAACCTGGGACCATATTTAAAGATTCTCAGGAGACTCCTGGGAGCTGAGGGGAGGAAGCCCACAACTCAACGGTAGAAAGAAGTCACAAATGTTTTATTCCTTGGTGATCTTCTTCTGAGCCACTTTCTTAGATGTCTCTAGTCCACACTGGAGATTCACTAGCTTGGTACAGAACAGAATTAAAATAACCTATTAAGTGACAAATTCTCAGATTAAACACAGGGAAGAAAAGCCAGCTAAGTATTATTATAAACACATCAAAAACAAAATAATCTAAAGAGGCTGAAAATAAAGTAATGGAAAAAGACATTCCAGGCAAATAATGACAAGATAACTGATGTAACACTATCAGGGTCAGACAAGGGAGAGAGAGAGAAAGAATAAATATAAATCAGTTAATGTTCACCTCAAGGAGTTAGTCAGGCAACACTAAACACAAAAAAAGCAGAAGAGCTAAGACACTAGATATGAGAGTACACATCAACAAAAGAGAAAACTAATTACTGAAACCTAAACCTAGTTCTTAGAACACAAATCTGTAGCAAGATTGAAAAATAGGAAAAGTAACATGGGTCAGAAAAATAGTAATAGGATTTAAATGGGAATTTGACAAAACAGTAGGTATTTCTTAAATCAAAAGAGAAACTATGAACCAAGACAGAAAAAAAATTTTATTTAAAACTACATATACATGTATAAATGACCATAAGTTTCTCAAGAAGAAACAAAAACTTGCATACATTAATAACCACAAACAAAACCAAGCTGATAAAAATCCATACCTCCCTCCTCAAAGGTACTAGACCAAGAAGACTTCATAAGCAAGTTTTGCCAAACCTTTATGGAGTGGTTAATCTCTACCTAAAGCAAACTTTCTCAGAGAAAAGACTAAGAAGGAAAACTAGCAAAATAATTTCATGAGTCTGGTGTAACCTTGATAATGTCACACAGAGAGTAAAATCAAAGAAAGTTGTTGACTAGGCTCACTTATGACAAGAGATACAAAAATCCTATTTTTAAAAGTCTCAAATCAAATTTAGCAATGCATCAAAATTATATCATGATCAACTAGAATTTGTCACTTACTTTATATGTATATTAAATATTCAGTACATAGATCAATAAATATGTATGCATATGATACATATATCAAATAAATGTATCATATGCATACAAGTAAATTTGATATATGTATCAAATAAATATTTCATACAGCTTATCAATTACAATTTTCCATTTATACTAGAAATGTAAAATGTTCTTCATCAGATAATGTGTTAATATAATGTGTCACATTATCAGGTTAAGGAAAACAAATAAATATGATCAGCTTAATAAATGCTGAAGAAAAAGCATTTGATGAAATTCCATACTTAGTCACGATAACTTGGTAAATTAGAAATAGAAAACAACTTTAATTTGGTGAAGATATTTATTAAAAACTAATGACAAACATCATATGTAATAATGAAAATTTAGATGTATTTTCATTAAATTCAGGACCCTAAATTATGCCACCATCACCTAAATTATTCATCACTGAATTCAAAGTCCTATCCAGTGCAATAAGACAATATAAACAAAGTGTAATAATTGGAAAAAAAGAAACAACATTCTCATTAGTTGCAAATGATATCATTGTTCATGATGCACCTGTGACGGTTAATTTTTTATGCCTCTACTTGACTGGGCTGAGCGATGCCCAGATAGCTGCTAAATACTACTTCTGGGTGTGTCAGGTGTGTCTGTAAGGATGGTTCCAGAAGAAATTCGCATTTGAATCAGTAGACTGGGTAAAGATGATCACCGTCTCTAATGTGGGTGGGCATTATCCAATGCTTTGCTGGACAAAGTAAAACAGAAGGGTGGAGGAAGGGTGAGTTTGTTTTCTGCCTGAGCTGGGACATGCAACTTCTCTTGCTCTTAGACACTGGAGCTCCTGGTTCTTAGGCCTTTGGCCTTGAACTGAGACTTAACCCTTGGCTCCCGTGGTTCTCTGGCCTTCAAGCTTGAACTGGGACTACACCACTGGCTTTCCTGGCCTCCAGCTTGCAAATGACAGAATATGTGACTTCTTAGCTGCCATAATCATATGAGCCAATCCCTTATAACAAATGTCTTTCCATATATGTATGTATATCCTGTTGGCTCTGTTTCTCTGTTTCTTTAGAACCCTAGAACACACTTAAAGCTAAAATAATAAAGGAATGCAGCAAGATGACAGGAAGGGCATAAAAGATCTGATGAAGTGGAAAGATGTATTTCATATGGAGAGAAGACTCAATACTGAGGTGCTAACCTCCCAAAACCAATCTGAAAGCCAATGCGGCTTCAGTAAAAATGCATGCAGGTTACACTTCACATATACTAGAATGCACAATGGTGCAGTCCCAGTGGGAAATAGTCAAGAGTTTCTCAAAAGGTTAAACGTAAGTTTCCAAAGGACCTAGCAATTTCACTCCTAGGTATATATCCCAGAGAATGAGAATAACTGCCTTCACAAAAAATTTGCACACACATGTTCATAGCAGCATTTTTGATAATAATCAAACGATGGAAACATGCAAATGTCTATCAACAGATGGGTAAACAAAATATGGTATATCCAAACAATGATATGTCATTTAGCCATAAAAAATGAATGAGGCACTAATTTATGCTAGGACGTGGATGAATCTTGAAAACATTATGCTAAGTGAAATAAGCCAGACACCAAAGGCTACATATTGTATGATTCTATTTACATGAAACATAGAGGACAGGCAAATCCATGGAAACAAAAGTAGATTAGTGGTTTCCAGGGGCTAGAAAAAGAAGGGAATGGGAACTGATGGCTAATGGGTTTAGGTTTTCTTTTGGAGATGATGAAAATTTTCTGGAATTAGTATTAATGGTTGCAGAACTGTGTGAATATATTAAAAAACACTGAATTGTACACTTTAAAAGTATGAAATTTATGGTATGTAAATTGTATCTCAATTTTAAAAAAATTTTCATCGAGGTTTTTTGCTTTACTTGACACTGATTATAAAACTCATATGGAAGTAGAAAGAGCCAAGAATTGCTAAGATAATTTTGGGAAAAAAAAAAGTGCTGGAGAGACTTGCTCTATTATAGATTAAGATTTATTTAAAAACTCGTAAGACTTATATGTTATTATCATAGAGATAATTAACCAAAAAAATACTAATCCTAGAAAGAAACTCAAACATAAAGTTGCTATATGGAAAACTTGGCATTATAAATCAATAGGAAAAGAGTAGACTAATAAATGTATACAAAAATGGAAAAAATAGTTACTTCAATGAAGTTTAAAATATTGAAATATTTTACAGTCAGCATAGTAAAAACTACATAACAGTTGTATTTTAGAAGAAAGGGAAGATAATTGAAAGGGAAGAGGAAGGGTGGAGGGAGATTCAATGACATCTACTTTTAATTCTAAAATAGAAAGGATCAGAATAAAATAAGGCAGAAATGTTAAGATTGATTAATTATGGCTCATAGCATATGGATAATAGTTACATGATTTCTCTGTGCACTTTGACATGTTTGAAAGAATCTCTAATGTTTAAACTTCCACAAAAATATTGCCACGAGAAATATGCCAAAATATTAAGTGGTTTTCTTAGAGTAGTGAAAATATGGGTGATTTTTATTTTTCTATATTTTCCTTTTTAAAAAAACAATAGCAGGTGTTATTTTGCTAAGAAAAGAGAACATTAAAACTATCAAAAGGGAAAGTAACTACCCCTTTCTTTCTGCTATCCCATTGAAAAACTCACATTGTAATGCAAATAAAATGATAATTTTTGTGAACTTCATAGCATGTATACTTTCCACAACACTTCTACTCATCTTTTCCTTTTCTTTCTTTTTTCTTTTTTTTTTTTTGAGACAAGAGTTTTGTTCTTTTACCCAGGCTGGAGTGCAATGGCGTGATCTGGGCTCAACGCAACCTCTGCCTCCTGGGTTCAGGCAATTCTGCCTCAGCCTCCTGAGTAGCTGGGATTACAGGCAAGCGCCACCATGCCCAGCTAATTTTTGTATTTTTAGTAGAGATGGGGTTTCACCATGTTGACCAGGATGGTCTTGATCTCTTGACCTGGTGATCCACCCACCTCGGCCTCCCAAAATGCTGGGATTACAGGCGTGAGCCACCGCGCCTGGCCATCTTTTTCATGATACATGTGTAAAGGAGGTAAGCAATGTATCAGACACTTTTTGCTCTAGTTATACAAGATTATTAGCAATGGAACTGGGCCAAGCACTAGTCTTTGAGAATCCTTAATCTCATGCTTTTTTTACTTCTTAATACCCCAAAGGTCTTCGGTATAAATGTGTGCAGCTGCCTCCCACTTTCCAAATGGTTGTGCTGCGTGGCTTATGTGTTAAATCAGATAGTCTGAACTTGAATCTTTTTTTTTTTTAATAGGGACAGCATTATGACAGCACGTTAGCGTCAAAGGTTCACAAACATGCAATGTCCACCCTCACCTGTCTTAGAAGAGTGGCACCCAGCTGCTGGTTTCTGCCATCTCTACCAGGATGACTCAGCAGGTGTCCCAAACTCAGCACTACCAAAGCTAAGCTGTTTCTATTTCTCCCAAACTCGCTCCTCCCAGTCACCCCTATTTTCATAAATGCTGCATTGATCCACACAGTAGCTCAATCCAGAAATGTGGGAGTCACACCTGACTCATCCCCTTCCTCTCCAGCCTCCATCCACTCTGTTCTGTTGGAACCAAATTCTGCTGAGTCTGGCTGTAAAATACATCTCAGTTCCATCACCTGTCTCCATTATCTTTTCAGTGCCTGGTCCAGGCTACCTTCCCTTTCCCACAATCATTGAACCTTTCACAGGAAGTCCAAGGGCAGGAAGCTGGTCTGCAGGCCAGGGCCCTGGCTCTCATGTGAGGGGTGTCTGTGAAGTCAATGAGCACCTGCTCTTGTCCTGGCTGAGGAGCGATTTGCAAAGGTGTCCTCGATACTCCTCCTCCCTCCCTGTACAACATACACCCAGTCCTGGTCATAGGCTGCTAATCACTGGCCTTTGCTTTCATAGAGACTTACTCTGGGGGCCCTGTCATCTCCAACTTGAAGCCAAAGTTATTTTTCCTAATTATATGAAGTACTTTGCTGGAAAACAGTCACAAGTGAGCAAAACAACAACTTAATTAAAAGAAAAGTCTGATCACTAGCAATGGAAAATTAATGGATGAATTACTTAATAGATACCAAACTCAGCTTAGCTGAACTGGCAGATCACTTACCTAAACAAACCTTGAGAAAGTGTATATGCATGTTAATGACCGGCTGTAGATTCTTCCTCTACCTATGGTTTACCAGAAGGCAGCAGACTATCATCGATGTGGCTTTTCCCTCTGCAGAAGCCAGCGCTGCTGCGTTCCTATGCCTAGGATTGGGACGTGCATCTGTCAGCAAATTTCAATTATCATAGAACCTCAGAGATCATTTGTTACACTGAGTTCCTTGTGGGCAGGACACAGCCTAGCTCAGTCTTTAATCCCAGTGACCAGTACAGTGCCTGACCCAGAGTCTGATAGACTGAATTGAGTCCAGATCCCTGACTGAGAGATGCAGATGCCACAGCCCAGAGAGAGACTTGCCCTAAACCACAGGGTCCACTTTTGGCAGAGCTGGGATCATCATACTCAGGTCTCCTAACCTTCAATCCACACTACTTTAAGTATGCAAAGAGAAACCATGTGCATTCAATACTTTTCCCCTGCATTTGTATTTTTGTAGCATTAAGGGACCTGAAACGACTGCTTAGCCTATTCTTCAGGAAGAGGGTAAAAGGCACAGAGCCGTTTTCAAGTGCACGTTGGTGAGCTTCGTCTTTCTTCTCTCAGCTCTTAATGATACCCCATTTAAAATCAATGAAAAACAGAAGCTCTTTAAATTCTAATCATCTGCTAAGCAGCATTACAGTGAGGGCATTAAGCAACAGGAACCGATCAACTACAGACTTGTTTTCTCCCAAAGGCAAATGTGATTTTGGAAATTTGCTTTTGGAAACATCTTAGGCATGGGATCCTCGAAATGGACTCAGGATACAGAGGGAGGAGGGGAGAAAGGCTGACGGGATGTGAGGAGCTGGAGGAGGACAGGGCAGATGACAAAGACAGCAGCAACTGCCACGGGGTAAGAGGCCAGTGAGACAGTAAAACGGCCTCAGATTTTACAACCTGGAGTGGTCTCCAGGATCTCCTATGGTAAAATTTCTTCCTGTACCTCATGAAAAACAACCCTCTTCATTCCTGTTCTCATTTTCTTGTTTTCCAGCTCTGTAAATAGCCATCACCAGGCTGCAGGTGTGTTCCTAAGCTTACTCGAAGATTTTTCTGTCCCAAATAAAAGTACAAAATAAATAGCTATTTCACTTAGATTTTGAGATTTTAAACTGCACAGCTATTCTAAGGAAGGCTAAAACAACTGATAAGCTACTTACTCATGTGCAAGGTGCATATTTTATGGCTGCATCATGGAGGGCAACCCCGGTTGGTGAGCACACACCAAAATGTGGGCAAGGGGCACCTGGGTTCAGCCCAGCTGCACAGCCACACTGGAGGCTTCCACAGCAGAAATCAGAAAGCATTCCCTCCAATGCTGAATTTGTAGACAAACATAGCAGGTTTATAAGGAACAACAGAGTTCTAGGATTCATCATCTCTAGCCACAAAAACAGCACATGAGCTTTGTTTAAAAAAAAAAAAATGACCTCCTTCCTTTGTGCCAGGTAGCAGCCCCTCTCTTTCAGGATGTGAGGGGGAGGAGCTGGAGTGGGGGTGGGGAGAGGTAAAGAGGGACAGGCTCAGAGGTGACAATGGTAAGAGGAAAACCAGCAATGGAGGTAACGGATTATTTCCTGTGATAGATTATTTCCAACGATGGTCACAACAATCTCCTATCAAGAGATGGGATGTGTTTCCCTTCCCCTGAATCTGGACTGGCCATGAGGTTTGTTCTGACCAATAGACTGTGGCACCAATGACTTTCTGGGCTTGACATGGCCTTGCAGCTTCTACTTTGCAGAGGCAGGTTCCTGTCACATGCAGAGAAAACAGGCTGTTCTGCTACAGAGAGAAGCCACAAGAGAGAGAGGACCCAGAGAATCAGGGGCCACTCAAAGAGGACTAGGCTATGTGGAGAAGGACTGAGTTTCCCAGCCAAGAGCAGCGCCGAGGCCCCAGACATGGGAGTGGCACCATCTTGGATCCTCTATTTCCAGTTGAGTAACCCAAGTGGAAGAGAGAAAAGAGACAGTCTCACCCTGTCATCCAGGCTGGAGTGCCATGGCTCCATCTAAGCTCACTGCAACCTCTGCCTCCTGGGTTCAAACAATTCTCCTGCCTCAGCCTCCAGAGTAGTTGGAATTACAGGCACCTGCCACCATACCCAGTTAATTTTTGTATTTTTAGTAGAGACGGGGTTCCACCACGTTGGCCAGCCTGGTCTCAAACTCCTGACCTTGTGAACTGCCCGCCTTGGCCTCCCAGAGTGCTGGGATTACAGGCGTGAGTCACCGGGCCCAGCCATCCTCCCCAAATTCTGACCCATAGGATCATGAGCAAATAGTTGCTTTAAGCTACTATATTTAGGGCTGGTTTGCTATGCGGCAATAAACAGCGGAAACAACACCTACCTGCTCTCTGCCGTCAACTAGCTCCTCACAGCCTGTCCCCTGAGGGACTGCAATGGGTTTGTGTTTTGATTTTGTTTCTGGATTTTTCTGTGTTGTTTTGCTTTTTTTTTTTTTTTTTTTTTTTTTTCCAATTCATCAATTGGAGAATCTTGCTGGAGACAGTGAAAACTGATTTGAGACTGACGAAGCCCTTAAACATGCCTGGCAGGGGAATTGGTATGCTAGGCACACTGTCACACCTGTGCCACACATGCGTAGAAGGGAAAAACCCATGGAACCGGCCCACCCCAGGACCCAGAGGGCAGCACCATGGAGATACTGCCCCCGGCACCCCCACTCCTCAGAACACAGACCACTGACTATTCTGTGAGCAAGCTGCTCCTGCTCCATTGTTAAAACAGAATGCCCTCAAAGGAAATCAGTACATCCAGTACTCACAAGGCCTTGGTCTCTCTCCACTCTGAAGTGATAGGCTGGCAGATCCACCTGCCTGGATTCTCCAGGCTCCCTAGCTCCCTGCAGTCACTTCATGGTCAGCATGGCAAAAAAAAGGCAGGGGGGAGGCAAAAGAGGCCACGCTTATTCCACACAAAGCTTCGGGCAGGGCTGGTGTCCTCTCACATTTGGCTTCAGGCAGATCCAGCAAGATGTGGCAGGCTTTATCACCATGAATCATGTCCAAACTCCAGTGGGAAAATAACCACCCGAACAAAATGAACACAAAGGACCGCACGGGCCTGGCGTGGTGGTTCTGTCTTCTGATATCAACACAGCCTGGCTTTTGCAGGGTGGGAAGCAGACAAGGGACAATTCCCCCCAAAATGGCCTGCACTTGGCTGGTGCTAAAATAAAGACACCCCCAGTCTTGAGCCTCAGGTAGCTTCCCCACTGAAGCCTCATGGTGGAAGCTGCCCAAAGCAGGCTTCTTCAGCCCTGAACTGTCCAGGCTACACATCAGCTCCATGTTCACAGAAACAGAGAGCAGGGGGAGCACTGAACCTGCCTCTGCAATGAGTTTGCCTTGACACCTTCACCTGTATGCAGGATTCAACAGCCTTGAAGAAAGGGGATGGAGAAATCACAAGGCAGCGGCTAAAAGCCAAGATGAGTCGAAGGGGGTCATTCAAAAGAGGTTGGTATGATGCCAAAAAATATTCATCATTCCACAAATGTTTATTGAGCATCTACTATGTGCCAGGCACTGTGCTAGGTGCTGGAGACAGAATGGCAAATAAGACACATGTGGTTCTTGCCCCAAGAAGCCCACCCCCCCCAATTAGAATATTGTGTGGTCAGTGCTGTAGGCAGGAGCACAGCCAAGGAGCATGTATTGGAGGGTGCTGGGTAGAGCCAGTGCATCAGAGAAGGAGAGGTGGGCAGGAAAGGCACCATGGAGGCTGGAGAAAGTGGCAGCACACTGCAGCGTGGCCCTGTGGGGTTCACCAGCTTCCGAGACTTCACCCGTAACTGAGGGCACTCCTGGACCCCTCCCGGGACTCCCATGTTCTATGTCAGGGCCACTGCATCCAGCATTCACTGGATTCAGGCTACATTCCCATTGATGTTTCTAAAAACATTGCTTCCCTGAAGGCATTAACCTGCTCAACAGTCTCCAATGACAATCCACCATTGACAGAATAAACGTCCCAACATCCTGGCCTGGCTTCTCAAGCCCTGCACAGTCTGCCCCAACCCATCTCAGCACACCTAGAACAAAAGGTGCCCACAAAGGAACCCCCAATCCCTGCTCACAGTCATCTGTACAGCCCTGTGACTAGCCCCACCCCCAACTCTGACCACATTTACATATATATTTGAGAATGTCTCCATTTCTACATATAAATCCCAGACACAAGGGTCTTTATATTCACATGGCCTCTATGGAGCCAGAGTCCCCAACAAGGCATGACTTGAGAAATCCAGGGAAAGGCCCCAGGTCCCAACTAACACTCAGTAGCCTACTGGTCCAAAATCTTCAATTAGCTATTATTCCTTGATTTAAGCACCAGCTATCCTAGATAAATAATTTTTTTTTTTTTTTTGAGACAGAGTCTTGCTCTGTCGCCCAGGCTGGAGTGCAGTGACACCATCTCTGCTCACTGTAACCTCCACCTCCCAGGCTCAAGCGAGTCTCCTGACTCAGCATCCTGAGTAGCTGGAACTACAGGCATGGGCCAACCATGCCTGGCTAATGTTTGTAGTTTTTAGTAGAAACAGGGTTTCGCCATGTTGGCCAGGCTGGTCTCGAACTCCTGACACAGGTGATCCACCTGCCCCAGCCTCCCAAAGTGCTGGGATTACAGGCGTGAACCATCGCACCTGGCTATAATTTTTTTAAATTAAAAATAGTGTTGTGACCTGGCAATTCCAGTTCTAGGAATATATAGCTAACATAAATGTTTATAATAATTTATCAGGAGATAGGTACAAGAATGTAGCATTGGTTCTAATAGTCCCAATCTAAAAGCCCACCTACAATAAAATGCAGACATTGTGGTATAGTCACACAATAAAATGCAGTACGAATGTGAGAACACATGCACTACAGCTACACATAGCAAAATGAATGCATTCCCAAACCTAGTGTTGATGAAAATAAGGCAGACACCGATAAAGCTCAAACACAGGCAAGATTAAGCCATGATATTAAAAGTCAGGACAATGGTTACCCTTGGGAATGTGACGATGACTAAAATGGGGCACAAGGGTGGCTTATGGGGTGCTGAGAATCTTCTATATCATGAGCTAGATGCTGGGTTCGTGAGTATATTCAATGTGTGAAAATTCATTGAGCCATATGTCTATGATGTGTACATCTATGTAGCTAATATTTCAAAAAAAAGTTTAAAAATGGAAAAAGAAAAAATTGATGAGGGTGCAGAGAAATTAATACTTTCTTACATTGGGGAATGCAAATTAGTAAAGCTTTAAGAAAGGGAATTTGGCAATATTTATCAAAACCTTGAAAAATTTCATATCCTTGACCTAGTAATTCCAGCTCCAGAAATTTATCTTCAGGAAATAATGGGGGTGCAGTGGCAGTTGTCACAGAATTATTTATAACAGGGTAAATTTGGAAATAGCCTAAATGTTGAGCACATGTACACCTATTGTGCAGCCACTAAAATGCATTTTATAAAATATTTAATGAGAAGATTATGGGAGATTTAAATTTCTTTTTTCTACTTTCTGTTTTTTCCAAATTCCCTGCAATGAACAGGCATCACCTTTGTTATGAGAAAAGAGTTATTTAGAAATAAATAAATGCAAACACCGTAGCAGAAATTAAAAACTGAACTTGGCATTCATTCAACAAACATGTCCTCAAACTTCCGTTGCCAGGCAGTACTTTGGAGGGAGTAACGGGCATGGCTTAGGGCCTCCTCTCAGAACCGTAATTCAGACACATATAAAGTTCAGTGAGAATTATTCCCACTGCTGATGCAATAGGACGAACAACCAATGTGACGTCAAAATACATGCATTTGAATCTCAATTCTCCCAGTGAAACTTTTTCAGCACCTTGGCAGGTGAGCTCCTCTATTCGTCAGTTCCTTCATCTGTAAAATAAGTGTGAGAGCTCTCCTGCCTACCTCACTCTGAGGTGACAGTCAACTGAAAAGGAGACTCAACTGAGCATGTTCTGAAGACATAGGTTATAAATAGCACGATCGTTACATTCATGCCAAGAACAAAAAAGGGCCAGGCACAGTGGCTCATGCTTGTAATCCCAGCACTTTGGGAGGCTGAGGAGGGCAGATCACCAGAGGTCAGGAGTTCAAGACTAGACTGGACAACATGGCAGAATCCTATCTTTACTAAAATTATAGAAATTAGCTGGACATGGTGGCACATGCCTGTAGTCCCAGTTATTCAGGAGGCTGAGACACAAGAATCAGTTGAGCCTGGGAAGCAGAGATTGAAGTAAACTGAGATTACACCACTGTACTCCAGCCTCGGCAACAGAGAGTCTGTCTCAAAAAAAAAAAGAAGAAGAAGAGGAGGAGGAGGAGGAAGAACAACAACAACAAAAGGGGACTGGGTGCAGTGGCTCATGCCTGTAATCCTAGCACTTTGGGAGGCCAAGGCAGGAGGACTGCTGAGTTCGAGATCAGCTTGGGCAATATAGATCTTGTCTCTATAAAAAATAAAAATTAGCCTGGCATGGTGGTGTGTGCCTATAATCCTAGCTACTTGGGAGGCTGAGATGGAAGGATCACTTGATCCCAGGAGGTCAAGACTTAAGTGAGTCATGATCATGCCACTGCACTCCAGCCTGAGTGACAGAGTGAGAGTCTATTAAGAAAGAGAGAGGGAAAGAGAGGGAGGAAGGGAAGAAGGGAGGAAGGGAGGGAGGCAGGGGCACATAACATGCACTCAAGTTCTACTAAGAAACATCATCCTGGCTGAGTGTGGTGGCTCATGCCTGTGATTCCAGCACTTTGGGAGGCTGAGGAGAGTGGACCACTTGAGCACAGGAGTTTGAAACCAACCTAGCCAAAATAGTAAAACCCTTTCTCTACTAAAAATATAAAAAACTGGATATGGTGGTACACACGTGTAATCCCAGAATTACATGTCTGTAATCAAGAATTGCTTGAACCCAGGAGGCAGAGGGTGCAGTGAGCCAAGATTGTACCACTGCCCTCCAGCCTGGGAGACAGAGTGAGATTTGGTCTCAAAAGAAAGAAAAGAAAAACATCAGAAACATCCCCCCCAGTGTTCTTCAGTCTTAATGGTTATCTCATCCTCCCCTGAACCTTGCTCTTGTCCAGCATCAAAGGCAGAGTGGCTAATGGTTAAAGGCAGAGGGAAGTTCTTTTTATCATCAAATTCTGGTTACATGATGGTAGAGAATGTGGGCTGCCTGACGTTGATTCCTTAACACTTGCTGAGACTTCCTTAGTGGTCTTGTTCATGGTTAGTTTCAATAAATGTATGCCTCAGAAGAAGGTAGAGTTTCCATTTGTAGGGTACAGGGTTATATACAGATCTATTGGCTCATGTTTGTTACTTGTCTTGTTTGAACCTTTTATAGCTTTACTAGTTTGTATCTCCTTGACCTATCTGTTTACAAAAGGCATATTTAAAATCTCTTACAGTAATTGTGAATTTGTCTTTTGTACCTTTCAATTCTTTCAATTTCTGCTTCCCTTATTTTGAGGCTATGTTGTTAGGCACATAAAGATTTATGACTATTGTATGTCCTAGCAGACTGTACCTTTTATCAGCTTTTATTCTGTTTATTTATACTTTCCTTCTTATATTCTACATTGCTAACAGTATTGCAATACCAGCTTCACTTTGGTATCTGCATGGTGTATTCTCTTCCAACCCTTGGCTTTCATATTTTTCTTCTTTATTTAGTAACTTTTCTGTAGAAACGAGGTCTCCCTATGTTGCTCAGGCTAGTCTTGAGCTACTGAGCTCAAGCAATCCTCCTGCCTCAGCCTCTCAAAGTGCTAGGATTACATGCATGAGCCACCATGCCAAGCCAACTTTCATCTTTTTCTGTCACTAAATTGTGTATATGATTCTTACAAATAGCATATACCTGAATCTTCTGCCCTAAAACATTTTTTTTTCCACAAAACAGTTTCTGTCTTTAGGGGAGAGTTTTATCTGTTTTGGTTATAACATCAGCTTGGGGTTCCATTTCTCATGGGCAATTTTTTAATTTTTGTTTTTGTTTTTTGCTCCTGATCCTTGGAAGATGGAGATTCCTTGTGAATTCCCCAGGCTGATGACTAGAGTTTATGGTTCTCATTTTACAGAAGAAAGTGCCCTTCATGGAATAATGCCATTGGCTTCCCAAACACAGGAACCTATACATGAGCTCCCTTCCCCTTGAGGGATTTGGAACCTCAGTCTACATGCATTTGATCAGGTTCCCATATATGCGAGGTCTTTGGCTTCAGCTCCCACTATGCTCAGACTTTTAGTCCCTCCAGGAAACTGACAATATTCTTCTCTTTGTTTGCAGTCCAGCCTTGAAATATCATTTTGTCAGGGTGTGATTGTTGTTATCCTAATCATCTTGGTCAGAGAAGGGGTGTGCGTGTGTGTGTATGTGTTGGGGGTATATATTAGTTATTTGTCAGCTGGAATCATCTTGCTAACTAGAAATTTAAAAATGGAATAAAGATAGAAAATATTTTGAACGTGCAGAAATAATTGACAACTCAGAAGTATAAAATCAGAAAAATCATCTTTTAAGAAGGAGAATAAAAGAAAATATTACCAGATTAACTGAAAGTGAGACAGAGCACCACTTATAAAGATATCAATGAAAGTATTTCTAAAATATAAACAGATTACTACTTAACGACAAAATATTTAACTTACCAGGAAAATATAATAATAATTCTAAATATGTTCACAATAAAGTAGCCTCGAAATATGTTAAGAAAAAGTTGATAAAAATATAAAGAGAAATGGGCCAGTACAGTATTTGGGTGGAAAATTTAGAAACTCTTGTCAAACAGATACAATAAACAAGGACATATGTTTTAAACTTGAAGTTTTGAATACTTGGTGTGTTTAACACAAAGACTTGCACATCAAATTAGAGAACACATAGAACATGTTTTAAAACGGACCAGAAGAGGCCAGGCATGGTGGCTCATGCCTGTAATCCCCAGCACTTTGGCAGGCTAAGGCAGGTGGATCACTTGAGCTCAGGACTTTGAGACCAGCCAGGGCAATGTGGCAAAAACCCCCTCTCAACAAAAAATACAAAAATTAGCCAGGCATGGTGCTGCATACCTGTAGTCCCAACTACTCAGGAGGCTGAGGTGGGAGACTGCTTGACTCTAGAAGGCAGAAAAGAAAAATAAACCACACCAAAAAATGGACCAAAAGATATAGAGCAGTTTCAGAAAACTCCAAAGAGTAAAGCAGTCCATATTCTTTGATCTTAGTGTAATTAAATTTGAAATCAATAACAGATGGTAACTAAAAAACAAAGACAAGTTATATTTGTACATTTAAAAATACTGATCAGAGACTAAAATCATAATAGATGTTTAAAATACTTAGTACTGAATGATAATGAAAATAATTTCTATCTTTTTATTCTATAATATTTTTTATTTGCTTTATTAACTTTATGCCAATTTGTTAGAAAACTTAAATGAAATAGACAAATTCCTGGAAGACTATAATTTGTAAAAGTGGATTTTAGGACAAATAGAAAACCTGAAGAGTCTTCCAATCATTAAATACACTGAATCAGTAATTTAAAAATCATTCCACAGTGACAACAAGAGGCCCAAATGGTTTTACAGGAAAGTTCTGTCAGACGTGCAATGAGTAAACCATTTCTTATGTAATCTCATATATCATCTTCCTAGAGCATAAGAAAAGAAAGACTATTTGGTAACCCATTTTGCAACGTGAATAAAAATTTCAGGCCAGTGAAATCTCAAGAAGGAAAATTACAGGCCAATCTCACTCATGCAAAGAGATGCAAAAAAGGCTGAAAAATAATTAATAGACCAAATACAAAAATATATTTAAAATAGATTATCATTATCAAGTTGAATTCTCCTAAGGAATTGAAAAAAAATGGCTTAACATTAGAAAACCTGCCAGTGTAATTCACCAGCATAATGAATGAAAAGAGACTAATCATACTGTCATCTCAGAGGAGGGTAAGGGAGATACCTGATAAAATGTAACTCTTATTCCTGATTAAGCTCCTAGCAAACCAAGAACTGAATGGAACTTCCCTAACCTGAGAAGCTCACGTAATGCGCAGCTACTGTAAAACTTAACAGTGACTCACTGGAAGCAGTCTCTTTAATATCAGCAACAGCACAAGGCTGTCCACTATCTCTGCTACTCAACTCTGTATTGGATATTCTTAGCCAGTCAATTAAGGTAAGAAAAGAAAGAAAAAGAGAAAGGGAGGAAGGGAGAAAGGGGAAGGGAAGGGAGGGAGGGAAAGAAGGGAAGGAAAGAAATAAGGAGAGGAGAGAGAAGGAGAGAGAAAGGAAGGAAAGAAGGAAGGAAGGAGGGAGGGAAGGAAGGAAGGGGAAGGAAACAGAAGGAAAGAAAGGAAGGAAGAAGGAAGGAAGGAAAAGGAGGGAGGGGAAGGAAAGGAAGGAAGGAAGAGAGGGAGGGAGGGAAGGAGGGAAAGAAAGAAAAAATAAAGAAAGAAAAGAAGAAAAAAATGAAACTGACATGATTTGAATATGATATAATCTATACAAATCTAGAAGAATGCATAGCAATGTGTTAGAATAAGTATACGAAGATTGCTAGTTACATTATTACAATGGACTGAATGTTTATGAGCCTTCACAATTCATCAGATGAAATCCTAGCCTCCAAGGCAATTGTGTTAGAAGATGGGGCCTTTGGGAAGTGATTAGGTCATGGAGGCAGAACCATCATGAATTAAATGAATTCCCTTATACGGCTGGCCAGAGGGCTGGGCACTGTGGCTCACACCTCTAATCCCAAGCCTTTGGGAGGCTGAGGTGGGTAGATCGCCTGAGGTCAGGATTTCAAGACAAGCCTGCCCAAAATGGTGAAATCCCATCTCTAATAAAGTACAAAAAAATAAAAATTAGCTAAGTGTGGTGGCTGGTGCCTATAATCCCAGCTACTTGGGAGACTGAGGCAGGAGAATCACTTGAACCTAGGAGGCAAATGTTACAGTGAGCTGAGATTGTGCCATTGCACTCCAGCTTCAGAAACAAAAGTGAAACTCCATCTCTTAATTAATTAATTAATTAATTGATTGATTAAAAATAAAAGAAGTCAGAGGGTGTTTAGTGGCTTCTTCCACTCTGTGAGGATAAAGTGAGAAGGAGCTATTTCTGAACCAGAAACCCCTCACCAGACATCAAATCTGCTGGTGCCCTGATCTTCAACTTCCCAGCCTCCAGAAGTGTGAGAAGTAAATTTCTGTTGTTTATGAACCACTCAGTTTATGGTATTTTGTTAGAGCAGCCTGAGTAGACTAAGACAAACATCCATATAAAAGCCAATGATATTGTTATACACCTGTAAAAACCCTAATAAAGTACTTTAATAATAGATATTTAGAACTAGAAGAATATACATTTACTGAAATCAAAAGTAAAAATTGTTGCCTGAACTTCAATGACCAATCAGGAAAACGCAAAGTTATGCACCAGACAAAACCACTTCCCATCGCCAGACAGGCTCAGGCATTGATTGGATATATGTGACTGCTCACACACTCCTTCCAGGAATGTAAATGAACTTTTTAAATCTTGGAGAGTAATTGGGCAATATAAAACTAATAATAATAGCATGTTTTTTAATACCTAGCAAATTTGCTTTCAGGCATGTTCTTCCCATCTAGTCTCTCACACTTACGTGCCAGGAGACAAGTTCAAGGACAGTAATCTCAGAGTTGTAACAGCAAAGGAATTAGACACAACCTAATGCTCATCAGCAAGAGAATGGTTGGATGATCTGTGGAATATTATGCAATGATGAAAAACAATGAGGCAGATCTAAATGTACTGACATGAAAAGGAATTAGGTTAAGCAAAGAAAACCAAACACCTACCAAAAATAAATATGGTATGATTTTTTTAACTCCACAAAGCATAATTATATATATTCATTCTATACATATTTGTCAAGAACCTATTATGTGCCAGGCATGCTTAAGTGCTGGGGATCCAACAGGGGTCAAAAGATAAAAATAATTCCTACCCCCATGGATTTACAGTCTAGGGCACATACAACCACACATAGACATGGACCTTTGGGCCTTATTTGGACGCAGGTACGTGTCTGGGCATAGAAAAATCCTAGAAGGTGATGGTTCTACGGTATAATGGTTAGCACTCTGCACTCTGAAAAGTCCTAGAAGGGTGCATGTTAGTCATGATAGTAGTTACCATCTGAGACATATACAGCATAGATTCTTATACAATGAAATACAATATAGCAATATAGCAGGGAAAATCAATGAATTTGATGTCTATGTAGCAATGTGGATGGGTGATGATAGTAGTTACCATCTGAGACGGATACAATCTAGATTCTCACACAATGAAATACCGTATAGCAGTGAAAATCAATGAATTTGATGTCTGTGTAGCAATGTGGATGGGTACTTTAAGTGCTTTGGGCCCCTAATCTTGCTAAGGCTGTGTCCATACTTGTTAAAATGGAGATTACAATAGTTATGCTAGTACCTTCTTTATAGGGTTCTTGTGTAGCTTGAAAGAGATAATTCATTCATAACATGTAGCACCTAGTGCATGCTCAATCAGTGATAGCTACTAATATGTTTTACAAAAGGAAGGAAGGAGACCTCAACCACCCACAGGACCATGGATGGCTCCGTGATGGTCCCTGTTACTCCAGGCCATGCCTGTAGCTTCTGGCTGGGGCTGTTAGCTCCAAGGTCCGAAAACCAAGTCCCCCACCCTCAGTCCAACCTCCTTCCCAGTCTGGGTCCCAGTCCCAGAGGTACTAGGAGAGCTCCCCTTCAGGGCTGCTCCAGCTCCTGAGTGGTAGCAGGACTGTGTGAGGGGAGAGGGTGGGCAATGGCTTCTGTAAGGCAAAGAGGTTTGTAGTCTTCCAGCCAGGTAGCTGCAGTGCCAGGGGCTGATATGCCCTGCTCTTCTATATGCTTGCTGCAGGGCAGACCTAATTATCCTGGGGAGCTGAGCAGAACTGCTCCCTGTGGTGTTTTTGAGGGTCATTAAGAGTTTGGGCATTGGGGACAGACTGCATTTCCTTCCCTGGGCAGGCATCAGGCTCTATTGTTGGAGTTGGACCATTAGTCAGCTCTGTGCCGCAGGCTCCCATCCTGGGCCTACACTCTCTTCCCTGCAAGACCTCACCATCTCACTTTAGCGGGTATTTGGCTGGCCAGACACTCTCCCACTATGCTTAGGTGGCTGTAGCCAGGACAGCCCCGGCAAAACCACCCCTCCTGCCACCTCCCTAGCCCAAGAGTGCCCTCCTCCTCATCCACATAGGTGCTATGTGAGGAGACAGTGGCTGAAAGTTAAAATTGCTGGCCCCAAGCCAATATATCAAGTACTAATCTCTTGCTAGGATTTGTGGAAAGAACATTCTCTAGAGCCTATAAAATAAGAGGCTCCTCAAGTCATACTTAAAAGTTTGGAAAGTACAAAGAGTTGGGTGCGTCGTATCATCACCCTAGCCCTAACTCCACCTTAGGCACCACAGAACTTTCTGCTGTGGGGACATAATCCTTCAAATGCACTGTCATCTTGCTAAGAATGCACCACCACTAAGAGCAGCCTTTAGCCATGAATCAGCCAAACATTTATGGCAATGGGCTTCCCATCCCAGGCCTCTCATCTTGTGTTCGTGGTTCCACAAACTTAGAGAGGGTGGTGGTGAGGGGGGACATTTGGGAACCACCTCTGGGGATAGAAAAGAATGACAGTCTACCTAGCTATCTTCCTCTACCTAGCTGGCCTGGATTCAATGAATCAGTAACAAAAACTATTCCCAAAAAGGTGTTTCCTCCCCTGGGGGATTAAAATCTAAGGGAAACTCCGTGGTGATAAGGTAGCAACAGCAAAGGAGCAAAGCAGCAAAGGAGAAACCTTCCTGGGAGCTGTGCTCTTGAAACCCACAGGGGCCCCAGGCCTGCTTCTCCACCAGGGCAGGCAGCACCAGACTTGGTTATTACAAAAACCGTCTGAGTGTTTATGTGGCACTGCCAGTATGGAAAGTGCCTTAAAATCATTCATATTCCTAGACTTGTAATTAATCAAAATATTGCACCCATCCATAGCCACAGCCATTAGGGTCACAGCAGTCATTCCAGTGCTCTCCGCCAAGGAGTGCTGTCACCATGGTGGTGGTAGCAGGGGTTGGGTGGGAAGTGAACACGGCAGTTTAGACTGGCCAAGCCTTTTGGAGTTTGGAGGCAGGGCTAACTCACACTGTGCAGAACACCAGACCTCTGCTAGGAGAGACTCCAATACGCCCATGGAGTGGTGTGGAAAACAGCAAGGTGAGCCTGTTAAAAACTGCTACCATCAGCCGGGCATGGGCTCATGCCTTGGCACTTTGGGATGCCAAGGCAGGTGAATCACCTAAGGTCAGGAGTTCAAGACCAGCCTGGCCATCACGGTGAAACCTTATCTCTACTAAAAATACAAAAATTAGCCAGGTGTGGTGGTAGGCTCCTGTAATCTCAGCTACTTAGGAGGCTGGGACAGGAGAATTGCTTGAACCTGGGAGGCAGAGGTTACAGTGAGCTGAGATGGCGCTGCTGAACTCTAGCCTGGGTGACAGAGTGAGACTCTATTTCAAAAAAAAAAAAAACTGCTACCGTCTTCTAAGTACTTACATATTGGCACTGTACATACATTATTATGAATTTCCATAATTCCTCTTTGAAGCAAATGCTATCATTCCATTCTATAGTGGGGACAACTGAGGAATCAAGAGGTTAAGTCACTTGCCCAAAGTCCTATCACTACTAAGGATAGAGCAAGGTTCGAACTTAGGCCTGTGCGACTCCAAAGCTTTTCACTATGACTCATGGCCTCTCTGACCTCCAAGGTGCCCAGACCCACTAGCACTAACAACCTGGAGAGGCTAGAAGCAGCAGCTGGCAAGAGAGAAACACAGGAGCAAGCAGAGAGAAGAGATGCCATCTGTGCCCCATGCTCTTCTGCTGCAGGTAGTAAACCTGGGCAGGGACATGGGGTAGAGAAGGAGGCAGAAATTGAAAACTGGATGAAAGATTGAGGATCAAGCTTAAAAGTGGGCTAGACTTTCAATGCCTGAAAAAAAAACCATTCCTCAATACCTGGGGGTGACAAGAAAAGCTGGATTTGATTCAGGAGCTGTAAAGAAGAATTCTTGGATTGGTATGGAAAACAGCAAGGTGAGAAAAAGAAAGCTCCTTCGTGCTCTCACTCACTGAGCCCAGCTCCTGGCATAAAGCACTGAAATCTACTATTACTACTGCTGCTATTCACTGAGCCCTCAGTCAGTGGCAAGCACTGTGATGACACCTCTCCCCTGCCATGGTGAACTTTGCTTGTCTCTCACCCCCTTAGGAGACCAGCTCCTTGAGACAGGAAGTGTGTCTCACTCAGTGTTACAGCTTCTGCTGGCACCATGTCTGGCCCACTGGAAATATTCAATCAACATTTGATAAATGAGTGTTCTAAATCAATGTCTTAGTCCATCTGGGCTGCCATAACAAAAACACCAAAGACTGGATAGCTTAAAAAATAGACACGTAGGCCAGGAGCAGTGGCTCACACCTGTAATCCCAGCACTTTGGAAGGCCGAGGTGGGCAGATCACAAGGTCAGGAGTTTGAGACCAGTGTAACCAACATAGTGAATCCCCATCTCTACTAAAAAAATACAAAAGTTAGCCGGGCATGGTGGCGCGCATGCCTGTAATCCCAGCTACTCAGGAGGCTGAGGCAGGAGAATCATTTGAACCCGGGAGGTAGAGGTTGCAGTGAGCCGAGATCTTGCCATTGTACTCCAACCTGGGTGACAGAGTGAGATTCCGTCTCAAAAAAAAGGATTGCTCCTAGTTCTGAAGACTGGGAAGCCCAGGACCAAGGTGCTGGCTGATTTCGGTTCCTGGTCACGTCCTCACTTGGCCTTCCTTGCTGCATGCACACAAAGAGGTATCTCCAGTCTCTTCCTCTTTCTATAAGGACATTCATGAGAACCCTACCCTAATGACCTCATCTGACTCTAATCACCTCTCAAAGGCTCCACCCCCAAATATCATCACATTCAGAATTAGGGTTTCAACATAGGAATTTTGAGGGGACACAAACATTCAGACCATGGCACCCACAAATCATCATCTGGCGTTTAGTACTGTTTACAGCCTCTCCCACCCAATTCCTTTCTCTTTTTGACACAATTTAAATCTGGTAGAGATACGAACAAACTTCAAAATGGCCCCCCAGATGGGGGGATGGTAATTAGAAGAAAAAGCAGTCTAAAGATCGACCAGACCAAATATGAATCATCAGAGGAGAAGAGTGTAGAATTGAAACAAAAATTGAGGGAAGAGAATCCTCTCCCCTCGTTCCTGTGAGGCACAGGCATAAAGTCTAGTAGTCTCAGCCACTTCAGTCCAGAACACCAACACACTTTTCAACTTTTAAGAAAATAAAATTATGAAGATGGGGCCTTGCTATGTTGGCCAGGCTGGTCTCAAATTCCTGGCTTCAAGCAGTCCTCCAGCCTCAGCCTCTCGAGGTGCTGGTGTGACCAGCATAAGCCACCATGTCTGGCCTTTCAATCTTTTGTTTAAATTTCACTTAGAACAATGAAATGAAACAAGCTGGAGACCAGGCCTGCTGTGGCCGTGTTTCCTGGGTGAGGTGTTGGGGCCTGGGCCTGCTCTGACCACCGAGAGAGTCATTAGCACGAATGTGGTGTTTACCTCCCTGGTGAAGGGCGAGCAGCCTGCTGGCGTGGTTCAGCATGTACCTTCCCCTGGGAGCCCAGAGAGCACATTAGCAAAGGCTTGGAGAGCGGACTAGGCAATCAGCAGGTGCGCGTGCACATGCCAGCCTGGAATTCGAAATTAATCACCTGCGGAAGGCACCATGGGCAGATGGGAGGGAGTTGTGGGAAAGGAGTCTAACCAGCAGCCAAAGCAGCTGCTAAATTTAGCCTGGTCCCCAAAGCGGGGCTTAATTAAATTAATCCTGCACACCCCCACCCCCACTCCCAGGCCCCGTTCCTAGGTGAGTTTTTCTGTTTCTAGCTTGGCTCCCATTATAACACAAGCCTCCAAACGTTGATCCCCTTGACAGGTGCCCCAGGCCAGCTCCTCTGGAGCCAGTGATGGGAAGGAAGTGCAGTTCCCAGCTGTCCCTGCCGCTCTTGCAATGCTGGGTGCAGCCCAGAGCAAGGCCATTTGTGAGGATTTGCCATGCTCTTTAGCAGCTGAGATGGACCGCACTCAGCTGCCCTCCACCTGCACACAAGGCAAGGTCCCCACATCATGTCCTGCCTGCTGTTGACCTGCTCCCACCCCCTCCAACCACCCCCTTCCACCTGCTTCCTGGTCACTGCTTGTCCCCACGCAAAGGGCTTCACCCTTCCCCCAGCACCAGCAAGAAAGTTATTCCAGCTGATCTCACGAAGCCCCAAGGCTGTGGCAGGGAAGGTTATCTTGGCTCCCCTAGTCAGCTAACTGAGTTATTAGTTCCCGAAATTTCAATCTATACCTTCCCTGCATCTGCTGCCCTGTCACTTGGCCTCCTCTTTTTCATTTATACAACTTCAGCAACTGAATAGGAAATAGAAAGTGTGAGCCCTGATTTCTGCCTACTACAAGCCAGCTGCAGGACACTGGAGAAAATATTTCCCTGCTCGGGGCACCCTGCTTCTGCTTGAAAAATAGGAGACGTGAGGGCACACACCAGGGCTGGGCACGAAGTCAGGGCCACTCCGGAAGCTCTCTGACTGCACTTGCCTGTCTCTTTCTCCTCCACACAGAAGAAGCCCAGGACTCAATCTCTGTATACACCAGCATCACCTGCAAGCAACATTTTGTTAAACGCAGAGCACCCAGCCTTGCCCCAGAGTCTTCAATAGGTCCAGGGCGGGCCTGGGAATATGCATTCTAATGAGTCCCCAGGTAACGCTGCTGTGTCCCAGGGGCCACACTTGAGAAACGAGGCTCCAGATACCTGGAACACCATTCTCTGAGGCTTATGCCGATGATGTTTCCAGCTTACATAGCACGATTTTGTGGCAGTAGAGGCAGTAGTCCCTGGTGGCCTCTTTGTCGGGTGCTCCTTTCAGAATGTTTCCTCTGTGTCATGTGAGGAAGGTGGGATCCAATGGTGATGGGCACTAGAAGCCCCTCCCTCCCTGGCAGCCCCAGAGCCCCTGGCCTTCCAGAACCCAAGCCCAGGAGGACTCAGGCTAAGCTTTTACTTAGCTGAGGAAATCAGGCACAATGGACCCACCTGCTGCCACACAGAAGCAGCTCTTGGTGATCAAATTCAATTCAACAAAACTTTCCAAAGCTCATTCTACTGGCCTGGCCCACTTTGGGGGCTGGAATGATTTCAGAGGCCTAGAGCAGCCTGGAATTCATGAGGAGCTGAAACTCTAGGGGGCCGGCCTGAGACAATGCAGAAGAAAGAGCCCCTCACTGTCTGCACTGGCTTTTCCCCCCTCTGCCCAGCAGCAGCAGGAGCTGGGGAGTGGCAGGTGGGTGGGTAGGGGAGAGATAGGGGTTAGGTGGGGCGTCCACCCCAAAGACACAAAGACATGTTTTCCAAATATCTGGGCAATGCCAGGGTGGAGTTTTGCTTTGGCCCAATTAGCCTGGGTTCCCAGGCTCTATCGTCTCCTTAGCAAAACTCCCTCCCCTCCACTTGTACCTCATAGTCAGTGCCCAACAGGGGAGCCAACTCTAGGCCAGAGGGTTCCCTCCTGGGGCTGCACCTCCTCCTGTAGAGGGCCTGTGGCATGGGCTTCACCAATCATCTGCCATTCCCATGAGCCTGGGTCTCAGCACCTGCCCAACCTCTCACCACCCCCACCACCTGCTCAGGCCCCCTGGATGGCTGCCAGGCAGTCCCGAGCTGCTCCTCATGCAGGATGTGAGGGGGCTTCCCAAGGACCCTTGTGCTGTGCAGGGGGGCAGCCTCCTCCTCTAGGCTCCCTTTCTGTGCCCTCAGAAAGCCACTTCCAGAAAGGGCTCTGCGCTCAGGAGCCTCAAGTGTTCCCTGCTAACACACCACCAAGCCCAAGGCAGAGTCCCAGCATTTGAAGAGGCTCTTATTTCCTCATCTCCTTTATTATTATTATTATCGATGGGTCTCCTTTTGTTTTCCTCTCCCCTCTCTGTCTTTTTGGAAGTCTGGGAAACTAATTACATTATTTTTTAAAATTAGGTAATACCGGCACATGGTAAAGCACCCAAAAGCCTTCAAGACCACATAGTGAAAAGGAGCTTCTCTCCCACAACATGTTCCCAAATCTTGGGTGCCCCCCAATGCTGTGTTCTATGACACACATGTCCTTTCAGTCTGTCTAGAGCAGAGGTTCCGAGCCTCCGAGGCCGCAGTCTGGTAGTGGTCCATGGCCTATTAGGTGCCAGGCCACAAGCAGGAGGTGAGCAGAGGGTGGAGCCAGCATTACTGCCTGAGTTCTGCCTCCTTTCAGATCAGCAGAGGCAAGAGAGTCTCATAGGAACACTAACCCTATTGTGAACCACGCATGTGAGCAGACTGCTTGAGTCCAGTTCGAGACCAGACTAGGTAGCACGGCCAAACCCCATCTCTACTAGAAATATAAAAATTATCCAGGCATGGTAAAACACACCTATAGTCCCAGCTAAGAATCTAGCTGATGCCTGCTGATCTGAGGTGGAATGGTTTCCCCCCATGCCATCCCATCCATGAAAAACTTGTCTTCCATGAAACCAGTCCCTGGTGCCAAAAAGGTTAGGGGCTGCTGGTCTAGAGACACACAGCATATATGTTCACACGTTCCAGAGTGTTCTCTATCCTATACAAAGAGTGGCTTACTACACAAAATGCTCTGGACCTTGTTTTTTCAAATTTTACGTTGTTGTTTAATTATAAAATATTTCGAAAGTATGAACATACAATGACTCATAGAACAGCCATCCTTGAACCCCACCCAGCATCATCATATCTTAGTATTATGCTGTGGTTGCCTTTGGATTTTGTTTTTAAAAATAAACTGTTACAGACATGGTAGAGGCCCCCGAGGGCCCCTTTCTGGTCCCCTTCCCCACTGCCTTCCCTGGAGAGAGGCTCTATCACGAATCGGCTGTTTATCGTCTCTGACTTTTCTACTTGTCTCTCCCTCTCCTGCATTCCACTTCCACCCAAAGGGAAATGGTGCTGGGTGGGATGTGCCGTGTTCGTTTGTCTGGGAGATGGTAGGCATCACAGCCATTTCCGTTACCCTAACAAATTAGGTGCTATTAGAGCAGGGCTCGGCATTGCTGCGGTGCCGGGCAACTGCAAAATGTCTTAAACCTCACAGACTCCCAAACGGCATTGTCCCCTTCAGTCAGAAGTGCCATACATCACAGCAAAAAATCAATGCCTGCTAATGTCCCTGCAGGAAGGCAGAAACGTGAACTTCATGAATTCTCCTTCTGTTTACACGCTCATTAAGAGGATAAAATGTTACTTGTGTTGGGTCAGGCTTTTTGCTGCCTCCAAGGCAGTCCTGCGTGCCTTCATTTGGGTATGGCCCGAGTCACACATTTTATGCCTACAGTGGCTACAAAATGCAAACTCCACCTGTCATCTGCACAGTCACTGAGTGTCCTAATACCAAGGTAAAAATGTGAGTTGATGGCTGCCTTACTCATCTTGCTGGGGAGAGACCTGCCCCTTGTCCTTCCCATTGAGGGTACAGGTCTTTTCTGGTTGAGAGAGATGGCAGTGGCCACTCACGGGGTGGGCTGGGCTCTGGAGGCCATCCAGTGCCATACCTGGCTGTTTGACGCTGCCCCATCTTGACACCCACCTCCACACAGGGACACATCCAGTAGTGCTTCTCAGCAACTCAGAGCTGGGGGCACTTTGGCGATAGTCCCAGCCCCACATTCAACATTTCCAACCAAGGCAACTGAAATGGGAGCCCGGCGGCCAGTGGCTCAGGGTGACCAGCAGGCCGACCCCCACACCCAGAGCCCTCTGAGGTATAGTCTCCCTCCGCAGGGTAGGCCAGTGTCTGGCCCTGTTCTGACCCCCTTCTCTGCTTGTAACCTGGTCCAAAGTCTCCTCTGGGCTCTGCAGATCCATCCTGGAGCACCTGGGCTCTCATCAGAAGCTGCCTATGGAATGAAGAACAGCAGAGCACAACAGCAATCCGGGCATGTGTGCACTTTTGCGTTGCATCTGTCTTTGTTGCCTGTCCAGGGACTTTAGAATTAAGCAGCAGTCAACTGCACAGAGGCCTTCCAGGTCCCCTGACATAGCCCCACCATATTCTTCTCTAAGGCACAGACATGAGTGTCCAGTCCTGTCCTACCTCAAAGAGGCACTCCCAGAGGTCCTGATCCTGATGGAGTAGAAAGTACGGGCTCAGGGCAGCATCAGGAGCAGAAGAGGGTGAAATGGGAGGGCGTCACTTGGTAATGAGAACCAGAGGGAGAGGCCTGGAGGAGAGGGGAAGGTACTCCCGGGTCTAGGAGCTATGGCTCTTTCTGCACATTTAATGCTCAGCACTCATGCAGGGAAAGAAACCTATCTTCAGGGTCACTGGGAAAGAGGGCCATGCTGTCCTCGTACCCATGACATCCTTGCAACTCCCTCTCCTGCCTTCAGCACTGATTACAATCATCATGACATTCTGTGGATTCTTCATACTTCAGGAGGCATCTGTTTCATCCATTTGATCACAATATCCACCGAGGGGTGGACAGGAAAGGTATATTCTTGGCCTCTTCTTGCATAAACATGAGGAAAATGAGGGGAAGTAGTACAGTAAGTGAAGAGAGAAACTGAACTTTGCAGTTGGATCTCCTCACGACTCAACTTGGTTCTTGCCTCCACCTCACCTGGGCCAAGGAAAGGGAGACACAGGGAGTTGTAGATAGGAGATGAGGGTCGCAAAGTATGCAGACTGGACAAAAACCAGTTTCCAGAGGACAGTGCAGCTGTGGGTGAGTAGGAAACAGCCAGAGGAAAGGGAGGGTGAGGAAGCTGAAGGAGGATGGGAACTCACCAGGCAGAGCACAGCACATGCAAAGGCCCTGTGGGGAGAGAGAGCTCATGGAAGTGAAGTGAAAATGGCTAGTGCATAGATGTGACATCTATTTTCCTTCATGTTAATGTCATTTGATATTGGATACAATTTTTTATGCCACATTTACTCCCAAAATGGATTTGTGGTTGCTTATGAGAAACAGTATAGGCTAAGGGAATCCTCAAAAACCGCTTATAGGGCAGTGCTCCCCAAATGTTAAATGGCACAGGAATCCCCTAGGGTCTTGTTAGTAGGCATGATTTAATTGGGAGGTCTGGGGTGAAGCCTAAGATTCTGCATTTCTGCTGTTGCCGCATTGTGAACCACACTTCACACAGCCAAGCTGGTGACAGAGCTGTGGAGCCGAGGTTCTAACTTTACTCTGTATTAGGATCACAGAGATGCCTGAGCCCCACCCCCGTCCACCTGAATCAGACTCCCTGGGGCAGGGATCCAGCAATGGTATGTTTTCAAAGCTCCCTAGGTGATCTGAAGGTAAGGCCAGAGGTAGGAACACTTGCCTAGGTTTTCCATGAGTTCCAGATTATATCAATCATCTCCCCCAGGCAAATAAGTTGTGAATGCAGTCTCCCTTGTGAAACAGAGCTTTACTGGCAGGGAGTTTGCAGCCTCTGGAATAGGAAGACGGAAGTTTCTGTCCAAAGTAGAAACCATGCGCTGTCGGAGCTGGGCATCCGATTCCACCCTCATTTTGCAGCTGGGGAAACAGTTCTGGAGCCCACACAGCTGGCAAGGGTCCTTGGCCCCAGCCAGGTGCTTTTTTTTTTTTTTTCAACTCTCTCTGCAGATACCAAGCAGGGAGGCTCCTTAGAAAAGGAAGGGCTAGAGGGGTCAGGCCAGGAGGAGGTGCAAGCAACAAAAGACAAGCAAATAGGAAATGGGTCGTGAAAAAATGCTGGGGGGAAAGGCAGAAGAGGCGAGCCCCTGTTCCTTTCAAACCCCCACAAGTAGGCAGTGGCTGCACTGATCACACAACAGACATGCCTGGAAGAGGCTGCAAAGCAGCAGACAGGCAGGGCTGGCCAGGAGCACGGCAAGGGGACGAGAGGGACACTGCCAGGGCAGCACATCAGGAGCCTACAGGAGAGCTTCGCTGCAAAGCAAAGGCCTTCCTGGGCTAAGAATGTACCTCCAAGAGGATGTAGGCAGGCACAGCTGGGCCTGGCTTCTAGGAGGTTTTCAGAAAATAAAAGACACTGCCTATTTATTTGACCTTCCACTGAAAATGCCCTCTGAGGACAGTAAGGGTGAGTTACTTGTCATGAGCGAGGAATGCCATTACCAGTCTGTCATCGGGCACCCCGGCACCCATGATGGGGAGAGACAGGAGATGTTCACCCAGAAGAGGACTCAAAGATAAAAAAGGTGGCAACAGGCACTCCAGGAGGGCTATTTGCTGTGCAGGAAAAGGAGCCAGAGCAAAAATCCATGGTCTCTAATCCCAGCACTTTAGGAGGCTGAGGGGGGCAGATTGCTTGAGCTCAGGAGTTCGAGACCAGCCTGGTCAACATGGTGAAACCCTATCTCTACAAAAAATACAAAAAATTAGCCAGGTGTGGTGGCACATGCCTGTAATCCCAGCTTCTCAGAAGGCTGAAGCAGAAGAATTGCTTGAATCCAGGAGCAGAGGTTGCAGTGAGATGAGATTACACCACTGCACTCTAGCCTGGGTGACAGAGTGAGACTCCATCTCAAAAAATAAATAAATAAAAATTAAAAGCCATGGTAAGTAGCTGAACAGGGGACAGCGCAGGGAGTGGGGGCATGGGTACAGACTGTGGCTCCATCTCAGAACCTCCCAACCCAGTTGAGAGTGGCATTGTCACTAGCCAACACAGTGAGCCCGCGGGCACTGGGAATATTTAAGCAAGGCTAGTGGCTGTCTGTCATGGACACTACCGAAAATGACTGATGAGATGCACAGTCAGATGAGAGGCATTGAGGGTCCTCTGCCAGACACCAGATTGTGTCGACTTTTCTTGGTGAGTCTCTACTTTTAATTGCAAAGTCTTTGCTGCCTTGAAGGAACTGGGGATAAGGCAGTAAGGGGAGGTTCTCACCATAGCTCCCCAGGGTGAGGAAGGCCACAGCCCCAGCCTGGAGACCAGCCAGCAGGCCACGTCAGCTAGAGCAACGCTCTGATGGATAGACCTCAGGGGCATAAAGGCAAGAGTCTTTAGGAAGCGTCTGGAAACCAGCTCCTTTCCCACCTAGTAGATGGGCAACAACTGCCAGCCCCCAGCTTTTGGGAAAGCCCACACCCAGCCCCACGATGCCTGCAAATTCTCAGGGGGGTGTATTTCTCATGACCTCTGGATTCTGGATTCTGCGGAATTCCCCTTCCCTTATCCAGGAGTTGATGCGGCCCTTTTAGCTCTGCCCTGTAATCCCCTGTGTAGAAGCCTCAGTCTCTTCTGCCAGGTTCCTCCCTGTCCCCCAGCAAGGGGCACACAGGCCAGTGAGGAGAGTGGACGCCCCGGGAGTCCAGCTTCAGGAGAGAAGAGGACTGTCAGGAGCTTTCGAATGAACAGCTGACGGCTCCTGCTCCTTGACTTCCCTTGGCCACTTCCACTGACTCAATCCCAGGCTTCAACCAAGCCCACCTTCTCTCCCTTTTTACCACAATTCCTGCACAGATTGACACAGAAGCGCTCTCCCTATACATAAATACTGTTTTCTCTTTCTACTCATGCCCTCAAGGCCTCATTTCTCACCCAAATGACCTATCGAGGTAGTTCTTAAATGAAAGTAGTCCCTCCCCTCAGAGAACACTAGCACAAGCAGGTAAAACAATTTTTCTCATTGCACAGCATGTTCAATAGAGAGCTGGCTAAGTCAGGCCGGATCGATGTCCACTCTATGTGGTGAACCTGCACAGATCGGCTGAAGTTGGATACTGGAGTCTGAACTTGAACCTCTCATGTGGGTTTTCATAATATTCCTCTACAAAGGACTTTCCCCCAAAAGTCACAGTCCATAGTTGACTCCAGTCTTGCTGGCGGCTAAGCAAGTCCTGGGAAACCAGGAGCCGGCAGGTGTCTGCAAACCACTTCTTTGCAGATCTGTGCCACTGCATCCTCTGGCTCGGGTCATCAGGAACCAGCCCCACTTTGCAACCCCAGGGTCCACACTCCAAGTGCAGTCTCTGGTTTTTTAAGCTTTTAGTCCCATTAGTATACACAGTGCTAGGAATGATGTGGGACAGGGGGACGGAGGCAGCATTGCACCAGCAGTTCCAGCAGGTCAGGCTGCCAAAGCTTCTGTCTCCCCTCCCTCCCTGCCCTATTACTGGGAGTGCTTAATGTGCACCCGTGCAAGAAGAACAATTTGCAACCACTGTGGAGGATGCAGCTTGGAATTTCTTGACTTCTGTGCCCCTCAGTGGCCAGTGACCTCACTGTTTCAGTCTTGCCCCTTGGTCTCTCATGAGAGTGGGGGAGCAGAAGGAGGTAAGCCAGTCATAACAGTCGAAGGTTCTTAAAACAGAAGGCAAAGAGCTGAAGCGGGTAGTGATCCCTAAGAATCACCACGACTCCCCAGCCTCCCTCTGATGAGACTCGGGGGCTCCTTTTTATCTCCAGAATCTACAAGACAGGGTCAGTGGGAAGTAGGCCAAATGCTATATGGTGTGACAGCAAGGCCCTAGGACTTTCTCTGCCTCCCGAGATACCTCCCCAACTTGTGAGCAGGTTCCTGGCACTATAAGTTCATTCCTTTAGCACAAGGTATTAATACTGTCAAATACAAACTACTTCACAAAAGATGAGGCTTTGAGCTTATTGTGGCCATAACAATAGAAGTAGCTGTGGAAGACCTCAGAGCAGGGCTTGGAAGAAGGTTGGAGCCTGGGGTGCTGGGTGGAGGGGAGCAATAGGCTGGGCAGAGGCCAGGTAGGCCAAGGACAAGCTCCACAACTCAGATGGCACATGGCCCAGGCAGTGATAGGGCCTTGATCCAGGCTTGGCCCCACTTCCACTTTGCTCTGTGAACTTAGGTTAACTTACTCCTCTGGGTCTCCATATCCCTTTTTCGAGGTAAAACCAAAAATAAACTTATCTCACTTCTTGCAACGTCAAGGACAGTTTTACCAGTTCCCTTGTTAGGGACATGGTTCTGTGATGAGTAGCGAGACTTTACTGAGTGCTGTGGTAAACCTTCAACAAGCGCTGACTCATGCAACCCTTCCAAAGATTCCAGAGGCGGGAGCTATGACCACCCCCATCTTGCAGATGATAGACCTTGTGGCAACCAGCCCAGGGTCCCTAGCAGGTGGATGACAAAGCCAGGTGTAAACCCAGGGGGTCTGGGCCAGAGCCCACACCTTGATCATCACCCTCCGTGGCCTCTCTATGTGCAGGGACCCCAGACACAGGGCACAAGCCCAGCTGCCTGCTTCTAATGTTCTGATCCCATTTTTGAGGGGTACATTGTGCCTGGTATATCCTCAGTCACAAAATGGGAATAGTCTCAAGAGCTTTTTTCCTATTGTAGTACTCTGCTGAGACCGAAGTAACTGCCTAAATCCATTTCAAGACTGCACTGGGAAGGCGTTCTTCACACCAGCGTGGGGTACACACCTGTTGTTAAAAAAGATAGCCTTGTTAGATTTGATTTCTGACACCCTGACTTCATTTTAATTCTGTTTGAGACAAGGCTGGTTTTCCTACTAGTGCTGTACAGGCCTAACTCTGCAGGGAGGGCTGAGGTGCCTAGAGCCTTTGTTACCTTTAATTAGCTGTGCTCATTGATTGATTGATTGATTTTCTTCCTGAGTTGCAAGAGAGGACGGCGCCTCTGCTCCCCAGGTGCACAGGGCCTGCCACTGGAATTATAACGAGGGCTAAGCCGGCCCAGCACGCCATTCCAGGCCTGCGAGACCTCCACTGCTCCCTGTCAGACCTCAGATTGATTCTGAAATTGCTTTGAGGACATAAAGTGGGGAACAATTTGAAACTCGTGTAATTATCTGTGTGGCTGTTGCTGGGTGACCCGGCCATCCATACCTGAGACCATCTGAAGAGGCCAGAGCTATGGTTCCAAAACAAAGAGGTGAAAATAGCTACTAGGAATCTGCGATTCACATGGGACTGACGGTTCCCGGTTTGGTTCCCGCTCAGGGACCTGGAGTTGGG
Source organism: Callithrix jacchus (assembly GCF_049354715.1). Lineage (NCBI taxonomy): Eukaryota > Metazoa > Chordata > Mammalia > Primates > Cebidae > Callithrix > Callithrix jacchus. The sequence goes on from NC_133514.1 coordinate 91,417,117, forward strand.
CTTCGCTGCGGGCAAGCTAAAGGTCTATCCTGGGAAATGCTGCCCAGACTGAGGGCAAGCTAAAGGTCTATCGTGGGAAATACTGCCCAGACTGTAGTTTTGTGAACACACTCTGCATAATCACTGAGTATCTGCTGAGCACCTACCAAGTACCCAGCACTGCGTGAGACACGCCAGACGTACCAGGAGGTGATACCTGTCCTGGGTGCTATGGAATCCAAGTGGAGAGAATGGTAACATGGGAAATGTTATGTAATAATGCATTATTACTTGTAAGACAGGATGTGCTAATGCCAGAAGGAGTGGAAATACTCCAAGCTGACAGGGAGAGCGGATGAACATCGGACTCATGAATAAATACTCCCTGTGCCCTCCATCATGTGTGCTCAGACCTCCTACGGAGCTGGTATGGACAGAGAAACCAAGGCTCAGGGAGCTCAAGTCACTTGCCCCCTCCCCTCAGCCCCAAGGGGGGCATGTGCATTAAAGACTAGCCCACAGGAAGCATTAAGGAGCCCAAGGATTATGCTGCATAGCCTCAGTTCACCAAATTTTTGCAAGAGAAATCCTCAGAAATATCCTGGGAAGAAAGAAAAAAAAGAGCTGAGCTCAGGGTGTCAACATGATTGCAACGGCAAGGTTTTTATACCTGCAAATGTCTGTCAACAAACACGAGTTCCAAACAGAAATTCAAACCTGAGCACACTCCCTGTGTGGGCAACATCTCAAAATCACATTTTACCAAGAAATGTGAGAGTCAGCACCCACTGCGGTGTAGACACCTACTTAAATGGGCTGAGGGTAGGCGATCTCTCCTCAGCCTGTTCTGGGTAACGTTTCCTCTTGACCCCCACCACAACCATCAACACCAAACAGACATTACATAATATTTCCCCATGTTATCCACGCTCCAGGCTCAGCCTCAGTTAGGGAGAGTTTGCAGAACGCCAGCTGCTTCCTAGAAGCAGGGCCCCAATTCTCGTTCGCTACCTTTTGTGTGTGCCTGTGGTAAATAAACACAACATCGAATCACTTTAACCATATGCAAGTGTACAGTTTAGTGACATTAGGTATATTCACAGTGTTGTGCAATCATCATCCCCACTAGTTACCAAAACATTTTGTATTTCCAGTTAGCACAGTAAGAAATATTAGGTGCTCAATAAGTATTTGTTGAATTAATGAAGTCCAATATTCAGGTACCTAGAAGTTACTAGGCTCTGACACAGTATTCCATAGAGAAGTCAGTCGTCTGACCGCTATGCTTACCTCCTTATCACAGCCCAAATCTTCTTTCCTCTCCTCTCCTCCTACAAGTGAATATGTAGCAGAGCTCAACTGCCCCCAGGTATGGGGTCAGAGCCCAGCCATCCCTACCTAGAACGATGCCTGCCTTTTACGTGGTGCTGACAGCAAAACAAACCAAAAAAGCAGGTTCTTTACAGCCTAGCATTAAAACCCAACAAGAATTATCCCCAAAGGAAAAATAGGTGGGTACTTCAAACAGATATGCCCTTTGCATCGGAATTACTCTGAGGCACACAGGGTAAAACTGTGAGCCAGTATTCTACAGAGCAGGCCTGGCAAGAGATGATCTGCCAACTATGTGCCACCTCCTTACCACCTTCCCTCTACTCTCCCACTCCACCCTCCTAAGGAATCTCTTGCCTGGCATGAGAAACAAACGAGGGGCTTTACTGTCCCTGTAATTGCTCCAAATCCCATTAATTACATGGTAAGCCTCCAACAATAGGCCAGGCTGCCTGCCTTAATACAAGCTTGACTTGGAGCAGATTCCAGGGCCTCCAGGGCCTCAGTTTCTACCACTATAAAATGAAGGGCTGATGAATGCTATGTCCCCTTCCTGGCTCCATGTTCTATGTCTCTGAGCTTGAAGAGCCAGTAGCCTCCTCACATGCCCAAAGACACGAGACAACTAATCACTTCTCACACTGTCACCATAAACTGTCAAAACTTTGTCTACAAAGACATCGAGTCAGAATCAGAACTTTCCTAACTGAAGAGAATTTACTTACCTAGGCCAGGGGTTGGTGAGGGCCCATGCTGAAACAGGACACCAAGTCCCAGACTCTTAGGCCAGAGTGCTTCCAGCTAGACAGCTTATGATTGTGGTATTGATTGCTGGCTAAGCCTTCTAAGCAATGTACAATGCTGTTTAAAATCACATCTTTGGCCAGGCACGACGGCTCAGGCCTGTAATCCCAGCACTTTGGAACACCGAGGTGGATGGATCAAGTGATCAGGAGATTGAGACCATGCTGGCTAACATGGTGAAACTCCATCTCTACTAAAATGCAAATTAGCTGGGTGTGTTGGCATATGCCTGCAATCCCAGCTATTCAGGAGGCTGAGGCAGGAGAATCGCTTGAACCTGGGAGGAGGAGATTTCATTGAGCCAAGATCGTGCCATTGCACTTCAGCCTGGTGGTAGGGACTCCTACAGTTAATGTTTTTTAAAATGAATTAACCTCACAGGACTATGCAATCTATCCCTTTTCTAAATTGGTCTTTTGTATACTCACTTTACATAAAGGACGGGGCACCCAAAAGACACCAGCTATATTATGGCCACGCATGTTCCCATGTCAGCCATGCAAGGCCATAAATACACACAAACACACACACACACACACGGTTAGGTGTGTACAGACAAGGGGACTTTGGTTGAGCCAGTCTGACCAGTGCCCTTTCTACTCCCTGCCTCCAGATCCCCCATCTCAGAGGAAAGGTAGGGGTTTGGAGTTAGGCCAGCTTCTTAGCTCTGCCCTTCCCCAGCTATTGTTCCTCAAAGGGTGATTCTATTGGCATTTAGGGCAGGACGACCTCTTGCTCTTGCCTCTCCCTCCCACCTTTCCACTTTTGGTGGTCAGCCCACCACATGCCCAAGGTGGCCAGAATCATTCTGCTTTGTTTTCTTAATGGGCATCCCGAGTCTCCTGTCAGCCTGCGGGATGCCCTGAACTCTGGCCATTACTAGGCTGGGTCCTCTCAGTCAGAGTTCCCAACTGGACCGATATGTTTGTAAAATACAATGAAAATGAACTGATAGAAAAATAGTCACGTGCTTAGATGTCGTGGTATTGCCAAACTTCAGTAAGAGTTTCTAAGCGTGCACTGTCAATGTCTGTATTTGTGTCACAGGCTGGTAACAAACAGTACCAGTGGACCACACCTGAGTAGTCCTGTTCATTCTAGGTCACTGGTTCTTAAATTATGGTCTCAGGACCAGCAGTATCGGCATCACCTGGGAACTTGATGGGATACATTCTCGAGCCCCACCCCAGACCTCCTGAATCTGAAACTCTGGGGTGGGACCCAGTAAGCTGTGTCTTCTTACAAAGCCCTCTGTGTGAGTCTGATGCACGCTTATGTCAGAGAACTAATGCTTCAAGCAGACGCTCCCCTCAGGGTGAGGCTGGGCTGGGACCCCAGGAGCCCTACAGAAGGTGAGGTTTATCTGAAGATTTAGAACATTCCAGGTCAGGTCTCTGGCCATGGTCCTAACCCCTGAAATGAGAAGAGGCCAACCCTCTGAGGCTTGGCCACAGGCCTGCGGAGATGAGGGAGAGAAAAAGAGGGTGTAAAAAAAAAATCACTAGAGCCCCACACTGCTGGAAAAATACTCTTTAATTAGGGCCAGAGTCTTGGAGATCACCAAGGGAGGCTTGCCGGAGACCACTAGTCTCCATTAGCATTTTCCCAAGGGCTACATCCAGGTTATGAAATAGGAGGGCTGGGTGTGATTTGCATATAATTTGCATATGCCTACTTGGACTGCACACTCTTCTCCAGCAATTTTCAACAGAATTACAATCTTTTCTTTAAAAGCTACTGCTGCCCTAAGGGTTGTCACTTATCATTTTTCCTGCTCTCTCCTCCTCCTCCTCATTCTCCCTCTCTGGCAGATCCACAACCCTGAGCAGGAAGTGTAAAAAGTGCTGAAGAGCACAGGAGCGGGGATAGTGGCAGCAGGGGTTGCTCTTGACGAGGCTGCTACATGAGCATCTCATTCGTGAGGGAATTTCACAGACCTATAAAATACGTTTTTAAAAGGAAACAGGGTACCAAATTGCCATGTTACCAATGTCTACTCTTCTCCATAACTCTCATAAAAGAGAGCACGTCTTAGTGCCAAAAATGTTGGAAGAATGTAAATCTCAGAATAAAGGACAATCCTTTTAAGAGAGATAAACTGAATCTTATTTAAAACATGTAATACATTATCTTATTTTTCTCATTTGTTTTCAGACCCAAGATCTGAATCCTGGCTGCACCAAACACCCTAGTTGGGTACTTCAAGCTTCGGTAGTTTCTCCCTGAGGAACTGGTACTAGGAGCTCTAGTTGCAGCAATCTGGTAAGAGCTGCAAATGTCGAGTGCCTGGCACACAGCAGGCCCTCAAAAATTGGTGGTTGTTTTCATTATCAAATTTTAAAAATCACTATTATTATTAACAGGTTATTGAGGAGCTTTCCTTTCTCAGCCCTCCTAAGCAAGTGAAAACAATCATTTCCGCTTCCCGTTTTCCAGGCAGGGCGTTAAAATCCAAGTCTGGATTTTAAAACCAGAAATATAAGTAGTGGATTCAGGTTAAAAGAACAGCTACGTCCAAGACTTCCAAAGAAAGGCTACTGTTGGAACAAACAGCCTTTCTGTCTTTCCTTGTGCTTAAAAGGGCCGTGAGAGAAAGACTTTTTTCTGTGTGTGTGTGTGTGTGTGTGTGTATGTCTCCAGAGGATGGCAAGCAGCCTTACTTCCGAATGCTGAGGGAAGGCGCTGTCACCCAAGTGCACAGGCCTGGAAAGGCAAACTGCTTCCCTGGATTTTCATTCAGAACGTATTTGGGAGCACATGTGCCTCAAAGCCCAGGGCTTTCTAGTCCCCTGGCCTCCCCGAGCTCAGCTGTCCCATGCTCTGGGGAGTCTGAGATAGGAGCCCATTCCACTTGGCAACTCAGGCTGGCAGCAATAGCATTCTCTTTGTGGGTGACCTATCGACCCACTTGTCCTCTACATTTTGGTCTTCCAAGGAGACACATCAGCAGGCCCCTGGCTGCCTGGCTCCGAATGTCAACACGAAGTAACTGCCCCTCTATGTGACAGATATGTGCACATCTTTTCAGCTGATTTGGTCAAATTATGTCATGTGCAGTCTTTGCTCACTATTCCCAGATTTACTTGATCAACAACAGAAATGCAGTGATTTCTGGCCCCTGCCAGTTGATACTCTGTGATCCAGATTCCCCACTCCTCCAACAAAACCCAGGGGTAGGCATCTCTTCCTCTGTTCCCACAGTAACATCTGCTTCCCAAGGCAGCAGATCCCAAGATGCGGCAGATGTCTGTTCTCTTGTCTTTCTCACCCCGCTCCACCCCACCCCTTGGTGAGCTGCTTGAGGGCACATGACTTGTCTTATTCAGCACCAAATCTCCCAGTGCCCAGCACACAGTACCATACCAGGTGCTTAGTAAATAGCTGCTGACTGAAGGAATTAGAAAATGAATGAATGAAAGTTAGCCAGTACTGCGTAAGAGGAAGCCAGGGTCTATTACAGTCACTCTCAATGACAGGCAATTTGTCTCCCAAGGGATATTTGGCAATGTCTGGAGACATTTTTGGTTGTCACTAACTTGGTAAAAGGGGGTTGCAACTGGCATCTGATGGGTAAGAGGCCCAGGACGCTGCTCAGTACCCTACAGTGCGCATGACAGTCCTGATACAATAGATGAGAAAACTGAGGTTCAAAGCGGCAAAGCAATGCGCCCAATAACACAGCTATTCAGTGGCTAGGCAGCAAATCTGTGGCCCTACCTGGCACCTCAAAGGGAAGTCCTAGGACCAGTGGGGATCCCAAAGGCATGCATGGCTGATAGTAAAGATCTCAAAGTTATTCCATTAAAAATTTGCTTTTATTTGATTTTTCTTCATCAGTAAGATAAAGACAAGTGGGAAAAGCAGCCACGTTAGACCAAATATTTCTTCTCAACAAGCCTGCTTTGATTCCTGAAATTCCTCAGTTAGATTCTCTTCCAGGTAAAGGCGAGAACCTCTATACTTCTGCTATTGTCCCACCTACTTAGGACATCTTTGGCCTGCCATCTGCTTATCCAGTTTCTATTCATCTCTCAGGGACAGAGGGAGGGCTTCCTCCTCTATGAAGCTAGATCTGACCCCCATAGAAGGGAGCCAATACCTGATTTTCATTTACACATGCAGGCTGTACCTGCTCAGGGAGCCTGAAAGGGGGTGTCCGGCAGTGCCCATGTGCTGAGCTCACATGCCTGGGCTTCAGCCACATCTTGGTAATCCAGTCCCGTCCTGGGCCTTGCTACCAGCTGACCGACTTCCCATGGTTTCCAGCCCACAGAGGTCTTCTTGAGGCCATCCAGGCAGCTGGCATTTTTGTTTATCCCACCCACTCAGCACTACCTACCCTGAGCCCCCAAAGGCTTGTCATGCTCCCCTCCTGGCCTTTCCTGGCCACCCCACAGCACTACAATGAGTCATATCATCCCTTGTGTCAGGACACTATTTTACATCTGCCGCAAGTATCCAAGTGAAGACCCTTCTACCATGGTTTCATACTCATTGGCTGTTAATTTCTAAGAGGCAGTAAAGGGCAGTGTTCACCAGCATGATTTCTAGAGTCAGATTGCCCGGGTTCAAATCCCAGCTCTGCTGCTTTCCAGCTACGAAAACTTGGACAAGCTACTTAATTCACTGTGCCTCATGTGAAGAACAGAGATAATACTAGCACCTACCTCACAGCAACGCTGTGAGAATTAGCCAGCTTACCGGGGTCCCTGGCACCCAGTAACTACTCCATAGGAGTCAAGGCGGGTCATGTCACATGCTATGTTCCGAGGCGCCCAGCTGTTCCAGGCTTCTGAAACAGTATCTCAACCGTTGGTTCAGCAGAGTGTTTTGAGTGCCTACTGTGCGTCAGCCACAATGTGAGTACTGAGTTATGTCCTGGCCTTGTGGGAATAGGACAAGCTCTTCCACGATGCTAGGGAGCAGGGATGTCAATACATAATAACTGATTCCATGTGAACCTTCTTGACCACCGAGGCTGATGCTAAAACTAATAGTTTCTTCACCGGATTCCTATTGCCATCATCTCATCTGATAGTCCTGTGCCTGTTTATGGACCCAAGAAACTCTTGCATCAGGTCCTGTTCATCTGATCCTCCTTTTGTTATAACTATCACTCCCCTCATCTCTTTATAAGTATGGACCTAAGGCTCAGAGAGATTAAGTGACTTATCCAAGATGACACAGTATTCAATGGATGGATTCAAAGCCAGAATTTCTGCTTTCCAAGCCAGTTGTGGCTGTCATGCTCAGCTCCAGGGGGATCATTCATAGGAAATGGACCCCCTGGAGTTGGGAGTGGATCTGTGCAGTATCAAGAAAACCCAGAGGCCTCAGGCCAGCAGGTGCAGTCAGAAGTTGCTAAGAGTGAGCCTAGGGCAGTGGCTCCCAAGCCTGCCTGGGAATTAGATCACCTTGGTGCTTAGGGCTCTGTCCAGACAAATTAGATCCGGATTGTTGGGGTCAGGCAGCAGCGTTTTTAAACCCCTCTCCCCTATTCCCCAACAGTCCTGATGTTCAGCCTGCAATAACTGCTCTAGTTCCTTGTTACTCAAAGTATGGTCCCTGGACCAGCAGCACAGGCCTTGTTAAGAGCTTATTAGTACTGGACTGGGAGCTTGTTAGAAATGTAGAATGTCTGCCCTGCCCCATATCAACATGAGTCAAAACCTGCCTGTTTTAATTGCAAACTCCAGGGTATGGGTGGGTAAAGCTGGTCTTGCAGAGGACAGAAGCCAAAGAATACAGATGTCATCCCACTTGGGCTCAGCGCTATTGTGGGGAGATTCCTCTGTGGGTGAGTAACGTGGTTTGGATGTATGTCCCCTCCAAATCTCATGTTGAAATGGGATTCCCAATGTTGGAGGTGGGGCCCGGTGGGAGGTACTGGATCATGGGCAGATCACGAACAGCTTAGCAGCACCCCCTTGGTGATGAGTGAGTTCTCAGTTCACGTGAGATCTGGTTAAGAGTCTGGAATCGCTTCTTCTCTCTCTTGCTCCAGCTTTCGCCACATGACATGATGGCTCCCTGTCACCTTCCACCACAGTTGTAAGCACCAGAAGCAGACGCCATCCATCACCGTGCTTCCTGTACAGGCTGCAAAACTATAAGCCAATTAAACCTATTTCTTTATAAATTACCCTGTCTCAGGTATTCCTTTGTAGTAATGCAAGAACAAACTAACACAATGAGGTTACCAGTTTCAGTGAACGAAAGTAGAGGATGCTGAGTTACATTTGAATTTCAAATAAACAACAAATAATGTTTTAGTATGTTCCATGCAATATGTGGGATATACATTTACTAAACTTTTTATTGCTTATCTGAAGTTCAAGTGTCCAGGGAAGGAGGAAAAGGGCAGGAGAGCCCAGAGAGGAGACAGAAGGGTGGGGTCACTGCACACAGTGGCCAAGAGCTGCTGGGACTAGTGCACAGGATGATGGGAGGTGGCAGGTATGAGCAATACTGTATCCCCAATCAGCCGCAAGACACGGCAGCCTCTTCCAGAAATCCCCTTCAGCAAGGGCTCTTCAGTTGAGCTTCTTTGGAGACCAGGGGAGGAGGAAGAGCCCACAGTTGCCCCCACCCTTCAAGGCCAGCCCATCCCCTAGAGACTGCTGACAGCTGGGAGAAGGGTGCAGGCTACAGGCCACCCGAGGTGCCCGCCCCGACCCTGGCTTTTGTTTTTAATGAGCCATTTCCAAGTGCTTCACTAGCAGGCAGGCAGGCATTGTTTGCCGCCAGCAGGGGAGTCCTGAGCCAGCTGTTAATGGGTTTCTCTCAGCTCGCCCTCCTCGCCTGGGGTCTGCACAGCCCCTTTGGATGAAAGGAGCCCTCTGCAGAGGGCATGGTGACCATGGGCATGGCAGCCTCTGTCCTCTGGGCTGTCAAAGCCTACCCCAATCTGCCTGGTGAATGCCTCCAAGAGTGCCAATTAGAGCTGGGACAAAATGTGTGTGATTTCAGAAGCCAGTGGAGTCTAGACACTCGGAACACAGCAACTTCTGCATAAAGCAGGTACCTGGAGAGCTGACCTTGAGAGGGGTACCAGTTGAGAGAAGCTCAGCAACGGCTGGAGTCTGCTGGGGGTAAATTGGCACACCAGTGCTGGATGAGGCTCACAGGGCTCCGGGAGTTTTAAAAATTCAAAACCCCAACAGGACACAGGGAAATGGCAGAAGGTTTTCTGCGGTCTAGTGAGGAAAGCAAACCTGCAGGATCACGTATTTGGATTCGCAATGGAGTGAAGGTCCTCCCCACAGGGACTCATGATGTCCAAGGTTGTCAGTTTCTACTCCCGCTCCCTGCAACCCCTGCCTGGTTTGAGTGCAAAGAGCACTGGCCTGGTACTCAGGAGGCCCCAGCTTTGCCAGCTACCAGTCTGGGGACCGCTCAAGAAGCACCTCCCACATTGGGCCTCAGTTTCCTCATTTTAGGCAAAGTGGGAGGTAAGGAGGTAGACTGGCACCTGTGTTCAGCTGTGAATCCCACACTCCCAGTAGGAAGGGCAGCTCCTCCTGGACATGGATAGATCAGCCTCTCCAGAAGGCTGCGCAATTGTGATCCACTCCCATCCCCACCCCATCCAGCTGTTGAGAGAATCTCTAGGCTGGGTGAACTCAATGAACCTGACCTGCTCTTATGATACTTAGGCATCTCAATTCGCTTCTTGCCCCCTACTGCTAAAGCATAACTCAACTGTAAAGATTTATAATCAAGGCCTTGGAGAGGCTCTGTAGGTAGAAAATAGCCCTTCAGGTCTACCTCAGCCTGGGAAGCACCCAGTTCCCGTAAGAAAGGATCAGCCATTTTCACTGTCCCCAAGAAAGAATTAGCCATTTTCACTGTCCCCACGCCTTTTGTCTTCAGAGAGCCCCAGCATCAACTCTGCAGCCCTAGAGATCTGGCAACAGGCTTCCCACTCCCCCACCCAGACCCTGGCTCACACCATCAACCACCTGGACCCCCAGCTCCTCCTGGGCCTCAAAAGTACACTCCCTTCCTCATGTTTTCCCTTCCTTACAGACAAAATAGAACTGGAAGTTTCAAAAGAATGTTACTAAAAATCTTCATGGAAAATTAACAGGAGGGGATTTGTTTTGTTTTCGTTTTACAGGATTTTGAAAAGAATGATTCTTCTATGTATGGGTTTGGGAGTAGGAGCTGCCTGAATTGGAGTCACGGCTGTCTACAGAGCCCAGACCCCATCTCCCCACCCCTCCTTCTCCACCCCCAGCCCCAGCCTAAGCAGGAAAACACAGGCTGTGATGATAGCAGGGAGGCTGCTGCAGCATGGGGATGATATCATCTGGATGTTTATCCCCTTCAAACCTTATGTTGAAATGTGAGCCCCAGCCTTGGAAGTGGGGTCTAGTGGGAGGTGTTGGATCATGGGAGTGGATTTCTCATGAATGGCTTGGTGCCATTCCTGAGACTGAGTGACTTGTACTATAGGTCACAGGAAAGCTGGTTGTTTCAAAGAACCTGGACACTTTTGCTCCCTCTCTTGCCCTCTGATGTGCCAGCTCCCCTTGCCTGCCATAAGTAAAAGCTTTGTGAGGCTTCACCATAAGCCAAGCAGATCCTGGTGCCATGCTTGCACAGCCTGCAGAACTGAGAGCCAAATCAGTCTTTTTGTAAATTCCCCAGCCTCAATTATTGCTTTATAGGACTAACAGAGAAGACAAGGAAGAGACCCTGTTCTGTGTGATGACGAGCAAGTTGCCACACCTCTCTGGGCTGCAGTCTCCACTCCTGTAAAATGGGGATATGTGTATCCATCACACATGGCTGCTGTGAGAATTGTATGAAATAATACATGTGACCATGTGTCTTGCACATAGAAGACACTCAACAAGCCAGGTGCAGTGGCTCATGCCTGTAATCCCAACACTTTGGGAGGCCAAGGCAGGTAGATCACCTGAGGTCAAGAGTTCAAGACCAGCCTTGGCCAACATGGTAAAACCCCTTCTTTACTAAAAATTAAAAAATTAACCAGTGTAATGGCACACGCCCGTAATCCCAGCTACTTGGGAGGCTGAGGCAGGAGAATCACTTGAACCCGGGAGGCGGAGATTGCAGTGAGCCGAGATGGCACCACTGCAGTCCAGCCTGGGTGACAAGAGCAAAACTCTTTCTCAAAAAAAAAAAGACACTCAACAAATGTGGCCCTTTCAGCAGGTTTGGCTAAACTCTGTTCCTAGCAAGACATCGCAGCTAAAGCTAAAGCCTTGGGTGAAGCAGGATCTTCAACTTGTGCCTCCGCTCAGCCCCAACCCCAGTCTCTGGCACAAGGCAGTGCCTACTATTTTGACCCAGGTTCCTAGGCCAGCCTCACCCAGATCTGATTCCAGAAACAAAACATCTCCCCAAATGTTCTGTGTCCTGATGACCCTGCAGCCCCTGCTCTGAGGATGCCAGGTCGAGAGCTTGTTAAAAGGTACACGGAGGCTCCAGTGTTTGGGGCTGATTGGATAGATTCCTCCTAAGTGGCTGCCAAGTGCCCAGCTTTACACACGGCATTTCAGTGAATCCTCATAGCAGCTCCATGTGACACATACTATTACCACCTCCAGCTTATAGGCGATACCACGCAATGCCCCAGGTCCTATAGCTACTGAGGGCAGAGCCAGTGGTTCTCAATCCTGGCTGACGAAAAGAATCACCTGGGGAAGCTTTGAAATATACAGATCCCAGATCCATCCCCAGAGAGTCTGACCCTGTAGGTCTGGGGTGGGCCAGGGCATCAGAATTTCAGAAGCTCCCAGAGTCATTCTAACATGCAGCCTGGGTTGAGACAGCTCGCCCCACATTCAGCAGTCCTTCCTCCTCTTCTGGAGGACGCCTGCCTCCCTCCTCACCCCCTGCCTGTCCCTGGGCCCTGCTGAAGCGCATGCTCACTAGCTCTAGGCCCAGCCCTTCAGTCGCCACACGTGCCCTCAGCTCCAAGGCTTCCAGACCCTCTGGATAAGGAAACTAAGGGCTGAGGTAGACTTGTGACCAGTGGAGGCCCAGATGTTTGTCTTCTGCTCTCTGCCACCCCCTACTGATGCTAGGAGAACATGTCACATGCTGGAAAAAAAAAAAAAAAAACAAACAAACTCGACTCTGTTTTCTTCCTCTCTTCCTCCCATAGGACTGGTTGGGAACCAACCCTGTCATGAGTCCTCCCCCCCACCCCATTTCCCCCATTCCTCCAGATGAAGCCGCTGGGCTAGAGGCCCACCTGCTTGGTTCTCGGGCGTCTGGCTTCCTGGAGAGTCCCTTCTGCCTTCCTGGCTGGTCAGGGAGGCAAGTTCCACATGCTGACCCACGCTCTTACAGGCTTTGAATCAGTGCTGGCATGGCGACAGGCTGTTCCTCACACTAGGAGGGTCACATCTGCAGCCCACGTCCTCCCTCTGGTCCAGCCTAGCTCACAGGTGCTCAACACTGGGCTTGGGCCCAAAGCCACCACAGCGTTCACACATTTGCCCGAACTGGGCCTTGCTGCATGCACCCCCTGGGGCAGGGGCAGTCGTTCTCAACAGCATCTATTGTCGCTGAATCCTGTGCCCAGTCCTCAGGCTTCCCATCCCTTTCATTGGTTGCTGATATTCAAAGAGTCTCTCCCCCACAAAGGCACTCCCGAGTGAGGCCCCTGCCGTCTTCTGGGGCCCTGGTGTGGAGGGGCCCAGAGCAGGCCCCTTCTTCCCAAAGCCAACATGTCACAGGTTCCAGCCTGTTCCCCTACCCTGGCAACCAAGCCAAAGGGCTCAGCTGCTGGAGTAGGTAGTGAGCACAAGGCCCAGCTGCATTGCGATGGGAGACAAACAGAAAGATCTTAGCCAGCATCAGAGAGTAAGGCCGATTTCTCCTACCATAGATTTTGTGTCAGTTAATGAGTATTCATGAACAATGCCAGAATGCCTGTGTGTGTGTGTGTGCGTGTGTGCGCGCGCGCACGCGCGTGCATGTGTGTGTAACCTTGATTTGTAAGCAAATCAGTGGGGCTTCCTCTGGTGCTGGTGGTCTAGGTAAGTGTGTGTGTGAGCTCATTGAGGTGTTTATTTAGAGAGACAGTGCAGTACAAGGTTAGAAGCAAGTTTTCTGGAGCCACACATACTATGTGTTTCAAATCCTGCCTCTGCCCCTTTAAGCCATATGGGTGTGCTCCTCAGCCAACTGCTCACCTTTTGTGTCTCAGTTTTCCCATCTGTTAAATGGGGTTAATGAAACACTTAGCAAAGTGCCTCACACAGAGAAAGTACTTAATTGATGTTAGCTATTATTATGACCTTGGCGGTATGGGGGGAGGTAAAGCTAAATATTATTTCACAGATGTTTTTTGTAGTCAAAAGGAAAGAACCATGGCACATACAACAGTATAGGTGGATCTGAATACATTATTAAGTGAAAAAGGTTGCAGTGATTATATAGAGCACAACAGGCTTTGAGTAAGGCTAAAGGTAATGGTAATGAAACGTATATTTTTAGGAATACATACCTAAGTGGAATGAAATTAGATAAAAAGAAAAGCAAGGGAATGTAAATATGGGCTTGAGGAAAATGGTTACCTGGGAGGCCCAGGAATATTTGGGTGTAGGCTTTTGTCAAATCCTAGCTTTGTTCTGGGCAATGGGCTCTTGGGTGCTTATTACATTAATAAAAACAACCAAGTAAATACATAATTAAATAAAGGCAGCCCACGCACAGAGCAATACAGAGACTGTCACGTGCCAAATATTGTGGTCAGATACCAGTAGTTCAAAAGCAGGGAAACCAGAAACAAATACACAGAGCGACTGATGCAGGCGAGAAACTCTCTGGGCTCTGGGTTTACATCAGTGAATAGAACAGAAAAAAATCCCCGCCTTCTGGGAGCTCACCTTCCAGTGCAGGGAGACAAGAGTAAGCAAAAGATAAAGTGTTGATATCAAGTGTGTTAGGAAGAGAAATGAGGAAGATTCAGGAGACAGGAAGTAGAGAGAGAAGGCTTTACCGAGAAAGGGACGCGCAGGTGAAGCCGAGAAGGAGACGGAGAGGGTTGTGAGGGTTTCTGGAGTGGAGGCCGAGCTTCCAGGCAGAGGGCACATCCCAGGCCAAGGCCCTGACCCAAGAGGGGCCTAGCACAGGGGGTCAGTGGGGAGGGGGTAGAGCAAGGGGGAAGATGGAGCAGGCTGTTTGGTTCTTACAGGCTGCTGTGTGGACTTGCATTGACTGAGTGATACCGTGGGGAGGGGCACTGGAAGGTCCTAAGCAAGGCAGGAAGTATCTGACACATGCTAGAGGATCCTGCTGGCCAAGGTGCTAGGAGAAGTGGGGGTGGAGGCTGGAAGGCCCAGCAGAAGGCTATTGTACTAATCCAGGTGAGAGAGGTGACAGCTGCCAGCACCTGAGAGATGACAGTGGAGGAGGTGAGAAGTGTCCAAACCCTGGATATCATGACACAGCTGCTGCTCTCCTGGGGGCTGCCAGGCTGACAGCCAAGGCCAGACACGCGATACAAAATCTACCCTAAATGCTACATCAGAGGCCAAGCCCAGTGAGCACTTCCTGTCTGCTTCCCTCCCTTGCAGCTCTGAAGGGCACCTGCCAGCTGCAGGAAGTGTGCTGGCAGCTGCGGCCCTGCTCCTCAGACCCTAGCTCAGGCAGCCACCATCTCTGAGTCTGCACGCTCCTTCCCAAGTCCTGCTCCAGCCAGCCTGACCAGAAACCCTAATCATCTGTGCAGCCAGGGGGCTGACTGTCCTTCTCCACCAAGGGTCTGCCAGCCCCCATGACTGCCTCCCTGAGCTCCAACCAGGGGTCCTGTTGTGTCCTCATTATAAGCCTCATTGTGGCCACCCTGTCAGAGCCCAGAAAGGTTTAGGTTTTATGTTGGTAATTCTCTACCCTGACTGCCCATTGAAATCACCTAGAGAAATTCATAAATCGTTGGTGCCTGAGTCTCACAGCCTCTGACACTTTATAATAGGGATGGCATACAGCCTTGGCACTGGAATTTTCTCAAAGCTTCTAGGTGATTCTAACATACAATCCAGGGTGGCCTGGTCTAGCTCCCCTGTCCCTCTCCCTTGTAGGTGCTTCATGCCACAAGCCTCCTTTCAGCCACTTGCTGTCCCAGACAAAGCCGGCTGGTTCACCCTCCACCGACGTGAGGCACCTGTGCAGAGTTTACTCAGCCCTGAGATGAGCTGACTGTACCCATGCTGGCAGGCACTGTGCTGGGTAGAGCAAGCACCCACCTACCTCACATGATGGGCTAGGAAGTGGGGACTTTTTGCAGGGCCACCTTGCAGCCTGGAGAGTTGAGTGCATACCCAGGACCACCAGCTTCCCTAGGCTGCTTCCTAAGGCCAGAAAAGCCCTGTAGCTCAGATACATGTAATCAAGGCTGTGCTGGACTGCTTTCCCTCCCCCACTCCTCCCCATCCCCATCCTTGCTACTTCAGGACTAGGACTTGGGATGCATTTTTATTAGACTTTTCCTAGGTGAAAATGGTGCTGGGCTAGGGGTGGGGAAACTGGATAGAGTGTGATTTACACTTCCCCTGCATCCTCACACCTCCCAAGGGCAGCCGGCCTTGGCAGCCTGCTCACAGAGCCACACAGGCTGTGTGCTGATCTGCCCAGCCGAGAGCAGCATCTCTGCATAAGCACCCCCATCTCAATCTCCAATGAGCTGGAGGCCCATTTGGCAAATGCTGATGCCTATAAGGTTCTGGCAAAGCCAACACTCAGAGAAATTACCCTTATTCCCCAGACCCCATTCATATCGGATCAGGCTGCCCCTATTATATTTTCTCTTTCCTCCAAGCAGCTCCTTTAATTCACACTTGCTTCTAAGTTCTGTCTCCAGGCCTCCATCCCTGCACAGCCCCAAACAAGAGAAGTCGCTTTCCCTAGATAAAGGCTTCCTAGCTGCCTCCTGCCCTCCTTAGAGATGATGGCCTTTATCAGATTAGGTTCCAGTGGACTTGGCTTGCCCATAGCCCTCCTATAAACCCTAGGCAGGATTTCTCAATCTCAGCACTGAGACTCTGGGTTGCTGTGTCAGGTGAGGAGAGGAAAGGAGGCTGTCTCAGGCACTGCAGGATGTCTAGCGGTATCCCTGACCTTCACCTACTCGATGGCAGCAGCACTCCCCTTCCCAGTCTGGGATAACCAAATGTCCTCTGGAAGAGGGTAGGCAAAATTACCCTGGCTAAGAAACACTGTGCTATAGCAATATGACTGGAAACCTCTGGAGGGCAAGGACCATGTCAGCACTTCCGAGAGACAGCTCAGTTGGTGACCAGTTCAGAAAGCCAAGCTCTGATAATCAAAAAATAATAGATGTTGGCATGGATGCCCTGAAAAGAGAAGACTTGTATACTGTTGGTGGGAATGTAAACTAGTGCAACCACAATAGGAAACCGTGTGGAGATTTCTTAAAAAATTAACAGTAGATCTACCATTTGATCCAGGAGTCCCACTACCAGGTATCTACCCCAAGGAAGAGAAGTCATTCGAAAAAGACATTTGCACTCGTATGTTTATAGCAGCATAGTTCACAACTGCAAAAATGTGGAACCAACCCAAATACCTGCCAATTCATGAGTGGATAAAGAAACTGTGGCATGCACATACACACACACGCGTGTGCACGTGCACACACACATACACATACACACGTGCATGTGTGCATGGACACACACACATACACACACATGCGCGGTCACACACAAGCATACACACACATACACACATAAACACACACACACACGCATGGAATACTACTGAGCCAGAAAAAGGAATAAATTAACAGCATCTGCAACAACCTGGATGGGATTGGAGACCATTATTCTAAGTGAAGTAACTTAGGAATGGAAAACCAGACATGGTATTTTCTCTCTCATAAGTGGGAACTAAGCTAGAGGGATGCAAAGGCATAAGAATGATACAATGGATGTTGGGGATTCAGGGGAAAGGGTGGGAGGGGATGAGGGATTAAAGACTACAAACTGCATTCAGTGTATACTGCTAGGGTGCACCAAAATCTCATAAATCACCACCAAAGAACTTATTTAACCAAACACCACCTATTCCCCAAAAGCTTATGGAAACAAAAAATTAAAATAAAATATCCATTTAAAAAAAAGAAAGTCAAGCTCCACATTAAAGAACCGTATGGTGCTGTAAGGAGGGCTAACATCTCTGGGCTTCAATGTCACCCTCTGGCCAATATTTGTCCAGGGCTGGCACTGTGCTAAGTGCCTTCTGTGGATTTTCTTATATAATCCTCACAGTCCTCTGGGGAAGGCTTTGTGCCTATTTTACAGCTGGAGAAATTGAGCCTGGGAGAAGTTAGGCAACTTGCTCAGGAGCACACAGCAAGACAAAGCGGTTTGACTTCAGAGCCCACGGTCTCA
This sequence comes from Callithrix jacchus, assembly GCF_049354715.1. Lineage (NCBI taxonomy): Eukaryota > Metazoa > Chordata > Mammalia > Primates > Cebidae > Callithrix > Callithrix jacchus. The sequence goes on from NC_133514.1 coordinate 91,434,627, forward strand.
CCCATGTGGGTCTGATCCACGGCCTGCACTCCCTCCCTTAAAGCAGGGGGTGGGCCTGAGATGACCTCCAAAGTCCTCTGCAGTTCTATGACTTCTCCATTCTTTTGATTTTGCTAAAATGCAGGTTCACTGGGGGTCCTGTATTCTTTGTATTTCCCTCCCCTTAGGACACGGCTTGCTCACACTTTCCTTCACCCAATGATTTAACATGCTCCTACTGTGGGCTATGCACTGTGCCAGGATTGGGGGATTCAGCTGTTAATGAGGTACAGAGTTTGCCCTCCAGTGAAGAGGCAGATATTAAACATCTACTTATGATGCTATGGTCTGAATGAGGGTATAGCCCCAAAACTCCTATGCTGAAACCACCATCCTGAAGGTGATGGGATTTGGGCCTTTGGGAGGTGATAAGGTCATAAGGGCAGAGCCTTATGAATAGAATTAGTGCCTTTATAAAAGAGGCCCTAGAGAGCCACCTTGACCCTTCCACCATGTGAAGACATATGGGAAGGCACCATCTATGAGAAAGTGGGTCCTCAGCAGATACCGAATCTGCTGGCACCTTGATCTTGGACCTCCCAGTTTCAGAACCACAAGCAGCAAATGTGTTGTCTGTGAACTCTCAGTCTATGGTATTGTTACCACTGCCCAAACAGACTAAGACACATGTAAATGGGGGCCCAACCCAGCCCAGAGGACCAGCGAAGGGACCATCTAGCTACTCTCTAATGGGTGAGCAGGAGTCAACCCTGAGAAGGTGAGGGAAGCCATCACCCCAAGAGAGTAGTGTGCACACCACCCTAAGACAGGAAAGAGTGCTATGTGCTGAGCCAGTATCTGGGGGCTCAGGTGTCAGTGAGGCACGGAGTTTACCCTCCAGTGAGGATGCAGATATTAAACATCTATTTGCAACTGTAAATAAATGAGACATTTGTTTACAATGGTGATGTTATGGTTTGAAGGTGTGTATACCCCCAAACTCACATGGTGAAACCCTAATTCCTCAAGTGACGGTATTAGGGCCTTTGGGAGGTTCCTAAGGGCAGAGAAACCAAAAGGGAAGAGGATGCTAGAGGAGGCAGATGAGGGGAGCAGGACATTTTGGGCCCTGATAAGAATTTCTTGCCTATATCCTAAAAGCAAGAAGAACCTACGAGAGGGTTTAAATAAGAGAACAGCATGCTCAGATCAGCATACTTAGCAGAACAGTTCCTGAGTGCTGTGTGAAGACTAAGTTGGGCTGGGGATGGTGGTATGAAACGCAGGCGGACCCGTCTGGGCTGGTCCAGGGGAGGTGGTGGTGAGCTGGACCACAGGATGACTCAGGAACAGAGAGAAGTGGCAGAGTCCAGAGGCATGAACATACAAAGCGGTCAGAGCTCTGGATGCGGATGTGATGCGAGAGAGTGCGTGGAAGCAGGGCTGGCGGACAGAAGGACAACAGAGCAGCTTACAGGACAGAGTCAGTCCCCAGGGCTGTCGGGACTACGTCAGGAGCTCCCTTTGGCCACAATGAGTTTGAAGGGTGCTATGCATGGCAGCATGGGATTGAATGACTGTCACTAATTGATTAATTGATAAGTGATCCTGAGACCTCTTTCTAAGATGAAACTCACTTTGAGGACCCTGACAGGCTCAGATCCACTCTAGACAAGCACAGATGAAAAACAAAGAAGGCACACTGCAACAGGAATGCCTTGAAGGGAAAGAAGCCACATAATGGAAATCTAAGTTATTATTACTATTACCTTATCAGATCTGACAAGATCAGAGTCAAAGGTGGGGCCACAGCAGCCTGCAATGCAATATAAATGGGATCTCGGGTGGCAGTTGGCCATTGCATTGATTCTTATTCACTGAGGAGCTAAATCACAGGACTAATGTGAAACATGTGTGAAATACCCCTTTTTCATGCACCAGCAATGAAAGACCTTCACAAATCTGCAGCCAAGTGAATGTACTTAGTGAGTAATAGGAATGTGCACATGGGCATCATTTTATGATGCCAGCTTCATCAAAGCCTTGATTTCACACTGAAGAAACGGCTCCAGCTCCCCAGGGAGGTAAGGAAACGCCAGCACAAGGCCCCAAGTTGGGAAAGTGACTTTTGATTTGATACCCAAGGCCTGAGGATTTAAACAGCGTGCAAAACACCATTTGGTTGCTTCTAGAACCACGGAATGTCAGCGTGGGAAAGTATCTCAGGTCATGCAGCTCACCTGTGTGACAATGGTTTGTGTAGGGTCACCTAGTTTGCCAGCAGCAGATCAGGGACTAGAATCCATCCTTTGACTAGTCCTGGCCACAGCCACTCCTACCACGGGATTCAGAACCCATAAGTCTTCACCAAAACCTCAGTAGGAAATCACAGCAAGACTATTTCTAACAGCCCAGGAAGGCAAGCAAAGGACACTGTATCTTGGCAAGCGTTTCCGTTAAAGTGCTGGGGGGCAGAGCATAAGAATCTGGGAACAAAGACTTGTTCACTGTTTATAGATGACACATATTCTACCCTTTTTTTTTTGAGACAGAGTTTTGCTCTGTCACCCAGGCTGGAGTATAGTGGTGGGACCCTGGCTCACTGCAACCTCCCGGATTCAAGCAAGTCTTCTGCTTCAGCCTCCCAAGTAGCTGAGATTACAGGTACACGCTACTATGCCCAGCTAATTTTTGTATTTTTAGTAGAGACAGGGTTTTACCATGTTGGCCAGGCTGGTCTTGAACTTCTGACCTCAAGTGATCTGTCCATCTTGGCCTCCCAAAGTGCTGGGATTATAGGCCTAAGCCACCACACCCAGCCTCTACCTATTTCTAAAAAAAATTGGGGGTGCCCTGTAATTAAAAACACACATGTACAGACTGACATCAGACTGCAGAATTGTTTTTAATAGCAAACAAACTAGAAATGACTCAACTGTCCCTCCATAGGGGGCTAGTTAAAGAAACTCTGTTTGGCCGGGTGCAATGGCTCACTCCTGTAACCCCAGCACTTTGGGAGACCGAGGCGGGCAGATCACAAAGTCAGGAGATTGAGACCATCCTGGCTAACATAGTGAAACCCTGTCTCTACTAAAAATACAAAAAATTAGCCGGGCTTGGTGGTGCATGCCTGGAGTCCCAGCTACTCAGGAGGTTGAGGAGGGAGAATTGCTTGAAACCAGAAAATGGAAGTTGCAATGAGCTGGGATCTCGCCACTGCACTCCAGCCTGGCGATAGAACAAGAGTCCTTCTCAAAAAAAAAAAAAGAAACTCTGTTCATGCATATAGTGGAATACTACAGAGCAGTTTAAAAAAAAAGAAAGAAAGAAAACTAAAGAAATGTTGTACAAATATGGAGCTATTTCTAGGATACATAGTTAAGGAAATAAAAAAGCAAAGTGCGGTATATACAATAGGCTACATTTTATAGGGTAAAATCGAAAACTAAGAATACATACTTAAATTTCTGGGTTTTAGCACAAATAAACTCTGGAAGAATAAACTCAAAAGTAAAATAAAGGGTTACCTATGGAAGCAACAAGGGCAGAGATGGAAAAGGGCAGAGGTGAGGGTAAGAAATCTTAGCGTATACCTCTGTAAAAGAATTAGATTTTAATGCTTTGCCTATTCAAAAATTGTGATCCAACTAAACACAAGAGGAAATGCAATAATAACACAAATTATTGCAGATGCAAGAGCCAAATATTGCTCCCTTCTGCCTTCTCAGAAAAACAGATGCAAGTGGTGCCATTCCTGGGATTCCACCCTCACATCAGCCCAGAAAGTGGAGGGTCAGTCAGCAGCCTCTGGCCTGGAGGAGGAAGGAACAGAGCTCAGAGAAAGCCTGGCCAGCCAGGCAGTCTGCCCAGGGTCACAGTGGCCTGGCCTCTCTGTCTCTTTGTGGCAAAGATCAGGAAGGCTGGATGGCCTGGGACCTGAACCAGGCCAGTTCCACTCAAGGCCTGCCCTTCTCTGGAGGGCTATGCCTATGTCTGCTCTATGACCCACCCCTGAATCATCATCATCCCAGCTCCTGATACCCTGTGGTTCCAGGAACGACCATACTGTACCAAGCACAGTGTTCAAATTCTCAGGCCCCTACCTACCCAGCACACTTGATCCACAGCCCATCCCACCCTCCCAGGATCTTCCTCACTGTGTTCCCAGTCTCCTTCCCAGCTTTGGCCCTCGTGCCAAAATTCTGGGGGTGCAATGCCCCAGACCCTGGTATTGCTTAGCCACAGTACTTAGAGAAGAATCGCTGGACATGTGAGAGCTCAGGGCCCTCAGCTGGGGATGGAGGCTTTGGCTGTGCGAACATGTTCTTCCCCTCCCTATCTCTTCTCTGATCCCTTCCTGAGAGGGAGGGGGGCAGCCAAACAGCAAATACATTCAAAGTTACTGCTACCACCCAGATGTCCATAAATGAGGTCAAATTAATTCTGTCTGATTAATAAATTATGTCCATATTATAGAAAACCATGTTATAAAGAATTACGGCCATATATATGAGCATTTTTTTTTTAAATATATTAAGTGAAAACACAAGTTGAAGAACATCATATTTAGTCTAATCCCATTTGTGTTTAATATGCATCTGTTTTCCAGACCCATGGTAACAGTGTGGATACAGACAGTGACATGGATGTGGATATGGCAATTTCCTAAATTGTAGACAGTGATGATCTGTGGTGACGGGGGGTGTCATCACAAGTTCCTTCACTCTCTCATAGAAATTAAATACTTCTATGGTGTTATTTTTTTCTTATACAAAGCAGTTATTATTTTTGTAATTTGAACAAAGATCTTTCAAATTGACTGCATACCTACTATACACCTGGTTGTGCTGGCCCAAATTGGTGTTCAAAGTAACTCAGAGCCTCAGGGGAGGAACTCCCCTCCCAACCCTGCCCCATCCATCAGATGGGGACCTGAGGCCCAGGAAGGTGTGGTGACTTTCTTAGTTGGGAGGACGCAGTGAGTTCACGGCAAAGCTGGGCTGGAACTCATAGCCTTGTGCTCTTTCCATGTACCGCGTGGCCTTAAAATGAGCATATATTTGGGGGATGGAGGTTGCTGATGTTCCTGGGAGGGAAAAAGCAGTGGAAATATCACCCCCCACAAAAAAAACTAGATTTCACTTTGCAGGACTCATTACATGGCTGCCAGGTCAATACCACCACTTCCTAAAAGTCAACCATTGACTGATGGAAGATTCCAGACAAGTGTTCATTTAAAGATGAACCATTAACCGTAAATCAAAGCCCAGAGTGAGTGCTGAGTTACAAAACTAATTAGAATAAGTGGGTAAATGGATGGCTGGTCTCAGTCCCAGTGGCCACCTGACTGTTATCCACCAGGGCTGGGAGAAGATACATTCTCTAAATCATAAAAACAACGCAGGGTCAGGGAAGGCTTCTTTAAGAAGTCTCTCTGTAATATAAAAATAATCACCACCATCTCCTCAAAAGGCAGCCAAAATGGCAGGGAACACATTGATCAATTAACAAGCATTATTTAACCTCTTATTCCACGGAGCTTGGACGGCCCAGCTTCCATTTGACCACCACTTTGCAACACAGAAAGGCTTTAACTCATCATCCTGTTGGATCCCCTGTGCCCTGTTGCTGGTATTTTTTAACCTTCATTTTTGTGTCTGTGGAGGTGGTTAGTGACATGTTCAGGGGTGTGCAAGGCTGACTGGCAGAGGTAGGCGCTGCTGCTGCCCCCATGCCACAAACAAACAGCTTCTGGGAAAGTAAAACAACCAAAAGTACAACCCCAGCCAGTCTAGAGTCAGTGCGGAGACCTGTCGCCCTCCCAGACCACCGGCACCACGATGCAAACACATTTTGCTGCCCTGAGATTTTTGTCATCTGGGTGCAGTTTGTGTATGTGGGTTATGTGGGTTTGTACATATGAATACACATGCGCGTATCTTTAGTGTTTGATTCTTGGTACTCCTTGAAGTATCTGTACCAACACTGTCCATTAGCGTCTTGCTTTAGCGTCAGTAGAACAGGCAGTCTATTTCCATTTAATAGATGAGGAAGCTGAGGTTCAGCGCATCTCATCCCATGTCTTATTACTCCTCAGTGGCAGAGTGGGGAGGGACAAAAACTAAAAATTGTTGAGGGCTCACTGGCATCAAGAGCTGTCTACATCATCACATTTCATACCTACAACAATCCCAGGAGGGAGATGGGATTTCCCCACGTTACACTTGAGGACGGTGAGGCTCAGGGAGACTGTGTCACCAACCCCAAGTGGCAGAGCCAGAACTCAACATCAAAGCTGAGGTTCTGTGGTTGCTGTGCAAGTCCACAGTGGGGGTCACCTCTTTGCCAGGCACTGAGTAAGTCCTTTCCCAGAATATCAACACTGGCAATAGCTTATGCATAGCCTTCTAACAAGCTCGGAGGGAACTAGGCTCTGTCTAGGGCTCTTGAGAACAGGACATGGCCCAGCATGTCTTTAAATCCTGGCATGGCCTAGAGCAGGGTACCTGGGCATGGGATGTACTTGGTTGAGGTCCATCCTTTTCTAGGGCCTTCCCTTTCATTTCTGCTATGCAAATTCAAGGTCAATGTGGGCTTTTACGTAGCAAGAGCTCATGCCTGCTATTCAAATCCTGAACAACTCCATGCATACTCAGTGAGGTGAGTCAGTGCCCCCAAACAGCAATTTGCACCCAAGAAATGGGGCCAGCTTCCTGGAGTGCCTCAGATCCCCTCACCTCTGCTCAAGTCACCACTGCCAGCCTTTTCCAATGTTTCCACTAGGGTCTGTCGTCTCTCACTGCCCTTAGGAGTGATGATGATGATGATGATGATGATGATGATAAACATTTCCACATGAAGGCTTGGGTGTCTGAGTCATATTTTGTTGCTTTGTCCCAGTGGTTTCTATTTCTTTTTAACTTAAAAGAGAGGGCAGGAGTGAGTGAGTGTGGGCAGGATGAGTAATCCCAGCCTTGCTGGGTCCTGGTGGGAAGAAGAAAATGAGGTGGAGAGAGAATGGAAGAGAAGATGGGAGTGGCTGTGAGGGCTGGGCAGGGGGAGCATCTACCCCAGCTCTGGATAGGGAGGACTTGGGCCCACAAGTCAGATAACACCAAAATCCAAACAAGGTTTATGTGCTCAGCTGCAGAACGTGGGCGTGGGGAGGCGAGGGCAGTTTTCCAACTGAGTGATCCATAGCAAAGGGAGAGCCCATCTAAATCTGCCCCAGACTTCCAGGTCAAGGGTTACCACCTCCCGGTAGCCTTAGCACACCACCCCAGCCAAGAGTGAGCCCCCTTTCCTCTGAACCTGAACTGCTCATTTGTCCCGTGGGCTAGATGGCTTTGCTCGCCCCTATCCCTATGTATTTTCATTGCTTCTCCAATTCCACCATGAGTTCCCAAAGGACAGAGAACTTGTCTTACCGCCTCTGTGTCTTAGACGACACCCTGTAGACAGAGCCAAGCTGCATGAGCCTTGAGGAAATGTTTATGGACCAGAGTCTCAGGAAATGGCACCAGATAACAATCACACAACTTATCCTTCGATCTTAGGCTTTATGCTGTACAAAGCCATGTCACATTTTTGTAAGGTAGGTGACAAGTGATAGAAAGTTCATTTTACAGATAGAAACACCGAGGCTCACACAGCATGAAATCTGAGTGACTGACCAATGACTAGTGAGTAACCAGAAACAGTTCTGGAACCCAGGCTTTTAACTTTACTCTGATTTTCCTTGGAGGGACTTAAAGTTTCCATCTCCTTTGAAGCACATAGCAGATAATTTTGGGATATGCTGCATTACGATAGCCCATCCCGTATAAGAGGTACAGTGTATATTAGCATCACCAAGACTCTGAAGAAATCTTTTTGGCTTAGTTCAGTGCAGCCTTCTCCCTTTTGCATGGGACCCTACTGCATTCTGTACTGAGGAAATATTCTCCTCTACTCTCACTTTCCTGAAGGGTAAACCATGCTCCCAGGACAAGCTATACATTATTGGCAGAGAAAGGCTTAAGCTACATAAACAAAGCTCTAATGGTTAAATTTCAGGGCTCAGCCAGCTAGTAAGAACATTTCCACTACTCTTTTTTTAATCACTGAAATGTTCAAACAGACACAAAATGTTTGTGTATGTTGTTCTCTAAAATCTTTTATTCTGAAATTTTTTTCTGAAATATTTTATTATTTTTTTTTTGAGACGGAGTTTTGCCCTTGTTACCCAGGCTGGAGTGCAATGGCGCGATCTCGGCGCACCGCAACGTCCGCCTCCTGGGTTCAGGCAATTCTCCTGCCTCAGCCTCCTGAGTAGCTGGGATTACAGGCACGTGCCACCATGTCCAGCTAATTTTCTTTGTATTTTTAGTAGAGACGGGGTTTCATCATGTTGACCAGGATGGTCTCGATCTCTTGACCTCGTGATCCACCCGCCTCGGCCTCCCAAAGTGCTGGGATTACAGGCTTGAGCCACCGCGCCCGGCCTGAAATATTTTAAAGAAAATTCTAGACATATGTTGTCTGAATTTATTTCAGCATATGACATTGCTACAGTATCCTAAAAAATGAACAGTAATTCCTTAATATTTGATGGAATTCTCTCTAACATGTCCTTCTACAGTAGGTTGACTTGAATCAGGATTCAAATGAGACTCATAGATTGCATTTGGTTGGTGTATCTCTTAAGATTCTCTCAATTTATAACAATTCCCTCTTCCCCATCCCCTTTCCCCACTGAACATCAGCCATGTTAGATAAATAAGGTTATTGGTCCTGTGAAGTTTCTCCTGGCCTGAGCTTGGTGATGGCCTCCACAAGTCCTTGGCTCTTGTATAAATTGGTGGTTAGAGCTATGGCTTCATCAGCATTGCTTTAGCTTCATGGCAAGAAAACATTATGGTGGGTGCAGTGTCCTTTCTTTCATGTGGCAGCTGGCTGTCCCTCTTGTAGCAGAGCATATATTGATTTGTGGGTTTGGATGGTGGAAGGCACATCTTTTTGAGCAACTGGGTCTTCCTAGTGTCTCCAAAGTTGTATTATATTCTAGAATTTGGTTCTAAACACATCTCTAACCCAGGATTTGCTAATTTTCTAAGATCTCATGGAAGATGCTCTCCTACCATTCAGCCCCAAAATTCTATCAGGCTACCCTTTCCTAGTCTGTTTTCTGGTGACCTTTTACCTCTCCTTTGTTTGTTGTTTTTAGAAAAGCCATTTTCCAATTAGCAGGCGAGCCAGGACCTCATGTTCCCTCCTGGCCAGCCCCTACTGGTGACTCTATGGGGTGAGCTAAAGTCCCAACAGTCCATGGCTTCCTCCCCCTTGTCTCTTCCTTGTCTCTTAGAAGACAAGTCAGAATCTCAAGGAGAATAACAACACATAGTTGAATGTGATAAATATGCATCCCCAATTTTTAAAAACCAAATTACGCAAATCAAGCTTATTCTGAGAGGTTCGTTTTACCAGGGGTCTCTAGTGCTCCAATCAGCATAATTAAATAGTAAGATCTCTCTAGAATTGATTGTGGTTTTCACATTTTTTTCATCCAAGGACCATTTCGGCAAGATGGTTTTAAGCTAATAAGAACCCCCAAATTAGAAACTAATTAAGGAGATGGAAAATACAAATGTATTTGTTTTTAGTCAGGTACTATTTTTATCAGAAGAATCATGAAAAATTAAAATGGTTAAATACTTATATGAAGGTTGTCAGTCAAGGGCAATGTCGCTTTCTTCCTCTCCCTGCTGCAAAATCTAAGGTGATATAACAGAAGCTGCTCCCTCTGGACTCCCAGGAAGCAATAAAGAGACTAATTTTCAGTGAGGAAAGAGTGCTGCCAGAATTATCTCGAATCTTTGGCAAGTAAGATCCACAGCTCCTTTTACTTGTAGAGTGCGTGTATACCGGCAAACAGGATTAAAGCATTGCAGTACAGGCTCTCATGCCCATTTAATAGAGGGGAACATTGAGGTCTGGGGAACTTAAAAGACCTGCACTGGGTCACATAGCAAACTAAGAAAACGCCAGGTCGATAACCTTATCCAAATGTGCTTGAGTTTGTGACACACACCCCTGCACTGTCCCCCAAATGTACCACAGCTCATCTTTTGAAATAGATGTTAAGTCACAGTGACACTGGTTTGAAGGACTCTTTTAGGATTCGTGACAGCCTTGAGAGCTCAGGCCCCAGGAGAGCCAGCAGGAAGCGGCAGCCAGCTGCTAAAGGGGGCGGGGCTCTTTAGTCCAGAGAGGCAGTAACACCAGTGACCCAAATACCACTGCGGAGAGTATCAAAGGCGCATTAACCCAACCACACACAGTTGAATGTGGACCCAGCCTTGAAAATGCTGTCTCAATGCCGGGCCTGGAGAATTTCCATTTGTCCTGCAGACTTTTGCCCTGATTCCAGTGCAGCTTAAGCCCAGTTACTCTTCATGTCACCCACCTGCACCTCCTGATCCTACTCCCTCCATGCCTGGCCCAGGGGACATGGGATTTGCCTGGATCCCCCATTCCCTATCGCAGAGTCCTCACCAGACCCATACCAGGGAGACAAGGAGGAGCTACAGGACTTACTTAGATCCACAGCTTGCTCCCAATCCCAGGAAGGATGGACTATGAGCTTTCACAATTCTGGGTGGATTCCAAACTCAGGAGGACTGGCTAGAGACCCCACACACACAATAGGCTGAGGGAAGTAAAGATGTCAGGAAATGCTACTGCTGCCACTAACACCCTGATCCTTCCCCTCTCCCAAAGGAGAACAAGAGGAAAGGGGTTAATTCAGAGGTGTGCATCTGGCGGATAGAGCACCTGGAGGAGCACCTCATGGAAGCACCTAGTTGAGTTCTATGGCAGCACCATCTGCCATGAGATGCCAGGAGAAGGGGCATCTTTTAAATCCAATCTACAGCCTCAAACTCAGCTCCCAGACCAGAAAGCAGCCCCAGGTAGGAAACTAAGAGTCTCAATAACATTTGATAACTTTACAAAGGACCTTCACATACACTATCTCACAGGAGGCTCAGGAAAACCCCAGACAGCAGGAAATATTTAACTCATTCTTCAGATGGGGCTGGGCATAGGGGAATCTGGTCTCGTGGCCACCAGCCAGGTGCCAGCTACATGTGTCAGGGCGCCATGTCAGTGACTCTGTATAGCGATTACTGCTTTCTGCTGTCGTTGGGGATCAGCGGCCAGAGCAGCCATTCACAAGATAATAAAATGTGTACTCCTTCCAGTTCCAGAAAGAACAGCCATATTTTGTGACAATATGATCTGGGCTCCCTACCCTAAGGGGAAGTTATCTGAATTTTTCTTTTTGGGAAAAGAAAGGGGATATGGTAAGGTAGGAACAGGACTTTGTTTCAAAGACTGAGGCTGGGAAGCAGGAAAGAGAGGCATAAAGGACATGGAGCTTTTAGAGAATAATTCACCTCTAATTCTTTTAGAGAATTGGGGTGAATTAGGACCTGGAGTGGCTGGCAACCCTCACTCCACTGGAGTTCAGTGCCTGGGTGCCATCGCCCCCCTAGAAATAGGGTCCTGCGCCCTCCAGTTTCCCCTGTGGCAAGCTGGCATAGATGGAGCGCCAGCTGGCTGCAGGGGCCTGCCTCCTCCAGCTGACCACACAGGTCTGGATAAAGGGGCACCAGAAGTAACTGTCACCCCCTGGGGCTAAGGCCCAGGCCTCACCCCGCCCTATTTTTGCTGACCTTCAAAGCGGCCCTGTTCTCATGCAAAGGAAGAATGGAGAAAGAACTACAGAAATGCCAATTAGGAAACTTTCTGCTGAACTTAGCCAACAGGAAAACTCAAACTTGTTTTCATTTGATTTAGGAAAATAAAAAGAATTATTTCTTGAAATTGAGTGTCACAGAGCAATTATTCATTATTTTATTTAGTCCTCATCGTTACCTAGTAAGATAGAATTTACTAGTTCCATTTCAGGGAAGCTTCTGAGGCTCAGGGACCTTCAGGAACTGCCTGAACGTCCCACATCCAGCAAGTGGCAGAGTCCTAAACCCAGCTTCTGAGACCTGCAGTCAGAGCTGGTTCCAGAGAACACAAGTCACCATCTAGAACAAGTGATTCAAGACATCTCTTATTATTCAACAGAATGTCCCCAGAGAGTCATTACAGACATTTCATAAGAAGGGAACATAATAGTAAATCCTGCTGTCTAGCTCAGGAGAGCCCTGGCCCCTGGGTGCTCCTTGGCAAGATATTCGAGAGTCTAGATCTGTGCTATCCAACACAGTTGCCATTAGCCAACTCGAAATGTGCCTGGTCCAAACTGGAGATGGTGCTGTAAGTATAAAATACACTGTAGACTTCAAAGACTTTGTATGAAAAGAATGTAAAATATCTCATTCATAATTCTTAGACTGATTACATGTTAAAATGATACTAAGTTAAATGAAATCTATCATTAAAATTAATTTCACTTGCTTATTTTTACTTTTTTAAATGCTGCTACCGGAACATTTAAAATGACACACAAGGCTTGCATCTGAGCCCCGCCCCCAATGGCTATTGGGCCGCCCGCTCCGGGGCACAAGTCTTGCCTTGGCTTCTACACATCCCTCCCTCTGAGTTGGAAGACGAGGAGTCAAGACTCTCCAAGCATTCGGAGAATGTCCTCTTTTCTCAACACTTCTCTAAATTCCTGGACCCACCCCTCTTGCCTCCAGTCTCCCTGTGTGCCCAGCGACTGCCAAAGCACTTAAATGCAGTCACCATTTCCGAGTGGTAGGGTCCACTTTAAACCACATTTTCTGTGCCCAGAGAAATTCTGATAACCAGGTTTTCAAAGCCCAGGCCCCCGACCCTGTCAGCAGTCAGAATCCCTGGAAGTTAAAAGGTGCTTCTCTCAGCCTTCCTGGCTCTCGCCCCCACCAGATTGTGAGCTTCTCCAAAAGCAGAATCGTGGAAACAAACTAAACGTATTGATCACTTATTGTGGTGCCAGCTGCTGTGCTAAGTGTGTGACATGTTTTATTTTCTTTAATTCTCCCCACTGGACTATGAATGAGATTAGAAGCTTGAAGCCTCCAAAGACCTGGGCCGGGCTCTACACTCCCTCCCCTGGGAGCAGACCGCAGCTCATTCTCTGCATTTCCGGCAACAAGTACAGTGCTCAGGGCACAACAGGTACTCAGTTAACATTGGTAACATAAAAGAAGAGCGTTAAAACAGACCCAGTCCTTGGCTCTTTCTGGCCTTCATCAGGAGGTATGTTGCCCCTCAGCCTCCTAAGACTACAAACTTGAAAGTCCTCACCCACCTACCTCCAGGATTGGATATTTTCTGCCCCTACCCAGTCCCCCATCACCTCCCACCATGATGCTCCCCAGGTTCGGCCCTGCCCACGGAGGTGGGGTCTAAAGATAGCCCAGGGCCAGTACATACAGGTCATATTTAGACTCAGGCCCCTGTGGAGCTACCAGCTCCCTAGCTCAGCCCCTCGAGGCATAGCCATTCCCTGACCATCCCTGGCCAGAGACCCTGGAGCTCAATTCTTCCTCCATTTCCTTATATAGACAGGAGTCCAGTTGTGAGCCCACCTAGTGCCTGTGGTTGATCCACTTCCTAGAGCTGGGCTCAGCTTTCTAGATTCCTTCTTCAACTTACTCTTTCTGCCTAATTTAGAACAAGGCCACCCAGAAGTCCTAATGTTCTGCCCCTCTCCATCCCTTGGCTCTGACCCTGGGGACCCTGACACTGGCCTGCACTGAAATGGAATTTACCACACCCTCTTGGGCATCCTGCCCCAGACCACTGGCCCTTCTCCCCTTGCCCCGGTCAGTTTCTCAAGGCCCCAAGCTACTTTTGCCTCCACCCCAGCCTACCATTTTTCCCACAGTGGAAGCTGCCAGGGTGGTACCTCATATGATGCACACAGTGGAAAGCGGAAAATCCATAGGAATAGGCTCTGCCACTGGATCAGAACTCACCCTTAGGGTCTCTAGCTTAATGGCTGGCCCTGTCCTTCTAGTCTCGAGGCCCTGCCTTCTAGGCCCTAGACACTTGCTTGATGCTTCCAGGCTTGCCTGACTTCCATCAACTGCTAGACCCAAGGAATCTGACAGGCCCCTGCTGTCCTCTACAGACCCCTACTCATGACCTCAGCCACCTTTGATCATCTGCTACTTGCCCAGGCATTCTTGAAAGAATGGAAGACACAAAGCCTTTTTTTTTTACTGGCAGGACTCACCCACCCATCACCACACCTGTCATTTGAGACATCCGAACCAGACCTGAAGGCCTCCCAACCACTGAGGTCTCCAGATCTATCCCTCACACCCCATGGATGCAATGAAAGAGCTTCTTTACTTCTTGCTGTCTCTGTTTCTCCACTGGCATGAACACTGTTTCCCACAGAAGCTGATGGGGAATAATGACTTCTTGATTTGCTACTCCAAGTTCCTCAAATACGACATGCTACATCCATAAAGGCATCAGACCTTCCCATAAGGCATAGGAAGTGAACCCATCTGATGCTAAATCTTCTGGTGCTTGGCTCCAGCAAGAATATGGGGCAGAAACTAATAACTATAAAGCTTCCATCTATCATCTTATCAGGACTTAGTGTGCTTTGTTTGCATAGTTATCTTCCCATGGGTTGACATTTTATGCTTACTGCAAGCTGATATATTCTCCTACCTGCCATATCATTCATAAAGGATAGACGAGCCTCAGGTTCATTACCTGTCATTACACCATGTACATGTCGCCAAGGGCCAAAGTATTGATTCTTCTTGGATCTCCCCAGCAGTGCAGCCTCCCAGTGTGAGGCTCTTGGTCTAATGGGTGTGGATTCTGCTCATGCCTCAGGCGCTGGGTGGACTCTACTCCATCACTTCTTGCTCTTATGGCTAACCCACTCCTCAGGGACGGAGAGAGCTTCTGAGCTCCCAGCTGCTTCAGAGGGGATCTGCAGGAAGAACAGAGGCCTCCATCATCTACCAGGGCCAGAAATACATGTCCAGGTTTTAGCTGTTCTTGCAAATTCTAGCCATCCTCCTCTTTCTCTTTATTATTAGAGCCTATATACAGTTCTTTATGACTATACCAACTCTATCTCATCCAGGGTTTTCACTGACGGTGTCCTGCCCACCAACCCAGGCTCAGGCCTCAACACACACACCCACCGTACACACATGCACACATATGCCCTTCATTCCTTTCCTTCCTCTTCATATTTCCTCTCATCTG
The DNA here is from genome assembly GCF_049354715.1 of Callithrix jacchus. Lineage (NCBI taxonomy): Eukaryota > Metazoa > Chordata > Mammalia > Primates > Cebidae > Callithrix > Callithrix jacchus. The sequence continues at coordinate 91,449,822 of NC_133514.1, forward strand.
CCTGAAAGACTCACTTCTAATCCTGCATCCAAACCCTAGACGTCGTTCAGAGTTTAGCCCAGATTGACCAACAGAAACTCACACTGTTCCATCACCCCAGGAAAGAGAAAGGAAGCGGATGTTCTCACTCCAGCTGTGAGATGTACATAGAAGTGCAAAGACACATCTATGTGGAAACTTCCGCAACTTTTCTAGCCCAGGTCCTCCAAGTGAGGCTTCTGGTGTTCTACACTCTGGGGGGCTCCAGGTAGGATACTGCACCTATGTGTGATGACGACCATCTTTTCACAGCTCTTTATCCCAGAGTGAGAGACAGAAGTGGAGACACAAACCTTGCAGGGATGAGGAACAGAGACACCGGCTCCACGGAGCCATCACATTTCCTAGGCAAGATTGTGGCTTATGCTCCATCATGAGGGGCCAGAGTACTTCTGGCTGAAGCAGCCTGCCCCAGCCTGGAGGTCTGCCCATCTCTGGACAAGTCCAAGCTGGCTACAGCCCTGCACCTCTGACCAGGCACAGCCTCCAGCTCTTGGGGGTGAAAGGGATGGGCTCCTGGGCTGCCCACCTGGCTGTGAGTCTCAGCTCCACCCCAACCACAGGCTCCTCTTGGCCTCTGTGTGCCCATTGCTGAGAAGAGGCTATGGCAGACAAAGAACCTCCACCAGGATGCCAAGCATTGCAGACAAGAGGACGCCCCAGGGACAGGAATGACAGTGGCAGAAGAAGGAAGGGACACATATATAATAATTATAGACTCTTCAAGCGGCTTTTGCATCCATTGGATCCATTTAGTTTCTCAGTAGTTCTGTTAAGGGGTGTTTGAAAGATTAGGAAACAGATGCACAGAGAGGTCGAGAAGGTTGCTAAAGGTCACACAGTAAGTAAGTGAAACAGTCAATCATCATTCTTTCCAGCTAGCTCTTTGGTCCTCGGTTCATTTCATCTTCCTTCCAAGTCACCTGGAGGGTGGGGGATGAGTGGGAATGGGAAGGAGATGGGGACACTGGCTGGCTTGCCCTGCCATGAGGGATGGGGAGAAGGGGAGAACAATCATGCTTTTGGTTTCTTCCCTGATAGGAGAGTGTAAGAGGAGAAAGCACAGAGATAACGGAGTGATTAATAAGAAAGACAAGAATGCAGAGCCTTCTAGTTAACAGGAGCAGCTCAGGCACAAAAAAATTGGCCGAGATAAACAGCCACTGCTTTGGGAGAGGCCAGGCTGACCTTGAGCCTCCCAGCAACTTGGCCCTCTACAACTCAGGCTCCAAGTCGCTTCTGTGCAAAGCAACAGAGGTTAAAGCCCCTTTGAAAGAGAAAAACAATTATTATTATCTTCAAAAGGCACACATACATTTCATATACTCTTTATGTATGGGAATATATTCTTAAGTAATACAAATGAAAAAGAAACATAAAAGTCTGCCCATTTGACAAAAGATCTCAGCTGCTCCTGGACAATGGGATTATCTGCTTGATTCCAAGGCAGCTCTTTTCTTGAGATAGAGAAACTCACAACCTAGGACATTCCTACCTAGCAAGGAAAGGCAGGGCCAACCTCCTTCTGGAACAAGTAGCATAGGCCAAAGGCCAGGAAACCCAGGGTAGGTGGCAAATCCATAGAGTTTGACAGGAAAATCACCCCGAATTGTAACGGCAGGCATGTAGCTCAGTGCAGCCCACGTGCACACCTCTAGTCAACAGAGGACTAGACTTCAGGCTCAGGGAGGATGAGAAAATCTGCCTGTTGGCATCATCATTTTTTGTCCCAGGCTGTCCATGCATACTCATTCAGCCTAGTGAGCCCTGCTACATGCAGTAGATGCCATGGGGGAAGGAGAGGAAACGATACCCTTAAGAGGCCGGTTACCATCCCACCCCCACTGGCTGCAGGTCACCTGGCAGCTGTGGCCCCAGAAGCAAACAGCTACAGCACATTCATTTCTGTTGGGGTGGGGAGGGTAAGGATAGGTGCATTTCCAAGCTCTCCTGCAAGGTGGGGTTGAAACATATTCACAGCAGATGGTGCTGTCACCCTCACTGCGGGATTCTCATTCCTAATTATCTGTGCTGTCAGCAAAACAATTAACCCTCGAAGAAAAATTGCACCGTCCACTCCCAACCATATGAAAAGGCAATTTTTCCCAAGGACGAGGGACACTTAGGGAACCCTTGCACTCACTTTTGGATCTCACCACCCTAGTGATCTCACCATCCTCTGACCTCTGCGCTCTGTGGCAGGCATTACCGCAGCCCCCCTCCTCCGAGCCTGCAGTTCCTTTCCTGTAAAAGGTGAGTCTATTCCCAAGGGCCCCCTTCAGTCCTACAGTGCCACCATTCTACAAGCCATTTCTTTTCATCTGAATTTTCAGTGCCTTTGGAGCAGGAACCGAGTTTCCATTTGTTCCTTCATTCATTTGCTCACTTGTTTATTTACCCAGCCAGCCAGCCAGTCTGTGATTTTGTATCTATCATTTTGTTCCCAGGAGATACAAAGAAAATATCTGTTCAGCCTTCTTGACCACTTCTTGGAGCTCTTTTCCCCCAGAGATGTGGGCAGAGGAAGGAAGGACAGGACAGGGAGGGGTGGAGCTGCCAGGGGCCGGAGGACGCAGCCTGGCTCAGTCTCCGGCTGTAGGAGGCAAGTCCTGTGGCTGCATTTGGATTCTCTCTGAAGATTTAGCTGCAGGAAAGCAGCCTCCTCTCCAGAGAGCCAAAGTGAGTGAGCAAGCCACTTCAGTCCCCAGGGAAGACCTGCAGAGGTGTGATGTGAGGAGAGCGGACAGGCTCCCACCCCATCACCCATCAGTGAGATGGTCTTATTTGCCACTATAGGGCTGGTGACAGCACAGGGCCTGCCCTTGGTAGGTGCTCATTAAATATCATGAGTAAATGACTCTCCTTAAAAGAACTGTTGTAAGCAAAAGGAGAGTCTTCACAGGGCTGCAGCATGACGCGTGTTACCTTAGGGGCCTACTATTTAAAGCTGGGATCAGTTGGTCTAATTCAGCCATCATCATGCATTGTCATGGAAAAGAGCACGGGGTGAACAAGAAATTGTGGAATGGTTCACTGTCAACGCTGAATGAGCCCTCGGAGATGGTGACACCCAGAGCCACATTTTACAAGTGTGATCCAGAGATACTGAGGGAGAGATGGAGCAAGACCCTGCCATGGGGTCCTCCCTCTGAGGCCTCACTCTTGTCCCACAGACTGGGGAACACATGAGGTGGGAAGGAAAATAAGGGTCGATGAGGGCCATTGTGAGGCTGCAGGCCCCCTATTCAGGCAGGAACAGTGCCCTGGGCACTCAGGAAAGAGGTGGAGAAAATGGATAGGGGCTGATGGGATCAGGGAACCGGGTGCCCCCCACCACCATTTTTTCCCAGTCTAAGCCTTGTGACATCTTTTTTCCCTCTCCCTACTGTCCATCCATCTACCAGAGCTTGCCCCCTCCAGTGCCCAGGAGCACAGGGTCCCATGCCAGCTGGTCTGCATAAAGGAATTGTGTTTATATTCAAAGTGGGCTGCTGCCCACTCAGAAGCTGCCCACTCAAAGGCAGCACATGTGACTGCACCCCCTGCCCAGAACCCAAGTGGGACCCAGGCCAACGTCTGGCTGGAGACATTTCTAAATATGAGCTTGGCACAAAGAGTCAGGTTCCCAGGCCTTCTCTGCCACAGAGACCCAGCCAGGATTTTTGAGGCTGCCAGGAGGGAGAAGGCTGGGGGCAGGCAGGATCAGGAGGCAGCCAGCTGAGACAGCCATTATCCCCGGAAACATCCCCAAACCCCTCCCTGGCCCTCCAGCCTTGTTAGGGGAAGAAAAAGGATTACCCTGCACCTAGAGAGTCTAATCAATTGCCTACAACCCTTTGCAGGAGGGACGGGAAAGCCACTGCCTGCTCAAATGTGCACGGATTAAGAATATACAAATGGAATATTTTTTTTCTTCCCCTCTCCTCAACCCCCTGAAGCCTGGGATGCTTGTTAAAAATAGCCTTGCTGTGGCATGGGTCCTACACAACCTAACTGATGGCAGGAAAATTAAGGAGCCGTTGGAGAAAGCACTGTTAAGTGGCTACCCCTGGGGAGTGGAATGGGGAGGGCCGAGAGGGAGGGAGGTGCTTTCAAGTGTTCCGACACACTTCTACACTGTTTGGATTTTTAACAGCAAGCAGATATAATATAAGTTCATTGCTTTTTTTTGTTTGTTTTTTGAGACGGAGTTTCACTCTTGTTACCCAGGCTGGAGTGCAATGGCGCGACCTCGGCTCACCGCAACCTCCGCCTCCTGGGTTCAGGCAATTCTCCTCCCTCAGCCTCCTGAGTAGCTGGGACTATAGGCACGCGCCACCATGCCCAGCTATTTATTTATTTATTTTTTTCAGTAGAGACGGGGTTTTATCATGTTGACCAGGATGGTCTCGGTCTCTTGACCTTGTGATCCACCCGCCTTGGCCTCCCAAAGTGCTGCGATTACAGGCGTGAACCACCGTGATTTTTAATGGAGTTTTATCCTTTGCATTCTCTAGCCTGTGCTTAAGTGATGACTTAGTGACCTGACAGTACCTGCTGGCTGGCCAGGCAGTGCACCCAGGAGACCCAGTACACTCAGGCCACCAGGTACAAACACAGCCCAGCATCAAGAAAAGAGCACTGAATCTATCAACCTTGGCTCTGTAACCAGCTGGCTGTGTGACCTCAGGTAAGTTGCTTGTGCTCTCCGGGCCTCAGTTGCCTTAACTGTAAAATGATACAGTTAGATTAAATGTTAAGCCAGGTACCTTCTAGTACTAGAGGGTACTAGATCTCACTGCATCATTTTACAGAACGTACCTTTAGATACCTTCTAGTCCTAGTATTTCCTAATTTTAAGGATTGAGGAAAAACATCTAAGATTTGCCCTGAGTTTGTCCCCACCATGAACAGTGAGGGGAAATTTGTCCCTGGGCAAATTCCTTCAATCTGTTCATGGTGGGGACAAACACAGGGCAAATCTTAGAGGTAGGGTCTTAAAATTAGGGGGCAGGTAGGAAGGACAGAAGCTGTTCTGAGAGGCAGAGACCCACTCTACTCCTTGCTGATGAAGGGTGCAAAGTAGAAAGCGCATCAATTCGGTACCTAAAATGTACTGGGTTCGAATCCTCGCTTTGGCTGTTAGTAACTGTGTGAACTCCAGTAACTTGCTCACCGCCTCATCTATAATGCAGGGTAAGAACACCCACGCCCAAAGGCTGTTGTAAATACTAAACGCGATAAAATAAAAAGGTACTTGCTCATTGTAGGAACTTCACATCTTTTTATTCCTTTCTTCCTCCTCTACTTAGCCCACACTCTGGAGTCTGCACTGCCAGCTGGTTAAGAAGTGTGGGCTGTGGAATCAGGTTTGTATCCCAGCTCCACCACCTACTACCTGTGTGACCTTGGGTAAGCAACTTAATTTCTCTGTGCTCAGCTTCTTCCTCTATAAAACAAGAGTGAGTCAGAAGTGGTGGTTGTGCTGCCTAAGCCCACACTCCTCCCCCTGTGAGCCTGTTGGGCCCCCAGTTTTCATTCTTGTATCACCTGCAGAAATGGATTTTGGAACTTCCTTAACAGGCCTCCTCCCCTCCCCCAACCTCCCTAAAGTTCCTGGCCCACAGCTGCCTACCACCTGCAGATTGTCTTACTGGCCTAGCCTCTTCCCTCTGCACTCCCTCCCCCCGCCCCCTTTGGTCTCTACTCAGCAGGCTGTGCACCTGGCTAGGAGTGGGGCTTCTACCCTGGAACCATGGGGATGTGTGATTTATTTACATATTTCTTTAAATTGATTTTTGAGATGGAGTCTGGCTTTGTCGCCCAGGCTGGAGTGCAGTGGCATTATCTCTGCTCACTGCAATCTTCGCTTCCCAGGTTCAAGTGATTCTCCTGCCTCAGCCTTCTGAGTTGCTAGTATTACAAGCACATGCTTTCACACCCAGTTAATTTTTGTATTTTTAGTAGAGACAGGATTTCATCTTGCTGCCCAGGCTGGTCTTGAAAGCCTGACCTCAAGTGATCCACCCACCTCAATCTCCCAAAGTGCTGGGATTATAGGCATGAGCCAACACACGTGGCTGGGAAGAGTGTTTTAGATCAGGGCTTGTCAAAATTCTACGTGCTTATGAATCACCCGGGATCTTGTCCCAGTGGAAGTGCTGTTCAATGGTCTCAGGTGGAGTCAAGAGCCTGCATTTCTAGCAAGCTCCCAGGGGATGCCCATGCTACTGGTCTGGAATCACCTTCTGATTCACCAGGCTGCAGAGTGGAGGAAGTCCTGGCATGTGTATGGGGAGGGGTGGGGGGAGGGGGAGAGAGAAAGGCTGGCCAGTTATCCAAATCAGAGAAGCAGTAGAATTTTGATAGAGATGGATGATGGAGACCAAGTGTGGATTCGAGAGACAAAGAGGAAAAGTAGGAGAATGCTTTATGAAATTATGACATTAGCCAACCAATAAAAATAATGCTTATTGAGATAATGCAGCAACACAGAAGAATGCTTATGGCATATTAACTCAAATAGCAGACTACCAATTATATGGATACTATGTCTTCAACACTGCCAAATGCACGTTTAGAAAGGCTGATAGCAGGGCAATGATTCACGGGCACCGTGAAGGCTGTGCTATGGTGATGTAACAACATGTGTTTTTATTTGTCTGTCATTTTCTGGGTTTTGTTGATGAAGTTTTATCATTTTTGTAATTTAAAATGTATCTTCTATCTACTTTCCGATGTCCACTCCTCAAAATCGCGTAATTCTTTGTTATGGAGGTTTTCTGTATTTTAAGCACAAACTGCCATTGTTGCAAAGGCTGGAAAATGGTGCATTAAATCTTCTCAGTCAAACCCAAAAATAAAGCAACCCAGATTCTGTTTTTCCTCTAAGCCAAGGGTCCAGCGCTTCGGAAGGCTGGTGCTATCACCTCTCACTATAGCAACAGGAAGACCTTGGTAACCCCGAGCTTACAGTTATTAAGGGTAAAAATAGGAAGGCTGTGGATAGCTGTTCAGTAAGAAGCTGCCGTAGGTGTGCCCTGGACAGCCTGGGTTTGGAGCCCTTTCTTACAGGAAATAGCAAAAATCAGACTGCAGAAGCTGGTTCCTGCAGGATTACTAGGAGTGCCTGGCATTTTCTTCTTTGTTTCCTGTTTCAGGGCTATAAGCTACCTTTCAAACTGGTTTCTGACGTGCATAGAGGTGTACTGTTCTAGAACAGCAGCCTCAGAGTTCACTTAGGAATTGGGCATGCTCACCCCACTCCCAGCCCCCACCCCCCAAGGTGCCCTGTGCACTCCTGCTGAGCTCTCCTACCATACCAGCGCTGCCCCCCACATTCTCAGACCTCCATCTCATTCTATCTCTTCAGCATGCTCCTCAGCAGGTATTTCAGGTCCCCCAGTGCACCAGCTAAGCCTTGGCTCTGACCTCTGCGAGGCTGGAGGGGGTCCCAGCCCCAGTCTGGCTGATCCTGGCTGAGGTACAGTGTCTGGACCCAACCCGGCTGCCCGGTTCCTGGATCCATGCTGCACTCTGGCAAACCAAGTACAAGGCCCAGCTCCGCTGCCATCTGGCTGTGGTACCTCGGGCAAATCACTTCCCATCTCTGAACTTCAATTACATGATCTAGAAAAATGTTAAAATGGGTTTATGGGATCTCTTGGTCCTATCTGGCTCTCATATTCTATGATGCCTGTGGAAACAACCATGTACCTAGTCACACAGGTGAGATATTCACAAACAGCCATTTTGTAACAACTGAACATTGCCTCCTTAAGCCACAAAATGGATTTTATTTTTAACCCTACTGCATAAAGTACTTTTTAATGTTTACATGCTTCTTTTCCTTTTGTGGCAAAGGATATAAACCCTAAAATTTGTGTACCTTCTGCCCTAGCCTCACTCCACAAAGCACTTGAAGGACTGAGATGCTGAACACGACTGAGCCTTGTCTTGCGGACCCTCTGCCACCAACACGAGGCTCTCTGCCATGCTGAGCACTTGTCTCTGCCTCTCTGCTTTTCTTCTTCTATCTGCCTTTTCCCCGTGGTCAGCCTCCCACGGATCATATCCCAGTTGGGAATGCCTGTCTCAAGCCACTTCCTGTACCTCTAATGAAGAAAATGGGTTTGCTTAAGGCTGGGCAACCCCGGGGTTCTGAGTGAGGGTGGGGGCAGGGGTGTTCATGGAAATAAAGTGCCAGGCTTTAGCCATTTTTGCTAACCAGAGGCCCTTTTACCTGACTTTGCCATCTGTCTGTGTTCTGGATAGGGGAGGTTGCTTGCAGGCTGGTCTCTGGATAAGTGGAGTGTCACTAGACAGCTGCCTCCTGTCTCAATGGCTGGTTTTCCCAGAGCGGGGCTAACTGACCATGGAGGACAGAGGAGAAAGTGAACTCAGATTTAGAATTTCACTTCAACTCTCTCATCCCTAGCATCACCCTTTTCCACAGAGTGATTTCCATTTCTTTTTTTTTTTTTTTGAGATGGAGTCTTGGTCTGTCACCTAGGCTCATGGCAACCTCTGCCCCCTGGGTTCAAGTCATTCTCCTGCCTCAGCCTCCCAAGTAGCTGGGACTACAGGTATGCACCACCATGCCCTGTTAATTTTTGTTTTTAGTAAAGACTGCATTACACCAAGTGGGCCAGTCTGGTCTCAAACTCCTGACCTCAAGTATCTGCCCACCTCAGCCTCTGAAAGTGCTGGGATTATAGGCATGAGCCACTGCTCCTGGCCATGATCCCCAAATTTCAATATGCTCTTGCTGATTGCTTTTTCCAATAAAAGATACCATAATTCCTCAGTTGAGTCTTTCTTTTTCTCATTTCTCCTAGGAAGCTCTCTAGAGGCAGGAGGTTAGAGGCAGGCTTTCCCAGACCCAGAACCAACAGGCAGAGCAACACGTGTGCCCCTACTCCCTCCTCTCCCGGTCAAACAGCACAAATCCTCATCCCACCGCCTCTGTCTTGGTCCCTTAAGCAGGCAGGCCCAGCTTCCGCCAAGGCTCCACATGCTATGGGGTAAGCAGCCTCTTCCCTCACCTGACCCAGCCAACCTCTGCTTTCTCACTAACCTTACCAAGACTCCACTGAAACATCTGAACTCCCTGATCAGGGATGGAACCAGCAAAGAGCCTGGAGGTTGTGGTTACAAAAGAGAATGGGAGTTTTCAAGCAGGGAGGTGGGCCATTCTGAGTGATGTTAATACCTATGAAAAGTCCAGGCTCCAGGGGAAGGTTCTGGGGATGAAATAGCAAAATCACTTTGAGACCAGGGTGGGAGATGGTTTGCAAGATGCTGAGGTCATCATGCAAAAAAGCGGAAATCAGGGCTGAGTAGGCCTGGGAGGCAGGTGCAGAGGCCTCTGCAAGCCCACAGCCTGTTGGCCTGGCCCAGGGAGCAGCATGGTAGCAAAGACATGAGCCAAGACTGTAAAATAGCATGAACTTTGCAAAATAATAACCACCAAGAGCCAGGCATTTTCCAAGGCTAATTTATTGCAGTCATCACAACAACCCTGCCCATGAATTGGCATCTACTTCTGCTTTGCCACCTGGGGGATGCAGGAGTGGCGATGTTATACACTCTTAGGAGTTGACATCACCGTAGGAGCCAGACTAGAAGGCAAGCTTAGATTCAGAATTCAACCCCAGCCTTATACATCCCTGGGGTCATCCAGGTCCGAGTCTAGCTCTCAGATTTACAGAGGAGTAAACTGAGGCTTACAATGGGTGAGCAGCCAAGGTCACGCAGCTTATGAAGGCAGAGTCTGGATTCAAATCCTCACTTACCTGATTCCAAAGTGCACCTGCTTCACTGCCACACTTCCCTGCAGACCACAGTTCCCCACTAGGGCAAGGACCCAAGGCTGCCTGGCTGTTTTGTTCCAGAGGACCCTGCCGTCTCATCAATAAAAACGCTGCTCTAGGCCAGGCATGGTGGCTCACACCTGTAATCCCAGCACTTTGGGAGGCCAAGGTGGGTGGGCCACTAAGGTCAGGTGTGCAAGTTTAGCCTAACCAACGTGGTGAAACCCCATCTCTATTAAGAATACAAAAATTAGCCAGGCATGGTGGCACATGCCTGTGTTGGAGTTCACTCAGGGTGGCTGGCAAAATATTAAGGGAAATATTAGGGAAAGTTATAAGATATAGTCTCAAACCTTTTGGAAGGCTGAAAGGTTTTCATTAACTTGTAATAATGAAACAGGCTGAAGGCAGCCAGTTCCTACCTTAGAGCATTAGGTCATAGGGTGAAGATTAAGAATAATAGTAGCTTCCCCAGTTAAGTTTGTTTATCCCACATTCCTTTGTCTCTATTTATTTACTCATGTAAACTTTGTGCTGGATGGTCCTCTCAGGAGGAGGTGGAAGGGGGATTACCCATTAATGGTGTTTGTGCTGGACCTCAGAACCAATCCTTTTATCATTGGTAAAACCACTCCTTTAACCATGTTAATCATCCACAAGTGTGTTGACTTAGAACTTCTGTCATTAAATCTATACTGAATGAATATGAGGAAAAACAGCTTGTGGCAGTTGGGTAGCTGCAATCACCCTCTGAGAGAAGCTGACAACCTCCCTAGCCCACTCATTCACTGTACTTTGTGTGTTGAGTGTATTTATTAATCTGTCATGGAGTCAGGGTTTGCAGCACAGACCCCTACAGGTGGCGATCAACATCTCAGGTGGTGACCCCAACGTGATCATCATCACATGCCTGTAATCCCCACTACTTGGGAGGCTGAGGCAGGAGAATCGCTTGAACCTGGGAGGCAGAGGTTGCAGTGAGCCAAGATTGTGCCATTACACTCCAGCCTGGGTGACAAAGCTAGACTCCACCTCAAAAACAAACAAACAAAAAACACTGCTCCAGATCTGCCATAGAGGCTAAGACAGTGCCAGCAAGATCGTTCCTGTAGGAGGGCCAGTTTCCAAGAGTTCCTAAGTGGACACGCATCACCTGGCTGTGTCTGTTGCCCCTCTGCTCTCACACACACATGCATCTCACCAAGAGAAAAAAAACCCTGAGGGACAGATGGGAGGCACAGAAGGGATAGGAACAGTGAGGTGGCAGAAGAGCACAGCAGGGGCCACAGGGTCAAGGGGGCTTTAATGCAGCCCTAGGCATGGTGCTGGCTGGCTCTTGGCTGGCAGAACTTGAGACACACCTATTAGCAGCTTGCTCAGTGGCTCCTTCAAATCGAAGGGTCACAGCATCCTGGCCATATCCATCAGGGGAGGGAGGACTAAAGAAAAAAATCTTTATCCCCCTCAGTATATTTTCCAATATAAAATAGGCAAGGATGATGGAAATGGCAGAGAAGAGCAAATATAAATATTCTTTTTACATCGAGAAGACCAAGTTCAAGTCTGCATCTTTTTTTGATTAGTTTCTTGCATAATGCCCACCTAGTACCACCAGACGCAAACTATAGAAGTTGCACATGTTTTAGAAGTCCCTACAATATGTTCTGTCCTGTTGAGATGACAGGTAGGTGACAAATGAATAAAGCAGGTCCCCACATAAGGGAGTGTGTGGTCTTGTGAAGGGAGGCTGGGCACACAGTTCCAAAGGCAGAGACCCTGAATCACCCAATCTTGGAGTGATGCTGAAATGAATGGTGCCCAGGCTAAACACTGGAGAAGGAAAGTTTAAAGCAGAATCAAGCTTCTTCAGAGGTGGTAGGTCCTCCAGCCCTACCATCACTCAGGCTGGTTGGCTAGCCACATGCAGGGGAATGAGCCAAAGTCTGGTCCATTGGGGTCCAAGATGGCAAAGGGCCAAGAAATTCCACATGTAACAGGGGCCATGGAGTGGGGGTACACGGTACTGGCATCCTGGAAGCCAGTTTTAAAGGGAGAAAGAGAGAGATTGCAAAACTCAGCCCAGGGTGGAGTCTACATCATTTTCATTTAGTGGCCTGTGCACCTTGCACAGTGTCTGGCCTGTAATAGGCACTCTGCCTGTCCTTCATAAACGGGGCTGTGTCCCCCAGCATTGACAGTCTGCTGTCCCACACAGCCCTGCACTGAAAGTGTGTTTCCTTGGTGCATGTGCTGTGAGTCCCACTCTAACTAGACTGTGACTCTTAAAAACTGTTTTCTTGTGCTCGCTTCAGCAGCACATATACTAAAAAACTGTTTGATTTAGTGTTTTGAGTAGAATATTAGCTTTCTATTACTGCTGTAACAAATGGCCACACTTCGTGGTTTACACAGCATGAATTCATTATCTTATAGTTCTGGAGGTTGAAGTCTGACGTGGGTCTCACTGGGCTAAAATCGAGGTGCCTTCCTTCCTGGAGGCCCTGGGGAGGAACATTTCTTTGCCTTTTCAAGCCTCCAGGGGCCGCCTGCATTCCTTGGCTAGTGCACCTTCCTCCATCGTCAAAGCTAGCAGCATAGCATCTCTCTGAAAGTTCTTCCATAGTTATGTCTCCTTCTCTGACCACAGCCAGGGAAGGTTCCTGCTTTTAAGAGCTTATGTGATTAGATTGAGCCCATCTGGATAAACCAGGATAATTTCCCCATCTCAATATCTATAACCTTAATCCCATCTGCCAAGCCCCTGTGTCACATAAGGCAACATACTCACAGGTTCTGGGGATTAAAGTGTGGACATTGGGAAGGCCATATCCTGCCAACCACAAATAACAAATACATTCACATTGTTCAAAACCCAAATGGCATAAAAGGCTACAGAGTGAAAAGGTGCCCTTCTGCCCCTGTCACCCACCACCCAGTTCCCCTCTGTGTTAACATTTCCTTGTGTTTCTATCCCAAGAGGTTTTATGCCAACATAAAGCAACAGCAGTATGTATTATTTTTATACCAATGGTACAGTACCATAATACTGTTCTCCATCTTGCTTTTATCATAACGCCCTTGAGATTGTCCTGGATCTGCATATAAAAGCATCCTTGATCTTTTTAATGGCTGCATACCCTTCCACTGTGTGGATGCGCTATAGTTGATTAATCTAGTCTCCTGCTGATGGACACTTAAGTTGTTTATAATCTTTTGCTCTTGCCTACAACACTGCAGTGAACAATCTTGTATGTATATCATTTCCTGTATGTGCCTGGATGTTTGTAGAATAAATTCATATAAGTAGAACTCATGGGTCAAAGGACATGTGCATCAAAATTCCCCAGCTACTGTTGAATTGCCCTCCATAGAACTGAACTAATGTACACATGCACTCCCACCCTAAGCCATGTGTGGGTGTGAGATGGAAGCCCTTTTTGGCAGAGAAGCCACAGCTCACACCTCTTCCTTACTCCTCCCCACTGCCCCCATGTTTATTCCAGGGATGAACCCAGGGAGCCCCTGAGGATTGCTGCCGCTCACAATTTGCTGGACTCTTGTTGGTGATGGGGCAGGACTGGAAAGGAGGACAAAGCCAGCAGCCAGCAAAGGACGGCCCAAGTTCAAAAGTGTTAAAAGACTAGTGGCTTTGGGTATCTCAACCAGCAAACTGCTCCTCCCTCATGGATATTCTACAGGCTTGCAAGCCAACTGGTTTCCCCAATGGGGAAGGTATACCACCACTGTCTAAAAGGAGGGCCTCTCACCATGGATGTGCTGCAAGAAAAGATGACAAGTGCATTTGGGTTTCCAGTGGCCCAACGGCACCTGTGTTAAGAAAGATGCCATTTTCCTGCTCTTAATCCATTCCTGGTGGAGATGCTGCTTCAACCTGAAGGAGGCTTTTATGTGTTGAAGTCAACTGCAATCTAAAAGATAAGTTAAATCACTCATTCAGAAAGACAGGAAGCCTTTGATGGCAGTGACTGATTAAGATTTCACAGCAGCCAGTGCCAGGCCTACAGAGCCCAAAGAGTGCTCATTCCCTCACCCACCAGCACCGTTGGCCCCTCCTTGGCAGCTAGGCAAGCCCAGAATCTACGGCAGAGAGAAGAGAGTGCTAAGTCCCAGCAGGTGAGCCTGAGAGCCTTGAGGACAGAAACTAGAGGTGCCTACCCTCTGCCCAGCCCCCTTCCTCACCTCTATTTGGCCTCTGCCTGGTCTCCCAAGGTCAGCTCAAGGGTTCCCTCTTCCAGGAAGCCTTCCCTGACCCCACAGGCCAGGACTCCCAGGTGCCTTTATACAACCTGTGCATAGAGCATTTGTACTTTACCCCATCCTCACACCTTTGACCCTGAAGACTTGCCTGTCACCTGACATGGCAGCCACTTGACTGTGAGCATTCTGAGGGCAGCACATGGTACCAAGCTTGATGCCCACTAAGCTCTCAGCAAGTGTCTGGAAGGCAGAGGAACCTGAGCTCAGGGTACAGAGCGCCTACCTGCCCTGCCAGTGTCACCTGCCAGCTTATTCAAATGCTCACAGCCCTGCTGGCTGCTAACCACTGGGCTTTGCCCTGGGGGCATCTGCAGGGTTCCAACAGGGCTTCTTGTCCTAAAATGCCACCCAGGTCCCAAAGGCCCACTGTTTGAATCCATTCTTTTAGCAAAGCAGCATCTCCAGAAAGTCCCCATCCCCAAGAGGAGGTACACTCTCACCCTATGGTCCTCTTCATCTGCTTGGCCAGCCAGGGATGGGGCTCAGGGGAAGGACAGATCTAGGACCCAGGGTGCTGACTGGGGCAAGCAAGCTGGAGGAGGCACTGTGGTGGGCAGTCCATGAGCAGCCTGGGGCACTGGGTCCAGAAGATGAAAATAGGCCTCAAGGGGCATCCAGGTAAGATCCCAACTTTACACATGAACAAAACCCTAAGAAGAGCAGAACTGAGCTAAGTTCAGGACAGAAGAGATGTGCGAGCAGGTGAGCAAATGATGTCCAGGTTGGAGGTGAGCTGAAAGGCGCAGGGGGCAGCCCTGTGGAAAGCACAGTGTTCACTGTGTCAGGAGGGCTGGGGCCCACAGTCTCCCACCTCTGCACCTGTTGATAGCCTTGGCCAGGCCATCAACCTTAGATATCTGAATATGAGGATCACCATCTGCCCTGACCACCTTGCACAACTACTACCTTACTTTAAATCAGAAAGGAGATAAGAAAATTCTCTAGAAGCCTAAAAGCAATATAGAAATAGAAGCTGTTACAACAATCATCGTTTGCTTTTTCATAGTGTTTTGCAGCCCTCATAGGGCTTTCCTGTCCAGTATCCCACAACCCTCAAAACAACTCTGGGAGATAGGTATGGATATGCATACTCAATTTACAGATGTGAAAACTGAAGAACAGATAGTTCCAGCCCAGAATCACACCAGTAACAAGGGGCAGAGCTGACAGCTGTGTCCAGGTTTTCTACTTGAAATAGAGTGTTCTGTTTACTACACCAAGATGTGCCCTCCGTTGTCTAAAATCTCGAGCTCTGGCTGTACAGAAAACCCTCCTTATTCTTCAGTCTTTCTATGGATTTGTTGATTCGTCCTACTTCTTCAATCCATCCGTGGATTTGCTGATTGACAAATGAGCTTCCCTGGTCTCTATGTCATGGCACTGTTTGAGGAAGTTTGTGGTCAGAGTTTTTATCTGAGGACAAGAAACCAGGCTGCAGCCTTGGCTCAGCCTCTTATCCATTGTGGGGCTTAGGAAGAGTCCCTGTACCCCAGTTTTCTCCAATCCCATCTGATGTTAAAACCTCTTAATGACCCTGATCTTAGCATTTCCAAAAAAAGGTTCTCAGGGCCTTCCTGGGGGTGACTGGGGCAGTCCTTTGTGACAGCACCCAGAGCAGGATGGGGCTGGCCTGGTTGCAATGGCACCCACTAGGTTCCAGGAACCCCACACATTTTTCTCATGATAATCTTGTGGTTGATACTCACACAGATGAGCAACTGAAGGGTTGCAGGAGCTGGCCACCATCCTCACATAGCCTGGAAGTGGTAGCACCAAGACTGAGGCCCTGGAGGTGGGGTCTAAAGGACCATCCTGCATTTCCACTGCAGCAGGAAGAGGAGAGGGAGATGGAGGCTTTGCCTCAACTCCAAACCACCTCCTGGGGTTGCCATATTGTCCTTACTTCAATGAACTATGTGGAGCAAAATACACTCAATTGGTAGCAGATATCAGCCTCCAGCTTCTCGGATCCTCATTCAACAAGGGCATCCTTTGGAGGTGCCACTGCTTGGGAGTACACCTGTAATTCACATCTGCACACAAAACTCCATCTTTCTTCGAGGCCCAAACAAACAGGTTTTCTTTTGTAAGAGATGGGTTCTTCCTATGTTGCCCAGGCTGGCCTCAAACTCCTGGGCTCAAGGGATCCTACTTCCTCAGACTCCACAGTAGCAGCGATGACAGGTGCTTTACAAATAGGTTTCTTAGGGTGACATTATCAATCTCAAGACCAACACAGTTAAGGAACTTGCTCATAATAGTCTCCTGCTGGAGTCTTTACATGCACGAACATTGTTCCCACACACCATCCGATATGGACAAACTTCACTTGGAAACAGGAAATAGGGAGGTGATTAATCACCTGGTAAAAGGATTCACCCCAGATCTCCTTTTACATCACCATCCCCAAAAATGACTCAAGGGGCATCAAGGTAAGATCCCAGCTTTGCACCACATGAATAGAGCTTCTCTATTGTTTCAGAACATATCCATCTACTAGACTCAGGAACATAGCTTGAGAGACATGGCTATTTCCTTCTTCCTGGAAGCAAACCCAGCAGCAATTCCAGTCCCTGTGGCCAGTTAGGCAGGGAGGAGAGAGCCGGTATGTCAAGGCTGGTCTGAACCCAGTGTTATACTTGAGTCAACTTCTGCAGCAGAGGAAGGGAGACAAAGGGGACTAAATAAACTGGGCTCTGCTATTGGGCGCCCACCAAGCAGGCTAATGCCCTCCTACACCCCTCAGCTTCCAGGCCTCCTGGCCTCACACCACTCTAGAACATTCTTGTTGCCCAGACCTCAGAGGAGGGCTTTCCCAGAACAAACTCTGTCTTCCTGCTTCCTCTCTGACCCTACATGGTGGTACTCCACCTCTGCCAGACATCCTTTCCCTGCTCTGCCTCCAGCCTCATCAAAGCCCACTGGCCCCTGGAGAAGACAGACATGCCAATCGCCTCTGCAGTGAGCCAGCATGGTGCATTAAGGTTAGCTACTTCCTTCTTGGGCATCTCTGGTTTATAACATGAGCTTCTTGGAGAGGGTGGTGTTTTGAACAAAAGGAAATAATTTCTCATTGTGAAATTTCAAGGACTGTAGGGGGAGAAATCCAGTGAGGCTGGGGACAGTAATGGGGGAACTGAGAAATCTCTGAGATGCAGCAATGTCACACGGACCAGCCATGAGCTACTACTGGAAATCTGTTTTTCAAAATGTAAGAGTTGATTTCCAGATGTCTGCTTAGGGGAGCCAAACTGCTGTTGATTCGTTCCCAGTTCATCACGGAATAAAGTCTGAACTCCTCACCCAAGCACTTCAAACCTTCCATGCTCTGGCTCCCATAAAGCCTGCTCTCCTTCCTGCCCCTCTTAGGAACCCCACTTGGCCATTGGCTTCTGCACTATCCCGCAGACCTGCTCGGGGCTTCCCAGCCTTATACACTAGCCCAGGTCCAAGGACGTCCTCCTTCACCATCACCACTGAACTGCACAACTGCAGGGGATGCTGTGCTCATGCCAGGCTGTGTGTATGCAGTGTTTGGCACAGCAATCCATGTGCTGCCCCATCCACAGCCTGCACTTTAGGAAGTCTCCCACGTGCCCCCACAACTTCTGTCTCCTCAAATTCCTTGGTGCCTAGAACCTGTGGCTCACTTCAGGCACTGGACACGCCCTACTTCACATTGTCTTGATCTGAGTGTGTGAGGGTAGGTCTCCAGTCAGAGCACAAGTGCCCTGGGGGCAGTGACTGGGTCCTGAGACCTCTCACCCCAGGTCAGCAGGTTGAGAAGTTAGTGTTAACTTTCAACTGTGATCCTGGGCCAGCATCCACAGCAGCAACAGGGAACTTGCTAGAAATGCACATTCTGGGGCCCTGCCCCAGAGGTCTTGAATCAGATGCTCTGGTGGTGGGGCCCAGCACCCTGTTTTAGCAAACCTGCCAGGCAACTCTGATACGCGCGAGGCTTGAGACCCACTGAGTTACTCGATCCTCAACACGTTCTTTTTGGTTTTACAGAACAGGGTTTTCCAGCTAGGAAAGGGGCAGGCATCATCTTGTCAGACTGTTCCAGAGACCCAATTCCCATGTTGGTTCTCAGACATATCCATGTGAACTCGCTCAGAAAGCCTCCATGCAGCCTGCAATGTGCTATTATGACAAGGTTGCCCGTGAAAAGTGCAGAGCAGCTAGGATGCCTTCAGCGCTCCTCCAAAGGGCCCTCCTGTTCAACAAGCCTTGCCCGGGCCCTGCTGGCTGGGTGGTTACATTATTAGCAACCAAGTAGGGTTTAACAGTGTCCCTGTCTCCCAACCAAGTGATTCACCCCAACTGTGGTACAGGCTTTTCCAACACAAAGCAGGGCAGTGTTCAGGGACTCAGCATCGGGAAGGCCCTCCTCCAGGTCCCCACAGCTTTTCACAGCCTGCCCAGGCTAAAGTGCCCAGCATCCCATCTCCTAGGGCAGAACTGAATAAGGAAGGGAAGTCAGACCGGATATAAAGAGCCAGATCCCAGCGCAGCTCTGGACTCACAGAATCAGAGTTGCTAGGAGCACCTGGGGATCCAGATGTTGACTGAGTCTCCCTGGCATTCTTATCATCGGGCAATACGAGAAACGATCAATGAGCCCACGTGCATTATCTGACAGATGGGGGAACTGAGGCCAAGAAAGTGAGTGACTGGCACTCCCTGACCATGCCAGGCCACAGGGCATTCTCTCCACCCTCTAAACCCCCACAGCATCCACCACCTGGGTCCCACTCACAGTTCCTAACACACATAATTCTACACTACACTTCTAAACACTGCCCTATGTGGCCCTGCTTTCCCCCCCACCAAACTAGAAGGGACTAGAGACAGGACCAGACCCGAGCCAGGACTCCACCCACAGTACTATGCTCAGTTCAGGGCAGAGGGAAGCCTTTAAAACTTATCTGAGTAATGAACCATCCCCTGAGGCAGCCTGCACTCTCCATGAGCATATGTGCTAAGATTAATCTATCAGATCACCAGATTGTCACCTTGAAACACACTGGAAGGTTTGTCCCAGAGGGGTGAGAAAACATACAGATTCTGAGGGGAAGCAGACAGCCACCTGCAGAATAGCGGGTGGGGGGTCAGGGATGACCAGGAGAAGGAAGAAGCCCGTGCTGGTGCTCCTGGTTGAAGGCTGGGAAGGGGGAGGGAGGAGTGTCACGAAGACAAACTGCACCTTCCTGTTGATTCTGCTCAGCCAGCCCCGGGAGAAACACAGCTGGGAACTGGGCACAGAGCTCACACTTCCTCGCCTCTCTCTCTCAGGAGCCCTTCCCTTACACATAGGAAAGGTAACAATGAAACAGAGACAAAGAATAGCGCCAATTCTCCCCAGGTGCCCCAGGCAGGGTAGGACTCCTCAGTTTGGCTTTCCCCAGCAGCATGGGAGGTGACTGCCAAGGTGATGAGCTTTGGGGAACTCCTGGAAGGTCTCACTGGTATTCAAACTTTGCCCCACCTCACCCTGACGAGGCCCTCCTGCTTCCCCCAGCTAGTCATGTAGACTGGTAATAGCAAACTCCCTGAAATTCGAGTGGCCTGAGACAACAAAAGTAGATTTCACGCTCATAGGACATGTCCACCATTTCTCCTCATTCCAGCCTTTTCATCTTCAAATTTAGCCTACATTAATGGCACAGAGCAGAAGTTCTTGTTACACAGCAGATAAAGTTTGGATGCTTGTCCCCTCCGAATCTCAGGTTGAAATGTAACCCCCTAGTGTTGGCAGTGAGGCCAGTGAGAGTGCTCGGATCATGAAGGTGGATACTTCATGAATGGCTAAGTGCCATTCCCTTGGTGATAATGAGTTATCCCTCTGAGTTCACGTGCAATCTGGTTGTTTAAAAGTGTATGGCAAGGGCTGGGCATGTCGGCCTATAATCCCAACATTTTGGAAGGCAGAGCCCAGTGGATCACTTGAGGTCAAGAGCTCGAGACCAGCCTAGCCAACAATGGTGAAACTGCGTATCTACAAAAAATAGCCAGGCATGGTGGCAGGCCCCTGTAATCCCAGCTACTTGGGCAGCTGAGGCAGGAGAATGGCTTGAACCTGGAAGGCAGAGGTTGCAGTGAGCTGAGATGGCACCACTGCACTCCAGACTGGGTAACCGAATGAGATTCCACTTCAAAACAAAAAAAAAGTATGTGACATAGGTGACACCTCCGCCCAGTCTCTCTTGCTCATACCCTCACCCTGTGACTCTGCCTGCTCTCCTTTTGCCTTCCACAGTGATTGGAAGCTTCCTGGGGCCTCACCAAAAGCAGATGCTGGAGCCATGCTTGTACAGCCAGCAGAATTGTGAGCCAATTAAACCCCCTTTCTTTATAAATGACCCAGCCTCAGGCATTTCTTTATAGCAATCCAAAAAACAGCCTCACATACCAGCACAACTCTTTCAGGCATGGACTTGACTTCTGTGCCAGTCAGGATAGGCTGGTCCATGCTGCAGTAACAACAAATTTCCAGATTGCAGTAGCTGAGAACACTGCAGGCTTATGCTAATGAATATAGGGCTTCTTTCTGGAGGGATGAAAATGTTTTAAAATTAGAGAGTGGTGACACAACCCTGTGAAAATACTAAAAACCATTGCATTATACACTTAGAGGGATGAACTTTATCTCAATAAATAAGAGGCATGAATTTTATCTCAATAAAGCTATTAAAAGTCAGTCCCGGATTCCTCCTCCCTTATGCCTGGCTGGTGTTGATCACAGGTCCACAGGAGCTTGTTGCTGGAATCAGTCAGGATTTGGGCTGATGCAGCAGCCCCTGTCTCCAGTGCTTCCTGATATCCTGTGAGCTCTGGAGGGCCTTGCACTGGCAACAAGGTGCTCTGACCCGGAAGTGAAACCCATGCTTCACTCACAACTTCCTGCCCAGAATGTATCCTGTGACCCCCCCAACAAAGTACACAGGAAGGATAATCCTGCCAAGGGTCAGATGACAGAGGACTAGCTGGTGGCCACCACCTCCATGAACCCACACACAGCCCCCCAGAGCTGGGGCCTGACCTTCCTTCATCCCCCATGAGAAGGCAAAATTTCTTCTCCGTCATTTTTTACCCTAGGATGAAGGAAAGCTTTCAGAGCAGGTTTAGAAAGAGGAAACTATGAAGATGATCAAGACACAATTTTCAAAGAAAATAACAGAGGACACTATTATAATATGTAGCATAGCAATCTTATATGTAACAACACTCTAATATAAAACATAACAAAGTTTATATAGTAATGGCAACATGACAGGTACAACGCCACCTTGACAGTGAGACAGACAAGCCAGATGTACAAGGAAAATTTCAAGAATGAGTTTAATAGCTGCTGGACCTTCCAACAGATCAAGTGAATGAACGGAGGCCAGAGAAGGCCTGCTTTGCAAGAATGTCCCCTTGAAAGCCCATCAAAAGATGGTGGAGTTAGTTCTGCGATGAGACTTTGTGGCTGTAACAGGCTATCTTTTTCCTTTTGCCCAGAAAGAGAAGAGTGAGAGAGAACTTGGAAAGGAAGCCATGGATGGTACAAAAGAGGAACAAGAAGTCATCTGTGCTGAGGCCAGGGCTGGGGCAGGGCAGTACAGACAGGAGGAGGGGAAGCCAGAGGCTGAAGACCCCTGCCCTTCTAGGGGTGCTTAACATCTGTGGGGATTTGGGAGAATTTTGACTCAGAAAAAGGCTCCAGAAAAGCATAAAGCACGTTGGGGTTTCTCTGTGGCTCAGAGCTGCAGTGTTCTAGTTGCTTCCATAGGCCCAGCCAATGCATTCTTGGATGTGTGTGAATCTAGAATTCTTCATGAATAGACCCTTCAAAGAGGAAGCTTCCTGCTGTCTGCTGAAGTCAGAACATGGCCAGTCTGGAAATGTTGACTCTCACTATCTGTGAATTAGCAGTAGATCCCATGCAAGGATAACTACTTTGCATTTGCAGGCACTAGACTACTATAGCAATATGACACTAAATGGACCAATTCAGTTCAATTCCATAAACATTTGCATCTCCTTGCACTTCAGACTTGAGCGCAACAGTATGAAAGAGAGCATGCATAACCATCCCCACTGGGGACAGAGCATGGGAAGTCAAGGAGGCTCCTGTAGAGAGTCAACAGTTGAGCTGGGATTTAGCAAATGACTATTTCTCCAGTATGAGGTTGGGGTGGTGGTAGGCATGGAGGGTTCTAGGGGAAAGTTCTGGCATGTGAAAAACCACAGAGCCATGACATGCCATGACAGATTTGAGGAATAAATGCAAGTATGAGAGAAGAGCTGGAAGAGATGCAGCTAGAGGGGCAGGCCAGGGCCAGAGTACTAGGGGCTTTGAGTTGGAGTTGACCCAGGAGGTCAGAGGGAGCAGGGGGAGGGAGAGAACATTGGAAGGGGCTGATCAATAGCCCAGGTGAGAGACGAAGGACTGATCCAAAATAGTGATGGGCACTGAAGGGAGCCTGCAGGTTTGAGTACTGAAGAAGTAGAATCCCTAGACCAAGTGACCAGCCAAAGGTAGGGGTGAGGGTGAGGAGAAGGAAGAACATGGAGGAGCCCAAGGAAGGAGAGTGTGTCATGAAGGATGCATACAGCAGAGACCCCGGGTAGATAACATGCAGCAGCTGGTGGCAGTGAGTAGCTGGCAGAGGGGTAAGGAAAGGGAGGGAGGTCTCCTTGTGGGTTATGTGTCCCTGAAAGCTGTTGTTAGGTAAAGACAGAAAGATGAAAGCTAGGGCAGCCAAGGGTCACAGGTGTGTTTTGCTTTTCCTGGGGGTATGATGAGCATGTTTCTGTCCTGGGGAAGATGCCAGTGGAGGGAGATGGAATTTGAAGACAGGGGCTCAGGAGGGAAGAAGGCTAATTAATGGTGCCAGGATGGCCAGGGTCTGAAATGAGCATGGTGGGGTAACCTGGGTGGCATCCAGAACTACGGGCACCTCATCTCCTTGCTTCAGGCCAAATTCACAAGGCTTGGTGTCCAGAGAGTCACAGGTGACAGAATAGAGAACGCAACTGCTTTATGCAATATTTTCATTTGTGTGGAAGTCTTGGCTTCTTAAAATGTTTTTATGCATGATCTCACTTCTTCCTCACAATGATTCTATAAGACAGGCACTAACGTTCCAGTTTGACAGATGAGGAAGCTGAGTTTAGAGAGGGTAGGTAGCAGCCCCAGAGACACAGAGCCTCATCACAGAGTCTTAGAGCCCAGAGGAGGCTGGTGCTGACTCTTCTGTATAGTCTTTTGCTAAACATAGAAATCTAATGTACTGTTTCATCTGACATTGCAAAATATACCCATGATCAGGCCTAAAACATATAGCATCTAATAAACATGCTTCCTAAATGTGCTCCTACGTACCTATGCTGCTCTGGAAATTCTAATGGGTCTTCTCTCCTCTCTCCCCTGGTGCCCTATTGAGAGGACAGTAGGTCTCAACCCTGGGGGCACATTGGAATCTCTTGGGAAACCTTGAAAGAAATATTAAGTCCAGACTGCACACCAGCCTATGGGACCAGAATCTCTGAGGCTGGGACCCAGGCATCAGAAGCTTTCAGGGTATTCAGCTGCTCAGAGAGGACTCAGAAGCCTGAGGCAGAGAAAAAGACAACCCCGAAGGCTCATGGGATAATCCAGGGAGAGGAAGGGGCAGAGGCTGTGCAGATTCAGCGAGTATGGTCAGACACACAGCCCTCCAGCCAGAATGGCAGGAGGAGACGAGGGGACCTGCCTCCCCCTTGTGTAACTCCAGTGTTACCTGCCAGGAAGTGTGTGACTCTCCCAGGTGAGCTGTGGTTCCATCTTCCCAATAGCACCTCCACGGGGAATGCAGGTTTGGGTACATCTCCTAGCAGATGAAGTGACTGAGGCTAAAGACAGGAAACTCCAGCCCCAAGCCTGGCCATCGTTATAGACAGTCAACTAGAAGACAAGACCTCACTCCCAGAGCAGAGCCGCCAGGATAGAGCTGTCTCAGGTTCCTCAGTTGCCAAAGCCTTCCTGCAGCAGGGCATCTGTCAGTGGCCTGACAGTCCCTTTTCTCCCAACAATCTCAAAGCAAACATGGTTTCATGCCTCCCATGGTCTAAATGTTTGTGTCTGTCTCCCCAAAATTCCTATGCTGAAACCTAATTCCCGATGTGATGGTGTTAGGAGGTGGGTGTTTGCACCTCCTTGCACTTCAGACTTGAGAGCAATAGCATGAAAGAGAGAATTTGTAACCCTACTGGGGACAGAGCAGAGGAGTTAGAGGAGGCTCTAACTTTGGGGGGTGATTAGGTCATGAGGGTGGAACTTTCATGAATGGGATTAGTGCCCTTATAATGGGCTGAAGAGACCAGAATTATCCCTTTCCATATGTGAGGGCACAGCTAGAAGGTACCATTCTATGAATCGAGAAACAGGCCCTCACCAGACACCCAGTCTGCCTTGGTATTGGACTTCCCAGCATCCAGAACCATAAACAATCAGTTTCTGTTGTTTATAAGCACCCAATCTGTTTATGGCATTTTATTATAGCTGCCTAAACTGACAAAGACAAAGCTTCCCTGGGGAAG
Organism: Callithrix jacchus; assembly: GCF_049354715.1. Taxonomy (NCBI): domain Eukaryota; kingdom Metazoa; phylum Chordata; class Mammalia; order Primates; family Cebidae; genus Callithrix; species Callithrix jacchus. Next base: position 91,474,499 of record NC_133514.1, read on the forward strand.
TCCTTGTCACCTGCATTGCTGTGGCCATTTGTCACTTTATGAAACAAGACGCATGGGTTAGTTCTAAGGTAACTCCACACACACTCAAAACCAGTCTTTTGGCTCTAAGAAAGAAGCAGAGGTTTCTTACCTCCTACTGAAAAGTAACACCCTCTCTGGTCTCTCATGAGACAAGGAGCTTCAATTACCCACAAATATTTACCAGGATGCAACTGAGCACCTAAGCAATACCAAGAAGGGATGGCCATCACACCTCAGGGCCCACTGCCCAGCTGGGAAACTATGACATGCACATAAGGAACAGGTAAACTGGATGAAGCCAACCTTAGGTACATTCCGGCTCGTGGGCAAGTTATTTAGTCTCTCTGTACCTCAACATCCTTATCAAAACAATGGGGACATGAAGAGCAGCACCTTATAGGGTAGTGTGAGATCGTATGAATGAATCCATGTAAAGTTCCTAGAATGTAGCTTGAAGACCCCGAGGCTCACTAAGGCTAGTGCTGCTGCTGTTGGGGGTCTTGTGTTGTTGCTGCTCTAGGGAGGGCAGGAGTCTCAGGCCTAGAGCAGTTTGGAGAGTGTTTCTATAGGGAGCTGGCCTTTTAAGAATGAATACAGTTGAGAAGGGAGGCCACTATCCAGGAGGAAGACAGAAAATGAGAAGCCCCAGAGTTGGAATGCGGACATTAATTTACTGTCAGGGAGCCACGAAGTGTGAGGCCCAGCCCCAGCCCCCCCCCACCCCGCTAGAATTCCTGCTGCTGCTGCAGGATAGACCACGTTATTAAAGAAAATACCCCACAGGAACCTAAACCAAACAACTCCTGGCAACATGAGTTCAGGGAACCTTTGGCTCTACCTCCAAGGCAATTGAAAAGAGCTCAAAACAGATTAAAATATGAGATGAATTTTGAAGCCCAGGAAAGAGATAAAATGAATCCTGTGACTGAGGAGCCAATATGATTATTTCATTATTTGGTTAGAAAGTTAAAATGTGCAGGAAATGTCAGATGCTTTACCGAGATGGAGGGAGGTTAGGGACAGCATGGCCATTGGGGGTGTATTCTTTTTAATATTAAAAAACAACTCCACCCTGACTCGGGTTTAATCAGAAAAACCTCATTGATAGGGAAACCTGCCTTTCTGCCAGCCTACGTCGTATCTTTTTAAACATCCCACCCCTCAATCACAAAGCACATCTGTCTTTTTAAAAAAAACTCTCTCCCCTTAATTAAACAAAATCCCACAGCCTCCCAGATGAAGGGTGCCCTCCCACACCCACTCCACCCCTCAGGGCACCAATGATGGCTCAGCCCAAAACCAATCCCACCCAGGAGAAAGACCAGCTACCAGCAGCTTCTCCTACAGCCTTTCCCCACCTTGCTTGCCCATTCATTCTCCTCTGGGGCAATGACCACTCTCACATTTGTTCCTCTCCAGGCCATCTTGTATCCTTGTGTCCCTGTCTTTGTGTCCAACACTTACTTGTCTGCTCAGTTATTAAAAGATTCCTAGATGCCAAAGTGCAGGTTGCAGGGGGTGCTGAAGACACAAAGAATGGAAGGTCAAATCCCTGCCCTCAGAGAGCTGACAGTTCAATAAAGAACACAGATGTACAGCAAGCAAAGGAACAGTGGGTCACAGCAGAGGGACAAGCTGTGGGAGCAAAGAAGGGCTGGCTCACCCATGCAGAGAGAGGATCAGGAAAATCCTCCCACAGGAGGCAGCATGTGGGCCTGACCTTTGAGGGTGAGTGGGCTTGATTATGCAAAGAGTACAGGGGATTCCAGATGGGAGCACAGAATTAAGCAAAGGCTTGTGGCCGGGAAATGTGACCCAAATCCCAGCGACACTGAAGAGACCAGTCTGACTGGCATGAAAAGGACATATAGGAGGTGAGGAGGAAAGCTAATGAGAAAGGCTGAAGTCAGATTGATGAGGCTTTTGCATTTTAATTTTTAAAATAAGTAACATGTTAAATGGTTCAAATTCAAAAGATACAAAGGGATACAGTGAAAAGTCACCCTGCCATCCCTGTCCCCCAGCTTTCCTATTTCCAATGTTACTCATTTCTTGCATATCTTTCCAGAGATACTGCATGCAAACACAAGTAAATACATACCTCTTTTACTTTGTGTGCACAAATGGTACCATACCATACACATAATACATTGTTCTGCCTTTTTCCATGGAATTACAGAAATTATAAACCCATAGTTTTCAAAATGGAGCATGCATCAGAATTACCCGGCCAGCTTACTAAACACAGTTTGCTGGGCCCCACACCAAAGTCTCTGATTCAGCAGAGGTAGAGTGGGGCCTGAGAATGTGTATTCTCAACAAGTTCCCATGTGATGCTGGTATTGCTGGTCCAGGAATCACCCTTTGAGAACCCTGATATACATCATGCTACATGGATTTACAAGGAGCCACAGTTACTCATCTTCACGGCTGTGTAGTAGTCCATCGTTTGCATATACAGTGATATGTTTAGTCTGTCTCTACCATTTCGGTTGTTTTCAATCTTTTACTGTTTCAAGCAGTTCTGCAGGGATTATACTGGTGCATTCATTATTCCAACTCATGTGGAAGTAGAGATCTGGGATAAAGGCTGGATCAAAGAGTATGTGCACTAGCAATTTTGACAGATACTGCCAGATAGCTCTTGGGGGGAGCCTAATGCTAACATAGGACTTTTGAATTTTAAGTAATACAGGGTTTTGAGCAGAAAACTGGTAAGGACAAGGATATGCTTTATGAACATTAATCTAGCTCCAGGTGACGTGTGAACTAGAGTGAGGAGAGCCTACGGAGCAGAAACCCCATAGAAGACAAACAATAAGAGGCCTTTGAATCCTACATCCTGGGGGACATACCTTTGAGAAACTGCATCCTTTGAATGTGAGTGGGACCTGTGAATGACTTCCAATACAATATAGCAAAGGTAATGGGATGTCACTCTGTGATTATGTCATGTTATATAAGACTCTGTCTGGCTAGTAGACTGGCACTAGAGACTCTCTTTCTCCCTTTCTGGCTTTGAGAAGCAAGCTGCCATGAATCCTACAGCCAAAGGAGCTGAATGTCACCAATAACCATGAGAATAGAAAAGTGGACCTTTCCCCAGTTGAGCCTCTAGATGAGAACCCAGCCCAGGTTGACACTTAGATCACAGTCTTATGAGGAATCCTAAAGCACAGGACCCAACTATGCCATGCTGGGACTCCTAGCCCACAGAAAAAAAAAAAACTTCATGAGATAACAAATGTGTTAGTTTAAGCAGCTACATCTGTGGTGATTTGTTAGGCAGCCACGGATAACAAAAACAAACACTTAGGAGAGTGCTCAAAAACTAGGCCATAATAGTGAAAGCCTGACGTGAACAGGGGCAGAAGAGGGTAACAGGGATAAGGGAGAAGATGTAGGAGATATTTCAGTAGAGAACAGGTCCTGCAGGTTCATGGAGGAGTAGACAGGGGCTTCCTATTATCAGGGGCAAGACTGTTGGCCAATGTCCCTGAAACAGGTTCAATACATTTTCATAAGATTACATCACACAGCAGTCTAAAAGGTGGAGAAACTGATATTCTTCCACCTTGTTCCTCTTTAAAAGTGTACCTTCCCTTGTAGATGGTTCTGAGATTACCTTGGTGCAGCCTACCCAGGCCACCAGCTGCTGTCTGCAGTTTGCTGACAAGGCAGATTAGCACCCACATAGAGAAGACTCATAATAAATCAAGGTGATATTTCAAACCAGTGGGGAAGAGATAGACTTTTCAACTAACTGTGTTGAGACAACTCAGGAATTACCTGAAAAAAGTTTGGATGACATGTATCAAAGACCTAAACGAAAAAGGAAACTATAGAAATAACTAGAAGAAAAATGTGAGCGAATATATGTAATATTCAAGTAGGAAGGACGTTCAAAGCATAACCAAAGCCCACATATCCTTTTTTTAAACAATGAGCTACATCTGAGTTCAATAATTTTAAAATATACAACACTGGAAAATAAGATAAAGCCAAAAGATAAATGACAAAAATAGGAAAAAATATTTGCAACATACATGGCAGCCAGTGGACTAATTTCCTTGCTATGTAAATACTGTGCATGTACAAACATGTACTAGTCCATAAGAAAGGCCAGCAACCCAAAAGGGAAATGTAAAATAAAGAAGAAATTGTCCATCTACAAAACAGGAAACATAAATGCATTTTCAACATTTGAAATTGTGCTCATGCTCACACAATACAGGACATTAAAACTACAAGGAGATCCAGTTTTTCATATATCAGGTTGGCAAACATCAATAAATTTAAGTGCTTTCTAAACCAGCGAGTATATAACAATTCTTATCTGTGGCTGGTGGAGTTTAAATCAGTGCCACTACCAACTACGTGAAAGGGGACACACACATATTCATGTGCATGCTGACATGTGAATATACACATGAACTCTCTTGAGAAGGACACAGAGCACTGGTGACAGAAACTGCCTCTGCTAAAGGAACCGTGTGACTACTGCCCCTGCACAGGAGTGGAAAGGACATTTTTCACTGCTATGTCCCTTTTGTACTATTTAAATTTTTCCCAGTGTATTTATGATGTCTTCAGCAATTTTAAAAAATAATAAAGAAAAGGAAGTAGGGAGGGCTTCCCCTTCTGGGAAGATGGAGTAGACATGCTTTCCCCTGTTCTCCCCAAGTACAAAATAAATAAACATATATAGAGGGATGTGATACAAAAACACGAACATAAGAACATTCTAAAAGGTAACGAGAAGAAGGCTACTGGCTAGGGATTGTGTGACCTGGGGCAGGGACTGCAGGATGGTGAGTTTCCTGAGTCTTCTTTTGGCCTCATTTATCCCAGGTTTGGAGCTGAAGAAGTCAGCAACCTAGAAATATAAATGGGCACAGATAAGAAAAACCCTAATAAAAGCCTGCTCTCTCCAGCCAAATAACTAGGAAAGAGGCAGCCTAAAAAGACAAAACTGTTAGACAATAACTCTTCTGTCCAGCTAAACACCCCAGGAAAAACTGCAGCCCACCCTCTCCATGCCAGCAAAGGTCAAATGGGGAGCCTAGACCTCCACTCCAATCCAGCACTCCCTGCTGGGCTGGTGTCAGAGGAGGCCTAATAGAGTCAGGATGTTCACTGCCACTCAGCAGTAAGGAGACCACCCCAACCCCATGTGGTGTCAGTGGAGATCACAGGAGGAGTGGTAATGAAGGACTCCAATTCCTTTAAGGAAGGTATCCTTGGAGGGAGACTAGGAAACCTAGACTTCAACCCTCACCTGGCAGTAATAACACAGTGCCCCCAGCCTCCTGCTGGAGAAAAAAAAAGAAACAGCTAAAATAGAAGGTTTAAGTACAGTCCACAGCCTCAAAACATAATACCAAAAATGTCCAGGTTTCAGTAAAAAATTACTTATCATACCAAGAACCAGGGAGATCCCAGACTGAATGAGCAGAGGCAATCAATAGGTACCAACTCCAATATGACAGACATGTTAAAATTATCTGACAAAGATATTAAAGTAGCCACCACAAAAAATGCTTAAGCCAGAAACCCCGAACATGTTGAAACAAATGAAAAGGAAGAAAGCCTAGTAGAAAAAAAAAATCAAATATAAAGAAGAACCACATGGAAACTTTAGAACTTACACAATGCAATAACCAAAACATAAAACTCAACTCAATGAGGAGCTCAATAGCTAAATAGAGGAGACAGAGGAAAGAATCAGTAACTGATAGATAGAAAAACAAAAGTTACCCAATCTGAAAAAACAAAAACAAAAAAACAGAAATAGACTAGGGGAAATAAAAGCCTCAGGGACTTGTGGTACTATAACAAAAGTTCTAACATTTCTGTCACTGGGGTCTCAAAAAAAGGAGAAAAAGGGTGAAGTTGAAAAGGTGCTCAATAGTGGAAAACCTCCATATTTGGAAAAAGATATAAACCTACAGATTCAAGAAGCTGAGAAAATTTCAAACAGTACAAACTCAAAGAAATCCCATGCCAAGAAATATCACAGTCAAACTTCTGAAAATTAAAGACAAAAAGTCTTGAAAACATTCAGAGAGAAATAAAATCTTAGCTATTAGGGGAAAGACAATTAGGAGGGCAGCAGGTTTCTCCTCAGAAACCATGGAGATGAAAAGGAAGTAGCACAACAGTTTTCAAGTGTGAAAAGACAGAAAAGAATTATCCACTCAGGATCCTATTTCCAATGAAAAGACCCTTCAGGAATGAAGAGGAAATCAAGTTATTCTGAAAAGAAGGAAAGCTAAGAGAATTTGTCACCAACAGACTCACTTCCCTCCCCATCCCCTGGAGAAAAATGGCTAAAGTAAGGTCTTTAAACCTAAGGTAAGATAAAAGAAGTAACCTTAGGACAACAGGAAGGAAGAAGCACAGTAAGCAGAAGCACAGGCAAGTACAATAGACTTTATTTGTCCTCTTGAGTTTCTAAATTATATTTGGCAGTTGAAGCAAAAATCATAATATTGTCTGATGTCATTCTAAACGTATGTAAAATATACATAAAAGACAATTACATAAATGGGGGAGGGTAAAGAAATGTAAGAGGCAGTAAAGTTTCTACATTTACTCAAGTTGTAAAATCATGACACCAGTACACTATGATAATGTACACATAATGTAATATGTAGAGTATCTACTAAAAAACTATACAAAAATAAACTAAAAAATATATACATAAATCAAAGTGAAATTCTAAAAAATGCTTAAGTAACCCACAAAAGGCAAGAAAAAGGAAACAAATTAAAGACAGAGAAAATAGATAACAAAAAATTAAATTGATACCTAACATATCAATAATTACAGTATATGTAAATAATCTAAAGATACCAGTTAAAAAACATGACTCTATAGAAAATTCACTTCAAAAATAACAATATAGGCAGGTTACAAGTGAAAAGATGAAAAAACAACCGTATGTCATGCAAACATTAAAAGAAAATAGAAGTGAGAAGATAAATGAGATAATTTAGACTTATGAGAGACAGAGAGGGATATTACATAATGATAAAAATCTCAATCCACTAAGAATATATAGCAATTGTAAATGTATATGTACTAAACAACAGAGTTGCAAAATATGTGAAGCAAAACCCAATAGAGCTAAAGAGAAAAATGCACAAATCCACAACTGTATGTTCAGATTTCAATACTACACTCACAACAGTTAATAAAACAACGAGGCAATCAGCAAGCATACAGAATAACCCAACAACACCATCAACCAATAGAATCTAATCAACATTTATAGAACACTCAACCCAACAACAGCAGAATACGCATTATTCTCAGGTGGCCCCAGGATGTCTACCAAGACTGATCATACCCTGGGCCATAAAACAAACCTCAACAAATTGAAAAAAATTAAAATTACACAGTGTGTTCTCAGACTTCAATGGAATGAATCAACTGGAAATCAATAATAGCAAGATAATAGGAAAACTTCCAAATACTTAGAACCAAAGCAAAATACTTCTGAACAATCCACGGGCCAAAGAGGAATCCAGATGTCCTTCAACAGGTGAATGGTTAAACAAACTATGGACCTACATACTATGGAATATTACTTAGCAATAAAAAAGAACTATTGATACATGTATCAACCTGGACAAATCTTCAGGGAATTAAGCTGAGTGAAGAAAATCCAATCTGAAAGAATTACATATGTATTACATGATTCCATTTATTTATAACATTCTTGAGATGACAAAATTATAGAAATGAAGAACAGGTTTACAGGGTAAAGCAGGGAATGAAGGCAAGAGGGGAATAGGTAGCTATAAAAGGGCAACAGGAAAGAATCCTTGTAGTGATAAAAATGTTCTTCATCACCGGGCGCAGTGGCTTAAGCCTGTAATCCCAGCACTTTGGGAGGCCGAGGCAGGTGGATCACGAGGTCAAGAGATTGAGACCATCCTGGTCAACATGGTGAAACCCCGTCTCTACTAAAAATACAAAAAATTAACTGGGCATGATGGCGCGTGCCTGTAATCCCAGCTACTCAGGAGGCTGAGGCAGGAGAATTGCCTGAACCCAGGAGGCAGAGGTTGAGATGAGGCAAGATCATGCCATTGCACTCCAGCCTGGGTAACAAGAGCGAAACTCAGTCTCAAAAAAAAAAAATGTTCTTCATCTTGGCAATATTCACGTCAATATCCTGGGTGTGATATTGTACTATAGCTGCACAAGATATTGCATTGGGAGAAACTGGGTTAAAAGTACACAAGATCCCTCTGTATTATTTTTTTACAACTGCATGCAAATCTACAATTACTGCAAAATAATAATCTTAATTTAAAAAAGTAAAGAATCCCTCCCAGAAGATGTGTTGATCAAGGTAACAAGGTAATACTGCCAAAACACACACACTCACGCCCTCCGAGGTCCTTCAGCAGTCACCATACACATTTGCACCGATTTTTAAGTCTGTTGTGATTTTTCTGTTTCTCTTTGGAGAGACCTCATCTAGTTTCCTGTAAGGTCAGAGAAAGCACCTTTGAGATCTTTCACTTGGCCTCTTCAGTATCTTCCACATTGTGGCTCAGCAACAATCACTGAATTTGTAAAAGAAACCCAAAACCCACTAAGGAGAGAAAAGCAAGCACAAGGCAGGAGGAGATTCAAGATGCATTTGTGGAAGGACACAAAGCCCCTGAAAGTAAGTGTACAAAACGGTAGGTGTGTGATACGTGGTTCTGTGTATGTCTCAAGTTTTTCTGGAGAGAAAGTATGTGGCTTTCACTTATCTCTCAAGAGGGTTCATTTCCTAAAGAGGGGAGAGGAAGAGGCCTACACTTGATACTCAAAACCTATAGTTTCTGCAGCCCCAGGAACAACTGACCAGCTTCATCAAGCTGCAGGCCACCTTCTAGAAACTCCTCATAAGGCTCCTGGTGCTCCTGTCCCCAGCTGAAAAAATACTGCTCTGAAGACTGCTGGGCCCTCATCATATTTTGTTTCTAACCTGTGGAACTGGAAATGTCAGGGCTGGAAACTAGCTTGAAGATCATCTCATTTAAAATGCCTATGCCCACACAACTTATAGAAGAAGAAACTGAGGCCCGGGGACACAGGATGACTTCCCACGATCAGTCAGACAGTTAGCAAAATTTAAACCAGAGCTCAGATCTCATCCTCCTGGCTGCTGGTTTGGGGACATTTGTCCCTTAGCCTGACATAAGAGCCCAACACTGGGCAGGATTACCAGGAAGGGGGCAGGAGCTGGGCAGGAGCACTTCCACACCACATGATTGCCAGGGGAAGAGCTCAGTTAGAGCAGGGCCAGGCACCAGATTAAAATAGGACAGATATGCAGACATTAATGAGCAAAAGGTTTCCCTGAAACTGCCGGGCAGTATTTCTGATGTGGCAGCTTTCATCATTTCTAAGAGACGCAAATAGGTGATAGTGAATGTTAGACACCCTACAGAGATTTCACTACCCTGGAAGATAGGCTATTAATTGCCGCTGTTTCCCAGAGAGGTTTCTGTCCTGCCCCCAGCATCCATGGCTGCAACCACCAACTGATCACTCACACCACATATGTTAACCAAGGACCTACTGAGTGCCAGGGCATGGAAGCCAGGAGACACGGTCCCTCCTGAACTCTAAAGATGCCAGTAACATCTACCTGCAGCTCTGCCCAGGTGCACCGACAGCCCTGTGTCTGACCACCTACTGGACACACTGACCCTTCACCAACCTTCCCTCACCCAGGGCTATTCCCTCCCTCACTGCCATCTCAAGCTATGGCTTCTCCAAAGCCCCAGTGCTCACCTGGCTGCAGTCTGAAGAGAATTTTGGAGCCTGAAGAACCCTCACTGGACAATAGGAAGAGCCTCTGCCTGGCCTCTCTGCCTCCATGCTTGAAGCCCTCTAATTCATTCTACACTGCACTGACACAGGAACATCCCAAATCACACATCAGATCATTTATTTTTCTGACTAAAACCTAAAGTCAGTGTCAACAAGTGTGCATGTGCCTCCTGACGTTTCCTAGCCTCCTCTGTGGTTAGGCAGGGCCATGTGACCAGTTCTGGCCAATAGGCTATGAGTGGAACTGTGTCACTTCCAGGCTGAGGAAGTTAAGAGCTGAAGTGCCTTCTCCATCTTTCTCTTTCCCTGCCACTGTGACTCTAGAGGTCTCATCAGACCTCACAGAAGTAAAATTAAACATTAACGGGGATTAAGCTGTTAAAATGTTAGGAGCTGCTTACTGGACACTTAGCACTGATTGACTAACAAAACTTTACAGTGGCACCCCACTGCCCTCAGGATATGAGAAGCACCAAACTCCTCAACATGGCCATGGTCAAGGCCGTTAACGATCTGCCCCAGCCCCCTCTCTGGCCTGTCTCCTGGCCGTTTCGCTTCCTTAAATACACCCTGTCAATAATCATGATTTGATCCTATAGGCAGGTCCTGGAGGCACCATGCCCCATCCCACCTGAGAGGTCCCCTCTACATGGAATGCCTTTACCTCTCCCTACTGCCATCTCATCTATGTGTTTGGCAAACTCCCAATCGTTCTTCAATACCCAGCTCACATGTCTCCACCTCCCACCCTTCCTGGACATGCTGGGGCCTTTCCTCCTGACCACAGGCACCAAGAGCTCCAAGAGATTCCTTCACACTGCATTGTAGCTTATTTGTTTTACTTTTTGTGTTACCCACTGAGTTGTAAATTTTGCACAAGCAAGGACAGTGTTTTCCTCCTCTTTATGTCCCCAAATCCTATGATATCATTTGGATATTTGTCCCCAACTAAATCTCATCCCCAGGCGGAAGGTGGGACCTCGTGGGAAGTTTTTGATCACAGGGGCAGATCCCTCACGGCTTGGTACTATCTTTGTGATAGTGAGTTCTCATAAGATCTGGTCATTTAAAAGTGACCCCTCTTCCTCCTGTTTTTGCCATGTGATGTTCCTACTCCTCCTTTACCTTCCGCCGTGATGGCAAACTTCCTGAGGCTTCACCAGAAGCTGAGCAGAGGCCAGCACCATGCTTCCTGTAAAGCCCGAAAAACCATAAGCTAATTAAACCTCTTTTCTTGATAAATTACCCAGTCTCAGGTATTTTAGGAGTTTAGAGGGTCCAGGGCAGAATGATATAGTTTGGATATTTGTCCCTGCCCAAATCTCATGTTGAATTGCAATCCCCACACTGGAGGATGGGCCTGGTGGGAGGTGTTTGGATCATGAGGCAAGTCCCTCATGAATGGCTTAGACCATCCCCTTGCTGGTAAGTGAGCTCTCACTCTGAGTCCACATGCGATCTGGTCATTTAAAACTCTCTCTCTTGCCCCTGTTCTCGCTATGTGAAGTGCCTGCTCCCACTTCGCCTTCCACCAGGAGTAAAAGCTTCCTGAGGCCTCCCAGAAGCAGATTCTGGTGCCATGCTTCCTGTACAGCCGAAGAACCATGAGCCAATTAAACCTCTTTTCTTACAACTTACCCAGTGTCAGGTATTTCTTTATAGAAATGCAAGCATGGCCTCATACAGCCCACCTCAGTGTCCAGTTCTTAGAGGCCATCAGAGGATGTTTATGATCACACAAATAGAGCCCACTTTCTGGAGAAGGCCACCTCTTCTGGAAGGAGAGAGGCAGTCAAGTTGCAGGATCTCTCCACAAAAGGAGGAGGCTTCAGGGGAGGAACAAAATGATCCATCATTCCACTGGGCTCTAGAAAATGCTTTATTCTGATCTGGCCAGCTCTGTCTGCCATGGGCTCTGTGTTCCTGGGTGAGGCAGTTCCTTCTTCGTCATCTCCGGGGTCCCTCCCAGCACCGAGTGGTGCAGCTTTGAGCGCTGGCAAGGCTGCCTCTGCCGTTTTCCCTGCTTCTCTTTTGGTCCCTCTCTTCCTCAGAAAACTCCACTTAAGAGTTCCTGGCTCATTTCCACTGAGCCTCTTATCTGTTTAACCAAGATCTGATAAGGTGTACACCAGTCTGATAATACCCTTCCTTGGGTATTTTACCTTAATACAGGGCCACTAAGACTCCATGGACTGGTGCCAATGGGGGGTTTTAGCCAACAAACAGGCAGTGGGACAGACATCTGGTCAGTGGTGAGGGGTTCTCTGGAGACATGCCTTCCCTGTACCTACCTCTCCCACCACCCATCACATAGGAGACACAAGAACTGTGAGGACAGCTAGAACTCAACAGGCAGCAGGCAGGGTGCTGGCCTGGAAGAGAGTTCATACTGGCAGAATATCCTGAGGGTAGGACCCAAGCTCTTCATTCCTCATTCCACGGTTTCTTTTATCTGGTATTTCTGGGCAAGACAATGAGCAGGCAGACTGGAAAGTTACAGGACAGCTTTGCCAATCCCTGCCAAAAATGCAGCAACACAAGCTGGAAGGAAGCTAGAAGGAGACTCTAGCCTCTCTTTAATTTCCTCTTCTGTTTTGCTGTGTGCACTCCCCCCACCCACCCTACTTACAGTCTTTTGTGCCCTTGGGCACAACTGCAAAGCAGAGCTACTTCCCAACCCAGATGTAGGGGAAACCCACCCACAGTCTCTCCTGCCTGGTGTGCTGGCCACATTTGGCAAAGCTCTGGCTCTCCCTTGGGCAGCAAGGACACTTGGAAGCATGAGCTCAACCAGGAAATTCAATTCCCAGGCTGAGCTAGATATACAGTGGGAAGAAAAGCTGGGTGGGTCTCTCCCTCTAGCAACACTGGGAAGCTGGTGGGTGGAAGAGAACCTTCCAGTTCCCTGCCTCCTCAAGAGAAGAGAGCTTTCAGAAGGCTGCCATGACCAAGTCCTTTCTGGGCAGCTTCTGGATGTAGTTCTCCATGTTCTGTGTGTGTACACATGCATACACACAGCAATTGCAGGTAGGAGTGGCAGAGAAAAAGTGAGATTGGGTTGAAATGCCGTCTCTGTCTGGGTAATATTTAACCACACTGACCCTCAACTTCCTCCTCTGCAAACTGGAGATAATTTACAGAACTGTGGTGAGAATTAAATAAGACAAAGCTCCTGCTGTGAGATTTGCATGGAGAGGGCACTCCATAAACGTGAATTCCCAGATCCTGGCAAGCAGTTGTCATTTGAAAATGACACACTAGGAACCTGAAGACTTGGCTTCTGGTCCCAATTCTGCCATCGACTACTAGCTTGGAGACCTTAGGCAAGTCATCTACCCTCTGTGTTTTTCTGCCTCCTGGTCTTTAAGAGCAGTGCTTCTCAAAGGGCAGTGTGCATCAGAATTGCCTGGAAGGCTTGTAAAACACAGATAGCCAAAGTTTCTGATTCAGCAGTTCTGGGGTGGGACTGGAGAATATGCATTTCTCACCAGCTCCCAGGTGATGTGGATGCTGCTGGTCCTGGGACCATACTTTGAGAAGCAGAGGCAATCTAAGAACTCTTTCCAGTTCTAACGGTTTAATAAGTATTTTAAATGAATCCATATTGAGTTTTGTGACTGATACTTTTTTGATGTGCTCTTCTTAATGGCTATTTGCTTTTTAAAGAGAATAGTATCTTAACCTAATGCAATCATCCACTTCTAAGTTGGGCAAAAAAGAGCCCTAGAGTCTGCAACAGAAAAGATGATTCAGAAGGAAGAGTTTTTGGGCCTCTCCAGCCGCGCTGTGTAGATACTCTCTAAAAAGCAGATCATTTGAAAAACCAGCTTCCCACGTGACTCAGCTGCAGTTGGTTAATTACCATTTTGGGGCACACTGTCTGAGGCCAAGGGAAGGCCCCTGGTTGCCTAAAATCAGCCCATGTCCAGGCCCTATTGCTGGAAGCATGACTGTCAGTCAGCCGGTGACATTCTTAGTCCCCTTCCGCCCACTTCTCTCAGGGCCCTAGAGAGCAGCCTCCTGCCTAGAGTGGCCAGCAGACCCCAGGGCCTACAGCCTGGAGGCGGTCACTCTGCAGTGGCTCTGCAGTCTGGGTGTACAAGCCCTCTCTGCTTCACTTCCTGCTTTTCTGTGGCTGAAAGGCCTGCCCAGCCAGGTGGCCAAGCTCTGTAAATGCTGCTGTCATTCTGCTGATGCTCTGGGCCTTGCCTCAGGGAAGAGAGCTACCCTAGGCATCAGTTACAGAGTAATGACACCCTCCTCCTCAGCTTCTCACCTGTCTCCACCCAACAGAGCCTTCTGCCTCCAGTGCAAAGAAACTCGAAGAGGGCAGACATTGTTAGGTTGTAACACCTGCACCCCCACCATAGTCTCAATATTTCCAATCACAAACACAAGCACGTGGACAAGGTCTTCAGGGAGAAGGTCTAGACTGAGAAAGCAGGTTCCCAAAAGAATCCAGAAGCTGAAAGCAGGGCTGAGATCAAGTCCACAGGGACCCAGATTGGGCCCCCACACCAGGCCTCATGCAGATTCCAGAGGATGGGGGAGGGGATGCCCCTGGGAAGCTTACCCCACCCCCCACAGAGCACCTTGTTTGTTGTTTGTTCACGCTGCAAATATTTATTAAGAGTCTATTCCAGTCTGGGTATTAGGTCAGGTGCTAGAGATCTAAAGATGAACAAGAGGTGGCCCCCAAAATCTCCTGATCTAACACAGGGAGAGAGCTGTATGAATTATCATCAAAAATGCAGTGAGGGAAATGAATGCAGAGTCTATGTGAGCTCAGGAGAGCGTTATCTCTGCTTGGGGAGGAGGGTGGGAGAAGGAAGAGAGAGCATCACAGAGGAGGTGACATTTGAACTGGACCTAAAGGACAAATAAGAGAAAACATGTTTAACAAGTACTAAGGCCCATGCTGGGCCCTACCAGAACAGAAGCTGATTAAATAAGACTAAACATGTTCAACTGCTTTTACTTCCTCCCCAAACCCTTTTACAATGACGGTATTTAAAAACTAAGCATAAATACACAAGAATGGGAAGAAATGGAGGTGAAACACAGTCATACCAGTTTTGGAGGCTGGAGATCAGATGGACAAGTGGTAAATGGCTTAGAAATCCCAAAATGCTGAACTCTAAGCCAACAGTGGAAGAAGCTGAGAACCACCCCCATTTATACTCTAAAATCCTCTTAACAGCTCAGAAATTGGTGGTACCAATCCTTCTTGAAAGCAAGAGTAAAAAAGAACAGAGGTAAAATAAAGAAGTTCAGGCCTGGCACGGTGGCTCACACCTGTAATCCCAGTACTTTGGGAGGCTGAGATGGGCAGATCACCTGAGGTCAGAAGTTCAAGACCAGCTTGGCCAACATGGTAAAACCCTGTCTCTACTAAAAATACAAAATTAGCTGTGTGTGATGGCATGCACCTGTAATCCCAGCTACTCTGGAGGCTGAGGCAGGAGAATCTCTTAAACCTGGGAGGCAGAGGTTGCAGTGAGCCAAGATCACAGCCTGGGCAACAAGAATGAAACTTTTGGGGAAAGAAAAAAAAAGGAAGGTTGGTTAGCAGTCTGTTTAGGAAGCAGTTAGAGTTTCTTCTCTGAATAGTGACTGCCCCTTGCCCAGTCCAGCAGAAGATGGAGTTTTATTCTTTGGAAAGGATAAATAGAGGCTTTCTGGACTGTGAAACACCAGGCAGAATTGAGGAGAGATCTGCCACACTGAAAACAGAGGGATTAAAGAACACCCATGTGAATTCCCATTACTGAGGCTCCAGTCTTCAACTACTAGGTGCTCAGAGCACCAACTCTCAGCACATTACCCTCCAGGCAGAAGATGGATGAGCCTTCTCTGAAGATCCCAACCCAGCTAAAAGACTTTAAGATACTGACATTGAAGATTCCACGAGAAAAAGGCCCAACCAGATGCTTCTCCAAAAAACCCATTGTCATCAAATCCCACCTGCACTATGAGACTTTTAAATATATGCAGATAAACAAGAATAACTGAACAACTGAAGGAAGCTTCAAAATCAAACAACAGAGACCAAAACAAACAACTTGGCAAGAAGAGAAACTGCAGGAAAAAAAAAATACTTGAAAAATTTCCCATTAATTTCCTCAGACAGACAACATGCAATCACGAAACAAGAACAGAAGGCTCTAAACGGAATGTGAAGAGAATAGAAAATTCTTGTAAACTAAAAATATAATAAATGAAGTACTCAGTTGGGCGTTGGAACATAAAACTGAGGAAATCTTCCAGAAAGTAAAGCAAAAAGATGAAGAGATGGAAAAGAGGAGAAAACAGTCAATAAAACTAGAGGCCAATGTAAGTGTTCTAAGCATGTTTAGGGTAGGCGAGGCTAAGCTATAATTGTGTTCGGTAGCTTTTCAAAAATGCGTTTTCAACTTATGATGAGTTTATTGGGACATAATCCTATGGTAAATTAAGGAGCATCTGTAGAGCATTAAACCATTACAGCACCATTTGTTAACAAGACTATCTTTTCTCCATTCAGTTGTCTTTGCTCCTTTGTCAAAGATCAGTTGACTACATTTGTGTGGCTTATTTTTGGGTTCTCTATTCTGTTCTATAGACCTATTTGTCCATTCTTTTGCTAATACCACCTCTCTTGATTACCATAGCCTAAATTAGCCTGGGAACTGGGCAGAGTCTCGCTCTGTCGCCCAGACTGGAGGGCAATGGTGCAGTCTCGGCTCACTGCAACCTCTGCCTCCTGGGTTCAAGCAATTCTCCTGCCTCAGCCTCCTGAGTAGCTGGGATTACAGGCACCCACCACCATGCCTGGCTAATTTCAGTATTTTTGTGTTTTAGGGGTTTCACCATGCTGGCCAGGCTGGCCTCAAACTCCTAATCTCGTGATCCCCCAGCCTCAGCCTCCCAAAGGTTGGGATTACAGGCATGAGCCACTGCACCTGGCCAAGTTCTTCAACTTTGTTCTTTTTCATGATTGTATTGGCTATTCCAGATATTTGCTTTTCAATATAAAGTTTAGAATTACTTTGCCAATATCTACAAATTAGCTTTCGTGGATTTTGACTGAGATTGTGTTGACTCTATAGATAAAATCAGGAAGAACCAATATCTTAATGTGGAGTCTTCCAATCCATAAACATGTTTTGTTTTTGTTTTTTAACCAGTGTTCTGAAACGTCATGATGCTTGTGCATTGCCTCACAGGGATCTATTTTTATCAGTTGTGCTTCTATTTTTATCTAAGGTATTGAAAATGCACAGGTTTTTAACAGAAAAAACATCGGTAAGGTGGACTTTATTAAAATAAAAAACTTCAGATCTATGAAAGACACTGTTAAGAGAATAAAAAAGACAAGGCCCAGACTAAAAGAGAATATGTGCAACACACACATCGAAAAAAGACGTGTATCTAAAATACACAAACAATTCTTAAAACTCAGCAATAAGAAAACAAATGCCCCAATTAAGAAATGGGTAAAGATCCAAACAGACTCCTCATCAAGAAAACATACAGATAGCGAATAAGTACTTGAAAAGATGTGCAACATAATTTTGGTGAGGAAATTGCACATTTAAACAATAAAATACTACGACACACCTGTAAGCTATTCAGGTCATGAAACTATTCTGTATGATACTGTAACAGTGAGTATAAGACAGAGAATAAGGGTTTGTCAAAACCCACAGAACTTAATAGCACAAAGAGTAAACCATAATGTATGAAAAGTGTTTTTAAATCATTTAGGAGGTGGAGGAATTCCAGGATGGAATGCATAATTTGACAAAAAGTCTAAATGTATTAGAAAAATACAAAACAAACTCACTGAGGAGGTCAGGGAATAAGGTACAGACAGTATTAGCTTTGGAGATAGGCGGAATATATAAGACTAAAGGCAAAAGGAACAGTACTCTAGTTTGATAGAGTTTTTTCCCATGAGGATATAGGTTCACAATTCTGAAATGGCTACATGCATATATGGGAATTGAATATTAAGTAAATGGATGACAGATGGTGGGAGCCAGGTTTCTCACTGTTGGAATGGGAAGTTACAAATAAGCAAAGAGAGGAGACTAAAACAATCCATGTGGTGATGGATTAGTGTTGGAGATGTCAGTATGAACTCATGTTTACCTGAACACAAATACAGATGGTTACATATAAAATATTTACAGACATGCATATTTACAGCGCTTAGTACACACACATATATATCTGTGTTCTGTTATCTGAGAGGGCCTAGAAGGAATGACATCCCAGTAGCAATGAGCATATCTAATTATTGTTCTAATACCATTCTAAATCAAAAGAATCAGTGCTCCCTGGAGAACCAGGTGATTCCAGCACTGGAGCAGGAAATATGCAAGATAAGCCCAGATAATCTAGCAGTGTCGGAAAGTTGAAAAGGGCTGACACACACATACACATGCACATACATAATTAGAGGGTTATGTCAAAGCAACACAGGAGCCAACTCAAAGATCTGCCAGTGGCCTCATCTGGGACAACTTAAGCAAAAAAGTTAATAAAATCATATTGGATTATAAATCATAGTATAAAATGAATATTCATGAGTCTGTGGTAATAGAAATCATTGAATAGGTAAAACAAATGGGAGAGAACAGACAAATCTCCCATGAAGAAGAATTCCAAATAATTTACATAGATGCTCCATTGTTAAGGAGGTAGAAGATAACTCCCATTCCTTAAGAATGGACAACATTGCTAAGCACAGCGATTTCTTTCAAAGAGAAAATTATGGAAATGGAGGGGAAGATCATGAATTTGAAGTAGAGTAATCTAACAAACACTATCTCAAGCCAGGTGAGATAGTGTTACCATCAGCAACATTACCATCAGCAACGTTACCATCAGCAACAACAAGTCCCATTGATAGTATTTACCTTTGATATGATGTAATGACCATGGCACTTTACCTCTGTGATTTTCTTCCGAAAATACAGTCTAATCATGAGAGAAACATTTCATATATCCCAGTTGAGGGATATATTCCACAAAACACATAATCAGTACTCCTCGAATCAGTCAGTCAGCAAAAACAAGGAAAGTCTGAGACAGTCACAGCCAAGAAGAGTCTAAGGAGATATGACCACTAAATGTAATGTGGCATCCTGAAGCGATCCTGAAACAAGAAAGAACATTAGGGGAAAACTAAGAAAACCTGAATAAAGAATGAAATTTCGTTAATGGTAACATGTCAGTATTTGTTGTGACTGAGTACCATACTAATAGAATAATAGGGCAACTCGGTATGAAGGTTGGGAAAGCTCTCCAAACTATCATCACAATATTTCTCTAAACCTGTAACTATTCTAAAATAGGTTATTCAAAAAAAAAAAAAAAAAAAAAAAAAAAACTCCTACGATCTTTTGGAGTGAAAAAGCACAGCATGTACAGAGAATCAAGTATCAGAATAGCTCCAGATTTCTCAGTAAAATCTAAAATTATGAAGGAAAATTATGTCCAAGCTAGAATTCTATATCCAACCAAACTATCAATCAAGTATGATGCTAGAATAAAGATACTTGAAGACATTCAAAGTTCCAAATAATGGACATTCCATATACTCCTTCTTAGGAAGCTTCTGGAGGATATGCTCCACAAATACAGAGGGATAACCAAGAAAGAAGAGGCCATAAGATATATGAAACAGAAGATCCAACACAGGAGAGAATCAAAGAATCCCAGGTATGACGGTAAAAGGCATCCCCAAGATGATAGCCAGGCATAGGTATCAATCAGTCCAGATTGGAGCACATCAGAGACACAGAGAAATGTCTGTAAAAAATCTGAACATTTTAAGAAGAGAATCAGATAACTGGTAGAGATCCAGAAATGGAAGCAGTAATAAGTAGATGGAATCATAAGCAAATAAAATAATGCAATGATCAACTCTAGGGAAAACAAAGAGTAATTCAAGAAAGGGACAGAATCACAGAGATACTAGATGGCTTACCTGGGAAGACTATATACATAGTCATAGCAATGTAACTACTCAATATTTATTTCACCAAAATTATGACATAAATATGTTGGGAGGATGAGGGAGGTAATGGATCAGTTTTTGCTAGCTTATACTGCAGTAATAAAAGAAATCACAATAACTTACAAGAATAAAAGTATTTCTCACTCATGTAACACTAAAAGAGAGCTGGGAGTCGGCTGTTGCTGCTACATGTGTCTTCTTCACTCTAGGATCTAGGCAGAAGAACCCACCACTCTTTGGAAATGTCCATTTTCTTGACAGAGTGAAAAGAGTAACTTAACCTGATCACATAAAGGCTTTTAAGTTTCTGATCAGAAGTGGCATATATCAGTGCCACTCACATGCCACTGACCAAGTAATCACATGACCAGGCTCAGTGTCAATTATTCCCTCCATAGGGACGAAAGTCACATAACTATGGAAAAGGCCTGTTATCCATTGATAAGGGCAACAAATCAATTGGAAACAACAATACAATTGATTAATCCATATGTGTACTGTGGTGCAAGGTGGTTGTAGGCACCAAAAAAGAGAGCTAAATTCTCACCGTCCACTAGTAGGAAGCCAATACTAGTGGGAAACCAGTGCCTAAAACTGAAAAATCAAGTTATGCTTATAGCCACATTTCTAAATCACATGTATAAATGCCTACATGCACAAAAATTCAGGAGAAAGAAGGAAAACAGTAGCTTCTGAAGATGGAGATAGGCTAGGGAAGCAAGGGATTATTGTTCTTCCATAAGTTTTAAAAAACCATTTACTAAGAATTACTTAAAAATGACAAATAATAGACTGGGCACGATGTCTCACGCTGTAATCCCAGCACTTTGGGAGGCCAAGGCGGGTGGAGCACAAGGTCAGGAGTTCAAGACCAGCCTGGCCAAGATGGTGAAACCTGTCTCTACTCGAAATATGAAAGTTAGCCGGGCATGGTGGTGGGTGCCTGTAATCCTAGCTACTAGGGAAGCTGAGGTAGGGAATTGCTTGAACCCGTGAGGCAGAAGTTGCAGTGAGCCAAGATCACACCACTGCACTGCAGCCTGAGTGACAGAGCGAGACTCCATCTCAAAAAAAAAAAAAAGACAAATAACAAGGCCAAGCCAATATTGCTAAACTTCACTATGCCATGACTACTTTCTACACTGTTTTGATAGTAAGAAGTATTAATATATAAATTTCTTTAATTTAAAACAAAGAAAGTGAAGTCATCTATAGCTAGTATTATCACAACGTTCCTTCAAAACCCACCACTTAGTGTCACACATCCTCGGTGACGACCTGCTTCCTATACAACAGAAAGCTAAATATTTTCCTTTACTCAGTCAATTCTGTATTATCCAAGCCACAAAAGAAGGTTGATGATGCAGAAACCCTAATAGAATATAACTCAAAAGTCACACAAATGACTTTATATTATTGCTGTGCAGAAAATTTGCCCTACTAATATGCATAACTCCAGTTAACATTTAAATTCTCTGCCTGTACACAGATTAAGTTAGGACAAAGTATACTAATGGCCCATGGAATAGCACAGCTTAGAAGTCAAAAAAATCACCTAAAATGATATAACATAAGCAGCCAATCATGAGTTAACATTCGTTTTCGCCTTCTATACTCTCAAGGTATCACCTGCATCTTGAAAAGTCTAAAAATGACAGGCAAGGTCAACATTTTGATTGCTGAATAATAGGAACTCAAATTTGTCCTGATCTTTTCTCCTTAATTTCACCAGGCCACATGTGATCTCTGCCTGCTTCCTTACCCTGAGCAGAACTCAAAGTAATAGCATCTTAGCCTCAGAAGACCACAAGTCCAGTTGTCAGCCTGTCCACCCTCAGACCCACCAGCCTACCCGCCTAGGTCAATACAGAATTCCCCTTCATTAATAGACCCTTATAGAATCCCCCTCACAAAAAACAAGAACTTATGTAGGAAACTAATTCAATTATAATTATTTATTTATTTATTTATTTGAGACAGGGTTTCACTCACTCTGTCACTCAGGATGGAGTGCAGTGGCATGATCTCAGCTCACTGCAGCCTCCACCTCTCAGGTTCAAGTGATCCTCTTGCTTCAGCCTTGCAAGTAACCAGGATCACAGGCAAACACCACTACACCCAACACATTTTTGTATTTTTAGTAGAGACAGGGTTTCACCATGTTGGCCAGGCTGGTCTCGAACTCCTGACCTCAAGTGATCTACGCACCTGGGCCTCCCAAAGTGCTGGGATTACAGGCATGTGAGCCACCGTGCCTGGCCAATTATAATCTTTCTCAAACTGATGGAGCTTAAGGATAGGAGAATACTTTTCACTACATTTCTTTTCATACTTTTTGATGTTTGGATTGTCTAAAATTAGGTTAAATATTTTAAGTATCAAAAAAGATGGAGCGGGGAGAAAGGCATGTAAGAGTCTGGCATGTTGTAGAAACAGCACATGGCAGAGTGTGATTGAGGTCGTGGTGCCTAGGTAAGGCTGGAAGGGAGCTCTGGAAGCCAGGCTGGAAAGAGCCTCATGACTGTGATGGAGTCTGGACCTAAGCATGGGTATTAGAAAGATAATCCTGGGGATGGAATAATTATAGGGGTCAGAACTAGTGGGGACAGACTCTGTGTTCTTGTTCATTTGTGTATTGCCCCATTTGAAATCACAGGAGCCTGAACTACAGCAGTAACAACAACAGTGGAGCCAGTGGGAAGAAGTCAGAAGATACTCAGGGGGTCAAATCAACAAGAGTAGGGAACTGCTTCAGTGATGAAGGTGAAGGGAAGAAGGATGGAAATAAGATACAAGGCTTGAGCAAGGGTCAGCTTAGGGTTTAGTCTCCATCCCAAGACAGCCTCTAATAAGGCAGAAGGCGCTTTGTCCAGTCTTCTGAAGTGCACTTGGCAAGCACAGCTTTAAGATAAATCCACCTGCATTCATACCTAGGAGCCAGATTGCCTCCTGGGGCTCCCACTGCACTGGGAACAGAGGGATTGAGAACACGACTGGTGAGGCAAGAGAGGCAGGAAGAGACTTGTTTTTGAAAGAGCAATCTGCCCCTTCTCCCTGTCACTACACTCCCAGAATAGAGGCTACTTGAGACTGGAAGGTGTGGTTAGAAAGATGGGAGAAGGATTGGTGAGATGTAGTACAAGTTTGCCCAACCCAAGACCTGTGGGCTGCATGCACTTTGAAAATTTGCAAACTTTCTCAAAACGTTATGATTTTTTTTGCCATTTTTTTTAGTTTATCAGCTACCATTAGTGTTAGTGTATTTTTTTTTTGACACTGAGTCTCGCTCTGTCACCCAGGCTGGAGTGCAATGGCACAATCTCATCTGACGGCAACCTCTGCCTCACATGCCTCAGCCTCCCGCGTAGCAAGATTATAGGCATCCACTACCACGTGCAGCTAGTTTTTGTATTTTTAGTAGAAACAAAGTTTCACCATGTTGGCCAGGTTGGTCTCGAACTCCTGACCTCTAGCGATCCACCTGCCTCAGCCTCCCAAAGTGCTGGGATTACAGGCATCAACGACTGCGCCCAACCAGTGTTAGTGTATTTCATGTGTGGCCTAAGACAATTCTTCCACTGTGGCGCAGCAAAACCAAAAGATTGGACACCCCTAAGTAGCAGAAAGTCATGTGAGATGATGACTCATGCTGCTAGGTGCAATCTCATGTCACAGCTGACATACCTAAACGCACCCACATCCTTCAAATGGGGTGACTACGATGGCCTTGGCGTTGAGGTGAGCAGCAGGGCCTGACATGATATTTTGAATATACATTATTCAGTCTTTACTACTTTCTGGTCTTTAGCTCTTTTTTCAATTTGGAGTCAATATTTTTCTGTTTGGGCCTCAAGTATTTTTATAGGCCACACACACCACAGCACCTACAATATCGTGCACTGTGTGGCAATCAGGAAGCCGGCAGTGACCTCTGCTGAGGCTGATGGGGGTCACTGATGAGAACAAGTTTCAGTTCCTGTCCCAGCCAACTGGTTATGCCCAGCTCAGCAATCACAGATTTCATTTGGGGGTACAGCTGGAGAGGATGGGTGGCATCACAGAAAGTCACCCGCCTTGCAAGTCTAAATGCACGTGCTATTGTAAAGTGGGCAAACGTGCCCTACACAAAGGCAGGTCTGCCCAGAATGCACACACCATTCAGAGTGCAAGGTAGCAGGGAAGAGATAGACATATGCAGAGAAATAACCGAAGCACACAAAAGGCCCCTTTAACCTCTTCCAGCTAGCGGTTTAGAAATACACAGGAAACCCTCGATATTTGCCGAGTCGTGATTTGTGGTTTCAAACATGCACAAGGCTGCCTGCTCCTCACTCCTCGCCAGCCCACACGACGTGCTGCTGGCAGCCAGGGTGGCAGACACACGGCCCATGTGTCTCTACAAAGCTCCCTCAGAGTGGCCTTTTCAGCTGCCCTGATTCCATGATGGAGAGATTCTCCCCCTCCCAACAAATCCACTCACTTTTAACCCTTTATGGTTTAGTTACAGACATTACAGGATAGATGAACTAGAAAGCAGGGGTCTGAGACACCTAATCTCCACCTTTGCTGGCTCCTTACCCATTATCCTCCATCCCACCCCCTGTCGACTGCAATCAGGAAGACTGTCTACTAAGAATAGGCTGCTCTCTTTGGTTAGCACACTGTAGGCTGAACTCTGATTGTCAAAAAAGGCTTCTCCATCCATCCCAAGGATATCAGTGCTGTTGTGCTTGACTCAGGAAAACCTGCCCTTCTCCCTGGCCCCTGCAAACCCCTGTTCAACCAGCACTAATAACAAGAATCTTCTAGGTCAGATGCTGAAAGGTGGAAAAAATAGAGAAGAGCAGAGGCCAAATGTTGAACATCCACAGGGGATGAACATGCACCAGTCCAAGATCCAGGTGAACTCGGATGCTAAGCCTACTGCTTGCATCCACTCAGCAAGTACAGTGCCCATCCTAGCCATTGAGCAGATGCCAACGAAGTGTACTGATACTTGCCAAAGAGATGAAAGCAATCCAAGCTGAGGAGGCTGGGTTTACCCACAGTGACCATATTTTTCAAACCACACATCAGAGCCTGATGTGTGGTTCTGGAAAATCCAGGTCATAGAATAGCAGGAAATATACAAAAACAACCTTGAGTGTAAGATGATGGGATGTAGCCATGTATACAGATGTGCTGGGAGAATGCAATTGGTTACGTGAATAAATTCAAGAGCCGCACACTGTCCAGAGTCTGCAAGGACTCTCCATCAATGACTCAAAGTCTAGCAACCTAAGGTAATTGAAAAGAAACTCTAGCCTTATTTTGCTTCATCTCAAAGAATGTTATCAGATACCACTTGATAACCAATAGAAATATCACTCAAATTGCCCTTTGTATCATCCCAAGTCTCCCACACCTCTCCGGAGTCTGTCCTTCGCCAAATCTTCCAAACCTTCCCAGATGCCCAGCAGGCAGCTTCTCTGTTGTTGCTCTGCTTTTTCACTCCACAGTGCTGTCAAAGTAATTAGTTTCAGTGGAATAATCTAGGGAGGCTTCTCGGAGTAGGAGGCACGTGTGGTGAATTTCAAAAGATGAGTTGGATTTCAACAGAAATACAGTAAGGAAATTTCAGGCTAAGGGGCTGCAATTAGTAAAAACCAGGACAGGGAATGACATATCGTGTCATGTTCAGTAACAGCAAAGTAGCTGGGGTCAGAGTATGCAAAGATGCAGAGACAATGAGACTAGAGAGGCAGTCAAAGCCTGGTCAAGAGTGGATTTGGAGGTCAGATTTCTGAACTCATCAGAAGGTTTTTTTGGTAGAAAGGTAAAGGGTGCCAAACAGCATTCCAGGAAGCCCCATTGGGCAGATTAGAAAAGAAGAGTCCAGTAAGGAATGTATTGCATTAATCTACCAAACCAGCTTCCACTTTAATAGATACTCAAAATGAATGGGGTTTTATTTCGAAGAGGCAGTTGTAATGGAGACTACTGGAAAACGCGGTCATCTGAAATACACAGATAACTCCCAGGTCTCATTTTTATCATCACTTACAGCTAGCTGCCTCCTACCATGAATCTCTTCCG
This sequence comes from Callithrix jacchus, assembly GCF_049354715.1. Taxonomy (NCBI): domain Eukaryota; kingdom Metazoa; phylum Chordata; class Mammalia; order Primates; family Cebidae; genus Callithrix; species Callithrix jacchus. The sequence goes on from NC_133514.1 coordinate 91,500,441, forward strand.
TGAACTTCACTAAGTTGCAAAATAGATGAGTTTGACCTTCACGTCTCTTTACCTCTATCTTCCTTTGAGACAGAGAAACTAACATGAAGATGGGCCAGAGAGGAGGGGCAGCAAAAAGAGAAAATACGAGCCTGGGCACTATAACCACCTGCATGCACACAGCAAGGGCTAGCTTTATCAGAAGAGGCCAACCAGCTGACAGCAAAACAGAATGAACGGTACCATTTAACAGAACGCCTGGTTTTCGGCTTCTATGCTGGTCTAGTTGGCTATGTAGGTTTTTTTACTTTGTCTTGTTTGTTTATTTAATTAATTTATTTTTTAGAGACAGGGTCTTGCTCTGTCACCCAGGCTGCAGTGGAGTGGCCCCATCTCAGCTCACTGCAACCTTCGCCTCTTGGGTTCAAGCCATTCTCCTGTCACAGCCTCCAGGTTATCTGAGATTACAGACACCCATCATCATGCCCAGCTAATTTTTGTATTTTTTATAGAGATGGGGTTTTACCACGTTAGCCAGGCCGGTCTCAAACTCCTGACCTTAAGTGATCCATCCGCCTCAGCCTCCCAAAGTGCTGGGATTACAGGCTTGAGCCACTTGCACCTGGCCCCTGTAGGTTTGTTTTATAAGCCTGTTTGCCTCCCTCCAATTGAAATCCCAGCCATACTTTAAAACTCACTTGAGCCACAAAACCACCCTAAGTATCCCTGCCCTCTCTGGTGTCCCTCTCCCGAACATCCTCAAGACCAGTCTGCCACTTAATCTCAATGCCAAATATAAATACAAATCTATCTTGCATTTTTTTTTTCATTTTGTCTCAATGGATATTCACTTCTTCTCCCTAGTGAAAGAACATGTTCCTTAAGGGCAGGAATTATGTCCCAGGTTTCCCACAGACTTCCCCACAGCACACAGCAGTGTATGGGTATATAGAAAGAATGGAATAAACTGTTATTGAATAACTGATTGTTTGAAAATATTTTTAAAAGATAGCAGTGCTTATCTTTGCTCTCATTTTTATAATGGGAAATCCTGAGAGAAGTTGGCTTTAGCAAACTGATTTTGAAATATCTTCTTTTATTTAAACTGACAGCCAGGAGCGGTAGTACATGCCTGTGGTCCCAGCTACTTGGGAGGCTGAGGCAGGAGGACTGCTTGAACCCAGGAGGTCAAAGCTATGCATCACTGCCCTCCAGCCTGGGCAACAGAGAAAAAAAATAAAAATAAACTGGCAAACACTAGTATCATCGAAGCTGGAGCTGGAAGAGAGATATTTGTGCAATTCAGACCATCTTATATGGAAGTAATTGGTAGTATGTGGATAGTTGATTGATCTAGAACAAGTAGGGACAAAGAGATTCCTTAGAAGTAAATATCAGTACTATGTTCTTAAGAGTTCAAAGACTGCACTCCCCTTGTTCTGTATTGTCTTGTTTACAGGATTAAGTTGACCTCTCCTCTGCCCCCGAGTCTTTATTTGGACCAGGTTCCACTGCAGCCCAACCCTGTCTGAGTCATCACACTTTCTAAATAATTGCCCTGCAGTCTGAACTAATGTGGAGGCTTCAGGCTGGGAGTAGCAGGCTGCAAAACCACATTCCGTCATTTATTCATGGAGTGATGTTCAGAGCCCTTTAACAAACTCGCGCTCGCGCTTGCTCTCGCTCTCTCTCTCTCTCTCTCTCTCCCCCCCTCCCCTTCTTGCACGCACGTGTGCATGAGTGCACGCATGCGTGCGTGCGTGCATGCGTATTAGGTCTTGTGAGCACCTGAGGGTCTACACCACCCTGTAGATGGGGTTATAGAAGAACAGGGTGGAGACAGAGAGCTTCAAAGATAGACAAAAAAGTGGATTCAATTCCTGACTCTGCTACTTCCTAGAGGTATGACCCAGAGCCAGGCCTTTTACTTTTGTGACTCTTGGATTTTTATTTTATTTTATTTTTTGCCTTTAAAGGGTCCTTGTAGAGACTGAAAATATGTGTAAGCCCAGTGCCTGATATAGGAAAAAATATGCGTAAGCCCAGTGCCTGATGTAGGAAAACATCAGTTATAATGGGCAGAATTTTTCTTGGGTGTTCCCCAGGGTAGGCTCATAGCCTCACCTCCGTCCAGGCTACCCTAAGCCCAAACCCCAGCCTGCTCATCACTGAAGAGCCTAGCTGAAACCACATTCCTGTGCAGTGAGGTGCTGCCACGTGATGCAGCACCCTCAGAACTGAGCCAGCCAAGTGAAGGGATGTCCTCTCTATAAGCCCGGTGGGCTCGAGTACCGAGCTAGGTTCTGCCTAGAAGATGTCTCTCCTTTACTGTTCAGAACTCCATGAAGTTGTCATTGTTACTCTGATCTTAACTCAAGGAGAAAAATGAAGCTCAGAAATCTGAAGTAACATGTTCAACTTGAAATGGTCCAGTGGCAGAGCCAGGGTTGAAAGCCCAATCTATCTGACTCCCAACGTTTCTTTTATTCTCTTTCTGAGTGGAGTTCATTGAATGTTTGATATGCAAGTCAGTCAACTATATTTTCTACAGAATAATCAAATCTTTTATTAAATTAACCAGACACAGCTTAACAAATTACCATGTTCACAAAAATAATACAAAATCAGTATTCTGATCTTCAGCTGTTAACAATCACTGCTGAACTGAACCCTCCTTCTTGATACAGCTGTGGTTTTTAAACTTGAGAGTTTATCAGAACCTCCCAGAAGGCTTGTTGAACTACACATGGCTGGGTCAACCCCTAGAGTTTCTGATTCAGGTGGTCTGGGTAGGGTGGGACCCCAAAATGCCCATCTCTCACAAGATCCCAGCAGATGCTGGCGTAGTCTAGGGCCCTGCCTAGAAAACCACTCTTAAGCACTCTTGTCTCTTTGGCTCATCCAACCTCTAAGCTAGAGGTCTTAGAGCTCAAGGAAAGCTCTAAGACCTCTAGCTATCTCCTCAAGGAGTTAAAATTCTTACAGCTTTTCAGTTGTAAGATGCCTCACAACTGCCATCGGCCACTGTGAGGACTGCGCCTCTGTTTAGGGTCTGCTACCTATTTCTCCTCTCTCTGGCACTCAGTGCAAGGAAGAGCTTGGCTTTCTGCCCCATTCGTTGGCTTTCTGCTCCACACCAGCTGGCAAAGGCTGAAAGGAAAGGCTCTAAGTAAGAATCACAGCAGGGTGAATTCCCTGTGCCCGTCCCTTAAATCAGAGGGAAAGACTGGTCCCCTTTCAAAGCACAAGATCTTCCCTTCCCACCACACTGGATGTCTAACAAATACTTGCATATACATACAATTGGTTTCTTCACCAACTTTTTTTTAAAGCTTTGAATTCTTAAAGATGAAATGCTCTTTTTTTTGTCCCAAAATATAGTTTTTCAGAACTTTCTTTCAAAACACACAGACACACCCCAAAAGAATGTAACTGGGATTTAGAATTGTGGTTTCTGCCCAGAAGTCCAAGTGCAAGCTATGGCTGTGTTTCTCTGCTTGGCCTCATTTCTTGCTTGGAGTTATTAGGTATAATCAAGATTGCTGCTTACTGGGTAAAGGCCAAAGCGAGGAAGTTCCATGCTTGAGCTCCAATCCTTTCAGGGCTGCTAAATGGTAAGAGCCGCTTGAAAATCAGTCTGGGAGTGTTACAGCTCTTTTAGAACTCATCTAGCAGTTTTTCCAGTTTTTACCAAAATCTCTCCCCCATCCCACAAACAATGAAGAGATCAGACTGGGAAAGCAGAGCAACTTTGCTGAGATTGCTGTGGGCAGCGAATAATTGCTCAGGAGCTGAGGGAGGGAAGTGCTTTGCAAGAAACCTACAAAAAAGACAAATGAGTATTTGGTGACCTCCATGTTGCCTTTCTGCCCTCTTCCTCCAATGCCCACACTAGGGTCATTCTGGCAGGACAGTGTGGTGAAAAGGGCCTGGAAAACTGGGAGATCATCATCCAGGCTCAGCTCTACTGCTGACCAGTGAGTGTCCCTAGACCTCTTACTTCAGCTCCAGGGACAGTGGTTGGTTGTGTGGATATAGAGGAAACTGGCCCGGATGACCTCAGAAATTCCCTTCAGCTTTGTCTGTTAGTGAGAACTGGAAGTGGTTTTTACCAAATGTGCTGATAAGTATGCTTTCTGATGTGACAATACCTGGCATTTGTGCCAGGTAACCAGGGAGGAAATGTTTGTCCAAGCCCTGAAGAGCCCACCTGCCATGGTGGGAGCTGAGTGGAATCACGAGGGGCCCGGCCCAGAGTATTGCTGCCCCCAACATCCCCACCCCCACCTCTGCACCTCCAACCCCTGCCATCCCACTGGGCCTGCTCCAGCCACCATAGTCCAAGTGCAAAAGTCCAAGCCACTCCCTTGGCTCCCTTCTGCAGGGAAGGTGATGCAAGACAACGCACTTGCACAGGCCTGGAACGAAGAGACTCCTTTCCCTTTTCTTCCCCTTTCTGGCCTCACCGATACCCTCTCTCCCTGTCTCTCACTCTAAAGTCGGTCACTCTAAATTCACCTAAAAGTGTATTCTATGGCACATAAATCATTCTTCAATATAGCTGTTAACAGTGTTAGAAGAATGTCTTAACGTAAATATTTCATTTGATTCTTCTCTGGTTAAGCTCTGAATCAAAACTAAAGTCATTTCGGTCAGGACACCTTCCAAATGGTAACACATATGCACATATGTGAGCACACACACACACACACACACACACACACACAGGACTACAGCAATCATCCCTAATTAAAAATAAACCACAAAGGGCAAAATCTGAGAGGTACCAAGATAATCATAACTAAGCCGAAGTCATCAGCCTCAGGCACCAGCGTCAGGAACCGTGCTGCTTTAGCCACTGAAAAATAATGCTTCTTTGCTTTCAGAAAACCAAGACCCTCCCAGATACCCAAAGAGACATAGAGCTCCTAATCTTCAAGGTGCCTTTTGCAGCATTTGCTTTCTGATTGAGCATCAAAAGAGCAAAGCAGAGGACACAACGAAGCAGCCACCAGCTCCCCTTCCCAGCCCTGGCCAGTCTCCAGTCTCCAGTCTCCGTGGCCTGAGGTCGGCAATGCTACAGTGGATTTTGCAGTATTTCTATCATAGCTATTGCACTTGAAAACTTCCATGGCTCAGCTATTTAATTCTCCCTACACTGAAATGGGGTAGAATAGACTAGATTTCAAGTTGGCATAATTTTTTTTTCTAAACTTCCAAAAATGTAACCATTTTTAAAATGCAGGTGCATTGTACCTGCAAGACCTTAAGAAATGTCTCAGAAGTTTATTTTTGTCCTGCTGCTCTATTTTGTTTGGTCAAATCAAGTGCTGCTTCTGGCAGATTCTCTAACGATTGATTAGAGGGTAGGGTGTAGGTAGCTGGGTTTTCTGGTGATGTTAGCTTGAAAGAACAATTTTTGAAGAGCTCTTTGCCTCATCAGCTTAGCTCAGCTAAGCCACAGGTTCGGCAGATGACTCAAGCTGAAGGGTTGGGGTGAGGGACCTGAACCAGGGAAAGATCAGATGCAATGGGTTCATTCATTTTGACAAATCTTTTCTTTGTAATAATCTGTAATAAGACCGCAGTACATTGCACCATGTGTATGATATATTTTGGAAAGGTAATGAAGTCTGGGGAGTAGGCAGTGTAACTCAGCTCCCTGCTATTAAATCCTTGCTTAGAAGTAGGGTAACGTCAGAGATCTGTGTGTGTCTACGTGTGTGCGTATGTGTATAAAAATTACAAGGCTAGGACATTAGCAGGGGTAAAAATTAGCCAGGTTCTACTACTATATTGAGATTTAGAACATTAGAGTACAGTGACTACATTTTTCTATAGAGATCTTTACAGCTATTTGAAATTATGAACCCATAATATGCAAATGCACGGGGCTAAGAAATACACGTTCTTGGCAGAGACTGAAGATGTTATAATGTGTGCTGTAAACGGCGACGCGTATGTGTATAAAATCAGCGCGCACATACTAACTGGTCGATTATCCCCTCTAAAACCACACATAAATTCTCCTGACAGGAATTGGAATTTTGCACACATCCAAGAATGAACTGACTCTTAATGTGCTGTGTGTGTGTGAAGGATAGAGTATAAAAAAGCATCAGGAAGGGTCACTAAGCTAAGGAAGAGTGGCTTCTGAATCTCCAGCGTGACAACAAAGGGTCTGGGGGCTCTATTTTCCTCCTGGGCATGATCATTATAACATTAGTGACTGTCAATCATATTTACTGAGTTCTGGCCTCTGTCACAGTCACTGTGCCAGGTGCCTTCCATCCATGATCTTATTTAAGGGAGGAGAGGGAGAGGGAGAGAGAGAGAGAGAGAGAGAGAAAGAGCGCAAGAGAGAGAGAGTGTCAGAGGGTTAGGGGCAATGGGTATGAATGTGGAGGTATGCACATGTGTTCTATTCAAATGCTCTATTTAAATGCATGTGTGGGGGTGAGGTGTATGACAGTGGATGTGTGCACATGTGTTCTATTCGAATGCTTTACTACACTGACAAATGGCTACTTTTTCAGGCAATGTAACAGTTGACATTGGTAAAAATGTTAGTCTGCCCATGAAGCAGGCAGGAAGGCGAGCTCAGTCTCCAGGTACCCAGGAACTGGGAGCAGAGGCCTCATACAAAATTATGTCCTTTTGTGGTGAGACTGCTTCCCACCTAAAGCCAAAGTCTGGGCTGGTCTCAGCCATTTCTAAACAAAGAACAGGAGATTAGGGAAGTATGATCCAGAATCTGAGAAGAGGCAAAAAATTCCCAAACTTAGAAAGTTGGTGAGTCAGGTCTATAAAGATGCAGGGTCTTAAAAATTGTAAGGAAGGAAAAGAAAAAAGCCGTTAATTAAACAATGGCTTATAATGACTTCTACAAATAGGTGACTCTCAGGGAGGTAGTGGAATCTGTTGCATTAGAATCTGTCACAAGAAATTCCGGCAAAGCAACAGGGGTAGAATATAGCATGATTTAGCTTTCTGTAAAGTAAACAGAAATATTTTATCAAATAATTCACTTTTACAACATTTCTCTCCATCCCTACCCACCACTCAAAGCAGTTTAGAAAGACATCCAAGTACTCCAGGTAGAGACAGAGGCAAGGGCACACCTATTTTCCAATGGTGGGCAAGAACAGGAACTAGGATGCTGCCCTCTGCTTTGTCATTGTGCTACCCAGCTTATATGCAAGATTTCTGAGTTCTTGGAAATTATCCAGATTAGGAGATGGTCTGCAAAACAAGCACACGCACATGTAACATCGGAGCTAAACGAGAAATCGGAAGCACCTTCGCTGCCTTCAGGGAGCTTTCAATAAATACTCTGCAAGAGCCGAGACAAGAAGCCTGACACGAACAAAACCTCATCAGGCAAGCTCCCGATCCACCACCTACTCATACTTCATTAAGGCACAGGTTCTCAAGGGCTAAAGACACACAGAAAAATAGGAGGGCTTTTTTGTTTGTTTGTTTAAGTGGTTTATATTTATTTGTAAGCTAGACTAGGACAGAGAAACCTTGAGATTACAAAGATGGATAATAAATCCACTGAAGGAAGTATATGCAAACGTGAGCCTTTGAATAAGGTCCTTGAATCTCCTTGCCACATTTTACGGCCTAATCATTACACAAGATCTGTTAGCCTTCAAATCCTTCCCTCTCTGCCTGTCCACTCATCACCCCTAACAACACATATTACTTGGCCCACATCACACAGAGAGTGAATATAATACAAGAGGAATTCTTATGCTGAACCACGAGCCACAGCGGTGGTTGTCAGCAAGTCACATGGCTCTCATAGAAGTTGAAATATAGAAGTATCCATCTATAGAATTATAAAGCATGGGTGGACGCCTACCTCTGGTTGTCTTAGCACCTGAATTTAGTGATCTGATATTTCTTGGTGCTGGTAGTTGCATTTTTACAACAGTGCTTTAGGTGGCTCCAAAAGCAATTTCCTGAAATGCCCTATGAAGAGATATTGGTCAATGAATAAAAATCATTCCAGTTTGGCACTGGACTAAAATAAATGGTTTTAGTACTTGGTATCAAGTGGATTATCTCTTCCTAAATTCTCATTGTTTAAGGCTAACATGGAAATTATGCCATTTCCAGAAGTATATTCAGTTAAACTAGGCAGAAAGCCAGATGTGAACTGCACAGAGCAGGGAACCAGCCTGGGAGTTAAGATTTGCTGCAATTAATTCCCCATGCCTGACCCCCTTAACCAAATGCATTTCCTCCTTTTTCCTGCACATACCCACAGAGTTCTTCACTGAGCTTGGCCCCCGTCATGTTGGTCCCACTGCCATTACTTCATACAGGCCATTGCCCCACCTGAATACCCTTTGGGAACTTGTGGGTTAATTTAGGTGCAGTGGAGAGAATTTAGGCTCTAGAATCAGAGCTCTTCCACGTCCTCTCAAACAAGTTAACCTAAACATTCCAAGCCACAGTTCATCATCTGCTAACTTGGAATAATAACACTTAATCGAAAGTGGCTGTGAGAATTAGTGGCTATGTCACACATAAGAAGTGCTAGTTGTGGCTGCTCAGTAATGTCAGTTCTCATCTGCCTACCAGCTCTCTTTGCCAAGTTCATCGCAAGTCTCACAGCCTGCCAACTCTAAGCACATAGATTCTAGGACTCTTCTTTAAAATCTTACAAGGTATACTATGTCATTTAGCTCTTCAGCATAAGCTTGTCTATGTCTTGCATATATCCTCATCTTCCCAAATAGATTTTTGCATCCTTGAAGGCAAGACCATGTCTTGAGTGTCTCCTAATCCCCTGCAGAACCTCAACCAGGACTAAAGACCCCATCAGAATCCTAACGCTCCTTGTATTCCCCATGGGATTGCAGTGTCCCTACCTGCGCACACACAAAAGCAGCAAAGCTTCTGTGTGACCAGTCATTTCCAGGGCCAATCCACAACTATTCAGCAATTTTAGCTTGTTGCCTTCAAGCCTGCTGATAGAGGTCTGTACTCTCAGTCTGCAGTCTGTTTCCAAAAGCATCCTGAGCCCCCCCAAAAAGCAGGCTGCCTGGATTAGGGACAGCATTCATTAGAAGCAGATCTCCCTCAACTCAGAGGGGAACATGGAGCTATGTAGACACAGGAACAGGTCCTGGGATCTGCAGGTCAGGCAGACAAAGTGTGCCTTCTTACACACAGCAAGGATGATTTCTCCCCAGTGTCCACAGCCCCCTCTGTCCACAGGGCTGCTCAGCCATTGCTGCCTGTTTGCTGTGAAGGGATTAGCCTGAGAGAAAGAGCTTTGCTCACTGAGCTTTTGCTCAGACTCTGAAGCCAGAGGGACTTCAAAGGCCCATAAGGTCAGAAGACGCTGCCCTTTGGAGGACTCTGCAGATGGGCAGTGACCTTGAGGTAGGGAGACCAAGGACATGGTGCCACAGACTGGGGTCAGGAAAGCCTGCAGCTCCCACACAGCCAATTAGCCCAGAGCCCCTTTCCTGATGCCCTGCACCACACCCCAAGTCAAAGGGCTCAACACGACCTCTGTGGCTTCCATTTGCCTTTGTCAAGGCTATGCCTGATGCTGCCTTAACCTGCTCTCCCCAGTATGAAGCTGCATCTGTTCTCTTTTCCAATCAAAGTCACCAGCTTATCTCAAACCCCACCTCCTCTCCACCCCCACGACGTGAGCACCATCCTTCACACCCTTTTCTTTGTTCCCCCACCCCCACCCATTGCCTGGCCTAGCATCCAGCGCATAATGGGAACTCTCCAAACATTGGTTTAATAAATCAGTGTTGGCTTGGTACAGTGGCTCACACCTGTAATCTCAGCACTTTGGGAGATTGAGGCAGGCAGATCACAAAGTCAGAAGTTCAAGACCAGCCTGGCAACATGGTGAAACCCCATCTCTACTAAAGATGCAAAAAATTAGCCAGGTGAAGCAGCACATGCCTGTAATCCCAGCTACTTGGGAGTCTGAGGCAGGAGAATTGCTTGAACCCGGGAGGTGGAGGTTGCAGTGAGCCAAGATTACGCCCTCACACTCCAGCCTGGGTGACAGGGCAAGACTCCGTCTCAAAAAAAATAAAAAATAAAAAAATAAATCAGTGTTGAATGCAAGATTCATTTTTAAGAAGTTCAGCCAAAAATGATTTATTCTACCTTAGTCCTTAAACAATTAAGCAACTTCTTTGAAGTATCTTGTGAACAATAACTCAGCAAAATTATTCTTAGAGTGCTATAAATTTTCCTGTATTCAGAAAAATCAAGGATCACTTTCATACAAAAATCACTGGGTATTGTAACAGCAAAAGACTGAAAACAACCAAAACATCCATATAGGAATGTGAGTTCAATAAGTCAAGATACAATTGCTGGACAGTCAGCTTTTTCCAAGACGTTCAGTGCAAAGTGAGATACAGTGTGTGTGATAAGTTCCCATTCGAGTAGAGAAATTTTTTAAAACTACACATGCACATAGATGGACACACACACGTATTGCATAAAACATCTTTAAACCGAAGAAACCATTCATAGTGGTTGCCTCAGGGTAAGGAAACAGCAGTGAAAGAAAGATGTTTCACTTTAAAACCCCTTTTGTACCTTTTGAATTTTAAACCATGGAGGTGTTGACCTATTCGGAAAAATTAAATTAAAAATTCAAAGCAAACAATGTGTGGAAAAGTAATAAAAAATCTGCTTTAGAAAAACATAAAAGAGAAATCCTCATTTAAAAACAGTTCAAGGCAGCCTGTTGCGTCATCTGTTAGCTGCAGGAGAAAAACTGAGGAGGCACAGTGGCTGCGGAAGGGCTGGCCGAAGGGGAGGCGGGTGGCAGCAGGTTCTGGCCCTGGGCACCTCGGCTGCCTTCCGGAGGGATTTGAGAGCAAGGTAGCCTTCCTGGGCCTCATCTGAGGCAGCTCTTAGAGCATGCAAGCCCCTTTACTGTCTGGGAGTTGGGGGTCGTCAGGTAGACACAAGCCAGTTACTTAGTGACAATCTCATTTTTATAAAAGGAGACACTCCGCAAAAGAAGAGAAGGCTTCTTTCCCTGCAGAAGTTGGTGGCGGGGAGATTAAAACCCCAAATCCCAACTCACCAGAGTCCAATGACACCAGTGCCACTGACTTCGGGAGCTTAAAATACATTCAGGGACACACCCTTCCCCCCAAACACACCTGCTGCTTTTTCCTCCCTCTTCCCACATCCTCTCTTGACAGGCCAAGTGCCCATTTATGACAGAGCTGAAAAATGTCCTTTTTTGTTCCAATATTTCCTGTAGGGCCCCGCCCCTCTTTTATGGCTGCTATTCACAGCCATCTGGGATGACCCACAAACCAGAGGAAGCTTCAGAACTGAAACAATCAAACCATGTCACCTTTCAAAAGTAACAATGCCCCCACCCCATCTCCAAAACACATTGTTTGAAAAAGGCAACTCATGGTGATGGCTGGACACTGTCAGTTCTCAGAGAGACCTACTGTAAAAATGGTCCAGGCAGAACTCTGTAAGGCATCCTTTCAGACACAGGGCCAGCGGTCCTCTCCGTCCTCTCTGTGTCCCACACTTTCTCTCCAAGCTCTACAGCCACCTCCTCAAACTTGGGAAGGGACTAAATTTGCTTCCTGTGTCTTTCTCTGAGGAATTAAAGAACATCAGAGCTGAAATGGCTCTTAAAGAGAGCCTCATGCTACAAACGGGGAAACCGAGGCCCATAAAAGAGGAATGGCTCCCTGGGGAATATACTATACGCTTATCAGTGGTCCAGGACAAAAGCCCTGTCTCAGGCCCCTCTGCTGTTTCTCTACTTCGCTTGCTTTTGATGTGTCCCCACCCAGAGGCCCTGCTGATCTCCCTTCCAATGCAGAGTCCCCCAGTAGCCACAGCCTCCCCTGGGGTGGCCCCTACAACCTGTGTCCCGGCCTCACTGCATTGTCTGATAGGCAGCCACTAGCCCTGTGGGGCTACTGAGCACTTGAAGTATGACTAGTGTCACATATTAAAATGATAATATCTTGGATACATTGAGTTAAATAAAATATACGATTAAAATTAATTCTACATACTTCTTTTTACTTTTTAGAAAGGTAGCTGTTAGGAAACTTAAAGTTACATAGGTGACTCTTGCTATATTTCTATTATGCTACACTGTGCCAGGTCATATGCTGCTTACCCACTCAGCTCCCAGTCAGCAAAACTGACCCGCCCCGTGCCCCAGCTTTGTGTGGCCAGACATTATCCACTACAAAGACCAATCCATGCCCAGGCGCTGAGTAAGGAGAGTGCCCCCAGCAGTGACATCTGGATTGAGCTTCTGAAGCCATAGCATGATTTTAACAAGCGCATCTCTCCTTCCATTCGGGAAGGAGGGAGGGATCCTAGCACCCCTCAGGTAGCATTAATTCCACCTGCGTGTGAGTTCGTGACACCCAGGAGTCCAAAGTCTTGTAGGCTGGGATTTCACTCCCTGAAATAGGGTAGCTGCTTAGGGAGGAGAAGCAAGACAACAAAGCCTTAACTGTTTCTCATTTTTTGGCACCGATCCTATCTTTTCTCATCTCTCCCTTCATGTTAGGAGTAGAAATTTACAAAACATAAATAACAGTGGCTTCCCTGTACGGATCCCCTCATTCTTTGCCTAGAGATATTTTAAGCGCTCTGTATGGATTATCTCATCTCATTTTCCCAACCACTCTATCAAGTTGCTATTAACACCATTGCATAGGTGAGGAAATCAATGCCCAGAGCGCTTATGTGGTGTGCCCAAGCTGAAGCAGGGTAGCCTCTAAGCTATGGGACTCAGCTCTGACCAACCCCAAAACCTATGCTCCTCATCATTCCTTCACTTCAAGAGCCTCAGTTTCCCCATCTGCAGTATGGGGATAGTATATGCCTGGAGGCAGGGAGGGGCCTCACAATCCCCAAGGACCCGTTCTCCCATGGGACTAGGTTCTGGGCCCTGAGGAGGTTCCAGTTTGAAGAGTCCCCATCTCTTGCCATTCCCTGGCTTAGGCTGCAACCCCTGGTCCCAGGCATGACTCTGTGAGGCTCCACCCATGCCACCCTCCTGCCTGGGTCTCTCCAGTTTCTGTCTCCAGGGAGTTAAGTGCTTCTAGTCCCCTAAATCAAGATTCCCCCTAAGCCTCGGCTCCTCCAAAAACCCACCAAAATTCATAAGTCAGAGAACTATTTCGCAATCAACTATCCCATGCTGCCAATTCCTGCTCTTCTTCCCAGGATGCAACATGCTCCAACCCTTCAAGCCCCCAAGGCCCCAAACACGCCCTTCAAAAGAAGCCTCCATGAATTTAATCAGGGTCTCATCTCCCACAGGCAGAATTCTGTATTCATTGAGCAAAATAGTTTCTGAGTCCTATGCTTCTCTAGGCACATTCCTCTGGGAACAGAGCAATGCAAGCAACAAAGTCCTGGGGCTCCTGCAGGAGTGAAGATGTCCCCCACCTGGTGATGCCCTAAACACATGAATACGATAATGCGGGTTCGTATTTCTCGAGTTCCTCTTGCTCTCTTATTTTAGGTCAAAGAAAGATTAGTTAATGGGCACTGATTCTTTTCTTGTCATGGTTAAATAAGGTATGTTACATTACTTTAAAGAATACTGGGGTCCAAAGTGGCTCCCGCCAGAGGTCATGGCGCTCGCGAAGGCGAGGTCATCAGTTCAAGGCTAACCTGAGCAACCTCATAAGCTCAAACTGATTGGCAAAAAAAAAAAAAAAAAAAATACTACACATCCATTACGAGTAGTTTCTAAGGAACATAATGACTTGGTAATATGATCAAATGCTCACTAAGGGGATAACTTGCAACATCAGACACCCACACTCCTTAATACACTGACAGAGACAGGTGAGCTTGAGAGGCATGTTTCTAAGCACATCCACAATGTGTTGGAAGGGGCAGGGACAACTTTTTTCCTTATCCAAAGTACAGAAGCAAAGCTTGCTAAAATATTCTTAGTCAGTGAAGAACCTTGGCATTTTCCTCTAAGTATCAGTGATTTACAGTGGTAATGCGAATATCAGGCTCTCGAGAGAAAGGAAACTTTCTGTTTAGTAAAAGACGGCATGAGTTTTAACAGTTTTGGAAAACAATGTTTTCCAGATTATATTTTATGTGTGTATTTATGCGTATGTGCGTGTGTGTTGGTGGTTCCAGAAAAAAAGACTGGAAGGAAATACATCAAACTGTGGGTGTTGTAGCAGGTTTTTGTTTTGATTTTATTCTTTTCCATATATTCCAAATTTTCTATTATGAGTCTTATTGCTTTCATAATCAGAAAATAAGCAGTAAACTGAATGCTAATAGTTTTTTAATTTGCTCATGAATCTGTTTTTACAGGCACCAGTTCAGTGGGGTTTGGAAATCAGTAGGGTGTGAACCACGAATGAATTCCCTGCTCCTGCAGAGCTGAGTGTGCCCCTGGCCCAAAAGAGAAACCCTCCCTACATCCACGCTGGCAGACAGCTGTCCACAGCTGTTCTGAGGAGGCTGCCAATGAATGAAGCGGGTGGAAAAACACAACATTCCTGACTCTCCAAGGATGGCATTATGCTTGGAGCTCTTGCCCACCAAAGAATTAAATAAACAGAGAGAGAGGTGGTGGCCAGTCAAGCTAGAGGAACTCCAGCCCTGGAGGTGAGTCAGCTGCCAGAGCTCCAACACTCCCAACAGAACATCTGAAAGAAGACCCCAACTACCTAAGCCAACCACCTTGTCAAATCAGGGCTAACACTTCTCAGCAATGGCCCTCCTGGGCTATACCTCTTGAGTGTTACCTTCCTTCCCTGCCTACATGAGTGTACGTAAGAACAAGCTTCATTTCTGCCTCTAGGTTGAAAAGATCCAGAAGGCAGGGCCTTGGGCTGACTCATGTTCATATACCCCAACAGCACTGATTGGCATATTCATTTACCAACTACGTGCTCAGACACTGTTGTGTGCTAGGCACTGTTCTGCTGTGCCTAGCACATAACAGTGTCTGAGCACGTAGTTGGTAAATGAATATGCCCAGGGATAGCCCAGGAGGAGACCAACAGGTTGCAAAACAGACAAGGTGCCTGTCC
Source organism: Callithrix jacchus (assembly GCF_049354715.1). Lineage (NCBI taxonomy): Eukaryota > Metazoa > Chordata > Mammalia > Primates > Cebidae > Callithrix > Callithrix jacchus. The sequence goes on from NC_133514.1 coordinate 91,515,494, forward strand.
TCAGGGAGCTTACACTCTAGTAGGGGAAGACAGACAATAAACAAAAGGAGAATTAAGATTATATCCAATAAAAGACTGCATACTGGGTACAGTGTACACTGCTCTAGTGATGGGTACACCAAAATCTCAGTAAGCACCACTAAAGAACTTAATCATGTAACCAAATACTACCTGTTCCCCAAAAACCTACGAAATAAAAAAATTAAAAAGGGCCCCTGAAGCATCCAAAAGAAAGCTGATAAACAGGCCTACTTGGTATGTTAAATTATAAGGGAAGCATTGTCAAATAAAAAATGATGTTAAGCCTTTAAAAAAGACAGTTTATATCCCAGATAGTGTCAGATGCTGTAAAGAATATAGTCCAGGGTGATGTGTCAGTGGAGAAGGCAGTTATGGGAAAATCTGAAGGAAGAACATTCCAGACAAAGAGAACAGGCGAGCCAGAAACACATGAGTTCAATATGTTTAAGAATCAAAAAAGAGACAGAAGGGTGAGAACAGGGAGTGAAGGGGAGGTCAGAGATGCAGGCAGGGACCAGATCCCTCATGCCCATGGTTGGTTACGAAAGGGAGTGGCCTGGTCTGCCTTTCTAAAGGAAATTCACTCTGCCTGCTTTGTGAGACTGGAATGTGCCATGACAGCCTATAGAGAAGGATTTCATCACTACCTGTTGAACTGATGAATGGATGCTCCCCAACATCCACTGGGGTTAAGAGGTACGGAGAGGCTAATCAGCTCGGCCTCAGGGCTCTCACAATGCCTATAGGAACCCCATCTCTTCTTATCTACATTCCGCTTCTATTACTTTAGAAGGGGGTTAGTACTTCCCAACACCCCCTTCACCTTGCCATGGAGTACAGCAAAGAAGATGCAAATCCAATTGCTGTCCACCCATCCATGCATGCCCAGCCCGAAGCATTCATTCAGCAAACGTTTTCCATGTCCAGGCCTTGCTGATGCTGAGGACACGAAGACAAGCAACATGCCAGCCCTGCCCTCAAACACTTCAGCATATGAGGCCTGTGAAAAGCTGGCCAGGTGCCACCCACAGCCACAGCTGTCCTGCCCTGACCTCTCCATCCACAGCCTTCTACTAAAGTTCACCCTGATAAAACCTGCTGTGAGCCCCTGAAACAGTTCCGATGGGCGGATCAATTCACACCAAAGGGTTAAACAGAAAGACAAGCTCAGTGCCTTGCCAGCTTCCTCCACTCCACCCCAACCTCATTCCTCTCTCCACCAACCCAGGGAAAAAAATCTGTTTGGCCTCAGAAATGAAGTTGTAACTGATGGCATGGCAGGTACTATTTATTCCAGACAAAGGAGGGAGGACTTTGGTGCTGGTTTGAAGAGTGGGTGGGTGAGGGGCCATCGGGAACCTATCTGGGGCAGTCAGGGGAGGAAGGAAAGAGCTTTGAATGCATGCCTCAAACCTCCTCGACCAGCCCCACACAGAAATGACTCAGCTTGGAGTCAGAGGGAACCACAGCTAATTCGCCACTTACAAAATCTCCTGCATAAAAATCAGTTGTCATTATTTAGAAAAGCCAACTACCCTTGTGTTAATGAGTTCTTGAGTTCTCCCCTATGAGATTTCTGAGGTGTAGCTCACTTTGTGCAAATGGGAGATTAGTATCTGACAAAAAGTACACACAGTGGCTCTAGAAAATCCTTGTAACCCATCATTTCTCAGCCTTCTGGATAAGATCAAGTGTGGAAAATCCTTGTATCCTGAATTCCCCCAGGGCAACTGGCACTCCAAGAAGCCCTGCAGGACACCACACACAGGTAGGGGTTGACCCAGGTGTCCTCTGTCCATGTGGTTAGTAGATAGGTTTCCTTCCAGTGGGACACAGCCATCCTGGGAGAAGTCAGTGCTGCAGATGGTTTCAGACCCTTGAGTCTCTTCTTCCCAGGAGGGGAGGAGGGGTTATAAATAGCCTGGACTCCTTCAGCCCTACACAGGCACAGATCCCACACCCCCGCCCCAGCCTCAGCCAGCTGGTCCTTCCGCGCCCAAGTTCCCACAGCCTGCTATGAGAGGGAGGACAACTGCCCACCCTCAGCCGGGGGCAGGGAACAAGAATGCCCTAGTGACAGCCTCCAGTGAACTGTAACTACAACCCCACCATTCCTTCATACCCCCTCCACGCCACCCATGCTGGAGAGGGCTGAGGGGCCGGCAACATTACTAGGGGGTCTCTTATACCCTGGTCAGCCCAGAAAGCCCAAAGGTGCTCAGAATGTTAATTCAGTGGGAAAAGTTATAGGAATAATACTCTCCCCATCTTTCTGCCTCAGTTTCTCCCTCTGTGATATGAACAAATAGCTGAACTATCTATCTTGTGGGAATGCTGATGTAATTAGCATGCAATGAAAGTGAAAAGCATTATAACACTGTATTATCATCGGGTTATCAGATCTTAATTTCTTCTGTAGAACCGGTAAACACAGGAGATGTGGAGATGCAGGGGGCGGGGGGGAGGGCACTGATTCTTATCTGTTCATGAGAGCAGAAGAATTTTACCCGGCAGCTCTGCGCTAGCCTTGAATTCTTGATACTGCATGTCCTTGAAAGCAATCTAACTTACAAAAATATTCTCTCTTGCAAGTCATTTCTGACTAATACAGATTGACACACACTGCATCCAGCTTATTTTAATAAACTTCTGCTGGACTGTAGATGACATTATAGACTGAAATCTAGCATCACCCTAGAATATTATAGTTTGGAAGTAAAAAGTTCATGTAATAATCACTCTGTTTATCATTCAATTCCTTCCTACTCATACACACTGGTACAAAATAAGTGGCTAAAATCGAAGTGGCCAACTTGGAGTTCTTTTTAATTTAGACGCTTTTGTTTGCTCAATAAAATGCAGAGTAAAAAACATTTACTGAAAACCCATTCATTGATGTTTAATGGCTGTGTCAAATACCCGTAACAACATTTATTCCAGCACCCCCAGATAACTGCTCGTCTTTCTCATTCGGTATCCACAACAGCACAGCATTTGTGTCCAAGTGTAATTGATCCAAAATTGGGCTCCCTTTCAAAAATATCTGTAAAATCTAATTACCAGGAAAACAGAGTTCTGGCATCCTATGGAAAGTGGGGCTTCAGTGAAAAAGGTTGCAAACACTTCTTGGCTAATCAAGCTGCATTATGTTACAAAAGGAGCTTGAGGAATTTGGGATAATGAGGGAGCAAGAAAAGTTGGGATAGTATCAGACTGGACTTTGCAGTGACAGTCCTGCTTTTTATAAGGCAAGGGCAGGGGACAGGAAATATATCACATTAGCTGGCAAGCATGGATTTAGAAAGTACCAGATAATGAGTCCATGATGGGCTTGGGGTATGGGGATGGCATTTCTGGTCTCAAGCCCTACCAGGCCTTGCCCAGGGAAGTCTCTCCACCCTTGCCTGGAAGGCTGATGTCATTTCTGGTCTCACTGGGTCTCTAGCCACTGCAGCAGGTCACTTTCCTTCCTTGGGCCTGAGTTTGCTCATCTGTAAAATGAATGCTCCTAATATCTCTAGGGTGACTTTCAACTTCAAAATCCTGTGGCCTCTATAAAGCAAAGAGCAATGGTTTTTGCTCGTGTACTCGTGGGGGCAGGGGGCAGGGAGCAGGGAGCGGGAGCTGCTGGACCAAGGAGAACGAAGGACTGAGAGTTTCCACCTCTCAAGCAGTTTTGTATGTACTTGCAACACCCGGGTATCGGACGCTCTGGGAATAATGATGTCTTTTAGACCAGGACGACCTACCGAGGTGGTTCTATCTGGCTGCCTTGGATTCCTCGACCCCGTCAATGAGGAACAGGGCCAAGCCACAGGACTTCTCGGAGCCTCTCTCCCAGGGCTGGGCACAGTATATCTTCCTCCATTAAGGGGTCTTCCCTTCCCACTCCCACCCCTCTTTCCGTCCTAGAAGCACTAGAAACTCCAGCTCTAGCCTTGCACATGGTCCGGCGAGGCTTCCTAGACAGGCAGCGCATACCACTCACCCCCAGCTCCCCTCCGCCTTGCGCCCGCGCTGCGAAAGCTTGGGTACCAGCCTCCACAGCTTTGCAAATTGCAAAGATAAGGAGAGCTGCAGGTTCGCTTTTCTTTGGCTCCTCCTGGCCTTCATCCTAGTAAAATCAGACAAACAGCCGGAAAAACAAAGCACCACAGCGGCGGAGACAATTCGCTTTCAACGGAGCAAGAGACGTGCACACCTTGAGTGAAGACGCGCGCAGTTCTCCTGCGTGTCGCTGGGACTAGACCCCGCACTACCCTGCGCGGCTGACAGGTACTGGGCCGGGCTCTGCTTCACTTGTCCAAGGCTTGGAGGAGCTGTGTGTGCGCGCCCATTTCCGCCAGCTTCACAATTTGACAGCAGCAAAGATCTTTGAGTCCCGTTTGAGCGCCGCCTTGGGCAGGGACCGCTACTCGGTGCTCAGATCTCATCGCGAGGTGCGGGATCCCAGCCTTTCCAGCTCAGTTTCCAATTTTGAAGAAAAGACAGCGTGAAGTGCGGTTGCCAAACTCCCAGGAAAACATCACTCACCAAAACGCTCCCACGCTTTCCCGGCAGAAGTGCGGTAAAACTTTTGGCACTAACCACCTGTGGCTGCCAACCGGCCCGCCCCGCTCGGGCCCGGAGGCGCCGCGGAGCCCCGGACCGCACGCGCCCGCATAAGTTCCTTTCCAGCCCCGCGCGCCACTTCGCTCCGGGCCGCGGTGCCAGCCAGGAGGCACGGCGCCCGCTCGCTGGCTCGCTCTCCGCTGGCTCTCCCCTCCCTCCTTCCCTCCCTCCCTCCTCCCGCCTCCTCGGTTGCATGGCTGCCGCACGGAGCCCCTGAATAGCCACCGCAGCCCCCCGCCTCCTGCCCGCCGCGCGGAGGGCGCCCCTGCCCCGCCTGCGCCCCGGAAAGCGCGGACCGCCGGCCTCCTAGCAACCGCCCCCGCGACCGCTTTCCTGCGTGGCCGTGGCAAAGCTACCCTCCCGGCGCCCCACGACCTCCCGACCCTCCTCGGCTGCCGAGGTGCAAGGGAGACCGCGACTCTGGCAGCCGGAGCCCGAGTCAAACACGCGAAGCCGCTCACCTCCGCGCGCCTCCGGCCCTGCTCGCCTCCCGCACTTGGCCCCGAGCCGCGGTCCTCGCGTCCTCCTTCTCCGCCGGGGTCCGCCGGTCCCTGCGCGCCGGAGCAGCGCCGGCCGCGCCGCTGTCAGAGTCTCGTGGCGGGGCTGCGCCGGCGGGTGTGGAGCCGAGCAGCGGCGGCGGGCGCGCGGGCAGCTCCTCCCTCCCCGCGCCGCGCCTCCGCCCTCCCCGCGCCCCGCCTCCCGCGCCGCGGCTGTCAGCCCCGCGCCCTGCGCCCGGAGCCCCGCGCCCGCGCCGCCTGCTCGGGGATCGCACGGGGCTAAAGGGCCCGGATGTCTGCGGTCGCCTGTCACTCGCGCCTGCCGCCTCCCCGCCACACATGCACTTGCTGCGCCCCAGCCCCCTCCAGCTCCGCTAATTTCTATTTTGACAGTAACTGTGGCGAGTGGGCGGCGCCGCGGGGGGCGCCCGGGACCCACGGAGGCGGCGGGCGGGAGTCGGGCCCCGGCGCGGGGGCGGAGTGGGGGGTCGGGCACCGCTGCCAGCCTCTCGGGTCTCCGCGTCTTTTCTCTTTCTTTGCTTTTTTCTCTCTGCCTCCTCCAGGATTTAAAGGGACAGCCCCGGCCGAGGCGAGGGGCCAGGCGGCCGCCGTTTCTCTGGTCTCCAGACGCCCTCTGCGGCCCGGCCGGACCCACCTGCACCCCCAGCGCAGGCTCGGGACCGCCGGGTATTTTTAGGTCCACACCCGACCCGGGGCAGCGGTGCGGCAGAGACGGACTCGGCCGCCCCGGCGCACGGCTATTTTTGCAAAGTCCGATGGGGGAGGAAATAAAATAATTCGGCAACTGCTTTTCCACCCGAAAGTCGGGAGCAAGGAGTGGGGGCGAGAAGTTAGTTTCCCAAATGCTCTTGGCACTCCAGCGAGCGCAGCAAGACGCCTAGCCGGCATCAGAAACCGCAAGCTTGCCGTGCTCCAGGGTACCCAAATCCCAACGGGCACTCCCAGCCGGCCGCGCTGCGGACCGGGATCCCCATCCTTCTGGGCCCTTTGCCCCGCACTCAGCACCCCGCGCGCCCGGGAGCAGCGGCGGGCCGCCTGTCACTCTCGGGGACGACCTGGAAGGCAGTCTTCCGACGCGTCCAGTCACCGCGCCGCACTGCCAAGGGGCGGGCCCGGGAAGGGCTTGGCCCCGCCCATCCTGCCGGGTCCCGCTCCCTCAGAGTCTGTCCCGGCTGGAGAGTCTCGCTGGGACTAGGAGCGCGCGGTGGTGCTGGAAGCCACGAAGGGCTCAAGCGAAAGGAGGAGGAGGGGTCTCGGCCCTGGAGTGGGCGTGAGCATTCGCCGACGAGGCGACACTTGGGCCGTGGCACACTCGAGCTGGCTTTGCCTCCTACCTTTTTGCAGTCCCGTCCTCTGCGCTCCAGGCAGACACAGGAACCCTGGCCCTCCTTGGTACTACATCGGAGGCTGCACCCTAGGGGGTCCTCTCCGGGACTCCTCCCTCGGATGCAGGAAGGTTTGCCGTCCTCAAACTCCTACCCTGCTGCGCTTAATCTGAGCTGCACCGGGCGCCCAGGAGAGGCGAGCAGGCGAATCCCAGCCGCCTAGTCCCATTCTGGCTACAGGTTAATAAAAGGGCAATGGGGCTGCTGCTGTTGCGTAATGTCCTTCAATGCTGAAGAAACTGGATGACATCCTTTACAGAATTCACAAAAATAAGTTGGTGAACTTTTGGTACTTCTTCCTAATATCACTCATTGGGATTTTTAAAATCATTTCCTTCATTCGTGTAAAAACGCATATTGCAAGATAGTACTTTGGGGAGTAGTGAAAACAAGGCTGTACCTATCCCAGAGTGGACACTAGGTATGTACCTATCCCAGTGGACAGTAGGTATGAACAGAGGGATCTGAAACGTAGGGTTTGGGTACGATTATGTCATGTTTAATTAGCCAAAGAGGTCTGGTTTTTCCAACTAAGTAAATGTCACTAAGTGAACAGTTTGGACAACCATCTTATCCAAACTATTCAAAAGCGCATGTAAATCTAAGATAGTCTATCATGAAAACTCAGGTATGTTCAGGCTCAAGATGCTAGATTTCCAAGTTGCTAAAGCTTCCAGAATGGCAAAATAATATATCCCGCTTTCAGCAGCTCTGGGAGCCACTGCCCTCCCAAATTAGGTTTGTCTGTTTCTCTGTTAAATTAAGTAGCCCGTTTTGCTTCCTTTTATTAAAGGGTCTTCAGCAATTTGGAATGCTGCGGACTCAGCTGATATGGTCCAGCTTCCAAGCTGTAAGTCTGGCTGTGCCCCATGATGCCCAGACACCTGCAGGAGATAGAAATGTAGTTCTGGGAGTGAGGGCAGCTACAGCCATGAAAAGGACATTTGGATTGAGAAAAGAGGGATGGCTAGCAAATAGTAAATAGACACTAATATAAACATGGGTCTGAATTGGAAAGTTTCTCCTCTCTTCTCTGGCTCAAAGTAGATGTTCCATAGCTTTAGTTTGTGGAATAGCTTGGAAAGGATGGAGGAGATCCAGTGGATTCATGCATCTAATGGAGGCTGTAAGATTTATTTGCCATGTTCTAGTTTGGATGTAAGTGCAGTGGTAAACTTGACTTTGCAATAATTAATAAAATTTACTTCCAGACTTTACCAGTTGTCAGACAGGTATCCTAGAAGTAAAGCATGTCATTCAACTCTTTAGGGGCTCCATTTCCAAATCTGTAAAAACGGAGATAATAATAGGTCCCTTTCTACTCCATAGGGATGCTGGAATGGTCAGGTGAGAAAACGTGAGGGCAAGTGTTGCCCCATGAACAACATTTGCAAAGGGGCTACTATGTATCAAGCACTGTAGAGTACATTGTAAATTGTCAATATTAATTATGGTGATAAATTCTAAAGAAATTTTCTGAGAATCGTTATCAAATTTTTACCTATGTCCCAAGGAGGTTGAGAGACTGATTCAAGAAAAGAGAAAAGAGGGAAATTAAGAGCTCCTTCTAGATCAGAACTTATGGTATGCTTATGTTTCTCATGACAACTGTATGCAATATATTTTGTTGTGACCATTGTATAGATTAAAAAATCTGACATTAATAGAGGCTGTGATGACCATGTTCCCACCAGTGGGTAGTGGCTGGGACAGCATTTGGATCCAGGTTTGTGAGTTCAGAAGTTCACAATCATCCTCTCCTGCTATGCTGCCTCTAGAGGAGAACGGAAGAAGAAGCTTTGAAGAAATCAGAGCGGAAGAGAAATTCAAGGAAATCATGGTCTGTGTTACCTACCTTAAGGCAGATTGGTTGAAGTGCCTTCCTGGAAAAGGTAGCACTGGACTTAGTAGTTAAGCTTGCATGATTTTTAAAATTTTTTGTTAATTTTTTTAAATTTTATTTTGAAACAATTTCAGATTCACAGAAAAGTTAAAAGATAGTATAAAGAATCATCATATATCTTCACCCAGAATCTCCATGTGCCAACATTTGCCCATGTTTGCCTACCCTGCTGTTTTTCTGTATATACTTTTTTCCTAAACCATTTGAGCATAAGCTGAAGATACGATGTTCCTTTACTGAAAAATTATTCAGTGAGTGTTTTCTAACAATGAGGACATTCTTACGTAATCAAAATCCAGATTTAACCATCAATACAGCACTATTTTCTAGCCTGAGCTATATTTAAATTTCACCAACTGTCTCACTAGTAGCAAAAATGAAAAATAAGTAAACTCTAGTCAGGTTTCAATTCAGGATTGTATATTGCATTCACTTATATCTCTTGAGAGAGTATTTTTTATTTTATTAATATTTGTTTCTCATGTTAGTGGCCATACATTTATGGCCCATATGGGATGACAAAGACTTTCTCCTTGACTACACTTGAGGCAGGCTCCTTTGAGCCTTCATTTCCACTAGGCTCTCACCCTTGGGTCCTCTCTTCAGCTAGCCTAGTGCAGTCATAGAAAAAAAATCTTGCTAAGTCCATTTAGTGAGAACTCCCCTGACCCTTGATCTCCAATCACCCTGGCCTGCCTTTAGCAAGAATCCTGTTAGTTTAGTCTAGCAATCCACCTACCCTTAATGTCTCCTCTTAGTCATTTTCCATCCACCAACCCTTTTACTCTATTCCTTGACTATTAATCCCCACTTCCCCTTGTTGAGCTCTCTCTCCCCCAACTGCAACACTTCGATTACAATAGTCTTTAATAAAGTCTACCATTTCCCTACCCCTTTAATATGTGTCAGGGTAATTTTTATGAAGGGCCAAAGAAAATATAGAAATATCAAAACTCAATTGTAATTACTCAGCAGCTATAACCAATATTAATCACTTTTTAAAAATATACATGTGTAATCCAACCATACAACTACCATGCCCTTCCAGGGGCCAGCTTCCCCTAGAAAATACCAAGGATATGGAAGTTCTACTCTCTGTTCCTCCTGAAGTTCTTCCTCAGTGTCCAGCATGATCCTGCTGTCCCTAACTTGGCCATAACCCACCTCACCCTTTTGCTCTCCACCCTAGACTCCAGTTATGACCTCCCTCAAGAAAATGCTGCGTCCCCAACGGCCCCCATGAAGAAGCTGGTGGGAACAGGCCGGGCCTCTTCTATACACCTGTTCTTTTGTTTGCCAGACTGGGGCCTACAAAGGCTCTACTGGATAACAGATTTCACAAAGGGGTTGTAGCTTGAGGGAATTAGAATGTAACACTGGACAACTTGAAGATGTGCATGAGATATGACTTCCCTCATATTCCAGGGAAGAGCACCCAGGGGTTCAACTCTCCATACAGGATCACTTGATGGTACACCCCTGCTTCTAACCTGACTCCCCAGCTTTCAGGAGATCTTGCCTCACAGGCAATTCATCGACCTTTTGACATGACTCCACAGGAGAACCAATCCCTAATCTCAGAAAAGGACTTTCCCTGGGATCCCTCTCCTTACACCTTCAAACATGCATTTCCCAAGCTTCAGTCATCTAGCCACCTAAAGAAACACTCTGGGATAGTCGGCTGGTCACCAACACCAATGTTAATGATGATCATTGGCATCCCCAGTATAGCTGAGCAGCTAAGCCAGCCAGGGAAAGTTGGGTCTGCAGGGAAGTCCAGCCCACTTCAAGACCGCCCCAGCAGTTTGAGTTATACATATGCCCGTATTCTAACAACTATTCAGGAACCAAGTGTCTACACATGTACCCTTCAACACACTCCTTCCAAAGACAAATCTACAGAGATGGAGATGACTCAGTCTAAGTCTATGAGGATCAGAGAAACAATTTGTTAATTATCTCAACTTTTGCAAAATGCAACCATGTTAGTCCCTTGCCTTCGTCTTCCCTCCCTGGAATTTATATTGTCTAATTGCCCCTCTCCACTCCTCCTGCGAGAATGAAGAATGAAAATCACTGAGATAGGGACCCACTGGGGTTGCCCTTGGTCAGCCAAGCACCCTGTCAGAGCTGTGCAAGGATGAGGATGTGATTAGACCTTCAGCAGAGAGGCCTGGCCGCACTCAGAGGCTGTGTGGAAGGAGAATAGGGCGCTTTTATTCAGGATGTACAGGGCACCAGGCAAATATTTGTTGCAGAGTACCTACCTATATAAACAATTTGATTTTAAAATGTGTCATAAAGTTCATGGCTCATGTGAAGTATCATGATTTAACAGTGAACATTTAGAAGAAGAATGAGTAGAAAAGATATATTTACATATGTATTTATGTCAATAACACCAATTTGTAGTAAAGATTTTTTTTTTCTGAGACAGTCTCACTCTGTCACCCAGGCTTGTGTGCAATGGTGTGATCTAGGCTCACTGCAACCTCCAGCTCCTGGGTTTAAGCGATTCTCCTGCCTCAGTCTCCCAAGTAGATAAGATTCCAGGTGTGCACCACCATGCCCAGCTAATTCTTGTATTTTTAGTAGAGATGGGGTTTCACCATGTTGCCCGGGCTAGTCTCAAACTCCTGACCTCAGGTGACCCACTCACCTCAGCCTCCCAAAGTGCTGGGATTACAGGCATAAGCCACCACTCCTGGCCAGTGGCTTTGTAATGTCCAGGCACTTTCTCTTCCTGTTCCAATTTAGAACCCGTTTTTCCTTTTTTTTCCGTGTTTAGTGTTATCAAATGCACTATTCTTCATTAATTTCATATCTCCTACCTTGAGAAAAAGTAGTAACACTGTTATTATTCATAATGCCATGGCTCTTTGGAACCTGTTTGTATTGAAACAATATAGCTCTCCTTACCTCTGCAGTTTCCAACTACCAATTACTCATGACGCTGCATCATACATCCAGCAGTCCATGAATACTGGCTTCTGATGACTCTCAAAGACTGTGCTTTGCAGATGAGAACCTCAAATGCAAATCTTAGCCAGAGTATGCAGAAAGAGGTCGCCAATGGTTTAATCTCTGTTCATGATAAATTTAACATTTGGAGTTATGTAAAATAAATATAAAACTGTATATCTGCTACCTCTGTCTTCTCTTAAGGTCTTTAGGCTATAGTCACTATGTTTCTAGAATGTGGTCTCTTTTCATGTTGACCCAACCTCCATGTACTGGGTTGTACAGTGTTTTCCCAAAACTCATATCCACCTGCAACCTGCAAATGTAACCTTAGTTGGAAATATTTGGTCTTTATAGCTGTATCAAGTTAGGATAAGGTTATACCAAATGTAACCTTATTTGGAAATATTTGATCTTTATAGATGTATCAAGTTAAGGTAAGGTTACACAGGATGTGGGAGAGTGGGGGGAGGGCATGCCTAAACCCAAACAGTGGTATCCTTATCAGAAGAAAATTTGGAAACACAGAGACACACAGGAGACATGCCAAGTGAAGACACAGGCAGCTATTGGAGTGATGTGTCTACACACCAAGAATCACCAAGGATTGCTGGCAACCAACAGAAGCTGGAACAGAAACATGGACCAGATTCTAACTCAGAGCCTCCATAAGGAAGTGGTCCTGCTGACACCTTGATTTTGAACTTTTGGCCTCCAGGACTGAGAGAGAACAAAGCTTTGTTCTGTTTAGACACCAAGTGAGTAGTAATTTGTTGTAGCAGCCCTAGGAAATGAACACACCTGGCTTTCTACAGAGTGGATGGGAAGGATGGGCCAGGAACCCATGGATACAGTGAGAAGGAATGTCCATCCTTGATCCAGCATAGAATAAGACTCACCTGGAAAAACATGCCAGCACCATATCAGTTGGAGGCAAAAGAGGACACTGAAGAGAAAGACTCATAGGTGTTGTGGAACAGTGGTCTCAAAGTCATCAGAAGAAATAGCCACCTGCAGAGGCCAGCCTGACCAGTGACTTGGAGTCTATTCAGGGTGTGGGTGACAGCCAAATGTTGGAAGATGTCTTTGCCAAACTTTTTGTCTTAATTCACATTTTAAAATCATTAATGAGGCTGATATTTTTAAAAAGATTTCTGGCCATTAATATTTCTTTTTTTTTTTTCTGTAATTGCTTGCTTGTGTCCTTTGCCCATTTTCTAATGGGTTGTTCCTTTTTTTTTCTTACTTACCTGTAAGAACTCTTCACATGGTGAGGATATTAACCCTTTAACTGTCACATATATTACAACTATTTTTTATCGCTTTGCTATTAGCTTTTATATTTTGTTCTTATTGGTGTCTCTAAAATTCTAAATTGTATGAGTAATGTGTTATCTCTATAAATTTCTAATAATATATAAGTATATCAGGTTAGGAGAATTAAGTTCCGGCCAGGCACGGTGGCTCACACTTGTAATCCCAGCACTTGGGAGGCTGAGGTGGGCAGATCATCTCAGGTCAGGAGTTCGAGGCGAGCCTGGGCAACATGGTAAAATGCTGTCTTTACTGAAAATACAAAAATTAGCCAGACATGGTGATATGCGCCTGTAATCCCAGCTACTCGGGAGGCTGAGGCAGGAGAATCACTTGAACTTGGGAGGCAGTGGTTGCAGTGAGTCAAGATCATGCCACTGCACTCCAGCCTGGGTGACAGAGTGAAACTCCTGTGGCAAAAAAAAAAGAATTAAGTTCCCTTTAACACTTACAAAACACAAGAATTTTCCTATTCTCCTTAGAGATAACTGCTTTTCACAGTTTACTGACTGCTTCCCAACCCGTATTCCATGTATTTCTATTAAGATTCCTCCCGATGCACAAACATTTTAAACTTCACTTGGTTAAGTTATTCGTCTCTTGAAGCTTGGTTGAGATGTCATCCACTCTATGACTGGTGTCATATTAGACCTCGCCCCAAGGTATGTTAATACCCACCCATATTTTCTTCCAGTGTGTTTATGATTTCATCTGTTTTTCCACATTTAAATCTGGAATTAATCTGGAACTTATGTAGAGTATTATTTGAGGTAAGGAACTTACTCTATTTTTCTGAATTGCGATGTAGATATGATGAATATTGAACAAAAGCACACCTCAGAATAAGGAAATAGAACAGAAAAATTCACAAAGGCAAGGATTTGCCAAGTTAGTTCAAGAAATAGGGATCTAGTACGGTTATATCATGTGAGGAAATAGAAAATACAATTTTCTATGTAGGTGAGTTCAGAACAGAGAGGAATTTGAAATTTAGAATTTCAATCTGTAGGCAAGGAGGAGACCTGAGGAGTTTGGGAAGAAGCATCCAACCAGAGCCATCCAGTCTGCTGATGACACCATTGGCAGCTTGAGAGCAGATGGGAGCTGGCTGCATGAGGCAGAGATGTGAGAAGGTCACTGCAGTGGCTCAGGTGAAGGCGCCTTGAGTCTGACTCAGGATGGTAGCAGTGGGGCCAGAGAGGAGGTTTGCTAGAGATCTGGAGGAGGGGGTCAGCAGGCCTCGGAGAACAACTGAATATGGAGGGGAAAGAGGGAATCAGAGGTGACTAACTCTCATGCATGAGTTCTTAGGAGGACAGAAATTTCTTATCGTATAGCTACAGATGTTATTCTGTTCTTCCAGCTCTTCTCCATCTGGTTCCCCACATGAAATATTGAAGGAGTTTTCCTTTCTTCATTTTACAGGTGGAGAGACTGGGGTTCTGGAACTCAGCGACTTTCCCAAGAGTAATAGGAGAGCTAGGTCCCTATTGCAGAACCTGGCAGAGTTGTAGGGGGCAGGGCTCTGGAGCTCTGTTGCTCCTTTTTGAGTATCATGAGCTTGCCTGATGTGTGTGCAGGGGGTTAAGGGGTGGTGGGGCAAGGGATGAGGACACGTGCTCCTGTGTGTGTCTGTGCCCATAGGCATGTGTGGGTGAATAGGGTGACACAAGCACTGATGAATTTCTCTCTCAAGAAGTGGTGATGGGCACCAGTGCTCCCTGGGTGGCTTCCTCTTCTTAAATAAACAATCATATGACACAATGTCTGAAAGCCCAGAATATTTCCTGTCTCTTTGGCCTGGTGCCCTGTGTGCTGCAGACCTGGAGCCATTGCAGCCACCCCAGCCATCTACCTCCCTCCACCCCAGTCTCCAGTGCCAGGACTCATGGAACACTGTGAGCTCATGTGCCTTCTTCTTTCAGCCAAAGAAAACCCGGAGGCTGGGCTAATGACCTGGACTTCCTCCAAAACGCTGGCCCAGCTCCACTACCACACCTGTATGCCCTGTCCTCCCTGGGGTCTGTTACTCCTACTGGGTCCTCTATCTGGGAACTCGTGAGCAGAGTCCATGGTTACCAAAAGGAAGTTGTGTTTCCCAAGAACCATGACCTTCTCTCCAAGCTGCAAGTAAAGCAGCAACAGCACAGGGAGTGAAAGGGTACCTGGAAGTTTCTGACATACAGAAATCTATCCATCCATTGGGGTCCAGTTAATTGTGCATCTACCTGTGCCTTTTCCCAATGATGTGCTTTGGCTCTGTGTCCCCAACCAAATCTTACCTTGAATTGTAATAATCCCCACGTGTTGTCGGAGGAACCTGATGGGAGGTAACTGGATCATGGGAGCGGGTTTTTCCCATGCTGTTCTCGTGATAGCGAATAAGTCCTATTAGATCTGATGGTTTTATAAAGGGGAATTCCCCTGAACATGCTCTCTCTTGCCATGTAGGATGTGACTTTGCTCCTCATTTACATTCCACCATGATTGTGAGGCCTCCCCAGCCATGTGGAACTGTGAGTCAATTAAACCTCTCTTTTCAATAAATTACACAGTGCCAGTCTTGCCTTTATTAGCAGAGTAAGAACAGACCCAATACAACCAAAATCCACAGAAAAGCACTGTGAATTCCCACAGCAAATGTGTATAGTGTTATTCTAGCCCTTGCTACCTGGAAAGCAAATACATTCTATTTTTCTGTGCCAGGCCTGATTTATGGGTAGTGATTATCTGGTAGCTGTCTCAAGAAAAGAGCTGAGGCCACATGTAGGCACAGCAGGAAGTCTTGTCACCACCTGGTAGAAAAGACAGCTGCAGTGGTCACGGCCAGGTACCACGTGGCTACCTCCCCATACTTCCTCACTGCACTGCCCTTGGTTACTTCAACTGCCCACCACCACCAACCGCCAATAACCATATGAGTAATTTGGGGACAGGACTGCATTTCTTCACTTTCGTATCTCCAGGACCCTGCATAGTGCCTGGCACTTAGTGTGCAGGAAATATTTTGCCGAATGAATGTTTGGTTAAAGGACCCCATAATACTTCTCATAGCATGAGAAGCAGATGCATGTGGCCTAACCATTGACAAGTAGAAATTATGCAAACTCCACTTTCTTCAGCCATGCCTCCCTGAGCCCTACCACAGAGAGGCCCCTCCTTCTCTGGATACTTGTCGTCTCTCTTGTAATCTTATTCCTGATGATATGTTGTCTGACCATGTATTTTTATAGCTTTATTTGTATATCTCCAAATTAATGACTTGAGGTTAGCAATGGTAGCTTCTCCTCTAACTTACACTGTGCCCAGTGTGTTGACACCCAGAGGCACTTAACCATTCCTGGCTAAATGAATAAATGTGTTGTCTTCTGACTCTCCAGTTGTCATTTGCTCTTCTGTTTTCAAACACTCTTCATTAGGTTTAATATCTGGTAGCAAATGGATTCCCATGCTACATAAATGTATCTGATTTCTTCTTAGCAAACAGTGATGATCTTAATTCAATTTCTAAATATTAATCTAATCATAGAATTTTTTCATAATGTGTCATACAGTTTAAAACACTTAACAGATGAATAAACTGAGACTCATAATTGACAGAGTTGCTATCTCCTTCTCCATTTCATTCATTCATTCATTCAATGATAGTATTTTAAAGTAAAATAATAAAAACAATGTATTACAGATAATTTTTGGAAGAACACAGAGTAAACCATACTTCTTAGAGTTTTGATATCTAGTTTACATTTTGTGATCTGCTAGACAAAACCAGCCTTAACTGTTGGCAGAACTAGCAGGATCCCCCAACTCAGGTTCACTGGATTTTAAATCCCTCTCCCACCCACGCACAAGAATTTCAACAAGAATTTACCAACAATCTAACATGTGCTTTAGCCGAGTATCAACAGTGATACAAAAGCGATAGAATACACAACCCATGCCCTCCAAGTATTGAGCTCTATAATTGCCTAGAGCTTTAAACGTATTCATGGGCTGTCAAAGCTGTAACAGCATCTCATTTGTGTGCTATGCCATGGAAGCAGATTTTCTAGAAATTTAAAACTTAACCTTAAGATATCAGAACTTATAATATATACATGTTATTTATATATTAGAAAGAAAATGTCCTAAAACATATTGCATACCCACCATTCTTGCTACAGACTGTTGGCTGGACTGTCATTTCTTCATTTTGCTGGTCGTCCTGGTTTTTTATTTTTTGTTTTTTCCTCTTTTCTGTTTCCACCCAGTATTCTTCAAAAGGGCCATTTTGGGTAAAGCTCTGTGCTTTTTTCTGCTTCCTTTCCTCTACTAAGGTCATCTATTGAATCAGCTCCATAAACACATGAACATAAAAGCTGTGCGGTCAAGCCCCAACCCCGCCCCACCCCACACTCAGGAGGGCCCTACACTTGCTTTAATACTCTGCTGTGGCTGTCTGGAAATTTTTTTCTTTTTTTTTTTTTTTGAGACGGAGTTTCGCTCTTGTTACCCAGGCTGGAGTGCAATGGCGCGATCTCGGCTCACCGCAACCTCCACCTCCTGGATTCAGGCAATTCTCCTGCCTCAGCCTCCTGAGTAGCTGGGATTACAGGCACGCACCACCATGCCCAGCTAATTTTTTGTATTTTTAGTTGAGACGGGGTTTCACCATGTTGACCAGGATGGTCTCGATCTCTCGACCTCGTGATCCACCCGTCTCGGCCTCCCAAAGTTCTGGGATTACAGGCTTGAGCCACCGCGCCCGGCCTCTTTTTTTTTTTTTTTTTTTTTTTTTTTTTTTTTTTTTGAGACAGAATCTCACTCTGTCGCCCAAGCTGCAGTGCAGTGGCACAGTCTTGGCTCATTGCAACCTCCGCCTCCCAAGTTCAAGCAATTCTCCTGCCTCAGCCTCCCTAGTAGCTAGGATTACAGGCACCTGCCACCACACCTGGCTAATTTTTGCATTTTTAGTAGAGACAGGTTTTCACCATGTTACCCAGGCTGGTCTCCAACTCCTGGCTTCAAGTGATCTGACCACCTCACCCTTCCAAAGTGCCAGGATTACACTGGGCAGCCAGCACTCCCCACCTTGAAATTCCTAATAATAATCTCATTTTGGGATTTGTGTTTTATATGTGAAGTCCCATGGGACGATGGAGCAGAGGAGAGTTACTCTGTATCATCTGCTCTTGGCTGCCCTGCTCACACATAGTGCCTGCTGTGCCCACTGTGCTGCTTCCATGACACCCTTACCAGGCCCTCCCTTTGAGTCTTCTGGACTCCCACGTATCATGAGCCCACAAGAGTTCTGTGCTTATGTTCCATATTTGCTCATCTACAACTGAGTGAGCAGGGAACTGACAGCCCCTAGAAGCCAGCTTTCCATTCAAACCAGAGCTTGCCTCCAGTTTAGAAAGATGACAATGACATTCTAAGAAGCACAAATGACCAAGGAATCTTATCATTTCCTTTTTTACTAATGTTGCTTCTCTGTGTTAGCCAGACACTTATACTGAAAATGGTGACATCCAAAGAAAGGAAAAGACAGGCAGACCAAGCTCTTCATCCTGTAAGTCCTTCCTTCCTTGTCAGTGAACTGAAGGTAGAGGTGGAATGTATCAAAACATGAAATAAACATGGTTGAGTTGCTTTTGTCCAGCATCTCCCTTATTGTGATAAGAATAAAACACATATGGGCCGGGAGAGGTGGCTCACACCTGTAATCCCAGCACTTTGGGAGGCTGAGACAGGCAGAACACAAGGTCAGGAGTTCAAAACCAGACTGGCCAATATGGTGAAATGCCATCTCTACTAAAAAATACAAAAATTAGCTGGGCATGGTGGCTCATGCCTGTAATTCCAGCTACTTGGGAGGCTGAGGTAGGAGAATTGCTTGAACCGGGACCTGGGAGGCAGAGGTTGCAGTGAGCCGAGATCGTGCCACTGCACTCCAGCCTGGGTACAGGGCGAGACTCCATCTCAAAGAAAAAAAAAAAGAAAAGAAATCACGTATGAATATGTAGGGTATGAAACACGAATTGTGTAATTTTGGTGATTTTAAAGATGAGTTAAATGCCTTCACATTTGCACTTAAAATTGGCATTGCTTGTGCCAAAGGAGGAAATAACCCAGATGTCCATCTAGGGATGAGCGAGGTGCCTAGAGCAGTGAAACTCTTAGATAGAAAGTCGAAGGGTGGCAGCCTGGTATGGGTGCAGGGGAGACTCGGGAGTTGGTGCTTAATGGGGACAGAGGATTCACTTTGGAAAGATGAAAAGTTCTTGAGTGGTGCCGATTGCACAACAGGGTGAAAGTACTTCCAGCCATGCACTTGAAACCATACGCTTGAACATGGCTAAAGTGGTAAATTTTATGTTATGGGTGTTTTACTGTGATTAATCAATCAATGAATCAATGGCACAGTATAAAGATAAATGGCAAAATTCATGCTAATAATTTGCGTTTTATTTTTCGTTACTTATAATCACAATAGCAACGTTTTCAAAAACTCATAAATTGGGAGAGATTACAGAAGGAAAAGAGCTTTGTATTTGAGTACCTTTAACGTCATTTCGCCCCTGGGTTGTCATTTGGCGCTGACACCGCCCACTCCGCAGCCAGCTGGGTCCTCGCTGTCCATCAACATCACAGTTCCTGCGCGCTGGTTGCCTCCTCAGCCTCCACACTCACCACCCTCCATACATATGCTCGCTCCTTTTCCCTCCAGTTTCTCCTCCTTCCCTGTTCTTCCCGCCTGCCTTTCTTTTCCTTAATCAAGAGCAAGAGAGGAGCTATCAGTCTCTCCGTTTACTTTCCTGGAGAGCCTTTCATCTCCTTCTTCGCCCGTCCCCTTTCACAGAGCCCCTCCCACAGCCTTCTTCTTCGCGCCCGCCCCACCCCACTCCCGCCATTCCCCACCCACTCCCTTCCCTTTGAAGGTCGCCTTTGTCCGCCCCTTCTCTTTCATCCTGTAGCCCCCAAAGACTACTCCCATGCCCCCTGCTTCCTGCTGGTTCCTGCTGGTTTAGGTCACTACTGAGTTGGGAGGAGATCCCGTCCACCTGGAGGTCTGACATTAATTTTTTCTCTCTCCTGGATTCAAAATGAGTTATCCAGAAACACTTCAAAAAGAACAGGTAGGCAATGCAAATGGCCAGCCATGGATGAATAATGGATAAACTAAATGTGGTCTATTCATACAATGGAATATTATTCAACCTTGAACACGTAGGGCTGAAGGCCCCACAAGGTCATGGGGTGAGCCTTATGCTGTGCTGAGGCGCAGGATCCAAGAAATAAACAGGACACAGAAGTACAAGGAAAACGCAGCTGGGCTCGAGGGGCCATGCCACGTATAAGTGGAGTCAGGCAAGGCCCCGAATGTCCAGAACCGTGAGTATTTATTGTGAATAGGTTAGTGAAATCATCTTTAAGGATAGTGATAGGGTCATGAGCAATAAAACATGGGGTTCACCCCCATTAGGTCACCTAGACCAGGAGGTGGACAGTGCACAGCAAGGGGCCCGTTCTCATGAAGGCAAGGGCCATGTGCAGTAAGGGGTCCACCCCCATTAGGTCACCGAGGCTTGAAGGTGGGCTGTGCGCAGTGAAGAGAGTGCAGTGTGCAATACTTCTACCTATGGGCAAACTACTTCTAAGAAGATTTATAGGAGGATGCTTTAAGTCACATAGCAATGACAGAGCTGTCAAGGTTACCGCCACCTTCTGGCAGCTTCCAATGAGTTCTATGGGAAGATGCTTTTTGAGCAGCACAGTAGTAGCAAGAGCTGATAAAGTTCACAGTCACCAAGGTGGATTGCCGTTCTGAGGGCAGCCTTCCACAAGAACTGGAGCAAGGTCCTACCGCTCCTTTATCAGGAGGAGTGGCTCTTGCCCCAAGCCTGCCATACAGCGGGTATCTTTACAATACTGAAGCTGCTGCCTGGGCCATGGATTCTTGTCAGGGTATAACTGTTTTTCCCTTAAGTCATGCTCTGCACTGTGTCTGCTCTAGGCATCCCTCCGATTACAAGCTGCTTATTCCTTAATTCATGCTCTGTACTGTGTCCACTCTAGGCATTCCTCCGATTATGAACTAAGATATAATTATATATATATATGTACGGAAATATTTAGGCACTTATACTATCAACTATTATATGATTTTATATATAGAGGATTATATAAGGGGATTCTTCAAGCCCTGATTCTATAAACTAATATATGACTGTACAAAGGATTATATAAAAGGCAATTGCTGAGTAGTAACACTGTAAAGTGAGATATTCTTCAAGCCCTAACTGTGCCAGCATTCTACTTAGCTTTTGTTCCTCGGTGCCTATATGGGTGGTTACCCACAGAACAGAATGAAATCTTGAAAATGCTACAAAGCATGAATGAACCTTGAAGACATTATGCTAAGTGAAAGAAACCACATGCAAAAGGACACACACTGTATGATCCCACTTAGATAAGGGACCTACGGTAGTCTAATTCAGAGTCAAATCCAGCCAAATGAGTGGTTCCCAGGGGCCAAGGAAAGTAAGAAATGGAGAGTTATTGTTTAATGAGTACAGTGTTTTCTATGGATGATAAAAAAAGGTTCTGGAAATGGGTAGTACCAGTGGTTTACAATATTGTGAATGTGCTTAATGTCACTAACTGTACACTTCAAAATTGTTAAAATGGTAAAATTTATGTCACTACAATAAAAAAGTACAGGTGGGAATGCTGACCTGTGCCCTGGTCTCTTTATCCTATTCCTTCTCCTCCTAGAGGTATGTGTGCCCTGGAGGAGGGAAAAGATGAGTGGGTCTTCAGCTCAAGGAGGGACAGGAGAAGAGGAAATGAAGGTGAAGATGTGGTATTCACCGTCAACGTTATGGTTCTGGCTGACATTACACTCGTATAGTGCACAAGTGTCTCAAACACAATGTGTGCAAAAGTCAGCTTACACTTCCCCAGAGCTGGGTTCTACCTGGGTTCATTTTCCGTGAACAGACGTGTATTAGACTCCGTTAGTTTGATTTCCCCCCAAATCATACCTGCAGACAAGGACCCAACTGCAGGTCATTTAATTGGGAATTGATGCCTCAGCAAGGCCTGATCTGACCATTCCATTTAAAAATACAACGCCCGGCCGGCCGCGGTGGCTCACACCTGTAATCCCAGCACTTTGGGAGGCCAAGGCAGGTGGATCATGAGGTCAAGAGATCGGGACCATCCTGGTCAACATGGTGAAACCCCGTCTCTACTAAAAATACAAAAAATTAGCTGGGCATGGTGGCGTGTGCCTGTAATCCCAGCTACTCAGGAGGCTGAGGCAGGAGAATTGCCTGAGCCCAGGAGGCGGAGATTGCAGTGAGCCGAGATCACGCCATTGCACTCCAACCTGGGTAACAAGAGTGAAACTCTGTCTCAAAAAAACAAAACAAAACAAAACAAAAACGCCCTCTTATCCCACCAAGACCATGCTCTGTTCTTAGGGCATTTATCAGCTTCGAACACATTGTCTAAATCACTCATTTATGATGCTTATTCTTATGGTCTATTTTTCCCCGTTAGGGTATAAAGCCACAGTGCATGTTTTCTCATCTATCCTTCCCTAGCCACTATCCTGACTTCTAAAACCATCAATAACTTTGCCTTCTTTTGAACTTGATATAAATGCACTTATTTAATATATATTCTTTGAAGTGTGACTTCTTTAAGTCAACAGTGTTTGTTGAGATTCACCTATATGCTGCACAGGGTGCAGTTCCTTAATTTGTGCTGTGTCGTGCTCCATTGTATGGATATACTGCAGTGTACCTACCTATTCTACCATGGATAGTCATTCAGGGTGATTACAAAAACAAACAGACAAAAAAAAAGGCTGCTGTGAACATTCTTGCGTGTGCACATGCATATACGGTTCTGTTGGCTACCTACATCAGGGTGGTCTCACTGTAGACTTGGGGGCACATGTGATAATGAGTGGGAGAAATGACTCATTTTTAGCAGGGGACCCCCTCTGGGTGCCAACTATGATACATGCATGCAGTTTGGTTCTTATTCTTGCCATTTATAAGTGAGGCTACAAATTCGGGGACCTTCATTAGTTTCCTGCAGCTGCCATAGCAAATTAACACAAACAAAAATTTATTCTTTCATAGTTCTGGAGGCCAGAAGTTAAAATCAAGGTGTCAGCAGCACTGGTTTCGTATGGAGGCTCTGAGCAAGAGTCTTTCCTCTCTCCTCCCTTCCAGTGGCTAGTCATCGGCATTCTTTGGCTTCAGATGCATTTCTAAGCCCTGTCTCCATCCTCACATTGCCTTTGCCCTCTGTGACTTTTCCCCTTCTCTCCTCTTCTAAGGACACTTGTCGTTGGACTTCAGGCCTATACCAATCCAGGATGATCTCATCTTGAGATCCTTTTACCTTAATTATATCTTCAAAGACCTTTTCCCAAATAGAGCCATAGTCACAGGTTCTGGGTAGACCTATCTTTATGGGCCACCATTCAATCCACTTCAGGATCCAAGAAGGTGGAGACAGTTCCTCCCTAAGGGTTAAACTTGTAAAATCAGTACACAAAGAAGCAGGTAAGTTCTCTGGGTCACCTTGAGCCATAGGCAGAACATCCCCCAGATCAAAATACTAATACAAGGAGCAGTGTGTGGCAGAAATTAATCAAAAGCCTCTATTAAGTGATCTTCAAAGAGTTTCCATTTTGTGAAGAGGCACCATAAAAATCAAAGTGCTCCTGGTCAAGGTCATACTTAGGTTGTTATTATCTAATGATTTTGTCTCCCCAACCCCAATCATCCCAGTCAGTCCACCGAAAGAAAAATGGGAGGTGACAGAAGGGACACCCAGGCATAGAGGGAAAGTCAGGACAACACAATAGAGGAGGAGAAACCCTGAAGGCAAATTCTTCACCTCAAAAATGTTCTGAGGACTGATTAAAAGACAGGGGCCCCAGTTGAAGAACATACAGACATAGACACACAAACACACACACACACACACACACACACACACACACAAAGACACTTTGCTTTGCAAAGTATTTTTTACAGAGAGCTCCCTTGCAAATAATTTGTCTGCAAGAGTCCTTTAGAAATCAAGTGTATTAGTTCATTTTCACACTGCTATAAAGAACTGTCTGAGACTGGGTCATTTATAAAGGAATGAGGTTTAATTGACTCACAGTTCTGCCTGGCAGGGGAGACCTTGGGAAACTTACAATCATGGTGGAAGGCAAAGGAGAAGCAGGCACCTTCTTCACAGGGTGGCAGGAAGGAGAATGAATGCAGGAAGAAGTACCAAACACTTGTAAAACCATCAGGTCTCCTGAGAACTCACTCACCATCATGAGAACAGCATGGGAGAAACCACCGTCATGATTCAATTACCTCCACCTGGTCTCTCCCTTGGCACGTGGGGATAATGGAGATTATAATCCAAGATGAGATTTGAGTGGAGACACAAAGCCTAACCATATCATCAAGATTCCTTCATACATTTAAAATACATTTTCTTTCCCAAGATTGAGTTTGCCGGACCACATCTATTGCCAAAACCCAGGTTTTCTTGTACCAGTGAAAATGCTCTGGTAGTTCACTCATTTTTTTTTTTTTTTGCCCTGGTCTCATAAGCTAGTTAACATTAGCTCTAGTGAATAAACTGCTCCATGCTTATCTTCATCTGGAAAATGGTTATCCTCATCCGGAAGGGTTTTCCCCCATGGAATGAGCCTCATTCTGTCTGACATATCCTGGAATCAGAAGACTTCAATAGCAACAGGTGTTCAATAGCAACAGGATCCTGGCATCTTGTTTCTTCTCTCTGTTCCTCCAAGCTCTCTATTTTTAGATAAAATTAACTAATTCAAAATTACTAGAGGTGAGTGTGGTGGCTCATGCTCTTAATCCCAGCACTTTGGGAGGCCAAGGTGGAAGAATCACTTTAGCTCAGGAATTCAAGGCCATTCTGGACAATATAGTGAGACCCATCTCTATAAATGTAAAGTAAATTAGCTGGCTGTGGTGGCATGTACCTGTGGTAGCAGCTACTGGGGAGGCTGAGGCAGGAGGATCACTTGAGTCTGGGAAATCAAGGCTGCAGTGAGCTCTGATTGCACCAGTGCATTCCAGATTGGGTGATAGAACAAGACCCTTTCTCAAAAAAAAAAAAAAAAAAAAAAAAAAGGTGAAAAGTATTTCTTTGGGAAGATTTTCTATAAATCTAAAATTTATTCAAGAAGAAATCTCTACTTCTCTTGCACAAGCATGCAAGTTCATTTTATTGATTCTAGAGTTCGCATGGAGCTGAAGCATGAGTTATCCAGCCAGGCTACACAGCAGCAATAACACAATCACACACCAAGGAGTGTAACAGCTGTTGGAATGCTGGATCTCTGAGTCAGATGGCCCCCTGATTGCCCATCCATGTTAGCAGAGCCCAGAACCCACCACAGCAGCAGCAGAGCTGCCCACCTGTCCAATTTGCTTTCCATCTCTCCCCCCACCCACTTTGCATTGTTCCTCATGATGCTTCTCAGCCAGCCACCTTCCCCATCTCACGAAGCTGGAGCAAGAGCTTGCCCACACTGCACCCTCTCCCTCTGGCCATGGTGTAGTGGGAAGGAAAGGAAAGAAGCTCAGCCTGCAAAGACTAGGCGAAGTCTCAATTCAGGGCTAATAATGGGGTCTCGAGCAAGTCCTTTCACCTTGCTGTGCATTGGGACTACCTCCCTTGCCAACATGGTGTTGCAGGCTTGGGCTCCAGGGAAGACCACCTGGGTTTCAAATTCTGATTCCCCTGCCTAGTAGCTGTGTGGCCTTGAGCAAGTGGCACAACTTATCTGTTTCCTCAACTATAAAATGGGGATAATAAAGTGCCTTCCTTACAGGGCCAATGAAAATGAATTGAAGTAATATGAGTGAGTCAGGTCAAGCAGTGGCTGCCAGAGAGTAGGAGCTCACTAAATGTTGGCTATAATATCGCAGGTTGCAGGAAACGCTGGATGTGGAAAAACTAGGGAAGGTACAAAATCAGAGAGAGAAAGAGGCACATGGTTGTTTTCCTAGTGCTCATCACCCCTTATTTATATCTTTCATTTCTGGGCCTTTTCAATTCCTTTTTCTAAAAAATACTTCAAACTGATTGTGAGATGGAAGAAGTGCAGTATTTTACCAGATTGACATGGTGGATTGTGAATAGCCTTGGAGGCTGCAATCTGACCAGTTCTTCCTGCCTGGGACACCGTAGCTCTCTGTTCTGAACTCGGAGCTCCAGTTCTTCCCTGAGCCTCCTGCTTGCCAGCAACATGACATTGACTATATTGTTTGCTTTCCTCACCTGTAAAATGGGATCAGTAAAACCCTCCCTGCCTCCTTCCCAGGAATATTGTAAAGTTCAAAAAGGAAGTGCTTTGTAAACTGCAAAGTGCCCTACACACATGACCCCTTTCTTTATCAACAAAGGCCAGGTCAGGTGTGGTGGCTTACACCTGTAATCCCAGCACTTTGGGAGGCTGAGAAGGGCAGATCACTTGAAGTCAGGAGTTTGAGACCAGCCTGACCAACATAGTGAAACCCCATGTCTACTAAAAATATAAAATTAGCCAGGCATGGTGGCAGGCACCTGTAGTCCCAGCTATTCAGGAGGCTGAGGCTGGAGAATGGCTTGAACCCCGGAGGTGGAGGTTGCAGTGAGCTGAGATTGTGCCACCGCGCTCCAGCCTGGGCAACAGAGTGGTGACACTCCATCTCAAAAAAACAAAAAAAAAGAAAAGAAAAGCAAGGCCAGGAGAACACTGAGGACAGGGATCAGATCTTGTTCATCTTCTTATCTACCTCTTTTATCCCCATTATCTCCTTCCGACACCTGGCTAGTACCTTGCACACACTCAGTGCTCAATAAAATGCTTGCTGAGATTACTCTTTTTCTCTACTAAATTTTATATTTTTTCTTTACTAAATTTTGTAATTGTCAATTACCAATTTGTAGAAATGCAATAATATAAAAATTAGTGCATTTCTACAAATTGGTAATTGACAATTGTAAAATTTAGTAGAGAAAAAGAGCCAATTTATTAGCACAATCCAATTTAGAAGGAAACTAGAACTACATTTGACAAGGGAAATATGCACAAGCGAGGTTATGGAGAGAGAGGGAAAAGAATCCGTAACTCTTGTGGGTTTCCAGCTCTGAAGGCCCTGCCATCTCTCAGCATTGCGTGGGCTTGGCAAACATATCACCCATGAAATCACAAGGCCACCAGGAGGGTGGCACAGGGTGGGGTCAGAGAGAATTCTCTAATTTTGTAAACTGCATTTTGCAATCACACATACACCCATGGGTTGTAGTAAGGAAGGGAAGGGAAGGGAAGGGAAAGTAGACAATTTTATGCATGTAGAATTGCAGGTCCTGCCAGATGGCTCACAGGCCCAGGGCTGGCCCTGGGCAAAACTGTGCAGCAGGAAAGTTTGTGTTCATTGCTGTCACTTGCTCCATTTCATCATCCTCTCCATCCCCGCTCTCCTACCCCTGCAGCGCGCGCGCGCGCACACACACACACACACACACACGCACACACACACACGCACACACACACCCCTCCTACCCTGGCATTCTGTCCTCTGATATATCCACACTTTCCTCTGGGATCCTACCTGCCTGCCACAGACCTGAGTCTTTCTCCACTCTCCTGCCTCATGGTCCTACTCCTTCTCCCACCAATAACCCCCTGTTCCATGAAAGCTTCCCGGCAGCTCTGCTAATATGTCGTCCCTGATCATATTAGCACTGATCTGCTCTTTTCAGGTAACAGAGTTTGAACTCCACTCCATATTATCATTGAGTGCAGGTCTGCCTTCCAAAAGGGAGAGGGCAGATTCCTTGAAGCTGGGGACTGTGTCTGGTCCTCATTGCAGCCAACACAGAGCCCAGTAGTATCAGGGCCATGAAGGCTGCTCCGGGAACACTCAATAATGTGCTGGGCTTTTTTGTTTGTTTGTTTTACCAGCTACTTGCATGTTAGCACAGTCTCTAAAAATGTTGGGTGGGATTAGGAAGATCTAAAGACTCCTGAGGATGGAGGAAATAAGCTCCTTAAAGCAACCGGCTGGACACTGCTCCCTCGGGCAGTGTGGTGGGACTCGAGAGTTCTGTGGAAAAACTCTGACTCAGCTTGGGTGAAGAGTCTATGGGAATTCTCTGCAACATTTTGCAATTTTTCCATTAGTCTAAAAATTATTTCAAAATAAAGGAGGAGAAGGAGGAAGAGACAATGACAAGCCCAAGTGGTTTTACATAAATTTTATTAAACTTGCAGAAATACATTATTACCATCATGTATAAACTCGTTCAGGGCATTGAAAATGTAAGAAAACCAACTAATTCATCATATGAGGTTAATATGATCTTCATTCCAAAAGCAGGACAATACAAAGAATGAAAAGCAAAGATCGGGCTCATGTATTAACTTGGACACAATAGTTCTGAATTAACTGCGTTAACGAATTGAATATATCAGTGTATAAAGAAAAATATAACATCACCAAGTAGGCTTTAATCCAGGAATGCAAGGCTGACTTATCATCAGGAAATCTTTTAATGAACTACACCATATTAGCTAATTACAGGAGAAAACTGTTATGCTCATGTCAATGCAGAAAAACCATTAAATAAACATCAAATATTCTTTGGTGTTTTAAATTCATAATATATAAAAAGAAGCCTTGGCAAACTAGGAATTGTAGAGGATTTGTTAACAAGGCAAAATCTATCAAAGTATGAAAATAAGAAATTTCATTCAGGAAACTTGCTATTTAAAAGCAAGTTTCTCTACTAAATTTTATATTTTTTTCTTTACTAAATTTTGTAATTGTCAATTACCAATTTGTAGAAATGCAATAATATAAAAATTAGTGCATTTCTACAAATTGGTAATTGACAATTACAAAATTTAGTAGAGAAAAAGAGCCCATTCATTAGCGCAATCCAATTTAGAAGGAAAATAGAACTACATTTGACAAGGGAAATATGCACAAGCGATTCACAAATCAATGTGCACATCATAGCAGTTCTCCATTGCTGTGGAACGAACCACCCTAAAACTTTGCGGCCTGAAACAACAACCATTTTATCTGGTCATGTTCCTGCAGGTCAGCAATCTGGTCCAGGCTTAGCTGGGATTTTTTTTTTTTTTTTGCTGGTGTCACCCAGCTCACTCATGCAACTGCAGTTACTTGTCGTCTCGATGGGCTGTGTGACCTAAGATGGCGTCGCTCACATATCTGGTGGCTGGTACTGACTGTTGGTTGGGCTGCCTTCTGTAACCGTGTAGCAAGAGTTTCAAGAGGCAAAAGCAGAAGCTGCAAGCCATCCTGGGTGAGGCCAGGGTTTGAATGTTTTGTCCCCTCCAAAATTCATGTTGAAACTTAATCCTCAATGCAACCATATTAAGATGTATGCAGGCCCGGCGCAGTGGCTCATGCCTATAATCCCAACACTTTGGGAGACTGACGTAGGTGGATCTCTTGAGTTCAGGAGTTCAAGACCAGCCTGGGCAACATGGTGAAACCCCATCTCTACTAAAAATACAAAAATTAGCTGGGCATGGCAGTCTGTGCCTGTAATCCCAGCTACTAGGGAGGCGGAGACAGGAGAATCACTTGAACCCAGGAGGCAGAGGTTTCAGTGAGCCAAGATCACACCATTGCATTCTAGCCTGGGTGACAGAGTGAGACTGTCTCAAAAAACAAACAAAACGATGTATTCAGACATGGGGCCTTCATGGGGCTTTTCTTTTTCTTGCTCTGTCACCCAAACTAGAATGCAGTGGCACAGTCTCAGCTCACTGCAACCTCCACCTCCCAGGTTCAAATGATTCTCCTGCCTCAGCCTCCTGAGTAGCTGGGATTACAGGTGAGTGCCACCATTCCTGGCTGCTAATTTTTGTATTCTTAGTACAGATGAGGTTTCACCATATCGGCCAGTCCGGTCTGGAACTCCTGAGCTCAAGTGATCTGCCCACCTTGGCCTCCCAAATTGCTAGGATTACAGGCATGAGCCACTTCACCCAGCGAAGACATGGGGCCTTTTAAAGGTGATCAGAACACCTTCATAAGGCACTGAATGAATTAGTGCCTTATAAAGAGATTAAATGTATGAGTCTGCCCCTTCCCTCCTTCCACCTGTGGATACAGCATTGGTTCCAAATAAGGAACAGATTGGGTTACCAATTGGGAACAGATGTAGTTTACAGATTGGGAATGGATGTGGGTTACAGATTGGAAATGGCTGGAAGGTTGTTTACCGTAACTAGGGGTAAGGAGGCAAAGAAGTCAGCCTCTGCTTTCTAGGGAAGGGTACTTAGGATTCCCAAAAGTCAGGGTTGTAAGGAGGAGGGGAAGGATCTGGGGCAGGATCTGGGGCAGGGTCTAGGGTGGTAGTGGTTGTCTAAGAGGGAGCGAGGTTAAGATCAGGGGTATTAAGCAGGACAAGGTGGTCTACAGGATCCCATAAGCTAGTGGCCTGTTTGGGAGTAGGGATCTGATTCTTCTCTGAGGAGTTGAGACTTTGGGTATTTCCCATCCTGGAGATTTGACCTGAGGATCAATCTCTTGTCCTATAGATTTCTTGCCTTTCCTTTCTCTAGAGGCTCAACCCCCCTTACTGGAGATTTCTTGCTTTTATCCTGACCACCAAGGAAACTCTGTCACCCCCATGACATTTCTTACCTTGGTCTGTGCACAGAGTTACCTGGTCACCACGGCATGTGAGGATCCTTTCTGCCCAAATTGCTGATAGTCTGGGTTTATCTGTCACACTGGGCGGGTCCCAATTCCTTACCCTAAGACCACTGCAACAAGGCAGTGGGACTTGTCTCCTCCCGAGAGGGGACCAGAGACCCTTTCCAGGAGAAGAATGGGAATCTCAGACTTTGTAGAAGACAAAGTTGATGAAAGAGGGCAAAGAAAAAGAAATGAAAAATAGAAAAGTCAAGATAAGAAAATCAGAAGACTAGGGGCCGGGTATGGTGGCTCATACCTGTAATCCCAGCACTTTGGGAGGCTGAGGCAGGTGGATCACGAAGTCAAGAGATCGAGACCATCCTGGTCAACATATTGAAACCCCGTCTCTACTAAAAATACAAAAAAATAGCTGGGCATGGTGGCATGTGCCTGTAATCCCAGCTACTCAGGAGGCTGAGGCAGGAGAATTGCCTGAATCCAGGAGGCAGAGGTTGCAGTGAGTCGAAATCATGCCATTGCACTCCAGCCTGGGTAACAAGAGCGAAATTCCATCTCAATAAAAAAAAAAAAAAAAAAAGAAGAAAGAAAATCAGAAGACTAGTTCAGGAGTTGCAATATACAAACTATAGGAGCTCCAGGAAGAAACAACAGAAAATAGATGAGAAGAATTGCAGGAAGGAAGGAAGGAGAAAAGGAAGGAAGATGGAAGGACTTGAGTTTACAGATTTAAGGACCTACCATGTAAGTGCCCAGCATGATGGATGAAATAACACGATAAAGTTTTAGAACACTAAAATTTTAAAACATTGTTTTTAGAATGCTTTTAAAATTTTAAGCGTGCAAAGAAAAAAAAGTCTTACAAGTTTTCAAAGTTCAAAAAGGCCTTGGGCTTTTCAATCACATGTCGGAAACTTGAAGATGTTGGTCAATACCTTAAAAATTCTGAAGCTTAAATCCTTCCAGTCTGAGATTCCATAATCCTCTAAAGTTCCAATTAATCAAGAAAAGGGAAGATAGATATTTTTATACATAGAAGGTCTCAAAATATTTCCCTCCCATGCACCCCTTTCCCAGAAGCTCCTTAAAGACAAGTGTCCCCAGAGCTAGAAGGTAACACAATCGTGACACAGAGATCCAACATGAAAGAGATTTGCTAATGGATGACAGGCCCAGGGTGACAGCTGCGCACTCAGCACAGAGACTTCCAGTCCATGTTGGAGCACATCAGAAATCTCCAGGGGAGATGTCCCAGAAGATGAAATTGGCACCAGATGATTGCAAAGGGAGGAATTAGACAATTGATGAAGGCCTCAAAATTGAATAAGATATGTGTAAACTAAATTGGAACCAAGCAAACAAAAAAGCAGGTGATCATTACCTCCAGGAGGAACAAAAAGTTATGTGGATAAAGAAAAGTCATCGTGGTTCACTATATGGTTTGGCTGTAAACAGGGCTTTTATGCAGTTGTGTGCACGTAAACCCCAAAGCTTGATCTAACTGAAATTGCGACATAACCAGATAGCCAGAATGGAGAAAGGGAAGGGTACACATGGGTGGGAGGGGCAGAGAAATCCACAGTAGATTAACATTTAAAGCTTAAAGCTAGCAGGCTCAGTGGCTCACTCCTGTAATCCCAGCATTTTGGGAGGCCAAGGCAGGCAGATTGCTTGAGGCCAGGAGTTCAAGACCAGCCTGGCCATCATGGTGAAACCCTGTCTCTACTAAAAACACAAAAATTAGATGGATGTGGTGGCATGCACCTGTAGTCTCAGCTACTCAGGAGGCTGAGGCACCAAAATCGCTTGAGCCTGGGAGGCAGAGGTTGCAGTGAGCAGAGTTTGCATTCCAGCCTGAGTGACAGAGCAAGACTCCATCTCAAAATAAATAAACAACAAAAAAATAAACCTTAAAGCTTACAACTGAAATCTTAACAGGCAGCAAGGCAAGTTTAAATATATTATTCAGGGACATGGAAATACAGTCAAGGGTTGCTTAACAACGGGAATACATTCTGAGAAATGTGTGGTTAAATGATATAATTACTGGTAAATATTATAGAGTGTGCTTACACAAACCTAGGTGGCACAACTTACTATACCTAGGCCACATGTTCCGGCCTATTGCTCCCAGGCTACATACCTGTACAGCATGTTACTGTACTGAATACTGTAGGCAAGTGTAATAAGTGGTAAGTCTTTGTGTATCTAAACATAGAAAAGGCACAACAAAAATAGTTTATTAATCTTATGGTACCGCTATCATTGTGGCTTATCATTGACATTATGTGGTGTGTGACTGTAATTACCAAAATAATCAGAGTTGAAATGGTTGCCCCTGGGAAGGAAGAAGTGGAAGGAAAGGCAGGAGACTGCTTTTTCACATGGAAGCTTCTAAACGGGTCTGACTATGCACACATATAGCTTTGATTGAAATATAAAACTTTTAACATAAAATTAAGAAATAATTAAATGGTGGCAATAATGCTGCCTCTTACCACTCTACTGGGTTTGAGAAATTATAAATTGCCACACAAGTAAAAGGTATTTGTTGGCTAATGAAGCACAGGAACAATGTGCAGGTCAGAATTTATCATCTGGTTGATATTTTGAAATGTCACACCTCTGTCATATATGCTCCATCTTCCAAATTGTGCATAACTTGCTCTAAAATTGAGGAAACATTCATGCTACACACACACACACACACACACACATGCACACACGCTCACATGCACACAGAGACAAGAATAGCCAAGACAATTGTATCATAAAATAGCAGAGGCCTTGCTTCACCAGCTAGTAAGATTTTGTAGAAAAAAAAATGTATTAATTAAGTATGGTATTGGCATGGAAGAAAGCAGCACACCAATACAATCAAATAGAGGCCCCAAAGACACCCCAACACAGGGATGGGGCCCCAAAATGTGGCAAACACTAAGAAAGCACCTGCTGTAAACAAATGGGTTTGGGATGACTGGTTATCTAAAAGGACACATTCGTGTTATCTCTAATGTTCTATTCTGTTTTTTAAGGGAGAAGTGAAAACAAATAGCAAATACTAAGATTCCAGATTTTAGAAGCTGAATGAGAGTTAGGTTGCAATGGTCTGAATATTTGTGTCGTTCTCCAAATTCCTATGTTGAAATCTTCAAGCCCCCGGTGATGGCGTTAGGAGGTGGGGGCTTTGGGAGGTGACTAGACCACAAGGGCTCATGATTGGGATCAGCGCCCTCACAACAGAGGGCCCCAAGAGCTAGTTACTCCCTTCCACCATGTAAGGACACAGCAAGAAGGCAATGAGCCAGGAAGTGGCCCCTCATCAGATACCAAATCTGCTAGTGTCTTAATCTTAGACCACCTGTCCTCCAAAACTGTGAGAAATAAATCCAGTAATCCTTCTACCTGTTAATACTGGTACATCGTCTATGCAGTTTATGAGCCACCTGGTCTATGGTATTTTGTTATAGCTGCCTGGACAGACTAAGACCTAAGTAAAAACAGAAAAGCAAAATTTGATATTGTGATATAATAAGAAATATACATTTATTCTCTGCCCCTGATTCCTGGTACACAGCTCCTAAAACCCTTGCAGATAGAGCACTAGAAAAATCTGTTGTTCTAATAATTGGTCTTTGACCATGATTTCTGACACAGAACTCCTAAGACCTTTGTAATTTCCTGAGTGGCAGGAGCATCGACATAGTGCTCCTAAATCCCTTGAAATTTCGTGGGTGATAGGAGCATCTTTTGTTCTAATGAGGCAACACTTGATGGGCTCTTGGATGGCCTTAGGATGGGGACTGGTTGCCAGGGGAACCAACCATGTGATTAGAGGGTTGGAACTTTCTGTCCCACCCCGCAAACCTCCAGAGAGGGGAATGGGGCTGAAGGTTAAGTTGATCACCAACTTGATTTAATCAATCATGCCTATGTAATGAAGCCTTGATTGAAAACCCAAAAGAACAGGGTTCAGAGAGCTTCTGGATAGTTGAGCACGTGGCGGTGTCTTGAGGGTGGTGGCATCCCCGGAAAGGGCATGGAAGCTCTATGCCCCTTCCCACGTACCTTGCTCCATACATCTCTTCCATCTGGCTGTTCACCCTGTATAATAAATGGGTTAACCTAAGTCACGTGTTTCCTCGAGTTCTGTGAGTCATCCTAGCAAATTAATTGAACCCAAGGAGGGGGTAGTGGGATTTATAACCAGTCGGTCAGGAGCACAGATCACAATCTGGGGCTTACGTCTGCCCCCTCAAGGTAAGGCGCAGTCTTGTGCGACCAAGCCCTAACCTGTGGGATCTGATGCTGTCTCCAGGAAGTGTCAGAACTGAGTTAAATTACAGGACACCTAGCTGATGTGGCTAGAGGATTGATTGCTTGATGGGGAAAACCCCACACACATTTTGGTGACCAC
The DNA here is from genome assembly GCF_049354715.1 of Callithrix jacchus. Lineage (NCBI taxonomy): Eukaryota > Metazoa > Chordata > Mammalia > Primates > Cebidae > Callithrix > Callithrix jacchus. The sequence continues at coordinate 91,550,350 of NC_133514.1, forward strand.
AGGGAAAGCATTCTGTGTTCTGAAAGTACATAGTAAGAAGGGAAAAAAATGTTTGTTTCTTTTTTCCAGACAAATTAAGCTTCACTGTGGGTGCTGTGTTGTTGACAGACTGAGGAGGGGGAGGTGAGAATCAAGCCAAGGGAAACAACTGGAGGCTATTGCAACACCAAGGAGAAGAGAAGACGTGTGTTTGAACCAGAAATGGTGGTGGGGATGTAGGGGAAGACCGGGTCCTGCAGACATCACTAAGGGCAACTTGACAAGACCTAGCAACTCACTGGATTTTGATGATCAGAGAAAAGAGATGTCAATGGACTCTCGGGTATCCAGCCTTAGAGCTTTGAAGGATGTGCCAGTGTTAATAGCTATCAGTAATATAGGTTTAGCAGCTCTAGGTGGGTGACAATTGTTTCCATTATGGATATTTTAGATCTAACACTGCTACAGAACTTGTAGATGGAGATGTCAAATAAATACAGTGACAAATACAGGTTAAAGGAGAATTGGAGCCAGAAACATACTTGGGGAATCCTCGGTGGATGGAATTAAGTCCCCTGATATGTGCTCTCAAGACCCTCTCCCCACTTCCCATCACAGAGCTTGTCATGAGAGGTTGAAACCACTTGTTTGCTCTTTAGGCTATGAATCCTATGACGATGGAGGCTGTCTTGTTCTCCATTGTATGCTTAGTGTCTGGAGTAAGGACCTGGATTATTGAGAAACGAATAAAGCAAAGATGATCAAGAACAGGACTTTGGGAACATCAAAACTAAAGGGGTAGGCAGCAAAAAAAGACCATCAGAGAAGTTGTCAAAGTAATCACCAGAGAAAGAGAAGTACTATGGGATGTGGAGTCCCTGGACCCAAATGGAGAGAGAATGATTAGAGTAGAGGGTGCTCAGGTGGTCAAGATGTTCTTGTCCTACATAGCTTTTGCACCTGCCTCTTCCCAGCCCAGCCCTCTCTAGGGAAACCACCCAGTACACAGGTACCACATCACAGAGGCTGATTAGACCAAGGATGGGCACCTGACCCAAGGCTGTGTTCACTAGTGGTGAGCTTTTAAGGAAGAGAAGAGGGAGGGAGAAGTCAGTACCGTGGCAAGACAAAGGCTTGTGACATTTATGAGTGACAGGGACTCTGGGTAAACAAAGGAAACTCATAACGGACAGAAAAAGAGAATGAAGCAGAGAGGCCATCTCCATTCCAGAAAACTTTCCAGCTTCCAGCTTCAGCTCCTGCAAGACACACCCTGATCTTAGGTTTCATGGAAACCAATAAACTCCCTTTTTCTTAAACCTGTTTTTTTTTGTTTTGTTTTTTCTTTTCTTGAGACAGTCTTGCTCTGTCGCCAGGCTGGAGTGCAGTGGCACGATCTTGGCTCACCACAACCTCCACCTCCCAATTCAAGTAATTCTCCTGCCTAAGCCTCCCAAGTAGCTGAGATTACTGGCATGTGCCACCACACCCAGCTAATTTTTGTATTTTTAGTAAAGATGTGGTTTCACCATGTTGGCCAAGACGGTCTCGATCTTTTGACCTCATGATCCACCCGCCTTGGCCTCCTTAAGTGCTGGGATCACAGGTATGAGCCATCATGCCTGGCCTCGTAAACTGAGTTGAATGAATTTCAGTTCTTCCAATCTACCTGACTCCAACTAGAACTGTCTTTACATCTGCTACTAACATACTAATTTAAGGGAAATCAAAAGTCTGTGGACTTAGAAAACTCTTTCCTTTACCTGGAGGCTATGAGGAACCCTCCACTCACATTAAAAATCTAATCTTCGCTTGCACTTGGAACACTCCCATTTAGAATTTTCAAACTGGGGGAATCAGAATTGGACAGTGAGGAGACTGACTGCCTGCAATCACATGCTAGTTAAAGTCCTAGAAAGGACTCAATTCCAGAATGCCTGATTCCAATCCAGAGACCTTGCCACAAACTTACCCCGTCCCCATCACCCCTGGTCTCAGGGAAACAAGTCCCAATTCATTGCTCAATGGGACTGAGGACTCGGCCCTACCAGTCCTCCACCAAATCTAACTACAGGAAGAAATGCTCCAAGCCCTTGGCTGAGTTCTCTGCAGTCAGAGCCCTCTATCAGGAAGGTGGCTTAAATGAATTTAAACCCTCCCAGGTTGGCCTGTGAGGGCTGTTCCATTAAAGCTTAAAGCCAGGCAGGATTCCGTTTGTTGAAATCTGTGTTCCTTTTGTACACTTTTAAAGTCACATCTGCTGCTGACCTTAGAAACAGCACTTGTGTGCTGAATGCATGCAGTGTGACTGTGTGTGCTCAGGGTTTTGGGACTTCTCTGAAAGGCACTCCCAACCCTCCCAAACTGGCACAGGATGTCCGGCTGTGGTCGGCTTCCTCCACTGCGGCAGAGGATGCCAACTGAAACACAACCTCTGCCAAGACTCTAAGACCACGCTCAGATCCAGGTCCCTGGGGGCAAAAGGCAGCTCTGTGCCAAGTTCTCCAAAGCCTGGCTCCTCCCGGACTCTCATCCTGGAAGTGCTCTGGCCTCCTCTTTGGAAAGGGCCCATCAATCTTCCGAGGATTTCTGACACCGGTCAGAGCGCTGGAAACTGCAGGCCCTTCTCCGTCTCTCAGCTGCTTCACACTCTCCAGCCCGGCAAAGCTGTTTGCAGCGTCTGGAAAAGCAGTTACTGGTTTGGTTGTGGTTTGCCCTTGCAGCTGAGCGGGTTCCAAGTGCCACGTCCTCCACCAGCTGCTCCGGCCCAGGACACTCAGGAAAGGTGACAAGGCAGCCCCCTTGCACACTTGCCTGGTCCTATGCTCCCTCCATTTCTTGGAACCCAAAAATATTTGCTTTTGTGGAATAAATGAATGAATACAAAGGCTTCTGCCCCTTTCCCTGCCCCTCTCCCCATCAGAAATTCTTCCTCCCACTGTCTTTATAGTGATGCTTAACAGATTGGAGAACAGTTTGAATGAAACTTCCCAGCACAATATTTCACTGGGCTTGTGTTGAGTTGATCTAGCTTGTGATGCCATTTATCTTCCCAACCTTCTTAGAGAGGAGCAGAAGAACAAATCTCCTTTTCTTTTGCATATGGGGAAACTGAGGCTAAGGGAAGCGGCAGAGACAACTAGAGAAAAAGCCACAGAGCAGAGCCAATCTGAGAAAATGCATGCTGATGAGATAGTCTTTTCCTGACTTTAGAGATTTATACAATCACTGGGCATGGAGGACACCATGGGAGGGGACTTAGGAGGAACTGGAGATGGGCCCACTTACAAAATTTATTTAGGTGAACTCAAATTTAAACATGCATCCTCACCTCCCAGTCTAGTACTCTTGTGCTGGTGCCCCAAAACCTAGTACAAGAGATGGCAGTTCCAGGAAGGTTTCCGTGATCACTCCTGTCCCCACTTACCCCTCCCCCCTAAGAGCTGTTCCCTCAATCACAGCCTGAACCACCCTTCAAATTCTCTTTTCAAATTCATGTTGGTCTTCACTCTCTCAGCTAGATCACTTGCTGCTTCTCAAGGGATGGATTGTGCCTTAGATCTTAGAAACCCCAACCCTTCTGGGTTTTCTCTTTTGTTTTCTCACTGTTTGCCAAATGATGGTGTCACACACATAGCCCTAGGGGCAGGATCAAAGAAGGCAGTCACTTGGGACTTGGGGGAGAGCAGTCTTGTTTTCCATAAGAAACAACCAGGGGGAAAAAAAGTCAATGTCTGAAATAACTGTTGACAAAGAAGTGTGGTTTTCTCTTGGAGTCATAGAAGGTGGTTCTGATGTCAGCTTCACATGTAAGAGAATGGATCCAAGGTGAATCCCTGGTAGCTGACCTAGGCTGATTCAACCCACAGGGAGCCGCCCAGCACATCAAGCATGGGAATTCTCCTGCAGCTATCCTGCCGGAAACACCTAGCTGCACCTATGCCCACCGCCCCATGAGCACCTGGAACAGCAACCCGAGAAGTCTACCTGCCCTGTTTTAGACTCACAGCCTGCCAATTTCAGGTCCCTGGCATGACCCATAGGAAAGCCATGCATGAGTCTCAGACTCAGGGGACCACAAATCTGCCCCATCTGTGACCTTGAGCAAATGATTTCTATTCTCTGGCTCTTGGTGTTAGTATCTTTGTAAAACAAAATAAAATCAGACTGGCTATCTATGAGGGACCCTCTACCTCAAAAACTGCATCGTCTAGACTGGCAGGGAGCATGTGGGTTTGGTTCTCATTTCGCTGGTGTTCTTGTGTGTGTCTTGGCCCATGCATGGCCATTTTGGCCCAGGTTGGACAGCATCATTATCTACATCAAGCACCCCATAACTAGAGAGTGACTATGTGGCCCTCATCCAGGGAGGCCTGGGGTGGGCCTAAGGCATACAGAAAGAGATATGAAATGTCTTTAACATTGATAATTTCCCTTAGAAATTCACGTATATTTTGCATTCTTTTCTATTTATTACTGACTTAACATAGAAATTTTTGTCCCCAAATCTTAGGATAAAGTGACCCTCTGAGAGGGCGCTTCTTGCTAAAACTGTTTGAGCTTCCTGTAATGAACTGTGCATACCCCTGAAACCGGTTTAAGAAGCACTAATCTGTGGCTGCCTGCAGGAACAGTGAGTTTCCAGAGCTGAAAATTCATCTTTTGATCCATCCAGGAATCCCTTCTCAGATATTCATCCTTGTCTGTTAAAATGCAAATTTCCTTGGTAAGGGGCTAAAAATTGGAAAAAAACTGAGACAAATATAAAATTCTTTACTTGTGTCTGAGAAGTCAATTACAGCCGGACAGTCTGGGGCTGTTTGGATCAGCAGTAGCTGGTGGCTGAGGATTTTGGTAAACTTCAGTTGAGTCAACACCGTGCTTTGACTGTGTCCTTCAGAGCAAGAAGGACATAGTCTCAGCACTGAGCAGGCCCCCTAGAGAGCTGCACTCAGAACCGGAACCATATGTCAGGGGGATTTGGACTAAACAGCAACTATCTGGACAGAGATCACGGACGCGTGTCACATGGGGAATGAATGGAGAGACCGGAAGGGGATTGGGCTAGGCAGAACCTAGACTAGCGCTCCTGCCTTTTAGGAGTGCAGGTTTTAGCTCAGCAGAGGGAAGCCCAGCACCTTGTGAAATGAGGATGGGCTGCCTCTGTAGAAAGAGGATGCCCTGGTCCTGGGAGAGTCCTTCTCTCAGTTGGGGGGGCTGGAGAGTCACTGAGTTAGGGGATCCTTTAAAACAGTGAGGTGCACATGGAAACACAGCTCCTAGATCCCCTTCAGAGAAGGACTCACTATCCAGCTATGGGGAGTATGATGGCAGACAGCCTCCAGGGTCAGCTCTTCAGAGTTGGCCTCCCCTGCAGGGAGCCTCCTCTCCAGGGGCACTTGCAACTGGTGACAGAGAGAGGTCTGGACAAGCACAGAATCCTGGACATGTAGGCAAGAGCTAGGCTGGCTCAGGCTTTGTTGGGTCTGCCTCACTGTTTGACGTCTTCTGTAGCCCAAACTCCAGCTCAGTATCTACTTGGGGAAAACTCCACCTGAGACAAAAGCCTACCACATGAGATGGGTCATCCTGACAGTCTAGTTATACTATTATTCTTCACTTACACCTGATTGTGAATACAATCACTGAAATATTCGCAGAGAACAAGTTTATACAGGTGTAGCTTAAGGAAATGAAAGGAGAAAGCGTCACGAGACAAGTAGGTTAAGACATAAGGGATTGAATTTTACACTTTAAATATGTGGATTGTATCTCAATAAAATGGTTTTTTACAATGTTTAGAGACAGAGAGAGAGAATGAAGCTGATCTAAGATGTCCAGACCCTCCCAGGCTGGGCTAGGGTATGCCAGCATCACAGCTGGATATCAGGAACTGGATGGACTCGTGCAGGACCCTTGGCTTCTCAGCAAGGCTGTCCCCACCAGATTTCACACACCCATAGCACACCCAGGGCACAGCTAGCAGCCCTCGAAGGCCCTGCTGGCCCCACCATCATCCCTGTGTCCCACAGTGAAGCAGGGAGGAGCCCTCCTCCCAGCCACATCCCAAGGCTGCTATTGTGTTCTCCTCTAGCGGGGGTCAGCAGACTGTTCTGTAAAGGGCCAGATAGCAAATATTTCAGAGTAGGTGGGCAATATGGTCTCTGTTGAAACTGCTTTACCCTGCTGCTGTCGCACAAAAGCAGACAGAGCTAGTAAGTAAATAAATGGGCATGGCTGTGTTCCAATAAAACTTTACTTACAAAAATGGGCAACGGACCAGATACAGCCTAGGTACGTAGCTTGCTGACCTCTGTCCTAAAATCATGGACCAGCCTACTTGGAAATGATCCCAGGCCACAGAACCAGATAGTTTTCTCTACTTTGAATCCAAGAAGGCATCATGTTTCTTGTCTTCCAGGCTTTGCTGGAGAAACAGAACGAAATGTTCTATGTATGTTTGACATACATTCTAGTTCAACTGGGAACTGAGATTCATAGGACATGGTTCCTGTCTTAAGGTGCCCGTGTAAATAAGCAGGTAATTCTCATTCAGTGTGAGAAGCACCTGGGAGATGTGGGGACATATGTGTGTGTTTGGGCTAAAACCATCACTAGCCAATGTCACCAGGATTCAGATAATTAACCACCCTCACGGTGGTAAATGAAGTAGGATCTGTAGTAACTTCCAGCCATGGTCTTTACACATCTATAGAGGACTTGCCTTTTTCTTTTTTAAAATTATTTTTTAAAATTAAAAAAACAATTTTTTATAGAGACAGGGTCTCCCTATGTTGTCCAGGCTGGGCCCAAACTCCTGGGCTCAAGGGATCCTCCTGCTTCAGCCTCCCAAAGTGCTAGGATTATAGGTTTGAGCCACCATGCCCAGCCACCTTTTTCAAATTAATCTTGGAAACAGACACACATAGTCCGTTTGTCACTGAGCCAGAGCCTACAGGTATTGTTTTGGTGCATACGCCACAGAACCGAAGAGTTGTCACAGCTATTGTATGGGAAAGCCACGGGCTGGGTGTGGCTCCAGATCCACGTTCTCATATCTTGGGCCTGCTCAGTGTGTTTCAGCCTCTGTGTACGCTTTTCCCTCTGCAGTGCCACGACATCCAACCCCGGCATTCTCAGAGGACGCTAACCCGCCTGTCCGCCCGAGAGACTGCCGGCTTAGTCTGTGGGTGCCCTCTGGTGGCCTGTCGGCTGGAGAGCCTCGGCGCCTGTTAAGGCAATCAGTCAGGGAGAAGGGGGAAGCGTGAGACTGAGTTACAGACATTTCCACTCGCTCCTCCTCTGCCAACACAAACCCAAGCCTCCCTTTAGGGAATCTGGAGTGCATTCAGAGCTTGGGGAAGGAATCATTTTCATTCCTAATTCGATACCCTTCGTTTTTTCAACCGGGTGGTTCACATGATCAAACCGCACAAGAGGCCGGCGTTCTGCGTTCTGCTTATGGCCAAGAGGGCACGGCAGCCCCCCAGGGCACTGGAGATCTGAGGGATCTGGGGGTCCGACAGGTTAACAAACAGCTTTGAATTTTCTTCCTGGGGAGGCAATTCTTCGGGCCTACTTTTCCGCTCCTATTCTTGTTCCTTCAGTGTCTCTTGCAGTGGGGATCTCAGTGGGAAAGGATTAAGGATGGTGTTCGCTAAAGTACGGGGTTCTGAGTCCAGAGCTGGCTCGGCTCCGGAAGCACCATAGAAACTGGTTCCGGTTCTCCCACCCAATTCCTCACGTGGCTGGAGGACTTAGCAAGGCCCTGGAGCACACTGGTTGACTCCATGGACTCCTGATCCGGGCTTCCTGGGTTCCAATCCCGGCTCTACCACTTACTAACCACGTAACCTCAGACAAGTTACTTGACCGCTTCGTGCCTTGGGGTTCTTGTCTTTAAGATGAGAGTCATAATATTGCCGACCTCCTGGGTTGTTTTGAAAATTAAGTGGATTGGTACCTGAGAAAATGCTCAGTAAATGTTCCTGTTGTTATTCAGGAGAACGCTCATACTAACTGGGATAGGAATCTGAAGACCTCGCTTTCCATCCCAGCACCACCCTATCCGGCTGTGTGTTCCAAGAAGGGTGACCTCACTTCTCTGTGCTTAGAGCTTTCTGCTCTAAGATGAGGATGAGGACTAACTCCTTCCTCTAAACTTCTCCATGGCTCCCCATTGACCTCATGCTAAAGGCCCATCTCCCTCACCTGGCCTATAATGCCCTTCATGCCTCAGCCCCTGCCCTTCACTCAGGCCTCATTTCGTGCAAGACCCAAGATGATGATGGCTGATGAGTGATGTTGTAAAGCACCCATCAGATCACGTCCCTCCTCTGCTCAGAGCCTTCCAAAGGCTTCCCATGCCACTGAGAGTAAAGTCCAAGGTCCTCTGCACAGGCTGCCAGGTCCTACAGCCTGACCTCAGCTCCTACTGCCTCGGCCCCACACCCTCCCCAGCACCTCAGTCACTGCTCCCAGCTCCCTGCCTCAGCTGCCTCCAGGATGCCAGCCCTCGCCTGCCTCAGGGCCTGATATGCTTTGGCTCTGTGTCCCCACCCAAACCTCACCTTGAATTGTAACAAGGCCTGATATGCTTTGGCTCTGTGTCCCCACCCAAACCTCACCTTGAATTGTAATCCCCATATGCGGGGTGGGGAGGAGGGGTATGGTGAGAGGTGATTGGATTATGGAGGCCAACTTCCCCTGTCAATCTGGTGATAGTGTGAAGGAGTTCTCACAAGAAAGAGTTGTTTGAAAGTGTGGCAATTCCCTCTTCACTCTCTCTCCAGCTTTGCCATGGTAAGACATATTTTCTTCCCCCCCTCCTTCCACCGTGATTGTAAGTTTCCTGAGGCCTCCCAGTCATGCTTCCCCTAAGGCCTGCAGAACTGTGTGTCAATTACACCTCTTCATAAATCACCCAGTCTCTGGTGGTTCTTTATAGCAGCGTGAGAACAGACTAATACAGGGCCTTTGCCTTTGCTGTTCCCTTGGCTGGGAGCACTTCCCTCAGAGCTGCCTGGTCAGCCTTGCCTCCTTCAGGCTTCTGCCCAAAGGTCTCATGATGAGAGGGGCTTTCCCTAACTTCCCTGCAGGTGACAGAACACTACCCAGCACACTCTAGCCCCTGGTTTGCTTGATGTTTCTTAATGGCCCGCCATCACTAAACCACACATGCAGATTTGACTTGGTTCACTGTCCGCCTCCCTATGTGTGATGTAAACAGGGGCTGTGTTTTGCTCCCTGCTGTGTCCCCAGCTCCTGGAACTCTGTTGGGCGCAAAATAGGTGCTCAAAATCTGTGTGGATCTGTAAAGGATGCTGGCTTGCCTAACAGAGGAAATTATTTTAGCAAGGAACATCCAGGAAAGACATCTCTTAACCCAAAAACGGGAGGCACCATCTAAAAGACCTCCAGTAAGGGAGACAGCACTCTGGACTCCCCGTACCCGCGCTGCCCACCTTCCTCCCTCCAGGGACCTGGAAATTTGCCCCAGGCAGGATGAAGTCACAAGAGGCTGGGTGACCAGCCTGAGTTCTCCTGCTGCAGACAGGAGTGCCTCTTTTCACTTTTTATTTCTACATCGCATTACTTGAACACTTGGTGGCTTCCAAAATGGAGTCACATGGTTTGATGGCAGCTCTCTGGAGGGAAATGCTGCCCTTTAATTGTCCTCAAGACTACTCTGAAAATAGAGTCCTTTTTATTCAAAGCTTAATTCTGTTAATGTTCCCAATATAAGTGAATAATATAAAGCATAAACGAATTCTCTCCTGACAGTGTTTCTCTCCTCTATTTAAAGACCCTTCTGGGGCAGAGCCTGGACTCTGCTTTTACCAAATCCACTTAAAAATCCCTGCCTCAAGAAACTGCACTGATTTTCCTTGGACACAGTGTGTCCTGAAGAGGAACATAAAAGGGCATTGAGGAACGTCTGCTTGTGGACCCAGCCTCCCAGACAGTGCACTTTGTCTGCTCCCCAGCACCAAGCTGATCCAAAGGGACACAGGAAGCCTCAGTCCCCAGAGGCTTCAAGAGGGTTATGATGCTAAGGGGGATAAGGGACACAGGCAACAGAGCAGAGCAGAATGGAGCACAATTATGTGGTCACAGCATAAACAAATGAGTTAACTAGATGAGACCGGCTGGGAGTGCCTCATCAGTTCCAGACTTGGGTAGGTTACAGTCACTCAGGAAGCTCAATTCAATGAATGCTCAACCATGCCTACTTCTTCCAGGAAGCCTTCTCCACAGCTGGAGGGGATCTCCCCTTCTCAGTTCCTACTGCACTAATCGCACCCCTGGGTGATACTGAGCGGTCACCAGCTTTGAGTGTTTATGTGGGCACAGAGACACCTGCTCTGGCCAGGAGCTGGAAGCTTTTCTGTGTGCTCCGACTCCCCACTGTGCTCCAGCCATGAAGCCACAGTGGCCACAGTCAGTGCAGCCAGCTGCAACATGTTTGTGTCCCTCACCAGGTCTAACACATTGGGAGGGGAGGACCACTTGTTGGTCTGGGTCACTGCTATATTCCCTGTGTCCAGCACAATGCCTAGACCATGGTGGGTCCTCAGTCAATCTGTAGAGAATAAAGGAATTTTCCCTACTAGAATGCAATATCCTAGATGTACCGAGCCGTGGTCCATACTCCTTTGTCCCTTTACCAATACCTCTCAGATTTAGCACTCTCTAACTACTTGCTGGCTAAAGAAATGAATGGTAGGAAGGCATCCATTCCTTTTGAGTTGGGTTCTCAAAATTGAACCAATTCAGAAAGTATCAGGAGGAGTGACTGGTTAAGATCCTATCAGCCCTTTCCTGTGGTTCAGTCCCCTGGTGGGGTTCTCATAGTTAATCCTGGTTAATTACAGGAAAGGCCACCCAGAGGCATAACAGAGAGGGTATGCCTGTTGCCTGGCTTCTGGGTCTGCCCCAGTCATATACCTATGCAGGGATCATCTTTACATCCTCAGATCCCAGCACAGTGGCAGACTCCTCATAAATACAGGTTGGATAGAACTGAATATCTCACACCTACTAATTAGTATTCCATAGCCCACAAGACTGGGACATCCAAGACCCTGGGTTTAGGGAAAATGTATGCAGGAGGGGCCCTAAGAAAAAATGGCCCCACCGGCTAGGCTAGATTCTGCAGCCTAAGAAAGGAGTCTAAATTCAGACAGCCACCAAAGGCCTGTCACACCCAAGATGTACAGTGAGAGTCGTCTCCATGTAGCTAAGCTGGGAGGAGTCCAGCACAGCCCCTCATGGTTGACAAATGACTCATGTAAGGATGGATGGGCACAGTGGCATCTGGGAAGGACCAGGGTCTTCAGGAAAGGGGGTGCCTAATTCAGAGCATGGGCCGGGCTGTGCAGAGGCCCCACAAGGTTCATCTCTCTTGGTGGGCAGTGGGTTCCCAGAGTTGTAAAATTTCATTTCTCCTGGAGCATCTGATCCATGGGTACTCTGAACTGGTGAAACGGGAAAAGTTCCCTGGTCCCCCTCGCAGGGCGTGCAATGGGGGTGTGGCTCGCTTCTTCAGTGCCCTGCTGCTCAGACCTCTAGGAGAAGCATGCAGGCAGGAAGGCTGTGGGGCAGCTCCAACCTCACGGCAGCATCTGGGGGTGAATGTTTACAGCTGAAGCCCAGTGGGTATGTGTTACAGGATGCTCTTTCAGTTTTGCCATCCATAGGCAGCTTGTGCCCATCAGCTCAGTTAGACCCCCCGCCTTATTGCAAGGACAGAGGGCTTTCTGTATCCTGGGATTTCTTGCCTTGGTGTATGGGAAGAATTGGATCACACATGGGCTTGGAGAATGAGTGCAAGGTTTTACTGAGTAGGAGTATTTCTCACCAGATAGGGGAGCCAGAAGGGAGACTGAGTGGGAAGGTGGTTTTCCCTGGAGTCAGGCTGATCAGCGGCCAGGCTCTCTTCCGACTGCACTTGGTGGAACTCTGCGTTGTTCTGCTGGTCGACGGCCTGTCCATGTCTGCTAGTGCCTGTTGGTATGTTCTTCCTCTTCTCTCGACATCCAGCTGCTTGTGTCTCTGCCCACTAGGGTCTTGGGGGGTTTTATAGACACATAATGGGGGTGCAGCAGGCCAGGGTGGTCTTGGGAAATCCAACATTTGGGCATAAAAACAGAAATGTCTGTCCTCACCTAGGTCCATTGGCACAGGCCCAGGGATGGAGCCCTTGCCAGGGACCATGCTGTTCCCTTCCCAGCACTTCCCTGCCCTCCTCCCATATCACTGGGAATAGTCCAAATGCAGGGCAGCAACTGCAGAGAGAAGCATAACAGTGTCCCTTCCTTCTGTTCACACCCTTCGCCACAACAAAGTGAGAAAAGAGACACAGACAGAAGAGGAAAGTCAAGGCAGCAGCTCAGATGTCTGTCTTCAGTCTGCACTCTGCAGGAATGTGCCTTTAGGTCCAACAGATGATACAGGTGCTGCTGGCAAGAGACCCCTCTGGGGACTGGCTGCCAAGCTCATCCAGTCCAGACAGCAGCTGCGAGCTGGTCTGGGGCAGAGCTGGGGGAGTCATTTACCTCCCATGCCTTGCATATAATAGGGGGTCCCCTAGGTAGGTTCTGGGGCAGGTGATCAGGCAGGAACACCTTCGTCCCAGCCCAGTAGCTTCCTCCCTGCCACCTCTCCCTCTTCCAGGAGTGCTCTGGTGGCTGCAAAGACAGGGCACAAAACCCTACACTGCCAGCCTGGGTACCAGACACTCCTAGCTCTTAGCCCAGGCAAGCTCTCTCTCCACCCCAGGTCTCTGTCTCCGGGGATGCTCCAGGCTGCCTCTGTGTCTCTGTCTTTACCTAGATTGAGCCTCGGTTCCTTTGGGTGTACAATGGGAATGATAATAATAACCTTGATTTTCTACTTGGGACTGTTAGCATAATCCAGGGAGAAGTTGGGTGCAAGGTCCAGGAGGAGCCATCAGAGGCTCCAGGTTAATTATTGTTATTACCTCTGCTTGACTGACGAAGAAAGGGGAAGAAGAGACGTCACATGCTCAGACAGGCCTGCTGTGATCAGACTGAGGCCTGGCTGGAATCTGTTCATTCTATTTCAGCAGGTCTGCAAGCAGGAAGAAGTATCAGGCCCACATCCCAGAAGAATGAGAGCCACTGGCTGAGAGAGGGCAGCGAGGGGGATGGCCAGTGGCCAGGATCATGCCCAAGTGGCTGTCTGGGGCCTCAGCCTCTCAGGGCCCAGGCAGGTGGAACATGCTGGAGGCTAGGGGACCATGAGGCAATCTGAGAGCCTCCCTGCCTGTTCCTAGATCTTCTTAGGGGTAGAACAGCCCTGAGGGGGCAGCTTCCAGGGTTGCCCAGGCTAGACCAGAACAGCCTGATCTCCCCCAGAGACCTCTGGGGTCCTCTGAAGCCTGTCAGGCTCTTCCTTGGAGACCCTCAGTGCCTTCTTCAGGGACAAATAATATGTCAAATGAACTGAAATACCCAGAGAGCCCCCGGGGGCTGGCACTGAGCCTGGCACTGCTGGGAATGCAAAAAGGACTCAGACCCATTGCTCACTCTCCAGGCAATTCCAGTACAGTGTGAGCGGTTGGGGAGGAAGGGTGGCAGGAGGCTGAAGCAGCAAACACCCAGGTGGCTGCCCCCAGGGCAGAACATGAGGTTCCAGGAGACCAGGAGAGCACCGGGAGCCAGAGAGACAGGACATTCCTGTCTGTTGAGGAGAGGTGGGGAAGGTCAGGAAGGCCTTTGTGAAGCTAGAGTTTCCTTAGAGATGTTTCTGAGCCCTGGTTTGGCCCTGAGGCTGGGTTTTTGGGTCTTGAGTCTGCTACTCCTCTGAACAAGTAGTTTTGAATTCTCCCAGCCTGTTTTCTCATCTATAAAAGAAGGAAAATAATGTATCTGGCCATGCTGTGGCCATGATGATGGAATGAGATCATGTTGACAGCACCTAGCAGGGTGTCTGTAAAGCAAGTCTCAACAATACTCACTGTGCTTGACGGTGGATGGGACTGAATTTAAAGAGGTGGGGAAAGGAAGGAGCCAGGGACAGTACAGGGCAATCAGCTCATCAGATTAGGTTTGAGCTACTCAATAGCTCATTTTAGGTAACTAAGGAAGTTTCTATTTAAGGGCTTCAGTGGGAAAATGTTTTGTTAAATGAACATTTCTTTTTTAAAAAGTGAAGGTTCTGGCCAGGCATAGTGGCTCACGCCTGTAATCCCAGCACTTTGGGAGGCTGAGGAGGGCAGAACATGAGGTCAGGAGATGGAGACCATCCTGGATAATACAGACACACCCTGTCTCTACTAAAAATACAAAAAGTTAGCCGGGCATGGTGGCACATGCTTTTAGTCCCAACTACTCAGAAGGCTGAGGCAGGAGAATCACTTGAACCTGGGAGGCAGAGGTTGCAGTAAACTGAGATTGCGCCACTCCAGCCTGGGCGACAGAGCAAGACTGTCTCAAAAAAAAAAAAAGTGAAGATTCTTTTCCCATTTTTCTTCTTTCAAGTCTAGATTTCATAGATTTAGTCCAGTATCCATTAAGCACATGATTTATCCAATACTGCTGATGCTCAGAGTCGTGGCGATCCAGACAGACCAGGTAGCTTCCACCTTCAAGGAGTTTGCAAGTTCAGGTGCACAGCCCTGTGGGAGAAGGTGATTTCATGAAGCCTAACCCAGCACCTCTCTCAAATGCCTCCAAAGCGCTGCGAAGGATGGGTTCCCAAACCCCCAGACACCATGGTGTTGGGTAGATCTGCTTCTTCTGCTAAAATCAAGGGCAAATTGTCCACTGCATACAAAGGTAGGAAAAGTGGGAGCAGCTGGAAGTGAGCGCGAGAGATCTGGTGAGAAATTCCAAGACTCCAAGGCAAAACTTCCCCAACCAGCCCTCCCTTGCTGAATTTAAAACGGACAGCCCAACTGCAAAGAGAAAATTTGTTCTGTGTTCACAGGGAAATGGCCTGTGAAGATCTGACCTTGGCTCTGACTTCCACCCCGTCTTGCCACAGAGCAGAGCCACAGAAGCATTAACCCTCAGTCCACCAAACCACTGCTGTTGAGCATAAGGCATCCAGCTCCTTGCATGGGGCACATCACAGTGATCATTTATGAAGCGTCATCCACTATGTGAGGCAGCTCACTATGCTAGAAGATAGACTCCCTATTTTTCAGAGGAGGAAACTGAAACTTAACACGGTTTAATAACCTGTCTAATACTCATGCAGCTAAAATGAAGCCAGTGAGGAATGCTTATCAGAGCTGGACACCAAAGCCTGTGCTTTTAACCACGGCTCTGCCAGCGCACAAGCCAGCGCTGTTTTAAGAAGCCCTTAACGGACTCCAGTAGTTTTCTTTATGAACCTTTCTGCCATTTAGAACTGTGGATTGTAGAGAAGAGGGTTGGAAACTCACAGCCACGGCGCTGCATCTGATCAAAAATACATTTCATTTAGCTAAAAGAATGTTTTATTGTGTGTGGGTTTGTTCTTTGTTTTTTTGTTTTTTGTAGGGGTGGAGTCTTGCTATGTTGCCCAGGCTGGTCACAAACCCCTGGCCTCCAGTCATTGTCCTGCCTCGGCCTCCCAAAGTGCTATGCCCAGCCCTAAAATAATGTTTTTAAAATTAAAACATTTTAATTTAAGTTAAATGTCTTTCCTAATGTGTACCCAATGTTTGGCCTTTTTAATGTTTAATTACCTGTCTGCCCTGGAAAGCATTAGAATCTGTGACCCCGTAAGAGCCCATCTCTCGCCCTCACTGTGATGTTAGGGCTGATGCCTTAGGACACCTGTGTTTTGAAGGTGCTTCATCTTCTTTCCCTTGGAAGGCACTTTGGGGTCGCCTCATCGGCACTGAGAAATCAGGTTGAGGGCCCAGAAAAACAGATAGGACTCTTAGCCTTTCCTCACTTCACCCAACTTTGCCTCCCGCTTCCCACCCTGCCGAAGACTCCACAGTCCCCGACAAGGGAGCCTGTGTTCCCAGGGCCAGAAGTCCACTGTGTGTGGGCAGCTCAAAGGGGCCGGGCTGCCAGCATTGACCTCGTGATCTTCAGTGGACCCAGAAGTCCACAAGGCCTGGCCTTGACTGAGATCACTGGGCTCAAGGCTGGGCCACTGCCACTTAGTCCAGAGAGCCTACAAATGCAGGGCAGCTCCCATCCCAGCTCTGCTGCACTTCAGGACAGCACCAACTGCAGCTGAGGTGAGGGCCCCAGGCCCAAGGGAGGGGGGTGGCTGGTCCCCTGAGTGTCCTAAGGGCTGTGGGTACCCCCATGGTCACACGTTCCTAAAACAAGTCCTGGGCAGCCTGTCTCATGACACCAGGAAACAGTTGATTGATGGGAAAACTGCTCTGTGTGTGTGTGTGTGTGTGTGTGTGTGTGTGTGTGTGTGCTGGAGTGGGGAAGCGAGGGAAGAGGGAGGGAAGAAGAAAGGAAGGGAAAAAAACAAGAGAGCACTGAGCAATTCCAAAGGCGTGTGGTTTTCTTCTTGTGGTTTGATGCAAGGGCTTGGTGGTTTAAGTAAAGCCCTGAGCCCAGATTGTGGGACAGTTAAAGACTAGGAGGAGCAGGGGCGAGTCCCGAGAACAAAGAGCCTATTGAGGGTGCCCTGCCCAGGGGGAAAAGCAGGCAGCAGAGGGTGGGACAGCCCCACTCACCTGTGGGAGCCCTCCTTGGGCACAGGCTTCCGGGCTACCCAAAAGCCGTCACAAGTATGACTCACCCCGGAACTCCTCTCACAATGGCTGGGGACAGCACTGCATGAGGGGAGCCTCCGACAGAATGTAGCTCCCTATGTGAGCCAGATTTGGGGTTCAGTAGATGAAGGTGCCATAGAGAAAGACCAGAAATGAGAGTTGGGATCTTCATGCTGGAACACTTGCTAACACAGCACCAAGCCTCAGAGCTTGGACCGGGTCACCTGCAGCTCTAGCTCTCTAAGATTCTAGACCTCTCTTTAGGGGTGTGGCTTTTCTTTCTACCTCTTGTTCTCAGCACTCTGAAGGACCCCAAGGTACAGCATGAGAGTAGCTAAAGGCATGCAGCCCTGCTCACTTGCCAGACACACCTAAAGATTCTCTGCTAGCTCATTCAATCCTCACCATTCTAAGAAGTCGGTCCTGTGGTGACTTCTGTTTTACAGAGGAGGAAACTGAAGCACAGAGAGGCTGAGTGAGTTGCTGGTTTGTGGGTCCAGGGAGTGGGCTCTGCGTCTGTATGACTGATGATACACTGGCTCATTAGGGAGAAGGGAGAATGTTCAGGACAGGGGCAAATATCATATCCCAAGGCACAGGCTCCCATGGCCCAGGCCCTTCCTTCAGCCTCCTCCCCACAATAAACACAAGCCAATGCAGAAGAGGATGGTCACCCCCAGAGAGGCCAATGCCCTGGCTCCTGATCCAGAGGAAGGCAGAAGCCTCCTGTGCTGTCTGAGAGACAAGGACTGGCACTGGTTAGAGGGGCGGGCTTGACGAGTCAGACGCCCACTGCACTGAGCAGCCTTTGAATACACCTCTACTGTGAAGAGGGTGCTGAGGGAGTGGAATTTTCTGATAAACCGTAACATCTGGGTATTACACACCCTGTTAGCTTTGAGTGTCGTTGCTGGAAACCTCCTTCAAATGACCGTGTAGGAATAATCCCAGGGCCACCAGCAGGGCAGCTCCCTGTCAGCCCAAAACAGAGCCCCTGGCCAAACACTGACACATACTTTGTGGGTTTCCTTTCGGCTGACCCCCAGGCTGTGGGAACTGAGTTGCAGGCAATCTTTACACCTGGCCCCTCACCCCAGTGCCCCTCCAGTAGCCTCTTGCCTCCCCTCTTCTCACATCACAAGGTGTGCTAAAGTCAATGGGGAGTGGGGAGACCCTCTAAGGTCCCGCAAAGCAGCACAGTGGGTGGAAAGAGAATGTTGGAATCCCAAAGACCATACTTAGAGCCCATCACTCGTGCTCTGACACGAGTAAATAAAAATGCGAAGCTCATGGATTCAAAGGGGCTTAGCTGCTATGGCACTGAGCATGGTGCTTTGCACAGAGTAAGTGCTTAGTGGGTGTTGGCTGTTACTACCTGGCCCAGCTCCTGAGTCTACTGAGAGTGAAGCGACACTGGAGAAGTGATATTGAATAATAATCTGTACCAGGGCGAAGCGTGGTGGTGCAGGCTTGTGATTCCACCTACTCAAAAGGCAGAGGCAGGAGGATAGCTTGAGCCCGGGAGTTCTAGACCAGGCTGGGCAACACAGCAAGACCATCATCTCAAAAAAAAAGAAAGAAAACAAAATGCTGGGTGTGATAGCTCATGCCTATAATCCCAACGATTTGGGAGGCTGAGGCGGGAAGGCTCACTGGAGTCCAGGAGCGAAGGCTGCAGTGAGTTATGATTGTGCTTTTGCACTCCAGCTTGAGTGACAGAGCAAGACTATCTCAACAACAAAATAATAAGACGCACCTTGGCCTTTTTGATTAGCACTTTCCATGTATTTCCTTATTTGTTCTAGGAAATAAGATGAAGAGTCACTTGAGAGCCAGAGAGGTTAAGAAACTTGCTGTCACTTTCCTGGCCTGAGGAGCTCCACAAACCCCAGTACAGAACTTCAAGCCAGGAACCATCTCATGAGAAAAGTCCATGCCCTTCAACTTCGCTTGAGAATGCATTATATCTGGAAGCCATTAGCTTTATCCCTAGTAAGTAAAATTTAATCTGGCTGAGGCAAATAATAAATTAGACTTTTTGGTTTTTTTTTTTTAATTTATTGAGATGGAGTCTCCCTCTGTCACCCAGGCTGGAGTGCAATGGCGTGATCTCGGCTCACTCCAACCTCCGCCTCCCAGGTTCAAGTGATTCTCCTCCCTCAGCCTCCGGAGTAGCTGGATTACAGATGCCCAACAGCACGCCTGGCTAATTTTTAGTAGACATGGGGTTTTACCATGTTGGCCAAGCTGGTCTCGAACTTTTGACCTGAAGTAATCCATCTGCCTCAGCCCACACAAAGTGCTGGGATTACATGCGTGAGTTATGGTGCCCTGCCGAAATTCGACTTTTTAGATCAGGATACATTGGGTTGTGTGAAACCTCAAATCTATTATGTTGAAACTGAACTCTCCTTATTGCTAAATTCACATTGGCAAAGAAATCCACACTTTTACAAAAGGGTTTTCTACCAGACTTCTTGAAATACGGAGCTCTTCCATACTTTTCAGGACCAGAGCTATTACATGAAACTGGGTACACATGGATGCTTGCATGAACAGTGTCAGCACACTTACGTTCTAGTTTATAATGTGTAGAGCCCAAAATCGGAGCTGGCTAGATAGTCTCTGAGGCAAGACTTATTGAGTAACATGCACCTGCTTTGTCCCTGTTATCCTGAAGCATCATGTGTCTGACACAGACTTTGGCTTTCTGGGGTCACCATCCCTGGCATCCTTCCCAAGTTTCTGCCTGAACAATGCTGCTGCCACTGCTTGTAACAACTTGTCCAGGCTGGCAAGAATCTAGATTAGGCCCAAGCCTACATGACCAACCATACCATTTGCCACACCAAGTTTTCCTCTGTTCCTAGACTTGGCTACATTGCTATACCTAGACCATGGCATCTAGCTTTCTAACCAGTTGCTATAGCACCAAATAATGTAAGATAAGGGTGTTAGTGTCTTCTAGGAAATGGAAAACAAAAGAGAGCTACAAAATACATGTCTCTTCATTTCCTTTTCTGTGGATAACTCTGAGGACTGGCTTTCCCTTGAAATTTAGGAGAAAATCCAGCATGCAGCATGAACACACATGCCAATTGACTTGCATGTCTCCTCGTGGTTAATCGTGAAGCAGTGGCCAGCACAGTAACACACTGCATTGTTTTACATGTATCTTTGCCTCACTTCCCATTTTTTTCCACCCTTATCTCCCCGTCCTTATACCTTGCAAATACAGTGTCAGCACTTTAATCTTTGCTTAAAGCTCTGCATTCTAGAAGACATAGGCTAAAACAATTGTCCAAAAGTGATTCTAGAACACAATTCTCAGGATGAGATTATGACTTGAATGTCCCATTTGTCTTAAGGTAATAGGTACTCCATTGCTGGTAGTACATGGCTAGTAACAACTCCTTGGCATTTGGTAGACTCTTTATTTTCTCAAGTTTCACTGTAGTTAATTGGGATAAAGTGCAGGTCAGGCATAAGCCAAGGCACTGAAAGATGAAGTGGCTATGACCTCCAACCAGTATAGAAGCTGAGGTCGTTTGGCTGTGTCCCCACCCAAATCTCATCTTGAATTCCCACGTGCTGTGAGAGGGGCCCAGTGGGAGGTAATTAAATCATGGGGGCAGGTCTTTCCCATGCTGTTCTCACAATACTGAATAAGTCTCATGAAATCTGATGGTTTTAAAAAACAGAGTTTTTCTGCACAAGCCATCTTCGCTTGTCTGCCACCATGTGAAACATGCCTTTCACCTTCCGCCATGACTGTGAGGCCTCCTCAGCTACGTGGAACTGTAAGTTGATTAAACCTCTTTTTTTTTCCGTAAACTTCCCAGTCTCGGGTATGTCTTTATCAGGACCATGAAAACAGACTAATACAGAAGTAATGTTACCAACGAGACTTTTAAACGAGGATGGCTACTTATGGCCGCACTAAAGACATTTAAATAAGTAATCGGTCAGGGAAGTTGATTTATGGCTCTAAAAGCCAGATGACTTCTATGGCAATATTAAAGAAGGTCTTTATTTCCTGCAACATCAGGGGAAAGTGTGAATATCAGGTTCAGAATCTGATTCTAAGAGTTTTGGGGCTTCCATGAAGATGAAATGTGTAGCCTTAGCAAGTATTCTATGTCAAGTCAGGGTCTTGATAGGGAAAGTGTAGAAATCTCAGACTTGGGATGGAGACATTTAGGTGGATAAAACTGAGCATCTAGAAACTCCACATTCCTGTAAGTCCTCGTTCCCCAAAGACATGACACCTTCACCTTTGCCAGAGAAGACTAGATTCTACTTGCTGGCTGTAGAGTATAATAATCTCACCAGACACAGTGGCTTCCCAAGATGACGTCCAACCTCCACCACCTCTCATTGTCTCCAGACCCAGAGCCAGAGGCAGGTCTCGGCAAGCTCAGGCACACATGCAAAATCCTGTTTCAGTGTGAAATTGTCTAGATAAGAAAAAGGTTACAAACCCCGGCAAGAACTGCTGAACATAAAGTGAATATTGAGCCCAAAGAGGGGGGCAGATACAGAGCTGGATACTGGGGTGTTCATTGACATGGGATAACTCATAATTTAATTTTGTATCAAGAACACATGGATAGTTTGGTGGGATGAATATGAGGCCTTGACTCCACAAGGAACTACAGAAAACAAAGTGGAGACCACAGAAATACCTGGGCATAGTGTTGAAGAAAAGAATAGAAGGCTCAGAGAACTGAGCCTGTATAAATATTATACAGGGATTTCTTATGTTTGGACCAAGAACATAAGCATCTAGAAACATAAGATACATACTTTTCACTGACAGTAGAAAGCACATTGGTGAGCAAGATACCAGCATCTTGGAGATGCTCAATGGTGGCTTTCAAAGGCACACACCACAAACACAATTACTTGATAGGCAGCAAGCCAGAGTGCTAGGTTCAGTCAGAGTGCCTTGGTTCACAGGGCTCTATGACAGTAATTAATAGATTACAGAGTCCAAGGAGTGAGTTGCATAGAAAACCAATTAGGGTGCTATTGGATTTATACAAACAAGAAAATATCTCGATCTGGCAAATGAAAGGCTGACATTAACCACTGAAAAGGAAAATTGAGGCCTACTCCTCAAAGTCAGTTTGCAGACCCATAGCCCATTAAGAATGGAATTCTAGAACCATAAGTGCTGGTAAAAATCAGCCTCACAGAAGATCCAGTGCATCTACAAACCCACCCTGTGGCTATTTCCCCAGTGCCCAAGTACATAGTTAGGATAGATGTAGTTAGCATATACTTATGAGCTGGTGGATCCCTCACATTAGTGGCCTGATTTGTGGAGTGAGAATCATTATGAGAAGAAATGGAAGCCCTTGAAAGGCCAAGTGGAAGCTCTTGACATTTTCCTATCCCCAAAACTAGCTTCCAAGAAAAATCAGAAGCAATGCCACATTTTGGGAGGAATTTTAGAGATTAGCATCACCATTCAAGATTTGAGAGATGAAAGTGTTGGTCCCTGTTGTATTACCAATCAGTTCACCTCTGACAGTGGACACTGCAAGCTTAATACTCCATTTAAGCTGCTGGTCAAGATATAAATTTTTTACTTCTTACTTTTTTAGAGATGGGGTCTCACTGTTACCTGGGCTGGACTTGAACTCTTGGACTTCTCGGTCAAGTGCTTCTCTCACTTTCCAAGTAGCTGGGACTACTAGGCACATGCCACTGACTATGGATCTTTACTGGGGCAGATCAACACAGCCTCAGGCAATCCATCAGTAGAGTAGGACCAAAAAAGTTTACCTTTACTTAGCAGGGACGGCAGTACACATTTACTGTTTTGCCTCAAGGCCATGTTAACCTTCTTGCTCTCTGTCATGATATAGCAGAACATCATGTTGATCCACTATAGTAATGAACATGCTAATTGGAATTAGTAATCAGTAACTAGCAAGTGTCCTCAAGGCACTCATAAGATACATGCACACTTTGGGAGGCCGAGGCGGGTGGATCACGAGGTCAAGAGAAGGAGACCATCCTGGTCAACATGGTGAAACCCCGTCTCTACTAAAAATACAAAAAATTAGCTGGGCACGGTGGTGCGTGCCTGTAATCCCAGCTACTCAGGAGGCTGAGGCAGGAGAATTGCCTGAACCCAGGAGGCAGAGGTTGCAGTGAGCCGAGATTGCGCCATTGCACTCCAGCCTGGGTAACAAGAGTGAAACTTGGTCTCAAAAAAAAAAAAAAAGATACATGCACGCCAGGAAGTAAAAAATAAACCCCACAAAGATTAAGAAACATGCTACATTGGTAAGCTTTTCAGAGTCCATCTGTCTGGGATATGTTGGGACACCCCTCTAAGGTAAAGGACATATGCTGCACCTTGCATCTCATAATGCCAAGAAAGAGATATTATGCTGTGTTCTCACTTAAAAGTGGGAGCTAAATGACAAGAACACATGGATACCAGGAGGGGAACAATAGACACTGGGTTTACTTGAGGATGGAGGGTGGAAGGAGGGAGAGGAGCAGAAAAAAATACTTATCAGATAAAAGTACCTAGTATTGGGTACTATGTTTATTATCCACATGATAAAATTATCTGTACATCAAATTCTCATGGCAAACATACACAGTTTATCTTTATAGTAAATATGCACATGTATCCCTGAACCTAAAATAACATTTTTTTAAAATAATAAATTTAAAAAGAGAGGCCATATTCTTTTATTTGAGAGATACTAATCCATAACACTATCTTATACATCATTCGAACAGTTAACTATGATTTTTTTAAAAAAAAGAGACATCAGGTTGGGTGCAGTGGCTCACACCTGTAATCCCAGCACTTTGGAAGGCCAAGGCAGGCTGGTTCGAGACCAGCCTGGCCAATATAGTGATACTCTGTCTCTACTAAAAATACAGAAAATTAGCTGGGCCTGGTGGCAAACACCTATAATCCCAGCTACTTGGGAGGCTGAGGCAGAAGAATCACTTGAACCTAGGAGACAAAGGTTGCAGTGAGCTGAGATTGCCCCACTGCACTCCAGCCCAGGGACTCTGTCTCACTTAAAAAAAAGAAAAGGAGACATCATACTGTAGTTTCTTTGGATTTTTGAAAATGACATAGTATAAACTTCTCTCCCAGTTTCCTGTTGCCTCAGAAAACCACCAGTGTTGAGTGTGGACAGCAAATCCAAGTTGCAGTTCCAGGTATTCTGTCTCTTGGGCCATGTAACAAATAGATCCAGGGGTGCTAGGGGCATCTGTGATAGATAAGGATGTGGCAGTCTTAAATAGAAGAGTCATAGCACAGAGACCTTGGATTCTGAAACAAGGCCATGCAACAGGAGAGAACGATCTTGTTTGGAAAGTGCTCCTGGTATACTACTGGACCCTAGTGGAGACAGAGCAGCTGAACATGGGCACCCTGTCAGCTGATTTCCATTGTGATTTGGTGTTATCTAACCTACGGAGCCCTACTTTTGGACGCATGTAACAACAATCTATCATGCAACAGAAGTGGTACATTTGGATCTAACCTGTAGCAGGTCCAGAAATATTAAGTAAATTATATAAATGAATGGTTCAGACTCCCATTTCACCCATCTCTGCTATACTGTTGACTCCCACTTGATCCACACTCATAGCCTCCTGGGAGCACCCGACATCTCACTGAGCTTGGTGTTGATTTAATGGGATTGCTGCTGCATGGTTGCCCCAATCAAAAGTGACCCTGGAGGATGATGTTTACCATCGTTGTTGGTGAGAACAACCATAGGTTGCTCTTCCAATGGGACAAGCTGGAACCAGTACACTTGATCATATACTGTATATGGAAGGAGGATGTGGCCTGAGACATGGATGTATACTTCTCCGTGGCAGGATTAGATGGCTCAGCCAGCTGGCTAATGGCCTGGAAGGAGCAGACTGGAAGATGAGATTTGAGGAAATCTGGGGAAGTGGAATTCAGACAGACCTATGGAAGTTCATGGATAGATCTTTGGGTCACACATTAGTGCTCACCAAAGACCATATACATATTTGAGGTTCTCAGCCACCATCTGGACAGGGTGGCCTGTCCTGTGAGTTTGTCCTTCGATCTCTTCCCTCAGGTATCTCAGTATTTCTTCAATGTGTCTATGAAGAGAGTGGTCAAGGTAACAAAAACACAGGTTACAAAAGTCCCCAGACAGGGACTCTGACTTATTACTGTGATTGCTGAGTACCCAACCTGCTACCAAAAAAGACCATTGCTGAGTCCTTGAAGTGGCATCATTCATCACATCCACCAGCTAGCAAACTGGTGACAAGTCAATTACACTGGAAAGCTTCCGTGTTAGAGCAGGCAGCAATGCATCTTTCCTAGAATTGAAGCCAGCTCCAGAAAGAGATTTTCTTTAGTGTGATACATTACACACACACACACACACACACACACACACACTAGCACATGACACAATGCCTAGGGTATTGTAACAATTCGTTGGAGAATAAATGAATGAATACTAGAAATAAGAGTGTGAGCCAGAGATTGAAAGGCTTACATAAATTTGGGAAGATGAGTAAAGCTTCTCTACTCTCTTTGTCCTTATTCCTCAACTCAGGACATAGAACAAGCCCTTTACTGGGCCATGGTAATCCGTGTTCATCTAGATCCCCATCTGCAATCTCTCGGACAGCTCCTTCCCTGCAGGCTTACACTGCCACACCTCTCTTGTTGGTAAAGTACTCTGACAGATATTATTTTATTTTCTCTTTACCACAATCTCATGAGATAAGGATGTGGAGAGGGACAGGCTCATCAATTTCCATTTTCTCTTCTTCCTGGGCACAGGGCTCAATATTATTTCCCAACTTCTCTGCAGACAGGTTAGGACTGGATTACGTAGTTCAGACAAATGGAAAGTGATGTGTGCCACTTCCAGGCCTGGCACATACAAATCTCTCATGAATGACTCTCCCTTCTGATCTATGGAGACCTTGAAGGCCACATTCTGAAGATGGCAGCTCCAAAAGATGGAAGGAACCTGGGTGCCTGAATGACTGCCTGGAGCAGAAGCCCCTATCTGACTTGCATTGGACATGTACATAAACAAGAAAGGTTTTTATCTTATTCAACCACTCAGAGTTTGAGATTGTGGCAACAGCCAAGCCTAAATAAAGCAGGAAGACAAGTGAATTTTATGACAAAGTATGTACCAAAACTGAAACATCAAAAAGTGGAAATGAAAAATCACCTGGTTTGTGGCCAAACACACCTAGAAATGGCTTCATGGTTCCATCACTTGCTGGCTGTGTGTCTTTAAGCACATCATTTAACATATCTGAGCATCAGTTTTTGTATTTGTTTAAATAAAGGGTTTAACAAACCTGATAACAGGTTTATCATAAGAATGAGCAATAATATTTATAATGTGCCAGGCTGGCACACAGTAGGTGGCATATGGTAGGTTCTCAGTGAACATCGCTCTCATTGTTACATCATAGACTCACATGGTTAATCACATCAGAGCTGGGGTCAGAGTCCCATTTTCTTGAAGGTCAACCCAGAACAGCCTCTACTATACACCTTGTTTTTCCCCAGCCCTGCTTTATGATTGAACGTCTTAATTATAAAGGAGTCCCCCTTCGCATTCATGTTTGTGAGAACAAGGCTGGAAGCCTCTTACAAACACTCTGCCTGCACATCTTTGAAAGGCAGGGATTAGGTCCAGAGCACAACTGAAATGGTGTGGCATGAGTCTAGTTATAAGAGAATTCTACTGAATTTGGAATAAAGGCAATGAAGAAGTCACAAATAGTAACCAAAGCTACAGTATTTCACTATTTCACTCCGCAGTTTTTAGATTCAAACTTTTCAAATTTTGTCTCTTTATTTTCTTTTTGTTTGTTTGTTTGTTTGTTTTTTGAGCCGGAGTCTTGCTCTGTCACCAGGCTGGAGTGCAGTGGCGTGATCTCAGCTCACTGTAACCTCCACCTGCCAGGTTCAAGCCATTCTCCTGCCTCAGCCTCCTGAGTAATTGGGACTACAAGGAGGTGCCACTACACCCAGCCAAGTTTTTGCATTTTTAGTAGAGATGGGGTTTCACTGTGTCAGCCAGGATGGTCTTGATGTCCTGACCTCATGATCCACCTGCCTCGGCCTCCCAAAGTGCTGGGATTACAGGCGTGAGTCACTGTGCCTGGCCAAACGTTGCCTGTTTCTAAGACTGTGTGAACCAGCTATGAACAGAAATAAATAAATAAATAAATAAATAAAAGCATTTGCAGGGTAAGTTTTTGCAGTCTCTATTCAACATCCTTTACTCCTGTATGAGTCTCGCTGCGCCCTCTGGTGGTGGCTGTGAATTTAATTGGGTCCATTTATTCCTAGACTCTAAAGGCATTATGGAAATTCTCACGCTGGAGCATTGGAACTTCACCCTTGCAGAAGATTCTGGTAATCACATTTACATACACCGACTGACCAGGGAAGATAAGGGTGACTGACCTCAGAGTGACCTGCCTGGAGGTCATAGGAGAATGATGAGAGCCTCAGAAAGGTGTTGGCAGGAATGGAGAGGAGCAAGCATTTCAAGGGAAGATTTGGAAGTAAGTGTACATTACAGGAAGGAGGCAACACAATGAAAGAATTGGCTAGGAAATATCTCCAGACCACTGGCCACGGCCAGCTATTGAAGGCTATTCTTCTCATGAAAGATACAAGAAGTAGAAAACTTCGTGGGGCAATTTGAAGACAGCACGTGCAGTTCTACCACGCTGCAATTCCCTGCTCATCTGCCTCCATCCTTGCACCTGCCACAGATGCTGGCCAACAACTCCCAGGCTAAGGAAATGGTGCAGGTCATGATACCTGAAATCTCACACCCACTGTTAGCATGTCTGAGTTGCTCCCGGTAGAGATTAACTCCTTGAGAAAAGCCTCTTCTGGGCTCCAAAGCAGAGTACAAGCAGTCCTAGGAAATGGCAACACCTTTTTTTTTTTTTTTAAGAATTTTGGAAAATTCGGAATAAGCAAAGATAAATGGCTTTCTATGCTGCAGGATATCTTTGAGCCTTAATTACACTAATGTGCTATGAGAGTTAGCTAGACAGAATTATAGAACAGCTTTTCCAGAATTTATTTGGGAATCATACCTACTTACAAGATGCTGTCCAGAACTCACTTGAGAAAAACTTCCTAAAACAATGGTAAACTCACTCTTTTTAAGGTCCTGGCTACCGGAGGACAGGCCCTTGTGATAGCACTAATCTAGGTCTCAAGATACTAGACTTCCCAATTGGATCTTCCACTGTATGTGTGCTTTTGGTTAGTTCTTTTCACTTCTTTGGGGTCCATTTCCTTACCTGCAAACCGAGGAGTTTGGAGAGATCTGTGATTTTCTCTGAGACAGAGAAACTGGGGGCTCCACGGCAGGACTCTGTGGGGTCTATGACAGTGATGCAACATCCACAAATTACAAAAATGAGAACTTCTAATCCATTTATTTCTTTTTACCTGTTTTACATTGAGGATTTACCAAAGATTTCATTTGAATAAAAGGGATTATTTGAACCGGACTTGGTGGCTCATGACTGTAATCCCAAAATTTGGGGAGGCCAAAAGCAGGAGAATCACCTGAGGCCAGGAGTTCAAGACCACATTAAGAAACATAGCAAGACCCTGCCTCTACAAAACATTAAAAAGTTAGTCAGGTGTCATGGTGTGCACCTGTAGTCCCAGCTATCCCAGCTACTCAGGAGACTGAGGTGAGAGGATTGCTTGAGACCAGGAGTTCCACGCTGCAGTGAGCTGTCACATCACTGCATTACAGCCTGGGAAACAGTGAGACCCTGCCTCCAAAAACAGTGTATTTGTGAAAACTGGTTGAACACCTCTAGGATATTTAGTCTCTAAGGGCAATTCCAGGCATAGATAGTCATACAAGTGTATGAACTAGGATTCAGATAAAGCAGCCTGGAATGACAAGATTTCCCAGGGTGGGCAGTTGCCAGCTGCGTTGCATGGCTGGGTCACACGAGCTCAGGGGAATTTTTGGACCATCCAGGTCACTTAGCTGTTGAGCATAATGAAAGAAAGAATGATGTGACCACACTGGAAATGGTTACAGGACACATTTTGGCAGCACTCGGAGAAAGCATCAATGGAGAGCCACCCGTGGAGAGCAGAAAGTCAATCAGGAGGACCCAGTCCAAACTCCTAGGGAAGGGACGCAGCCATTTTGGGTTGGTGATTTGTAGGTACTACCAAAGAAATGAAGAAACCTGGCTTTGTCAGCTCTTATGAGATAAACTCTGTCCTGCTCAAATTCATATGTTCAGTTCTGAACTCCCATTACCTCAGAATGTGACTTATTTGGAGACATGATCTTTACAAGGGAATCAAGTTAAAATGAGGTCATTAGGATGGGCTCTCATCCCATAGAACTGGTGTCCCTATAAAAAGGGAGAATCTGGGCCAGTGGCTTATGCTTGTAATCCCAGCACTTTGGGAGGCCGGGGCAGGTGGATTCCTTGAGGTCAGGCATTCAAGACCAGCCTGGCCAACATGATGAAACCCCATCCCTACCAAAAAATACAAAAATTAGCTGAGCATGGTAGAGCATGCCTTTAATCCTGGCTATACAGGAGCCTGGGGCAAGAGAATCCCTTGAACCTGGGAGGCAGAGGTTGCAGTGAGCTGAGATCGTGCCACTGCACTGCAGCCTGGGCAACAGAGCAAGACCTATATCAAAAAAAGATTAAAAAGTGTGTGGGGGGTGGTATCTGGACAAAAATATGTGGCAAGGAAAATGATGTGAAGAGACCCAGAGAGGAGATGGCCCCTGACAAGCCACAGAAACGGCCTGGGACACAGCCTTCCCTCAGCCCTCAGGAGGAACCCCAATCCAGCCCACACAGTGACTTCAGACTTCTAGCTCCAGAGCTGTGAGACAATACATTTCTTCACTGATGCCACCCAGTTTGTGGTGCTTTATTACAACAGCCCGAGCCACTGCTATCCCAGGCCTGAGAACAGCATGAAGGGGAGCTATGCTAGGTCACAGAAGGGGAGAAAATCTAACCCAGGGCGCTTGTGGCTGAAGCTGTCTCTGCCTGGACTACTGCAGCAAGCCTCTTCTTGTCCCACCCACCTGCTCAGCACTCCTGCCCAGTCCACAGTGTTATCCAACCATCTTCCTCCAGTAGCCCCCTTTCCTGCCACTCAGTTTCCCATGCACCTGCAGGAATGCATTGCCATGTTTTCTGATGCTCCATGGGTAGGTCGCAGTGCTGCACCAGGCAGCCGCCGTCTTCATAGTGCTCTTCGAAAAAACTGCAAAATGGATACACTTAAGTCTAGGCTGTCTAATTTCTTCCATCCTCTCAATTATTATATCCAGACCCCACCTGAGATCAAATAAATCACAATCCTTTAGGATAGGCCTGAGGACCAGAATATTTTATAAACTACCACTCCCCTCCAACGAATTCTAAGGTGTAGTCAGGATTCAGAAACATTTTTAGACTCTCCTGCTCCTAAAGTCAGCCCTCTCCAGCTTTGAACCATGCTTCAAAAATATTTCTTTTTCATAGGCATCCAAACTCTCATTACCTCAGTGAAGTTACTCTCGGCTACAAGGAAGGCAATCTGATTAATATATGCTGTTCCTTCAAAGATGTATTGCCGTGCCAGGAGCGGTGGCTCATGCCTGTAATCCCAATACTTTGGGAGGCCGAGGCAGGCAGATCACTTGAGGTCAGAAGTTTGAGACCAGCCTGACCAACATGATGAAAGCCTATCTCTACTCAAAAAAATATAAAAATCAGCAGGGTGTGGTGTCGGGCTTCTATAATCCCAGCTACATGGGAGGCTGAGGCAGGAGAATGGCCTGAACCCGGAAGACAGAGGTTGCATTGAGCTGAGATCGTGCCACTGCATTCCAGCCTGGGTGACAGAGTGAAACCCTGTTTCAGTAAATAAGGAAAGAAGAAAAAGATGTATTGTTGCAATCAATATCCCTGGGGGATAGTTACCACTACAAAAAGATAATAGTTAGGCAAATTAACTCTAATTTGGAAGTATCAGAACATACTTTGATCCAAGAACTCCAGACCTACTATGTTAAATACTCCTTCTTTCCTGTTGCTTCTCATTTGTATGCTGGACCAAATAGAGAACAGGAATGTGTAAAATTATTTTCATTCCATTTCAAGAACAAAAACTATTGAGCATTTTCTACAGCTCCGACACTACGTCATTACTAAAGATATGACCATGAGGTCTCTACCTCCAAGGAAAACACAATCTAGAAAATAGATATCATGAGTCTAACAGGAAACCAAAGCTGAAATGAACCAATCACTAAAAATAAAGCAACATCAGAACCTTATCTATCAAAATATATGGACTTCAGCTAAAAAACAGAATTTAGAGATCAATTCATAGCCTTAAAATATATATATCAGAGCCTTAGAAAGAAAATCAATCAACTAAGAATCCAACTCAAGGGCAATGAGGTCGTGGTGGCAGTGGGTTTCCCAGTCTCCCTACAGTCTCTCGGGACAACCAGGTAGACCAGATATCCCCAACTACCCACTACCCCAGCCACAACAACAAAAATTCCACCTCTAATCTTTTCAACCAAATTAGGTGACAGAAGACCTATCAAATCTGAGGACATGGACAAATACGCCAAACCAGCCACAGCAGGACTTGGCCACAAAATGATAAAATCACCCACAAATTCTCACCCCCAAAAGGAGAAGACAACACCCTGAGCAGAGCTGAGCACATCCTGAGCAGAGAAGAGTCCCAGGGGCTCACAGTGAAGATAACTGGGCCTGGCTCTGGCTGGAAAGGGTGGAACATTTTAAATTCCTGAGAGTCTCAGGAATATCCGGCAAACAATTCATTCCAGAAGGAAAGAGCCACAGTCTGAGGGAAAATTACTGGAAACAGAAAAAACATTGAGCTGGGCTTGATTTGAGTAAGTGAAAGAGAAAGCATAGATCATAGGGGAGGAGGGTCCTGGGGAAGGAGGTCTCTGTAAACACTGCAGCATCAACATTCACCTGGGAAGCAGCATGGCAAAGGCCAAACCTAGGGTGCCCAAGGGCTGGGCTGGGGCTGGGGCTGGAGGCAGGAAACCCGGCTCATATCAAAGAGACAAAGAAATGGCTACAGAGACAGTCCTAATTTTGAGTTATTCATGGTGTCAACAGAAGAGGTGGCCTCAAGCCATGATCTGGGGTGCTGTCCCGGCACATCTCTCCCAAACTCTCTCCTCCCCCAGAGAATTTCCTCAGTTCCACACATAACCCTCCTTGCCCCATTGTGTAGCTGCAAACCAGTTTCTTCTGGTAACTGGAATAAATCACTCCTGTTAATAGAAAAAAACAAAAGCTAAAACCCTTGTTCTTCTAGAACCATAATACAAAGAGCCCAAAATAGCTGGATGGCATTCTCCCAATCAATGACCCTACACTGATGTGACCCCTGATACAAGCATTCTCCCCTTGGGAACTAAGACTTCCAAACCAGCAAAGCTCCAAGTTGCCAGGACAGGAAGCAAAGATTCTGTGAGTGGGAGACTAGGTATAAGGGAGAGAGGAACTTCCACTTCCTGCCCTTTGATTTTCAGACTCATGAATTCTTGCCATGGAGAAGTCAATGCCATATAATGGTTTCTGATTCCAAGGACATACTTCACCTTCTGACACAGAACCCCATGCCTTCAGGACACTGCCTTCCAAGTGGTGGTGCAACTGAGTCTCCAAGAAGCAATTCCACCTTTCATTAAGGCCATTATTTCCAGGTGATAGGGTATGTGGAGGTACCAATGAATCCCAAGAGCAATAACCCACTGCTGTACTTCCTGGGCTGAGAGATACATTCCTTGATCAGACTGCCTTTGAGAATGCTCTGAACATGGATGGGGCATTCTGTGAGCCCATGGGTGGTGAGACAGGCACAAGCATTGCAGGCAGGGAAATGAAATCCTTGTCCAGAATGTGTGTCTATCCCAGTGAGAACAATCGCTGCCCAATTTCAGGATAGAAGAGCACCAATGTAATCAATCCACCACTGGGTGGCTGACCGGTCCCCTCAGAGAATGGTATCATATCGGGGACTGGTGTTTATCTGTGCTGTTGGCAAGTTAAGCATTCACTTAGCTATAGCCAGGTCAGCCTTGGTAAGGGGAAATCCACATTGTTGGGCTTATGTACAGCTCTATCTCCACTGCCATGACCAGTTTATCCATAAGTCCATTGAACAAGCCCTGGGGTGGCTGGGAAAATATACTGACTGACACTGATAGAGTATATCATTTGGTCTTCCTGACTATTGAAAGCCTCCTCTGATCTGCAAAGGATGTCTTTTGATGAGCAATCCCATGGGACATGAAAATTTTCAGTCTGCCCATGCTGAGAGGTCCATCCACATAACTCTCCCAGACTTCCCTGTCCCCAATCCTCCAGTCCTATTCTTTCCAACTACCTGACCATCTGATCAAACCATTTACAATTTCTCTTTAATCTGTATAAATCCATGTTTGGATATGAATGTGTGTTTCCCTAAATTTATATGTTGAAGGCCTAACCTTCAGAATGGCTGCATTTGGAGATGGGGTCTCTAAGGAAGTAATTAAGGTTAAATGAAGTCATAAGGGTGTGGCCCTGATCTGATAGGAATAATGTCCTTAAAAGAGTAGACACTAGAGATGTGTTCTGGCTCGCTCTCTCTCTCTCTCTCTCTCTCTTTCTCTCTCTGTATACACACACACATACAAACACACATACACACACACACACATACACACACACACACACACACACACATATGAAAGTCCATGTGAGGACACAGTGAGAAGGTGGCCATCTGTGAGGCAGGAAGAGAGGCTTCACCAGAAACTGAATCAGCTGGAACTTGAAACTTCAGCCTCTAGAACTGTAAGAAAATTAATTTCTATTGCTTAGCCCACTTAATCTGTGGCATTTTATTATAATGCCCCAAGATGACTAAAACAGATTTTTGTATTGAGAAGCGGGGAGTTGCCATAACCAATGCTAAACATGCGGAAGTGGCTTTGGAACTGGGTAATGCATAGAGGTTGGAAGAGTTTTGAGGTGCGTGCTAGGAAAAGCCTAGATTCCCTTAAAGGAACTGTTGATAGAAACACGGTTGCTAAACGTAACACTGGTGAGGTTTCAGCTGAAAATGAGAAACGGTTTATTGGAAATGGGAGGAATGGCGATTCTTGTTACAAAGTGGCACAGAACCTGGCTGAACTGTGTTCTGGTGTTTTACTGAAGGTAGAACTTACAAGCAATGAAACTGGATATTTAGCTGAGGGCATTGCTCAGCAAAATGTTGAAGGAGTCATTTGGTTTCTCCTCACTGCTTATAGTAAAATGAAAGAGAAGAGAGATAAGTTGAAAAAATGGTTAATCAAAAAGGACCCAGAGCTTGAAGATTTGGAAGATTCTCAGCCTGTCCATATTGGAGAAGAAGAAGAAAGAGGAAGAGGAGGAGGAGGAGGGAAGAAGGAGGAGAAGGAGGGAAGAAGGAGGAGGAGGAGGAGGGAAGAAGAAGGAGGAAGGGAGGAGGGAAGAAGGAGGAAGGGAGGAGGGAAGAAGGAGGAGGAGGAGGGAAGAAGGAGGAAGGGGAGGAGGGAAGAAGAAGGAGGAGGTTGAGGGAAGAAGGAGGAGGAGGAGGGAAGAAGAAGGAGGAGGAGGAGAAAAGGAGGAGGAGGATGGGATGATGAGGGAAGAAGAAGAAGACAGAGGAGGAGGAGGGAAGAAGAAGAAGGAGGAAGGGAGGAGGGAAGAAGAAGGGGGAGGAGGAGGAGGGAAGAAGAAGAAAGAGGAGGAGGAGGGAAGAAGGAGGAGGAGGAGGACGATGAGGGAAGGAGGAGGAGGAGAAGGTTCTGCAGGGAACACTAAGGGTGTGGCTGGTCAGCCATTTGATAAAGACATCATGGGTGCAACTCATGGATTTAGCTGGCCAGCTCAGTAGGAGCCAGGGATAGAAGTTAGGCACTGCCAGTTTCAACAAAAGGGGACAGAGAGAGTGAGACAGGTTGAAAAAAGATTGTCAGACATTGGAATTCTACAGAGCAGGATGGTAGAACCTCTCAGTTGAGAAATATGCTTTGTCCTTCAAGAAAAGGCAAGAATGACCTTGGAAGCAATTCAGAGATCATTAGGGCTGCAGAACCAAGAAGCAATGTTGGTTTCTTCTTAGTTTCAGTGGACCAGATGGCCATCACAGAGCTGTGTAGGTGAGGTTGCCACAGAGAGTGGA
Source organism: Callithrix jacchus (assembly GCF_049354715.1). Taxonomy (NCBI): domain Eukaryota; kingdom Metazoa; phylum Chordata; class Mammalia; order Primates; family Cebidae; genus Callithrix; species Callithrix jacchus. The sequence continues at coordinate 91,585,305 of NC_133514.1, forward strand.
GGGGCAGAGCTACCACTCCAATGGGCTGGGATAGGGGGTGGACAGAGCACTGAGTAAAAGGGGATCATTCTCTTTTACTACAACCCCTAAGGTCTAATGGAATTTGCCTTGCTATGTATTGAACTTGCTTGGGACCTGTCACCCTTTCTTTCTTCTGATTTCTCCCATCTGGAATGGGAATGTTCATCCTATGCCCTTTCTGCCACTGTATTTTGGAAACACGTAACTAGTCTGGTTTCACAGGCTCATAGGTGGTGACGAGTTTTGCTCATAATGAATTGTACCTCGATTTTCATCCATACCCAATTTCAGTGATATTTAGTTGAGATTTTGGACTTTAAAACTAGAGTTTATGCTGGAATGAATTCAGACTTTTGGGATGGCTGGAATGGAATGAATATATTTGCATGTGAGAAGGACATGAACTTTGTGGGGGGCAGAATTGGAATGAAATGAGCCAAATATCTGTATCTCCCCCAAATCAACATATTGAAACTCTACCCCAAATGTGAATGTATGTGGAGATGGGGTCTTTAGGAGATCATTAGCTTTAGATGGAGCCCTGGGGATGGGGCTCTTATGAGAAGACATCGGATCACTTGCTCTCTCTCTTTCTCTCCCTGCACAAGCACAAGGAAGAGGTCATATGAGCACCCAGAGAAACAGTGGCTGCCTGCAAGACTAGAGAACAGTCCTCAGAATAAAACCTCCCTGCCTGGCACCTTGCGCTTGGACTTCCTGGCCTCTACAACTGTGAGAAATGAATTTCTGTGGTTTAAGCCACCAAATCTATGGTATTTTTTATGTATCCCAAACAGACAAATAGAGATGCATACTCTGTGATGTATTTATAGAAAGATTTAAAACATGCGATTCTACCATATGTTGTTTAGGAACACACACATATGTGATAATAGCATAAATGCATCACAGGACGTATAAACACCAAATTTAGGAGAGTAGTTCTCTTTGCAGGGTAGGGGAAGGGGAAATGCAACTGGAGAAGGAACAGGAAGCCTCAACTATATTTACTATTTTATTTCCTAAGGGGAATGCTATGTTGTTTTCAAATGTTTTTATGTCACAAGAATATTTTTAAAAGAAAAGATTGGGTCCTCGTGAAATCATCAAGGTGCTGGATCAAGTCTCACCGAGTTATATGAGCCAACACACCCCACAATTGTTTCAGCCAATGGGAGTATGATTTGTTCGTGCTGCAGTCAGAGGCTCATCAGAGATCTGGTCTCCTCCATGAGGCCTCACTTAACCACTGCAGCTCCGGAATGAGCCCTGTCTCACCTGCTATAAACTATGATGATTTTCACTTGGTTCAATATTGTGTGGACTTATTCCCTAATTATTTCATGTGCATCTATCTGCCACAAAATAATAACAATGACAACACTATCTACTATTTCTTGGGTGCTTTCTGTGTGCCAACATGGTGCTTAACTTTGTCACGCCCAAGTACTAACCAGGCCCGACCCTGCTTAGCTTCTGAGATTAGACAAGTTTGAGTGCATTCAAGAAGGTATGGCCGTGGACTCAGTGCTTCACTTTCTACATCCATCATTTTATTTATTTATTTACTTACATACTTATTTATTTTTGAGATGGAGTCTTGCTCTGCTGCCCAGGCTGGAGTGCAGCGGCATGATTTTGATTCACTGCAACCTCCACCTCCTGGGTTCAAGCTATTCTGCCTCAGCCTCCCAAATAGCTGAGATTACAGGCATGCACCACCATGCCCAGCTAATTTTTGTATTTTTAGTAGAGATGGGGTTTCACCTTGTTGGCCAGGCTGGTCTTGAACTTCTGACCTCAGGTGATCAGCCCGCCTCAGCCTCCCAAAGTGCTGAGATTACAGGTTTGGGCCACCACACCTGGCCACATCCATCATTTTAAACCATCCTCACTATTACTAACTCTGTTTTTGCAAACCAGGAAAGTGGAGCTCAGAGATGCTAAATGATTCATCCAAGGTCACACAGCAAAAAAACTGCTAAGCTCAATCATTTCTTCCAGCTCTTCAAAGCAGGAACTGTCTGTTCTCCTACATCCCCCACCACGACCTGAGGCTAGGTCCATTAGTGTGAGCTGATACGGCAACAGACCCTTTGCCCCTGGAGGTTGTTCAGAACAGAACCTTGGAGACAAGGCCCAGCTGCAGGGTGGATGAGCAGGGCTTCCCACTAGTGAAGGCTGCATTGGCATGGCTCCAGAGAGCCTGGTAGTCTCATTGTGCACTCACGGGCCACAGCGGTACCATCCTCTAGGTCTCCACCTGACCCCAGGCTGCCACTGGCACTCAAACTTGCTGGAGCACTTGCTACCAGCTCCCACTAGGTGTCTCTGTTACTTTATTTTTTGGGTGCTCAAAGGTGAACCAAGGCCACTTACTTAAAACTACTCAAATACAGATAAACGGGCTGCCTGGAACTCTATAGTGGCCTCAGAGAAACCAGACTCCTCTAGCCAGAGCCTGTGGGCTTGAGAAGGAGAAGATAAAAGAATCTATATTTATTGAAGGCCTTTTGCACATCAGCCAGTTTATATGCCTTAATATTAACAATAGTCAACACGAAGTGATGCTTTCGTATTCCCAAGGCACAGTCATGTGCTTTTCGCAAACATTAACTCACTCATACCTCCTAACACCCATACATACAGAGGGACGAAGAGGTTAAATGACTTGCTTAACACAGCTAGTGCACTGCATGGTCATTTGGATCATTCAGGCCTCATAACTACCCTGCAAAATACATGTTGTTATCCCTATTTTGCATATGTGGAAATCAGGCTCCAAAAAATTAAGAGGCACAACATTATACAGCTAGATGGTGGCCGAAGTAGAATTCAAACTTAGATCTATTTGACTCAGGCTAAAATCTGAGTTGGCCCCATTTCCTGAGGAGTGAAGACCAGATCATAGTTAGGATTTTGTGTCCTTGGCCCCACGTGGTTCACATGCACAGCCCTGCAGACTCCACAAAGGACTGTGCAGACCCTCTTCTCTGTTGACAGGGCTGAGATGTTCTGAACTCTACCAGGAATCGCTTTGAAAGTAAGGGAGGGGCAACAAAAATGTCATCTTTGCATGTAAAATCCCTTTATGGATATGTAGAGAGAAGCAACTCCCCACTACAATTCAGGAGGATCAGGGAGAATTGACTTAGAGGAGGTAGGTTTTGGTCGAAGCCAGCAGAGGTGGCCATAGGTGGGATCTGAGAGTATCTGTAGAAGGCTTCAAAATTGCTCCATTTAGACTGATTAGCTTCACTGGTAAGTTCTACTATTTTTTTCTCCAACTATTCCAGAAAATTGATGAGAAGGAATTCTTCCAAACTCATTCTACAAGACCAGCATTAACCTGATGCCAAAATCAGACCAGGATACAACCAAAAAGTAGATCTATAGGCCAATATTTCTGATGAACATAGCTGCAGAATGTCTCAGCAAAACACTAGCGAATTGAATATAACAGCATATCACAAAGATTATATACCATGATCAAGTGGAATTTATCCCGGGATACAAGGATATTTCAACTTATGCAGATCACTAAATGTGATAAATCACATCATCAGAATGAAGAACAAAAATCATATGATTGGCCGGGCACAGTGGCTCACGCCTATAATCCCAGCACTTTGGGAGGCTGAGGTGGGTGGATCACGAGGTCAAGAGATCAAGACCATCCTGGTCAACAAGGTGAAACCCGTCTCTACTAAAAATACAAAAATTAGCTGGGCATGGTGGTGCGAGCCTGTAGTCCCAGCTACTCGGGAGGCTGAGGCAGGAGAATTGCTTGAACCCAGAAGGCGGAGGTTGTGGTGAGCCGAGATCGTGCCATTGCACTCCAGTCTGGGTAACAACAGCGAAACTCTGTCTCAAAAAAAAAAAATCATGATCATTTTAATAAAAAAGTGCTTCATAAAATACAACATTATTTCATGATAAAATATCTCAACAAATTAGGTCTCAACATATATCAAAACAATAAAGGCCATATATGACAAACCCACAACTAACATATAAGTACTAATATTATACCAAATGGGGAAATGTTGAAAGTTTTTCCTCTAAGATCTGGAACAAGACAAGGATACCCACTTTTGCCACTGTTATTCAGCATAGTATTTCAAGTCCTAGCCAGAGCAATTAAGCAAAAGAAAGAAATAAAGGGCATCCAAATTGGAAAGGAGGAATTCAAACTGTCCCCATTCACAGACAATGTGATTTAGAAAAACCTAAAAACTCCACCAAAAAACTGTTAGAACTAATAAACAAATTCAACAAAGTTGCAGGATACAAACTCATTATACAAAAAGCAGTAGCATTTCTATTTGCCAATAATGAACAATTTGAAAAAGAAACTAAGAAAGTAATCCTGTTTACAATAGTTAGGAAATAAAAAATACCCAGAAGTAAATTTAACCAGAGATGAAAAATCCCTACAATGAAAACTATAAGATACTGATGAAAGAAATTTAAGAGGACACAAAAATAAAAAGATGTTAACAGATTAGAATATTAATATTGTTAAAATGTCCATACTGCCAAAAGTGATAAACAGATTCAATGCAATTTCTATCAAAATACCAATAACATTCTTCCCTAAAATTGATATGAAACCACAAAAGACCCTGAATAGTCAAAGCAATCCTGAGCCAAAAGAACAAGCTGGAGATAATCACACTACCTGACTTAAAAATATACTATAAAGCTATAGCAACCAAAACAGCATGGTACTAGCTTAAATACAGATACATAAACCAATGGAAAAGAATAAATTAAGAAATAAATGAATGTATTTACAGTCAATGGATTTTTGACAAAGACACCAAGAACATACATTGGGGAAAGGACAGTCTCTACAATAACGGTGCTAAGAAAGTATGCAGAAGAATGAAACTAGACCCCTATCTCTCACCATATACAAATATCAACTGAGAATGGATTAAAGACTTTAATCCGAAGACACAAAACTATGAAACTACTAGAAATATGGGGAAATGCTTTCTGATATTAGTCCAGGCAAAGTTTTTTAAAAACACAGGCAACAAAAGCAAAAATAGATAAATGGGATTCTATCAAACTAAAACTCTTCTGCACAGCAAAGGAAACAATGAATAAAGCGACAACCTGTAGAAGGGTAGAAACTAGGGCTGGGCGCGGTGGCTCAAGCCTGTAATCCCAGCACTTTGGGAGGCCGAGGTGGGTGGATCATGAGGTCGAGATATCGAGACCATCTTGGTCAACATGGTGAAACCCTGTCTCTACTAAAGATACAAAAAATTAGCTGGGTATGGTGGCATGTGCCTGTAATCCCAGCTGCTCAGGAGGCTGAGGCAGGAGAATTGCCTGAACCCAGGAGGCAGAGGTTGCGGTGAGCCGAGATCGCACCTTTGCACTCCAGCCTGGGTAACAAGAGTGAAACTCCGTCTCAAAAAAAAAAAGAAGGGTAGAAAATATTTGAAACTGAGCATCCAACAAGGGATTAATAAGCAGGACATATGGAACTCAAACAACTCAACAGCAAAAAAGCAAATAATCTGATTTTAAAATGAGCACATGAGCTGGTTGTTGTGTGCCTGCAGTCCCAGCTACTTGGGAGGCTGAGGCAGATGGTTGTCTGAGCCCAGTAGTTCAAGTACAGCCTGGGCAACAAAGCAAGACCTCCATATTCAAAAACATAAAAGGGCAAATGATCTAAATAGACATTTCTCAACAGAAGAAATACAAATGGCCAAAAGGTATATGAAAAATATTCAACATTGCTACTTATTAGGAAAATGCAAATCAAAACCACAATGAGATATCCAGATCAAAAAGACAAAAAAAAAAATAAAATAACGAGTGTTGACAAGCATGCAGAGAAAGGGGAAGTCTTATACACTGTTGCTGCAAATATAAATTAAAATGGCCATTACAGAAAACAGTGTGGTGGTTCCTCAAAAAACTAAACACAGAAATACCACATGATCCAGTAATCCCCCTACAAAGGAAAGAAAACCAGTATATGAAAGAGATATCTGCACTCCATGTGTATTGTTGCACTATTCCCAATAGTCAAGATACAGAATCAAGCCAAGTGACCATCAACAAGTGAATAAAGAAAATGTATATATATATATATATATATATATATATATATATACACACACACACAATGGAATACTTTTGGGTAAGAACCACCCAGCTGAGCCCAACCAGCCAACAAAATCATGAGTGATAATACTGTCTGGTTTAAGTCACTAAGTTTGGGAGTGGTATGCTACATCAGTAGATAGCCAGACTCATTCTCAGATATGAGTCCTGAACCAGAGATCCAGAGAATGAGTGTTACCAGCTTTGAGACATCAAAGGAATGCATCAGGGTACCATGGGCTAAAGAGGGTTGATAGATGCCTGTCATAATAGATGTTAAGTATTTGTTGAATGAACAAGCAAATTAATGAATCAAAGTGGGGATTGTAAGAATAGATTTCTCATCCTTCTCAGCCTCAAGAAGGCCTGGCTGTCTTCAGCTACCAGCACACAGCTGTTTCCAAAACTGTGTCACCAGTTAGCCCTGGCCATGACAGAGGGGTGTGTCTGGGGACCTTCCTTACCCTCTCACCCTGGGAAACTTAAAGAGCTTCCTTCTCAGGGTTCAGGCAGCCTCCCTTCTCATCCTGCTCTCTCTCTAATCCATAGCTCTCCAATACTTTTCAGGTAACAAGACTTTCCCTTTCCAAGACAACCACATGTTTCTACCCTAATATAATGGCCACCTCTAAAAGCCTGCCCCAAAGAGGTTGACTGTCTCCATTTTTGGAATCTCTAGCAGCTCTCCGCACCTCCACATTGACTCCAGGAATCCCATAATACAGGTCATGGGAGCACAAGTCTGTGTTTTCTACCAGCACACTGGCTATGCCAGGATCCACAAAAAGAAAGCTCAGAGCAGGAAAAGCTTTTGCTCTGCACTGAGTCTTGAGGTCTGGATTTATTCCTTCCTCAATCACTTATTGTAAAACTTTAAGCAAGTACTTAGATTTAGAGCCTCATTGTCCCCCACATCACAAGGTTATTGTGAGGAGTAAGTGGGAGGGTATTTATGTAACTAGCACAGATCTGGGACCCATGAGACATTCCATAAATGTCCATTGACCATTTATTTTTTTCCACCATTGCAGGAGATAAGGTTGCAACATTCCCACCCAAGGACCTCTGACTTTGGAGTTTCTCTCTAGTTTTTAAGTACCACACCAAACAATCTCCTAAAAGAGTACTAAAACAGTGTTTTTCCTTACATTCTAAGACATCATTAGTAAGGGAATGATTTGAATGGTTTTTTTTTTTTTCTCCTTGTCTCTCTCCTCTTTTAGAAAAACTGTGCCCCACCTAAACCAGAGCTCACGAAGGGGATTTTTCCCTCTCAGCCTAAAGTCTTCCCCTCTGAGTTTTTCTGGCCTCTCTCCCCTGAGAAGCAAGCAACTATCTTTCCTGCCTCCATCCCTTAAGCTTCCTCAAAAGAAGTGAGCATCAGCCTGGTAGAATGGAGAGAATACTGGGAAAAGATGCAGGAGTTTTTGAGTCTAGTCCTAGCTCTTTAACTCACTTTTTAAATAACCAAAGTTGTTTGAAATTGTGATGAGCAGATAGTAAGATTTCTGTCACTGGAGATATTCAAGCACAACTGAGAAAACTACTTGGCCAGGACACTGTGGAAAGGACTCAAGCATTGCATGATTTTTTTTTTTTTTTTTTGAGATGGAATATTGCTCTTGTTGCCCAGGCTGGAGTGCAATGGTGCGATCTCGGCTCACTGCAATCTCTGCCTCCCAGGTTCAAGCGATTCTCCTGCCTCAACCTCCAGAGTAGCTAGGATTGCAGGCACCCGCCACCAAGCCCAACTAATTTTTGCATTTTTAGTAGAGATGGGGTTTTACCATGTTGGCCAGGTTGGTCTCAAACTCCTAATCTCAGGTGATCCGCCTGCCTCCACCTCCCAAAGTGCTGGGATTACAAGCGTGAGCCCCTATGCTCAGCTGAGCATTAGATAAATTATTGAATGACATGACTTCCTCCCAAGAATTTTAAGTGTCTTTCTAACCATTGAGATTTAGTGAATCTATATTGTTACTCATGGAAATTAATTAAAACTGAGCACTAGTTTCCTCATCCATAAGACAAGAAGGTTGAACTAAATGTCAGCTAAGGCCTCTTACATCACCATCACCCACCACCTCCTCCACAACAATTCAGCTTACTTAGGTTGGCCTACTCTGCTTGACTCTATTCTAGTCTAACCAGGTTGCTCCCCTGGGTCAGGGAAAATGTTTCCCCAGATAGGACCAAGGCAAGAACCCAGGGGTACTAGGAGTATGTGGTCACTGAGAAGCCAGCCAGTTTGTATTGCCCCTGTCCTGTGAAATCAAAGACTTAAATCTATGACAAAGAATTACACTACTGAGGAAATTAAGAGGCACTCAATGAAGACATAAACAGCCAACAGTCAGGAAGGAGCTGGGGACTTCAGCAGCAACTCAGAGCCCACTGCCAAGTCAGGGCCACCTGTGCCAGCTGCTGCCTGAGCTGTTATATACAACAGCATGGTCTACATTCACTCTCAGCCAGCTTCACACAAACACCTTCCACAGGAGATGGTCTTGGCCAGAGCAGAAATCAACAAGACTATGACTTGGAAATTCCAAGGGGAGGGGAGGCCTTTAGCCTCAGAAATTTTGTCACCCAGGTCAGGATTTGAACAGCCTTCTTAAAAGACAAGAGGGCACTCACAGAGATTTGGACCAGGGCTGGCCTCCACCCAGCTTTCTATATTATCTTGAGCTTACTTGATGAGATAACATGGTTAGCAGCTTCTGCATTCCTTCCTGGAATGCCTGTGATGTTTGGGGCCCTGCCACATGGTTTAGGCATTAACATCAACCATCAGATAAATGTTGACTGAGCATCCTCTGTTAGGTCCCTGGTGTGCCTGAGAAGAGGGGTATCCCTTCCCTTTGGAAGGTTGCATAAGATACATACCCATGAAAAGACTATTTAAAATCTTGACTAGTTAGTGATAACTTCCTTAAGAGTATAAGTGCTAATGAATTTCAGAAGAGAATGATAGCCCTGTTGGGTGAAATGGTTCAGGGAGACCTCTTGAGAAATATAGTCTGGGCATTAAGGAGTTGGTGGGATTGTAAATGTCCTAGGGGAAGAGCTGTCAAGAATAGGAGGTCACCAAAGACCTCAATGAGCAAGGAGTGCTGGGGACAGAACTAAAACCTGCTGGCTGAAGAGGATCCTGAGCAAGGTGGAAAAAGAGAGACATAGCTGGAGTCGTGTCCTACATGGTATGTTTGGGTAACTCTTTGCCTGTATTTACACTTTTCATCCCAAGCAGAGAGCTGGCTTCTGAAAGTCAGCTTTGTACCAGGAACTACTCCTTTCTTGCACAGAATTTTGAAATTGCTAATTATCTTGCATTGTTCATCTTAAATCCCTTGTTAAGATGTCTTAATTACCAAGAATAATATCAGACATCTTTCTCAGATATCTCTTTTCTTGGAGACCTCCACTCTGATATCCTGACCCACTCAGTTCTGGGTATGCTGCCTGAGGTTTCCCTTCTTGACCCTCCTGGGTTGGATATGCAACAATGCAATATACAGTTTTCTCCAGGCAAGCTCCATTGAACAACTTCCCCAGAAGAGAGGCTTGGCCAAAGCAAAAATCAGCCAGATTGTGACATGGAAATACCAGGAGAAAGCAGGAGCCTAGCCTGAGAAATTTCATCACCCTGGGCAGGATGATATGACACTAAGTGGTGAAGTGGCATGGCTTCTGTCTCTGTTAGTTTAGCCCTCACTTGGGTGAAGCCTATCCTGGAGTAGCCTTCTCAAAAAAGAAATGCTCACTTCCAGCATTACCTCTCACAAGCAGGCTTTGTCTCCTGCATGCTGCATATACCCTTATATGCATATACCTTTATAATGTCATACCCCCTTTTTCCATATGTTTCTCTCTAGATCAGCAGATTTCAATCTCTGCATTGGGCACTCAATAATAAAAGATGGTATTTGATCGTGTGTTCTCACAGCCCGCAGATTGAGAATCTCTGCTCAAGGCTCAGTGGTGACCTTTCCTCAGGAGACCTTCAGTTCAGTGAATAAATAAATGACATAATAAACTTTATCCTAGATGAATAATATCCTAGATATTATTCATAACAAACTGAATCCAAGATGGCTGATCGCTAACAGCTCAGGATTGTAGCTCCCAGTGAAAGCGCAGAGAACGAGAGGACGCCACACTTTCAGACGAATTTTTGTCATTCACGGACCAGAAGATTCCCAGTGGAGGAGCCCCACGGGTCGCCAGCGCAACTCTTGTGGCTGGTGCAGCGATTTTGCCAGTGCCTCTGCGTGGCAACTCTTCGTGCAGAGTAAACGGGATTGGTTCCCCTTCTGATCAATGTTTAGAGCTCCAGGAAGGCAGAGCCGCTTATTATGGACTCAAGAAGAAAGCCAGACTGGAGATTCCCGGGCAGAAGAGTACCCTCAGTCTTATCGCTGCTGTTTTGGCCGGCGCAGTGGGTTGCTCGGATTCCAGCGCTGGGAATCAATAAAGTGGACGTCCACTCAGAAACCTAATTAGAAAGGTGGTAACTGTAAAGATGACAGATGGATAAATTTATAACAAAGGGAAGAAACCAGCCTAAAAAGGCTGAGAATACCCAAAATCAGAACCCTTCTTCCTCTACAGGGGATTACAGTTTCTCATCAGCAACTGAACAAGCCCTGATGGAGAAGGACTGTGTCCCATTAACAGAAGTAGGCTTCAGAAGGTGGATAAGAAACTTCTGGGAGTTAAAAGAACCTGTTCTAACCCAATGTAAAGAAACTAAGAGCTTTGAAAAAAGGTTTGATGAAATGCTAACAAGAATAGACAATATAGAGAGGAATATAAATGAACTAATGGAGTTGAAAAACACAACACAAGAACTTAGCGAAATATGCACAAGTTTGAATAGCCGAATTGATCAAGCAGAAGAAGGGATATCAGAGGTCGAAGACCAACTTAATGAAATAAAATGAGAAGACAAGAATAGAGAAAATAAGGATTAAAAGAAATGAGCGAAGTCTCCAAGAAATATGGGACTATGTCAAAAGACCTAATTTACGTTTGATAGGTGTACCTGAATGTGACGGAGAGAATGAATTCAAGCTGGAAAATACTCTTCAGGATATTATTCAGGAAAACTTTCCCAATCTAGCAAAGCAGGACAATATTCAACCCCTGGTAATACAGAGAACACCACAAAGATATTCCTCAAGAAGAGCAACCCCAACGCACATAATCGTCAGATTCACCAGGGTTGAAATGAAGGAGAAAATACTAAGCAGCCAGAGAGAAAGGTCAGGTTACCCACAAAGGTAAGCCTATTAGACTTACAGCAGATCTCTCAGCAGAAACCCTACAAGCCAGAATAGAGTGGGGGCCGATATTCAATATCCTTAAAGAAAAGAACTTTCAGCCCAGAATTTCATATCCTGCCAAACTAAGCTTCACAATTGAAGAAAAAATAAAATCTTTTATGAACAAGCAAGTACTCAGAGATTTTATTACCACCAGGCCTGCTTTGCAGAAGCGTCTGAAAGAAGCATTATACATAGAAAGGAACAACCAGCATTAGCCTTTCTAAAAATATACCAAAAAGTAAAGAGCTTCAACATAAAGAAGAATTTATATCAACGAATGGATAAAATAGCCAGTTAACATCAAATGGCAGTAACCCTAAATTTAAGTCGACTAAATCCCCCAATCAAAAGATACAGCCAAAACCTAATGGTATGCTGCATCCAGACCCATTTCACATCCAAAGATACACAAAGACTCAAAACAAAGGGAGGGAGAAAGACTTACCAACCAAATGGAGAGCAAAAATAAATAAATAAATCAAAAGCAGGAGTTGCAATTCTCGCATCTGATAAAATAGATTTCAAAGCAACAAAGATATAGTGGTAAAAGGATCAATGCAACAATAACAGCTAACGATCCTAACACCCAGATACATAACACACATAAAGAGATTTAGACTCAATGAGACAGAAAATTGATGAGGAAAACCAGGACTTGAACTCAGATCCGGAACAAGTAAACTTAATAAATATTTATAGAGCTCTCCACTTTAAATACACAAAATATACATTCTCCACTTTAAATACACAAAATATTGATCGGCCATTATTAATACCCATTTTTAGAATAAATCAATATTCCCATTCTTTCTCCCTCTTTTTCTTCCTCTTTCTTCCTCTCCTTCACTCCTTTTTTTCTTTCTTTTCTTCTTTCCTTTAAAAACAACAAAGCATGATTTACAGAAATGCATGTGGGTACCAAGTTGACAGTGGGTGGACTTGTAGTGGTAAAAAAATAAAATAAACTTTATCCTATGTACCAATAGATATATACACCTGCTATGGACCCATAAAAATTAGAAATTTAAAAATCTAAAAGATACGTATTCTTTATTAAAACAAAAAATAAAAATAAATAAATAAAATTTGTCCTGAGGGCACTGGAGAGTCATAAAGAAATGTTAAAGTCCTTTATACCTGGGCATGACACATGCAAATTTTCAGCTTATAAAATTTACAGTGGCAGTCAAGTGGAGAATGGATTAGTTTGGGAGAGAACTAGAGGGTGGGAGACAATTGGGAAAATATTGCGGTCACCCAAGGTGACGTTAAGAAGCCTAATGGAGGCACTGTCCCCTTTTGGTACTTCACATATTCATTCATTCATTCATTCATTCAACAAATATTAAAGTCCCTAACATGGGTCAGGCAATATTGTAGGCATTAGGAATTACTACCGAGAACAAGAAGTGTATGCACCAGATTGTTTGGTTATTTAACTGTTCCAGTTAAGTTACACCTTGGCCAAATTCAAGTTTTCCTTTACATTTTGTTTAATAAACAGGAATTGAATTGAATGAAAACGATACAAGAATTCTGATAAACCTCACAGCTTGAAAGATAGATGATTAAACCTTGGATGGAAGAGATGAGATGTTACAAGGGCAACATGAATAAATTCCCATATCTGGGTTTCTAAATTACTTACAAGTGCCAGCATATCATGACTTGGGGAAACACTGTAACTCCGTCTGTGTGTTCTCTTTTGAAAGTTCTCTGGCACATATCCAGTCTGGCTGAGGCCTGAGTCAGTGGAATCTTCAGGTTCCCCACACTTTCAGATCATCACTCTGCACTCCCTGCTGAAGCTCCCATATGCATTTGGGTGGAGATTGAAACTAACACTTTCCAGAGAATGTGGAGGAGGGAAAAGAGGGAGAGAGGAAGGCTAGTTTAACAACAAAGTGGGAAAAAGGAGGGGAAAGCATTCTTATTAGTGTTTCTAAAAACAGCTCCAGTCAAGACACCTCATTCAAAGTTGTTCAAATATGAAAATGAAATAGTAAGCTTGTGCTGTCACTATTCCAAAAGCCTCCCGGAAGGCGGAACACATCACCCTGATTTATATGGTAGCACATACAGGAGATGATCCCTTCCTAAGTCCTGCGCAAAAGAAAACAAAAAGCTGTTCAGGACAGTGAGGCCTATCTTTGGTGTGTGGGCAAGTCAGTTTGGGGATTGGTGTTCATCTACAAGAAGAGACAGAAATGATCAATGAAATGAAAATGGCAGTACATTTCTTGACTGCTTATCATCAGTAAGCTCTGGCTCTTCATCTCTACTTCAGGAGAACATGGGAGCTAGTCTCAGCTCTCCATCGACAGGTTCTAGGACCTTAGACACTCAACCTGTCTGGGTCTTGATGCTTCAAAAACACACGATATTTTGATTCTCCACTTATCATCGATTCCTCCCCACCCCCACCCTGACACATACACACGTATGATTCATTCATTCATGCATTCAATTCAAAAAAGATTTATTTAGTACACACTATGTGCTAGGCACTGTTCTAGACATTGGGGCTACATCAGAAATAAAATATCCCTCCCAGATATTCTGTTTATATTTTAGTTGAAGAAGACAAATAGGAAATGACAATAGGCAGCGATAAATAATGTGGTGAAAAGTTAACTAAACAACAAAAACCCAAAGTCTAAATACTACTGTGGTAAGAGAAATCGTGTGTGCAAATGTGTGTCTGTATGTGTGTAAGTGTTTATGTGTAGAGATAGAGCACGCAGAGAGAGAAAGACTGGGAGGAAGGGGGAGTTGAAACTGGGGGTGAATATACCACTTATGTACATGTGTGCAATTTTGGTGGTATGAAATGGGATGGGATTGTTCTGACTTTTGGAAGAACGTAGAGTCCAAGACCTAGTGACTCTGTAATTCATTATTCCGGCTTTGTCTGGACTGAGGCGGGAGAGAGTCTCAATAACGTGCCCTGTGGGGCTCAGTAGCAGATGACCCAATTGTGGGAAGCAGAATGAGAAAGTGACTGGGGAATTACACCTGTCAGAGCACCTTTCCTCTCAGCATTTGGTAAAAGCTAAAATGAGGAGGAAGTGGCACCTCCCGATGGCGTTCCTTACTCTCCCGCTCTCAGGCTCAGCTCCTCCCTCAGAGAACACTGATCTGGAAAGTCTGCAGGTCCAGCCATCACTCTCCTCCCCAGGAGGGAAAGGGAGTGGGCTTTTCTCCCTGCCCTGGTGCTAGCCAGGTCTCAGCTCACCTAGGCTCACCTAGGTTGTGCTGCACCAACAGGTCCTGTGGCCCCAATTCTGGAAGATGCAAATGACAATTTCAGGATATTGTGGGCCCTCTGTGCATGGCAGCTATCATCAAGTCAGCCTTCTGACTTTCACTCTCCTCTCCTGTAAAACAGGTGCAACAGTTGCAACTTTGTAAGACAGATCATGAGTATTGTTTGTAATAGTAATAATGCACTCCATACAGGAAGACTTATTGTAGGCCAGGCACTATACTAGTTACTTCACATGTATAATCTCATTTATCTGGGCAAAATTTCATAAGTAATATTATTGTACCCATTTTATAGATGAGAAATCTGAACAGTTTTTAAAAACTGTCCCAGGTCACATAGTTAGTAAGTTGTGGAGCTAGGACTCAAAATCAGATCCGTCTTCAAAGCTCGTATGCTTAATGTTTATACAGTACTTCCATCATAAGAGGAGTATCAGTTATCTAACTGCTAGGAGACAGATCATCTCAAAACTTAGTGGTTTATGACAACCACCATTTATTTAGTCCATGATTCTGTAGGCCAACAAATTAAGCTAGGCTCTTCTGGATGACTCTTCCAGTCTCTGCCGGGGTCCTTCATGCTTCTGTGGTCAGCGGCAGGTTGGCTAGGTGGCTCTGCTGTGTGAGTTAACGGGATGTGGTCTGGGTACACAGCTGGGGTGCTTCAGCTCTCCTCCACCTGGTATCTCTCATCTTCCAGCAGGCCAGCCCAGGTTTTCCCCCATGGCAGTGACCTAGGCTTAGAACTAGCACACTGTCACATTCTTGTGTTCAAAGTAAGTCATAAGCCAGCTCTGATTGAAGAAGTGGGGAAACAGGATCCACCTCTCGTTAGGAGGTGCTGCAAAGGCACGTTCACAGGATGAGATAGATACTGGGAGGTTAGTAATGAAGCTGTCATTGCGATAAGTCTATGATAACAGGCATTCAATAAATAGCAGATAGGGTTACTCTTAGATATTTTTGGACAATATCCATCAGACAAACCCACTGTCACTAAGTTGCCTAGAGAATTGCTTGTAGTAATCAGGACTCTTTCAGCTACAGGGAATAGAGACAACTTCCTCCATCTTTGGCTATCATTTCTCTGTTCTTTTCCCACATCCCAGGAGTGGGCAAAGATGACCACCAGTAGCTCCAGGCTTCCCTTTTCCCCATCAGTCTCCCCTGGCTGAAAGAGAATGTCTCTATCCCAACACATCCAGGGAAGCCCTGGAACATCTCACCAGTTCAGGTGGTGTAACCAGACCCAATCCACAAGTCCTCACAGTCACTGACTGGTCAGGTCCAACAAAGCAGGGGCTTCTCCCAGAGGAAGCTCACCATGTTGTCAAGAGAAAGAGAACAGGACACAGAGACAGCCGCTCAATGTCTGTGCAACTGTACGCCTTTCCTCACTCCCCCTGTGTTGATTAGAAGTTTCTAGGCTAAAATGCACTTCTCAGTTAAGTATTTTTTGTGTTATAAGGTCTGGGGGTACTTCTTTGAACTGAAGCAATATTGTTTTTAAATGCTAACTGTGAAATCCTAAATGAGGACATTGTGAAAGGATCAAAATGAAAACTATTCAGATTAGAAAGTGAAAAGAATAAAAAACAAAACAGAAGAGGACAGACAGGAAGTCGATAAGAAGACAAGGAGGCCTTCTGCATACAGAATATACTGGATCCTTTATTCCTGGTCTGGAGAGCATCCTGAAATGAAGCCTGTGCAGAGCGCTAAAGAGAAGAGAGAATTCTTGGCTTCTGCCCTAGAGGTTGCTCTCACTTTTAAATTTGTGTTTTCCATAGTTCTGATTCAGAGTGACCTGTATACAAATCCCTGTTGCCCCAACTTACTGTGATCTTGTCAAGGTGATATGTGATGTATTGTCCGGGACACTTCTGAAAATGAAAGGGGATGTTATCAATCATTTCAACTGGGGAACAGGCCATGAGATTAGAATCTCATTACTTTATGGTGGTTGTTTTCATAAGCGCAGAGATAAATACTTGTATTTTTAGTGGCTCTTAACAACGTTAGTGGCACCGAACAGCTTTCAGTACTTATTGTTAGACTGCGTTCAGTTCAGCTCACTGGAATTCTATGGTGTGGAGACTATTATTGTTCTAATTTTTACAGACGAGGAAACTGAGACTTGGAGAAGTTAAATTTCTCAACATCTAGGAGATGTTTATTTTCCTGTGACGATACAGTAATGAACCTATAAAGAACCATTAGAAACTGAATGTGCAGGTGAATATCCTTGTGGGAGCATTCATCTTGAGAACCTATATGAAGGGTTGGGCTCCCCTTGAGCCCTGCCTCCTGTCAGATCAGTGGAGGCATTAGATTCTCATGGCAGCACCCCTTTGGCGAACCTGCACATGTGAGGGATCTAGGTTGCACACTCCTTATGCAAATCCAATGTTTGATGATCTGTCACTGACTCCCATCACCCCCCAGATAGGACTACCTAGTTGCAGGAAAACAAGCTCAGGGCTCCCACTGATTCTGCATTATGGTAAGTTGTATAATAATTTCATTATATATTACAATGTAATAATAATATAAACAAAGTACACAATTAATGTAATGCGCTTGAATCTTCCTGAAACCATTCCCTTCCAGGTCCACGAAAAAATTGTCTTCCACAAAACTTGTCTCTGGTGCCAAAAGGTTAGGGACTGCTGTCCTAGACCATAATTTGATATCAAATCATCAGATGATTCTCATTACTAAAAACTTTTTTGAAATTGTGCTTTTGGAATGTCCCATGAATCTTGAGGCACATATTCCTCAGAATCATTTATGGCAGAAAGTTTTTAATCCATTCAGGATAAATATGATTTTTGAAAAGAGTCCAAAGTGATTCAGGATAAAAGTGAATTATCTAAAACTATATTTTGACATCTAGCTTCCAGTAAGGATGTAGAAAGCTGAAGAGTGTCACTTCTGCCTCAACAATAAAAAAAAAGCCAAAAAACCTACAAAGCATAACTTTTCTTGTACCCATAAAAAACTGATGTCACAGGGTACACGATGTCACCAACTAGCACGAAATCTAAGGAAAGACAATCTCTCCCAAAGATAGACAGGATGTGAGCACCAGTTCACCTGTAACAGAGCAAAGGAGGAAGACAGGGCCAGCATACAAGCCAGTAAGCAGCATCCAGCTAAAATGCGTAAAGAATCACAAAGGCTGAGAGTGGGCTAGTATGAGACCACAGAATACTTGCAGATACAGGGAGCTCAGACACCTCAGCAGCTGTTCTCCCTAAGCCCCCATCAGGAACTCATGAAACAGGGCTGGGTAGGGTAAGGGACAGAGAAAAGCTATCCCTATGGTTCAGAGGAGAAGGAGGGAGTAGATATAGCTATGGGAAAGGCATGAAACTCCACGTATATCCTTCCATCCCAAGAAAGACATTAAGCCACTGGGGGAAGGGCAGCAACTTGACAGCCCCTAGAGCAGAAGACCCCAACTTCTGGACCACAGACTGGTAACTGATCACTTGAGGTCAGGAGATCGAGACCAGCCTGACAAACATAGTGAAACCCCATCTCTACTAAAAATATAGAAATTAGCCAGGTGTGGTGGCAGACACCTGTAATCCCAGCTAGTAGGAAGGCTGAGTCAGGAGAATCACTTGAACCCAGGAGGTGGCAGTTGCAGTGAGCTGAGATTGCACCACTGCACTCCAGCCTGGGTGACAGAGTGAGACTCTGTCAAAACAAAAACAAAACCCATAAACATGGGTTTACTGAAGAGGTAGAAAGTTAGAAAGAGATCACTGTCACCCTAACAATAAAAAAGACTGGATAATCTACAAAATTATAACTTTTTGTGCACACTTCAGAGATCTGATGTTACAAGAGAACCAACTAGCATGAAATCTCTAAGGAAGGACCATCTAAGAAGAGACAAGATGTGAATACTGAACTACCTGGGCAGAGTGTGGGAGAAAGATATGACTTCCATAAAACTGGGTTTTTAAAAAATCAGCTCCATTAAAACAAATTCTAAAAGCCAAATATGGGCTAGGACAAAATAGAAAACCCCTGGGAATCACAGACATGGGGAATCTGCACACAAAGAAGAAAGAAATAACACTCCATTGTACAGAAACAGAACAATCAACAGAACTAAACTTTTAATGGCTTAGGTGTTGGAACTATCATATAGAAAATGTAAAATAACTAGAATTAGTATGTTAAAAGATCCAGTGGAAAAACTGGAAAACATGTATGAGCAATTTCAGTAGAGAGGGGGAAACTATGAGAAAGGATGTTGTGAAATACTTAAGGAGAATAAGAAGGTATCTCTGATGGGCTTCCCAGTAGATTAAACACAACCGAGGAAGAAATTAGTGAATGTAAAGATAGGTCAAAAGAAATTACCCAAACTGAAAGCTAAAGAGAAGAATGATTGAAAAGGTTTTTTTGTTTTGTTTTGTTTTGTTTTAACAACAACAATAAAACAGTACACCCAAGACCTGTGGGGTCCATAGTTCCCATCAGTCCAATATAATGGCTGAAAACTTCAAAAACAATAAGACACCAAATCACAGATCCAAGAAACTCAGAGAATGCTAAGCAAGATAAATACCACCAACTCTGCCTGCCAAAAAGGCCTAGACAAATAATATTCAAATTTTTGAAAATCCACTTAAAGAGAAAATCTCGAAGGTAGTAAAACACACACACACACACACACACACACACACACTGCATATAGAGAGATGAAGATAAGAAAAATGCAAATTTCTCATCAGAAACTATCAAACCATACAACATCTTTAATAGGCCAAAGGGGTGGGAGAGAAGTCAAACAATAAACTTATATCCAGCAAAAAAATCAGGCAAAAATGAAGGAAAGATAAACATTTTTTTCAGACAAATAAAAACTGAAAGGATTCGTTACTAGTAGATCATTAAAAATGCAAAAAGAAGTTCTGTAGAAAGTAGGAATATAATATCAGACTAGAAATGTGAGTCTACAAAAAAATACAAAAATGTTTAAACTAAAGACAATGTAATATTCAGTTTTTTATTTTTAAATAATCACTCTCAAAGGTAGAGAACAGTTTCAAGCAAATATAGTAGCAAAGCACTGTATGTTTATAACATATGTAAACGTAACATATGACAATAAAAGTGCAAAAAATAGGAGAGAGAAATTGAGAATATGTTTCTGTAAGCTTCTCATACTACATATGAAGTGATAAAATGTATCTGAAGGCAGACTGATGATCCAAAGTTATAGAGATAAGTTAAATTGCTTAATCAAAGATGTATATTGTAAACCCTAGGGCAACCACTAAAACAAGAGGATTTTTAGAAGATGAAAAAATAATAAGCTAATGAAGATAAATTGAATAATACAGAATAATTCTTAAAAAGACAGGAGTAAAATGACAACAAAGAACAGATGGAATAAATAGAACACAAGTAGCAAAATATTAGATTCTAATTCAATTATATATATAATTAAATGCAAACCATCTAACCTCACCAATTAACAGAAACATTATCTTAATATGATATACTAAGAAGAGTATATTACAGTTGTGGTATTCTTGCCCAAAATACATGCCCACAATCTAATCATAAGAAAATATCAGGTAAACTCAAATTACACAACAGGCTACAAAATAACTGACCATTGCTTTCCAAAGTGTCAAGGTTATGAGCCGAGGAAGAACTTAGGAACCATCAAAGACTGGAAGAGACTAAGCAGACATTGTGACTAAATGCAATGTGAAATCCTGGACTGGATTCTCGAACAGAAAAGAAATATTAGTGAAAAAAAAAAACTGGTGAAATCTGAATAAAGTCTGAGTTCATTTCTTGGTTTTGATCATTGTACTATCAACTGTGCGAGATGTTAACATGAGAAGAATCTAGGTGAAAGATATATGGGAACTTTCAGTACTATTTTTGCAATTGTTCTGTAAATCTAAAAGTGTTTCAAAATAAAAATGTTTAAAAAGAAGATTGTCAGATTTGATTTTAAAAGTAGATCTGACTATATTAAAAACTCACTTTAATAGAAAGACATGGATAAGTAAAAAGAAAAGAGCAGGAAATATATACGATGCAGACATTTATTAAACAAAAGCTGGAGTATCTATGATAATACCTGACAAAATAGACTCCAGAACAAAGAATATTACTGAAAATAAAGAGAAACATTATATAATGATAAAGATCTTAATTCAACATTCCTAAATGTGTATGTCCCTAACAATAGCTTCAAAATACTGAAACAAAAACTGACCAACCTGAGGGGAGAAATAGATAAATCCACAACATAGCTGGAGAGAAGTTTCCAAACTTCTCTCTCTCTAAACAATAGGACAAATAGAAGGAAAATGAGTAAAAATGTATTAGACCTGAGCAACATTATCAACAAGCTTCACCTGATTGAATTTATGGAATCTTCCAAACAACAAGGTAATACACATTCTTTACAAGTACATATGGAAGGCTAGTATGGTGGCTCACACTTATAATCCCAGCACTTTGGGAGTCTAAGGCAGGTGGACCACTTGAAGCTAGGAGTTCAAGACCAGCCTGGCTAACATGACAAAATGACATCTCTACTAAAAAAAAAAAAAAAAAAAAAAAAAAAAAAAAAAAGCCAGGAGTGATGGTGCACACCTGTCATTCCAGCTCTTTGAGAGGCTAAGGCAGGAGAATCATTTGAACCCAAGAGGTAGAGGTTGCAGTGAGCTGAGATTGTGCCACTTCTCCCTGGGCAACAGAGGGAGGTGCTGTCTCAAACAAAACAAAACACAAAAAAACGAGCACATATGGAATATACAGAAAACAAACTTCCAACTATTTTAAAGTAATTGAAATTATAGGAAGTATGATCTGAGACCACATTGGAATTATACCAGAAATAGGTAACAGAAAAATATCTGAACAATCCCCAAATATCTGAAAATGAGGTACCATGCTTCCAAGTAACCTATAAGTCAAAGAGGAAGTCACATGAGAATTAACAATATTTTGAATGGAATGAAAATTAAAACAAAGCAAATCAAATTTGTGAAATCCAGCAAAAGTAGAACTTAGAAATTATAGAATTAAATGATTATACTAGAAAATAAAGTCTCAAATAAATAATCTAAGATTCCATGTTGATAAACTAAAAAGTGAGAGAGAAAATTAAACCCAAAGGGAACAGAAGGAAGGAAACAAAATCAAAGAAGAAATAAATGAAATTTAAAACCGAAGACAATAGAGAAAATAAATGAAACTAATGATGGATTTTTTTTGACAAGATCACTAATCCTGATAAATTTCTAGCCAGCCTGACAAAGAAAGAAAGAGAGAAAACACAAACTACCGATATCTGGAATGAGAGACATCATTACTGAACCTACAGATGTTAAAAGGATCATGGCCATAGGTCAATCAATGCAACAACTTAGATGACACGGCAAAGTCCTTAACAAACATAAACTATCAAAGTTCACTGTAAAAAATAGATGATACAGATAGTTCTACATCTTTTAAAGAAGTTGAATTCATAGTTTAAAACGTTTAAGCCAAAAACCCTTTAGGTCCAAATGGCTTCTTACAGTGAATTCTTCCAAACATTAAAGAAAAAAAAATGCCAATTCTACACAAACTTTTCCAGAATATAGAATAGAAGAGTGCCTCCCAATTCATTTTATGAATTTAACATTACTCTGATATCAAAATCAGAAAAAAATCTACAAGAAAAGACCAGTATCTTTTATGAGCAGGGATGCAAAATCCTCAACAAAATAGTAGTGAATCAAACCCAGCAATATATAAAAAGGACAATGCATCCTAAAAATGCACAGTTGATTCAATGCTAAGTTAATCAAAGTAATTGACCATAACAGCAGATTAAAGAAGAAAATCCACGTGATCATCTCAATAGATGCAGAAAAATCTTACAAAATTCAATATTCATTCAATATTTTGAAAAACAAAAAACCACTTAGCAAACTATGAATAAAAGGAAATTTCATATCTGATGAAGCATGTCTACCAAAAGAACCCACAGCGTACATTATAGTTAATGGAAAAAAACTTAATATCCACTTAATATTAGTAGCAAGGCAAGAATGTCCACTCTCACACGCTTCACTCCTATTCTACATCATAAGGAATGTCCAGCTGGTACAATAAGTCAAGAAAAAGAAATAAAAGGTCTACAGCTTGGAAAGAAAAAAATAGCATTTTATCCTCACATGATATGGACTGTACAGAAAATCTGAATCTATTAAAAAAGCTACTAGAACTAATAAGTGAGTTTAGCAAGGTTTCAGGATATGTGATCAATATACAAAAATCAAATGTATTTGTACACACTAGCAATGAACTGAATTTTTTAATTAAAGGAATTTTTTTTTTTTTTAGAGACAGGGTCTTGCTATGTTGCCTAGGCTGGTCTCAAACTCCTGGCCTCAAGGTGGATCCTTCCACCTTGGCCTCTCAAAATGCTGGAATTACTGGCATAAGCCACTGTGCCTGACCTTCCAAAAATATTTTTATACCATTTAAAATAGCACCAAAATTTTAAAAAGTATTTAGGTATACAACTTGCAAAACCTATGCAGGATTTGTATGCTGGAAACTATAAAACACTGACAAAGAAACCAAAGAAGGCCTAACAAATAGAGAAATAGGCCATATTTACAGACTCAGTATTGTTAAAATGTCAATTTTCCCTAAACTGATCTCTATATTAAATGCAACTGCAATCAAAATGTCACCATAGTTTATTGTAGATGCAGAAAAAATGATTCTAAAATGTATCTGGAAAGGCTATCTATAATAGTAAAAATAATTATGAAAAAGAACAAAATTGGAAGACTCACATTACCTGATTTCAAGTCTTATTCTAAAGCTCTTATAATTAAGATACTGTAGTATTCAGAAACTTCAGACATATAGATCGGTGGAACAGAATAAAGAGTTCAGAAACAATCCCACACATATGTAGAGTGAGCTGAATATAAACAAAGGTAAAGAGAAAACTCAATGAAGAATGAAGTCTTTTAACAACGGTCTGAAACATTTGGATATTAATATGTTAAAACAAAACAAAAAACAACTAATCTTGATCCATAACTTGCACTCTATACAAAAAGTAACTCAAAATGGATAATAGACTAAATGTAAAACCTATAATTATAATATGTCCCAAAAGAAAACAGGAAAAACTCTTTGTGACAGTTCTTGTATATGACATCAAAAGTATGACTCATAAAAGAAAACAATGACAAATTAGACTTCAGCAAAACTGGAAACTGTTCTTAAAAAGATAATGGTAAGAAAATGTAAAGACAAGCCACACACTAGGGTAAAGTACAGTCATGTGTTGCTTAACAATAGGGATACATTCCGAGAACTGTGTCAGGCAGCTTCATCATTATACACAAACCTAGATAATGGCTATATGGGGTGGCTGATTGCTTCCAGACTCTAAACATGTATAGAATGTTGCTATCCTGAATACTGTAGACTATTTTAATACAATGATAAGTATTTGTATAACTAAACATATCTAAACATAGTCAAAATAGAGTATTATAATATTATGGGACTACTGTCATATACATGATCCATCATTGACCTAAACATTGCTATGTACTACATAACTATATTTGCAAATGATATATCACAAGCCCAGTTTTGGCTATTATGAATAAATTTGCTATGAACATTTGATTACAGATATCGGTGTGGACATATACTTTCATTTATTTTGAACAGTACTTGAATTGGTAGGTCATAGGGTAGTGTATTAGTCAGGATTCTCCAGATAAACAGAACCAATAAGGAAATATAGATGTACACATGAGGAGATTTACAATAGGAATTGGCTCACACAGTTATCACCCAGAAATCCTACAATCTGCCATCTGCAAGCTGGGGAGCCAGGAAAGATGGTGGTATAATTCCATCTGAGTCTGAAGGCCTGAGAACCAGGAGCTTCCATGTCTGAGGGCAGGAAAATATGAACAGCACAGCTCAAACAGGAAACAAATTTACCCTTCTTCTGCCTTTTTGTTTTATTCAGGTCCTCAACAGATTGGATTATGCCAACCAACATTGGTGAGTTGATCATGCCAACCAACACTGGTGACTTTACTCAGTCTCCTGAGTCAGCTGTTAATCTTGTCAAGAAACCCCCTCACAGATACTCCCAGAAATATGTTTTTCCAACTCTCTGGCCATTTTTCATCCCACTGAAATTGACCTCTAAAGTTAACCACTAGAGGCTGGTGTATGTTTAACTTTTGATAAACATCCAAATTATTTTTTAAATGGTTTTACCATTTCACCCTCCCATCAGCAATGTATGGGAGTTCCAGTCACTTCATATCTTCACTAAAAAATCATGTTAAGTCTTTTAAATTTTAGCCATTCTAGTGTGTGAGTACACAATTGTACTCATTATAATTTTATTTTGCATTTCTCTGATGACTAATGAACACTTTTACACTTTTTTTACATGCATATTGGACATTCATATATTTTCTTTTGTGAAATATCTGTTAAAGCCATTATGTCTTCTTAATTGGGTCATTAGCATTTTTTTATTACTTTGTTATAGTAGTTTTTTAAATATTCTGAATACAAATCCTATGTCTTTGTTTTGAGATATATTCTTTCTGTATGTGTCTTGTCCAGCAATTTTCTTAATGCTATCCTTTTTTTCTTTGATGGGTGCTGGTTTTCAATTTTGATAAAGTCTAATTTAACAATATTTTAATGTCTTTCTGTCACCCACTTAAGAAATTTTTGTCCATAAATAGTAAAAATATTCTCGCAGTAAAAATTTTCTTATAGAAGCTTTATGGATTTACCTGTTTTGTTAAGTTCTGTGATCCATCTTGGGTCAATTCTTGCATGTGGTATGAGGTAGAGGCTAAATTTACATTTTTTCCATATGGATATCTTGTTGTTTCATCACCATTTGTTGAAAAGATTTTCCTTTTTCCCACTGAATTGCCGTGGTGTCTTAGCTGAGAATCAATGGACCATATAGGTCTAGGTACATTTCTGGAATCTATATTCCATTCCATTGATCTTATATATCTATCTTTATGCCAACCTCACACTATCTTTCAGTATTTTATAAGCTTTATGAGTAACCCTTGAAATCGGGAGGTTTAAGTTTTCTAACACAATTCTTCTTCTTCAAGATTATTTAGGTTATTCTAGGTCCTTTGGACTTCCATATAATTTTGAAATAAACTTCTCAATTTCTTCCAAAAATACAGTTGGGATTTTGATAGTGGTGGTATTAAATGTACAAATCAATTTGGGAAAATGGATATCTTAACAATATTGAGCAACTTAATATATTTAGTTAGGTCTTCTTTAATATGTCTTAGCAATGTTTTGTAGTATTTAGAATAGAGGTCTTGCATGTAATTCACCATAAAGTTTTGAGTTAAAAAATGACATTTGACCATAAAATATGGCTTTTATATTTACTATGGGGTAGATTCCAAATCACATAAAGAAATAAAGCTTCCCTCATCCATTTTACCAATAAATATTCAAAACCACTAAAAGAAAGGCAATAAAAATTGTTACTTATCCAATAAGCAGATCAAACTACTAGCTTCGTGAAGGTAAGAGTGTCTCTTTGGCTGGATTTGAACAACACTTAACAGATTTTCATACCCAGATAGGACTCTCATAGCAGCATTTTAAAAGACTCATTATGAAAGGACACAAAGACCTCTGAAGGAAGCAGACTGCTCCTGTAGGACCCAGGAGACACCTCAAATACTGTGAGTGCCCCAACTTTGGAAGTGGGAAAGGGAGACCCTCATTTCCTGAACACACTCCCCCAATGGAGAAGCTAAAGCCACAGCAAAACCCATTCAAGGAGAGTCTGAGCTCAGATACACCTAGCCCTGCCCCCACCTTCCCTATCCACCCTGGTAGCTGAAGACAAAGGGCATATAATCTTGGAAGTTCTAGAGCCCCACACACCACCTAACCCTCTCCATGGTACTACAGTTAATGCTTTCTGGAAAGTGCTACCTCCTGGTAGGAGGCCAATCAGCACAAAAATAGAGCATTAAACCACCAAAGCTAAGGAATCTTACAGAGTCCATTGCAAGCCCCCTCCCTAACCTCCCGCCACCTCCACCAGAACAGGTGCTGGTATCCACAGCTAAGAGATCCATAGATGGCTCATATCACAGGACTCTGTGCAGACAACATTCCAGTACCAGCCTGGAGCCAGACAGACTCACTAGGTGGCTAGACCCAGAATAGAGACAATAAATAATCACTGAAGTTTGGCTCACAGGAAGCCCATCCATAGGAAAAGAGGAAGAGTACTACATCAAGGGAACACCCCATGGGACAAAAGAATCTGAACAGCCTTCAGCCCTAGAGCTTCTCTCTGACAGAGCCTGCCTAAATGAGAAGGAACCAAAAAAACAACCCTGGTAATATGACAAAACAAGGCTCTTCCACACCCCCCAAAAATCACATGAGTTCACCAGTAATGGATCCAAACCAAGAAGAAATCCCTGATTTACCTGAAAAAGAATTCGGGGGGGTGAGTTACTAAGCTAATCAGGGAAGGACCTGAGAAAGGTGAAGCCCAATGCAAGGAAATACAAAAAATGAACAGAGAAATATTCAAGGAACTAGACAGCTTAAAGAAAAAAAAATCAAAAATTCAGGAAACTTTGTACACACTTTTAGAAATGTGAAATGTTCTGGAAAGTCCCCACAGTGGAATTGAACAAGCAGAAGAAAGAAATTCAGAGCTCAAAGACAGGACTTTGAATTAACCCAATCCAACATAGACAAACTAAAAAGAATAAGAAAATGTGAACAAAGACTCCAAGAAGTCTGGGATTATATTAAACAACCAAACCTAAGAATAATCAGTGTTACTGAGGAAGAAGAGAATTCTAAGAGCTTAGAAAACTTATTTGGGGGGAATAATCAAGGAAAACTTCCCCAGCCTCACTAGAGACCTAGACATCCAAATACAAGAAGCAAAAAGAACACCTGGGAAATTAATCACAAAAAGATCTTTGCCTGGACACACCGTCATCAGGTTATCTCCAAAGTTAAGATGAAGGAAAGAATCTTAAGAGCTATAAGACAGAAGCGCCAGGTAACCTTAAAGGAAAATCTATCAGATTAACATCATATTTCTCAGCAGAAACCCTACAAGCTAGAAGAGATTTGGAGTCCCATCATCAGCCTTTGTTTCAGCAAAACAATTATCAGCCAAGAATTTTGTATCCAGTGAAACTAAGCATCATATATGAAGGAAAAATATAGTCATTTTCAGACAAATGAATGCTGAGAGAATTCACCATTACCAAGCCACTACTACAAGAAGAACTGCCTAAAGGAGCTCTATATTTTTAAACAAATCCTGAAAACACATCAAAACAAAATGTATACATTAAAGAATGTATACATCACACAAGATCTATAGAACAAAAATACAAGTTAAAAACCAAAAACCAAAAACAAAACAAAATAAAAAACAAAGTACACAGGCAACAAAAAACACAATGAATGTAACAGTACCTCACATTTCAACACTAACATTCATAATTACTAATGTAAATGGCCTAAATGCTCCACTTAAAAGATACAGAACTGGCAGAATGTATAAGAACTCACAAACCAACTATCTGTTGCTTTCAGGAGACTCTTCTAACACAGAAGGACTCACATAAACTTAAAGTAAAGGAGTGGAAAAAGGCATTTCATGCAAATGGACGCCAAAAGTGACCAGAGGTAGCTATTCTTATATCAGACAAAGCAAACTTTAAAGCAACAGCAGTTAAAAGAGACAGAGGGACATTATATAATGGCAAAAGACCTTGTTCAACAGGAAAGCATCACAATCCTAAATATATATGCACCTAACACTGGAGCTCCCAAATTTTTAAAAACAATTCCTAATAGACCTAAGAAATGAGATAGACAGCAACGCAATAATAGTGGGAGACTCCAATACTCCACTGACACCACTAGAGAGGTCATCAAGACAGAAAGTCAATGAAGAAACAATGGATTTAAACCATACCTTGGAACAAATGGACTTAACAGATATATACAAAATATTTCATCCAAGAACTACACATTCTATTCAACAATGCATGGAAGTTTCTCCAGGATATACCATACAATAGGCCACAAAATGAGTCTCAATAAATTTAAGAAAATTGAAACTATATCAACCACTCTCTCAGACCACAGTGAGATAAAACTGGAAATTAATTCCAAAAAGAACTTTCAAAACCATGCAAATACATGGAAATTGAATGACTTGCTCCTGAATGAGCACTGGGTCAAAAACAAAATCAAGATGAAAATTTAAAAAGTCTTGGAACTGAACAACAACAATGACACAACCTATCAAAACCTCTGGGATACAGCAAAGGTGGTGCTAAAGAAGAGTTCATAGACCTAAATGCCTGCATCAAAAAGACTGAAGGAGCACAGACTGAAGTTCTAAGACCACACCTCAAGGACTAGAGAAACAAGAACAAATCAAATCCAAACCCAGCAGAAGAAAGGAAACAATGGAGATCAGAGCAAGAACTAAATGAAATTGAAACAAACAAACAAAAGGTAAATGAAACAAAAGGCTGGTTCTCTGAAAAGATAAAAAAATTGATAGACCATTAGCAAGATAAACCAAGAAAAGAAAAGAGAAAATCCAAATGATCTCACTAAGAAATGAAACAGGAGATATTACAATTGACAACACTGAAATACAAAAGATCATTCAAGGCTACTAGGAACACCTTTAAGGACATAAACTAGAAAACCTAGAAGAGATGGACAAATTCCTGGAAAAATACAACCCTCCTAGCTTAAATCAGGAAGAATTAGATACCCTGAACAGACCAATAACAAGCAGTGAGATTGAAACAGTAATTTTTAAATTACCAACAAAAAAAGTCCAGGACCTCTTGGATTTATCCCTTGAACAGAAAAAGAAAAAAAGAAAAAAAAAAAGCCCAGGACCAGATAGATTCACAACAGAATTCTATCAGACATTCAAAGAATTGGTACCAATCCTTTTAACGCTATTCCACAAGATAGAGAAAGAAGAAACCCTCACCAATTCATTCTATGAAGCCAGCATCACCCTAATGCCAAAACCAGAAAAGGGCATAAACCAAAAAAGAATACGACAGACTGATATCCCTGATGAACATAGATGCTAAAATCCTTAACCTAATACTAGCTAACTGAATCCAACAACATATCTAAAAGATAATCCACCATGATCAAGTAGGTTTTATACCAGGGATGCGGGGATGGTTTAACATATGCATGTCAATAAATGTGATATACCACATAAACAGAATTAAAAACAAAAATCACACGATCATCTCAATAGATGCAGAAAAAGCATTCAACAAAAATCCAGTATCCCTTTATGATTAAAACTTTCAGCAAAATCAGCATACAAGGGACATATATACCTTAATGTAATGAAAGCCATCTATGACAAACCCACAGCCAACATAATACTGAATGGGGAAAAGTGGAAAGCATTCCCTCTGAGAACTGGAACAAGACAGGGATGCCCATTCTCACCACTCCTCTTCAACATATTACTGGACATATTGCTTCTAGCCAGAGCAATCAGACAAGAGAAATAAGTAAAGGGCTTCCAAATCAGTAAAGAGAAAGTCAAACTGTCACTGTTTGCTAATGATATGATCATTTACCTTGAGAACCCTAAGGACTCCTCCAGGAAGCTCCTAGAACTGATACAAGAATTCAGCAAAGTTTCCGGATACAAGATTAATGTACACAAATCAGTAGCTCTTCTATACACCAACAGCAACCAAGCAGAGAACCAAATCAAGACCCCAATCCCTTTTACAATAGCTGCAAAAAAATAAAATAAAATACTTAGGAATATACCTAAGGAGTTGAAAGACCTCTACAAGGAAAACTACAACACACTGCTAAAAGAAATCACAGATGACACAAACAAATGGAAACACATCCCATGCTCATGGAGGGGTAGAATTAATATTGTAAAAATGACCATACTGTCAAAAGTGATCTACAAATTTAATACGATCCCCATCAAAATGCCACCATCGTTCTTCACAGAATTAGAAAAAACAATTCTAAAACTCATATGAAACCAAAAAAGAGCCTACATAACCAAAGCAAGACTAAGCAAAAACAAACAAATCTGGAGGCATCAAACTATCTGATTTTAAACTATACTATAAGCCATAGTCACCAAAACAGCATGGCACTGGTATAAAAATAGGCACATTGACCAATGGAACAGAATAGACAACCCAGAAATAAACCCAAGTACTTACAGCCAACTGATCTTTGACAAAGCAAACAAAAACATAAAGTGGGGAAAGGACACCCTTTTCAACAAATATGGTGCGAGGATAATTGGCAAGACACATGTAGGAGAATGAAACTGATCCTCATCTCTCACTTTATACAAAAATCAACTCAAGATGGATTAAGGACTTAAACCTAAGACCTGAAACTAAAAATTCTAGAAGACAACATTGGAAAAACCCTTCTAGACATTGGCTTCAGCAAGGATTTCATGACCAAGAACCCAAAAGCAAATGCAATAAAAACTAAGATAAACAGCTGGGACCTAATAATAGCTTTTGCACAGCAGAAGGACCAGTCAGCAGAATGCACAGACAACCCACAGAGTGGGAGAAAATCTTCACAATCTATACATCTGACAAACTACTAACATCCAGAATCTACAATGAACTCAAACAAATCAGTAAGTAGAAAACAAACAATCCCATCAAAAAGTGTGCTAAGGACATGAATAGACAGTTCTCAAAAGCAAATATACAAATGGCAAACAAATATATGAAAAAGTGCTCAACATCACTAATGATCAGGGAAATGCAAATCAAAACCACAATGCAATACCATCTTACTCCTGCAAGAATGGCCATAATCAAAAAAATAAAAAAACAGTAGATGTTGGAGTGAATGCAGTGAACAGGGGACACTCTACACTGCTGGTGGGAATGTAAACTAGTACAGCCACTATGGAAAACAGTGTAGAGATTCCTTAAAGAACTAAAAGTAGAACTGCCATTACTGGGTGTCTACCCAGAGGAAGAGAAGTCATTATTCGAAAAAGATACACACACATATTTTTAGCAGCACAATTTACAATTGCAAAATTGTGGAACCACCCAAATGCCCATCAATCAACAAGTGGATAAAGAAACTGTGATACACACACACACACACACACACACACACACATACATATATAGAGAGAATATACATCTATATCTATATATATATTATATAGATACATATATATGATGGAATACTACCAGCCATAAGAAGGAATGAATTAACAGCATTTGCAGTGACCTGAATGAGATTAAAGACTATTATTCTAAATGAAGTAACTCAGGAATGGAAAATCAAACATTGTATGTTCTCACTGATATGTGGGGGCTAAGCTATGCTACACAAAGGCATAAGAATGATACAATGAACTTTGGGGGCATGGGAGGGAAGAGTGAGAAGGGGCGAGAAATAAATGTCTACAAATAGGGTGCTGTGTAGACTGCTCGGGTGATGGGTGCACCAAAATTTCCCAAATCACCACTAAAGAACTTATTCATGTAACCAAACACCACCTGTATTCCAATAACTTATGAAAAAAAAAAGACTCATCATGGCTGGGCATGGTGGCTCATGCCTGTAATCCCAGCACTTTGGAAGGCTGAGGTGGGTGGATCATTTGAGGTCAGGAGTTTGAGACCAGTCTGGCCAACATGGTGAAACTCCGTCTCTATTAAAATATAAAAATTAGCCAGGGATGGTGGTATGTGCTTATAGTCCCAGCTACTCAGGAGACTGAGACACAAGAATCGCTTGAACCCAGAGGCGGAGGTTGCAGTTAGCTGAGGTCACGCTACTGCACTCCAGCCTGGGGGACAGAGTGAGACTCTGTACCAAAAAAAAAAAAAAAAAGACTCATTATATCTCCTAGCTAAATTTTACTTCTCCTTCAAGACTCAGCTCAAGTGGCACCTTGTCTAAGAAATTGTCTTGATGATAACCTGTTGCCCACTCAGAGCTGGTGCCTTACTGTGTCTCCCATGGAATCCTACCCTGTGTTTAACTTTATCTTAACATGTGATTACTTAGGCTGTGAGTAATAGCCTGCTGAAACATAATGACTTCAATGCACCCAAGTTCACTCAGTCATGTACAAACCGTCTGGAAGGAGACAGCCTGAAGCTGGTGTGGTAGTTCCTCAAGGTCATTAGGGACCCATCCTCCTCTTTCTTCTCCAGCATCTTTGCTGCATGATTTTCATCATCAAGGTCACTTTATGATTCAAAATGTCAGCTGGAAATGCTGCATTCTGATCCACATTTCAGACGCCAGAAGGGGCCAAAGGTAACAAAGTTGGCCTTCATTTTAAGCAGTCTTCCCTGATGTCCTTTAGAGCACTTCCACTCACATCTTATGGCCAGGAGCTAATCGGGGGACCACACCTTGGTAAAGAAACCTGGGAGATGTCATTTTTATCCTGGGTGGCAACATTCCCAGCTAAAAGCCACGCTTCTGTTACTACCAAAGGGGAGAATGGAGACAGGCTAGCAGCCAGTAGTTCCTGCCAACCTGCCCTTAATGCGCCATACTGTATTTGCCTGGTTGTCTGTCTTTGCTGAAAGAATGTGTACTCCAAGTACCTAATGCGGTACCCAGCACACAGTAGGGAGTCCAAAAATTTTTTTAATTTGCATGGAAGATTATCACACATACATGAGTACACTCATCTTAACTGTATATCTTTTTTTTTTTTTTTTTTTTTGAGACGGAGTTTCACTCTTGTTACCCAGGCTGGAGTGCAATGGCGCGATCTCGGCTCACCACAACCTCCACCTCCTGGGTTTAGGCAATTCTCCTGCCTCAGCCCCCTGAGTAGCTGGGATTACAGGCACGTGCCACCATGACCAGCTAATTTTTTGTATTTTGAGTAGAGATGGGGTTTCAACATGTTGACCAGGATGGTCTCAATCTCTTGACCTCGTGATCCACCCGCCCCAGCCTTCCAAAGTGCTGGGATTACAGGCCTGAGCCACCGCGCCCGGCCCTAACTGTGTATCTTGATAAATCTCCACATATGACTATACCTGTATAACCACCACCCAGATCAAGATGCAATTTCTAGATTTCTTCATACCCCTTCCTGTTCAACTCTCTCATAGGTAGTCACTATTCTGACTTTTCTCACCCCAAGTACTTTGGTCTGTTCATGAACTCCACATGAAAAAAAGCATACGGCACATGGCATTTTAGCCAAACCAATGAATGATTTCTGGAAAAAGCGACCATCCATTCCAGATGTTCTGAGTTAGTCTTCACCTCAAATAAGTTGTTGTTATAAAGCTTACTTTTAGAATATTGGGTTCCTAATTGGAATACCTGGATGCTGTCAACAGACATTATATAACCCAATTCCCTTTGGTGTGCAACACTTCCATAATAAAGTTTTCTCATCTGTTCTCCTTTTTAAAAGAAATACGAGACTGAGAGTGGTGACTCATATGTGTAATCCCAACACTTTGGGAAGCCAAGGCAGGAGGATCCCTTGAACCCAGTAGTTCAGGACCAGCCTGAGTAACATAACATAGCAAGACCCTCTCTATATAAAATTAAAAATAGCCAGGCATGGTGGTGCACATCTTTAGTCCCCATTCCTTGGGAGGCTGAGGTGGGAGGATTGCTTGAGCCCAGGCTGCAGTGAGCTGTGATCACACCACTGCACTCCAGGCTGGGTGATAGA
The DNA here is from genome assembly GCF_049354715.1 of Callithrix jacchus. Taxonomy (NCBI): domain Eukaryota; kingdom Metazoa; phylum Chordata; class Mammalia; order Primates; family Cebidae; genus Callithrix; species Callithrix jacchus. The sequence continues at coordinate 91,619,865 of NC_133514.1, forward strand.
GTGAGAACCTGTCTCAAAAAAATAAACTAATAAATAAACATGCCTTGAAATAGCGCCATCAAGAAGCCTTCTGCTGTACTTCTAGGTGTGCCAGTATACTCGATGTGCATTTCATGGGGATGGTGAGGACAGTGGGCCATGAACAAAGGCTGGCTGTGGAGCTGAGCAGACTCCAGGCTGGCCATCTGGAACACCTGCAGCTGGCCCAGCATGAGGCCGCGCGCCAGTCCAAACCGCCCAGCTGGAGAATTCTCTGCCTCTGCCACTGCCGCCATTGGCAAGAAAGCATCAACATCCTTGCTGGCTCTCAGGGCTTTCTCTATTGGTCAGAAACCGAAAAGTGGGCCCCAGATTTCTTAATCAGGCTCAGCAGGATGTGGCAAAAACTTGGCAGAAATGAAAGCAGCAGACAAAAGGCTGTCAGAGCTGGGTCTGATGGGAAGGCAGCGCTGCTTTGTAGCAGAAGCAGAGCATCTCCCTGACATATGAAAATGACCCCATTCTTCCAGGAAGCCTCCCCAGAAAGTTTGACCTGTCGTGTGTCAGGCTTTGGCTACAACCAGGAAGTTGATGGGGACGACAATGGGGAGGGAGGGGAAGGTATTGGGAGGGGTTGAAGGGGGTTCACCAGGATGAGGAAGCGCTGTCTCCATTCATGGGGGAGAAATGTGGACGTGTGGGAATGATAGGTGCTGTCTTCCCTCTTCCCTTCAGCACCGTGTGCATCAGCATGCCCCGATAGGTCCCCAGAGAACAGAGCTCAAGCCCCGTCCTCCAACACCAGAGGTGCCAGGTGATGGTTATGTGGCAGCTCAACCTATGACCCACAGTGGAGTGGTCACTGCTGGGCTGGATCTTCTGTTTTAGGTGCTTCTTCTGACCTAGTCCTGAGGCCTCTTCCCATCCTTCTTTCCTCCTTTTACACACTTTAGCACCACAGGACCAGCATTCAATTCAGCCTTGTAGGGTCAGGGTGGGATGACCTCCGATGAAGCCATTGCCCCACAGAGGAACTGGCTGGGTTGTCTTCTGGGGGCTGTGCTACTTATCTGGTACCTTCTCCTTTGGACTTTTAAGCACAACAGCCTGGTTAATCCACACTGGAGGAAGGGTGTATAATGCCCCAAAGGGGACCCAGAGGGTCACAGCATAGGGATGTAATTTGGGATAAGAGGCACTTTCCTTGTCTCAGAGGGGATTCGTGCTCCTGAGGTCAACCAGGGTGAATCTCTGCCCTTTTCTGGCTGAAAAAGAGAAAAAAGGATATTGAATCTCCATAAGGGCATCTGAATACACCACAATGAGGATGCTGGAGGGGAAGGCTCCTTTGCCCTTTGTCCTTTGCCCTGCTCCAATGCATCTGGTGTCTTAAGGCCCCTCAAGCCCTGTTATAGGCTGAAATGCATCCTCCCAAATTCATATGTTGAAGTTCTAACCCCCAGCACCTCTCAATGTGACTGTATTTGGAGAAAGGACCTCTAAAGAGGTAACTTGGTTAAAATGAGGTCCTGTGGGAAGGCCCTTATCCAGTAGGACTGATGTCCATGTACACAGAGCTTGAAGAGGTGCTAGGGATGCACATGAGCAGAGAAAGGCCACGTGAGGATGCAGTGAGAAGGCAGCTGTCTGCAAGCCAAGGAGGGAGGCCTCAGAAGGAACCAGTCCTGCTGACTTCCAGCCTCCAGAACAATGGGAGAATACATTTCGGTTGTTTAAGCCGCCCAATCAGGATAGTTTGTTATGGCAGCCCAGCAAATTAATACAAGCCGTATTTCCTCTATGAAACCTTTTTTTAATATCCTAATGTATTTGGTTACTATTATGAGGATCTCCAATTTTTTTTAACAAACAAACAAATCCTTATAGCAGCAGTCCCTGGAAACCCACCCAGAAAATTCTGTCCCACACTAGCCCATACAAACAGCAGTTTCCAATAAGAAGTGATCCCCCAGCTGTGACGAATCAGATCTAGGAGGAAGGACAAGTATGCTTTGACAAAACTCCCTACCCAAGTTTGATTTACCATCTCCAAGCTGAAAAGCACAGCTATACAGTTTAACACAAACAGTTAAGCACTTGTGACATACTTCTTTATCATCTGGCTTATTTATTTAGTTCAAGCTGTTTGATTTGTCTCCCTGCTTTAGCCTGGGTTCCCAGAAAGCAGCACCTGCGAGAAGGGTTTGGGTGTGAGAATCTCATTGGAGAAAGTGATCCCTTACAGGGAGTAAAAGTAAAAGACAGGGGAGAAAAGCTGAGCTAGAGGGAGAGCCAATACAAGGATGCAGGGTGGACTCGGTCCTTTTTATGGATGATTACTTGTCTGTCCCCACAGGTCCATTTGAGAACTCATATGAAACACATTCAGGATCTTCCCCTGGGGAAAAAGGAGGAAAGTGCTTATTTACTGGCTCCTAACCACCACTGGCAGTTTTGCTCTGTGGGGTGGGTGTTGACTCATCTGCATTTCCTGTGTGTGCAGGGGCACTGAGTGTGTTCCCATGAGTCCCACCTGGCAGTGCCAGAGCAACCTCAGAACGGGAAGTGAGCAGTACAAGTGGGGCCGTCCTCAGGGAATACGGGGCCGTCCTCAGGGAATACAGCGCCTCAGACAAATATTCTTTATATATAAGCAATCTGATTTAAAAATATATTACAAATTTCAGCTGGATGTGGTGGCTCACACCTGTAATCCTAGCACTTTGGGAAGCTAAGGCAGGTGGACCACCCAAGGTCAGGAGTTCGAGACAAGACTTGCCAACGTGATGAAACCCTGTCTCTACTAAAAATACAAAAATTAGCCAGGCATGGTGGCGTGTGCCTGTAATCCCAGCTATTCGGGAGGCTGAGGCAGGAGAATTGCTTAAATCCAGGAGGAGGAGGTTGCAGTGAGCTGAGATCACACCATTGCACTCCAGCCTGCATGACTAGAGTGAGACCCCATCTCAAAAAAAAAAAAAAATATATATATATATATATATGTGGGTGTGTGTGTGTGTGTAAGTGTACATATATATAACAAATTTCATAGGCCTACATGAGATAGAGTGATTTGTCAATGAAGTTTTAGAGTCATGGGTAGGCAATAGGTACTGACTTTGTCGTCCAATCAACATACGTGAAGATTTTTTGTAGTGTCTGGGCTTCATCTCTTCCTATTCAGGACCATAAAGTATTCCCTTCCTGCTCATTACTGTTAAATGCTTCATTCCTGACTAATCATATCTTCCATTGAGAAAAAGGTAGCAATGACTGTCATTACTCACAGTGCTGTGGTTCTTTAGAACCTATCTGTATCGAAGTAGTACAGGTCTTCCCTCTGAACGTCCCTAATACCAAGTATTTAATGCTGTTTACATCATTACCCATAATTCTGCATCATCTTTTGAGCTACCTGTGGATAGGATACTTGTTTCCAATGATTCTCTCAAAGATTATTTATGTGCTTCACTGATGATGACTACAAATGCAAGTCTTCTTCATAGTATGCAGGGGAATGTGAATGAGAATTCTTTTCTGAACATACATGGTAAATTTTCCCTCTGAATTTTGTAATGTAAATATTGAACAGCATGTCTTCCAACCATGTCTTCCCTACGACGTGTCTTCCCTTTGGCCATAATCACTGCATCCTAGAATGTGATCTATTTCAATGCTGATTTCACCCGAGCCTTCCACACACCACCATCAAAATGGAGGATAGATGAAAGGCCTGTGGGGAAAGCTAGAAGAGCAGAACAGCTTCCACAAGGAACATTCATCCACTCAACTGGGCTGCAGACTGACCAGGAGAGCATGATGTCACCACATCAATCAGAAGGGCCCACTGGCTAGGGAAACAAGAGTTGTAAAAGACTTTGAAGGAGACAGAAAGGGCCGTTCCTAGATAATTGCCTCCTTGGAACCAGCCACAGTCGGGCTCCATATGGGACATCTGGAGCTCTTTGGAACATCTGATTGACTTCTTGCATGATACATGCACCCATGTGTGTGTGTGTGTGTGTGTGTGTGTGTGTGTGTGTGTGTGTTTGTATGTGTGGTGTGTGTGTGTGTGTGTGTGTGTGTGTGCATACCATGGGAGAAATTGGAACCTAGATCCATGCAGGTCTCAGTCCAGGTTCAATAGTACTTAGGAAGTTTCAAGGAAGGAGTTGGGAGGGGTAGGTAGGTCCTGAAGGTCAGGTCGATGTGTGGGTCCTGTTTGCCTGGATCTAAGGGTGGTACCAGGTATTGGGCATGAGTTGGAGGTGCCACACTGTTAGGTTGGTCCCATAGGAAGCTGGCTGAGGCCCTTAGAACAGCTTACTATAGTAACGGCTAAAATAAGAGGCAGCAAAGCTTAGACGATCTGGAGTGATGCATATGAAGGTCTGACAAACTCCCCATAAGATTTTAAACTCCTTAAGGACTTCCACGTCGATTCTTTTTCTTATATGCCTCACAGCCTATAGCATAGGTTTTGTGAAGAATACAAAGAAATATACAATACAATCCATGACTATGAGAACATTCAGTTGAAGGGGGTGTCAACCCTGAAATTATAACAAGAATCCATCCCTTCCCTAAGTGTTGTATAGTGTCCAGCTCCTAAGACTCAATAAATATTTGTTGAATGAATGAATGTTCATATTAGGAGCTTTGGATTATTATGTCCAGAATATAGGCTCCTATTTGGGGGCTATAATGAAGTAAATAAATAAGCATTTATCAAGCATCCTGGGCTCGGCACCAATTAGTACCTGAGAAGCAATATAGAAGATTGATGCCTGCACAAAGCTGATAATCTCACTGGGGAAAGGGACAAATCTACAGAAAACAATCAAATCTACAGAAAACGATCGAAGAACCAGCTAAGATATTATGGATCTGAGTCAAACCAGGTGACTTAGACTTTAAGGTAAACACCTGTGTGACCCTCATAGCTCATCACACAAGTTGTCTAAATGTTTATTTAATGAGAAAACAAAAAAATAAAATCATAGGTTACCCTATAGGAGATTACACCCAGAGCCTGACCTTAGGGAAACAAATAGAATGTTTCTTTGGCGCTATCTTAACATCCCTCTAGGACCCTCTGAATTTTGCTATTCTAAGGTACTAGGACGCTCTTTCCAGCCGCTCAGAGCTTCTGTACCAGTGTATCCCTTGACTAGCACGGCCTGGGCAATGAGTCATACCCTAAACCCATTTCCTACTTCCCACACTCACCATTAAATCTACCTATGGGAGCATATATTCAGGACATAAATCCATGTTCCCAGGCTGATGTCCTCAAACTTGGCCCAAATAAACTCTCTGCATATATATAATTTAGATATATATATATATATCTAAATTATATATGTATATATCTAAATTATATATATATATATATTTAAATTACCTACTTCCAAATCTTTCTTGTCAAATGGTGTGAGAATCACTTGCTGATTAATATCAAGTGACTAATGATCTTTGTTTGCCTGAGTGTCTCTATTGCCCTCAGGTAAGGCCTTCCCTTTCCATGCCTGACAATCTTGGGGAATATGCTGAATGCCTTTCTCCTTACCCTGAATGCAACTGGGAATTTTGAAGCTAGATGAGGCTGATTGTATTCAGAGCCTCTGTGAAAGGGCTACTCTGTGAACATCACAGTTCTTAGATAACTAGAAAGACTCTTCACAAAAATTATACCACCTTTCCCCATGCTTACAAAAGAAATCAGTACAGTTAACCCTTGAATAACATGGATTTGAACTATGCAGGTCCAGTTATGCACAGAGTTTCTTCCACCTCTACCACCCCTGAGACAACAGGACCAACCCCTCCTCTTCTTCCCTGCCTTCAGCCACTCAATGTGAAGACGATGAGGATAAAGACCTCTTTGATGATCTACTTTCACTTAATGAATAGTGAATAAATTTTCTCTTCTGTATGATTTTCTTAATAACACTTCTTTTCTCTAGCTTACTTTATTGTAAGAATATGGTATATAATACCTATAACATATAAAATATGTGTTAGTTGCTAGTTTATGTTATCAGTAGGCTTCCACTGACCAGTAGGCTATTAGTACTTAAGTTTTTGAGGAAGCAAAAGTTATTAGCCAGGCATGGTGGCATGCGCCTGTGGTCACAGCTGTTTGGGAGGCTGAGGTGGAGGAATCACTTAAGCCTGGTGCTTGAGGCTGCCGTGAACCGTGATCATGCCACCGTGCTACGGTCTAAGTGACAGAGCAACACTCCATCTCAAAAAGAGAAGCCCCCCAAAACACAAAAGTTATATGCAGATTTTCTTGAAGGGGTTGGCACCCCTAACTCCACATGATTAAATAGTCAATTGTAGGCCGGGCGCAGTGAGTCATACCTGTAATCTCAGCACTTTGGGAGGCTGAGGTGGGCAGATCACCTGAGGTTGGGAGTTTGAGATCAGCCTGACCAACATGGAGAAACCCTGTCTCTACTAAAAATACAAAATTAGCCAGGTGTGGTGTCACGTGACTGTAATCCCAGATACTTGGGAGGCTGGGGCTGGAGAATTGCTTGAACTTGGGAGGTAGAGGTTGTGGTGAGCTGAGATCGCGCCATTGCACTCCAGCCTGGGCCACAAGAACGAAACTCTGTTTCAAAAAAAAAAAAAAAAAAAAAAATTTAAAGAAGAGTCAATTGTATTTGAATTTCACCATTAGAAATAATATATAAAATGCTGATATCATTGGTAAGGCTAATCTAGGGATTTATAATCTAAAAGTCATCTATAATCACAATCCTAGAAATCAGCACATCTGGGGTTCTCAAGCCTGGCTTCACATTAGAACCACTTGGGAGGCTTTTGAAATACACTGATGCCTTGGCTCTGCCCCCAAATATTACAATTTAACTGGCTGTGATGGATCCTGGATATTGGCAGTTTGAAAGCTCCCCAGATGGTTCAGCTAAGACTGAGAATCACTGGTGTAATCCCTACTTGCCCCCACTCCTTGAACTTATTCAGGAGGAGATGAGGATTAGAGAAGGGGGACAGGATTTGCCCATTTATAAAGCCAGGTAGAGCCAAGGCCAGCACTAGACCCTCAGCCCCTTGGTTCCTGCTCAGAATGTCACCTTCTACTGTGCAGCTGTAAGGATGGATGACAATGTTCTTCCTGAGTGCAGCTTCTGGTAGAGAAGGGATGGGGAGAAGGTCCAAGGGTGACAGATGTCTGGGAAAAGGAGAGGAGAAAGAAGGTACCCAGGGTGGCGAAACCGTGGTCAAGGGTGCCCCACTTTACAAGAGCAGAGTGCAGTGCTGGCAGGCAACCATGTTCACATTCATTTTGCACAGCCTCTACCAGGGGAAGAAGAAAGTAGTTTAGTCCTAAGATTACACTCTGTGGTCATTGTTGCAGCCTCCACTGTTACCAGCTTTGTATCACTGTCAATGTTACCGCAGTCCCCAAACCCAGGTACAATTCCCAGCTCTGAAAAGGCCGCACAGGGCCTGACCTGCTCCCTTCTCCTGCCCAGGGAAAATTGCAGTCGACACAAATACAGCCACTCCCAGGGGACAGTCATGCTGAAAGGGCCCTGTGTCCTAGAGGCTGCACATAATCCCCAATTATCCCCCAGTTCCCCCGGGGAGAGAATGGAGAGGTGAGGGCTTTCAAAGGCCAGCATCCCTTCAGGCTCCATTATGGGGAGACTCACACAGCCTCCTTTCTCCAAACAGCACAGGAGGTCACAGGGACACGGGGCAACAGAGGCAGCTCTTTGAGGCTGGGAGAACAGCCTTCCTCCCTGTCTCAGCCCAACCAGAGAACCCCAACTTTCTTGCTTAGCCATAGAAATGAAGATGGGAGCACTGCTGCAGAAATTCAGCATCACATCAGGTGCCTTCCAGCCAATTCCATTGGTTAAGACCTACAGAGAAGTCCAAGCCAGGAGGTCTCACCATCAAAGACTGCTCTGTGCTCTGTGAACTCCTTTCTGACCACCACCCCTCACCCAGAACCACTCCAGTCCTCTCTTAGCAGCACTGACTGTCCTCTCTTATCATCAGACTCCACATTGAGCTGTGCTCTGTCCTCGCCCTTATGTCACTGAGTCTATCGGTCACACTAGCAAGTCTGCAAAGCAGGAAACACATCATCTACTTGTCTAGCTTTGCTTCCCCAAGTGGATTAACACAGTACTGAGCTCACGGTAAACCCAGTCATAAATATTTGTGGAATTTACTAATATATTGGGAGATAAGATGTTTCCTGGCCTCCAAATGTGAATCTCTGGGCTTATTTTATCCTCTTTTTTGCCCCTAGAAACATTTAAGTTTTAGCAATGCACATACAGCCCATGAAAAGCATTTATCCCTACATTCTACAAGTACTTGGAGGAAGGTGTATCCTGCAGTATATAAGACTATGGAGTCCTCTGCTTGGATTTTGAGTCCTAGCTACCTGAGTTACTTTGGGCAAGTAATTTAACCTTTTCGAGTCTTGGGCTTCTCATCTGTAAAATGAAGATAACATTGGTGCCTAGCGCCTTGAGTTGCTATGAAGATTAAAATACATACTGCATGCCAGATGGGGTGGCTCACACCTGTAATCCCAGAACTTTGGGAGGCTGAGGCAGGAGAATCACTTGAGCTCAGGCGTTCAAGACCAATATAGGAAGACTCTGTCTCTACAAAAAATTAAAAAATTAGCTGGGCATGGTGGCAACCACCTGTGTTCCCAGCTACTTGGGAAGCTGAGGTGGGAGGATCACTTGAGCCCAGGAGATTGAGGCTGCAGTTAGCTATTACCAAACCAATGCACTCTAGCTGGGCAACAGAGCAATGCCCTGTCTTAAAACAACAACAAAAAGACATACTGCAGGTAATTATTAGCATGTTGCCTGGTACATGGTAAATGCTAGATAAAAGTGAGGCATAGTCATTAGAGAAATGCAAATCAAAAGCACAATGAGATACCCTTTCATGCCAGTTAGAATGGCCATCATTAAAAAGTCAAGAAACAACAGATGCTGGAGAGGATGTGGAGAAATAGAAACACTTTTACACTGTTGATGGGAGTGTAAATTAGTTCAACCATTGTGGAAGACAGTGTGGCAATTCCTCAAGGATCTAGAACCAGAAATACCATTTGACCCAGCAATGCCACGACTGGGTATATAGTCAAAGGATTAAAAATCATTCTACTATGAAGACACGTGTGTTTATTGCCGCACTGTTCACAATAGCAAAGACTTGGAACCAACCCAAATGCCCATCACTGATAGACTGGATAAAGAAAATGTGACACATACACACCATAGAATACTATGCAGCCATAAAAAAGAATGAGTTCATATCCTTTGCAGGGACATGGTAGAAGCAGGAAACCATCATTCTCAACAAACTAACACAGGAACAGAAAACCAAACACTGCATGTTCTCACTCATAAGTGGGAGTTGAACAATGAGAACAACACATGGACACAGGGAGGGGAACATCACACACCAGGGCCTGTCAAGGGGTGGGGGGCTAGGGGAGGGATAGCATTAGGACAAATACCTAATACATGTGGGGCTTAAAACCTAGATGATGGGTTGATGGGTACGACAAACCACCATGGCCCATGTATACCTATGTAACAAACCTGCACGTCCTGCACATGTATCCCAGAACTTAAAGTATAATGAATAATAAAAAATAAAAATTAAAAAGTGAGGCATAATTATCAATATTTATTGAATACCTACATATTTTTTGACTGGCATCACACTGCGCATATGAAGGAGAAAAAGTAAATGTGTGGTATTGAGACTCATAATCTATTGGAGGGGCAGATCCATCAAGAACTCCTACATAGTATTTTTACCACTGCAATGTAGAGATACAGACAGGGTATTTTGGAGAGTCCAGAGCAAGAAACCCAAGAAGACTTCCTGAAGGAAGTGACAACTGAGTGTAGGATAAACAGAGGGCTGGAGGTGGGGTGGGGATGGCATTTTAGGCAAAGGAAACTGGGTGAACCAGGGTTTACGAGAACCAGGGGCAAGAACCAGATCATTAAATGTGTGTAGGGTGGTGGGGGAATTGATTGTTTGATATTGCTGGAACATGAAATGGAAGACAGGATGTAGTTAGACCATGAAATTCTACAGCTATCTCTTCCTCTCCTCCATCACCAGTGTTGGTCAACAGAGGCTCCCCAGAGTGAGAGAAGTGGGAGACAATTCCTCCTTGGTGCCTGCCATCCATTTCCTTTAGGAAGCACGTGCCAGAGGATGATGAGGAACTGACAATAGAATCTGCCTCACATCTGAGCCTTGCACTTATGCACTGCCATCTGTGCAAGCCCTGCACCAGGGCAAGCCTGCAGGACTGAATGGCACAACCCCTAGGATCACCACCTCCAACCAGAAGGCAAAGGTGTGGCAGAGTCTATGCCCTAGGTGAGCCTCCTGCCTCCCTGCCTCCTCTCACACACCTGTGCCTGGAGTGCAGTGGCCACTGGTCTTAGTCACCACAGACCACACCACACACCACACACAGGGATGAATTTGCCAAGTTGAAGGACCTACTTGGTGGGGCAGGAATTGACCTTTTATGTTCTTACTCAGGGGGTGGGGCCACATCTGTGCCAGGATCCAGCCCCATCACCAATTAAGGAAATGCTCCCACACCAAGGTCATATATTTCCTGGGTCTATTACATGCTGCCTCCTGGGGCCTGCTGCTGCCGAAGGGAGTGATGGGTACTTGCATTTGGTGCAGGGAGGAGGTTGGAATCCAGGACCCACCTCTTACAAAACCACATATTAATGACCACCCTGAACCTCGGTTTTCCCCTTTGTGAAACAGAAATGATGCCCACCACACAAGGGTGTCCTGAGGAGTCAATGAAATAACGTATGAATGAAACTTGGCACATATTAAATGCTGAAGAAAGGCTGGCTACTATGATGTTGATGTTACTATTCCAAGGGTAAGTGCTGTAATCCAGCTCACGAGTTTCATTCTGTGCTGTGTCTCAGTTTGACAGGTACGGGAGGTACTGAGGCACAGATGATCTAGTACTTGTCCTCAGAGATTTATAGTTTGGTGGTGGAAGGAAATAAGTAAGAGGATGCCACATTTGAAGTATAAATACTGTCCTAGGGGCAAACACAGGAGATGTGGGAGCCCAGAAGAGAGTTTAACACCATGGGGGTGCCGAGGAGGAGGCAGGCAGCTTTTGGAGGACACAGGTTGTGAGTCAAGTCCTAAAAACAAGGAGAGTAAAGCCCAGTGAAGGGATGGGAGAGAGGGAAGAAATGAATTCTGGCTCAGGGAGAACGTTCCAGGTAGTAGGAAAGAGGGCAGGATTAAGTCTTCTGACAAGCCCAACCCATGGGCTACCATGGCAATAATGAGGAAAATACGATTTGGTGAACAGGGTCCATCTGGTATGACGGCTATGCCAGAACAGCAGTTTTGGATGGCTTATCTTTAGTGAGTGTGGCAGGTATGCTGGCTGTCTACTAAACATCCATGCTCCTTCTTCCTCAGCGACAGGACTCCACGTTCTTGAATATGACAAATGCCCAGGTAAAAATCCATTTCCCAGCCTCTCCCCAGCAAACAGAGATGGACAGTGAAATGTGTGCAGATTTTTTAAAAAGCTCTTTTGGCTTTGAGACAGGATCTCACTGTGTTGCCCGGGCTGAAATGCAGTAAAGTGATCATGGCTCACTGCAGTCTCAACCTCCCATGCTCAAGTGATCTTCCCACCACAGCCTCCAGAGAAGCTAGGACTACAGGCATGCACCACTATACCTGCCTAATTGTTGATTTTTATTTTTGTAGAGGTGAGGTCTGACTGTGTTGCCCAGGAGGGTCTCAAACTTCTAGCCTGAAGCAATTCTCCCACCTCAGCTTCCCAAAGTACTAGAATTGCAGGCATGAACCACTACACCTGATCTTTTTTTAAAAATACTTTTTGTAATAAAAAAAAGCCCAAACATATGCAAAAGTACAGAAAATTGTGCAAGAACCTCCATGAACTCTTGACACAGTTTTATAGCTATCAACTATCAACTTGGTATGGCAGGAATCAACATTTGCCATTCTCGTTGCATCTGTCCTTCCACTTGTCTTTTTTTTTCTAGATTATTTTAAAGCACAGACAAGACATTATATTATTTCCATCCATAAATATTTCAGTGTGTCTCTCTAAGAGATAAACTTTCTTTTTTAACATAACCACAATACCAATATCATACCTAACAAGATTAATAATAATTCCTTAATATCATCCAATATGCAGTCTGTGTTCAATTGGGAAATCTCTTTAAGGGGACTGACTTGGTAGAAAACTAGATGGCCCTTTGCCGTGTCCCCTTTCTTTCTGCTGTTATAGGATATTTAGATGGCCTGAACCCAAGTCCCCACTTTCACAAACTGACCACTTTGTGACCATGAGCAAACTTTGACAGGGAAGCCACACACTGGAGAAGGTAAAGTGGGAAGACGGGAGGAGCTGGGACCCTGATGGCCATGCAGCCATCACACCAACATGAGACTGCCTAACTCTGCTCTTTTTTCTTCTTTAGTCTTTCTTTTTATATTTTTTTTAATCAATGGATTTTTTTAAACTTAAGAGAAGTTTCAGGTTTACAGAAAAATTGGGCAGAAAGTACAGACTTCCCAAATCCCTGACACCACTCCCATAGTTTCCCCTAGTATTGACATCATGAATGAGTGTGATACGTTTCTTACAGTTGATGAACCAACAATTATATGTTATTGTTAACTAAAATCCATAGTTTACCTTAGGGTTCACTCTTGTGTAGATTCTACAGGCCTTGATGAAGGCATGATGACGTTTATCCACCATTGTAATATAGTACAGAGTAGTTTCGTGCCTAAAAATCCTCAGCCTGTTCATCCCTCTCTCCCTGCTATTCAGATGGCAACCACTGATCTTTTTACGTTCTTGCAGTTTTGACTTTTCCATAGCATCATATAGTTGGAATCATACATTATGTAGCCTTTTCAGACTAGCTTCTTTTCCTTAGCAACACGCATTTCAGATTCTTCCATGTCTCTTTGTAGCTAGATAACTTCTTCCTTTTCATCGCTGAATAATTTTCCATTGTCTGAATGTCCCAGAGTTTGTTTATCCACTCACCTATTGCAAGACATCTTGGTTGTTCCCAAGCTTTGGCAATTATGCATAAAGCTGCTATAAACATTTATGTGTAGGTTTTTGTGTGGACATAAGTTTTCAACTCATTTGGGTGAATACCAAGGAGAGATACTGCTTTATTGTATGGTAAGAGTGTGTTTAGTTTTGTAAGAAGCTGCCAAACTGTCTTCCAAAGTGGCAGTACCATTTTTCTTAATGTAGAGAGAAATCTTTCCTTAAGTCACTGTAATTTGTGTCTCTGTGATTAGCTGCTGAATGCAATTCCTGACTGATAGAGTGGGAATGTGCTACTGAGTACTGATTAACTGGACAGAAATCTTCCACCAACACACTAAAAAACCAGAAGTAACTGCTCATCTAGTCATGTGTTCTTACCCATCAGCATTACTTCTTTTTTTCATGAGGTCAGATGAGATTATCAGATACATAACAAATATATGACTCTTTGTGTTCTAATTTTCTATTAACATTACAATGATAAGAAAAGATTGGCCTATCTTTTTTTTTAAGGTCCCGTTAAGGAGTCCTGATATGATTACTTCTTCATAAGTGCTTGCAAACTTTTGTTTTTTTTAAATAATACATTGCCCATCTTTTGGCATTTTTCTGGTCTTCTAAATTCCACCAAGGATAGTGGTTTGACAGTTGGGTCTACAAATCCTCTTCTAGTTGGAATCCTCAAATGCTGAAGTGAGCAAATATTCCCCACTATCATTATCCAGTAATCAAAATCATTTTAGCAACTTGATTTGGCTTCATGCTGAGCAATAGATGTGTTCTGGGGAAAACTACATATACATCACTCTGCTGTAAAGTAATTCCTATCTTAAATGAATTAGATGGGAAAGCTAGTCACAGAAAAGGATAATGCAGTGGATCCTTCTATAAGGCAAATAATTCCATTATATGAATAATCACCCACTAATTTAGTTCTCTATGAATGTGCAATGTTCAAATATTGAGGATTTTAGGTTTTTTTACAATGGAGATTAGAGCTGAATGTTTGCTTATATTCAATTCCTTTTTCATTTTTTTAACATCATCATCATTATTGTCTTCAAAGTTGTTTGTTGTCATCACCAGGAAAGGCAGCAAATTTTAGAAATATATGAAAAGAGCTGCCTTACCAGAGGTTGTTCTGTCCACCCATAAGCAGGTCTTGGTCTGTGCTGAGGAATCCTATAGCTTCCTCAGTGTCTACATTCAGTGGTACAGAATGATTACCTAGTTAAGTGACCTTGGATAAATCATAAATTATATAAACTCTCTGGGTCTCAGGTTATTCATCTGTAAAATGGGAATGATGATGGCACATTACTCATGGGGTTGATTTGAGGATCAAATGTGGCAAGATAGAATGTCTATGCTATGTTATGTGTTCAATTAATATTAGCTACTATAATTGCTTTTGGAAGTCATATTACCATTAAATGGTCAGATTAGACAAGCCCACCCCTTAAAAAAATAACTGTGATTGCATCACTTACCCATTAGAATGGCTACTATCCAAAACAAACAAACAAATGGAAAATAACAAGTGTTGGCAAGGAAGCAGAGCAACTGGAATACTTGTGCACTGTTGTGGGAATATAAAATGGTGTAGCCACTATGGAAAATAGTGTGGTATTTCCTCTAAAAACTAAAAGTAGAATTATCATATAATCCAGCAATTTTACTTCTGGGTATATATTCAAAAGAAATGAAAGTGAGGACTCAAAGAGATATTTGTACACCCATGTTCATAACAGCATGATTCACAACAGTCAAAAAGTAGAAGTGACCTAACTGTCCATCCATGCATAAGTGGGTAATCAAAATGTGGTATATACATGCAATGGAATGTTATTCAGCCTTAAAAAGAAATGAAATTCGGATACATGCTACAACATGAATTAACCTTGAGGACATTATTCAGTGAAGTAAGCCAGTCACAAAAGGACAAATACTGCATGACTCCACTTACATAAAGCACTTAGATTAGCCGAATTCATATTAACAAAATGTAGACTAGTGGGCTGGGGACAGAAGAGAATGGAGAGTTGTGTTTTAATGAGTACACAGTTTTAGTTTTGCAAGATGAAGAGTTCTGTTGATGAATGCTAGTGATGGAAGCACAACAGTGTGAATTTTCTGATGCCAATTTTCAGTGTGCAGTAAGCATACACTTAAATGCTTAAGATGGTACATTTTAGGTCGTGTGTATGTTACCATGATTTTTTAAAAATAAAAAGATGTTTACTATTTTAAAATTGTAAAATAACCACCATGATTAGGAGTTTTCTGTACCTGGGAAACGGGAACATATCCGGTGGTAGACCATTGTAGGGAATGGAGAAGTGACAGTGTGGCCACCCAGGATGCTCTTTAGCAGCACTGAATGTCTGTCATAGCTGACAGGTGAACCACTCAGAACGTACTTGCATTTGTCAATGATCCCTCCAGCCGATCCACAGTTGGCTGCTTTCACAAAGCACAGCACTGGTTATGACTTGTGTCTGGATAACCACAGCTTCCAGAGATAGGCCCTGCCCAAGAAGCTGGTATTCAAAATTACAACTCAATTGATAGGAGAAGAGCTCACTGGCACTGGCTTAGTAATTAAATTACAAGGTGATTGATTATTAGTCTGCTCAGGGAAAAACATCACATGTAAGTACTTTAAGTAGCCTAAGACTAAAAAACTCTCCCCAGAAAAAAAAAAACCTGTAACTAAATTAATACCATTTTCTACCAATTATAGATGCCCTCCGGTGACTTTAAGGTTGCCACAGCAACATACCCACTGAAAGGTTGCCTTAGTCCATTTTGTGCTGCTCTAACAGAATATCTGAGACTGGCTAATTTATAAAGAACAGAAGATATTTATTTCTTACGTTTCTGGAGGCTGGGAAATCTAAGGTATCGGGGTCTACATCTTGCAAGGACCTTCTTGCTGTGTCATCCCATAGTGGAAGGTGGAGGGACAAGGCAGCACATATGAGCAAGAGATCAAACTCACAGGCCCAAGCCCTTTCATAATCAGCATTAATTCATTATGGGGTGGAGCCACCATGACTTAAACACCTCCTATTAGGCCCTACCTGCCCTCCCCACCTCACCCCACACTGTTGCATTAGGGATTAAGTTCCCACTACATGCTTTTTGTTAAAAAGAATAGTGTGTTAGATTAATGTATTGGGACACATTCACTATAGCATAGGGTATGATTGCTAAGTCCTAAAAATATAGATACAGCAAATAGAGAATGTTTCACATCTTATCTCTGTGTCAAGCCAAAATTGTTTCCTAGGAGGGAGGACACGTGAACTGTCACCAACCAGCTCTCCTCTCTTCTGTGACTTAGTCTGAGGTCCCAGGCTGCCTGGCCACCTCTGCCACTGCCCCACAGGGAGCACAGCAGCCTGGCATTTCCCCTACACTGCTCCCTTCCCCTGGGATGGTCTCCCTGTCCACTCAGCTAATAGGCATATTCCCTTGTTTTTCTGAAAACCTCCTCTGCCACCTCTTCCAAGCAGGATTTCTTGGAAGCTGACCAAATGGCAGCTTGGTGCTTTCTAGACCAGATCCCATTCAATCACTTAGCTCTGCACAAAATAAATTCAAGGGCTTCCCATACCCTTTGCCTTTGTTCAAGTCACAAACTTGATGAAAATCAGCTGACTCCTGTGAAGTTAATAATGGGGAGTAATGCTGTGAACCACACTGATACTGAAGACACATTCCAGAAAGCTGCTGATGAGGCAACATTTGGTCAATCAGATCTGACGTTGCATGCAGCAGATGTGCTGCTATTTAAAGAAATGATGGTTACTCCTTTTGTAAAAGGGATAACCATCTTAGAAAGTGTCTTTTGTGTAAATTCCTGTTTTTATATACTAGTAGCTACATTTTAGAATTTAAAAAGCTGTCTTGAGTTCTTTCTGGAAAGAGTGGAGTATAAGTAAATCTGATAATATTGTCAAAACAGAAAAAGAGATGGGGTAAGGATATGCATGTCTGCATGAGAGAGAGGGACAGAATGTCAGCTCATGAAGAACCACAAGAACAGCTCCTGATTCTGCAAGCTCCACTGAACCCTCAGAGGCCCTGCTGAAGATGAGGATGAGGATTACTGGGATTAGGGTGCAGGCCGGGAGTGCATCTCACAGTTTGGGTCAGGCTGGGAGTGGCTCCCACAGTCTGAGCCACACTTCACTGTCTACCTGAATTATAACTGAAAAACAAAATCTAATCTCACCCTCTTGGGTCATAGAATGAAGTCCAAATTGGTCAAAACTTTTTTTCCTAGTCCCACACAGCCTAACCGTGGGGTAACAGCAAAAATAACAACAATAATAACCAAAAAAAATCAAACCTAGCTTTATTATAAGCCCTTACTATGGGTGGAGTGTGTTACATACATCATATCCTTTAATCCTTATAATGACTTACTAAGATCTGTTCTATTATTTCCCTATTTTATAGAGGAAATAGAAGCTGAGAGTTGCCCAAGGTCAAGTGGTTATAAAAGGTGAAGGCAGGATGCAAATCCTGGTGTCTGCCTCCTGAGTCCAGCCTTGAACCAATGACATATAACTAAGTTTCTAGTCTTCGTGTCTCCTCCTTCCCATTCCTCGGCCCCTCCCCAGTGTGAATTTCATCTTCTAAGGTTCTACCAGCCTATCACTGGGAAAGCCCCATTTCCAGCCCTGGTCCCATCTCATCACACTCAGGCCTGGCTCAGGTCCATTTCTCCCTCGGATCTCTCTCTGCTGCTCTAGCTTTCAAGAATTGCCTTTTCTCTGAACAACCACTCTGTCTATACTACATGTATGGCACACCTTGGATTTTAATTTTTTTTTTTTTTTTTTTTTTTTGAGACGGAGTCTAGCTCTGTCGCCTAGGCTGGAGTGCAACAGCACGATCTTGGCTCACTTCAACCTCTGCCTCCCAGGTTCAAGTGATTCTCCTGTCTCAGCCTCCGAAGTAGCTGGGATCACAGGCACCTGCCACCACCCCCAGCTAAGTTTTGTCTTTTAGTAGAGACAGAGTTTCACTAGGCTAATTGGCCAGGCTGGTCTCAAACTCCTGACCTCAGGTGATCCACCTGCCTCAGACTTTCAAAGTGCTGGGATTACAAGCATGAGCCACCGCGCCCAGCAGATTTTAATCTTATATTGCTATTCCTGTTTAAAAATGTGTCTGTCATCTGAACTCAACTGTGGGTTTCCATAAGCCTAGATTAATGTCCATTTTTGTGTGTGCTGGTCATTCATATTTAACTTCAAACAAATGCATTATATATAATAAATACTATGGTAAAAAGGGTCATTTAAATAATTTTTAAATGTTATCTACAAAGACTTTTTAGTAACAGAAAATATGTATTTAATTTTATTACATGAGAAAAGCAACATGCAAACATGCATAAGCAATGCTATCTCAACTATTATAACTACACATGATAAAACGCTTGGTGAAAACGTAAAACATAAAAACATACAGGTTAATAAACAGGGCTAGAAACGCATGGAACCTCATTCAGATTTAGTGACTGCATCTTCATTATTTCCTACAATCATTTTCTTATTAACAAATTAGAGAAAGTGACAAACACTCAAAATCCAGAATATAGTATGTGGACCCCCTACTATGTAGGTCCCAAAACGATCCACCAGGGTGCCTGAAAAATTATTGTGATATTTACTGAAATTTATTTTTATGTTATAAATAGACAAAAAAGTAAGCTTCCCTAAGAGCAAAAGACCCTTTTAATCATTAACATAAAGGAACACATACACATCTCAGAAGTCTCAATTTAAAAGAAAACAATACTGTATTATAAATGCAGCACTGAAGAAGAATGATGTTTCCAATATTTCCTGCAGCAGGAGTACAGGTACTCGCCAGGGTCTTAAGGAAAGTGGATCCGAATGTCTTGAGAGGAGGGGCGCGGTTAAGCTCACTGGCTCTGAGGCCCACAGCTCTGGGTGGACCACCACCAACCCACTGGCTGTGTGCCCCTGGATAATTTACTTCACCCCTTCCCGTCTCAGTTTGTTCCACTGTAAAAGTTGCTTTGCTAAGTGAGACAAAGCACAAAAAAAAGTTTAGATTGTTGCCCTGCAAATAGTAATAGCTCAATTAACATCGTAGCTATTGTTCTTTGAAAGGGAACTTAGGATCCTGGAAGGTTCAAGGGCAATTATTTTGCAGCTATTTCAGAATAAGACTTGAGCAGACAGAATTTATGAACTGACTGAAGAGTGAGACACTAGGATAAAAAACGGAAAGACATCTGCCGGAGGGGGACAGTTCCAGCTAGAGGGACCACAATGGCATAACTCCTCTGTCTGCACTTCCTGTCTCTCAGGCCACTCCAAATGTGGGTCTTCAAACTACAAAGATCAGAAGTCACTCAACCTAGTGCAAATTAAAGGGGATTACTACAAGAATACGGAGTGTAGTAGGCGGTTCTTGCATCGCTATAAATATCTGAGACTGAGTAATTCATAAGAAAAGAGGTTTAATTGGCTCACGGGTCTGCAGGATGTACAAGAAGCATAATGCTGACATCTGCTTCTGGGGAGGCCTCAGGAAGCTTTTACTTACAGGCAAGGTGAAACGAGAGCTTTCAAGTAACATGGCGAAAGGAGAAGCAAGAAAGAGAGAGAGGGGTGGGGAGGTGCCATATACTTTTAAATGACCAGATCTCACTCACTATTGTAAGGAAAGCACCAAGGGAATGGTGCCAAACCATTCATGAGAAATCCACCTCCATGATCCAACCACGTCCCATGAGACCCCACCTCCAACACTGGGGATTACAATTCCACATGAGATTCAGAGGGAACCCAGATCCAAACATTATCACAGAGGTATCAGGAGTCTAAGAGAGGCGTAGCTTAGCACCCAGCGAGGGAGAACTGAACAGGTTAGGAACTGAGGCTACTCTAAACATCTCTTTCCCTCTCCCTCCTCTTTCCCCACTCCACTCACTTCCTCTGCTTACTTATTTTGAACCAGACCCACCTAAAACACAAGCCTTGATCTGAGCAGCCATCACCAATGAGCAGAGGTGTCTCAGCCTGTTATTTCAGATTCTTACAAGAGGAAATCTGATTGGCTCAGTTCCTCTGATGGAGGAACTTGAGTGGCCAGGGCCACTCAAGTCCAGCTTAGTCTAGGGTCCCTTAGAGCAGGTGTATACCTCTTGTCTTACTAGTGTTGCCTGCCCCTCCCAGTTTTTCTAGAGTGTAGACGGGCAAACAAGGAAGCTTGTCTCTTGCAGAGATGTGGGGTGTATCTTTGCCCAGGGCTTCACCATGAACAAGGCTGTGGTGCTCATGCCACTGACTACAAGGTCTGACCTTGAACTCTGGGAGATACCAGGAATGTCTGAGGACTCGAGGGCTGACATTGAATCAGTCCATGTCCTTAAATCTTGCGAAAGGAAATCTGCTTGTTTTATATTCCCTCATGGTCTTCAGGGCTTTGTTTAACAAATATTACAAACCTTTCCTGCTCTGCTGGAATTAAGCAGCTTAAAATGTATCCTTTTGGCTACTTAATTTTCTTGCTTCTTTTGCCAGTGAGACTGTAACATTCTTGAAGGGAGAATTTCAGGGGCGGAGAAGATCTTAGAGATCATCAAGGCCAACCTTCTCATTTTACTGGTGTGGAAACTGAGGCCCAGAGAGAGGAAACATCACAGAGCAGGAGAGGGGCAGGTGGGACCCAGGACCCTGTTTCACACACTGTGTTCCCCCAGTTGCCCTGCCACGCCTTAGGCACAGCATGCTCCCAATCAATATTTATTGCTTTACTTCATATTTCGCTTTTGCTTTTCTCAAGCTCATGGTTCTCACATCCCTTCTCCACCACCAACTTCAACCTTAGGGGATCACTTTGCATGTGTCTTTCAGATGTTGGTCTTTGGGGTTGTGCAGTGGAAGGTGAGATGAGGCATGGGTGAAATTTCACCTGATTCTATCAAGCCATTATCTCTCCAGGCCAACACCACGGTAACAGAGTGTAGACACTAGACTGGCAACTCCCTTCCTTCTGCGGGCTCAGTGGCCTCCACACTGCATGATGAAGCCACTCTCTAGATCCCACCGAAGTGACTAGTGCTGCAATACCTCCCTGGCCAACACTGAATAACAGGAATTTCAGCCACTGCTGACCGTCTCCTAGTGGGAAGTCACACGTGGATGCAGCCCCACCTTCCTCCCAGAAGCCTTCTCTGACTGGGAACTCTTAGTTCATTTGACACCACTCACACACACTGGGGCACTTCATTCATTTTCCTGTTATCTGCTGGGCATTAGCCTGGTCTCAGCTCCTGAAGGTAAGTAGCTTCTATCTCCCAGCACCTTGGTGGGCTCCCACCAGGCCTTCAGTCGTGTGGACTGACCAGTAACTTCTCCCTGGAACCGCTATGAGGGTGGGTGGAGAGAAGTCTTGGGAAGAAAGGAGAACTAGTGTTTTTTGCTACTATCTTAGGCAAGTGTGAATGAGGTGAAGCAACTCCTTAAAACAAAGAGAAACATTCTAACTTTTCATTCCTAGGCAGACAGGGGCAACTCCTCCTCTTGGCCACTCAAAATCTGTGACAATTAAACCAATGCCAGTGTCATTTGCTTCAGGAATCTCCAGTTCCTTCATTCTGTACCCAGCAGCTCTTCTAACCCAAGCCTGCAGGTTGGGCATAAAATCTGTCCCAGAGCAGAGAAGGAACAACAGACGAAGGGCCACATAACCTCCAGGCCTCCTACCTGGGAAACTCTGGTCTGAGGGATCTACAAGGCCTTCCTCCCAAAGATCTCCATTCCAGCCTGAAACGCCCATCATCAGAGGCCACTGAAGAGAGTTCTCAATAAGAAGACAAAAGTGTTGTCAGCAGGCGCAGTGGCTGATGCCTGTAATCCCAGCACTCTGGGAGGCTGAGGTGGGCAGATCACGAGGTCAGGAAATGGAGACCATCCTGGCTAACACAGTGAAACCCATCTCTACTAAAAATACAAAAATTTGTCTGGCGTGGTGACACATGCCTGTAGTCCCAGCTACTCAGGAGGCTGAGGCAGGAGAATCACTTGAACTCAGGAGGCAGAGGTTGCAGTGAGCTGAGATCGCGACACTGCACTCGAGCCTGGGCGACAAGAGCAAGGCTCCATCTAAAAAAAAAAAAAAAGAAGACAAAAGTGTCAGAGTTAGAGGAAAGAATCAGAAGAATGTCTTATATGTTAATGAAGGTTTATTAGACTAGAGGTAGAGCAGAGAGCCAGGCACTGAGGATGTGGGAAACAGGAGGGAAGCTTGGGTGGGCAGGGAGCAGCAATGCAAGGCCCCAGGCACTGCCCAGAGAAGGCTGTGTTAGGTGGAGCAGCAGGGGAGGGAGGGGATGGGCATGAAGAACTTCGGCGGATGCAGGTTAAGAGAGCTAGGCCAGGAGCAGCTGAAGGTTAGAACTAGGTCCAGGTTCCTTGAAGGCAAACCTGATTTCACGGATTAAGATGCATCACCCTCAGGAATCCTTCCTGCACTGCTAATTCTGCTGGTGTGAGTCCATAGAAGGAAAAATTCAGGGATCATTTTCGAGGGCCAGAAAGATTCTGGACAAGAAAGGGCATCAACCATCTTTGAGCACTTTCCATGTGACACAGCTAGTATCAACCCATGATCACCACTGGTTCTCACAAGTCCAAGAAAAGTTGTTGAGTAAACGGCCCAAGGTTGACCCTTATGAGTGTTAAGTAAACTGCCGAAGGTCACAGAGCCAGGATGTACCATGCCTGGGATTCAAACCCAGAGGTCACACTGATGCCAGAACCTGTGGTTCCCACTGCCCCCTCACCCCAGGTGCATACCCCAAACAGAGGTGCCTGCTCTCTGTGGAAGCTCAAATTCCACATGTTGCTCAGTTTCTAGCCTCTCCTCACCTCTGAGGGTATGATCTAAAGGAAAAGCAAAGCCAACGCCCAGACAATTTTATTCTTATTTCCTTTGTAGGTGACTTGCCTGTCAGATAATATGTAAAAACTAACAATGACAACAAGGTAGGTGAATGGAAATTTGCTGAATGCATAGATTCCAGTATTATTATTTAATATTTTGTAAACTCAGGAAATTGTCCAGATGTTAAAGCATATGAATAACTCACCGCTGAGCCAATGAGGCATAAATGCTAAGAGGGACAAACCAACAGGAAGAGTCGGTGTGCTGAAACCTGTTCCTTTGGAGTGGAGGACAGGGGCCTACCACCCAGACAGAATCATGGCTGGGCACGAGGTGCTTAACTCTCTGGGAATGCTGCTTCCGTCCAGAAGGGAGGCATTGACAGCTACCATGCTCTTTGGTACAAGAATCAAATGAGTTTTTTGACAGGATGTGAACGTCTGTGGTGTTTTGTGCCTCAAATCCAGGAGACAAGTTCTCAACACAAAACAAAATCCCACCCATCCTTCAAGGCCCATGCCACTCTCCATGGCTAAGTTTTAAATTTTTTTGTAGAGAAGGGGTCTTGCCATGTTGCCCAGGCTGGTCTTGAGCTCCTCAGGCTCCAAAAGTGCTGGGTTTATAGGCCTGGGACCTTTCGAATTAGCTCTCTTCTCTCATCTGGAGGCTTTGTACCCTGTAGCCTTAATCAGATGCCTATTCATTCCTTTACCTTTGCTAAAAATCTTAGAAATTCTTTGCTCAAGTATCACTTCCTCCAGGAAGTCTTCCGGTCACCCTCTCCCTCGCTCCACCCCACACCCTTCATCCAGGTTGGCTGCTCCAGGTTGCGGGGTGTGGGGGAGTTTCACAGAACTTTGTGTATAGTACTTTCATTGATTGTGGTCCCTATGGTGGACTGAACTCCTTGAGCACACAGACTATGGATCGTACCTGTCTTGGCATTCCTAGATGTACCTGGTCTGTGGAAAGCGCTTACCAAATGTGAATATAAGCTAATAAATAAATGGGTTTCTGCAGCAGTGTATACTGCATCACACAGCTCCTCTAATGAGCTGCTGGCCCCCTTCCTTGTTGGGGCATACAGGATCTTATTCAATATTTCTCCTGAAGGCCTCTCTGTGCCAAGCTCAGTTTTAACCAAAACACTGGTGATCTGGTTAAGTGACTACTGAATTATCCACTACGTGGAATTCTCCCAACTACCCTGTCCCAGCCCTTACCTTGGCCGAAGGAAAATTAATTGGTTGCAAAGTGCATATCTAATTACAACATCCCAGCCCCTGACACAGAGATGCCCAAATGTTAATTATAACATATGCATCTCAATAACCGACGGTGGCATTTAGTGCAGCGTTAATTACGCCACTTGGGCCCCCCGGTGTATATACAAAGCTCCTTTTTATCTGCCATTAGCACAGACTGCACTTTCAGCACGGAAGTTCTCGTCCTTAAAGCCTTTCTGACTAAAACCAGCCGTTTCCCTGCAAGCCTGGACTTCGCTTAAGCCCCCAGTTCTCCTACCGCAGAGGCCCCCACCTAGGGCTGCGCCAGTGCCGTGGAGTCGCTGGGCGGCGGGTTTTGGCGTCGCTAGACTGGGCTGTCTTGGCAGCTAAGGCGACATCCCGAGCGTCCCGGGGCCACCCCGCTCTCCAGGGCCCGCCATCCTGGAAAAGAAAGACGAACTACATTACCCAGCAGGCCTCTCGCCGCCCTCTTTCCTTTCAAGTCTTTGCACGTGGCCGGAGGGGAGGGCGGGGCCTGGACGTCACTCTCCTACATTCTCTTTCCCTGTGTCAGATCAGGGATCATTTTTTTTCCTTCCTCTACTCCCTCCCCCCTGCCCGCCCCTCCCTCCCTGTTTCCCTTCCCTCCCTCCCTCCCCTCTCTGCTGGGTCTGTGCGCCGGGGTGCCGGATCCCCTCCGCAGCTGGGACGCTCCGAACTCGAGGCAGTAGTCGGCTCCCCCGAGCCTCGTCCCTCCCTTCCCCTTCCCTGCCCCCTTCCCCCACCCCCGACTCGGGCTTGGCGCGGCGGCCAGAGGAACCCCGAGGTGAGCATCCCCTCGCCCGCCCTCCTCTTCTAGTCATCTCAGCTTGCTGATCGATTCGGGGACCCGGGAGGAGGGCTGCGTGACGTGCGCGTGCTTACAGATAAATCCGGGAAAACCGCCCCAAATAATCAGCCCCCTTCCCCCTCCCTGCGCCTGGGCCAGCGGGGTGTCCGCACCCATCCACCATCCCCTCCTCCCCCTCGGTGGGGAACTGCACTCCACTGTCTCGCCCCCTCCCTGGGTTTGTCCCATTGCCTGCCAGGTTCTACGCCCCGCGGGGTGCCGTGGCCCTGGAGCTCCCGCGCCAAGGGGGGCTCTTGGGGGGCGCCCGGCTGGAGCCCGACTCGCTTTGGAGCTGCGCGGTGTAGCCGCTGTCATGTGCCGGGTTCCGACCCGGGGGGAGGAAGGGAGCGAGCGCGATTCCTCTCCCTTTTGTTTTGAAGCCCGCATTTGCTGCGTCGAGCAGTTGGTTTAGTACCAGCCAAACTTGCAGCTGTTCAGACCTCGCTCCGCCGAGGTAGGGAGCGCGTTTCGGGGTGGCGTCTCGGGGCCGGGGGCTGCGGCACTCGGGTCTGCAGGAGGGACCCCGAGAGTGTGTCTCCACGCCGCCCCTCCCTCCCCTGGTGATTGTGTCTGTGGCAGCGGGCGTGTGTGAGTGTGCGCGCCCGTCCCCGCGGGCTCGGGGATGTCTGTGGATGGCTGTCGTCTAGACAGGGCGCAGCCCCCTCCCTGCGTCCCCGGTGAGCCCGCGGGCCGCGGGGGGAGCGGGGGATGGGAGCAGAGGAAGAAACAAATCGGTGGACCCGTGGCGGTCTCCGCTTTGGTCACTCCCAACCGTTGTGGTTCTGTTGGCGTTTTTATTATTCCTGTCGCCGCGGCGCAATCGGGCCTGGGGAATAGATAAGCCGGGAGGAGCGGGGTTCACTTGACAGGCTCTGAAAAGCCACCTCAGGGTGGCGAGTGACCCGAGCGGCCGTGGGGTGGACTCCGGCTCGGGTTCATCAGGACAACAAGCAGGTAACTGTCCCGGGCGCCGGTCGTGGGGATGAGCGGGCGGGCGGGGGACTGGGGGCGTTGGCTTGGGCTGCGGCGAAGGTCTGGGGCCTCGGAGGGCCGCGTGCCGGTGCCTGGATGTGGCCGGAGGGGGCGTCCGGGACACTGCGCGCCTGAGCCGAGTGTATTTCTCTATTGATGGCAAAAGACCATCCGGAGGGAGGCGGTCCGAGCCTCTTATCTGGGCGGCGTTGGCTCTGTTCGGTTCCGCGAGTTTGCAGGGCTGGGGCTAGGGGGTGTGAGCGGGGCCGGCTGTGTGGCGTGTAGAAGGGAGAGCTGGCTGGCGGCTCCGCGTGCGTCCCCACCCCGAGGAGTGAGGCTTCGCCTCCCCCGCCTGGCTGTTTGTGTGTACACACGGCTCCGGTGTGTGTGAGGTGGCGGCGGGCGGGGACCGCAGACAGCGGCGTAGTGGGGACGCGCGTGGGTCCCGATCCCCCGCGCGACCCGTCCCTCCAGGCCTCCGGCTTCCTAGTCGGGGTCGAGTGTCCCCGCGCGCGTGCGCCCGAGTTACTTGGAGAGGGGACCGTGCGGCTGTGAGCCGGGAAGACCTTCGTGTCGCGTGTGTTGGTCCTCAGTGCAGGAGTCCAGTCCCGCTGTGCGGCGGGAGTCACGCGGCCCCTCTCTCCGCGTCCGCGACGCCCCCTGACCCGACAGATTGGGAGTCCACCCTGCGGCGCGGGGGGTGCTGGTTTGGCTGCGCCGCCCCCGGTCCACGCTGTGGTGACCCCGCACCGAGGCGTTCCGTGGGTGTGCGTGGCCGCGCTCGCCCCCGCTGGCTTCGCAGACCCGGGGGAGAACCAGCGGCGGCCTCCCCAGGCCCCACTCTTCAGTCTGGGGACAGTGGGAGCCCAAGGCGGCCCGGCAGCCCCAGCGCGCCCCAGCCCTCCCGGCGCAGTGTCTCTGTGGCCCGGGGATTATCTCCCAGGCCAAGAGCCCGCGCGGCCAGGGAGGAAGCCGCAGGAGCCGCCGGCCGCTGAAGGCTCCGCAGGGCGAAAGTGACACAGCGCTAGCGAGCGCCGCCGCTGCCGGTCCCGGCCGGGGCCGAGAGGAAGGAGCCGCCCAGAGCGCGGGGAGGGGCCGCTGGCTGTCGGTTCCCAGTTCCTCGTGCCCAGGGCCAGGTCTAGGCTAAAACCTCAGGAATCCAGGCTCCTAGAGGACTCCAGCTGCGCGAGGAAATGGCCTGGCTTGCAAGAAAACCCATTATACGGGAGCAGAATGCGCTGAACAGACGCTAGAAGATGGCCAGGACACGCTCGGGTTGTCTGGGGAAACTCTCTTCGAGTGTTTGACACAGGATTCGATTTACACACAGGTCACCTCATCTGTGTCAAGTACCTGTCCTGGATAATGGATGCTCAGAGGCGGTAATTTTGTAACACATTCTAGGGTACAATGTGTCATCAGTGATTAACAGGTTGCTGGAATAATAATATGTCTGTATGACCTTACAGGGCAGGGTTTGTTCCCCCCCCCCCACCAGATATCATAGCATTTATTAAGAGGGTCCCGTGAGGTAGGAGAGTATTAGTCCCATTTTACAGATGAACACACTGAGGCTCCAAAAGTAATGTAGGTTTCATAAGGCTTCTCGGTGGGGGAAGGGCCACATTCCCCCTTTTCTCAGCTTATGGCATTTAACTAACAGTGGCCACTTTTTTTTTTTTTTAGTATGGATTCTTGACACCTCAGAAAAAACTGAAGCTAAGAAACAGAGTATATTATGCTGACATGTATTCTTTCTTAAAACACTCTTGATTTGCTAATCATTCCTAATGAGAGCAGCCACTAAAGAACAGAAGTCTGCATTACCGTTATTACTACTCATTTAATATTTTGCTGTTGATGAATGGATAGATAGCAGCTGTGATACATCCAGTATCTGCCAGAATCATACCAGCATGTAATAAATGCATGTGGTATGTCTGTTCATGTAACACCTGTTCATACAGTTGTGTTCGCTAAGCCTTTTTTTTTTTTCTGAGATGGAGTCTCACTCTGTCACCCAGACTGGAGTACAGTGGTGCGATCTCAGCTCACTGCAACCCCTACTTCCCTGGTTCAAGGGTTTCTCCTGCTTCGGTCTCCTGAGTGCGGACCACCACGCCCACCTAATTTTGTATTTTTAGTAGAGGCGGGGTTTCACCATGTAGGCCAGGATGGTCTTGATCTCTTGACCACGTGATCCGCCCACTTTGGCTTCCCAAAGTGTTAGGATTACAGACATGAGCCACTGCACTCTGCCTGTCATTGAGTCTTTATTGAATTCAAGGAGCAAAGAACTTATACATGCCTGCATGGATTTCTCAGAGTTCATGCATGTCAAGGTTGTCAAACAGCCTGCAGGGTTATTAAGTTTAGCGACCTAATCAACTAATTCACCGTTCACTCACAGATATGTATTGGGCACCTACATGTTTGTGTATCTAGAAGGGCATACGAAGAAAATTTAGTAAATGTTAATTAAGTCCAGCAAATGTTTATGAAGCACTAACCTCACTTAGGCCAGATACTCTGCTGTGTTTAGGGCACACAAAGATAGTAGAGCAGAAATAGTTGAGGGAACAAATCATAAATATTTTAGAGCAGTCACCCTGGAACTTAGTCAGTTTCACATATGTTGGTTTCAAGGGGCCCATAATGCCAGCTCTTATTCTAGAGCAAATGCCGAAGGAAACGATGGGAAAACACCTTAATGACCCTTGTTACCTTAAACTTCAGGCTGCTTGGAACCTTCCCAGAAGGCCCAGATGTATGCTCTTCTGTGGAAGTTAGGCAGCTGATGGAAATTATCCTGAAGCCAACCAACAGGTTTCTGGCGACATGGAGCTAAAGATATGTTCTCTATGGTCCTGCCCAGCTCAGATGTGCTGTGACTCAGGAAGAGGCTGTGACTTTGGTCAAGGTCTCACTCTGGCCCTGCCTGGGTGTGGGAGTTTCTGCCTTACAGATCTGTGTAGATGTGTTAATACAAGTCTGCTTTTTATCTAATTGCAAACTCACTGTGTGGTCCCAGATATTGACCTCTAGTTTTATTTCAGTTTTGGGCTCGATTGTCCTTGTTTTAAGGTTATGTTGTTTGCAGTTCAGGTCATGAAGGAGGAGGCAGGAGGTGGGTGGGTAGTTACGATGGAGAGAGAATCCTGAGCACAGAGAGAACAGGAGGTACAAACACACAGGCAAATTGCAGTTTCTGAGAATTCTCCACAGTGGTGGCATTTCTGCATAACTTACCTGATAATGTGGCAGCCCCATTTGATGTCCTTGGGATGGCAGGGGGAGGGTCATCTACCTCGGCCTTACTGCTGATTCACTGGCACCCTGAACTCAGCTGCTTCCTTTCAGGTTTGAATTTTCCTTTGCCCCCTGCCTCCTGCTGCATGCGGTTTAATTTAGAATCTTGCTGTAAAGGTGGCCTTCTCCCTGTGCTAGCACCGTGCTGTCAGCATCTGCCTCTGATTTTGGAATTAAGGCCAGAGCTGTGGTTCACGATGGTGTGAGAACAGACAATCCTTGGGTCCCTGGCACCTAGAGTTGGGGAGGACTTTGCAGATCATCTAACCTTCACATGAAAACCTAAATGCCTCGGGAAGCGATGACTGGCCCAAGGTCATGGCGAGCCCTTAGCAGAGTGGGTAAAAAATCCTGGAGTCTGACATTTCATCCAATCTTCTATGTACCATGATGCTTTCTGGAAAAAAAGTTGGGTTCTTACTTCCCCAAGAGTGAGAACTCTCTATCTTCTCTTTTGTCTTCTGATTCTGGGAAGAGCTCTGAAATTCATTTTTTTGTCTTGACTTTTCTTTCCTTTACAGCTTATGATCATCTTTGGCATTCATGAGCCAATGAGGGTCTGCATGAGGAAATGGGAGAGATGGCAGTGGGCGGGTGGGTGGGGGGGGGGTCCTTGGTGTCTTCCAGTGCTCTTAAGTTTGGTCTATGGCTTTCTGTCCCTGAGGCAGTGTCCACAGGAATCTTCTAGAAGTGTTTGCAAAGCTGGGATGCATGTGTACTTTTGTAGGAAGTGGTCTACAGATTTCATTTGCTTCTCAACTGACTCAAGTAAGAAGAAAACTACTGGTGGGAGAAGGACAGAAATGTTGGATAGTGGTTGGTTGACACTGGGGACCATTTTAATACCCTGCACTCGATTTGGCTTTACAGTTTGCAAAGTATTTCACACAAATTATCCCATCTGCCTTTAATTTATTTTCAGTTATTTATTTATTTATTTCTTGAGATGGAATCTCTCCTGTTTCCCAGGCTGGAGTGCAATGGCGTGATCTCGGCTCACTGCAACCTCCACCTCCCGGGTTCAAGCAATTCTCCTGCCTCAGCCTCCCAAGTAGCTGGGACTACAGGCACACTCCACCACACCCAGCTAAGTTTTGTATTTTTAGTAGAGACAGGGTTTCACCATGTTGGCCAAGATGGTCTCGATCTCTTGACCTCGTGATCCACCTGCCTTGGCCTTCCAAAGTGCTGGGATTACAAGTGTGAGCCACTGTACCTGGCCCATCTGACTTTTATAATAGGCGGTTATCATTATCAGCCTGTGAGAGAGTTGTTGTTAGACGCATTTTGCAGAGGAGGAAACTGAGCCTTCGTGGTTAGTGGCATGCCCCAGTCACAAGTAAGCAGGAGAGCGGGGACGTGAACCCTGACTTCAGACTTCGGGTCCAGTGTTTGGGGCTCAGGTGGCTTGTTGTCTGACAGCATCATGATGAACAGAAAGCCTTGAACTTTCCAGAGCTTCTTAATGCCTACTGTTGACTCATATTCAGCCATAGAACCAGACCCAAATGCTCACTTACCCAAGGGGTAGAGGAGATAAAGTATGGGAGATAGTTACCATGGCAGCGATCTGTAGAGTGGAGCCAGTTTGAGATGGTTTCATGGATGAGTTGAATTTGGAAGTAGGCCTGGGTCATGGTGGAGGAGGTTTTAGGCTGGGGCAATGGCCCAAAAATGGAGAGGGGGAAACTGGGTGCTTGGGGAGGGTAGAGCAGATCTAAGAGGTTTACTTGATCATCCTGTAGTCGGTGCGAGCTCAGTAGTTGTTGGGCTCTGTCTCTATGCCTGTCTCTGGGGCTATGACAGTGAATAGGTACAGCCCTCTGACTTCAAGCAGCCCACTTTCTAGTGGGAGAGACAGAGGCATAAATGGTTCTGTTCAATGTGGTGTGGAGAGTGCAGGTGGAGAGAAGACCAAGGCCCTTACAGCAGCACAGACAAGGGGCAGCTACCTGCTCCAGCCTCAGATGTCAGGGAGTGTTTGCTAAGGGAGACAGCTCAGGAGCTGAATCTTAATGGATGAAAAGGAACTGGCCAGGAAAGGAGATGGGAGAAGGGCATTCAGGGAGAAGGCATGGTATGGGCAGGGCTGCCTTGGTGTAGGAAGGAACCGCAAGCGGAGAGGTCAAATGCAAGGGCAGAGAGGTAGACAGCACTCAGAGTGGAGGAGCTTTGTGAGCTTGGCTTCAGACCTTGGCTTTTAGCCTGCAGGTAAGGCATAGAGGAAGGGCTTTAGCAGAGAGGTGTGCAGCCATGGATGGGAAGGGAACAGGACTGGGAGCTGGGCAGCCATGGGGCTGGTGAGGCAGTAACGTGTTCCATATGGCATCCAGGACTCAGGGGATGAGACCTGGAACGAGGGCCATACATCTAAGGATGGACTGAAGGTCATACACTAAAAATAGTTGGGAGTGAAATCTGCAGTGATTACTTAGACTTGGGGGATAAGGGAGTCATCTCAGCAGCTCCCAGGTTTGTGGCCTCACTGATTGGGTGAATGGCAGCTCTTAACTCAGGTGCAAACTTCTGGTTGCTGGAGCAGGGTCTGCTGCGGTTGAGGTGGGAGGGAAGATCGTGGTGAGTTCAGTGCTCCAGGTATTGAATTGGAATTGCTGGTAAGATAGTTGGGTGGCGCTGCCTTATAGACAATGCACTGGGCAAGGTAGAGGCCGCAGAAGTGTGGGCCCGAGTTGAGCCCTGGGAGTGGCGACGTGTTAGCCACTGAGCATGACCGCGGTGGGGGCTGCTGGAGACAATGAGAGCAGACCTCTTCCTCCCATTGTCAGAGAATCCTTTGTCATGCTGGCCGCTGTCATCAGGAAAGCCAGGCGGGGATGCTGTGTCATGCTAGAGGCCCAGCTGGCAGAATCCGGAGACAGCCAAGAGCGTGTTTCAGCTGGAAGCATTTGAGTGAGTTAGAGGAGAGGCATTTCGGTTTTTAACATCCACGGCGAGCAGAGCCCTGTTCCAGCCCCGTGGAGTGTACAGAGTGGGGAAGCCCTAGAGCCTCCTTCCAGGAGCAGGTAGTTTTGTTGGGGCGAGAAGACACGAACATACCAAGCCACCGAAAAGCTGTAACAACCCCGGCAAAGAGTGGAATGCAAATTAACTAGGAGTGTTGCGATCCCTCTGTTCCTGCCATACTTCATTTTTATAGAACTGATGTGTTTTAGGCAGAGGTCCAGTCTTTGCATGTTTGAATTCTCAGAACTGACAATAGTGCCTGGCACGTCATGAGTCAGTCTACGAGTGTGAATCTGCAGGGATGTGTCCAGAGTTAGTTGTCTGGGATGGGAGGTCAGCCAGGGAAGGTTTCCATAAGCAAGTCCAAAGGGGGCATCCCAAGACCGATTTAGAATACTTTTAGTACCACAGTGGAGTGAAAAATCTTGAAAACCTTCCAATGACACAGCACCTAAAAATGCTGTATAAGCTGTAGCTAGCATCATTTCAAAGAAGAGCTAAGCTCATGGAATGTAAGGGAAATCCCCAGGGATCTCAAAGGTGTGTGGAGGGTGAACTACAGCTGAGGCTCATCTAGTCCTGGGGGTTGGGAGAGGTGTTGAGGGGTAGTTCCTGGTCTCAAAGCCCACGGGGCTGAGTCCTGACTATACCTCCTCCAGGACTGGAGATGATACCAGGAATCGAGAGCCCTGCCTAAACCAGGACCTGGCAAAAGTTTGCATGCTGGGAGAAAGGACGGACTAGACACCAGCCCATCCACATGGAGGATGGAAATTGGCCATGCTGCCTTTTGTCTTGACCTGGATATGAGGTGGAGAAAAACCTTCCCTAGAATGTGAGACCTCAGGCCTGCTAGAAATTTGAATGTCCACCAAACATGTGGTCCGGGAGGCCCTCAAGAGAGAAATTAGCATGTCAGAGACACTGGCTTGGGGGCCAGTGTCTTCCTGACTGTGGGCTCTAGGGCATCGGGGCCTAGGGAGAGGCTGGGGCTCTTTGCCCTTTGCTGACTTAAATCTCCACCGCGGGAGATGCTTTGCAATTAGGGCAGGGTAAGTGAGTGAGGAGAGAGAAGAGAAAGGGTAGAGGCGCCCCTCGGTGGGAACCTTTTAAACGGGCCTTGGACACAGCTGCACAACTGGGGAGGCATGTGCCGGATGGCAGAGAAGGACAGTTCCGCCCAGGGCTTAGTCTCTTAGGAAAAAACTGCAGATGAGCCCTGTCTAAGAAACCGAGAACATTCTCCCTGCTGCATACTCAGGTCAGGTTCTTACAGATGAGACTGCTTTCCAGCGCCCCCTTAAGGGTGCCCTGTGTAGATTGCAGTTGTTACTGATCCTCTAGATCGGGCACTACATTGTCTTCCCATGCCCAGAGTCTTTAGTTCCTACAGTTTCAAACTTGGGAGACATCTTAGAGGTCACCTGGGCAGCCCTCCACCTGGTGTGGGAATCCCGACTGCAGCAGCGCTTGGCTCTAATGTGCTACTTGTGGCTGGGAGTTTATTACCTCAGACGCAGCACCTTCCCTTATGTGATAGCTGGAAAGGCCTTGCACTGAGCTCCAGCCACCATCCTGGCTGGCCATTGTCACCCATCGCCCCTGCAGCTGTTGTGAGAGATGGTTTCTAGACCTTTCACCATCCTGCTTGCTTTTGCTAGAAGGACCTCCACTTGTCAAGCTGAGATTCTGTGAGAATCCAGCCAACTCTGTCCTAACTTACTTCACACAGAGGCAGCTTTTGAAGATAGATGTGAGAGTAGCTGAGCCGGCTGCATAGGCGCAGTCTGTGATGGGGGAGTTCTGAGAAGCTTTGGCTCAGTGCTTTTCAGATGATCATGAGTGAGGCAGCAGCACCTGCTACAAGTTCCTTCCTCCAATGCCCAGAATACATTTCAGCTTATAAATTAGTGACTTGGGAATCCCATGCAGGGAGCCTCGTGGAATTTATTGAGTGCAGGGAGTTTATTGAGTGCCTATTAAATGTCAGGCACAGTGCTGGGCGCTCTCTGTGTGCCTCGCTAAATGAAAATAACTTCTCCGAGGGAGACAGACAGAAAGGCAGAGACATAGTAACGCCTAGCTGTAGTTGTGACAATTGAGCCCTGAAGAGATTCAGAAAGAATGTGTGTGGGTCCATCAGAGTGGGTGGAGCTGACACATTGCCATGTTGTTCCCTTATAGGGCCTGCCCCTGGGGCAGGCCACATCATGATCTCACCATTAGCTCGGAACCCCCAGGCCCGTGCCACACTCTTGGGGCATTTGCTGAGATACTTACAGGTTCGAACCATGAGATCAAGAAAGTGACCTGCTAGAGAATTCACATCTTGGTGTGTCACCCAACAGGCTGGTGTCTACAAGCGAAGTATTTTTTACAGCATGCAGTTTATCTGTCTCTGGTATCTACCTACAGTGCCCTGGGCACTCTCAGGAAGCAAAAAGGCTTTCTGCTCCTCCATCTCCTTGCGTCTGCAGCATGCTTGGCATCTGTGTGGGTCACATATTCAGCAGATTGAGTAATGAAGAGCATGTGTTGCCTTTGCAGTGAGGTTGCATCAGACAGCTGGATGTGCCTGGACGTGCTCTGCCACTTGCATGAAGGACCCTGTGCGGACCAGGCCAATGGTGAGGGTCAGGGATTCCGAGAAAGCACCCAGTTTCTCCTCTTCTCCCTCAAACAGTTGTTTCTTCTGCCCACATTCTATTGATTTGCCTTAATCCTTTTAGCTTACCACTCTTACTCTTAACCTTTGCTTCAGTTTAGTGGGCACGTATGAAGTATCTGGGCGGGTCAGGCTCTAGGAGTGAGGTGAGATGAATTGGTGTGAGCCTGGCAGGGTCCTGGCTGCCCATCTTGCTGGGGAAGACAGAATAGCCTCGTGACAGTGTAATGTGGTAAATATGGGGTCAGGAGAATGAAAAGTGTGTCTAGGCAGCCAGAAGTAGGATGACTGTGAATTTTTTTTCAACTGGATAATCATGCTGAGACACATATGTAAACTGAGGTTGTCCTGGACAGGTGAAGGCTTATGGACACATGGGTCTGGGAGGGCATAGGCATGTGGGTCACACCTGACGCTGTTATCAGACACTGTTATCCATCATTTATACTGCAGGGTGCACATGGGGTGATGGGGGAGGTGCTCGTGCATAAGAGGGATTGGCAGCTGTTTCCTCGCTTTGCTCAGAGGATGAAGGGGAAAGCATTATCTGTGGGGACTGGGCTGGGAATTGAGATGGGGCTCAGTTTACAGCCACAGGGTTCTGTCTGCTATCTCACCATGATCTCAGTTTTGGGATTGGGGTGGAAGTATGGAGAGGTGAAAACCATCTGGCTTGTGGGATGTTATTGGCTGCAGGTAAAAGAATAGTGTACTAGCAATGGCTTTAAAAACAAAGTGTTTCAACTCAGCCAGAAGTCTAAAGGTAGGAGCTCTAGGATTGGTTCATTCAGGGAGTCAGCGATAATTTCAAGTACTGTGTCTAACCTTCTAGGCTGCCATCTTTAGCACATTGGCTTTTGTTCTCAGGCCTGTCCCCTTATGGTCATAGCATGGCTGCCACTGCTCCGGGCATCGTGTTCTCACATAACTGCATCCAAAGGTAGGCGGGAAGGTTAGGTTCTCCTTGTCTGTCTGAATTTGTCAGGAAGGGAAGCCTTTCCCAGAAATCTGCTGGAGATTTTATCAAGTCTCTTTGAAGAGAAACGAGTCAGTGCCGATGCCTTAGTCTCAGTGGAGGATGAGAAAGCAAGTCTCTGGTGGTTTCCACTTCATCTAGAGCAAGAGGCAAGCTCTATTTGCAAGGAAGTGGGGAAGGGAGCAATGGTTGGATAAGCAAAGATGAACATTTGCTTCACCAAGTTTCAACATGCTTTTATTTATTTGGGGGGAGTTAGCGAATTAGCTTTATTTAAGTATAGTTTTTTAAATATCTCAATATATTTTGTTTTTTTTTTTAAATACCAACCCTGGTTCTGGCAACCACCAATCTTCTTTCCTGCTTTCTATCACTATAGGTTTGCCATTTCTAGTCATTCTTACTTCTTAAGCCACAGCTGATGCTGGGACGTAGGACCCCAGGTCTTCTATGGATGCCTTTTTAGCTATTACAGCTTCCCAAACATGGGTTCTGTGGTCCATCCTCCCGGCAGCTCCTCCACTTTCCTGACACTGGAAAGGGGCCAGATGGAGAACCCCAGTAAGCAGAATTGTCCAGAGGGAGGGAGCATATGTTACTGGTGGCATTGTTACTCAGGGCATTTATATGTTACTGGTGGCCTGAGCAGAGGACTGGAGAGGCCTGAGGGCCTGAGGCTCTGGTAGGTTAGTATTGGACGGCGGTCACCTGTGCAGGCAGCTGCAGGATTGAGAGAGGAGCTGCTGCTCAGCTGTGGCCTGCACACTCTACAGAATGAGTTCCGTTGCTCATGCCGATTGGGAAGTCTGGCCCCAGGGAATGCAGGGCATGGAAAGATGGTGGTGGATGCCACCTTCCCCTGCCCAAACCACTGTCCCCTCTCTACACACACATACAAACAGCCCAGGCCGTGAGACTGACCATGCAAGCAAGGGGCAAACCTGTCCCCTCTGAGCTCCTCTACACTCTGCTTAGGGTGTCATTTTGTCTTTCTCCTCTCCCCACAGCCTTGGTCTGTGGGTTGCTAGAGCACTAAGCACTTCTCATCACTCCCTACCTCCGTATCATTCCTTGGACACTTGCCTATCTGTCCTCTGGGATCGTGAGCACCTTGATACTGTCCTCGGAGTCATTGGGGCATTTTCTATAAAGCTAGGGTGTTGCCGGCCACAGGATCCATGCTTCATGGGAAAAACGGTATTTTTAAGGCAACATGCATTTGTTAGAAAGGGACTTGTTCATTTGGTTATCTGTCCAGATTCCAAACCAGTTCAGCATGGCTCTGCACAGTGCCCTGGACGAGGACTTAGGGATCTCTCCATGTTTTCCTCCTTGAAAGGAAGAAAGGTGATCAACTGTGCTGTTCTGGGCTGAACTGTGCCCTCTCAAAATTCATATGCTGAAGTCCTAACTCCGGCACCTCAAAATGGGATTGTATTTGGTGGCCGGGCCTTTAAAGAGGTAATTAAGGTAAAATAAGATCATGAGAGTGGGCCCTAATCTAGTATGACTGGTGTCCTTAAAACAAGAGGAGGACACAGATGAGACGCAGATGGGGTCAACAATGTGAGGACACAGTGAAAAGGCGGCCATCTGCAAGTTGAGAAGGGAGGCCTTGGAAGAAGCCAACCCTGCCGACACCTTGATCTTGGACTTCCAGGCTCCAGAATAAATACACTTATGCTGATGAAGCCACCCAGTCTGTGGTGGCCCGTTATGGCAGCCCTAGCAAATGAATGCAGATCCTCCCCTACAGCTTGCAGAGGGAATGTGGCCCTGCTCACACCTTGGTTTTGGACTTCTAACCTCCAGAATTATGAGGTCATACATTTCTGTGGCTTTCAGCCACCCGATTGTGGTCCTCTGTGATGGCAGCCGTGGATACTAATACACGTGCATTGTGTGTTATGCCTGTGAATAGGACTTCACCCCCTGAGTGTATTTCACCTTCCAGGTGAGTGTAGTCATTATTATACTCTTTTGCAGATACACCTGAAGAGTTAGGATTCCCCCTGAGGTCACACAGGGAAGCAGGCCACAAACCCAGGCCTACGTGGACTCTGGCCTGCGAGCTGCTGCATTTGGGCAGTGGGGAGATGTCTGTAAATGCAGGATTGAACAGGTGGTCTTTCTTCTGAAACCCTGGGCGATCCAATAATAACTTTCAAAGGCTAACAGTTGTTAAGTTTTGCAGTGTCATAGTGAGCACTTTGCATATGCTGTCTTGATTAGCCATTACAGCTTCTGTTTCATAGATGAGAAAATGAGGGCACAGAGAGGGTGTCTTAGTCTATTTGGCTGCTATAGCAAAATACCATAGATTGGGTAGTTTGTGAACAGCAGAAACTTATTTCTTGGGGTAGGAAGTTCAAGATCAAGGTGCCAGCAGATTCAGTGTTTGGTAAAGGCCCACGTTTTCATAGATGGCAACTTCTTACCACTTCTTTTCATAGTGGAAGGGGTGAGGGGTGTCCTTTATGAGGACACTAATCTCATTCATGAGGCTCTGCCCTCATGACCTAATTGCCTCCCAAAGGCCCCAACTCCTAATAGCATCGAGTCAGTGGTTAGGTTTATAACTTAGGAATTTTTGGAGGATACAATCATTCAGACCATAGTGGAGGTTAAGTGTTTTACCCCAGGCCACACAGCTAAGAAGTGGCATAGCCAGTTTTGCTCAAGGCTTGCCTGACTGTTGCACACAGGGATTGGCAGGTTTCAGGTTCCGCTGTGGTCCCCTGATGTTCTGAAAAGGTCCCTGGCCTTAGCTTGGCCACTTGTGATCTGGACACTCTAGGAAGTCACTTCACATCTGGGTGTTTTGTCCCCGGTGACCTCAGGGCTTGGACAAGATAATACTAAAGTCTCTGATCCTCTCCTTCAGAGCTTCCCAGTGCCCCTCCTTCTATAATACAGGGATTACATCCTCAGAGGGAGAATCCCCGAGATGTTTTTGGCATTTGCCTACACCTGAGGGAACAGTTGCACACCTGCCTGATACAGCCAGTTGAGACTGTGGTTTGGCCATTCATTCCTTCCCTATAAAATTCTTTCAACAAGGTACAAATTATCCCCACTTTGTGCCAGGTTTGTTCTAGGCTTTTTGATGGTGTGAGTGATGTGGGAAAAGGCTTGCTGGTGAAGTGACGTCCACGTGTTTTCCTCCTCTCAGTGAAACAGAAACATGGTTGCCTACGGCCTCATTAGCACCAGAGAGAAGCCAGCCACAGGTGTAGCAAGCCTCAGAGGTCCAAGTTGAGTCAAAGACCTCTGTGTCTTTCCCTCCATCCTGTTTCCCTTTGCCTTTAAGCCCAGGTGGCTGGCAGGTGAGGGTGAGGAGCGGGTGATTGCACACTGAAACCCGGGCAGTCAGAACAAGGATTATAAGCCTGCAGCCGCCCAGCTCCTGGCTCATCCCACGAGGCTTTCGCGATCTTACTCACCTCATAAGAAAAGTTTACTTAATGTATCTGTCATCGATTTTAGAACTAGAAAAGAGGTTGAGTGACTTTCAAAGTTCTGGTTCTCTGTGGCCCGCTCATGACCTCAGAGCTCCAGACTCCCAAGCTCTCTGACTCCAGTGTTTGGGTGGGCGAGAAGAGGCCTGCAGATGGTAGTGAGTGAAGAGGCTGTGCACACCTGACTGCTGGGGGGCATGGAGTGGGGGGGTGACTGTCTGCCAGTGTGACCAGCTAAGTTGTCTTCTCATTTCTTGCTGTTGTTGGTGCCACCAGGGGTCCTTACTCACTTCGTTGTTGTGAGGTGGCCAGGGAGCTGTCAGGGCTAATGCCCTTCTTTCAACAGGGACATTTGAGCAAGGAAAACCAGTGACTTGGCCAAGGTCGCATACCAGGCTTGCCAGTGAGAAGACAAACTGAGGACTGGTTCTCTGAACTGTGCCCTCTTGGCTCTCTAGCTTGAACTGTGTGGAAATTTCTGGATTCCTGTGTCTCCTCCCAGGCTGAGGCAGGCACTGCCGTGGAACCACCATTCATTGTGTTTGCCCAGTCCGCTGCAGTGGAGAGGTTCTGCCTTTTTAGGGTGGTAGGGATAGGACTGGAAGCCCCCTGAAGGCAGGATCCAGGAGGGAGGAGCAGCATCATGCTCTGCTGGGCTGGGAACGTGGCCCTTTCCCAACTTCTCATCTCTGTCAGCCTTACACCAGCTTTTTGCAGAGATAGAATCTTCCAGGTTTTCTGAGAATGGCCTGAGGGCCTCTGGGGCTCTCCTTCCCACTTCAGTCTGGGAGATGGGAGATCTAATTGACCTAATCACAGATCTGAAAGCCCAGAAGGACCTGAGAGGCTTGGCCTCCTACAGGCACCTGCCTTGTAGCCTCACGGGAATTTGCAGCCCAGGCCATTACTTGGCAGCCTGGGCCTAAAGATGTTTTCTTAGACCAAGGTGCGCCTCCTGGTAGCCCTGCTGCGATCTCAGCAACATGCCCCATTCTCCTTCTGGGGTGACTAAATATTTAGAGTGCCTCGTCTTCTTTTGGAGGTAAGCTCTCTTCCGTTAAGGTTTCTCTGGACATGGTGTCCCAACCTCCCCTAGATTCCCTTCTCTGTACATCTCTTATCAATGCACCTCCTAAAATGGGGACACAGAATGGAATCCAACATTCAAGGTGTGACCTGAGTGGTGTAGGAATCATGCTTCTGTCACCTCCCTCCATCTGGACACTATACTTCTGTCAATGTAGCCCATGATTGTGTAATCTTTCTTCAGGGGCAGCTTCTAGATATGGGGATTCCCATTCCTTCATAGCTCCTGCCAAAATAATGTGTGGCAAAGATCTGTTTCCCCAGCCTGGACTCTTCACAGCCCTGATGAGTAGCGCAAGGCCACTTTATCTGAGTCCCCTTTGAGTGGCCCAGGAAGCTAAGGTCAGGGCTGTTCAGAAGCTGGTGAGATTATTGAGGGCTTTTCCGCCTTTGAAGAGGAAGACTGGAGTTTTCTGCCCAAAGTGACTGTCATGAGAACTGGGGTAGATGGGCTTCTAGACCCAGGGATGGTTCAGGCAGGCTCCTACCCCTGAAAATCTGGCCATCCACTCACCACTGGGAGCCAGCTCCTGTGTCTTAGCACTGCCACCTCCCCCTGGGCCTGCCAGCCTCTGGCTTCACCTCTTTTTGTTCAGGAAGCAGAGCCAGGGTTTGGCTTTCACCTTTGCCCAGTTGCGTAGAGACCCTGTGGATGAGCCGTGGAGGAAACTGTGTTTCAGCTGAAAACATTCTTGTGGTGTTTGCCCCGAGGGAAATCTCTTGGTATGTGTGTGTGAGACACAGGGCTCAGAGTGCGGCACTGGGGATGGGGAATAGGGGGTAAAGGAAAGGAAGAGTCAACTGTGCTCTCAGGGAGCCTTCAGCCAGCAGGAGGGAGAAACCATAAATATACTGGCTGATGAGGCACATATATCAAAAGTTTCCTTTTACCAGGAGGAGGCAGGAAGGACTTTCAGTTCCTCAAGTCGGGCCATTTCTGGAAGCATGAGGGTTTGGAGCTTGTCTTTTTGTTTCTGAACATTGAGCCTGCAGTTTTAACTCCTGGACTGCCCTTTGGTCTGTTCTGTCCTGAGCTCCCTGCACATCCGTCTGATCATGGAGGGTGGGTGTTGAGTGCTTTGCACCATCTCAGCAGCATCTCTGCCTTAGATGGAGTCTCAGCCACCCATCTGGAAGGTCAGGATGCCAAGAGGCAGGGGCATCACTGTGGAGTGGTAGCAAAGAATTCCGGTTTTGAGGCTCACCAGCTGCGGCTTCCAGGCCTGGCTCTGTGTAAAGCTCACTCCAGAATCTTAAACTCTTTGTGCCTAGGTTTCCTCACCTTGCCTCGCCTTTTGATAGTAGAGTTGGAAAGGCCCAATGCAAGGGGAGATGCTGGTCTGCTGAGGCACCCCACCCCAAGAACAGAGATGTCAGTGATTCACAGCTGCACAGAGAGCAAGCTGGAAACCCTGCAAGGAGAGCCTCAAAGTACACACTCTGGAGTGTTCAGACCTGGCTTTTACCAACTCAGCGGCTCACTGGCATTGTTTGCTTTTTGAGACAGAGTTGCCCTGTTGCCCAGGCTGGAGTGCAGTGGTAAAATCTTAGCTCACTGTATCCTCTTCCTCCTGGGTCCAAGCGATTCTCATGCTTCAGCCTCCTGAGTAGCTGAGATTACAGGTGTGTGCCACCACACCTGGCTAATTTTTGTATTTTTAGTAAGAGACGTGGTTTCACCATGTTGGCCAAGCTGGTCTCGAACTCTTGACCTCAGATGATCTGCCTGCCTCGGCCTCCCAAAGTGCTGGGATTATAAGCGTGAGCCACCGTGCCCAGCCAGCTCACCAGCATTACGACCTTAGGAGAGTAAATTTCCTAAAGCTTTGCTTCTCCAGCTATGAGATTGGCGCAATAGTGCCTACCTCATAAGGCCACTGTGAGAATAAGAACTAACGTATGTCATGCACTTAGCCCAGTGCCTGGCACGGAGCTGAGTCTCTGGAAAGGATGACCGTTCTTATGATCATAGGCAAATACAGTG
Source organism: Callithrix jacchus (assembly GCF_049354715.1). Classification (NCBI taxonomy): domain Eukaryota; kingdom Metazoa; phylum Chordata; class Mammalia; order Primates; family Cebidae; genus Callithrix; species Callithrix jacchus. The sequence goes on from NC_133514.1 coordinate 91,662,456, forward strand.
TGGTCAGAAGAGTCCATCGGGGACTGAGGTGAGGAGGGCCTGTGAAAGCAGATGGGACTGCAGAGCGGGTGCGGGGTTGGGGGTGGGAGGGTGGGGGCGGGAGAGTGTGGCCTGGGGGTAGGGACAGGATATGATGAGGAAGAGGTAGAGAACTGGGGAAACAGTATCTTGAAGGCCCTCTGCAAACTTGTTTGGAGACCTGGAGATTCACAGGTGTCAGTCACCCTTGAGCTACAAAGGGGGCTGGGACTCAGGCTGTTCATGAATCATGCTGTGACCCCATTGTCCCAGCCAGAGCTTTTGGATGAGGGATAGGCATGACCAGAGCCAGGCCAAGCAGGGGCCTTCCCTGGAGTTCTTTGAATGGGAGCCGGGAGAGAAAGGTCCTTTTCTTCCTGAGGGCATGGCACAGAAGACGCCTGGCAGCTTTGGCCACATCCACTGTCCTGAGGAGAGAGCATAGCACTAACTGCTGAAGAGAAGCAGAGCTGGAAACTTAAGAGAACCACTGCTTCTGGATTTGTCTTCCTCGGGCTTGGTGCTGACTTCATTAGCTTCTGTGGTCTCTGGATGAGTCCATACAAGCTGCCATAATGAAACTCCACAGACTGGGTGGCTTAAGCAACAGACATTGATTTCTTCACAGTTCTGGAGGCTGGAAGTCCAAGATCACAGTGCTGGTCAATTCTGTTTCTGGTGAGGGCTCTCTTCCTGGCTTACTGACTGCTGCCCTCTTGCTGGGTCCCACACAGTCTCTCCTGTGTGTGTGCACATGGGAGGAGGCAGCTGTCTGGTGTCCGTTCTTAGGAGGACACCACTTCTTTCCTATTCAGGCCCCACCCTTGGGACCTCACTTAACTTTTATGACCTCCTTGAAAGCCCTGTCTCCAAACACAATTACACTGGGAATTAGGGCTTCAATATATAAATTTGGGAGGACATAATTCAGTCTGTAACACTTCTCTATTCAGTAGATTCCCCTTCTCTCTCTCTCTCTCTCTCTCTCTCTCTCTCTTTCTTTTCTCTTGTCTTTTCTTTCTTGACAGAATCTCGTTTTGTTGCCCAGGCTGGAGTACAGTGGTAAGATCTCAGCTCACCACAACCTCAGCCTCCTGGGTTCAAGTGATCCCTCCCAAGTAGCTAGGATTACAGGCACGCACCACCATGCCAGGCTAATTTTTGTATTTTTAGCAGAGACAGGGTTTCACCATTTTCGTCAGGCTGGTCTCGAACTCCTGACCTTGTGATCCGCCCACCTCTGCCTCTCAAAGAGCTGGAATTACAGGCATGAGCCACCATGCCTGGCCTTTTTTTTTTTTTCTTTTTGAGATGGAGTTTCACTCTTGTTGCCCAGGATGGAGCATATTCCCTTTCTGTGCCTTAAGGAATGGCATTCATACCACTGGTAGAGCACACGATGATTTTCAGTTGAATACTTATGAACTTATACAAAACACAAGCCATGTATTCATATACATATACATTAAAGAACAAAAACACATCTAGTACCTAGAACTTGTGATGTTTACAAGTGAAGTAAGTATTCAGTATTGCTTTGCAGGAGGCTGAGTTTAATAAAAAGTCAGAACAAGGTCAATAATAATGTTACAGTTAGTACACAGGTATGACAGAAAACTCCAAAGCAGTGAATTTTGGGTAATGTGGCATAAGCTAGTTTGGGTTGGCTTGGTGTCACTTGGCACTGGTAGAGCTTTGAATAATACATATTCAGTTTCAGCCTAAGGCTACCTCTTTTCATGTAACAAATGTGGGTTCCTAAATGTTTATTTACATGCAACCTTTATACATATGATTTTAATTCGATTCGCAAAATGTGGTCAGCACCTAAAGCCAACTGTAGTAAATATTTTTGTAAAGAATCATTTTTTATAGTATCTAGTTTATTTCAGAAGCACCTATTTGGCACATTTAGATTCTTAAACAGCAACTTGTTATCTAGGAATTTGGTTATCAGAAACTTCTCAGTTGGCACCTGAGAAACATCAGCACAGTGACGGTTGATATATGTAATTGTTCAAATGATCATCTTCGCATCAAATATGCTGCTATAGAAAGTGTTCTATCTGACATCCATTCTCCAACCAATAATAAATACACTTATCCAAAAGTTAATTAAGGGGTGCATTTGAGAGCTTAGCTCATCCTGGTAAATTCATACTGGAAAACCTGGTAAGGGTTTGAAGCTCTTTTTCAGAATCTGTAAGAGTTATGTTGTAGTAGAGATAACCGCCTGTAGCACTGGACTCAGCATTTTTAGACTAGAATATTCTCTCCCATCTTGTGAGTGATGGTGATCATCTATTTGGAATCAAAAATCAGGTTGTGTATTTGAATATTTGAAATCAGAACTTCTCCTGTTGCCTTTTATTTAGATGGGGACTCTGGAGTCTCATTCTCAAATTTCTTTATATGCTCATACAAATTTAGAAAAAGTTGGGTTTTTTTTTAACTTATAAAATTGGCCCTACCTTCAGACCATCCTGAGACTTATTTTCTCTTCCTAGTTTCCCCCAAATATCTTAGCTCCTTTATTAGTATGATAGAATGTCAAATGAGGCCTGCATTCTTACAACCCCCAATCCTAACAAACAAAAGAATATTTTCTAATGTTACCTAGGGAAGCAGATAGCTTGGTGGCCCGAGCAAATGATTAGGATTGAAGAACCTAGTTATAGGTATTCTAGTTACTGTTGGCTATGTAAAAATCTACCCAAAACTTAGTGGCTTAAACAACAATAATGCTTTGTTCTGCTCATGAGTCTGTAATTTGGGCAGGGCTCAAAAGCTACAGTTTACATCTGTCCCATGTGGCATCAGCTGGGCTGCAATCAGAGCTGGAAGATCCACTTCCAAGATGACACACTCTCATGTCTGGCAAGTTGTGCTGGCTGTTGGTTCTTCTCCATGTGGGTTTCTCCACAAGGCTGCTTGGGCTTCCTCAAAGCATGGTGGCTGGGTTCGAAAAGTGAATTCCAATGCAGAGTGGAATGATAGATATTGGAAACTATGAAAGGTGGGAGGGTGAGAGGGGGGTGAAGCTTGAAAAATGACCTATTGAGTACAGTGTTTACTCTTTGAGCATGGGTACGCTAAAAGCCCAGACTTAATCACTATGCAGTATATGCATGTAAGAAACCTGCATGTGTATCCCAGAAATAAATAAAAATAAACAAAATGAAATAATTATATATTATGACCAAGTGGAGTTTATCCCAAGAAAAAAAAAAACCCAAACCACAAAAGTGAACGTCCCAAGAAACAGGAAGCAGAAGCTGCTAATTTCTTAAGGTCTGGCCTAGAAATACCAGTTATCTGACAGTCTCTGGAGTGTCACTTCCATATACTACTGGTCAAGCAGTCACAGAGTCCAGATTCAAGAAGATGGGGACATAGACCCTACTTCTTGTTGGGAGGAATTTCAAAGAATTTGGAGGCTATGTGTTTAACCATAACAACTGGCCTCACATAAAGGGAGTATCCTTCCTTATTATTATTATTTTTTGAGACAGAATCTTGCTCTGTTGCCCAGGTTGGAGTATCATGGTGTGACCTCAGCTCACTGCAACCTCTGCCTGTTAGGCTGAAGGCATTCTCCCACCTTAGCCTCCCAAGGAGTGGGACATCAGGTGCACATCACCATACCCCACAATTTTTTTTTTTTGTATTTTTTGTAGAGACAGGATCCCACCATATTGCCCAGGCTCACAATCTCCTGAGCTCCAGTGATTCTCCTGCCTCGGCCTCCCAAAGTGCTGGGATTCCAGGCATGAGCCACTGCCCAGCCTAACCTTCCTTACTATAGACTTCCCAGAGTTTTAGATTCATCTTCTACTTGCAGTCTTTTGTGGAGGGGTAAAAAAGAAACATTTGGCCAGGCACAATGGCTCACTCCTATAATCCCAGCATTTCAGGAGGCTGAGGCGGGTGGATCACATGAGGTCAGGAGATTGAGACCAGCCTGGCCAATATGGCCAAACCTCATCTCTACTAAAAATACAAAAATTAGCCAGGCATGGTAGCACATGCTTGTAATCCCAGCTACACGGGAGGCTGAGACAGGAAATCGCTTGAACCTAGGGGGCAGAGGTTGCAGTGAGCCAAGATCATGCCATTGCATTCTAGCCTGGGTGACAGAGTCTAAAAAATAAAAGAAATGTTTATATAAAGAAAAAACTTGCTTGTATCACGTGAGCTCAGTTACAGTAAATGTTTGGCTTGAAGCCTGTTTTATATTCTAATTCTTTAAAAGTGGCTCCCCCCGGTCCTGGATGGACAGTGGTGCTTTATTTCTTCAGCCACTCCCAGACATTGCTGAGATGGGGAAGCGCAGGCTGTTGGCCTTGCGGTAAGGCAGTCTTTGGCAGCAAGGCCGTCCAGTTAGTAGCCTTCTCGGAGAAACTCCACTGTGGCAGGACCCTGTGCTGACCGCCGGGGGCTGCAGAGATGGATCAGGGGACACTCCATCCCCGTGCCCCACTTTCGGGAAGCCCGAAGTATCACTGATGGAAAGCAATGGCCTCAGTGTCACTTTTCCTCAGGGTGTCCTTGTCCCCTGGCAGAACACAGTGGGAGCGTGTCTATGTTCTGAGCGAACTGTTGACTACTTCCATTTTCCTTCCGGGGCACTTGATTTTAGAAAGTGCCCTGGCACAGGAGGGCCAAGACCTGGCTGCCAGCTGTGTCAGGTCATTTCCCCACTCTGTGTTTCTCATCTGTAAAATAGGGAATTTGGTCCAGGCCAGGGGTTGGCAAACTACAGCTTGCAGACTCAGTCCAGCCCCGTGCCTGTTTCTCTAAATGCAGTTTTACTAGAACACAGTCATGCCTGTTTCTTCACGTACATGTACGGTTGCTTTTGGCTGGTTGCAAAAAAGAACATATGGCTCACAAGGCCTAACATATTGACTGTCTGGCCGTTTACAGAAAACATTTGTTGACCCCTGATCTCACACAGTGGTTTTCAAACTTCATTTTAGCCATACTGTTTTTTTCTGGAAACAACTTCTTGTTTTTAACAATAAAAACAATTCTCATAGCACTTGGCATGTGCCTGGCACTATACCAAGTTCTTTAAAACTGCTAACTTACTTAATCCTGATGAAGACACTATGAGGTGAGCAGTAGTTTCATCACAGTTTAGAGAGGAGAAACCTGAGGCAGAGTTAACAGAGAGGTTGAGTAACTTACCTCAGGTCACACAGCTCATAAGCGGCAAAGGCAAAATTTGAATTCAGGAGTCTGGCTCTAGAGTCTGCCTTCTTACTTGCTGGCCATGCTGCCTCTTACTGGTGGCCGGATAGAAAAACTGGGTGGAGTGGGCCCCCTAATTAGATCTGATGTGTCACGGTCAGCATTGCCCGCTTGCTCACTTGCCCGTTGGCTCTTCTCTCTGCAGCCCTCCCCCAGGGACCCCCCTCCCCCGATGTGAGGGCCATCTCTGAGACCTCTGGAGGTGATAACATCTGGCAAGTTAGGCTTCTAAGCTTGGAGAGGGGACCTCAGTTTGTTTTGGTTGCTGCAAGAAGAACTGATCCTGGTTGTTGGTGGGAACTTAAGCAGGTCAAGAAATCTAGAAAGCACTGTTTTCTGAGACTGAGGACTAGACTCTTTGTTGTTGTTGTTGTTTTTTTTTTTTTTTTTTTTTTTTTTTTGAGACAAAGGCTTATACTGTTGCCTGGGCTGGAGTGCAATGGTGTGATCTTGGCTCAATGTAACCTTCGCCTCCCAGGTTCAGGAGATTCTCCTGCCTCAGCCTCCATAGTAGCTGGGATTACAGGCACATACCACAACACTTGGCTGTTTTGTTGGGTTTTTTTTTCTCTTTAGTAGAGACAGGGTTTCACCATCTTGGCCAGGCGGGTCTCAAACTCCTGACCTCGTGTGATCTGCCCACCTCAGCCTCCCAAAGTGCTGGGGGATTACAGGCATGAGCCACCGCACCCAGCCAAATAGACTCATTTTTATTGAGCATGATCATAATTATGCTCAATAAAAATTAGTGCTAGAGACCCTAGGTCCACATTTCAAAACAGTAACTGAAAGGAAGACATATTTCAATAGTCGCCATGCCCAAAACAAATATCAAAACCAGTTCGTTGGGCCAGAGTGATTTGCCTTAGACTCTAGTCATAATCTCAAAGGTGGCTTCATACACTGAATGTTACCCTCCCTGCTTCCTCCTACTAATGGCCCTACGTCAGCCTGGGGCACTTAGGAGCTTTAGCACAGCACACACCTCTTGAGGAGCTGTGAGCCTGGGGCTGCAGACTGGCCCTTTCTTAGGATCCCTCCCTGTTTGCAGATTAGAGACTTGACTGGCCCCCCTCCTCTGCCCCCACCATTCCCACAAGGGGCCCAGCCTCTTCTGCCATTGGAGATGTAAAGGGTACTAGGAGCAGGGAAGGTCAGGGTGACTCACTTTCTTGCCCATGAAAAGCTGACTTTGATCTTGGTAGTGGTTTGAAGGTGACTTTTGTATTCCTCTCTCTGGAATCTTTTTTTTTTTTTTTGAGACGGAGTTTCACTCGTTACCCAGGCTGGAGTGCAATGGCACGATCTCTGCTCACGGCAACCTCTGCCTCCTGGGTTCAGGCAATTCTCCTGCCTCAGCCTCCTGAGTAGCTGGGATCACAGGCACACGCCACCATGCCCAGCTAATTTTTTGTGTCTTTAGTAGAGACGGGGTTTCACCATTTTGACCAGGATGGTCTCGATCTCTTGACCTCGTGATCCACCCGCCTCGGCCTTTCAAAGTGCTGGGATTACAGACTTGAGCCACTCTCTCTGGAATCTTGAGAGTTTCAACAGTGGTATCTATTCAGTTTCCTTATGAGACCCCCCTGTGGCCTGCAGCTCCTCTGCCCTGTACAGAAGGGTCTCCTGTTCTAAGGTTGGTTGATTTGTTTTTTTGAGATGCAATCTCACTCGGTCGCCCAGGCTGGAGAACAGTCGGGTGACCTCAGCTCACTGCAACCTTCACCTCCTAGGTTCAAGTGATTCTCCTGCCTCAGCCTCCTGAATAGTTGGGATTACAGGTGCCTACCACCATGCCTGGCTAATTTTTATGTTTTTAGTAGAAACAAGGTTTCGCCATGTTAACCAGGCTGGTCTCAAACTCCTGACCTTAGGTCCTCTGCCCGCCTCAGCCTCTAAAGTATTGGGATTACAGGTGTGAACCATCATGCCCAGCCCTGTTCTAAGGTTTTTGCTGTCCCTGTTTTCTTCTTGGTTGGCCTGTGCATGCCTCAGTGGGATTTGAGACCCTTGAGGTTGAATGGGGTGGGCTCTTCCCAGGTGCTCCCCTCTTGCTTGGAGTCCCTGGCCCTGAACCTTGCCCCAGCCATTAGCACCAGTCCCCTACCCCCTCAAAATGCTTGAAGACTTCCTGAGAACCTGGAATCTCAATTTTGTCTTCAGTGGAGAGTTTTGATCTGGGGGAAAGGCTTTAAGGTCTTCTCATCTCTGCATGGCCACTTTCAGACCACACTTGGCTCTGCTTTGGTTTAGCCAAATTAGGATTTTTCTCATTTTCAGAAACCAGCTTTTCTGAAGGGTTCCTTCCTGGCAGCTGCATTCCTCTTGGTTCTGCCTATCCTAGGGGCAAGGACTTAGTCATTGGGTGTCCTAGAGGCTAAGAGATTGTTCTACAGTGAAATGTGGTTTTGTGGCCGTAGGTGGTACCCAGACATGTTGCCTGCCACCCACGTGCAAGCAAGACCTCTGTGGGCCATGGAGGGGGCTGTCTGTGTGGGGATGGAGGAAGGGCAGGTGAGTACATCTCTGTGTCACAGCCCCAGGACGGCCCCACCTGCTGCAGATGCCCTTCGCTAGGTCTCTGTGAAGGTCTCCCAAGCCTGGCTCCCCTGTGGCTTATCCTAGGAGAATATTTGACTTCATTCATCTGGTAGTTGACTATTGATGAAACATTAGGTACTTGAATTAAATGAAGCTGTTTAGTTTGGGGAGATGTTTTGGAAAACAGAAGCCTAGCTGTCATTGAGGTCACCTCCTTGGCATATGTAGTTACATAGGTTTTTGTTTTGTTTTGTTTTGAAGCCGGGTCTTGTTCTGTCACCCAGGTAGGAATGCAGTGGTGTGAACACAGCTTACTGCAGCCTCGACTTCCTGGGGTCAAGTAATCCTTCCACCTTAACCTCTCAAGGAGCTGGGACCACAGGTGCACACCACCACACCTGGCTAATTTTATTTTTTGTGGAAATGGGGTCTCACCTTGTTCCTCAGTCTGGTCTTGAACCCCTGGGCCTAAGCAATCCTCCTGCCTCAGCCTCCCAAAGTGCTGGGATTACAGAAATGAGACACCATGCATGGTCAGCTTGTTTTTAACAATGTAAAAGATGTTATTGAAAATATGGTACCACCCTGATATTGAGATATATTTTAAGGGAAGAATCATCTCCTCATCACTTGAATATTGTGTTAATTTTTGCATATCACATCCGTGTCCTTCTCTTATGGCAATTGGTTGATCCATAGTCATGTTAAATAATTGCATATGTTTAATTATACCGAGGTCACTGTGTGTGTCTTGTGATGTGGAGACTTTGCAAGTCCAAGCCCCACAGCCCCGCGGTACCCCTGCCTTCATCATTGCGGCGTCTTGGCAGAGAGGATCTCGTTATAGTTTGTGCTTTCTGGCTGTCAAGGGCCTTTACTTCCCTTCTCCTACAGGAAACAGCTGAGAAATTGCCGGAGTGCGGTCGCCTTAAATAATACCAGCTGCCACTCATCTGTGTTGTCTTTCATGAGTTCTCCAAGTGCTCTCAGGCTTTGGGGCATGTGGGAAGGCAGGTATTACCATTTCTGTTTTACACAGATCCGCTGAGAGATTGCAAGTCTCTTGGATTTTACTGCTGACACCAGGACTGGAGGTCACATCCTCTGACCCTCCGTCTGTTTCCACCACCCCCAGAACCAGCCATGGAAACCAGGGGCAGGGTCTCTGTGCTTTAGTTCCTTTACCTGTGAAATAAGGGATAATAGTAGTGCCTATTTTATAGGGTCACTCTGAAGTTTAGATGAGCTGCCACACGCCTAGGACAATGCCTGGCACACAAACACGTGAGCTGTCAGGAGGGTAATGCCCCTACCTCCAACCTTGTTATGTGGGGGACAGACAGATCATCTGACTTGGGTGCCCCCATCCTGCCATGCAGATAAATCCTTGCCCAGATAATGTTCATGCGGGATTGGAAGGTGGGGCTCCGGCGTGTGCCTTCCTGGCTGTCCTGCGCTCGGCATTTCAGGGTCTGGCCTCCTGAAGTTGTGCCCTTTCCTTTGCCAGGGTGAGTTGCCCAGGAGGCTGAGAGTGGGCATGAGGCTGCTGACAAAGCTGAACTAATGATAGTTTGCAGGGCACAGCACCCTTCACTCAAGGATGCTGGCGTGCTCTGTGGGCTTTTTAACAGGCAACACTTTCTGCCAGCCCACTGTACCGTCCTCAGCTGGCTGCAGTGTCTGGGCATTCTGCCTCCCAGCCTTGCCCTACTCACTACTTTCTCAGTGAGTGTCAGTGAATAAACACACACGCAAAGGAATAAAACTGTCAAGAGAAAGTGTGGTGTGTAAGGGAAGGGAGTCATTCATTCATTCATTCGTTCAGCCAGTGTTTACTATAGTGTGCCAAGTCCTGTTCTCGCTGCTGGGGTGCAGTAGTGATCAGGACAGGATCTGCCCTCATGGAGCTTACAGACAAGACAAGGACACAGGTACATGGTAGGAAGATGAATGAGTGGGACATACTGGGCCTCCCCAAAGTTGGTGGGGAAGAGAGAGGAGGTAAAACCCAAAATAGGTCCTGTGACTGATAAGCACCTCGGGGGAGGGCTTTATAGGGGCAGGGGTTGAGATATTCATGACTTAGCCTTGTTGTAGTGGGGGGTTGCCTTACAGAAGGTCTACGTGACATCAGTTGTGAATCCAAGGTCCTGTGGTGGGGTTGGGGGGCGGGCTCAACCACAGCTTGGTGCCGACATCCCTCCCAAGCTCTGGGCAGCTGTCTTACTTGATCTTGGTTGCAGAGATGACAGCTGGGATGGCATCCACTGCCTTTGGGGTAGGAGTTCCCTTTTTTTCTTCCTTCCTTTTTTTTTTGAGATGGAGTCTCATTCTGTCACCCAGACTTGAGTGCAGTGGCACAATCTCAGCTCACTGCATCCTCCTCCTCCCGGGTTCAAGCAATTCTTCTGCCAAAGCCTCCCTAGTAGCTGGAACTACAGGCACATGCCACCACACTCAGCTAATTTTTGTATTTTTAGTAGAGATGGGGTTTCATCATGTTGGCCAGGCTGGTCTTGATCTTCTGACCTTGTGATCCACCTGCCTTGGCCTCCCAAAGTGCTGGGATTACAAGCATGAGCCACTGCACCTAGCCTCATGTTTTGTCTCATGGGAAGAAGGGATAGCTTTGTAAAGGCTATGGAAACTCCTTCGGGCATAGTTCTGGGTGGATAACAGGAGTGGGGCCTTTGGAAGGGGTAAAGAATGCTGAGTCACACCTAAATGACAGCACTTCCTGAGCATTCCTACACAACTTGCAATACCTCACAGCCAGGGCACTCCAGCTCGGCTCAGCCTGTCTGACACAATATAGATTTGGATTTTCATTCAGTCATTAAATTTAAATTTAATTTTTTTTTTTTTTTTGAGATAGAGTCTTGCTCTGTCTCTTAGGTGGGAGTGTAGTGGTGCGATCTCAGCTCACTGCAACCTCTGCCTCCTGTGTTCCAGTGATTCTCCCGCCTCAGCCTCCAAAGTAGTTGGGATTATAGGCACCTGCCATCACGCCCAGCTAAGTTTTGTATTTTTAGTAGAGATGGGTTTCACCGTGTTGGCCAGGCTGGTCTTGAACTCCTGACCTCAGGTGATCTGCCTGCCTTGGCCTCCCTATGTGCTGGAATTACAGGCATAAGCCACAGCGCCAGGCCTCAATCATTAAATAATAAAAATATATATATATGAAGCTAATAGTCAAAGGGTTAATAGTCTCATTTATTCACCAGTTGTTTTTCAGCAGCAACTTATATACCAGGCTTTTTCTAGGAGTTGGGGATATAGCAGGTGAACAAAAGAGACAATAAATCTTGCCCTCATAGTCTAGCCTTATGACAGCAGAAGTCTTTCTTTAAAGAGAGATCCCTGGAATCTTTAAATAGTAACTCCTGGAATTCACGTAGGCAGGGAATTCACGTGTGACAGAGAGGCAGGGACAGTGGGGCTAGCTGGGATGTCCAGGGACAGAAGGAAACAGAAGCAGTATCACTGGTGACCAGTTAGATGTGTGGATGTCCAGCACCCTCAGGATGTGGCAGAAGTCAGGGGAGAACAATATTCTGTTTAAAAAGTTGAGCTTATAAATAGCCATACTGGAACATGTTGATTATAAAGAGGAGGTAACTTATACTTGACTGGTCTTCTAATAGAGCAGCAAATGTCATTGAGTATTTTCTTGGTGCCCTGGTACATGGTGCCTGTGGAAAGATGTTTCCTTGCCCTGGGGACTATGATGGTCAAGTAACTAGCAAATAAAGCAAGGGCAAGTCCACTGAGAGCCACTTTCTATAGCAGAGCCTGAGATCACTATGGAAAGAATTTCGTGAGAGCAGTCTGAGAAGGCTTCCTGGAGGAAGTGGCTCCACGCTAATCAGAAAGAAGTGGGGAAGGTGTTCTCAGGGTGTTACTAACGGGGAGCATGGCTTGTGCTCATGGGACAGAGTGACTGATGTGTCACAGTGGAGTTGGCAATGAGGGGCTAGAGGTTGGAGGGCAGGGGACAATGGAGGCCAGTGGGGGCTTGACACACCCTGCAGCTGCCAGCCATGGAAGGTTTTGCAGCAGAGCAGTACCCGGGTGCTGGTGGTGCTTAGAGTGTCAGTGAGGTGGAGCAAAGTGGGAGGGCAGACGCAGCAAGTGATGCTGGAGAGAACAGCTGAGTGCAGCTCTAGAGAAACAGGGTCCTGCCTGGCAAGCCATGGGGTTGTAAATAAATCAGTCACGCTTTCTGAGCCTCAGTTCACCTCATCTACAAAATGAAAATAAGATTTCAAATCCTATTTCACAGATTTTTTGTGACTCTTAACTTTAAAAATATACGTGACAATGCTTTAGGAAAAAAAAAAGGAAAGTGTTAATTCAAGAGAAACCTAGACTGTTGGTGTCAGGATCCCCTTCTCACATTGGCATCCTGTACCTAGGAGACAGCGAGAAGTGGGGGAGAAATCTCATGTTCCTGTGGGTGAATGATATTGTCCACACACCAGAGGACCTGGGAGGATGGCCAGTGAGCTCACAAGCATTGATGCCTGCCATTTGCATTTCATCCTCACAGCAGCCCCATGAGGTGGGGAAACATTGGCTATCTGAGCTGAACAGCTGCGGCCCTTACCACACAGCTAGTTGGTAAGACAGGACCCTGACAGGCTCTCCCTCTGTGTTAGTGTGCCCGGGCTGCCATGACAAAATCCCACAGACTAGAGGGCTTAAACTCTGGACATTTATTTTCTCATAAT